>NC_088993.1:13657739-14857739 GCF_963932015.1 Anas acuta
AGCTGCTGGCAGACTGGAGCACACCCTGACTTCACAAATATTTGAATAACTACCAGGCTTTGCAGTGTGCGTTATTCCAAATTAAATTACAAAAAATAAAATAAAATTAAATAGTGCTACTAGACTCTACCAGATGCGATGCCCTCAGGTAAACCTCCCTGCTCGCTCAGCACCAAGCTCCAGCAGCTCCATCACCACTGATTGTGGCCTGGGATGAATCCTTGCAGGGCCAGCAGCTCGGATGGGGCTGAGCCACCTCCATCACACCCTGCAGATGCCTGTGCAATGCCACCATAGAGCTGGGTGCCGTCTGCCCTCTTCTTGCTTAGCACACAGACGGGTCATTGTTTATGTAGGGCCTCCCTAAAGTGCCATTGTTATTGTGCTCTCCCTCCCGTTTCCTGTATTTGAACCCCTTATCACAGCCTTGTCCTGGGAATATGTGCTCGGGAGGGTGCGTTTTATGGGTTGATAAGCTTTTATTGCGACCGGCCTTATTTATGAGATGTCTGGAATTAAGAGGTGGGGACCCTGGACCTGGGTGGAGGCTGAGGGGGCGAGTGGTGGCCGTGTCTTGCAAGCAGGCAGCTGCCTGGGGACATCTCCAACGGGGCAGAAGGGGGTGTCCCCCTTTCCCATCCACACCTCGCATCCCTCTATACAGCTCCATCACAGCCCACAAACCTCTCCGACTGTGCGGGCTGAGATCTTCTCTTGGCAGGGGATTGCTTTTTTTCTTTTTTGCAGCATCAGTCTAGAAATAAATTGGAGTGACCAATAATGGCTTTGCCAGGTGCTGGCTCCCTCTGCACTTTCACTCTGAGCATGCCGTTGTGTGTGTGTAACAAACAATGATTAAAGGGCTTTCTTAATCCCATGACTGAGCTACAATAGGACAAAGCTGGTGCCCTTCCTGCCAGCTCCCAGTGCATGGGGAACAGCTCGTGGCAAGCTTTCTCCCCAAGCTCCCCACTTTTGCAACATGTCAGAGTGTTTCCAACCTCCTGTAGCCCCAAAACGCCTGGGGAGCATAACACTGGACAGGAAGATGTTTGTGTGCCCTCTCTTCCAAGCAGTTCCCAGTCTCCTGTGTCACCACAGGGACCTGAAATGATCTTCCCCGAAATCCATGCTGCGGTCTGAGCTGCACAAACACAATAAAAGTGCTTTCAGGGAGCGCGGCCTTCTTGCTTCATCCATTGGTCTGATACAAGATATCACCTTGTCCAAAATTCACCTTGTGCTTGCCCAACCAAAGGCACCAGAGCTGATGGGTGCCCTTTCCAGATCTTCTGCATCCTGGGTGCCAGGCACCCAGATATTTCCCTGGCTGCTGTCTAAATCACAGGGGACAGAAAAACATCCCCAGGAGAGATGCCCCCAGACACTTGCTGACCATGGCTGCGCTGTCGGTGTCCCCTGGGGCGTGTGGCTGCCCTGGACCTGGCACACCAATTATTCCAAGTATTTTGGGCCAACAGACCCAAACTGCAGCCTCCTACAGCAACCGGTATTGCCCTACATGCTCACATACATGTGAGGTTGCATCATAGCTGCTTTTAAACTGTGAGGCTTTTGAAGTGGAAGCCAACGTTTGTTGTTGTGTCTGCGTGGAGCCAAGTCCCTCGCTGGGGTGTTTACGAGAACCTCTCCTGGTTGCATGGACTCACCTCGTTTTTTGGAGCAAGGGGGTGATCTGAGCAGTGTTTGGTCAGGCTGGCAGGATCTGGGACTCCAACCACCATGAAGGAGGCCAAAAGACAGTTACCTGGGAGGGATCCCAGCTCTCTGTTCAGCTGAGATAACCAGGATCAGGATGACGTGGAGGAGAAGAGGCAAAATTTTAAAAGACGGACATCCTTTAGGAGAAATAGGAAAAAATTTAAAATCATGGAACCAGCCACGCCATCCTTCATCCCCAACCTTTGCTGCAGGGAGACAATGCTCCGCACTAGGAAGGAGGAAACCTCAGCGTCCCCAGGAACAGTGGGTTTACCATGGGTTTCCACATTTTTGGCTCATTTGGGGCTTGCAGAGCCCCTGTGTGACCTCCAGTGACGGCTCCTTGCTTGCTGGTAGGGGTCAGCAGGAGCAGGGATAGCTCCGTGTTCACCGCTGAGTTTTGGCAGGGCAGCAGTCTGCAGGCACCACGTTGGCTGCTCCTTCTCCCACACCCCACATTTCCCCACATCACCCAGCCGGGCTCTCTGCTTGGCAAAAAACACCCCAAAGGAGAGGGCGAGCGAGCAGCAGCGGGAATCACCAGCAGCAGCCGAGCAAAGCAACCCCAGCCCCAGCGCCTCTCCCCGGGAGGATGCAGGATGAAAGCACGGAGCCCGTTTCCAGTCGCAGCTTGCACGGGCTTCCTCGCGGACATCTGGCAGCAGGGCCATGCAGGCAGCGAGGAATGTAACGAGCTGTGCAGATGGGAGGTGCTGCGCTCAGGTTGCAGCCCGTGGGGCAGGGAGTCAGTGTTTTGTTTATAAACACAGGCGGGATGATTAAGATAAGAAGGGGATGGTAATTAAATTAAATTAAGGCTCTGGAAGTCGTTAGATGAGCCTGAAAGCCTTGCCAGTCGCTTTAATTCCTGGCTCTGCAGAACAGGGGCTCTCTGTGGTCGAGCACCGGAGGGTGACCGAGGGACCGAGGGGCTATTTCAGCAGCTCAGCGAAAAAGAGGCGCACACGGTTATACCCCAAAAAGGGGGACGTGAGGGAGCCAGGTGAAAGGAAAGCCCCAGAGCACTGCAGGAGGAAGGGGAAGGTGTGCAACCTCTGCTTCTCCCCCTTCCAGAGCTCAAACTGGAGCTAAGACACGGGGGGACAAAGGACCTGGATCCCCCCTGGGATGCAGCACACAGCAGGACACCCGTCCCACCTGCTGGGTTCAGGCTGGGGCAGCAAGTTTGGGGTAAAACGGGTTAGGAAGCAGTTTTTGGAAGTGTTTATGTCTCCATCTCGGAGGCTGCAGCTCTACCTGTGCCAGCTCAGAGCAAACGACAGCAGCAACACCCAGAGCCGACAAGTCCGCCCCGCGGGGCACGGCACGCCTGGCCACGCACCCGGGGATGACGGCTCCTGCTATGGGGCTGCGGGTTTGCCTTGAAATCCTGCCCCTGTTTGTTTTGTTTTCCTGCTTGCAATGTCACTGGTATACCTTAATATATTTTTTTTCTGCTACGCAGATGGGGTAAATTGATCTTAGGAATATTTGTATCACCTTGGGAAGGGGGAATGGGCTGAGTGAGGCTGGATGCTGTATGGCAGGAGCAGCTGCTGTGTAAGCTAATGGCTTGTGGCTGCGTGGTGAGGGCTGAATCCTGCCCCTGGCATGGGCTGGCTCTGGGGGCTGTACTGGGGGCTCAGCACCCTGTCTGTAGTCCTGGGTGGGCACCTGGCTACCACCACTGGTCCTTGTCACCATGTCGGGGCTGGTGGGACACCCCAAGGGAGGTTTCACCCCATCCCTGGGGGAAAGCTGAGCTCCCTGGGGACCCCGAGGAGAAGCCGATCCCCTGAAGGTGGGCTGGGACACTGGGGGGAGTATGGGTGTTTCCCTCCCACTGTTCCCCCCAGTTAGTCTCCCATCTCCTTTTTCTCCTCTACAAAGTGCTTCATTAATCTGCTGGGGGCATTAATGCCGGGCTGAGCTGCAGAGGGTGCCCCCCCGCCCCTCGCAGCCCTCAGCCCTGCGCACTAACAGGTTTTTGCTGCGCTGTCACGGCTGTTAAGGCCACAAAGGCTGTGGTAATGTGAGCTTCTGGGGCTGTTGTCCGTCGAGGCCCGCGTACCCCAGGCCCTTTTGAAGGCAGGAATTTGGCTGAGCGTGACCAAGCTTGTCCCAGCGATGGCCCTGCTCCCCCAAGGTCAGGGACATGCGACTGGGGGGGTGCTGGGGACGCTGGTGGGCACAAAGGGGTTTAAGCCTGGTTTAGGACAATAGGTTTTGTGTGTGTGGTTATTCCAGTGCCTTCTGGTTGCTCTCTCTCAGGGGGCAACTGGGTGATCACACACTGGAGGAGAGGCTGGCATGGGCAAGGCAAAAGGGACCAGGACTCATTGGGGTGCAGGATTGCAACCCAGTGCTGGGCTCACCAGGACCCGGGGTCTGCTCCAGGCACCTGTGGGAGACGGATAAGAGGCAGGTGGGATGCAGGAGGTGCTGGCAAGGCTCTCTCGGGGGGCTGCAGACCCAAATGTCCCCGCCCCTTGCCCCAGCAACACCCCAAACTCATGGTCCCCTCCCCAGTGCCGGAGCCGACTGCGTGTGCTGTGTCGCGGCGCGGAGGAGCCCAGCTGTGGCTTTGAGCACTGCTGCTGGCCACGCTCCAACACGGATTTCAAAGCAGCCGCCGGCTCTCTCCTGGGATGCGAGGTGGCTTCGGGGGGACTGGGGCAGCTTTGTAATTTGAAACAGTGGGGTTAGCCGGGAATGTGCCGCCGGCCCCAGCCATACAAGGGAAGAGGATCTCACTGTGTGCGTGGAGCTGCATTCCCCATCCTGCCCCAGCACAGCCAAGGGCAAGGAGTCCCCGGCACCCGTTGGCACCCAGGGGTGCTTCTGAAGCACCCACAGCTCCCTGCTGGCAGCAGCACAAGGGCACACGCTGCATCCTTGCCATCCCCACGCTGCTGCAGGTTGGGGTTGGGTTTCTCTCCCTCTTGTTTTCCACCATGGGCTGAAACTGTACTCCGGGGCAGGGGGAATTTGTGGCAGCAGATGGTGGGGAAGAGAGAAAAGGATGGAGCACAGCCTGTGGGCACAGGAACCCAACACCCCAGGAGGGAGCGTGAAGTGAGCTGCCTAAGGTGACCAGCCTGAAATGCTTTCAGTGTCACAAATGCACGGTGCTGTCCTGCCTTCCCTGCACACATAACTGCAGGCAAGCAGTGATCCCACTCCGGATGCATTTCTCCTCTATTTCTTTCTCTTTTTCCCTCTTTCTCTCTTCCTCTTCTAAAACAAAGATGTTTCCCCAGATGCACTGGTCCCCATCCAACAGCTTCTTTTGTCTTTGTCTCTTTTATTTTATTATTTTTTTTTCTTTTTTTTTTTTTTCTCCATAGTCATTTGCTGTCCTCCCAGGCTCGGCACAGGGCGCCTTGTTATAGTGGAGAAGTTGGCTGAGGGTGCCAGGCCCCTCGTGGTGGTGATGCAGAGGGATGCTGCCTACAGCAAAGATGCTAAAAAACAAATTGATGGGTGTAAGGGCTGCTCTTGGGTGGCAGCAGCTCCTGCTGTCCCTTGCTCTGGGGCAGGACTCACAAGGGACACCGTGCTGTGATGTCCTGGGCTGCCCATGTCACCCAGGCAGGTCCCTTCTGAGCTGCTGTGTGGTCACCAAGGGTCCTGTGCCCAGTCCTGGCTGTCCGCCTGTCCCAATAACCCTGCGAAAATGTTGGGTGTTCGGATGCAGACCCTGGTCTCTTCCAGCTGCTGTGAGCTACTCTAGGAAAAGAAACCAGCCCTCCCCATATGCCTGCCCTCACTTAACTCTGCAAGAGGAAATTTTCTCCCGAGTTCCAGGGATTGCAGAACATTTTTGATGGGAGGGAGATATGGAAAGCTAACCTGACCTTTTCAACCAGGGAATGGCTGCTTCCCTGCAAGCCCATTTCAAAAAAAAAAAAAAAAAAAGTTGTGTTTTATTTTCCTCCCAATGCAGCACTGAAAACAAACATCCAAACCTCAGCCTTTGCTACAAAGCACAATTGTCTCTCCGGGGCAGCTCTTATACATTTCTATCCGGTCCTGCCTCCCCGTGCTGCTCCCCGCCTCTCCGAGGGCTCGGGGAGTGCGGTGGGATCAGCCTGGGAAGTTATTCTGTTCCCACCAAACACCTTGGCTAGCTGTGGAGTCCTTTTATTGCTGGGATGTCATTCACACTGTGCTTGTTTAACACACATACCAGCTGCCTCTTTTCATGCTACTGCTCTGAGAACGGAGATTCACAAGGACAGAGCTCATCTGAAGTTCACAGGAAGATGGGCTTGGACGGGGACGTGGGATGTAAATCCCCTCGCACGCTGCATATATTTGCATCTGCATCTGAATTTGCATCCTCTCTCTCATCACAAGATTCCCCTGTTTTGGCCTGCTGGTGAAACGCCACGCATCCTCGTGGGTTGAGTTTGTTGTTGTTTTTTATTTTTTCTCACTGTTGATGACTGGGTTGCTTTTTTTTTTTTTGGGGGGGGGGGGGGGGGTTCTATGATGACCAAACAAGGACTTTTCCAACCAAAAAAAACCTTACTGCTGCTCAGCTCAGCCAGACCTGCAGCACCCGGATTGTCACCATCTCCTTGGGCAGCCACGACACGGCACATGCATGGAGCAAGCTCCTCCTCAGCCACTGTGGCTGTTTTCCCACTTTGGGACATAACAGAAGATCCTTTCAACAACATTTCCTTTGAAAAATAATCCATCTAACTCTGTTTTTGGAAAGTGCTCCATGCTCTGCACAGGAAGAAGTTAATTACTGTCCAGGGGGTGAGGGCGTGTGTTCTCAAATGTTTTAAATGTTTAATTTTCTTGAAAGAAAAACCATCTCTGATCTCTGTTGGATCCTCTCCCTGTTTATACAGAGGGTTTCTATTAGCAGGGCCAACAGTACATCCCTGACCGCCACGTCCGTGTCCTTTCCTTCTTCCCTCAAAACAGGAACCCCTCCCGAGGGGTGTGTGTCCCACCTCTCCGTGTGCCTCTCTGGGGACGGGGACAGCCCGTGCCCCCCTGCCTGTGCCTGCCTCACCCCAAGCTGGGGGAAACTCACTTCCACCACTGCAACTTTTCATTTTTTGCCCATTTTCCAGGAAGAGGGGTGAGGAAGGGTGGGTTTCCCCATTGACAGCCCCTTTCTGGTGGGAGGCTCTGGGCAAAGCACCCCCAAGACCTTTGCTGGTGGGTTCAAGGCAAGTCCTGCTCAAGCAGCTGGGGATGGGCCATGCCTGGGAGGTATCCACAGCTATTTCAGAGCAGGTTTCCAAGCAGAGGCTGTCCCACAGCTCTCCCTGCCTCCCTGTCCTGGAGAGAAGTGCTGGTTGTAAGGACATCATTAGCTTTCCCCTCTCCTAATGGGATTTGGGGTCTCTCCTCCATCCCATTTGCACCGTGAATGGGACAGGCTCCCAGACCCACCTGGGGGGGGGTCCTAGCCACTTCTTGGGGTGCTTTATGGGGTGCTGAGCACCCCTAGGTGTGGAGGCCATTGGGAAATGGGCTTTTTGGAGGGTCAGCCCCGAGTACCCATCAGTGCCTGCTGGAACACCTCGAGCCCCACAAACTGTTCCAGAGGAATTGCTTTCTTATGTTACTGCTGCTTATCTCAGCTGGTGCCGCTATCAGGGCATTGTCGGGGTTGCTCATTTAATGCTGATGAGGGGATAATGAGAATGGCCACCAGTGCTGTAACAGCCATCTGATTTTTCATGTTTTGTGGTCAGGAAGAGGTGACTAATAGGAAGGGATGGGGAGCGGTGCTCGGGGAGCGTGCCGGCCGCTTGTGGTGGCATTTCCAGGGCTGGAGGCCGAGCGAGCTGCGGGGCCCCCTGATTTCATTGCTTGCTCCACGAGGAGCTCAGGGCTGGGGCTGCCACCTTCCAGGGACCTGTGTCTGACAACGTTGCACCAGGGAGGATGGTCTTGGGATCCTGTCCACGTCCAGGAGGGGCTGGAGCAGAGGGGGACGTTGGGGTGACAAGGAGGACTTTGAAGGCTCTGTAGGCCGGGCCTCATGGCTGTGTCTCCTGGAGGGGTATCAAACTCTCCCAGCCTTAATTTCCAGTGAGCCAGCTCCTCCAGAGCTGATTCAACTGGTATCTCACACTTGCGGCTTGCATGTTTGAAAGTGTCAGAACAAACCCCTGAGCTGTCCGTGTCCAACACCAGCCATATTTTGGGCCCACAACATCCGTTCTGTGCTCGGGATGAGGAAAAACCCCTTCACATTGAACAAACCTGGCTGGCACACTCAAACTGAGGGCCCATGCCCAGCTGAGCAGGGCTGGATGAACCCAGCGAGGAAGGTGGCCTCAGAGCAATGATGCAGGGGGAGAACTGGGGAAGGAGAGAGCAGAAGGGAGAGGGCACCAAAAGCTTCTGCAGCCAGGGTAGAGGATGTGTGGGGAGCTGTCAGACGTGCCCCCGCCGGGTCAGGGCTCCTCACAGCTTTATTTTGGCCGCGGGGGCGGCAGCGATGCTTTGCAGCAGGCTGTCAGGGGATGGCGTGGCTGGAGGAGCACCAGAATGACTTTATTTCAGAAATATGTCCCTGAGGAGCATGCAGTGCCCCTCGGCTGAGCCGCTGGGACCCGCTCTGCTGGCGATAGCGCTCGCCCCGGCTCTTATCGCTCCGCTGGGAACAGAGCTGACGAGGAAGTCAGCCAAATCCCTACACACCATCACTGCCTTTGTCCCTTCGGCACGCTTGAGATGAAGGCTGGTTTCATTCCTCCTTACTTCTCTCTTTCTTCTTTTCCTCCTCCTTTCCCATGCACAATTTTTAGGGTCAATAATGGGCAGGATGGGGTGCAAGGTGGTGGCGGGGTGTGGGGGGGGCGATGTCCTGGTGTCCTGCTGGCACCATCCCAGCCGTGGGGCCAGCCGGGTGCCAGGCAGGAAAGGGCGTCCCCAGCCCCGGGAGGGGAGGAAAGGGACGGGGACAGGAAGGGCAGAGCGGCGCCCGGGGGGAGGCCACGCGAGGTGGGGAGAGCGCCCAGCTCCCGCGGGCAGGTTGTGCCCTCCAGCCTCCCCGCGGGCTGGGGGCACGAGGCGCTGTTGAACGTGGCCCAGAATAAACAGCCTCCTGCCGCCGGCCCTCCTGCCCTCCCGAGAAAACAGCCGGCCTGTTTTCCAGGCGGACGGGGAAGCGGCGGAGCCCTTTTTCCTCTGGCCCTGTTCCAGCAGAGCAGAGCAGCGGCATTAACCCGCTCAGCACAGGAGGAACGGGGGAGCCCATCCCAGGGCTGCCATCAGCTCCCCCGGGGATGGGGTTTCTCCTGCCCTGTTAGCGCTTTGCGGAGCAGTGGGGTTTGGCATTGCAATGGGTTTCCAGCTTACAGTTGGTTGTGGGTGTCCTTGGGTGCTGTGGGTTAGGGTCCTGGTGCCCTCCTGGTGGTGGTGAGGTGCCGGGAGGATGGAGGGAGCCGGAGTTGGTTTGGGCTGGACGTCCCCCCCTTGCTCCCCACACACTGGGGACAAGGTAACTCTGCAAACCACAGGAGAAAAAAACCAGCAAAAGCAACCCACGCCTTCCCCAAGGGCTTGACCAGTGTCTCTACATTTCAGAGATACACCCAAAAAAACAGCCCCTCTATCACAGATGGATAGATTGGGGTGCCACCCCCTGCATCTTTCCCTCCCCATGGGCCACAGCAGCCCCATGCAGTCCCCACGTGTCTGCACTCCGGAGCTGGGCTCCGGCACGTGAGCGAGTTGGCTGCAGACCCCCGGGAGCCCACAATGGGATGGCTCCCTGCAGGACGAGCAGCTTAGCATAAATATTTAATAGCTCCAGTAAATATTTAACTTCTCCAACATGAGTGAGGATGGAAAAAACAGACCCCGGCGGGCAACCTCGCAAAGCCCCTGGGTGAGATGCTTCGGAGTGCTCTTCCCGAATCTCAGCCCATTGTGCGGGTGTCTAGGAAGGGCCTGGCTTTCATTAGATGTGTGTGCAGAGCCTAACATAAGGAGGCTGTGATCTGAAGTCAGCTCATAATAAAAATAGCATGCCCTTTGCATGAGTCAAAAAAGCACCCGCTCTCAATTAAAAGGGAACGACATCCATCTGAAGCTTAGGCTGGTACTTCAGCTGGCTCGTGCTGGGCATTAAAATCATCTCCTTGGGCGTTTCGAGCTCAAGAGGGTGAAGAGGTTTTGTAGAGGATGGGAACAAACTGTGCAGCAGAGGAAATTCTGCTCCTGTTAGCTATTGAGGCTGCTTAACTCCAGCGTTAGCTTTAGCGGAGAGGTTTCTGTCCTCCCCAGCTATGGTCAGCACACGTCATGGTATGGTCACTGCAGAAGCCCTACTCAGCCCATGCAAGCTGACCTTCTTGCTCAACCCACCAAACCTCATCATTTGGCTGTCAGCATCGCTTCCTTGCCTTTTAAATGACCCGCTGCTCACTGAGGGGATGTCCCACATGGGCACGATGCTGGAGCCCTCACCCCAGGTGCCCTGCTGCCTCAGCACAGCGCTCTGCGACCTCGGGGAATGATCCCGGATCTTCGTCCCTGCCTGGTTCATGCCGAGGAACCAATTTTTGCACAGCAGGACCTAGACACGTTGCCATCTGGTTGGACATGCCTGCGCTAATAATAGTGCAGCTAAACATTTGCATGCGGGCCTCTTTTAGCACTCGGGCTCCCAGAGGGAGCCACATCTCTGGGGTTTTTAATAGAAAGCAAGCGGGGCTGTGAAGTCAGAGGAAGAAAAGGTGTTAGAAAACACCGGGTCAATGGGATGGGGCAATGGAGGGACTCGAACGTGAAGAAGAGCTGCTCCCCAAAGGCTCTGCACGGCCGGCTCTGGGTGATGGTGTGGGTCTGGGCTTGGCGAAGCTCTGCCTCGTGCGCAGGAGGAAGCCTGGCAGGTCAGCGAGGTGAAACCACTCAGACTCATCCTTCCCGAGACGTATCGCCCCATGCAGGTTCTCCGAAATGTGGTTTCCTGATGCAGCTGTTTGATAAATATTTATCTCCGCTCTATTGCGAAGCAATTAGGACAGCCTCAGAAGTGGCTTTGCTCAAGAGGCACCACAAAAATAAGACAATTTGGGTAATGAATGTGTCTATCTATTTTCCACTCATAAGGACTCTCCCGAAAGCTCGTGCGGAAGCAGCCGTTTCCCAAAGCTTTGGGTAAATGGCCGGTGCCACCCAAAGCAGCGTTCAGCTTTTCAGAACAGCTTTGTTGAGGATGAAGAATTGGGGCTGTTCGCAGGCTGCAAACCCACATGGCACAGCATGGGTGCAGGCAGGTTGTGCCTGCGGGGTGGCTCAGGGCTTGAGCCCCAGCTCCTGCTCATGCCTACGAGGAGCCTGATCCCAGCCAGCCCCAGGCCACCCTCATTAGGTGACACCACGATGTCCTCATGCATAACAGCAGCGGGCCTGGTGTCAAATGTGGCAGAATCGCACCCAGTCCAGCCCTGACGCCCCATCCCTGGAGGAGGGGTGGAGAGATTGAAGGGTTTGCACACCATTTGGGGAGCTCGTGAGCGAGCTGCTGCAGAAAAAGGACCTCTGCTTATGGACTTGCAGCACAAACCAAGCCAATCCTCCACGTGTCGTGACCAGAAGATTAACCAGGGCCCATCCCTGGGTGACAAATGTCCAGAAGAAGTCTCCTTGTTGGTGCTGGGACGGGGCAGTCCTTGCTCTCTCCTCTTGCATCACTTTCTCCTTGACACAAACCGTGCTAGTGCTCCTGGCCATCCCACCCCTCCCGGTGCCCACGGCCATCTGCTCGCCGCAGCCCCGCTCCTTTGTGCTGCTTCGTCCCCAAACGTGCACCACAGCAACTCCTCGCTCCCTCCTCCTCGCCCGGAAACGCGAGAGGTGGGGAAGGGAAAGGTTTCCCCAGCTCTGCGCAGAAATGCTCGAGTGTGTCAAAAGACAAAGCCTGTCCCCTTTGCAACCCACCAGCTGCTGCTGCCACAAAAGCGGGGAGAGGAGGGGGGCCGGGAGCGTGGGGGGCACTTTGTGACCCGAAAGGAAAAACCTTGAGAAAGGAACAGAATAAATATCCCCTCCTTCCGCCCCCTCTTAACAAGAGGGGACAGAATTAAACACTTTTGTTAAGTGAGGGGCTGTCCCCCACACCAGTTAACACGGCTCCTGCGCCCTGTCCTGGTGTCGGACTTTAACTCACTCTGTGTCGTGTCTTTCTCTCCATGGGCAGAAAATTCAATTAGTCTCGAGCAAATGCCTCCCTAAAGGACACAGAAAACGAAAATAAAGAGGAGAAATCTGCTTTCATCCCGTACAGAAAGAGGCTTTGGGGGGGAAATACAGATTAGGGAGATAAAGAGACAGGTTTAAGGCTTTCAAAAGGGGGTTTCTCTCTCTTGGTCTTTCTCTTTTTCTTTTTATTTCTTTCTCTTTCTATATTTTCTTTCTTTCTCTCTCTCTCTCTCTTTCTTTCTCTCTCTCTCTCTCTTTCTTTCTCTCTTTCTCCCTTTTTTCTTTTCTCTTTTCTTTTCTTTTCTTTTCTTTTCTTTTCTTTTCTTTTCTTTTCTTTTCTTTTCTTTTCTTTTCTTTTCTTTTCTTTTCTTTTCTTTTCTTTTCTTTTCTTTTCTTTTCTTTTCTTCTCTTCTCTTCTCTTCTCTTCTCTTCTCTTCTCTTCTCTTCTCTTCTCTTCTCTTCTCTTCTCTTCTCTTCTCTTCTCTTCTCTTCTCTTCTCTTCTCTTCTCTTCTCTTCTCTTCTCTTCTCTTCTCTTCTCTTCTCTTTTTCCCTCTTTCTCTTTCTTTTTTTTTTGTTGTCTTTTCTTTTGCTTTTCTCTTTTCTCCCCCACTCTTTCTCTCACACTTCTTTCTCTCTCTTTCTCTCCTGCACCCACCTGATGACTGAAGCCTGCTCCCACCCTGCTGAATAGATCCAACTCCCTCCACAAGCAGAGCTGTGTATTACGGTACTTCTCTTCCTGTAAGACTCCAAACTGACCCCATTTTTTTTGTTTGTTGGTCCAGCTCTTCCACACAGGTACAAATACACCCAATTTCTTGCACCTCTGCAGCCAGGGCTGCAGGCTTAGGATGAAACCTGCTTTCCTCTGTGGGGAAGGGAACCAGGGAGATGGGGGTTTTACGAGGGAAGGTTTGATGCTGGGAACAGCAACAGGTTAGGGATTTTTGCAGGAGCCCTGGCCATGGGTGGCCACCAGAAGCCAGGGGAGATGTTGCCAATGGCTGAAGGCCTCCTCCCTGCACGCCCAGGGCCTGGTGCCACAACGGGGGGAGCGTGGAAGGGCTGGGTGCCTCCTCCTCCTCCTTATCAGCACCGGTGAGCGAGGCGAGCATTTCCCGGCGATGGCGCTTCCTGCCTCTTGATTGCAGATGCTGGTGCTGATCACCGCTTCCTCCCCTGCCACTCGCCCACTTGCTGGTGCTCGGGGCTCCCCTGGCTGGGTTGGCACCGTCCCTTCCTCTAAATTCACCTCCCACAACTGTTTTTTCCTCCAGTTGTTTACTTCCTCCTCTTCCAAGAAGGTTGTCTTCGCGTGCCGGGCCAGCTCTCGGCTGCCAACGCTCTGCAGCGAGGGCTGGTGCCTGCTCGTGCTGCCTGCCAGAGATAAGAACTAATCTCTGGTTTATGGTCGCAAATAACAACTTGCAGATCTGAGCCTTTGTACGGAAATCAGGACCGCACAAACAAGGGCAGCAGAAGGGAGGGGGGCTGGCAGCACATCCCTTTTCTCGAGGCTGGGTGTTGTTGTCTTGCAGAGTACCAGGTTTCATCAGCACGGGGGTGCAGCTCCAGCAAGCCTTGTGTTAGGGGCAGCAAATACATTGGTGAGGCAGAAGACTTCATTTTCAAGCTCATCAGAGGCTGGGCATGGGGAATTCTTCATGAGCTCTCCCTGAGCACAGCCTTCTCAGTGATAAGAGGGGAGAAGAGAGGCACCATACAAAAACGATAACCTGAGTGTGCACTGAAACAGCTCCCGAAGGCCTGCACTGAGGTTTTAAGGAGTTTAGTGTCTCTCAAAGCCAAGCCCTAGGAGGGAAAGAGACCCCACGAGCATAGGAATTGCCTGGAAGGGAGAAAATCTGGCTGCCCTTCCTTGTGCTGTCAGCTATCTCTTTAGGTGCACCCAACATCTGGCAGAAGACTGGGTTTTCAGCTTGCTGGCTTTCTGCCACTGTCGTGCCACACAAGCAATGGGGACACTTGGCTCTTTCTGCTGGCACTGGCGCCATTGCCCAGACCACAGGGGACGACAGACTGGACCCTTTTCAGGTTGCTTCTGGAGATGAATGCAAAGCTGTGGCCTCCCAGCCTTTGCCAGCCAGGAGGAGGACGAGCCAAGTCTATGAAGTGCCAAAGAGCAAGGCCACAGGGGGACAGGGGTGTGGAGACAGCAGAGCCTGAAAGTAAAAGGGATGGAAGAAGAGGAAGAAGTGGGAAAAAAGACAAGCTCTGGCAAAGGCTGGAGGAGGACCAGCAGGTGACGTGGGGCACCATGACTGCCTGCTCCAGCCTCTGAATCCTGCAGAGGTCTCAGGTCATGCATTACCCAAGGCTTAAATGGCCCAGAAAGAAGGGATTGCAGACACTACCTCATGTCATATCCCTGGTGGCCATCCATGAGGTCATCGTGGCCTCCTTGACCATTGCTCTGGGCTGACTCTCCTGAGGCTCTTGCCTTTTCTCCTTTTAATAACACTTTTTTTGCTGCTCTCTCTCCCCTAACCAGGGCTACCAGGCTCCATGCTCCCAGAAAAATTCCCACTCCTGTTCCCCTCGTGGTCTGATGAGACAAAGTAGAAAAAATGGTCAGAGGAAAAAAGAAGAAAGGAACTGGTTTTGAAATGAATAGAAGCTGCTGGTCAGGCTGCCACCGAACAAACAAAAGCTTTCCAGCATGTAACTGCTTGTCTATGCAGGGAAATTAATTGGAACAGCTTTTCCAAATTAGCTGAATCTGATGATGATAAAAATAATAAAAACAAATAGTGGATTAAGTTAAATTAGGAAAACGCAGCTTTATTCTGGAATAGGCGTGTCCACATTCCAGCATATTTTACTCCACAATAGCAGCTTCACTCGGCTCCTCTGTGCCGACAAGCCCCGACACCGGCCCTGTGCATGCTCCTGCTCCTGCTCTGCAGGCAAACGCTGCCTGCTCACCCCTCCTGCTGCTGGAGCCTCCTCCGGCCTTTTTCCTCAGGGCTGCCACTTGCCAGCACCTCTCCCTGCCAGCAAATCCTCCAGGCGCTCTGGCAGTCCTGCAGATTTTGGTTTCTCATCCCAACAAAAGCTGTCCCCAGGCTTTCCCAAGCATGCGTGTGACCCTTTAGTCCCTGCTGCCTGCAACAACCTCCCCGCCTGCTCTGGCATCCTCCCCACTTCGAGAAATTCACGTGGGTCCTTCCCTTAGCACCCAGGCCTTTGTGCTTCCTCTGTCACCCTGCAAGCTAGCGCCTCTTTTGCTTTTGCACAGGCAGCTCGTCTGCCTTCAGACGGGCTCCCAGATGACATTTGCACACACAGACAAAAATCCCGGATTTATTTTGGATGGGGAAAGATGAGAATTTGGCACGCGCAACCAAAGAGCGACCTCTCTGACCACGCTGCCTTCACAGAGCCTGGTTGCTGGCTCCCATTTCATTGCTGTGGGCTCAGTGGGGCAAGCAGCAGTGACTGTACGCAGCTACATCAGCCTACAGCAGATGAGGATCTTGCCCCTTCTGTTAGAAGAAAGACATAATTTTAATTATCTTGACATGTTTATCACTGTGAGCCTGGGCCCGTTATCTCCACGGGTTCGTTCTCAACTGCGTGGAGCAGAGGGAACATGATTGCCTTTTATTAAAATCATGCATGAGGTATTCCTGCAGCTGCACTTTGTGTCAAAGGATAAAAAATGTGCGCAGTGACTTTCCTCGCATTGTTAGCTCTGAGTAGCTGTGGTGTGCTGCGAGCCATTTCCTACACAATGGGGCTTCAGCTATTACGGCTTATTTATGGGTCTGCATGTGTTCACCCTGTCAAACCTTCTTACAGAGAAGGTTTAAAGCCATTAAAAAATGGTTTGGGTTAGTTTCCCTAAAACTTGCTTCGCTGCACGGCCTGACATGTGAGAGCCCAGCTTTGCTGTGCATCACTGTGCTGCCAGGTCCCTCTCCTCTGACCCCGCTCTGTAAAGCTGGGGCTTGTGCTGGGGCTGCTTGTGCCCTGTGAGAATGGAAGGGAAATGTCCCCTCCATTCGTGGGAGCACGCAGGGTTTCTTGGGTTTCCCATCACCACTCAAACCCAGCCACCCCATCTGCATGTCCAGCACCTCCGTGGCAAGACCCTGACACCTCCTTTTCCTCCTTGACTCTCATTTCATTTCCACAAAGGCTGTTTTTCACTAACACTGGCCATGTGGATCTGGAAAAGCCTTCTAACCTCTGCCTTGTCATCTGGTGAGTCACCTCAAACTGTCCCAAGCCCATGCCCGGGCAGCCTCCTCCCTCTGGATTTCCTTCTCCCCGTTTCCACAGCTGGACAGCTCGTATCAGAAAGTAAATTCTTGACGAATCACTAGTTCTATTTACTGTTTGCTACACCAAAGGGCTCAGGCATCCTAAGCATGGGGTCCTTGACCAATGCACAGAAAAGATCCTCTCTCTCCCACCAAGTTTTATGATCCCGGGACAAAACAGAAGATAACTGGGGCTCGTCGCAGAGCCCCAGACTGCAGTGTCAGCCAGCCTCTAAATAGTCCCAGCATCAACAGCAGGGCTAAAAATAAGCCTGGCGAGGTTTATTTTCACATTTATTCTGCCAGAATACGCTGTATCCCGATCCCCATCTCTCCATCCCTGTCCTGTCGGGGTCCCCCCTGCGCAGCATGCCCTGTCCCTGGGGGGACCCGCAGGTTGCAGTGGCAGATGGCAGCTGTGGGGTCTTGGTGACCTGTTACCTTGTTAACCTGTTAAACTGCCACCAGTCACTGCCTGTGAGCCCTGAGCAGCCCAGGGCCCTGTGTTTGTGCAAAGCGGCCCAAAAGGCTGGCTGGGCTGGCAGCCTTCATCTCGGGCTTCCTATTAGGATCACGCCGTCGGTCCCCAGGGCTGAAGTGTGCCTGTCCCGGGCTTGTCCCACTGGGAAATGGGCTTCTGGGCTCTGCCGAGTGTGTGGGGCAGCTGCAAGGCTGGGGATGGAGCTGGCTGCAGAGCAAGGTGGCTTTCTCTGTGGTTTTCTCCCAGAGTATTTATAGGGCCGTGAAGGTGACGTGGAGGCAAAGTGATGCACGGCGCCATAGAGTCAAAGTGATGCACAGCAAAGCTATATGTCTTACGTGTCAGCTGGGCAGTGGAGCAAGTTTTAGGGAATAAAGCATCTGGTTATTAAGCTGATGACATGATAAGCCTGGGAAAGCATCATGTGGAGGTGGCTCCGTCCCCTTGATACCTGCCTCTCGGTCATTTAGGGTAACGTGGGTGTCTGTCCCTGCCCCACATTGCTCCTTGGTGACCCCTCTCCCTCTGTCCAAGCAAGTGGTGGAGTGGCAAGGCAGGGTGGCACGGTGGAGGAGCCTGTGTTCACAGTGAAGGTGCAGGGCCATAAAACCACACTGCGATGTGTAATTACCAGGAGGAGGTTGGGGAGGTGAATACAGTGAGTGGGTTTATGAGGAGGTGAGGAGGAACAATGCAGCCAACGATTTTTAATTATTCCTACAACAATAAGGGGAAACTAATCTCCCGGATCAGGGTGCAAATTTAATTCTCCCCTTCACTCCTCTTCCCATCATTGAGCCGAGCACAATGGCACAGATGCAGCCTGGGATGCTGTTCCTTCCTGCGAGGGATGCCCGACTGCTTTGGGGTGCCAGAGCCTGGGTCCTCAGACAAATCCCTTAACCCCAAGGCTACAGGAGGGGATTCCCTTGGGGGCTGCTATCTCATGTGCCACTTGGTTCACTGTTTTAAGTTTTCAGTGGGAGTACAGCAAGGCTCACTAGTGCTCCGTGGTGCAGGGCACTGTATATAGCTGCTCTGACAAAAAAACTCTTCAGAGTTTATACACAGCAGGCAAAAGGCACGAAGTGGCAGCGTGACACAGCCAAGTCCTCTTGGCAAGGAGCTGGCAGAGTCCTGGCATCTGCTGCATGGCAAAACCCCGCAGCAGTGCTGGAGCCGAGCTCAGCCCCACTCCCCCCATCAGCCCCAGGCATGGGGGAGCATGGGGGGGGTGTCCTGTGGGGTGCAGAACAGCCCCCCCAGCCCCTGGGTCTGACCCAGGGCTGATGCAGAGTGTGGCACCGCGCAAGGGGCAGCCTTTGAGAAGCCAAATTGTTTTCCCCTCAGAGCAGAATTGCTTTCATAGCTGCAGCCAGCACATCCCAGCCTTTCTGTCCGTTGCTTAATTAACTCCAGAGCTTGTATGGCTTTCTTCTGGGGGAAGAAAAAAAAAAAAAGTCGAGGGAAGAAAAGCAGAGAAGAATGCAATTTTTGCAAACGCCCCCCGCCTCCGCGGGGTAGCGTGGGGCTGCAGCCCCACAGCTTGCTTCCTCCCTGCCCGCCCCCGCAGGCACCGGTGCTGGCCCGGCTCCCCGCACACAGATGTGGGCTTCCCCCGGGCTGCTGCGCTGTGCTGGGAAAGTTCAAACCTGCCGTGGTCCTTCCACAGCTCCCCCCAGCCACCGGAGCATTCCCCGTGCCCCACATCATCCCCAGAGCTGGTGGGAAGAGCCTCATCCCCCCTCCTCGGTCTGTGCTGGGTAGGAAGGACCCCGGGTAAATAAACAGCAGCTGGTGGTGAAGTGCATCGTGATGGCTTTTTCCCATTCCCCGGATGGCTCCGTGATTGTGTCCAGGTGCGGGGAGCCGGGGCCAAAGGCTGAGCGCTGGGACGCGGGGACAGATTTGGCATCGCTCGGCTTTAACAACACCGGCTGGGGAGGGCTGACTCCGGGCTGACCCCCCCACATACGTGGAAAGGCAGCACCCTGTGGGGCTGCCTTTCGAGCCCACGCTGCATCTGCAGCAGCAGAAAAAGGGGAGGTTTGGGGGAGCTCAGGGCCCGGTCCCATCTGCGATGCACGGGTCCCTTCTCCTCCCACCAGTGCTGGTTTGAGGCAGCCCCAGCAGGAACCAGTTCCTGGCACTCTGAGATCTACAGAAACCAGAGGTGGCCCTCGAGCTGGGTGGAAAGTTGGTTTGAGACTGAGGAAACCAACAGTAGTTTCACTTTGTGTTGTGTTTTCTTTATTTTTCTAACACTGAGTGTGATCTACAGACGGGCGAGCACCTTGAGTTCAAGGGCATTTGTAGTCTGGGCTGTGTCGCTGCGTGGGGATGCCCCAGGGAAGCCGGCTCGGTGATGCCGACTGGAATGGTTTAAGGACACCTCCTGGGGCTTTGCCTGGCAGCGTTTTGCTCTCCAGCCTCCAGGATCCGCAGCACCCACGGGTGAGAGTGCAGAGCTGGGTTTTCACTCATGCACAGCCGGAAGGAGCTCGGGCCCCCTGTGGCTGCACCATGGCCACCTCCTGTCCCAACATCAGCTGGGTCACTCCAACTCCTCCAGCGGGGACTCGGGGACTCTGCACCCTCCCCGTGATGGCACGGCGCCGCTCGGCAATGAATCACAGCCCGGCGCCGACAGCATCCCTCTCCATACCACACCTGCCACGCTTTGGTTCGCCCTTCCCCTGGACAAGTTTTTCCCCCTCCCTTTGAGAGTGGCTCTTTTCAGCCAACCCTGAAAGGGCCCTGTTCCCCCGTGATGGATTGCACCTGATTTCAATATCAATGAGGGCATCGGGCTCTGCTCTGGAGCCCCCGGCAGCTTGTTTAGCCGAGGTTTGTTAACAGGGTCGCCCTCCTCCTGCCTTCCCTTTCTGCTTCCTCCTGCAGTGCTCCAGGGAGCCAAAGCTGTGGCTGATCCCATCCTCGGGAAGGGTTTCTCCTGCCAACAGGTCAGGCAGGATGGGTGGTGGGTGCACGGTGCTCGGGTGCTGGACCGTGCGAGCAGGGCAGGATGGTGAGCGTGGGGCCTCCGCCGCCTGCCCGAGGAGGTGGCGTTGCCATGGTTCCTCCTTTCCCTCTGCTGATTTAAAAAAAAAAAAAAGAAAGAGAAGAAAAAAAGATGATCCTTTCTTTTCCCCCAGCCTTTTATCTTCCTCTCTAAGGCTGTTGCTTTGAGTCCTATGTCGAATGCGTCCATTGCTAAAGGAGCCAGAGGGTGCCATAAATCCAGGCGGCCCTGAGCGATGCCTCTTGCCCCCACCCCATCCAACGAGTGCCTTTGTTGTTCCCACTGCCTGTGATTTATGGCCCTTGAGCCGGGGCTGTTCCCAAGAGAGCTGTCCCCTTTGTCCCCAGGCCTCAGTAGAGGCACTGGGTACATGTGAGCTGTGCGGTGTCTCCGTGCCAGCCTCACCCGTACCTGTCCCAAAACCAGCAGCATTGCTGCGTGCCAGGCCCAGCCTGAGCAGACACCTGGTTCTCTGTGTCCCACAGGGATCAGAGTCACGATTGCAGCCCCTGGCTAAACAGCTTTTTAAAGCTATCCTGGGCTTTGGAGATCCGCAGCTAAATTCCCATCATGTGAGCCAAGAGGGTGCCAGCTTCCAGGCAAGGTGCAGCAGGCAGGCAGCCTGGCCAGGCTGCGAACGTGCTTCAGAACCACCAAGCTGCAGCTCTCTGAGAGCAGCTGGTGGGTTTCTTTGGCAATAACCCCTCTTGCTATCTTTATATCTTACCTGAGACAGCAGAGAGGGCAGAAACCCCATTTATTGATATCTCCTGCACAAGCCAAACCATCCCAGAAAAAAACACTCCTTAGAGCCAGGGGTTCCTGCTCAGAGCCCAGATGAGGGGATGGGGAAGTCCCATGGAAAAGGTGAAGAACAGGGCTGGGAGGCACACAGCCAGCCCTCCTGACCCGCAGGGCAGTGCCCTGGCTCTCTGCCCCACCGCACCCTGTGGGGCTCCCAAAAACGTGCCTCTGTGCCCAGAGATTGTGTGGGAGCAGGGAGTCAGAGACAGGGCTTTGTCCCCCCTCTCCTCTCCCCTCCGCTGGGTTTGGTTAAGCTTCGTGTCACGGATAAGAGGAAAAGGAAAACAGGGAGAGGGGAAGCGACGCAAACTGTAAAAACAGCAAAGGAATCCTCCAGCTCCCTGGGGAGCTCAGGAATGGGAATGAGGGTCTGCATTTTCCAATGGGAAGCACCCAGGGACAAATAAACCCTCCAGATGAGCCGGAGAGGTGAGTCCTTCCAGACGAGGTCAAGACACTCGGGGCTGCCAGATGGCTCTTCCTCTGCTGGCCCCCAAAGATGTCCTTCGGGGTCCGTGTGTCCCATGTCCTTGAGCAAGTATTTTGGTTTTCTGTGGTGGTTTTGATGCTGCTCCCAGGTATGTGAGCAGTAACAGCAGTGCAGCCCCTCTGGGCTCCGTTGGCAGCAGAGCAGCACAGCCATCCCACACCAGCTCTCGTCAGGACCCGGATGGTAAAATCTGACCCTGATTGGGGCCGTCCTTTTATTTGGCAGCTGGCAGCTGCTCTCGCACGCAGCACAAAGCAGCAGAATGGCTGATGTGGTGCTTACAGCCCCGTGGTGACGCTGAGTGACAGCAGGCTGTGTGACCAGGATGCAGCTCAGCCTCCCACCGCGTCCCCTTGGGGTCCCCATGAAGTAGCCAGGGTGGCTGTCCCCAACCCAGCACCCGAGCTGGGGTGTCCACTTCTCCCTGCCAGCAGCTGTGGGGCCATGGGGATGAGTCTTTGGTATCGCCCATCCCTCCTGCCCCTGTCTGACCAGGTCAAGCCTTGTCCCCTGAGCTTCTCATTTCGTATCCAGCCTTTAGAAGAAGGCAGGTCCCCAACACCCAGCAGATCCCCTGAAGGGTCACGTCCTTTTTGTCTTCCTCACTCAGGAGGCTCAAATGAAGCCTCTTGGTGACCACGGTGTGTGACATGCACAAGGGATGAGGCACAGCCTGGAGGTCCTGATGCTCCTTAAAGCCCTGTTGAGGCACTGCTTACAGGCAGTGAATTGAGGCAAAAGTCCAAGTAGAGAGAAAAGCCAATAATTTGTAATCCCTGGGAGCACACAGCCCTGTACAGCTGGCCCTGGTGATGCACTGAGGTCCTCTCAGGGAACAAATCCTGACACCTAGGTGCCCACACTGCAGCCCATCCCCAGAAGGACACCCTGTGCTGTGCCACGAGAGATGCTCCTCGCCCTGCTGCCTCTCCCCAGGGCAGAAGGTTTTTGCTGGCTTTTACTGAGATCCCTCTTTCAAAGCCGGGGCTGAGCACACAGCTGGGCAGGTGCCAGGCTCCTATTTCGGAGGCGAGCTCGGAGCCCCGTTCTCCGGCGGAGCCGCGGGGGCTGTTGGCAGCAAGGCGAGCAGCTGCGCAGCAAGGCGTTGCATCACGGAGGTGGATGTAGGTGCGGCCCCCGTGGCGGGCTGTTCGTGCCTTGGGGCTACTCTTTGCTGCGGTGTCTGACAGATGCTGGCAGGTAGGGGCTGGCCGGCAGGATCAGCGCCGTCTGAAACATGAACGCACACCAGAAAAAGGTGCCGCAGGGCAGGGACGGGCGCGCACGCTGGAGCCCTGACAGCTGGATTTCCTGCGCCTGGGCCAGCTCCCTGCCACGGGTCTCCCCACAGTCCCTATGCAGCTCTGGGTGCTTGCAGATGAGGAGTTTGGGTAAATTTGGGTAAATTTTGCATGCAGCGAGGAGCCCGCCTCGCATAGGAGTGCAGATGCTCCCCGCACAAGCCCTGCCACCACCCACCAAGCCGTGGTGCACAAGGCAGAAGTATTTGGGATTGCACCAGTTCTGTCTCCGTGGGCTTTCCAAGGGAAGCCCCAGAAAGAATTAGTAGGATTGTTCTCTCCCCTTTCTTCTCTGGAAATTCCCAATGTATGAGTTTTCCACCCAGTCTGCGTGGCAAGGAATGCAGTTTTGGTAGCTCCTGCTCTCCCAGTCCGTCCCGTGTGGGAAACGTGGGCATGGTTTGTGTGCCAATGATGCCGTGTTGCACCACGTGTCCTTCGAGGGCTTTTGGCAAGCTCTGGGACTAAAACCAAGAAGTGTTCCTGGGAGTGACACACACAGAGATGCCCGTAGTATTAACCCGGGCAGCCTTGTGGCGTGCAGGGCATCGGAGTTGTGGTTAATTCAATCATGGTCCCCATAGAAACAGGGGAAGAATTGGAGGAATTAGATATTTACTTTCATTTCTAGTGGCAGCCTTCATCCTGAGATTAAACGGGAGCCAGCCCCTCGCCCCGCACACACAGCAGCTCCAGGGCAGCTTCTGCAGCGGGCGAGGGAAGAAAAGGCCGCTTGTTTCTTGAGATGCCCTTTACTATTCAAGCTCCTTCTACATGTTTTTATTCAACTGCATCTTGCACCAGGCATCAAACAAGCCCAAGACTATTATGTGCTGAAAGCTTTCCCTGTGGAGCGAGCTGCTTGGATCCGCCTGGTGTTTTCCAGTCCATCTCCCCAGTGAGACATGCAGACAAGTTAAAACAGGCACATTTCAACAGGGCCCAGAAAGAGGATGGCGGAG
Source organism: Anas acuta (assembly GCF_963932015.1). Taxonomy (NCBI): domain Eukaryota; kingdom Metazoa; phylum Chordata; class Aves; order Anseriformes; family Anatidae; genus Anas; species Anas acuta. Next base: position 13,680,997 of record NC_088993.1, read on the forward strand.
GATTTGCCAGGCACACAAGGGCTGCCTCCCCTCGCTCCCTCTCTTTTGCAGTGGAAATGGGGAAGGTCAGTGCTTTCCCAGCTCCAGATGTTGGGATTTTCTCACCCAGCGTGGAGCCGGGCCCTGGTGAGGTGGGGAAAGTCACCCCGTGGTGGCAGGGAGGGGATGGGGAGCTGCCTGATGGGGCTTGGAGCAAGGGTGGGGACTTTGCTGCTGATGTGAACTGACGGGAGAGCAGGCGAGGGATGCTCTCATCCGGCAGCCCCACAATGTGCCTCACACCCGAACCCAGGTGTCCCTCGAGGCTTGGGGCGTGGGGTTGAGGTTTGGGCATTTCCTTCCCAGGTGGAAATTTTCCTTTACCCAGCACTGGACGCGTTCTCTGGTGGCCCAGGGTGGTCCCCAAGGGGAGTTTACCCCATGCTGGAGCTGGGCTTTACACTTTTCTGGGCTCTCTGGGGCTGGGGAATCAGCTCCAAGAATGTGAGTTGCCATCCTGGCAGCAGCGTTTGTTCACTACATGCATCCAAAAAAAGCAGTTTGCAGAAGAAAGAGGCTTAGGTGAAAGGCTGGTCAAAGTGTGGAGGCAAAAAAGAGAAGAGACAGTGCAGAAAAAGGGGGAAGAGGAAAGAGGAACTCTGTGGGGCTAAGAGGCATGTTTTAAGAGGATCTTCACCTTTATCCAGACCAGCCCCTTAGTCCGTCATTGTGAAAACTTCTGCTTACAGAAGCTTGGCCCCAGAGCTGGTGAACAGGATTGAGTTCACAAAAAATGTGCCCTTTTGTGGGGAACCAACAATGTGCAAATTCAGGTCAAATGCAAATGCAGGGCTTCAGCCAAAATGAGTGAGGGAAATCATTTGGAAGATGTCGAAACATCTTGTTTCAACACTTTTCAAAACAAAACATTTATGGCTTCTTCATTTCAAAATAACTTTTCCTATTTGAACAGCGCTCTGTGTCAAAAGGAGAAGAGTTCAAAAGGTGCAAAAGACCCCAAAAGGGAACAGATCATTGTGGGCTTGGCGGCAGGGATGTTTCAGGTCGAGCTGAGCCGACTCTTTTTGGTGTCTGATTGACATTTTTCCTCTTGATACTTTTTTTTTTTTTTTTTGGTGTGGAGTGAGCGGAGAAATCCCATCCCACAGAGCATCCCTATGGACTGAGGATGGAGTTTGCAATGCAACCACCACAAAACACCCCTTTTCTGCTCAGAAGCTGCTTTTTGCCCATTTCCATGGCACCCCACTGCCCTGCCCGTGCGGTGCCTCCCGGCGGAGAGGACCCCATGCACCCGGGTGCCGTCCCTTTTTTCCCTTTTTCCCCCTCTGCTTTTCCACTCCAGCAGGCGAAACGGGAGCAGGACAGCGGGTGAAAGCATCCCTTTGTGCGAGCTGAACGCGGGCCATGTGCCCTGCCAGCCCGCCCGCCCCACGCCGCGCACCCAGCCCCAGATTAGCGTGGCTATCAGGACACATTTAGATATGGACCATTTCCTCCGCCGTCGCCGGCGCAAGGGGGGACGGAGTGTGGGAAAGCTTTTTCCAGGGCGCGGGGCCCTTCTCTCGCCCGCGTTTTGCCCAATCCCAGGGCCTGGGATGGTGGCTAATCGGATTCCCACCGCGCCGGGCGCGCGGCGTGTGACCCTCCGGGGGTGCGGAGCCCTGTGGGAACCAGGGCGAGGGAGGCTCTGCCAGAAAGGGGGAGATTTTTCAGGGTTCAATAGTCAAGGTCTTTTCCAGCAGGCCACTGTGCCTCGCAAGCTCGCATCCCACCTGTGATGTGGTTGGGGTGTTTGTGTGTGCGTGTGTGTGTCCCCAAGCTGGGGACAGCCCAGCCGAGCTGGTGGCATTAACCCTTGGTGGGCTGGGTCACTGGAAATGAGGTTAGAGGGGTGGGAAAGGAGGGGAAAGGCAGATGCTGTGGTGGAGGCTGCATCACACGGTGATTGTGGGAGGTTTGGGTCCAGCTGGGGTCCAATCTGCCACCCTGCTGCCCCGTGGGCTTTACAGTACTGAGCAGCACATGGGCAGTGTGTCCCTGCTCCGGGTCCCCAGAACCGGGTGCTACATGGGGGCACCCTGCCAGATGGCACTGGTACCCCCTTTCTGCCACTGAATAGGGGCAATAGAGAGGCTATGTGGGTTCTTCACAACGAGGGGCACGATGGGGAGTTCTGGGTCCCTGTTCCCCTAAAACCCTGTGGTTTGATGCAAGTTGTTGTGTGCTCTTCTCCCTCCTTAGCAGCCACAGCACCGCTCCCCCAGTGATGGGGACCATCAGGGCTGGTGTTGGTGGATGCCAGGGCTGGGAAGAAAAGAAGCTGTGCCCCATGGTGGGGGTGAGGACACCCAAAAGCTGGGACTGGTGAGTGTAGAAGGACAGGAGGTGTCTCTGGATGGTTATTCCCTGCTGTGGAGGGGTTTTGCAGCCAACGGGCCATCCTGCTGCTGCGGGCTCACTCCATCATCAAGGCAAACCTTGGGAAAGGCCCCGGGGACTGCTGCTGGGGCAGCCCGTGGGAATGGGCTGGAGCAGGATCCCCCGCGGGGCCATTTCCCAAAGGCAGCGTCAATCCTGCCACCTCCTCCTGCCACCCCTGCGGCGCCTCCGCGCCCGCTCCCGTGCTGCCCGTGGCCCCCCGCCGGGCAGGGGCTCCCCAGGCCCGCGGCCACGGCGCGGGGAAGGCAGGATGGCAAACTTCACACCATGGTGTCAGGCCAGCTCCCAGCACGCCGCCACCTCCTCCTCCTCCTTCGGCTATTGCTGCGAACGCATCAGCGGCAGTAAAGAGGTTAATGGGAGCGGGAGGAGGGAGCGGGGGAGAGCGAAGCTGTTCCCATGAACTGGCTCCAAGGCTTTTACAGAAGCGGAGCATCTGGCCACGGGGCTCATTTGCCCCGGAGCAGATGGTCCTGTCCTCTGTCCCCGGCCTGGGCGGTGGGGCTGGGGCTGATGCTGAGCCCGAGGAGCCTTTTGTCACTCGGAGATTTCGCAGGAGGCAGCGCTGAGTCCCACGGGGAGGGGGAGAGAGAGAGGAGAGGTCCCTGGGATTTCTCAGGAGTTCTCAGCCTAAACAAGCTCCTGTAGGTGATTTTTTTAAAGCCTCCAGAGCTCAGGGCTGACCCCTTCACCCAGAGCCCCAGTGCTGGGCTCACAAGGTCCAGGCATGCCCTGCAGGCTGCTGTGGGGCTGCCTGTGTCCATACTGGGGAGATCCACCCCAAAACCAGCCGCCACACTCACCATGGGGCTGAGCAAGATGTTGTGTGGAGAGCACCCTTGCCAAGGATGCCACAAAAAAAGATTTACGATGTGATGGTTCAGTGCTGTAAGCAGAGCTGAACTCAGCAGGCTCCTGGGTTTCCTAAGAGGATCCTCCTCGTGCTGTGCTGGAGGTTTCCCTGCCTGGGGCTGCTGGGCAAGGCTGGAGCATGATGCTGGAGCAGGACCATGGCATGAATTGTGCCTCTGGGTCATTTTCTCTCCGTCGTACCAGGTGTGACTTTTATCATTGGAGCTTGGAGCATTTTGCAATCAGCCTTGTGTCCCTGCCCTGTCCTGAGTCCCCTGATAACAGGGGGCTGGAGGGAGCCAAGGTGCCTCTCTCTTCCCATGTCACCTCCAGCTGGGGCATGCCAGGCTCCACCTCCATCCGTGCTGGAGAATAGCCCCCTTGCTAACCCCTCTCTGCAGAGAGACTCGAGCTTCCTGATTTATCCATATCTGGGATTGCAATCTCCAGCAAAATAGCTCTGGGCCGTCTCCTGAGCAGCTGTGACATAATTATTGTTACCAGAGATTCAGGCAAAACATCCCTGTGCTCTCTGAGCACTGCAGCACTTTCTCACTGCCGCTCTGAAGCAGCCCCTTCCTCTTCCAAATTTCTGCACCAGGGTGGAGGATGTGAGGTCCTTTTCTAGGATCGGTTTTGCCCTTCATTAGGGGACTTCATACCATGACACCTCTTGCCAGACTCTTAAAGCAATGACCCGTCCTCATATTCTATAGTTGTTTTTATTATACCATGATTTTTATTTTACAGTGACTTTTACTTTACAGTGATTTTTATTTTACTGTGATTTTTACAGATGCTGCATTGCTGGAGGGTCCTGAGACTTCTCTGTGCAGGGGGAGAGGATTGGCTTTGCCAGCTCCTCAAGGATTTGTCTCGAGCCTAGCCTGAAGACCTGTCTGTGCCCACGGAGGTGGGAAGAATGGCTGAGCTTGTCTGGGCCTTCAGATGGGCCTCCATTATCCCCAACATCCCATGGAAACCATCTTCCCCCATTCCTTTGCCAGGAATAAAGAGAACTGATGACATCTGCAGCGTTACCAGCACGTTCCTCAGCCCTCCAGGTCTCCCAGCTTCCAGGACAGCTGTAAGTTATTCTCGGAGAGCCTACATCCTCCCATCCCTCTGGATTTTCCTACCTTGGCTCCACCGCGTCCCAAAGGGAGGACAACGCTCGTACGGATCTTCCTCTGGAAGCCTGTTTACCAGAGGACGGGAGCGGTTTTCCAGATGTTCTGGAGGGAAGTGGCTCCATCCAGGGACCTGCCCATCGCGCGCTGCCTGTCCCCGCTAGGACATCTTTTTCCTCGCGTGGAGGATGTGTGTGTGCGTTCGGCAGCCGGCCTGGCTCGCAGAAGCCTGGACCCGCTCCCAGACACCTTGGCCTGGGCCACGTCCGACAGGCCGCACGCTTGCACAAGCCGCGGGAGGCGGCCTCGGGGGGAGGCCGGCCTCGTGCCAGCCTCGCTGTCGTGCTCCCCAGCTGCGGCACAGACCTCTCTGCTCATCCAAAAACATCCCTCCCCAGATGGAGGCACGCCCGGAGGTCCTGGTCCCTTCCTGGAGAGCCATCCTGGATGGCACAGACGCCCCTAGTGTCTCCCACCTGCTTGCCCTGTTGTCCCCAAAATGCTCACATGCACAATTCCTCCCAAACTCGGCGTGCTGGCCCACACCAACCCACCGAGGGCACCCGGGCAGAGCGTTGCTCTTCCCAGAACCCATACCAAGGAGCCTTCTTGGTTGAGAGAACTGAGAATAATAAAAGGCAACGCAACGAGCCCAAGTGCGATAGGAAGCGGGTAGCAGGGCGCTAAAGACGACGGGGGAAAGTCGATGGCAAGCAGCTGCAGCGCAGATGCGGAGCAGAAATGAAAGCCTCCTCTCCGAGGGCAGGCCGTGACGAAGCCGCAGAAGCAGCCTGGGATGAGTAAATGGGTTTATCGCGAAGGGAGGAGGTCGTTTGTCACCTTAGGCAAAACCAGCGTGTCACAAATGGGAAACTGCAAATTCTCTGTGACAGTGTGCTGCAGCGGAGAGAAACCACAGATGATGCCGAGGAGAGGAGCCAGGACACCGAGGCATTCAGAGGAAGCCCTGGGCAGGAAGAGAAAGGTCTTGATCCAACTACATCCCGTGTTTAGGTTTAAGCAAGTAAACAGTCCCATTCACGCTCAAGTGCTTTAATGTTTTATTGGGCCAGGATTTCAGAAGTGATGAAAAGTCTGCATGAATCCAGAGCAGAGACTCAGAAAAGAGAGGGGAGAGGAACCGATCAGTCAGCGCGGGAAGGCTGGAGATAAGGGATGCGTCGCAGGCTGCTTTCTATCAGCGAGGCTTCACCGGGGTTACGCAGCTCCTCAGCAGCGAGGAGCCACAAGTGGCTTCACACGGACTCAGCACAGTTAGCATCTGCAGTAAATCAGGCAGTTTAATGGGATCGGGGCCGGGAAGGCTGCTGATTTCTTTGGGAAGGAGAGGCGCTGCAGGCTCCTTCGACTTGTCAGTGCTCTTGATGTCATCCCAACTGGGACGGGCAGGGGCATGCAGCAGCCAGGCCATGCCGATGCTGGAAGGGGCTGGATGTTCCCAAAAGGGACACCTGGCACACAAGCTGGGGCTGCAGCACAGCCTGAGGACTGATGTCCTTCCTGCGTACCCGGCAGGCAGGTGTCCCCCAGCTTCGTGAGGGGTTGTGGGTGCTCTGTGCATGGCAGTGCTAAAGGGCATGGGGGAGAAAACAAGACAGCCCTGTGCCTTCTCCTGCATTTCCCCATTTCTCACTGAGTTTTTAGGGTTCTTGCTGTGTCAGAGCCAGGGATGAGGGGATGCATCCTCCGCCCCACCCCCACTTATATATGGTGATCACCATCCGTCCCTCAATGTGTGTGTGTCTCACCCTCTCCATCTCCATGCTCATGCTCAGGGGATGCTTGCCAAGGGCACAGGGCTTCCATCCATACCTGCTCTTTCACGGATGTCTGAGTACAGAAGAGCCAGCGCCGGCGAGCAGCTGTCGGCACCAGGTCCCTCCGGACCACGGGACAAGCCGCCCGGCGGGCCGGTCGGGAGCGCCGGTGCCTTTCGGCATTGTCCTACAGCTCCCGGCCCAAGCCCTGCCGCGGGTTCCCACAGCTGCGGGACAAAGGAGAGACAACAGGCTCCTCTGGGGACAAAACCTAATCTGAGAGATACCGGGCTGAGAAAGCTCTTCCTAAAAAAGCCACAGTCAAAAGCTCTCGGATGCCCTGCATCCGCGGATACCCGATACGGCCGCCTGCGGTACGATTACCTCCAGGCAGGCTTTGTCCGCTGCGGCTCCCCTGAATGTCACACTTGTTCCCAAATACCAGCAGGGAACAATGCAGGGGCAACACAAGGAAAAGCCTCCTCTGTCCCTCCCGGCCTAAGAGTAAATATCAAATGCCGGTGCTGGAGGGGAGGGAGGGGAACGGCGAGCGAGGAGACAAAAAGGAAAAAGCCCGCGGTCGAGAAATGCCATGGGGAAACTGGGTCATGGCTATAGGGTGACAGGCAGAAAAGGGGCCCTGCTCTTGGATGTGTTTGGTGGCCTCTTGAGCAGCCCCTTCACGCACAGCTGCTGCAGCCTCTTCCCCACGGACTGAATGGTGTGAGCTGGATGCAATCTGGTTTTCCATCCTTATCTGCCCTCCCTGCTGGCGGTGAAGTCAAGTCCTCTTCAGCCCCCTCCTTCCTGGAGCCCACGCATGGTTTCTTCTTCTCACAGCATGTCCGTTTGTCCCTTGAAGGGAGCGTGTGTCCAGCTGAGTGTGCCAGCGGGATGGTGGTCAGGCTTTGGTGCAACCTTATAATGCATCACTGGGAGGATGGAAGGAGGCAGAGCGGCAGGAACAGGAGGAAAATGACCTAGAGAAACAAATCCAACCATGTTAAAAGGCACTGTAATTCATTGCCTCCTCCTGTAAGGATCCCCCTTTCTATCAGTGACTGAAATAAATATCTCAAAGAAAGTGGAAAAGTGAAAGCTGGGTTTGGGATGTGTGGTCCTGGACTGAAAGGTGTGCAGGGAAGGGACACCTGTCCTCTCCTCGGCCAGCCTACAGAGCAGAGAGGACACAGAGGGATCCAGTGGTCCTGTGCAGTAATGAGACCCTGGGGGCAAGGCTGGAGGCAAAATTTCACGGTGTCCCCTTCGGTGGTGGAGCAGGATGGATTGGTAGGGTGGGCCATAAAGGGAAATCCTCCAGTGAGAGGAGTGACCCCCCTGAACGAGCAGCAGCAGGGCCAAGTGCTGAAGCTGCATTTTGGAGATGAATGGAGTCTCACATGTTGCAAGAGCTGATGGAAGACTTCCTGCACAGAGAAGACAACTCAGGAGCAGCCCCTTCTGTTGCCAAACGGCCACACAGGGAGTGTGACCTTGTCCCATCAGATAAGGAGATTTATTCTGCTCCTTTTGATAGGACATCGATTGAGGTTTCCATGCTTGTGAGGGCACTGGGGGTTCAAAGGGCCAAAGGGACAGCACGGAGCAACAAAACACAAGGCTCTTGGCTTTGCCCAGAGATTTATGGACACGGTTAGTCTCAGAGCAAGATTGGTATGAACATCCCACTGCCTGTGCCCAGACCAGAAAGGCAGACTCCATCAAACCCGCCACACTGAGATGAACTCAAAATAAGCCTCAAGACCCTTGGCACATCGGGAGCCCAAATATTTTGGTGCTCCAGGACAGATGGGCTCAGCACACAACAGAGCAGGAGAGCAGACCCACGCCGGGAGGGCAGGCTGGCTGTCTTGTGCCGGCTCTGAAGCGAGCCAGGGCCAGCTCCAACACTCACTCAAGAAAAATAGCTGTTTCAAGAGGATGTGGCTGTGCATTTCTCATTTTTTGGGGGCAAGATCCTCAGCTAGGGCAACTCCAGTGTTGTCCCCAGTGGCGCTGTGTCAGCCTGGGAGTGCTCCCTTGGAAATAAAGAGCAGCTGCAGGTGCTGCAGAGCAGGGGGCTTAGCTGAGGGGTTCTCCATGGACGGAAATCACTGGAGATGAAAGGGCTGAGCCCAATTTCGGGCTGGTAATCCCTTGCCACCTGTGCCTGTGAGGCAGGCGGAGCAGCAGGGCCGCATGTGCTCCTCCAGCTCACTGCCTCCAGGAAGCTTCCCCGCACTATTTTTGCAGCGCTGACCTCATTGCTCGGATCAGCCTGCCCTTTTCCAGCTTCCTCTCCCTGATATCTGACTTTTGCCCCGTATTTCCTCACACGTTGAGCAATCACCTTAAGACTCTCTTCTCATTTCTTGAATTCTTGTTTATCTCCCCGCTCGGCACGGGGCTCTGACGGGGCCCTGCCTTCCTGTCCTGCCTGGCCAGTTCCTCTGTTTACCTATAACACAAATTATACATTTTTTTTCCTATGTTTTGCTTGTTTATTTGATTGTTTTCTGTTTGTTTGCCTGTTTGTTTTGTTTCTAACCCAAAGCAACTACTCAATACTAGGAGAAATGTTTTCTCCTCTCCTTGTTGCCCATTTCTCCATGGTCCCAGCCACCTTCTCCAGCTCTTACCACCTGCAGAGGGTTTTGCTCCTGTCCTCACCATGGTCAATGTCTAAAATCCCTGCTGCAAGCAGTAATTCCCTGCTTGGCAGAGCCTGGAGTCTCCCGAAGCCTCTAACCAGTCCCATACTGGCCACGCTTGGCTTGCAGGGAGGTAAGGGCCTCGATCCCAATGGGACGCAGAGGGGAAATGAAAATCCCTTTGCTCCCCCACCTCCCTGAGCTCCCCCATGACCCCTCTCCCCTCGGTGATCCCACACTGTTCCCTCACAAAGCAAATTCTTCCTGGATTATATTTTAATATCTGCAAAGCCTCAAGTTTGAAAGAAAAACAAATGTGAAACCAGCTCATGAATCTCCTCGATGTGAACAAGGAGAAGCCGCCTGCGTTGCTCCTGAGAGCTTGCAGAGGAGCCCCGTGAGCGGATTAGGGTGGGCAGAGCTGACAGCCACGCACTCGGTCAAACCCGGGGATTGAGATGTCAGGAGCTTAAACCAAAAAGAGACGGGACGGGCACGCAGTGCAAGGGGAGAGCATGATGGCGAGCATCTCGGGTGCTGAGCTTCCCTTTCCCCATGTGTTTCTGATCCATATCTCTGGGGATGCACCAGGAGCACGGTCCTGAGGAAAACCTGCCTGTGGCAGCATCTCATCCCCCAGAGACTGGGATCTAGCTGGGAAACAAGGAAAAGCAGGTCTTGCTCTTCCCTGGGCTTTCCCCTTTTGCATTTGACCAAGTTTGAGCTTGGGGGGAATGACAGATTGTACATGGCCAGCCCTCGGGCTGCTCCCTGCTCAGCACATGGGCTCCCTGCTTGCTCCAGAATAAAAGCTGAATTATTCTGTAAAACCCAGGAGAACGATTCTTGGCTAAAGTCTTTTGTCCACCAGAGATGATAACCCACACCAGGATGCTGTTCCCAAACAGGGATGGCAGCTAATTCTCTGGACAGCGCCTGAGACAAACCCCAAAGAAATGTCCCTGTCTTCTTCAGGTGCAGCCCTTTGAGGTTGGAGAATAAAGGGGACACTCAGAGGGACAGGACAGAGGCTGCCCTGCAGCAGCCAGAGGAGCGATCGCTTTGGCAAGGACGCCTCGTCCCGTCCGAGAGTACAAAATGCATTGCCTCCACCCTTCCTGATGTGAACCTTTCTGAGGGAAAGCCTTGGGGAACAGCACTAAGGAGTTTCCTCGCTTTTTGCTACCAGGTCCTGATGATGGCCACTGGCCTCACTTTCCCCCAGGTGACGGGGGTGTGCAGATGTATAATTTTCTGCACTATCATTTCCCAGCCATATATTTCGTGCAAATAAATCCGGGTCTGAAGCAAGGTTCTGGGTGTCAGGAGCATCTTTTCTTCCTCTGCTTGTGTTCTTCCCACTGGGCTCACGCATATGGGACAGTGATTTAACAGCCCTGCTCAAATCCCCCTGTGAGTGACCGGCGCTGGGCATCCCTGTGTGAGGCTGGCACAGGGCAGGAGATGGAAGTGTTTGTGGGGCTGGGGGCTGGCCCTGGACTGAACAGCATCTGAGGGGGTTTCTGGGACTGACTGAGCTGGGAAGAAATGTTCTGAATGCTCTTCTTATTGACACATGGCTTTGTTCTGGCCTGTCTATGTGTTGGGGCTTAAAATATTCTCTTCCCAAAGGGATCATCTGTTCTTGGTTAGCTACCACAAGGCCATCCCATGGCATGGGTGGATTTCAAGGGATAGAAGGGCTTGTCATAAAAGGCTCTCAACTCCCCAGAGGCTATAAAAAGTGCATTTTTAATGAAGCTTAAGAGGTGGATCTGAGTGCTTCTGAACAAGGCGATCCTGCAGCAGCTGGGCTGAAATGCATTCACATTGGGAAATCGTTTCTGTGTGTGCCAATATCGCAGGAGCAAATATTGACTTACAAGTATTCCACTCGCATCTGTGAAGAATTCTTCCTCTCTTTTTCAAGTATCGGTCCTTTCCACCTGGAGCCTTTCTCCTGAACTAATGGCTGTTATTAATTCTGGTGTTGGTAACATCCTTGTCCTCAGGCTGTGGGTGTGCGCTCAGGGCTTTCATGGAAACACAAAGAGAAGATCACCCTCGCTGTGCTGAGACAGATACCTGCAGATTTGTTGGGGAACCTTGGATGTTTTGGGTTCCCTGTCTTGAGTAGTTTCTACATCTGTTCATGGTTGATCTCCGTTTTGGAGAGACTCCATCAGCTCCACCAGGGTCACCCTCGAGGATGCTGCACTTCGGTGTCAGAATAAGTGGTTCCTTATATATATACAGTGTCTTTCTCTGCCTATGAAGCTTCACAGCCTACATGAAGGCTTCCCAGAAGGTGCTGTGGAATGAGTAACATGCTGTAAGATGGATGTGGAGAAAGGCGAAGAAGTGCTAACGTTAAGCCCTGTGCCCCCACCCCTATTGGCAGCGTGGGGTGAGAGGTAGCAGAGATGCTTGGGGGAGACACAAGCAAGCCCTTCTGCCCCAGAGGGGCTGTGCTGGGACCCTGCAGTGTTTCTGGGTCTCAGAGGAGCTGTTAAAGGGAAAACCACGTGCACATTCCTCAGCACAATGGAGCCCTGAGCCAGGACGATGCTGTGGTCCAGGCGCATCCTCCGAGGATGAAACCCTACAGGAATACCTGAGAGAGGAAGACTATAGTTAAACTTCCAGTTCCCCCAGAAGGTGGAAGACAATAGGCAGCCACTAAAAGGCATTTCCTGCCCTCCTATTGTTCTCCTTTCCAGGCCCTGACCAAGCTTTGCACACACTGCAGGGGGACAAACCTTCTAATTACGGCACCGGGTGATGAGCTGCGCACACCCTATTGTGTGCATCACCCTTGGAGAAGCCCCCGAGCAGCTGGACGAAGGCGTTTCTTGCACGTGTTTGCTGCTGGAGATGTTTCTCCGTCATGTTGGGCTCACCAGGTCCCCGAGCATCCCAGCTCTCCTCTGCAGAGCCTGAGCCCTGCACGGAGCTGGCACGGGGCTGGACTGTTCAGTTGGGGGACACGCAGCACATCCCCCCCCGGCTTGGGGCACCCAGACTGGCTCAGCCTCTGCCTGCCTTTATCTCATCCCGATTCCCAGTCCCAGCTCCCAATTAAATGGTAAAAACACGTGGGATCCAGGCCAGGCACGAATGGTTTCAGCGCAGCAATTAGCCCGACGTGAGCGAGGAACAATTAGCGCTGCTCGCTGGAATCCAGCCATTGTGCCTTTCATTGTATGTTTTTGCCTTAAAAGGGGGCCAGCGTGTTGGGAGGAGAGCGAGGGCCCCCGTTCGCAGAGCCGGGCTGACATTTGCACTATGTTAGTCATGCTACATGTCAACATTTTTGTGAGCTTTCCAAAAACAGAAATTCTAATGGGATGTTTTAATCCCGTCCTCACCCCCGCGCGTCCCCCCGCTCCCCCCCGTCCACCTCCCACCTCCCTCCTCCTCCTCCCCGCCTCGCACGGCGCTAATACCACCCTCTCGGCTTCGGCTCCCGGAAACCGGCCGAAGCCAGAGCAGCGAAATTCCAATTTAAACTAACATCACATGAAAAATGAACTGCTGCTTTTAATCCCCTTCGAGGGGGGAGTGGGAAAGGAGCAAGCCATTTCCCAGGGGTGCCGTGGGGAAGGGGCTTTTGGAGACCACCAAGGCAAGCCAGGGAAAGTGGTGGGTGAACAAACGCTGCCCCGTGCGCCTTTGGCAAAGGGCTTGGCAGCGGGAGACCCTAAGGGTGAGGGAGAAGCCAAGAAGCTGTGATGGCCCAGAGAGAAGCCAAGCTCCCTGGGGGCAGGCAGTGTTTGGAAATAGCCTTGGCAGGAGCGTACCGAGCTGGGGTGACACATACATGAGCAGTGCTGGATGCACGCGGGTGGCTGCGGGAGCTATCGCTGCTCCAGGGCTGCCCCGATCTCCCTGGGGAGCTGCGGGGATGGGGATGCTTGGGGCAGGGAGCCAGAGCAATTCTGACTCCCTCTGTGGCAGCAAATTTGGGGGACGTGGGGCGGTTGGTGGCTGTGAGCAGCAAGGGGGAGGCTGGTGCCCCGTCCGTCACGTGTGAACCTTAAAGCAGGAGGTTTAGGGAGTTATTAAGGCAGGTGCCTTGGGCACGCCCTGTACAAAACCTGGCTCCTGCCTCTTCCCTGGGGCAATCTGCAAACCTGACACCAGCTCCTGGCTCATTTTCAGAGCTCGGGAGAGGAACGTGACAAAACTGGGGGCTAGGAAGAATGAGAGGCCAGAGCTGAAGGGCCAGGAGCTGCCCAGCTCCTCTCAGCTCCAAGGAGCTGTGGGACTCTGCCCACCCCATGCACACAGCACACCAAACCCATTCTCCCCCTGCCCTGGGGACAGGCACCTCATGGGAAACTGAGGCACCCGCGCTGGCATCGGCTGGGGCCTCCCTCTGTCCATCCATCCATCCATCCATCTCTCCTCAGCACAGGCTCCCTTCCCCTCCTGTTTTTACCTTTGCTTTTACAATTCTCTCCCCAAAGAAAAGCTGCCCTCACGTCCCAGCCCGAGAGGGACCCCAACCCAACCCTTTCCTCCAGCATCCCCCACTCTTTGGCTGAACACTGACCATGAGAAACCAGGCCCCGCAGGCTGCCCCGTGCCCTCGCCTTTCTCTCAGGAGCAGCGTGGCCATGGGGCCGCTGGTGTCCCCCCAGCCCCTCTCCCCCCAGCAATGGGGGCCGTGATCCAGGGGGGCAGGGGGCTTGGAAATGGCCCCGCCAGGAGAAGAATGTGGGATGGGGACAAGCGAAAGGGGGGGGGGACACACACACAACCATCCCTTCCCGCCACCACCAAAGCCCGAAATTCTTAGACCTGAAGGAGTCACCACCAAATTCCATTCAACTGACAGAAAAGAAATCAAATCCTTTTAAAGAGAGCCCACTTTCCCCACAAGAATGCTCCCCCGGCCTTTTGTTGCAGCGCTTTGCTTTCTCCCAGCGGCTCGGAGGAAGCTGCTCCAATACATTAACCAGTTTAACTCGCTCGTGACCCCCCCTGCCCGGCGCACAATGAGGCTCTTCGCCCGCTTTTTTCCCCGGCTCCCTTTCAGGAGCTAAATCCCCCGCTGTTCCCCGCTCGCTGCCTCTCTCGCTCAACCTTTCTCAGGCCTCTGCTTCAGCCCAGGGAAATAATAACGCTTTGCATTTCTATAGCCCCCCGGCCCCCGTGGGATCCCAGCGCGCCCTGCACGAATCGCTCCGTCTCCCCCTCCCTGCTCTGAGGGGACCCGCAGCCCCACGGAGGGTTTTGGGGTTCGGGAGAGAAGGTGGGGTTTGAGCCAGGTCCCAATGTGGGAGCTGGAGCTGGGGACAGCCACCGAGGGGGACGGGGTTGGCTCAGCATCAGGCGGGCACCCACAGCACCCACAGCACCCGCAGCACGGCTGGGTGCTGGGCTCTGCGCAGCCACCCCGATGGCACCGCCAGGCCCTGTGCTGCAAGGGCAGGGAGGTTTTGTGGTCCCAGGGGGATAGAAAATGCCAGGCCGTGAAAAAAAAAAATCCAAGCCTCACACTGGGGCTGAATAGCGCTGCCCTGTTCCCTCGCTCACACAATGGGAAGTTAACCAAGCCCAGGATGGGGAGCGCAGAAGTCTGCCGCGGGGCGCTGCCGGCTTCCTACCAGTAATTGATGCAAAGTCTCTTTTGTGCTGTCACAAAATCCCAGAAAGAAAAAAAAAAAGCAGGGGGGGCGAGGAGGGTGGCGTTTGCGGCAGCACTGTGGCTCCCCAGCCGCCCTCCTCCATCGCATACCCTAACACACGGGGCCAAACCCCACTAAATACACACAGCACCGCGATCCCAATGAAGCCCGCGTTTGACAGAGCTTTTAACCCCTGTCCGACGAGGCGTGGAAATCATCCTGCAATCTGCAGCCCCGGCACGGCGTTTCTCCCCAATGACCCGAAGGCTTTATTACAGGGAATTTATTTACCCGTTTCGGCAGCCCTGAGAAGCTGTGAGTCTCTTAGGGACCACCTATAGAGCACCGGGGTCAGGCTGTGCAGGGGGCAATGTGGAAGGTTTAAACCAATTTAGAGCGACCTAATCCCGCGGTGTGGCTGGACGGGAGGTGCCCCACGCCAGTCCCTGCCCTGGGTTGGTGTGGGGTGAGTGCAGCCAGCTCCTTTGTATGTATGGGACACCCAAATTCTCCCAGCCCTGGTGCCACCCCAGTTAGGGCGAGGCTCTTGGTACCCAGCAGAGGGGCTGAATGCTGACAGACCAGGCACGGGACACCCCGGGGAGCTTCCTCCCTGCAGCAGCCTCCGGCTCCCAGCCCTGCAGGTGCCACCCAGCGGGGACAGGCATGGGGACCGCTCACCCCATCACCCCGTCCCCTTTCCCCGAGCAGCACGGTGCCTGGCCGGAGACATCCGCGTGGCGGGCAAGGGCTGAGCCAGGAGGCCAGGCGCCTGCAGAGGAAGCCTGCGGGGACACAGCCGATCCCCGGGGAGCCACGTTGTGGCGGGACAATGCCGATGAAAGAAAGCTTTCCTCCACCACCACTGCACGCTGGCCTCGGGAACGGGGTTAGGGTGGCCCCAGGGGACCCGTGTGCCAGTGGCACGGTGGCTTCCAGACCCCGCCGCGTCGCTCGGGGCACACAGAGCTCGCATTGTCACCGGCCCCGTGGCGCCGGCCGGGACCCCAACATCTGGCTGCGGCACGTGTCCCCGGCCACCTCCGAGGCTGCGGGAGCGGGAGAGCAGCTGGTCGGGGGACAAGTGCGTTTCCTCCCCTTTTGGCTCGCGGAGAAAGGCGCTCTTTCTTCACTCCGAGTTTCGCCGGTCGGGCTTTTCAGCTGCCTCTCGAGCCACGGTTGCTGTGCCATCGGGTTGGAGACAAAAGGCGCCCGAGGGAAAGAAAGCTGAGGCTTGAAGGCCGGGCTCTGCAGCAATAGCGGGAAGTGGCGACTGTGGGATTTGGTTCCTGTGTTTGTATGGTCTAACTGCTTTATTTTATTTTTTTTTCTTTTATTATCAGAGGCTTCTCTGGCAGGACAGGTCCCTCCCCAGACGTGGGCAGTGCCATGCAAAACCAAACCCACGTCCACAGCCTCTCCTGGCACTCGCAGCCTGGGGCCAGGGTTGGAGGGCTGAGCAGGGTTATGCAGATCCCAAACCCAGCAGAAGGCAAACGCTGGGGCTTGCCCGAGGAAGCTGCCTCCCTGCTTCGTCCTGCCTGGTATTATGAGCATTGTTTATGCGGTGCCAGAGATGAATGGAGCACGTGACAGCAGGAAAAATGCAAGTTGGACAAGGGCCCTGCCCAAAAATGCAGCAGCCCCTGATTATGGCATAACCAAGCAGCCCAGGCCCAAACCCAAATCCGCCTCCCTGTAGCAGACACAGCATGCGGTGGGAGAGAAAACCCCGAGAGCTCCCTGCCTGGCGAGACGAGGATAAGGGGGGAAAGAAACCCTGGCATTTGGCGTCAGTAAAATAGCAGGTTGGTGGCACATCCAGGAGCACTTCCCAATCGATTTCCCCTCGCAGCTCCCACTTTTCCCACCGCCTGACTGGGAAAACAGCGTCTCGTTCTGCAAGGCGTCGTTACCATGGTTAGCAGTCACCGGGGACACCCCTATAGGATTTATTTTCAGCCTGCGGGGGCTGCCCGCCGCCACCAGCTCCCTAACACCTGGGATGGGGTCTGCCACCCTTGGCATTTCCTCCAGCTCTGCCCAAGCAGGGCAGGACCCGACCCTCCTCTCCCCATCCCCAGTTTCCCCAGCAGCCGAGGGGTGCGGGTGGGCCGGGGGCTGCCGGCGTGCGGGCACCGGGGTACCCCGGTGGGGGGCCAGGAGCAGCGGGCAGCCCCCTGAGCACCCCGGGGGGGGGACACGGGGGACGTGGCTGTGGCACAGGCGACCCCCGAGCACGAGGGCAAGCAGGGGGCGCGCATGGGGGTCGCAAGGGGCGCGCATGGAGTGCGCAAAGGGCGCGCATGGGGTGCGCAAGGGGTGCGCACAGAGCGCACAGGGGGCGCGCAGGGGGCGCGCAGGGGGCGTGCAGGGACAGGGGCAGGAGCAGGGGCTGCCCACGCCCCACGGCCACGCGTGGGGGCGGTACCGAGCCGGGCCCGCCCCGGGTGGGCCGGGGGCGGTTTAAAAGCGGCGGCGGCGGCGCGCCGCGGGGACGGCGGCGGCGGCGGCGGCGCGGGCGGAGCGCGGCCGGTGGCGGAGCGGGGCGGCAGGGAGGAGGTGGAGGCGGTGGTGGAGGAGGATGCTGAAGAGCTGCGGCAGGAAGCTGCTGCTGTCCCTCGTGGGCTCCATGTTCACCTGCCTCCTGGTGCTCATGGTGGAGCCTCCGGGGAGGCCGGGGTTGGCACGGGGAGAGGCCGGCGGGGCGCAGCGGGCGCTGCAGAGCCTGGGGGCGGCGGGGCAGGCGGCGCAGGGCTCCGGCGGCCTCCGCAGCTTCGCCGATTATTTCGGGAGGCTGAGCCGAGCCCGCCGGGAGGTGCCCGCCGCTCCCCCGAGCCCTCCCCGGCCGCCCGCCGAGGACATTTCTCCCCGCGACGTCTTCATCGCCGTCAAGACCACCAAAAAGTTCCACAAGGCGCGCCTGGAGCTGCTGCTCGACACCTGGATCTCCCGCAATCGCGACATGGTAAGGTCGCGACCGGCGGGGCAGGGCCGGGGACCAGGCGGGTGTCACCTCCTCCGGCCGCCCGCCCGGTGGCACGGAGCGCCGGGGGTGTTTTGGGGGAGGTTTGGGGGGTTTTGGAGAGAGCGAGTGGTGGGTGGGTGAGTGATGGAGAGGGCTCGGCTACCCCTGCCTCGGGCTCCCCGTAATGAGTGGTGCACAAAATCTCAGCCCCCGGCTCTGCCCTGCTGCCTCGAAGGGTTTCCACTGGGGAAACTGAGGCACGGAGTAGGGACGCGGCCCTGGCGCCCTCCTGGGCTTCCCTGGGGGGTTCCATGGGGAGTTCCTGGGGGCACAGGCACTCGGCTGCCTTGGCGACATTGGCCTCAGAGCTGTGCCCAGGCTCCTGGTCCCCTCAGCAGGATCCGGGCAGCACTGGGGGCTCCCACTGGTCTGCTCCAGCTTGCCTGTGCTGGGGCAGTTGCAGCTGGTGCCAGCCCTGAGCTCGGTGACACCTTGTCCTGGCTGCCCTGCTCTGTCCTTCAAGCACTGACACAGAACTTAAGAAAAAAAAAGGGGGGGACTTTCTTAGGAAATGTGCCTTGCCTTCTGCTTTTAAGGCACTTTTTCTAGCCTTAGACAGCTTCCCGAGTAAGTTACGTCTCGTCCTAACCCTCCCATCCTACTGTCTTCACGTGTTTCCTCCTGGCCTGGAATTGTTCCTTGGTGGTTTTTGGAAGCCTGAAGTGACTGGGAGGGGAGAAGGGGGCTCGACCTGCCCGTGCCTCCTCCGCTCAGTTCCCTTGGACCTTGTGGGTGTGCTTGGCTCCTGGCTGCTGCACGTTACTCCAAGTGTGCTGACTTTTCTTTTTCGTTTTTACTATTTTTTTTTTTTCTCCTGGGGATCTTGTCCCTCTTTTTGCTCATGTCCCCGGGACTTGGCAGTGTCTCTGCCGTCTCTCCCTGGTACGGTTATTTAATGGAAGCCTCTTTTATGCTCCGCTGTCACTGTGAGGGGGTGGAGAGCGGTGGTGGTGGGGGAAACGCTCTTTGAGCACCTACAGATGATCCTGGGAATGGCTGGTCTTCCCCCCTCCCCTCCCTCCTGCGAGCCCCGGCTTTCTTCTGGGGGTTTTTTGTTTTGTTTTGCTTCGTTTGTCCGTTTGGATTCCCAGAGACCCGAGCCTCGGCTCTCACGCTGTCCCCCTGGGCAAGCTAACAAAGCCCCTTTTCTCCCGGCGCAGAGAAAAGGCTTCGCAGCCTCTTGTGTGGCACTTTCCATGGGAACGGGGGAGCCGGAGCCGGCCGTGTCCAGGTCAGGTTGCCTAGAGATGAGGGCCATGAAGCCAGGGGGGCCGCAGCCCGGCGAGGTGCCCGACTGACAAGCCAAGCCGCTGAGTGACGGCTCTTGTGCAGCACTTGAGGACAAGGAGCTGCGGAGCGAGCTGGAGGCGGCGCAAACTCCTGCAGGGATGGAGGGGACGAGCCCGCGTGCTGCTGGCATCGGCTCCAGCCTTCCCACACTGACCCTGCCTCTGCTTTGGGAAACTTCAGGGCACCTGGGGCTGCTCTGAGCTTGGGGCCAAGCTGTTTGGTGGTGTTTTTTTGGTGGTGGTGCCGTGTGGCTGCTCTCCATCCCTGCCCTGTCCTATGTGGTTTGTGCATCACCTCCCCGCTGGTGCCCCGCGTTGCGGTGGGGCTGCCTGCACCCCAACGGCTCTCTGGGTCTGAGTCAAGCTCGTCTCATCCCAGCCCTCTCATTTTCGGCACAGGAGGGTGTGGGGAAGTTCCTGCCTGAGGGCCGAGAATCCCCTCGCCTGGCACAGCGTCTCCTTCCCCCTTCTCCTCCTCCTGAAGCCTCCCTTGTGGCTCTTGGTTAGCCAGGCTCCATGGAGGGGTGATGCGAGCTCTGGCAAGAAGGAGTTAAATCTGGCAGGTAGCTCCAGCCTGCACCCTGGCAGATAGGGGGAATAGCTATTGTGTTCTTCCTCCCCACTCTTTGTTCTGCCTACAATAGTCCCTGCTTCCTGTGGTCTGTCCCTTCCACCCCGCAATGGGCTCACTCACAAACCGGGCACCCCCTTCTCCTTCCTGCTTTTCTCTCTGCACAGAGGGCAGAGCCCTGCTGCCTTCAGAGCCTGCTGCCTGCCTTGCACAAGCAAGGCCAGACAGGCGGCACTGGGGAAGGGTTGTGGGGTTTTCCCCTCCTTGCTTTGGGGAGCTTTTCCAGCTGTCTCGGCATTTGTATCCTTAGGACTGTTGGAGTGCAGCCTGGGGGAAACTTTACACTTGAAAGAAAAGAGGGGGGAGGAGGAAAGTGGCCATTATGCACAAGTCCTGGATGCCAAGCTAGTCCAAACCACCCAAACCCACGGGTTTCCTGCTCAGTCGGGTGCTTTGCAGTGGCAGAGTTGCACAAGAAACATCCAGGTCCCTGGGGCGCTGAGGGCAGCGGGTGCTCGGCGCACGCTGCGGTGCCCACAGGCTGTACTGGGCCGTGCTGGGTTGTACTGGGCTGCCATCCCGCCTGCGTGGGAGCTGCTTGCTTTCCCCCAAGCTCGGCACGATAATTGCAGGCTTTGAAAAATTCCTGCTCCAGGCGCCGAGGAATGCATTTGCCTTCCGGAGAGCACGCTCCTTTGCTCCTCCGCTGGCGGCTCCCAAAATTTCTTTAGCACCTTGGCCAGAGTTCGTGTCCTTGGGGGAAATGGGCACGTGCCCTGCTTGGGTGCCCCCTGGGGAGCTGGGATGGGGGAGGCTGTTTGTGCCTTCCGTCCCTTGGGTCCCTTCCATCCCTTGGCCGTGCCCTGGGGTGTGCTGAGCACTGCTCAACTCAGCTCACATGTGAGCATCCCTCCCCGGGCAGCCCGGGAGGCAAGGTGGTTTTGGGGAGCTGAGCAGGGACAAGGGCGCTGTCTGGGCCGTTAATTGCCTGCCCCTAACGATGCTGCCGGCCTAGTCAATAAGAGCCTCGGCGCGGGCGAGCGGCGTGCGTGGAGCGCCGGGCGGGAGGGCGGGGGACCCCGGCTGCACAATGAGCTCATTGTTTGTGCGGAGGTTATTAAAAAATTATAGCATTTAAAATTACAGTGGAGGATTCTTCCTCTTGCTGCAAGGAGCCAGGGGGAGGAAGGGCCCTCGGCTTCTCGCCAGAGCACTGCGAGCCCCTTCCCTGGCTCTGTGGGGCTGTGCCAACCCGGACCCCATCCCAGGGAAAGCCATGGGGACAAGGACACGGCCGCCGTGCTGCTCCCTGCCCGCTGAGGTGAGGTGGGGATTTTCCCTCCCAACCGCTGCGGGATGGAGCGGGGCTGTTTGTAGAAAACATCTGCTGGAGGGGACAAAAAGCTGGGCAGGGACCTGCTCTGGCAGCACCCACACCTCCCCGAGGGGCTGCTCCTCCAACGCACCCCATCCCCGTGGGGGCTTCAAACTCAGCGCCCCTTCACCGCCTCGCCCCAGGGCCCTCGTGCTGAGCGAGTGGCTGCTTCCTTCTTTTTCTTCGAGTGAAAGGGGCTGCCAGCCCCCCCGGGTGCTGGGGGGGGGGGTGCTGGGGTGCTCCATCCCCTTCCAGCATGGGGAAGTGAGACGTGATGGGGAAGGTGCAGGATTTGTGCGCTGTGGGGTCGCGGGGCTCTCCTGGCTCAGGTTCCTGTTTTGGGCAGGGGAAGGGGGGGCAGGTTTGGTATCTGCTGGGTGTGTGTCAGCCCTGGCAGCCCCTCGGACTGCTTGGAGATGTGGCATAAGAGGAAGAAGACTGCTGCTCCCATGTGTGGCCTGGCCCACGGGGTGCTTTGCACAGCACCAAGCTCAGAGCAACCCACGAGCTCGCTCAGAGGAGGGGAAATGAGTCACTGCGAAAGGAGAAATGGAGGGGAGGGTGGAAAAAAAAAATAAAGAAACAGCCCTCCCCAGGGGCACCAGAGGCAGCTGAGGGGGCTCCCATCCCCACACAGGCAGACAGGGGGCTGACACCATCCCCTGGCCGTGGGGACCCCGGGGTGCCTCTGTGCTGCCTGGCGGGGCGCGTTCAGCAGGGGCAGCTATTGTTCGGCGCGGATTTGGCATCCTGTGTTTCTTGAAGTTGCACTTTGGAGAACAATGAGGCTTCCTGCGCCTCCCGGGGCAGGGGTCTGGGCAGGCAGGGCGGCCGCCAGCGTGCCGGGAGCGGGCCCTTCCTCTCTTCTGCCCCACTGGGAAATTAATTGTGTGGGGTGGCAGGGGGTCTTGGTCCCCCCTCGGTGCCATCCCTGGGGATGGGGAGGGGGGGAGTTCAAGGGCTGGGGGCTCTCTGTGTGGGAGAGGGGCTGGTGGTAGGGGACAGCGTGTGGCTGCGGTGTCCCACCCTGCTGCAAATGGGTCCCGGCAGCAGGGCTGTGGCTGCTGTGGGTGAGGGTGCGAGGGGATGTGACAGCACGAAGCCTGCTCGGGGTGCTGCCCCTCACAGCCAGCCCTTGGAGCTGCAGCTCTGGCCACGTTTTGCCCGCAAAGCCACTGGCGGGGTCCTGCCCGTGTCCTTTTCCCCACCTCTGGGCTATACTTGCAAAGCCTGGCCCCATCCGTGGCTGTAGGATGGTTGGTCCCAGGAGAAGGCTGAGCCGCGGCTTCCCCCATCCCCTGGACACGGTGCCTTCTTGTCCCTCTCCTTCCCTGGCCCCTTTCCAGTTCCCCGACACCTCCAGGTGCCTGATCCTCCTCGGGGCCAGAGGGCTGTGCAGGAAGGGAACAGCTCCTGTAGAATAAAGGCAGATAAATTAATTAAAAAATATATATATTTTGGTTTTGATTTGAAATTTCTGGCTGGGCTCTGGCAGCGGGAGGTGGGGAAGCTGTGGGGTGATGTGCAGGGCTGGGTGCCCCTGTGCTTGGTCCCTGGTGTCCCCAAGGTGTCCTCTGGTCCCACCTGCACTGGGAAAACTGCAGGGATGTGCCCGGGGGGAAGATGCCTCGTTGGATGAGGGCTTTCGGTGCGGCCGGCAATAAACAATTGTCCTGTGGCCTATTTATAGCGGCTGGGCCGGAGGACGGGCTGCGGGGTTATTTTTGGAGCGGCTGAAGGCACAGTTGCTGGACGGCACTTCTGAGCTAATCAAGCAAACATTTTCAAACATTTTCTGTCTCGCCTGAGCGGAGGCAGGGCTAGAGGTGGATGGGGATGGGCCGGGCGCCACGTGCCTTGGGGTGGGTGAGGCAGTGCTTGTGCTGTGATCATCTCCACCGTCCCTGGGCAGCTCCTCCTGACAATCCTGGGGTACCAAGGACGCCCTTGGCCCTACAGCTGATGGACTAAGGTCTCCTTCCCACTGCCCTCATCAGCAGGTCCCATATCTTCTAACCCTTACTGACCCATTTGGGGGCTGACCCTTGTCCATCCCAGAACCAGGGATGCACAGCAGGCGCTTGGCCGTCCGTTTGAGAGAACCGCCTTTCCACCTCCTCCACCACACTCTTTTTTCCCCCTTTTCCCGTTTCTAAGCCCAAAAGGCCACTTGTAGCCCCATCCCCAGGAACGCACCCTCCCGTTCATCCCTCCGGCAAGTCCCTGCTCTCCCCGCGGCCCTGAGCAAACCCGGCGCCGGGTTAACCAGCGCAGCTGTATGCTAATGACTGCTGCTGCCCGCTTAACTCTCCTCCGCTGAGTAAAGTCAGCCCCGCGCACCCGCTATTGTCGTGGCCCCGCTCCCTCCTCAAACAAACCACAAAACCCCAGCGCGCTGCTGGGGCCGGCTGCCCGCGGGGTGGCACCGAGTTTCCAGCTCGCTTGTAATTCTTCAGCCCCAGCGCTCGGGCCCCGTGTCCCCCCCCTGTGCCTCCTGCCTTCCCCCCCCAGCCCTTTTGTCTTTCCTCCTTTGCCCTTTTGTGCACGTCTGGTTTTTAATAGCGCTTGGCAGCTGGTTGTGGTTTCTCTCCCCCAGCTTTGTTTGCTGCGCGCTGATTGATCGCGGTGCCTTTCCCACCCCCTATTCTCTGCTCCTGCTTCTCGCCCTTCCCCAAATCCAGCCCGAACAGCGGCCCCCGGCCCCCCCCTTTCCCGGGCGACATATGCCAGGAATTAGCTGTGTAAATAGAGGAGTGCAGCCGGGCGGGCAGCTCAGGTGCCGGGGCACAGTCCCCTCCTTGGGGCTGGCCGGAGGCACTCGTGGGTGCTGCCAGCTCCTCCACCCCGGGGGTGTTGTGCAAGCGGCCGGGGACCGCAGCGTGGTGTTGACACAGGTGGGGACACGGTTGGCACCTGGCGCCGTGGGCAAACACACCTGCCTGGGCAGGGCCCGGGGATGCTTTGGCATCCCCACCGCACGTGCCGGTCCCTCCACCTGGAGTCTGAAGTCCCTGCTTGGAAGGAGGGAGCTCCGGAGCTGCACCTCTCCGTGCGCCCACCTTGTGCTGGATCAGCCCTTGCCTCTCCCAAAATCCCATATGGGTGCCAGCAGGCTGCTGCTGCCGCCCTGTGGGATGGGGATGCTCCAGGCTCTAGGAAGGGGCTGTGTAAATAGGGGATTGATCCGAGCCTCTCAATCCAAGGGCAAGAGTGTTGTGGGGCTGCTCATCGCCCTGGTGCTGCTTTGGGTTTTAGCCAGGAGGGAGAAGTCACTGGCAGTGCCCCATGGGGACTGATCCCTGGCGCTGCCCTGGGATGCTGGGACATGCCCAGAGCCACGTGGCCTCAGCCTCAAGGCTGCCCCATCTTCTCTTTCAGACCTTCATCTTCACAGACGGGGAGGATGAAGAGCTGAAGAAGCAAGCACGTGAGTCTGTGGCCCTTGGCCCTTTGTGTGTGTGACCTGGCTGAGCGTGGCGGGTGCCTGGGGCTGTACTGGGGTGTTCCCCCAACCTGGGAGCACGGCTGTTGCCAAACTCCAAAAAAAAGAAAGTCAAAAAATGGTGAAAAAAAGAAAAACAATAAACAATCAAAAAACACTGCAGTTTAGACCCTGGGGTTTCACGGGGGACGTTTATCTGGCAGCCGCTGCCTGGGGTCGGGGTCAGCTCAGCCTATTCTCCCCATGCAAATGAGTCCCTTTCAGGCGGGGAAGCGATTCCCTTTGAGCTGGGCAAGCAAATAACAGGTGGCTGCTGTGGGAAAAGGCAGTGGGAACAGAGCGAGGGCTTTGGCTGTCACATCCTGGGCGGAGAAGCCAGCCCCATCCCCTCCTGCCCCCTCCATCCATCCTCCTTGCTCCCAGGGTGCTGGGGGGCACGGCCCCAAGGACAGGCGGGGTGATGTAGGGTGGCATTACATGTGGGATGGGCGGTACTGGGGTACTTCAACCCCATTCTATCTCACGTACACTTAAGAGCCCAAGTGTGCTCTTTGCCCAAAACAATGTGGTATGGAGACCACCGAGCATGAAGCCCATGGGGTTTCATGCCCCCCGTCACACCTGGGGTGAAGCATCCTCATCTGGGGGAGTGGGCTGCCCCAGCACCGGCGTTTTAACCCCAGTTCTTCCCTCAGGAAACGTCATCAACACCAACTGCTCGGCTGCCCACAGCCGCCAGGCCCTGTCCTGCAAGATGGCCGTGGAGTACGACAAGTTCATCGAGTCCGGGAGAAAGTAAGCGCTGCTTGGGGAACGGGGTTTGCCTTTTGGGGCAGAAATTCCTCACAGGGCCTGGGCGGCCCTGCTCGGTCGGGGAGCTGCCCTGGCCTAGCGTGACGTGGTTGCTGCCGCCGCCACAGGTGGTTCTGCCACGTGGACGACGACAACTACGTGAACGTGCGGATGCTGGTGAAGCTGCTCTCCAGCTACCCCCACACGCAGGACATCTACATCGGGAAGCCCAGCCTGGACCGGCCCATCCAGGCCACGGAGAGGATCAGCGAGAACAAGATGGTGAGGGGGGGGACATGACGGGGGGACCGCCGTGGCAGCAGCGCCCTGTGGGAAGCTCCTGTGGTGCTGGAAAGGGGGGGAGGGAGGTTGGGGCTGGTTTAATGTGGGCAGGGGTCTGGGCCAGCCCGAGGGGGTCTCACTGCCTTTGCTTCCCCTCTCTCGCAGCACCCTGTGCATTTCTGGTTTGCCACGGGAGGAGCAGGGTTTTGCATCAGCCGGGGGCTGGCGCTGAAGATGAGCCCGTGGGCCAGGTAAGAGCGCTGGCATTGCTCACCCAGGGGGACCCATCACGGTCCCAGCGGGGCACGGAAGAGATGACAGCACCTTTGGGGATGTTTGAACATATCCCACCACCTGGCTCGCTTTGCCTTGATGGGGGCTTCGGCAGGGGCTTGGAAATGAGCTAGAAAGGACCTCAATTCCCCTAATTGTCTTTTAATTAGAACCAGGCCAGGTGCCCAGCAGCCAAGCGCAGGCCCCATGGGGTGCCCACATCCCCCCCGGGTCTTGCTCTGCTGCAGCTCCTCTTTGTCTCCCCACAGCGGGGGCCACTTCATGAGCACGGCAGAGAAGATCCGCCTGCCCGACGACTGCACCATCGGCTACATCATCGAGTCCGTGCTGGGCGTCAAGCTCATCCGGAGCAACCTCTTCCACTCGCACCTGGAGAACCTCCACCAGGTGCCCAAGACGGAGATCCACAAACAGGTAACCCTGCCCCGAGGGCCCTGGGCTGGGTGGAGTGGTTGGTATGATGGATGGTTTTTGTGGGGATGGATGGTACCTTTGTATGGTTTTTGTGGGATAGGCATGCAATGGGATTTTGGGAGCCTGGGAGCAGGGTCTCCAGGGTTGGAGCTAAAGGCCAAAATCCCCAAACAAAGTGCCTTGCAATGAGGTTTTCAGCTGAGGCTCGTTCGTGGCACCCCTTTGCAGTGCAAGGAGGGGTCACCTTTATCTTGAGCCACCTAAAAATTGGGCATCTCAGCTGAGACATGATGGATGTACAAGCCCCATCAGCCTGTCCCAGGAGGCTGTGAGAGCAGCCCCCCCGATCGATCCTCATGGCCACGTCGGCCACTTGACCCTCTCGTGCTTGCTCCCCTAGGTGACACTAAGCTACGGCATGTTCGAAAACAAACGCAACTCCATCCACATGAAGGGAGCCTTCTCCATCGAGGAGGACCCATCCAGGTGAGACGGGGGGGTCCCATCCCTCACCCCACCGGCAGGGACCCCCCCCAGGGTTGTGCCACCGCGTGGCCACCACCACCTTGTGCTCAGCGCCGCTCCTCTCCTCCACAGGTTCCGCTCCGTGCACTGCCTGCTGTACCCCGACACGCCGTGGTGCCCCGCCAACGTGGTGTACTAGGGAGACGCGTGTCCCAACCTCGTCCCGAGTCTCCCCGGTATCCGACGGGCGTGCGGGACCTCGTGTGTGTGTGTGCGGCCGTGCTGGCCCTCCGGCCGGCCGTCGTTGCTGTGGTATTGCACAGTGTGTGTGTACTGAAGGCTGCTGTGCGGCCCCTTGTCCCCTGCCCTGCCTGCCCGGCCGCGCGCCCCCGCTGCCCGCTCCGGGACGGCGGGCACGGACGGGTCCTGAGCACTTAACCCCGGGGCATGGGGGGGGCTGCCTCGCCTGGGTCGAGCCCCCCGCCCACCGGCCAGCCCCGCGCTATGCGTGGGGAGCGGCAGCCGGTGCTGCGCAGCTCTGCCTCACCCTGGCTTGCTTTTCTTTCTTTCCTTCCAGATGTTAAGGTGTTTTTGTGTTTTTCGGTGTGTGCCTCCCCACCCTCAGCTCTAACCCCTCCTCGCTCCCGCAGACCCCTAACCTGTCCCCATCCTTTCCCCCAGCCCCCAAATCTCAGCATTGAGGCTCTGGCTCCTCATAGGCAAAGATTTTATATTTTTTTTTAACCTGGCCACGGCAAATGCTGGGACACGCCACAGTGCTGCAAAGCTGCTGGGTGCTCATCAGCCACCCCACAGGGAGACCATGGGGCAGACGGGTGGCTTGGCGAACCCAGCACCACCACCATTTGCTCCATTCCCCGGAGCTCCCTACGTCCTGTTGAAATGTTTTCAGCAGTGTAAATCTATGCACTATTTATAGAGACTAATTTAAAGGCTTTCTATAAATACGGGGGGCGGGAGGAGGGCTTTTCCGGAGCTGTGTTTGCGCAGCGCCAAGGTGTCTCCCTCCGGTGCCACCTCTCTGCCTGCCAGCGAGGTGGCCAGGGGTGCAAGCAGGCTGAGCACGGGCACCCTGCACCTTTGCAAAGTAGCACTTTGGGGTCTGTCCCTGAGGCCCTGTGGGTGTCTCCCCATCAAGCATCCTCCAGCAGGTGCTGCTGGGGTGGCTGCAGTGCCCGAGGGGTGCTCAGCTGGGTGGGCACCCACCAGGGGCCAGCAGCATTTCCCAGCCCGGCCGTTGCTCTCTGCCTGTGCCTGGTGGGCAATGGGCACCCCAAAAGAGCAGAAGTCACCCCCACACCATCCCAGGCTCTTCCCCTGGCTCTGCTTCTGCTCCTACATTTTACTGCAGCAAAGCCAGCACTGGGGGCCTGAAGAGTGGAGTCCCACTCCCCCAGGCACATCAGGAGCAAAACCAGTTTGGGAAATGCTGCCAGAGAGCAAAATTTGCTGTGAGCCAGGGATGGATTTAGCCCAGTACGGGCAGGGATGGGGGTCCTGCATCCCCCTGTGGCCACTGCCAGCCCGCGCTCCCCAGGGAGCAGTGGGCAGAGCCGGAGCCGAATGTTTCCAACCTGAAACTGAGAGAAGATAGCCCATAATGGGTGCGTTGTAAATATGTTATCGTGCCAGTATTTTTTTACTGTGCCTTTTTTATAAAAAAAAAAAGACAAAAAAACACAAAAAAACAA
Source organism: Anas acuta (assembly GCF_963932015.1). Lineage (NCBI taxonomy): Eukaryota > Metazoa > Chordata > Aves > Anseriformes > Anatidae > Anas > Anas acuta. The sequence continues at coordinate 13,709,147 of NC_088993.1, forward strand.
AAACAGCAACATTGAGAATTATGTAGATTTTAAAATGCTTTTTATACGTTTTCTGTGGATCAGAAAAAAAAAAAAAAACAACCTTCTGATAATCTGTTTAAGAAAGAAAAAAAAAATTGCGATGTCTTGTAACTATCACTTACCTTAATTTATATGTTCCAGTATCTGGAACGTCACTCTGTGCTTTTTGTAACTAGGATGTGTTTAAAAGCAATAGGTGTGGGTTGGGGAACCAGCATGGACAGTGTGTTCTCAGGGACTTGAACCCGATCGCTGCCACGGGGCCCCCGTGGGAGCCGTCACCAATAAAGCAGCTTTTTGCTGACCACAGTCACCTGGTCCTGGGCTCCGGTGTCTCTTTACGGATGGGCTGCGCTTGTTTTCATCCCTAATGAAGCTCTTGGGGGGTGCACGGCGAGGCTTTGCCCCTGCATCCCCCTCTTTTCTCACGGGTACCGGCCCGTTTGCATCCCACGGAGGGGGGGTCATCTCCTCCTTCCCTTCCCTTCCCCAAAAGGCTCCATCAGGGCTTAGCACCTCGGGAATGGGTTTTCCCAGGCTCTGGGGTGGGAGCGGAGGCGGGGGCGAGGTGAGAGCCGGTTGTTAGCGGGGGGGTGTTAACAGCCGGCCGGCAGGCGTGTGCGTGGGAAGGCCGGGGGCTGCGGGGGGCCCGAGCCCCTTCCCTCTCACACCAGGCGCCACCGACACCCAGCCTGCGTGTGCTGTGGCACCAGCAGCAGGTCTGCCCCCCCCCCCCGCTTCCTAAACCCAGCACTGTTTGTGCAACCAGAGCAGCTTTCATCTGCCACAGTCATCTCCTTCCCCAACCCCCCCCCCCTTCCTCTTTACCCAGCATCTTTTATTACAGTTTTGTGTTTTTTTTTTTTTTCAAGGCACACTTACTTTACAGTTTCGCTTGAATTTCTCGGTTATCATGGGTTGGCCTTGCTAAAAATACCTCCTAGCAGGAAGTCAGCATGTGCTAAAGCAACAACCCCCTCCCCCTGACACACACACACCCTTCAGGCAGCCCCAAAACAAACCAAAGGTCCCCCCCCCCAAGCAGCCCCCTCTTGGGCTGCTGTGAGCAGAAGGGAACCAAGCGTCACCCCAAAACTGGCACCCCTACAAAAATAGAGAGCCCAAAAGTGCCCTGGACAAAGAGGGGGTGGTAGAAAGCGAGCCCTGTGAAACCGCCTGGCCCTGGCTGTGCAGCGGGTACAGGATTTGGCACCTCTCGGTCCCCGTCCCTGCTTCCCCCCCCTCTGCACCCCTCCCGGCACGGGGTCACAGAAGGGAAACTGCGTCAGGCGCAGGAAGCCGTGCCACCCGCTGCTCGCCCGCGCGTTTCCCTATTGCTCATGGGGCCACGGGCACTTCCCGGCAGCACAGGGTCAGGCTGGAGGAGCCCCAGGTGCCCTCACCCCTTCCTCAGCCTTGCCCTCCGTGGGTCACCCTAGTCAAGTGGGTGCCAGGGGCGCATTTCTGGCAAAACCAGCCCAAATCGTGTGTTCACCATCATCAGCATCATCCTCCTCCTCCGAGGGGGGAGGCCAAGGGGAGACGGAGGCTGCAGCCTGGTGCAAAAAATAAAATTAAAATTAAATAAATAAAATAAAATAATAAAAATATTTTATTTATTTTATTTTTATTTATTTTATTTATCAAAGCACCCCAGCAAGCCTTCGGGAGCAGCACCAGCAGAACACAAGCCCGCCAGTTCATCCCACACCAGGCTCCCAGCCTCCTTACTTGCGGGCTGAAAAGTAAATAAATACAGACATTAATAAACAAAAGGAAAACAAAAGCAAGCCCTGCTGCTCTCACATACTTGGCGGGCTCCTCAGGCCAGCTCGCTTTCATCTGCGCCCCCGGCGCTGGTGTGGGACGTCCTGTTTACGAGCGCTGCAGCTGGGGCTGCTCCTGATAACTCCCGGTACCTTTTGGAGCAAAACCATGTTGGGACAGAGTGGGAGGACAAGCCTGGCTTAGTGGGGACACCTCACCACGTAGGGACCTCTCTGTGACACCGCCGTGCCCCAGAGATGCTCTAGCACTGTGCCAAAGGCTTCCCCGGCCCCCCCAGGGAGGATTGCAGCATCATGGGTGGAGAGTGAGGCTCTACATTAGTCATTTTTGCTGCTCTCTCACCTCCCTTCTTCTTTTTTTTTTTTTTTTTTTAATAATAAAACTTGTATTTGGGTCACTCAGTGTGCTGGACGCTGTGTGAGCTGCTGCTTTCCCAGCCGGCTCACAGAGGCTTTTCGCTGGGGACTCGTGTTTGCGCTGCGATGGGATGAGCACCAGTCCTGGCAGCAGCCCCGGCGAGAAATATTTGTGAATCGGGATGGGAAGGGATGACGGGAGATGGAGAGCCTTGTGTGAATCCTCTCCAAGCTCCACTTCCAGCCACTCTTGCCAGCAAATGGGGAACATTTGTGGGAAGCGAGCGTAAAAGTGGCCAAATCACAGAGCCCAAACAACACACACGGCCATCTGGCTGTCCAATCCACCTGGCTGTCATCTATCGACCTGAATTTGGGACCTGTGCATCCCAGCACTGGGATGGGTGAGCCCATGGATGGGACAGGAGAACGTCCCCTAAAATCCCCCGCTAGCATCTGCAGTCTTGGTGGGACGGGCTGGAAAGCCGTGGGCAGCCAGCCCCCAAAGCAGCTTCCCCTGAAGCTTCCCCTTCCTACTGCTTCCCACCCTGTATCCCTCGAAGATGAATTAAAAAAACACACCCCCAAATCTTCCAAAAATGTGTTCTCATCCTGCCTTCTAAGACCAGCCGTGTCCCTGTCCAAACCAAGTCCCCTCCTGCCCCCCCACCCTGGGGTTCCCAGATCCTTGCTGCTCCTGGTTCCCCAGCCGTGCAGCGGGGCTGCCTCTGCTCCTTTGGCTGCTTGGCAGGGAGGAGGCGAGCGGGAGATGAATTGAGCGTCTTAAACACAGCTGGAAGCACTTCCCACAGCACTGCCGGCCAAAGCTGTGGGACCGCTATATGGCCCTGCTGCCGGCCCCTTTGTCCTCATCCTCCTCCTCTTCTTCCTCCTCCTCAGTGTATGTGTGTCCCCCTCCACCCGCCCCACACTGCGATGGCTTCACTGGGGGCACCGTGCTGGGTTTGTGCTTGTCCCCAGTGGGTACAGGGGACTGAAACCACAGTGACACTGCAGGTGATGCTCGGCCACATCCTAGGGACTGCCCTGCACTTTTCCCGAGAGCCAAAACATAAAAGACATGAGTGTGGGTGCGCCATGGCCAACACAGGCACTACATCTCCCCAGACCCCACTGTGGTCAGCACGGCCATATCCTGAAGGGTCCTGAGCACACATCAGCACAGGGAGCCCCAACCCCAGCAGACACCGGGCATTTTGGGGCACACAGACTGATTTAGAAGCCCCTTGGGGAGCAGGGGCTGGAGCAGCACATCCGTGCAGCAGCCCCACGCAGCTGCGTTTGGAGCAGCTCATCTGCGTGCCTGGTGATTTATGGGGTAAGAGCATCCAGCCCACCCCATCCCATCCCAGTCTGTGGTGTTCAGCTGGTGGGAAGAGGAAGGGGGTGGGTAGGAGAAAAGCTTCTCACCACCAGCATCTGCAACACCTCCCAAAGCCCCTGCACGGACCCGGGAGGGATTAACAGCCTGTCCTGAGGGCTGAGCAGGGATTTTCACAGGGCTCGCTGTGAGAAACAGCCTGCCCCAAGCTGCTTTAAGGCAGGACCCTTCCCGACTGCAGCTCCAAGATAAACCACCGTGTGATCCCGCATACAGAAATAGAGACACGAGGCATGGACAAGAAAGTCCTTCTGCTCCTGCTACCACCCATCCCCTCTCCCCACGCTGCATACGATGGCACAGCACCGTGCCCAGCTGCTCTATCACAGTGTCTGGACCCGTGACCCGAGGTGGCTGCATCCAGGCTCTCCTCCTCCCCTGCCCGGCCACCCCAGCAGGCAGGAGGTTGCCAGTAAATGTGCGGGGAGGTCACAGCCTCTGCTCCACGGTTTGTGCCCCACGAAGCTGCAGAGGAGCCCTGCAGAGCCCCCAGGAGCTGCCGCCTCTCCCCTTGCTCCTCCTGTGGCTGCCTCTGCTTCAAACCCTTCTGGCTGCCAAGAACAGGACTTCAGCATCCCCATGCGGTCAGACAGATCTGTTTCTCCCCATTTAGGCTTTGCTCTCAGCTGTTCAGGCCCAGTGGGCTCCCAGCTCTGCTCCTTGCATCCTCTGCCATGCAAGGGGAGGCCGCTGAGCTCCCGAGAGCATCCGTGAAGGGGTGACGGGGTCAGTCCTCAGGGACAGGCGTGCTTCGGAGAGGATTGCAGAGGACAAGGTGCAATTTTGGCTGCTCACTGGCTTTCACTGGGCTGGGAAATGTGAGAATCACAGCTCTGGTGGGACCCAACAGAAGGAGAACCACTGATCCAGCTCTCAGGTTCGGTTGATGGAAGAAATTGGGCAAATGCAGCCTCAGCCTCGGCACACACACTGCCACAGGCAGCAGGAGTCACCACCCAGCCGCTGACCAGGGACAGAGGCATGTAACTGGTCCCAGCAGGCACACACAGCCACCAGCGTGCTGCCTTTCCAGCACAGAACAGCCGCCAAGCATCCCCTCCTGGAGGCACCGCTCCTGTCGGCACAGCTCAGCACACGCCAGTAACAAAGATCTTTGAAAGCATCTCCCCGGGGCACCCCTCCCTCCTCTATCTCAGAGGTTGGAGATCTAACGGCCCACTACTGAAGGCTGATCAGAAGGCGAGGTTTATTCAAACACATATTTCACCCCGGCTCCCGGGGGAGAAGGGACCTGTGTAGGAGGGCGAGCGAAGCCTGCGGCTGCGGGCACGGCCGGCTGGAAAGCACTGGGAAAGGTCACTGGGCTGGTGGCCTCACATGTTCCCATCCCCGGTGGGAGTCTGTCAACCTGGTAAAATATTTACGTGCTGACTCTGGTGGGGGCTTTATTCTCCTTCATGCTGTTGGCTTCCCTTGGCTGCTCCAAGCCCCCTGTGCCTCAGAGCGGGTTTAATCAGCTCAGGGCAGGGGGTGCAGGTGGAAGGCACAGGTTCCTCCATTAGGGGGAAAAATAAGGGGGGAGGCTGGTCTGTCAGTTATTAGTGAGGGGAGGAAAACTGGTTTCTGTTGAGATTCACACGAGGGTGAAAGGGGCAGCAAAAAGCCATCGGTGTTTCTGCACCATACTGATGGGTTCGTGACCATGGGAGTGGGTTTCAGTCTAAATACACACGGTGCTTAATGAAATACAGAATTAACAGAATGAAACCCTCGCTCACACCAGTCTGGCCCGCCAAGGGAGCGGGATAAATCCACGTACAGTCTGTGGGAGTGGAGCAGGGCAGGACACCAGCACAGAGAAGGGTGCACAGGGCCTGCGGCTCCCACAGCCATGGGGCCGAAGGCAGCCGGCCCTCAGACCAGCAGTGCCACATGGTGGTGACATCCAGGGATGTTAGCCTGGTCCTTACAGCAGCACCAGGTAATTTGGGATGTAGACGAGTCCCTTCATTTGACTGACTCAGGCAGAAAACACCAAGAGAGACACTACGGATGGGCTCATTTCTGAAGCAGGATTAGTGCAACTTTCCCCCGGAGGGAACGTCTGCACAGCTCCTTTTTCTTCAGAGGGCTGGTTTTGAAGCTGTCTGGTTCAATTGCAACAATCCAGAGATCAAATCGAATCAGAAATGCCAAATTCTGATTTCTAACAGCAACCAGATTAGGCTGAGAGCTGCGACCAGAGAAAGCAGCCCTGCCAATACACCTGCACAGACTTAATGTCACAAAAACATTAGAAGGACTGACACTAATGCTTCGATTTCTGTAGTAAAGGACACTCATGCTCCCGTTCTTTCAATTCCCTAGCAGCTATGAGAATTCATGGACCTATTTCCTCCTGTCCTTAGCCCATGGATGTATCACTACATATGGGAGGTAATAAAAATTCAGGCAGGTTTACGAACTAGGGAAAGAATGTGAATCAATAAATAGGAACAGTGGTTTTATATTGTTTATTTTTAAAACATGAAACCCAAGCTGAATAGAAACCACAGAAATTACATTTAGTTCTTTTTTTTCTTTTTTTTTTCTTTTTTTAGTATTTGCAAACCAAAAAGTTACAGTAAAAAATAGCTACATTACAATCAATAGAACTACAGAATTAAAAGTAAAGATACAAAAATGGGCTCAATCCTCTTTAACCCTCACAATTTAAAAACATTTTGGGTAAGTGCAGGAACTCTTCAAAGAAACTAGCAGGTTCAAAGTTTTAAAAAAAAATTATATATATTTATATATTATATATGTATATAAAGTGGTATGATATACAACCATTATGGTTAAGAAGAAAAAAAAAAAACAAAACAGAAAAGTTACAAAAAGGCCAGGTACATGTTCACCATTAGGTTTCTGTGCACAGTGTCCAAGAAAAAAAAAAGAAAACAACTTCCCTCTGAATGACGTGAATGAAACTCATGGGGCCTCCCGTTAACAAGGGACCTGAGGCACACGACGTGGCAGCTGGGCACCCGGCCCCAGCGCAGAGGACGATGAAAGAAATGAAGCTTTTCTGGGAGCCCAGTGCCCTCCTGCACAGAGGCCACTGGAGAAGTCTTCGTGGGAGATTAGAGGAGGAAGAGGAAGGAAGGAGTTTGGAATTGCATAGTGAGGAGCAATGTGGTATCAAATCAGAGCACCTAGAGCTTCATGCTACAGTTAGCCTCTTTAGGAAAGGAGTATTTTGAACTTTCTGGTTGTACATCAATTTATGTTCCACTTTGTTCACGCACGCAGCCACAGGGGCTGGGTGAGCACCCGGCAGCTCGGGGCCACCGGTGACCCATCCCTTCTCTCTCCCAGCTGGGCAACACACTCACCATCACGGCTCGGCAGGAGATCCCACTGTTCCCCCCAAAAGCACGGCCCGCTCATTAGCCATCTAGGAACTGCTACCAAAACATCCCACGCTTCTGCTGGGTCTCCTGGAAGGACTAGAGAGAAGCCATCCATCGCACGCACACAGATCACTTCTGGAAAATGAGAGTAGTTGGTGATGAAAGAAGCCACCTGGCCAAAGGTACAGATTAAGCCTGGTCGGGTCCCCTCTCTCAAGGTGTTAGATCTACTCCTTAGTATCTGCCTGGAGGGCTTCTCCCCTCCCACCCGGAGGTGTTCAGTGAGTTACTAACAGATTTGTTTGCCAGGGGAAGACCCTGGCTTGGTCCCTATGTAGGAAGTACTTCAAAGACCCCTCCCTACCTAAGGAGAAACCCACCCACCTAATCTAAGCCTTGATCAGGTGGGGTGGCTCTAAGCAACAAGCCAAGACACTGCTCTCTTCTTCAAAGGGCTCAGCACGCAATTTCAGCTGCTGGTGGAAGGCGGGACCAGAAGTTAACGTGGGTTTATCCACAGGGGTATCTGTACCTTGCTCGCACGGGTATCCACGCGCTCCTGCCTGCTGTCACCCCGCAGTACCAAGAGCTCTCACGAGCGATGGCTAAGCAGCCCCCCCGGAGAAGCTGTTTACTCTCAGAAAGGCCAAGCTTTTCATGTGAACACTACATAGTTTTTAGGGAACTGCTATGGAAATCCTGACTTGGGATCACTGAAATCCCCATGCACTGTGTCCTCCTCAAAGCACTCAAATGAACATCCTTGCATCTTGGCTGAGATGACTGTACACGGAAAATTAACACCTATCAAATGGAGAGAACTTAAAAAAGGACAGGAGGGGAAGGGAGCACTCCATCCTTCACATTTGGGTACATGGATGCACGCTAAAAATCTTAGCTTGAACCCTTTTATCAGCACATAAAATGAACTCAGTTTAATAGTACATACAGGATACAAACACTACAGTTATATTCCCAAGACAGCACAAGAAATTCACAGCCAAGTCTTGATTTGATTTCCTTTACAATTACAATGCAGTCTTGAACACTGGACGCAAGAGTCCAACATGCTATTTACATTTCACATTGTGGAGATGTTCGTGTGCTTGGAAGAGTTCTCAGTTCCAAAAGAAAAAGTCATTCACACATGATGATGTAGTGGAAATAAACCAAGCCAACCAGACAAGCCAATGACCACATTTGTGCTTCTGAAAAAGTAACATGAAGTGTCTTCACCGATGCAGTCACCTTCGACCGGACAAGCCGCCTTCCCTGTTGCAGTCAGTGAGGTGTCCAGAGGCCAATCTCAGCTCCCCTGACTCCTGGACCCTTTTTTATAGCGACCAGTAACACGATTCATGTTCTGATAAGGTCAGCTGGAACACGCCAAGCGATACGGCCTCAGCGCTTTGTCACATTAAGAACAAAGACACACAATGGAAGAGAGAGAGGTCTCTACAGCTTACCCTCCTATAGCTCGAAGAGTTTGGACTCCCTCAACCATGAATGCCATCCAGAACAGATGAGTCTTCGCCAGATAGCACCTGCTGTTCACCCGAGAGGGAGGCACAGAGTCTGGGAGATCTTGGCTTTTCCAAAGTCCACTCCTCAGACAAAGTGTGACCGTATGGATGAGACTGATTACGTCGCAGCCATAAGAATAGGCAAAGGCCATCTGTTCTTCAGCAGATCCACTCAGACCAGCCTGCAGAAATGCCACACTGTCGCTCAAGGTTCCAGTAAAAATAAAAAAAGGAAAAAAGGAAAAAGAAAAAGTACTAACAACAGTAATAAAACAAAACCAAACCGTTTGTCTGTGTTTCCTATCCAGCGCTCTGCACAGCATGCAGCGGGGCAGCAGAGTTCCAGGATGCTTTACAAAAGTGCAATATCCATGTCAAGTAAAGGAAGTGCTGGCTGGACAAAAGTACACAGCTCACACTGCAGTCATGTTATGCTGGCCTCCAGAGAGCAAAACGTCATCTCCATAACATTCTTTCCAGTTATATTTTGAAGTCACAGAGCACATATCTCCACATCCGTGCCTTGCTGCAAGCCCCAAACGTTGTCAGAAGCTGCTCTGGGTGTTACAAGTGACTACGCCAAGCCTTGGAAGGAAGCAGGTCAAGGTGGCTGCTGCGTTAGGTGCTGCAAACAGGAGGCACGGGCTCCCCATGCCCCTGCTGGCACAGACAACGCCACTGTGGCAATTTGGATCCAACCCCTCCCAAAATGCAACCACATCCATATTCAGGATGCTTTCTGTATACAGCAATGTCAGTATACAGAAGCACCTGTCCTCACAGGGTTCCCCACACCCTCCAGCCTTCAAAATGCTTGCCTTCAACGAGCAGGATCTGGGCACAGATTTTAGGGCAACTCCCCTACAAGTGACAGCCGAAGTAGCAATCTGGGCACACCCTTGCAGGGACAGATGATGGCAGAACGATTTGTTCTTCGTAAGCATTGTATGGCTCTTACTTCTTTCATCAAAGCAAGGGGAAGGTTTGGTCCCCTCTGGATAGCAGTTGCATACTTTGGGCCCTGCAAGCTAACCATGCCACGTGCTTGCACGCCTGGGGTCTTATGGTAGGCTTTAAGACAGGGTGGAAAACCTGGTGCTCGAGAGCCACAGAAATCCCTCCATACAACCTGTGGCTGTGTTTCCCTGCCCTTGTTATTTGATAACACCGAGGTATGTTTCAGTGTGAAGCCCATCAAACGTGTCTGAAAGGCCTAGTCAGTCCTGAGCAAGAAAATCCTGCTTCCACAGATTTACGGTGAAGTGTGAAGTTTTCTCCCAAACCTTCTCTTCCTGGCTGCGCGGTGCCTTGTCTTCCCTTTCTCCCTCACTCCTTTGAGTGGTACAAGCTGGCCTACAGCTTTTTGTTCTGTTAGTGGTTTATCTTCTTCAGAGGAGCTCAAAGCTTGCTTTTCACAGAGCTGGTACCCTTTGAGAGCAAACACCATCATTGCGAGGAGCAATCCTTACCTCACTGCAAGAAGGCAACTGACTTGAGTAAAGGCAGATTGGTAGATTTTGCGCCCCGTACAGCAAACGTGGGGTAAATGGACACCAAGCCTGAACGTCACCGACGTGAAGATTAACTGCCTCTGCCAATGGCTCAACTCCAGTTTGAGGGATATTTCCCACTTTATTTCTTCTGCCAGTTATTCAATATCATGCTCAGCAGCCACACTGAGATGCTGCTGCTCAGAGGTTAAAGAACGAAAACAAAAAACAACAACAAAAGAAGGAACATCATAGTTTCCCTACTGAAAGGCCAGTACTCTACAGTACTACTAGCTGCCCAAGAGGCAGTCTGCTTTTCCAGTAGGAAGTGGTCAGTGTCCTTTGGAGCACTGCTCTTCAGTGGAAAGTACAGCACCAATGGAGGATGTTGCCCTTTGCAGGCACCCAGCTGCCCCTTTGCAAGCCTTGTTCTAGCTCATGCCTAGAAAAATGCCTACATGTGCCTGAATGTGGTCAGATAGTGGTTAGCAATGTGCCTTGAAAAACAAAAACAAATAGAAAAAAATATGTTCTGACAGTTACAATGTTCTCCAAATGCCCAAATGATGGCATTTGTGTTTCTGATTCCGGAGCACAGAAGATATACTGAGGATTTTGTGAGTTTGTTAGAACTGAGGCTCCAAAAAACTTTCTTCAGTGCCAGTTCAGCAACCCTGTGCTGTAAACTGATTTTAAAAAAAAAAAAAAGAATAAAAAAAAGAAAAATAAAGTCCACCAGAGTTCACAGGTCACTCCTACAGGGAGTTTGCATTTGCTATAAATCCATTGGTGCTTGCAGTCCCTCTTGCTTTTGAAAGCTGACTGTCCCATAAGACCTAATATCAGAGAGCTGAAACTCTTTAGTGCAAAAAAAAAAAAAAAGCACAAAAACAAAAAACAAAAAACAAAAAACAACCATAAAGTCTTACAAGTCTTTTCCTGGAAAAGTTTGGCACCAAGTGGGTGGTGGCTGGCTCCTGTTTGTTCTGTGTGTCGGCCTCATAAAAGCAGCACCGAGAATGCCATCTGCAAGTACCTGGGCTTCCCTGGTGGAGCAGAGAGGTCAGGTTCAGAGCAATGGACCGGGTACTTAGGTGGTGCTGTGACCCCCTGCTCCTCCTGGAGAATTCACATGCTAGATAGAGTGGGAAAGAAAACAGCACTTTCTTGATTTTTTTTTTTAAAAGTTACCATGCTAGTGGAGTGGTTTTCTCTATAAAAGAGCCACAGGCTCACAGATTACAGTGGATATACAGTGACACCAAGAGGCAGGGGTTTCCTTCCTCCCTCACACAGGGCGCTGGACCAGAGGACTCCCCCCAGGCTGCTGTATTGTGCATTGGCTCAGCTTCCCCTCGTTGTTCGCTAGTCACAGACACCGAAACTCTTCCTCTTCAGCGTTTGACAGACTGAGCAGCTCTGCTGATCCCACTGCAGAAGTAAGAAGATCTACCACCATCTTTCACCGCATCCCTCTGAGGAACAGAAGGGGAAAAAAAATGGGGGCAGAAGATATTCACCAATGTTTTCTATTGGGCTACTCTGTTAAAGCTGGCCCCAGGCAACTGGAATCCAGGACAGGATGGTAACCTCTTGGTTGCTTGCCTGCACGTGCTTGCTCTCTCTCGCACATCAGGTACAGCAAAGTGAAGGCTTAAATTCAAAAGGGGCTTCCACTCCAGTAGGCAGGTACCAGGTTGGAGGGGTGGTCTGGGCTGGAGAAACAGGAGCTGCACTGGATTTTGGGCAGAACAGCAGGATGGTTCTTCGAGGACAGCACAGGGGCACAGCAGTTGGCACATTGTTTTGTCTGACTGCACATGTGGGTTTTCTTGTTGTTTTGTTTTTGTTTTTTGCCTTTTTTTTTTTTTTTTTGCTTTAGCTTTTTCATTTTAATGCACGCTGCCAGCATCTGGACGAGGTTGGTTGGTGGCGAGGTATTTGGCTCTCATGCTGGAAGTGTACTGGAGGAAGACAAGAAAAGAAAACAAAACACAAACAACAGAACAGAAAAGTCAGTCATAATGACTAATGTAAACACGGAACGACAGACTACGACCGCCTCCCAGCATAAAATGGTCTGTATTTACTGCATATCAAGGAGCTGCTGGCTTGGTCTGACAAGGAAATTTGCACAAATCGTTGAGTAGCCAAGTCTGAGGAACACACTGTCAAGCCTGTTGCAAGGTTGCTGGCCAGGTCAGTGCAGATGGGCTAATGATTTAACCAAGCTCTCGATGGAGAAGGAAATCCAACAGTCATTGAGTCAAATTATGCCATATTTCACTTGGGAAAAGAGAGGGAAATGGAAATGATGCAGATGTAAAAACCCAGCACATACCTTTGTCCTCAATTAGTCAGGTTGCCAGAGAAAGGAGGTTGAAAAGGAAATGGAAATAAAGTTCATTGCATTTTACTGCAACGAGGGCATCAGAAGACTGCATGTGTCGCAGATGGACAGTTTGAAAGAAAAGTGTGGAAGAATGAATCTTTGTGAGCAATTTATGCCTGAGAAAGAAGAGAGCCCCGCCAGAACGGCAACAGGCTGCCATCCCACAAGATGAAATTAGCTAACAGTTATCAGATGGTTAATTATCCACCAATGGCTTGGGATCCAGCCTGAGTACCACGCAGTGGTAGACAAGACTCCAGCCTGGGGGTGAGAAAAGAAATTCACAAAGATGAGAGGTGCCTTTGGTTTGGGGGTTGTTTTCTTCTTTTTTTATTCCAAGCAAGGTAATCCAAAACAGCTCCCAGAAACTACAAGGGGAACATACGCCATTCAGTTTTGACTACTGAGCTGCAAAGCATGCAAATCACACACCGCAGTAAGAACAAAAGTCTTTGTCTTTTTATGCCAATGTGTTCAATGCCTTCATCATGACCATGCTACTGCTTCTGGGATTCTGCTACCATGATACTAACTACCAAGCAATGAGGACAGGTATTTTTCTCCTCTTTTTATACCAGCAAGAGCTTGAATAATTCTATAATATCCATGTCTTACTTCCCAAGAGTGCTTTTCAGCATACTGAATTTTTATCACCTTTAAAATTGTACCACGTGAAATAGCCAGTTAAGCTGGCAAAGAGACAACTGAAAGGCAGTTCCCCACCAGGAGGTAGGATTTATCTTGCGTGCTGGGAAGGAACATTATGAGGCATCCTTAGGCTCTCAAAAGCTCAGATATTCAAAGGGGTTTTCAGAGAGTTAACGGTATTTTAATCAGTTTTCCTTCAAAGACCAAACCTGGCTGAACCTCTGCACAATAGAAGAGAGAGACTGCTCCTTTAGCAGGGCTGACCCTACCGGCACAAGATGAAGACACCTGAGGCTTATTTGCACACTCAACTTTTAGTGTCTTCCATAATTGGAAAACTTTCTGCAGAAAATGGATCTTAATATAAAACTCTGGCCCAGAAATGGCATCTATATTTAGAAGACAAAGGGTACATACGTTCTTTCTCTTTTTCAGATGTATTTTTTTGCCACTGAGAAAGAAAAAGTAGAAAATACCAAGCTGAGACAGTTGAACTGTATATTCTATACAGTTTATGAAGTATGATTGCTGTTTCAGAAATGAAGCTTAGGGCATTATTAAAACATATGGGACTAACCCAACAGGCTCAAAGAGGCTTAGAAGTCAAAGAGCTTTCTCATGATAAGTAGGACACATTTCAGATAGCATCATGCTGAAATTACCAGCCAAGCATCATGCTAAAAAGAGGGTCTTAGAAGGCATTTGATTGCTCATTTTCCATTTGTATTCTATATGTGAAGTGTCAGAGGAGATGAGTATGAACACAGAACTTGCAGTTGCTAAGCTTTTTTAAGAAGTACTTAGAAAAAAAAATCAAGGATCATGGAAGGTCGTTGTGCATCTTGCTAGACAAATCATAGATTCAGCACACAATCTGCAGCATCAACTTTCTTTAGAACATTACAAATCAAGGAAGGCCAATTGATGAACTGCATTTCAATGATGTACAAAGTACACTCATTGTGGAGGGAGAAGTTGAAAAGAATTTGCTCCTTTCTCCTCCAAGAAAAAAAACAAAAACATGCGATTGTTTAAGAGTCACTGAAACAAAGTAATCAAGATTACGAGATTTGGACAGTCAAGCAGAGAGCATTTTACATTCAAACCTACCTGCAATCCACCACAAAGAACAAATCAAGACTCAATAGTCAGAGTTAGGGCTGATGTTCTCTCCTTAACGCAGGATTTTTGCACCTTTGAACCTTTTCCCATTACAGTTTGAACCAGTTACTCCTTCTGTTAAAGTATAATTTTAATGACCATGAAAAGTATGGTTGAAAACTGGAAGCAGAGAGCTAACACTTCTGCACACCCTTCATGAGCAGCACAGCTCTACAAGCATGCACTGAATCTTTTGTCACTGAGTTAGGTTCACTGCATGAATGTTTTGCTCCATATGCTGTTGTCAGTCTCTCGCCCAAGTCCTTCAGTCCTCTGCTGGGAAGCAAAGGAAAGATGCTGTGGAATACACAGATCCCTACGTCCGGACAGGCCAATAGATGAAGATGTATCAGCACAAACTTGCCAGTCACATGGATATGAAATCAAAATGTATTATCCACAGTTAAAATAACTTTAGACTTCAGTTCCTTTAAAAAAATAAAAATCTAAAGAATGACTTCTAAGCCTGAGCACAACAATTCAGAGCTCAGGAGGTCTTGGTCCCTGCTTGGAGGTAACCTGGATACAGTGCCTGACACAGCCATAAGGTACACAGTTGCATTTAGTTTCCTTTAAAGAGGAGCTTTCATAGAAGGATAAAGAACATGCACAGTGCATTGATTCTTCCAGTACTCTCAGTGCCCAGGTGCCTATATGCCCTCTTGTACCTTTCTAAACTCATCATGGATGACAGGACCTTCACCATGCTGTTAGCTCCCCTGAGCTGAGCGCCCAACAGCCTTCTTGCCACGTCTCCAGGTGTCTCGTGTTATTCCACACAACACACCTCTCAGTCACTTACCAGTCAGCTAGGACAAACACAGCTGATTGCACGCAAGTTTATTTTTGCATTTCTTAAAAGAAAGAGTCTCTCCTTCACATTTAGCCTTGTTGAGGGCATAAAAACTTTGATAGGCATAATTTGCCAGCACATAAAAGTTAGGTGCTTAATACATGTAGCCTGCATACAAAAGTACCAAAAGTATCACTGGTTGCAAAAGCTAATACAAATTAAAGAGAATAATCAGTTAATTGTAGAGATCATAAATTCTACCAAGTCCTGTGAACTGTGCAGATCATGAATACTTCACTGCTAACTGAGCTATGCTGGAAGATCACTTACCACGTGAAACCGTGACTCCAAGTAAAAACCATTTACTGTTTGTGGTTAAAAAAACACATACATCTCTCTTTGGCTACCCTGACTTTGATTTCCTGCCAGAGCTGTTCAGGTAAGCCAATAAAGACCAAAGCTTCTGGAGTCAAGTTCTTAAAAGCTGATCCACCTCTCAAATAGCTACAGCACAGTAAACACACAGGGTTTGGTATCATTATGTATGGGAGGTACAACGTGGAGGGAAACAGCCAATTCCAGCCAGTGGGTTCTGAATTCAAAGGGACTTAAGTTTTCCAAGTCAAAAGAACAGAGCTTCTGTTTGTTTTGTTTGTTTTTAAAGTCTTGGAAAGAATGCGATGGCTTTTTCTTAGCCCTGCAGACAGCCACATTAAACTCTGGGTGTGACCTTAGGTAAACAGAAGACAGTGAAGACTGAAATGAGGTCATGTTCCAGCCCAGAGGGTATCTCAAATCCAGAATGAAGACTAGATTTTTTTCCCCCCAGACAATATTTTATTTGATAGACCCATAAGCAGTTTTCTAGCTTTGCTACAATACCACCTGCAGGAACCAGAAAGCACAAGACACCACAAGCCCAAGAGCAGTCTTTACAAGACTTCAGAAAGTTGTGACCCTTTCATGGGTGCTAGCACCATGCTTCAAGGCAAGTTTGTGTTCATGCACCATGGGAGAAGGCACCAAGACACACAACTCAGACAGCACACCTCCCAGCACATCACAAGGCAGGCAGACAAATGGCACGAGGCAGCAAGAAGGCAGACCAAGCAGCAGCATGACAGAAAGGAACCCAATGCGAGGCTAAGTCCCAACAAGAACAGCAGAAATGGAGGAACAGCAGCTTTATGGACGTGTCTTTCTGGGAACAGACTGTAAGATACGGGCCTTTGGCTGCATGGGCCAAAAGCAGCAGGCCTTTATTCCAACTGGAACCAACACCTTCCAGCTGTGGCTGTGGCTCCCTTTATATCAGGTGAGTTGCATGGGTGTTGTAATTATACCTGTATTCAACCAAGCTAAAAACTACAAGACCTAGGGCAGACCAGCTGCTCTTCTCTGTCTGCACGTGGCTTTCTCATGGACCACCGTGAGGGAGGACACACTGGCTACCTTGGAGAACACCAGCAACAGCAGCACGTTGGGAATTCAGACGGTGAAATGATGCTAAGAGGGCCCTGTTCAGAGCCGATGGGAGATGGATGGAATGATTTGGACACACACAGATCAAACAAAACAGTAAAAAGGTTTGGAAACAGAATGAAATAGATCTTAGTGCTCGTGTCTGGACCCTTCAGGATTTTTTTTTTAAACTTACTCCTTTCTGACTTTAAATGCGAGGATAAAAGGAGGAGCTGCACACAGATCTAACAGGCATTGAAACAACTCTTTAGGACAGGCCACCATTACCAGCTAGGATTTTTCAACATATCAAAAATCCTACTGAGGAACTTAAAGCATGTGGCAGATACTTATCTGTGGTTGTGGGCACATGCTGTTATGACCAGTCAATACAAAGAGGACAGCAGCAGGGCTCAGGGGATGCCAAAAAGTTAAATAAGACACCCTATCCTGACTGAAAAGCTGCTAGATTGGTTCTTGCTAGAAAATGGCTTCTTGGGATGGGAGAACTTCTGTGCTGCATTTGAAGTGCAACATTATTTGTACATTTAAGCAGGGCTCATTACTAAGTGTTCAAGCTGTTCTCCAGCGTGGGCTCTGATTTAAAGCAGCCGTGAGCTAGCCTTTAGGAGGCACAGGCCTCTCCAACCATCACATTGTGCACCAGAAGCCCTTCCAAGGTTAATAATGTTCCTTGAGTCTGCACCAGAGCACAACTAAAAAACTTTAACCCTTGGCAGGAGGGAATGGGGTGGGAGGTGCAGAGGAAAGGAATGTGAAGAAATAAAAGGCACTGGCCTGGGATAAACAGTGCAGGGATGACAGGAGTGGTTGGGAGTGGAGAAGGGGTTGAGCAAGAAGGACCTTTTTTTCCAGTACCTGTTCCATTTGCGGGCGCTGTTACCAGTATGTCCGTGCACTGTCCGAGGGCTTAAGCTGCCAGCTCATATGGCTGCTACTGTCCATGGCAGCCAAATACAACTGTGATGACGCAAGAAAGAGAGAAAAAGAGAGTGCAGCCTCAACGTGCATGAAAAACACAGTGCAAGCAAGTGAAACGCTGTGGTGCGTGTTGGTGACAAGGTGGTCTCTACAACCCTAAGGGGATAGCCCTGTGGCAAGAAGGAGAAAACAGAAGGAATGAGAGGAGGGAAAAACAAACAAACAAACAAAAAGCCAGGAAAAGTAACGGACAAACAATGCAGCAGGATCATCACATCTTAGTTTTCACCATCTGTTCTCAGAAAGAAGCTAAATGGAATATATCAGCTCTGTCCACACACTGGGCATACCCTGCTGAGATGGTTAACCCCCTCCTCCTCCCTCCCAGAAGGAGGCAGGGACATGCACATTAATATTCTCTTTTTATCGCTCTCCTTCTAACAGATAAATTTGCTACAAACAGGTCCTGCAAGTTCTTCTGCTTCCATACAGCCTCAGAAATCTACTGTGGAGAGCTGTGAATAGAAAACCAAACCAAAAAAAAAAAAAAAAAAGAGAGCAAAAACAAACACACAAAAAAAACAACCAAATAACAATAAAACAGAAAATCCCCCTGTCCCCTGCTGCCTGTCTGTACAACAGGGTAGCAAACAGTATTTGCCTTCTCTTCACTGCCCATTTACTATCAGCACATCCCTCCAGAAAAGACATTGATGTTACAGTCCATTCCTTGCTTCACCTAGGCAGAAGCTCCCCTTGTCTATAGGAGCAGTGATGCTCTCTCCTCCTCCAGCTCCTACACTTCCCTACAGACCGTATTGCTGGCTGTCAAGTCAAGTTCCTCTGGAAAAAAAAATAAATCTCGTAAATCTCAAAAAATAAAACTCTTCTCAGACGCCAGCCTAAAGGCACCAGGACTTGGATCCCCCTTTAGGGTATTAATGCAAACAGCTACAGAAGAACCAAGAAATGTCTTGCGTAACTGCAGCCCCCGTGGAAAGGAGCGTGCTTTTTCAGAAGCACGAGAGCTGTAGGGGAAGGGGAGGCAGGACCTTGGCCTACAGACACTGAACGAACATATGCCTTGGCAGGTCTAGAGGCAGGAAATGGCAGTGGAAAAGCAAGCTCTTGCCATACTGTACTGTGTGCGGCACGTCAGCTCCTCCCGTGGACTGTCGCGTTGCTGAGAGCAGATAATGCTACCAGAGGTTGTGGTTCACAATACCAGGGATTGGGAAAAACCATCTGTATTTCTAAGAAGGTTGCAAGAAACCTGGCAACCTTCCAGTTTTCCTCTCTCTCTACGGTGAGATGAACTGGTCATTTTGAAGTGAAAACATGAATGTGATGTCCCCCTTCCCACCACAGTTCCTACTCCATCCTCCAACATCCTCCCCATGACTTTGAATCGTGCACCACTGAGTGTATTTTCTTTACCTATACCTGAAGACTGGCTGCTGATTAAACATGCTACTACTCATCCTCTGTAATCACACCACCAAGTTAACGAGCACTGCGATGGCATGTTCTCCAGGTTCTGGCGTAAGGTTCACAGGATCCAGTGAAGGAGGGCAAGATTCATCTAGTTCTTACACATACATGAAGGCATGCTCATGTTTTATCCAGCACGCTGAAATGGCTACCAGGCCACTCCAAATATCAAAACCTTCCAAGAAAGTGTTTTTTTTTCTTTTTTTTTTTTTCTTTTTTTTTCCCCCTCCGTAGGAAATTAAATACAAAAATAGATTCTAAAGAAAGTAAAATAGTTGTGAAACAAAGATTTAAAAAAAAAAATCTCAACAGCAACAAAAAAATACAAATTTCATCCTACTGTCTCTTTAGGGCAGATTAAGGAGAGAGGTTCAGCAATAACTCTGAATTTACTGCTTTAACAAATTTCTTTGTAAACTTGAGGAACCAGTGCCACAGATAGCAAGAATACTGCATGCAAGTGAATCATCCTGCTGAAGTCACCCACCAAGACACTCATGCATTTCAGTGGTGGCAGGACTGGGCCCATAGGATTACCAGTGTTAACAGATTTAGTTTTATTATTTTTATGTGCAATGTCAAAAGTAGCAGAGTTGAGCTTTGTTCTCCATGGCAGGTGAGACACGGCTCGTCTATTCAAAGTGCTGCCATTTATGGGCCAGATCCTGTGCTTGGCTACACAACCAGCTCCCTTGAGAGTATACAGGAGTGGTAAATGTGTATTCCCCAAAGTTGCTGAAGCAGAGAGGAGCAGTAAAGAGAGACTTACTGAGGGAGGTGGGGACTCCCGGCCAATGAGCGGGGTATTCTCACAACGGGGGTTCTGGAAATTTGCATTCTGGCTCCTAGGAAAGGAAGACACACATGGTAATGGGGGTACGTGCCACACTTCTCTGGGGAAGGTCTCTGACAGAGTATACATCCCCCCAGAACTACTGTCTCCCTCAAAGCTTTCCTTACAGGCCAAGTGGATCCCCTTTTTCAGTTAAGGACATAAAACTAGCATTATTTTCCTCAGATTAAGCACTATCTTTACACTCGGAACAGCCCACACTGAATCATGTCAAATGATTTAAAAATAGGTTCCTGTGAAAAATCTGCCTCTCTGCAGAGTCAGAACTGCCGTGCTGTAGAAATGGAGATAAAATAAGGACAAAGCCTAAGGGGAAGAAAACGATGTGGCAGCCCAAAAGAGACGGGCCCTGAAGGGAGTCAGTGTGATCAGAGTTCAGCTCTTGTGGAGAAAGCTCTGAAGGTCCCACCTGAACTAGGTAGCTCCAGACTCCAACAAATGTCAGAGCTGACTGCAATTACTGGGAAGGAAAGAGCCTGCAGGTTTTGTTGTGGCTCTCAGTGTCTCAGGAGGCTTAAAATCTTCTCGCAAAACTGCTCTATCTGAAGAGTCTAGTCTTCAGGGGATCAGATTGTGCAATAAGGAGCCTGGACAATACTACTATTTTTTATTTTTATTTTTTCTCTGTAGGCAGATGTCTAAATCCCACAGTACAAAGTGATTCATGTTTTTGAGCATGCTGCCTAATAAACCCCTTTCTACTGCAGTACTTTTAAGCAATCCCCTTCTCCCAGCAGATGCTAATCGGGAAACATGCCTTTTGACATTTCAGACAGAATCCCTTACCACCTCCAATGCCTGGTTGAAAGCACCAGCCTCGCAGCGCTTAGCAACGACAAAATCTGAGTGAAGCAGCTTGGGCAAGTTGCAATATGGCCTTTTTGTCAGGATACTCACATGTACTCTGTGACGGGAGCATTGCTGACTGTGTGTGCTGCTGCTGGAATGCTGGTCTCACTGCCATAACTACTCCCACAGCTATAGAGGCTGGGCATGTGCACTCTGTAAAGATTATCGTGTGTCTGTCTGCTCCCCTGAGCAGCTGATTCTTCTTCCCCATCATCATCTGAGCTTCTGCAAGAAGGAAAAAAAGTTCCTCCTAGAACCCTACAATTACCCCACATGTGGGGTTTGCAGGAAACCATGGCAATCCTAGGAACCTCCCAACCATCTTCCACACCTCCACATTTATACCCATTTGGGATGCCTCAGGGCGGCAGTGTCAAACACAGCCTACACCACTGTGACTCAGACCTCCCACAGATACCATCTGGACTTTTCGGCTGCACGATCCCCTACAACACTCTCCCTATGGTCTTCTCTCAGGGCTTGGCAGACAGCACAGCTCTGCAACTGCCCAGCCATATAACGGAAGGATGGACACGCATCCCAAAATACACAGCAAATAGTGGAAAAAAATATATGTAAAAGAGGAAGTGAAGATACAGTGGCATGCATCACTCAGAGCAACCTTCAGAGCTGCAGTCTGTGTCCTTCCATTCCTTGTAGCAATATCCACAGAGCTTTTAAGGATAAGTCTCTAGAGACTTCTCTGAACTTCCGTCATGGTTACACAGTGAATGCTTCAGCTTCTAACCAAACCCCACAAACCTCTACATGTAGTAAGTTGCAACATTTGCTTCTAGCGCCTTTGTTCTCTCAAAAAGACCAGGAATTTAAATCAATTTTAATACAGAGCAGAGCTGTTTGTCAGCTGGTTCCTTCCCCCCCCGCCTTCCCATATTATTCTCCTTTCCTTATTATGTATAATATACTATTATTTTATCTCCCTAATTAGGGGGATGAAGTTTCAAGATTTGAAATATGTTTTAGTGATGCTGAAAAAAGCTAGTAAAACATTCAATAGGAAATGCTTTGCTGCTTGCAGGAGACAACATGGCCATAGCTGTAGCATCCCAAGTATCGCTTGCAGTTTCTGTACCACAAGGTGGCACTGAAGATTTATGCAGGGAATTGAAGCCTGCACATTCTCTTACAGGCAATAAAGTATGACATCCATCACCTCCCCGAGGGAGCTAGAGGAAGAAATGGTGCTCCAGAGAAAGCAAGAGGGAATCTTTCAGTTCACAGCAGCAGCCTGAGCCTGCTGGGGATCGCAATATGGGCAGCAGCTCACATGGAAGGCAGCACAAGAGATAACACTGCATAAACCTTGCTCCTTTGAACAGGCAGACTACCATTCTCCTCCTGAAAATGCTTCTACAGCTGCATGTGGAAGAGGTAAAGAAACCAGCCATTTTCTTATGTGCTATTCTGATGCATTTCCCAAGGCTTTCTCTGTGGGCACTGCAGGCCTGTGGGCTCTGGCTTCCTCCCATTGTTCAGGATGTTCCATTTTACTTTGAACCTTGCACTCAGGCTTAGACCACAAAAATCATGTTTCAGGACCACAGAGGAGAATTTGCTGCACAGCCTACTGCTTTTCTACAAGAACAGAAACATCAAAGCTATTTCAGTAGCTGCATGTGGTGCTGCAGTGAGTCAATGAGACCCTGGGAAGGTTTGTTCAAGACTTCCTGATCAGCCTGCTTGCCGTCATTAACATTAGTGCCAAACAACTCTGCTGTTGCATGACTGCCGCCAGTGTGCAAGCACCTCATCTGCCCATGCTATTGCAAACAAGACTGTTTCCAGTTTCTATTAGCTATGTAAGTCAGTTGCCCCAGTGTTAGCAAAGACAAGAAAGGCATGTGTGGACTGCTTCTCATTCCAGTTCTCTTCCCCATACTAGAACAAATGACTCAAAGCAACACAAGAGAATAGGTACTGTAAGAGATGGCACATTGTTCAAGCATTACCTTTCTCTACAGCTATCAACATTCATCTCTGATTTGACTCATAGTCCTGCAGCGTACTGAATAATTTGCACATATAATGTTCTAGTGCAATAAGGTTCAGATGTAAATATTAACCACAACCAGAGCAAAGCCAGCAGATTTTTTTTTTCTGTTGGACCTGTGCTTAAAAGGCCTCACACTCCTGGGATCATATGGGAAAGAGCTCCAGATGCTCACGGGCACAAATCCAATAGCCAGTCTTCATTAGGAAAGAGCTCTACAACACTACAGGATCTAAACCCTCTCTATACCTCTTTTGCTGCCAAGTGTGTGGGACACTGCACACAATGGAACTGAACATGAGGGCTGTGACAAAGGAGAAGAGAACCAGGTAGATGAGGCCTTCCACTCCGTCATAGCAAAAGCCCGTCAAAGCCTGGACGTAATCCTGGAGAGAAAAAATGAGCAGAGTTTCCTGATCACTAGAGAGTTAACATTGAGTTCTAATTCAAAAGCCCTCCCCCTGGACTATGTTCTCTGAAATAAGTTAAGAGTTCATAGTTCCTTTTGCAGACCATATTTCTATTTTAATTTCAGGGTCCTCAAGAGTTTTTCATAATTTATCTAACCTTTATTTTCCCTCACAAAGCCCAAATCAGATATAGGCATAGCAGATTTTTAAGCCCCACACAGTAAGAGATTAAAAGAAAGAAAAAAAAAGCCAAGACAAACTTATGTACCCAACTTAAGACACCACATTTTTCAATAAGCCTCTCAGGTCCTTCACTCAGTCCCTTTGCCTGTGAACACAAGCACAGACTATCTATTTCTCTGCCTTCACAGATGCAGCTAGGGCAACAGTTCAATCATGCTTTACTGCAGCTATAAGGCATTTCATGGGAAAGGCAATAAGCTATGAGCTATGGAAACAAGCTGGCAGTTCCTGAAGCCTTATGGCTGCAGCTTGTAGATGTATAAAGGCATATTATCCAGTTTCCTACCCTGATCTTTAAACACAAAAATAGAAAGCTAGCTTGCTCCAAAATCCCGTTTTCCTTTCTGCAGAAGTCAATCAGTAAAGCTGTTATAAACTGTTTTGGCACACCAGAGGTTTGAAATTCCAAAATAATCAGCATGCTCATAGGCTCTACACCCCTCTTTGTGCTTTCTTAGGGCAGGCCCAGTTACTGAGTACTCACCAAGTGCAGACTCCGACAGTCTACTAAAGCTGTCAGTTGCTGCAAGTTGATCTCTGTTGTATTTAAGACCTCCTGGATCCGCATAAGATACTCCTGTAAGCAACAAGCCAGTAATTATTGAAAGGAAAGGGTTTTACAGAAGCTGATCTCAGGCTTTGTACTCATGGAAGGGAAGCAGAGGGGGAGCAGTTACCTTGGAGGTGGGGTGCTCTCTGCTTGCTGACCTCACGAGCTCCATAACATCATCTTGCATTTCCACCAAAGCCTTGTGACTTCCTGACAGCTTCTGCTCAACACAAAACATGCAGTGTTTTAGCAACTCATGGACCAACAGAACTCCTGGGAGTTAAGAGTTACGTCTTGCTCCCAAATACTGAAGCACCTGTATGAGTGGTATAAGCTAAGGATGTCTCAACTGACATGGGTTCAGTTCCAATAGGGTTAAGTTCTACTTTTACCAACCTGTAGGAAGGGCAAGCACAAAACACAAATGCAGAGCTGTGGCCAGTGCCAAGAGAGACAGGAAGGAGAAAAGACAAGACACAAAGCACTCATGTTCTCACCACGGCACACAGCTGGATTTTTCTACTAAACCAGATGGCTGAGAAAAAGTTAATGTTAATACTGGAAGTTGTTTACATTGGGGTGCAGCCTTCACGCCCCATTAAAGCATCCATGGGAATTTCACATGCTATAGCATGTCAGAGACTACACTGAACAACCAGAAATGCAACTGATGGCGACAGTGCACAGACTGAAGTGGTCTTCCCCCACCCTTGCAAACAGAGGAAGACAGGATTTAAAAAATCCTAAATATAAACTGTGAAGCAGCTGGTGTCTGCGGAACAGTGGGTGGTGTGGGTTCCTTCTGGCCTCTGATACACAAGACGAAGTTTGGGATGGGCCCAGGTGCCGTTCCTCAGCCCCCACACAAAAGAATAATGACTCACGTTTATACTTCAGGATACAAACCCCCCAACATCCAAGGGATTTAAGAAGGCATATGTGAGAATCACTCCCCCACCCACTGAAGTGGCTGCAGTTTGGGAGTGGAGTGTTGCCAGTGTTTAATCTAAAAGAACCCATAAGAAGAGATTCAAAGCAGGAAGCCTGTAGTTTCCCACCCTGGCAATAATTATGGGTGCTCTGTCTCCATGTTGCTCCTCTTAGAAGTGCACCATGTAAACAGAGATACCGTGAACAAAGCCATGCCCCTCACCACAACACATACAGGCCTCTGTAAGAGGGCATCGTGGACCCGAGGCTATGCAGGCAGTGATGAAGGTGGAAAAAAACTGCTCACTAAATCATCTGCGCAACTGGAAAGTAGCTACCAAAGCTTTACCAACAGGTGGAGTGTTTCCTACAGCTAACACCTTGCAATTTGCTGCATGCTGGCATCAGAAGCGTTTAACCCATGCCCTGTGAGGAGCAGCACGCTGAGAAGGGATGGAGGGAGGGTGGGTGCTTCCACTGACCTGCTGGAAAGGGTTGGGGTATCCAGCACTACAGGTGATGTAATAGCGGAGGGTATCTGCAAAGACAAAAGAGGAGAAAGTCATACTGGGTATGTTGTTCCAGCTTTACAATAGTTTACGACTGCCACAAGGGAGGTGTTGAGTTCTGAAAGCAATACACAAAATGAAAATGCAATATAAATGGAATCACTTCCCTCTCTCTGTGCAGGATTACAGGGCATGGATGGCACTAGAAAAAGGGATGTAGGCTGCATTTGGGGATAGAAGAAAGATTTGTTTTCTCTTTGTTTCCCTCCCCGCAATTAAGACTGCTACTTTTTTGTTTCGCTCTTAACAATAAAGCAGCACATGGCTGCCCCACTTACATAGTCAGGGGAACCATCAAAAAAGTTTTATTCCAAAGTCAGCAGTATTCACAGTAAAACCACACTACCAGACCGTAGTCTAGGAGAAACCCAGTGGGATGGTTAATTTCTGTAACTTCTGAGTGTCGGAATAACATTCTACGGTCACTGACAGCAGCCAGAGGTAGAGTGCTGCCTAGGGAATATAGCAAAGAGACAACTCAACTTTCAGCCAGTTCTGTTCACCAGCTAGGTCACTAAGCAGCCACAGAAACATTGGCACACGAGAGGCAGCAGTGCTGATATAAATACAGGCTGCTAACAAAAATACCTGTGAAAGCACAACATTGGGCCAAAGGAGGTGCAGACACACATCCCCCTGCTACCGCACCGTGCTGAAATGTACCACTTCCTAAATAGACAAGCTCATGTGTTTAAAACAAACAAAGAAAAAAAGAATCTTCACAACTGGGGATTCTTCTGTCATACTCAGAGACTGGTTTTAGGCAGCGTTCTATAGAAGAATGTTAGAAAGCCCTCTCTGTTCAAGCAAATAACTTTCAGTAATATTTCCCAACAACGTTATCACCTAGCAAGCAAGCAACGTAATGGAATGTGCTGGGAAAAGAAAAGGATGAAGAACAAGTTCTTGTCTTTTTGACGTGCATTAGGGATGAAAAAGTAAACACGGCCTGTTTTCTGATGGATGTTACTTGCATGTAATTAGATTTTAATTAGAAGGCTCTAGTTAGACTACTTAAAAGAGTGCATATAATTTCCTTTGCATCTTTCTATTGACTTGTGCTAAGAAGGTATATTACATTTTAAATCAATACCACAGACTTGGTCAGGAAAGAAAGCTCCTACCACGTGTTAGGATACCAGCAACAAGTTATCTGTTCAAGGACCCTCAGATCACTTGCTGGTAACATCCTAAAGGTGCGTTTTACCAGCAGCTCTATCAGTAATCGCAGTATGCTCACTGGGTACTCATATTTATGAGTACACAGGTAAGTAGGACTGTTAAATCTCTTATTTCCAGGCTTGAAGACACAGTTTCATTTCTCCTTGTTCAGGTGTGTGTGAAAGTTGATTGCTGCCCTCCTCACGAGCCCTCCATAACACTACAACTGCCTGGAGAAAGTCAGCATGCACAAAACACAAATACCAGGCTTTCCCCTGCCATTCTCAATAGTGCTACAGAGGGAAGGAGTTCTGTCAAAGAGTTGATCGTCCCAATACTGTTAGATTAATTCTCAAACATTTACAGTTCTTCAGATGAATGGGAGCATGTCAGCTCAGAAAAATCAAGGGTGAAGTTTGCCCAGTGAAGATAACAAAAGCTCTAAAACACATACACTGCCTCCCCCCTTCTCCCCGTACCCTTTTTTTCCATTCCCTTTAATCTTCTATCTGTGACTCTCGGTAAAGCATATTCCAGGTCGCAAAGGTATTCTAATCAGTCCCAACTCAGAAATCAGCAAAATGCACAACCAAAAGCAAGGGGAGCTGTGAAGGAAGCAGACCTGACTGTATCCCGATTCTGCCGCACTTCCCATAAATATTGAATGCACCTTTCGGCAAGCCAGCGCACCGGAGACCGAGTGGTGCAACACAGACCGTCAGCTCCTGCACACTGCGATGCAACCTGACAGCTGTGATTTATAATTCATTAGCCTACTTTGGGGCAGCTCCTGCCAGATGCTCCATCTCCCCCTCACCATCTCTTTCTCTGGGATGACTTCTGCCTCCTCTAAACAGCAATTAGCAAAATCTGGGCAGCAGATTTTAGGAGGGCAGCAGGAACTGCTTCGTGGGCCTCACTGAGCAGACCACACAAACTACACGCACAACCACTGTGCCAAAGAAAGGACTGCTCCCCCACGCTCATAAGTCACCCCAACCCATGGGATGGCTAAGGAAAAAATGGATAAGTGCCCCTGTGTTGAGAGAACAGCATAGCAAGAACGTTACATACAGCTGTGATCTTGACACCTATTTATTTTAAACCAACAAACCACTAAAAGTTTCACATAGGCTCCCACAGTGGTATCAATTTTACATCACCTTTATAAATGCATCAAGTTGCATGACATACTGCAATTATATTGCTCCAGAAATGTTTTTTCAGGCCCTTTCGGATCATCCCTGGTGGGCAGATTACAGATGAGAGTTCCCGATACCATCAGAGTTTGCAACTTGTGAGCCCAGAATCAAAGACTGGTGGTTATAAGTGAAGTAAAAAGCAGAACGGCGAAATGAGTGCGGTAGCACCAGCATTGCAGGCGACTAGTGTGACATGCCGTATGTAAAATGTGTTTTCCAAAATGGCAAAGCCAGCAGGAGCAGCTCTCCCCTGCACTGAACGCAGTGTGTTGATAGCTGCAGTGCTTTAAAACTAATGCTACAATAGGCACTGAGGCTGCCTTGAGGTTATCCTGTGCTGTGAAGCCTGTAAATGAAGAGGAGCGTGACCACTGCCTCCACACCGCCAGGCTGGGAAGAAAGGACAGAACAGGAGACACCTTCACCACTTTTTAATCCCTATGGAGGCCATCCTGTACAACAGCAAGTCTCACATTTCTGACCAGAGAACAGCTATGCTAACCCATTATTTGTGCTCTGCTAACAGCTCCAGGCAATTTTGTTTCTCCCCTGTAATTATCTTCCTGTTGCATTTTCCTCTCAAGGAAAATTCCTGAAGGCCGGATCTGATTTTTGAAGCCAGCCTTGAGGAGATGGAGTCTACAGGAGAAGGGTTAGGTAGGGTCACAGTGGCAGCTGCCTGTGCCTGCTGTTGCTAGCAGCAGTCCTCCTGACCCGCTCTCTCAGTGCACAGGCAGTGTGGGAGCAGAAGGCACGGAAGGGAACTATCCGAAATGCGTTATTTTTGTAAAGTCTGTTTTTCCTAGAAAGGAAAGCCAAACTGCCTACTAAAGACAGCTTTAGCTGCTAGAATCTACGCATTGCTTCTGCAACCATGGAGACTTACTATTCATTTCAAAGCTCAGCAGAAACGTGAAAATGGCATTATGCACTTGCCAAAAGGCAGCAAGATGATCTGTAGGGTAAAGAGCAATCAGGAAAAAAAATCCTAGTTTACAAAAGAAAATCCACACCTTGAGTAGTTTTTCCCAGCCATTCTTCATCGCTACTCAAGCATTCTCTAGCCAGCTTGCATTTTATATATATACCCAGATGAGACTGCCTCTGTGTGTTCAATCACCAGAGGATGTTGAACTATATGGCTGGTGATGTCAATGAGGAAGGATACTTTCCTGGCCAGGTTTTCTTGCCCATTAGGAGTTTTGTTTTCCTAAGGCAAAGGGATGTATCTGCATACCAGCTATATTTCTCTTATATACACTGCTGGTACTGGTGAAAGCAGGCTGACTTGATCACGAGTTTTCAGTAAAGAGCTCATAGCCATCCCAAGTGCTCTCCACGCAAAGTTTTCTGCTCAGCAGGAGCCCAACAAAACAACGCAGGAAAACACAGCTCCTCGATACCAACAACAGCTCAACACAAGCCTTGAGAGCGCCTCTTTGGACAAGCTCTTTCCTGCAGCACCCATTCAGCCCAAGCAATAACAGCACAGCCACCACATTCCCCACGTGAGTTTTTGTCCTGGCCTTACTTCTCAGATAGGAAAGGATGGTGGTGGTGGTGTCAGTCCTCTGGTTCATTCAGCTCTGGGCTTCAAAGATGAGAGTGAATCAGCGAGGCCAATTAGGAGGCTGTGTGTAACAAGAAGGACTGCTGCTTATATCTGAGCAGCTAAATTGCATCATCCAGCCTGAGAAACTTGGCTGGACTGGAGGTAAAAAGCTCCATTATCCATCCCTTGTGGTCAGCAGTTCTTTCAGATGAAGTGAATGTCTCTTCACAATGCAGCTTTCCAGTAAGAGAATCTGGAGAAAGCTCTTCCCGTTGTTTAGACAGATTGTCTTTTTATTTAATTTTATTCAATAAGTCATCTGATAATAACATAATATCAATGAAAACGAATGAGACTAGAAGATGGCCTCCTGCTTTGAAAATAAACATCTTGGCTGCACCAAGCCTTTTTACTAGCAGCAGGAGCTGATTATACAGCCACTGTTCAACTCCATTGGCTTTATCTCAATTAATGAATACAGGGCGAGTTAGGCACATATATATCATGCTCTTCTGCAAAATGATTTAAGCCTCTCCTCCAGGAAACCTGTATTAAGGCTCTCTACCCAATCCCAGCACACCTCCCCCCCCCTTTTTTTTTTTAATGCAGCACATTTTCTCTACAAAACAAGGACATCTACTTGCCAGCTAAAAACATTACAACAATAATGATGCATTTAATCAGATTATTCTCAGCTCCATTAATTCTATTTAGATTGGCAAACAGCAATTAATACATAAACAGAAATATTAACATACTAGTTTCCCAGTATCCAATGATGTTATTTTTTTCTGGAAAATAATACTATAATCAACAGCAAAAAAACATTGCAAATACACAAACCTGGGCCACTCAGTGCTAGTCCGAATGCCAGAACACAGGGCTGGGAATATTACAATCCACCATATCTAAAAACAACTTAAAGTAGTGATTAAAGGGAAAAGTTGACCCAGCACTATAAAGCTTCCTGTTGTTTTACATTTAAGATTC
This sequence comes from Anas acuta, assembly GCF_963932015.1. Lineage (NCBI taxonomy): Eukaryota > Metazoa > Chordata > Aves > Anseriformes > Anatidae > Anas > Anas acuta. The sequence continues at coordinate 13,739,291 of NC_088993.1, forward strand.
TTTGTTGGTTCTTAAACGTCCTTAAAAGCAGATAACAACGCCCAGCCCAGTACCTTATACCCCAGCACTGGTAAAAAGCAGACACCTAGGCAAGAATAAAAAACACGACTGCTCTCCCAGTCCAATTTCAGCTTGAGTGATTTCCAAAATAAACGTGATTTCTACATGTATGGTAACGCCTATTGGATTCTTCTTCCGTGGACTGTGAGCTCCTCCTTTAACTTGCACCTTCTCTTAGCGATCTGTTTTCTGAACTGAAAAATTCACAGCAGGATGCACTTTGGTGAAACTAGCTGGAACAATCTTAAAACACTCCTGCCTCATCCATCTATCCCGCAGCAAAGCAGAGCGTGTGAAGAGCCTGTGCACTAGATCTGGGAGCCTTCAAACAGCTTCCCCCAGGAGGACAGCCCTGGGTCTGGCTCCCAGCCGCCTGCCCTGCCTCCTCAAGCCTGTCCCCGTCACAGACACAGCTCAGCTGATCACAAAGCAATTGCCACAGTTCACAGCCAAGAGTATTAAGGGATACCAACACTTTTTACAGACTTATAAAGGTGTTTTTAGAGAACTGCCATTGGGATTAAAGCCTCATTGAACAGTTCCACATCACAGCACTGATATCGTGGTCTTCCTTCCTGCTCAGGTGCACAGGACGCTCCTGACGCGGGGGGCCAAGGCCTATTTCCATCGCTTCCTGACCATAAACTACAGCAGAGCAGTGGAAATTCACATGGCAAGGCAGAACGTTTGATCACCTCCCCACCAGCTGCCTGGTGCGATGGCAGGCTCAGAAGCAAGGCTGATTTCCTTCTGTAGAGAAGGAAAGGTGCTTGTGAACGCGGAACGGCTGCCGAACAGCAGGGAGCTGACACACCAGCAGCCCACGGAGGAGGCCGGCCTTCCAGCTCAGGCCTGTGACAACACCTGCTCTTCCTCCTCTTCAGCGTCTCACTCAGCCCCATTCACCGTTATTTATGGAGCCTTAGCAACTGTTGGAGCTGGCGGAGCTGCCAGAACAGAGCCTTATTTCACGCCGGGGAGCTGACTGTCCCTGCTGGGGGAAGCAGGAGGAGGGAGGGGAGTGCCAGGCCCAGCCACCGGCAGCCTCCACGTGCACGACACCGAGGAGCAAAAACCTGCAGGAGCCGACAAGAACAAGTAAAACGGAAAAGTTGCATGGAAAGGTGTTCCTTCAGTTTCTCAAGGTCAACCAAATTGTTCCCAAATGTTCTGGTTTGGGTTGCCAAGTTACTACAGCACACAGCTGACATTAGTGTCACATATTTCCCCTTGGCCTCCCTAGCCTGTTCATCTCCTTGAACAACACGGAGGCTAGCTGGCACCTGAAGCCACATCGCCATCACCCTCACAACCAAGGGAGGATTTTCATCTTGTGCAGTGTTAAACACTCATTCTCTTCCCTTATTGCATTTCTTTGTTACAAAGACCCATCTGTTGCGAGCTGCCAGGCTCTCTCCTCTTCCCTCCAGGAAATCAATAAATAAGGCTCTCCAAGAATAAGCTGCATTGTGGTAATATCAACTGGCATGTACTCTTTTATACTACATTCTGCCTCCAGACATAAATATTTCTTATTGCTTCCAATCCCTGCATCCTCAGCCATCGCTACATACCTAATTCCCCATCAGTTACGCAGTGAGAGGCAGCGATTGGCTAAGCACACAGCAATAACACTAGATCTTGGGTACACATGGCAAAGATTCTCAGATTCCAGCAAATAAGAACCAGCAAAGACACATGTGGCTCCTTTTACAAATCAGTATCATGGCTTATCTGTGATTTATCATCACAGAAATGCACTGAGGGATTATCAGGGGGAGAGAGGGTGGGAGAAAAGAGAAGCTCACTTTATTAGCTAAGCAGCAGACCCAGCCCTGAAAAATACCTTTCCTTTTTAGCACTTATCTCTGCTGGCAAGCATCCAGCCATATTTTTGTTAAGCCACAGTTCTGAATATCTGTTTTGCCCCCAAGGTCCAAATTGGAGGCACCCCTAATCTCAACCAACCACTTCAGTCTAAATTAGGAGTGACAAACACAAAATCGATCAGTGCTTCAGCTGAATGCCACAGTGATGCAGGCATATTGCTTGAAATGGAACAGGGTAAACAAAGCAATCAAAATACTGCATTTATAATGGAAAGGGAAATTCATACTTCTCTTTCCTGCTGTTTCCGTTCATTTACCCTTTAAATTAGCTTTCAAAAGACTCCTATTTATAACCACCATTAAGAGACAAATTGATATATATTTGTTAATAACAAATACAAAAATAAATACTCTAGATGCTGGGATACAGACCCAAGAGCAGATTTTAAAAATGACAACTCAAATTGCACACTCATACTGCTACAGTTCCATCACTTAAAGGAGGAGAAACAAGACCAAGGCTGCTACATTTAAAGAAAATAATCCATGGAGTTCTGTTGTTCCGCTATATCAGCTATTTCCATCTTAGGGCCAAGATGAAATAAAGATTCTAAAAGTTTTTCTGACAAAAGTAATTACATAAAATGTACGTATGGACTTCTGACTGGAGTATAAATGCTTTTTGGGAAGAGCTGGTTTTCCAGAGCTCCACACACATCTGCTTTTCCCACTGTATGCAGGTTGCTGGGTTCCAAACACAGCCACAAATTCTCAGACACTGCCATGCTCCTACGTGACAGCTGGAGCCACAGTTCCCTGTGCCAAAGTCAGACCCAGCACTTACCAGCACTAAGCACTGCATTATCTTCAACCACTTTGGAGACGTAAGCATCAGGGTTAATACAGAAATCACTGGAACCCTAGGTAGAGACAAGACAAAAGGGAAAAGGAATTTCAAAGAACACTAATATCAAAGAGCAGTTGAGCCAGGTTAGCATCAGGGAACCCTCCACTATAGGGATTTTTCAGACACTGAAGTCTCTCATCGCCATCCCCTCTAGCACAGCTTTACACAGCCGCAGCAGTGCTGGAGTACGAGCCAGTGCAACCCACCACGGAGTAGCTCTGTACTTCCCATGGACGCAAATTACTGGGACAGCTTCTTAGAACAAGAGACACAGTAAAACAGGCACACCATAATATGCATTAATAGCTACTTAATCTTGTGTTTGATAACTCTGCAGCAAAGGGTGAATGGGACTTGGACAAGAGCCACTTACCACTGCGACAGCCAACTCCAGACCCAAGGATCCCCAGCTGACAATCAGGGCAAACACCCCAAGCAAACAAACCCTGTAGGAGACAGACAGATGGCAGATGTAGAAGCTCTGATTTCAAGCATCCAGATCTTTTACAGGATGTATTATGTGGAGTCCAAAGCAATTACCAAAACCAAAAAATTAACAAATACTGCAACTTCAGACAAATCATCTCATTTTATACGCTGCAGACAGCAGCAACCAGGAAAGTTTATGTCCAGTTGTTGGTTCCCATGTTTCCTGGCCCTGGGGCTGCAGGGAAGGAAGATGCCCAAAGAGAAGCCTTTAGTCTGCTTCTAGCAAGGAAGCCAAAGGCACAGGGTTGGTCCAGGGGAAGGCAGACTGGCAGATGAATGGCTACAATCCTGTCACTTGAACTAGTCTCACTCTGGACATTACTTTCTAAACCCAGAAGATATTCAGAGAAAAATACCCTCCCACCCTATAGATATACATGTATACATAAACACAACAAAATCGGGCAAATTCCTTCTGTTTCTAGAATAAACAAGGCTGTCTGGTGTAAGCAACGCATCGACTACATGCAGTTGGAAGGAATACTTTGCCTGTGTTAGGACACCTGACTTTGGTCTCCAGCTGTAAGCATCTGAACACCACCTGAGCACCTCGCATAGCCCAAGGAGAGAGCCAGGCATCTGTAGGCAAACAGCTCAGAGCAATGGTTCAGATACTTTCCACAGATGCCACGTGAACACATCTCTGCAGACTTCAGTTTTGTTCTGGCAGCCGGACCTCATTACTGGCACAAATAGTGGGAAATGACTGCTATCAGGCCAAGACAGACACACAAAGCAGCGAGATGATGGAGCGGTCATCTCATTGATACCCAGCTAGCACACAGCAGTGGGAAAAGCTTTTGCACTTCCCCAACCAGCACATTAGCTCTTCACCTTTGCTGTCAGTATGAGTGCTAGAGACATTTAGGCAAAAGTGCTCCTCAACTCCCTCAGGTATGGGAATGCAGACTAATAAGCTGTATCATTTTATGCATCCCTATCTTCAGAGTAAAAGGGTACTGGCTTGCTTTCTCAGGCATGCTTTTGACTTCAGGCTTTGCAATACAAGGAGGTTCCTCCCACCTTCCCTCCAAAACCAAAACAAAAAAAGACACAACAAACTCATAATCAAGATATTATTTAGTCAAACCTAGTGTGAGCCATGAGGGAAGGGGCATCTCTTTTCTGCTATGCTTGTCTCACTGAAGACTAGAGATTTACAAAAATATATTTGTGGGTCTGATTTTTATTTTTATTTTTAAAAAGATCTATTCCTCAGTTTAACAACATATTTCTGAGGGACCACAGATATATTCACAGGATGGGAATTCGCCTTGCAGAAGTCATGGAGCCTCACCAGACTGAGCCTTGCACAGCACTCTGGAATAAAGTGGCAGAATACCTTATTATGCTTTTTAAAAAGGGATACAAAAATTATCAGTCATGGATCAGCAAGGTTCTGTGGTTTTATGACATAAGGACAACACCACTTGGTGCCTTCAGCTGAGCGTGGTGATCTGTTCAATGTGACACAGTCGTTGTTTTACTTTAAATGAAGATGACTGGGTCAGTAACTGATTGCTTGGCTGGAAGATCGAAAACTGGCATTTCACCATCTTGCTTGGCTGTGACACACTTGCTTCTCTATGCCATGTGCTCCCTTTGGGGAATGCCTTAATATGAACTTCTGGCTAACATGGAATGAGATTCTAATTTAAACTCTGGGTTTACCATCTGTGCATACACTTGGACTTTTGTCTGTACAACCTGCCAGGTATGAAGTCATCTGGCAAATAACAAATCTGAATACGCATTCCAAGTATTAATGGTATCACCATGTACCAGGATAAACTCTTGGCTACGTCAGTTGTCAAACTGTCATTATGTTTACGAAACCAGTATCTTTGCCAAATGTGCCAAATTAAACCAAGCTTCAACATAGAGAAATATTTTTTTTCTTGTAGCGGGGCCTCAGCATGGCAGCATTTGCAGAGCTTTGCAGAAGCAGATATGCATTAATATTGCAGTACCATGGCAACAAGACTCCTCCTCATAGCTGTACAAATCATTGTGTGTTCTCAGTTTAAAGTGTCTTCAGGTGTGACAGCCAAAGGTAAACAAGAGCAGATCGTGACACAAAAGGCATGCTACCAGGCTGTGTAAACACATGCAAAGCTTATCAGCCATTAACAAATGCCTCCACCACTGTAGAGAATTACAGGGAATTTTTTTTAACCTGTAAATTCAAGGGAGGCTGTCCACATTACTATCTACCAGCTGACTCCCAGGCAAACAGAGGCTACCAGTGCTATCCAGCAAAAGGCAGACTACCCAGAGGAGTTACTTGGTTTTGATGCGAAAGCAAAGTGACAACAGTACCACTGGATCTTATAGCTCCTTCCTGTGAACCTCTCTCGTATGTAGCCCTAATCCAAACCACAGAGCAATGTGCTACAAAGGCTCTCTACGTTAAGAGACAGATTTAAACTGTTCAGCCTCAAAAGCCCTTGAAATCAATGGACAAGAGTCTAGAGGTTTAAGCTATCAGGCACTTGCACTCAGCTGGCCTTCCTTCTGCACTGTACCCGGGTCAGGACTTACCCCAAAAGAATGGCTCTGGAGTTTCTAATGAGTCCGAAGAGCACCAGCAAACATATTAGAACATGGAACAAGAGCAGGCCCAAGTAACCCAGCCACCTGCAGCAAATAAAAACATAGTTGGCAAAGGAAAACTGGTGTATACAAACAGTAGATGAAGCAGGTAAAGTGACTAATGGAGAAAAAAAAATTAGCTTCACTTTTCTTTGAGTAAGAGCTACTGCTAATGGTTTATCTGCAGAAAGCACTGGCTATTTGCTGGCTCTGGAGACCAGGCATGCAAAAGCATTTAAACAACATGCTCAGCATACACAGCTGTTGAGAAATGAGACTGCTAATCTTGTGCTACTGTGCAAGTTATATGCAACTAGACACCATCAGGCAAAGAAGCATTGCACTTTCTTGAACTAGACATTTGTCAGAATGTGCTTCAGTTAATCCACACGTGTGGACAGAGGCATTCTTTCATGGAATACACTTGGTGTGATCTTTTATTCAATAACTTTAATAAAAAGGAAAGTGTGTGGTGCTACCACAAGGAACAAGTCCAGTTTCCTACTCTGTTTAGTTAATGCACCATACAAACACTCCCCCAGTTTTAGAACACAAACTTTTGTACAAGATTTTTTATGTGGAGAATAAGCTTCCCTTCAGTTGGTAATTAACCAACTGAAAATTAAGAAAAAAAGTTGTTGCCATGCATTTTCATTTAAACTGAATGTATTTTTTGCTCTAAGAAATTAAATCAGTGGACTGGGCCAAGAGCACCTGTAGTAACATACATGGCCTTTGGCTCAGCCACCCAGAACACGCACTTAATTACTGCAAAACAGGCCAAAACAAATGCAACCATTGTACTACAGTACAGTACACACCTGTACCAGTCATAGAGGTCAATTTGAATTGCCAGCTCCTCCAGAGACAGCTCTTCATTCTTCCAAAAGGGGATCTCAGTGGTTTGCCTGACCAGATCATCCAAGAGACCTTGTAGCTTTTGGATAATGTGCAGGTAGTCTGTCTGCTTTGCAAACATCTCCTCCAGGACGAGTAAGTTTGGCTCCACTGTTTGGTTCAGGGCCACTGCAGTATCTAACACCTATAGTGTGGCGAAGAAAAGAAAAAAAGCTTAGGAAGTCACAGCAGTAAAAGTAAAAGAGGATTCATTCTTACTAGTGAGTTATGGACAGCTTCCAAACTACCACTTTTCTGTCTTAAGAGGCTGAGACTGCTTGCCCTTCAAAAACAACCTACAAGCATCTATAAAGTTGATTGTTTGCAAGTTGTCCTGTGATGGTATCTGAGCCTTCACCATACCTACACACTTTACAACGTGTTAAACAGGCTCTGCTGATAAGCAGGAAATCTTAAATCACAATAGCCATCCTTTTTTAACCACCTCCTGTACCTTTGCTTTAACACGGTTTAAAAGTTATTTTCCATATCGAAATACAGAACAGAACAGCACAAACCCAGAACACAGCCACTAGGACTGTGAAGGCAATTTTTTTTCCCTTAATATTTGTTCACCTTAGTTCTAAAACAGGTTAAAAATGCGTACAATTAAGTCTAGTGGAGGGACATTTGTGGAAGGTTACAATGCCCTGATATTAGTACCTGTAGCCATCAGGGTTGCAGAAAGGTACCATGAAATTTGAGGTACTACAGCAACAACCAATTGTGCTAAAATGATATATTCTACTAACAGACTCGTCTGCTTTGGCCTGCCTCCATGTCCATGGAATAGAGCCGATCAGAAGCCGTGTTTAAATCAAGCACAATCGCAAAGAGAAGACTTCATTTAACAAGCTGTGTTTGCTCTGATATTTTTAGAAGAGCTGAAGAAAGCATCACTCCATTAACGGAAATTTTAGCACATCTCTAAGCTTGGAGACTAACAACAACAAAAAAAAGGCAGAGATACAGGCACAGACGGATTCAGGAGAAGAGGTGCCGAGGAAGTCTGCTCATTCCCTCACTCCCCATTTGTGAGGGTGCCTCCCCTTGCGCTTACCCGGTCCTGGACACCCGCCACAGTGCGGTTTGCATGGCGCAGCGAGTAGGTCAGCCGGTGAATACCGTCACTGGTCTCTCCATTCCCATAGAAGCCAACAGCTATTCCAGCACTGCAGAGGTAAAAAAGCAAGAAAGGGTACAGTTAAAGCTAAAGTGTAGCGATATAATGCACCACTTACCTCTGCAAGGCCCTTCATGGTCACATCAGCACCTTTTAGAGGAAGGAAAGCTTCATGCCTCCACAAAGAGCAGCTGGGGTAATCATGCTCCCCAGCAACCACCAGAAAAGTCAATCTGTAAATGTTCTCCTGCATTTCCCACGCAGCCAACAATTGTCTATATAGCATCCATATAATGAACCATCCCTTCTTAATGTGTGAGCTTCATTTATGAATGACAATCTGTTAGAGAGCTTTTAGAGAGCTCAGACCCAGCCATAGGCAGGCAGAAATCCAGACAGCCAACCTTGCTCCTGCAAGAGGAAACAGGTGCTACCATTGCTCTGCCAGGAACCCCATGCCTTCTCTGGACATGAAATACAGATCATTTCATTACATTTTTAAGAAAATGATACTGAGAGCTTGCATTGACTACTTGTCTATGGTGGTGTCTTCTGGATCTATTTTCCATGTCTTCTCTAGCTACACTCTGAAATATGCATGAACATCATCTATCTTGATTTATCTTCCATTAGAAGCATTTGAGTTGTACTGATTCAGACTATTTGGAAGAAAAGCTTAATAACTTGCTAGGACAAAAAGCTTATTTATCTTTAAGCAAGTGATTTTCAAGCTTGCAGACACAATTCAACTCCAGCTGCTTGGCAAATTACCACCTATCAGTTGATTTGCCATAACTGTCCACACATATCAGTCTGCCCCAATTATGAAGTAAACCATATTAGCTTAAGCCTCACTTACAGGAGGAAGATCCTGTAACTGAGTTACAACCAGGAGATTATCTGAAGCAACTCAGCAATACCCCTTCTATTAAGGCATTACCACAGGAACTCACCATTCTTCTTCCCAAGCCCGTTTTTACTAACAATAGAGGAAGAAAGAACTTGTTAAGGGTTTATACAACTGAACTCAGGGGAAACAAACATTACCAGGATACACATTTCCCATTCTCATGTCAAGTTTGTCTTCAGAACATCCAGAATCTTTCCTGGGACGGTTCTCAAGACACCAAGATGGTGGAACTGGAAAGGACGGTGGTGGTGGTGTAGGAGAAAGGATTTTTTTTTTTTTTTTAATTTAAATATGTTAAAAAAATTCTGGATGAAGCAGTTTCCTCACAATAACTTTGTGCTTGGGTTATAGCACCACACTCACAGAGGTGGTTTGAAGGAGGTATGAAAGAGGAAGGAAGCAAGGCAAACAGCTTCCAGAACAAGGAAGTGCAGGGTCTTGGTTTAACAGGAAGGGTCACAAAAGGACATTCAGCGTTCTTCACCTCCATCACCCAGCTGGAGAATGAACCTAAACAGGCCAGGGTGGGCTTTGTCTGGATAACAGACACTTGCCTAGATTTGCTCTGGCATGTACACCAGTCTGCAGTCCAAATGACTGTTTAAGCTGTCACTCCTGTCCTGCAGGAACACAGCATCCATCCTTCCCTTCCCATGTCTCACGCACCCCAAAACCAGTGAGCAGAACAATACAGTCACCTGGCTGCACTTCTATGTTTTCTTCACATGTGCAAGAAATAGAAGTAAAGATCACACACTGGAAGCAGAGCCCCTATGAAAATCCACATCAGCCCCATGCTTTTTCCAACAATAAAATCTCCAGAAATTACAGGGGGCTTGGTCTATAAGCCTTAGCTGAAGAGTCTCCCAGGGATGGGAGACAGCTACATCATATACAAAGAGAGGTAGCACGTATGTAACTACTAATATTTGGTGTTAATACAAGAATTCAGTCTCTTTCTTCATGAACACCATTCCTCAAATATTTTCACAATGGCAACAATGCTGATAATGGAAGAGAGAAAAGCCCTCTGCATTCCTCCCTGGTTGCAGCTATAATCAGAGCTTGATAACGCATGCCTAGGATGCAGGTGGTGGTGATGAGGATTAACAAAACAGAAACAAACAAAAAAAAAAACAGCACTCCCCATCCCTGAGAACTAGAGAGATTACAGATCCTGAGCTGTTCCCAGGATAAGACAGCTCAGCATCCCATCACTGCAATTACAAACCTCTGGCTTGAATTTCCCCTGGTCTTATCAGAGCAAACAAATTCAGACAAACCATTTCATTGTCCAGAGCAGCAGCAAACTTTAGCAGTTGTTTATACTGTCAACACCAAATAAATTCCACGACATTCCAGGCATTGAATATGCAGATTTGAACCCTCTAATTGGCAAGTGATGTTTATTCATCCCATTACAGCTACTAGAATGCTATTCTTTCAGCAAAGGCTTGGTGAGTGCCCAAAACCTGCTGCTTGGTTCTCAGTATTCCCACCACAGTAGCACTTTTTTTTTTTTGGTGGAAAAGGCTCAGAAACAGCACTCTGCGTGAAGTGGCAGCAGTCATTTTGTCCTTAAAGACACAACACTGCTAGGTACCTTAGCCACTTTACACAAGAGAAACATTTATCAAGTGCTGCCAACTACAGGCAACTGACTCAAACCTCTTTACCATGTCAGAGAGGCAGAATCATCCCAGCAGCCACCCATCCTCGCAGGCGTCCTGCCCAGCATCGTGTTACCACCCCCAGCCGCCCATAACCACCTAGGTACTGTCACTACTCATGCAGAATCACAGAATCACCTAGGGTGGAAGAGAACTCCAAGATCACCCAGTTCAAAGTCTGACCTAACACTAACAAGTCCTCCACTAAACCAAATCACTCAGCTCTACATCTAAACGTCTTTTAAAGACCTCCAGGGATGGTGACTCCACCACTTCCCTGGGCTGCCCATTCCAATACCTAACACCCTTTTCAGTAAAGAAGTTTTTCCTAATATCCAACCTAAACCTCCCCTGGCACAACTTTAGCCCATTTCCCCCCCCAAAAAAAGAAGCACTCGTTCAACCCCTGAGAATCAGCAACGGAGTTGTTTATTGCTGGGACATCTTGCAGGTAAGCCTGTGAGATGCCCATGGTGTTTGGTGGCCAGGGTGCCGAACCAGGGGGTCGTCCAGTTCCACCCCTACGTCCCATGCCACTGCCAAGTTGATTTTCATGCATGCATTCAACGCTGCCATCTGGTTTACATTTGTGGCTGGGTCCCCCACTGTGTTCTGTATGGTAGGCATGCCTCTGCTCCCCACAGCTGTCTGTCTGATGTTCCTGCCTTTGCCCCAGGTCCTTCAGGCACTGGTGTCTCTTGTGCCACTGGCACAAAGCTTTGTTCAAAGCCGTTATTCTTCATTCCACAGCTACACTCCCTGGTAGAGTTCCTCCAGCTGGGAGGGGACAGACCCAGGACAGCTGACCCCAACTGGCCAAAGGGGTATTCCGTACCACAGGGCGTCATGCAGGACAATTAATTAATGTGGGATGGCTGGCTGGGGGACGGGAGGGATACCGGCTGCTCGGGGATAGGCTGGGCATGCGCCTCTTCCCGGAGCAACAGGAATTAGGATAAAAGCCATTTAATTCAAGCAACACATTCCTCTAGATGTGCATACCATACATCCACCGGAACCTACAGACAGCACATTAATTATTCCATTACTGCGCAGCAAAAGCCAGCCCTGCATTCGTATGCTGTGCTAGCAAGAGCTACTTACACGGAGCCATTCCTTCTAGGAGCAAGCCGTGCCGTTTTGTGGCAGTTCCCCTTCCTATCATGCTAGAGGGAGGGAAGCCATCCATCCCTGCAGCCCAGAGGCACAGGCTGGTTGCAGCTGCCTGGATCCACGCTGTGACCGAGGGGGGAGCCGAGCCGAAGGGCAGGCAGGGGGGGAGCCGCCGGCGGGGGAAGAGAGAAGTGCTGCTATTGCTTTCTGCTTGCATTCGGCCTATCTAAATCCAACAGTTGTTTCAAATCCCTGCCTACACACACCCCGGTAGAAGTTGCTGTTGTTCAAAGCAGATTTAAGGATTTGAAGCAGTTTTTAACCACCTTTTATTTGATTAAAAAGAACCAGGGGCTCCCTTTCATTTGAGCTCACTCTTTTAAAGTAAAAATAGATCGACTCATCCTAACCCAACAGTGTTAAGTCCCTGAGGTCAGGACCGATCTCATGGCTTCTTGCACAGACCCTGGACGGCTCCAGAACCTCAGAAAGAGCAGACATCTCCCAGTCCATGATGACAAAACCATCGCCCAGTGAGGAAGCCTGCAGTTCTGTCATGCAGCGTGGATACAAGAACAGCATTCCTGAATGACACAGCTTTCTTCCCACCCTAGCACCCTCTGGAAGATACTCCAACGCATTTTCAACACTTCTGTGGGAAACTCATCTCCACTTGTGCTATTCTTCCTTCTGCCGCACTCCCCTCCCCAGCATGCACACACCTCAGCTCCTCAGTCCACACCACCCCAGCCTCGGTTCTTCCTCCCAGACCTACTTTTGTCACTCTCCTGCCCCTTTCACTAGCACCACCTCTCCTCTTCCTTCCTTCTCGCTGGTATTTTTAAGTAAGAATAATCTTAAAATTTATCTACTAAGCTCCAATGGGACATTTAAGAAATTTCTCCTGCTGCTTGATGCAGCCTTTAAAAAGCCACTTGGCCACTCTGTCATTTTGGTAAGTTTTAAGGCACCCTTATATGTTAAAAGAAGAAAACAGTACACTCCTGAGATTAACGCTGTCATTACTAATGCATACCCACAGATGCACACTAGGGAGAGACTATGTGCTACACCAGCTCTTCAGACAGTGATATGACAAGAGACAGACCAGCAGCATGCTGCGACTTCTACATATTCATACAGAGACAACACGATGATTTTAATTACTGCATGTTGTGTATGTACACTTCAGTATCACTTTTCAACAAGGCTCAAGAAATTCACGTCTGGAGAAAAAAACACCCATTTCCCTCTCTCTTTTCCTGAAAGGCTCACAGCTGAATTTCCCCAAGGACGCAGCCTCCCTATTATTTGCATGCAAGAGGTGCATGGGCTTAGGACATTCCATGATAAGGAGACAGCAAAAGAAATCAGGTGTAATTCCACATTTCCTTGTAATACAACCTGCAAAAAATGTTTTCTGGATTACACAAGGTGTACGTGAACAGCGGAGCATTAATCTGATGCAGAGAACATACTCATGCCTGCTGATGGAGAGATCTTCCAGTCATAACACACACACACACAGTGAAAACCCCGTGGGCATCCAGTCACTAGTCTGAAAAGATGAGCACTAGCCATTCACATCACATCTTTAGAAATGAATAATCTAACTACACCAAGTCATCTTTAATTACAGGAACTTCATAAGGAGAGCCCTTTTTAGACTTCATGTTCTCAGGAGGAATGTTAATTTGTCTGTCTAATTACCACCTTGCACTTTAGCACCAAGGGAAAGCGCTATTAGCACTTGAGAAAGCAAGTTTTCACCATTTAATTGCACCCATTTCTTTCAGGTATCCTTTCCATGAAGCTTCCTACCCACCTTCGGAGCTGAGGTCCCTTGCGGGAGCGTTAGCATGACCTACAGGGATCCGAGGGTGAGGGGATTTATATGAGATGACAACTCCCCATACACACAAACCAATCAAAATCAGTAAAGTCTAGCAACGAACTAGGTTTTCAAGGAATAATCTAGGCAAGTCCTTCCTGCAGCTTTGTGATTAAAGCAACCGGGAGGACTCATTAGAGAGGTATTTTGCTGGAGAATTCCTATTAACCAGCTCTGCCTTCCTGCTGGCTCAGCATTCTCCCTTTTGCTCAGCAGGAAAAGAGGTAACAGCGATCCAGCACTGAGCAGGATTCACGAACTGCCCTCTGGGTTTAACCACTACCTACATAAGCAAGCACTAGGCAGGGCTGGGCTCAACCAGGGTTACCTAGTTCTCAGCTAGGAAGACAACAGCCCACTCCATGGCACTTGTACAGAACAGAGCGGTCTCTGGATCCTCTCACTGCCTGAGCATCCAAGCCACCTTTGTTCCCCCTGGTGCGAACTGCCTCCCAGGTCAGCCTGCAGGCCCAGGCAGACATTCAGAAGAGCTTTATTCCCTCTCACTGGAACCTAACAGCATCTGCCGGTCTGGCACTTCTGCTGCGTGTCACGCACAGCTAGGACAGGACATCTCCAGTTGACTGATCTTTAACTGCCGGTACCTAATTGGGACTTCCTGCTAGTGCAGATTGGATTCCTTGCTTGTCGGAAGCCGTATCTGCATTCCCAGCCAGATGTCGGGCACAGAGAGCCAAAAGGCGCCGCGTTGAGTGCGCTGTCGCATCCAGCTGCTGTCAGAGGGGCAGAAAACAGACCCCGGCTTCACAGAGAGCCCAGCACTTGGACAGCACCTGCAGCTCCCAGGGCTGGTGCCATCCTGCTACCGCTGCAAGTGCCAGCTTCAGAGGGGAACTTTAAAAAAAGGCCAGACCAGATATTCAGGCAGTATCACCGCAGATTCCAGGAGAATCTTAATTTTAAGGATACTCCTGCATTTAGTACTTGCAGAAACAAATGGTACACCAAGGATGTAAATCAACTGTTCAGATTTTGAGCAAGCCTAAGCCGTTTTCCAGCTTGCGGACATGACTGGGAGTTGCATCAAGCCTACCAGAATTTAAATGCTGACCTTCCAACTTTAAATTGTCTCATGCACACTTGGGGAGATATGCAGAAAGCCTCCTCCTCACCCTGCCTACAATTAAAAGCAAACAGAACTACCACACTCTGCAGCAGCTGTCTTGGACACAAATGCTGCATAACAATAGCTAACAAGAGCCTGTAGCAGCAACACAACTATAAATAGCATCAGTTAGTGTTTCTGTAAGGAAGGGTTAGGACCACAGCATTTTCAGTGGATTGGAATGGATGCAGCTGAAGCTCCTGAGATCACTAAAAAGAAAGGTGTCTGAGGTTGAGATTTCTTTTTGTGAGTTGTTCTCTAGTTTGCCTTTCCGTTCCAGGCACTTACTTGCAATCAGCAAAGCATGGAAGAGCTCCCTGCAAAGACAGCACTATTTTTCAAACACACTAGCTCTCCTCCAAACCACTGAGCCCTGGCTTTTACAGGCAAATCCATCCCCAGCTTGCTAAACCCACAACACAGTAATGTCTGCTCTGTGGTGTTTGTTCCAGTACTCCAGGGGTTTTCTAGTCTCTCAAGTATGTGCCTCGAAAGAGCAAATACCATTTGCTTTCTAATGGAGAAGTCCATTAATAGCACAGTCTAGCCCCTGAACAGCTAAGCTTGGCCTTCAAGGAACATGTATGCCTCCAAAAGGGTGATGTATCCAGGACATGGTCTATCAGCAGGTTAACAGAAAAAGCAAGCCACGAGATGCAACAAAATACAATTGTCTCGTTGTTACCTCTTTTCTGAATAGGGAACTGCTCTCAGAACTGCAGAGGGGCAACTCAGACCACCTGGACTCTTGGATAAGAGTAGCTGATGCTTGGAATTGGTAAGAAAGCTCAGTGTAAATGTCCATGGATCCCAGAGAACTCATTCGGCTCAAGTCAAAACAGACTAAGCCCAAAGTTCTTTCCAGGGGCCTGCAAACATGTTCCTGCTTTCAGATGCCCCATTGTTACCTTTCTAGGAAATGGGATCCTTGTCTGCGTTGACCAAAAAAAAAAAAAGAGAGAGAGAGAAACAGAATGCAAAATCTAAACTCATTCATTTTAACTTCTTCTGCCTATGTTCTCCATCAACTACTTAAATTCGCTGGTTTTCCAGGAACATCTCCAAGAGTGTCGTCTATTGTTCAGTCGTAACATGAAACACTGCTGACACTAGCAGCATTACCAGCAACCCTTGGAGAGAGCTCTGTACATTAGTACATACAACAAAATGTAGCAGTGCCTTATACAGGCTACAAAATCTGAACGTCCACGTCCAAACACCAGTACTTCCAAACCTAAAAGAACGATTTGTGCCTTTCTTCATAATCTACTCTCCCCCACAGTCATTCTTTTCAGACACAAGACTCTAAGAAACCCCCATCTAGACCCATCAAATACCTGAACTCTGTATCCATCCCATTTAAGTGTTAAGCTCCCAAGGACACAGCGTCCTTGATTTACCACTCGAGAAGCATCAAAGAGCAGCCCATTAGCCATTCCTTTTCACATCGCTCAAACCATTAGGCAGTTCAGCAAGTGGCAGAGAGGAAGGAAATGCATTACAGACATTTAAAACATACACCTACCAAGCGGAAAGAGGGATTATTGCCAACATTTACTAACTACAGGCACAGCACCCCAAGCATGAAAACACAACGCAGCACACGACGCCCTGTGCAGCGAGGTGCTCAGCCTTACCTGCACACCAGGGTCGCGATGATAACACACCACGCTGTACAGCAGCAGTCTGCGTTGAGGTGTTCTTCGCTCTTTCGGTGGCGGCAGCACAGCCAGAAGGAGTAGAACAAGAGGAAGAGCAGGTCCAGAGCCAGGCAGGAGAGCGCCACGCCACCCAACAGCAGCAGGGCCTGAGGAAAAGAAAACCGGTCGTCAGCATGGGACCACCAAGCTCCCACAGCGCAGGCCATCAACCAGAGGTCTGAGGACTCGACTGTGAGACAGTACTGAAGGCCAAACCTGAAAACTGGTTGTTTAATATGTTATTTTTGGTTTTGTTTTTAAAAGCCACAAACAGGGGGCTCTGAGCACCGCTTTCTCCTTGCCCTGCCTCTCTGCTTGATGAAACCATCTCCTGCCTCTGAGCTGTGATGAGCCGAGCCATTTTGTCTGCCCTGTCTGCATGCAGCCAAAGTGAATCAGGGAGGGCTCCCTCTTTACTGCAGATCAGAGGTCAGCAGATTTAAAGAGAAAATAAATGAATAGTTCAGCCAGCTGCCTCTATCTGTACAGTTCTTTAATCCTCATGAATAAATATGCGGGCTTATTCATTAGACACCCAAGTGCATGAGTAGGTTTGAAAGGGGGTGGAATTTATTATGCATGTGTGATATTGAATTATTTTTTTCAAAAAAAAAAAAAAAGAAAATCTCCATGCAATGCTTCTATTCTAGGTAGACCTAGAATACATGCTAAACCCTCCATATACCATCCACATATACAGATACAGCAAAACTAATGCAGATGCTACAGACACACCAGCTTGAAGTAGTCACAAGCTTCAGTATTGTTGCACCTATTTCTATTCAGCTGTTCCCTGGGAGGAAAGGAAGGCAGAAAGTGTTTAACTCCGTTCTGATTTATTTTTATTCAGAAAATCCTGGCTGAAGCCCAAAAATGCAAAACATTTTTGTTAAATAAAAAAACTAAACGAATTCTAACACTAAATCCAGCCACTCTTTCTCAAGTGAATGAATGAAGTAAAAGGATGTTATTTTACCCAGAAGTGTTTTTGGGCAAACCCTTGGGTAGCAGTGACAAATGCCAATGTAGTAAAAACAACGTAAATATCTGTAGAGGACCCAAGTTACCTATTGCTGCCCCAATATTGGGAAGGCAGGCATAGATCTGTAGCAGCAAACATAACGCTAAGGTTTAAGTTTTTTTACTCAGTCTCTCTTTTTCTCCCCATGCAGAAATTCCTTTAAAATATTTATAGGCTTCCTTCTGATTGAAGCAACAACTGCCTCCTGGTCAAAGATGTGAAACACAGAATGCCGCAGTTGCAGCAAGATTCTCAGCAAAATTTGTGAACATTTCCAAGGGAATCTGGTAACAAGTTCTTCTTCTGAGGTTTTCCTTTCCCTTCCTTCTCCCCCATCTTACTCCATAGGTACTCCCAGCTGTGTTTGAATTCTGGCAAGCTATATAAGCCACGCAACACTTGAACGTACTTCCCAGCCCAGCAAACGGCAGTATTTATGGGCTGTAGTGCCCATCAGATGTACATAATGAGATTCACACCAGTTAGGGCTCATGACAGATGATCCATGTCGCTGTGTGCTGTGCGCCTTCGTGGCCTGAAGAAAGCGACCCAGAGCTCACCGAGCGTGCTGGGGATGTGGGGAGCTTACAGGTGCACCTTCCCCAAACTCAACAGCTGAAACTGAACATTGGGATTTTTAAGTGAGAGAAGCGGGGCTGGAAGGGAAAAAGCACTATCCCCCTTTCCCATGATTACGCCAGATGGTGTGTGCACCGCTCGAGTTCCTGAGCACAAAGAGGCCTTCGAGAGGGAAGCTGCATTCGGAGACCCAACTTCTCCCACTTCTGAAGGCCTGCCATGTATGAGCCCTCAGTACTAATTTAACCAACACATTCAGCCTACCGAAGCTCCTTGGGGATATTGGTTATTTTTTAAATGCTTCAGGCTCGGGTAACACACAGCTTGCCTGCGCAGCTTGCCTGCACTTCTTCACTCGCACTCTCGGCCCTCCTTGCTTGCTAACAGGCATTGCCTCCGGAAAGAAGAACCCACCGAAAAGTCCTCCCAGAGACTTTATTAGCAAAGAAATCACTCTGCAGCCCCAGGTGGAAAGGAACAGCCTCCCTGAGAAGGAACAAACAAACAGAAAAGAGCACACACACAAAGACTGCCACGCACCAAGCAATCTGGAGTTCTCACTTTGAAGGGATGCTTTAATATGTGCTTAAATATAAGCCTTTAGCCAAAAGGGGCTGGCTGGCCAGTACACCCAGATCTGTGTTTCATTTTGCAGAGAATATTTGTTTTCCATTAATGGATATGTGCCACGACAACAAGTGAAATCATCCAGCAGAGCGGTTGTTAATCTTTCTGACTGATGAGTCAGTTTAGGACCCAGAGCCTGGCTGGCAGTGAAAGCCTGGTCGCAACCAAAGATATGCCTGTGCCTGCTTGTTGGGATTAAATAACAGTATTTAAAAAAGGGGGTTGAGGCTGGATAAACCCTCAGAGACTTTATCCTGCAACACTAAATCTGGGACTCGGTTATCCAAGGCCACGTTATCCCAAGTAAATGCAAAATTACGCACTGGGCCTTTTGCCACAAAAGAGCATCAATTCGTCTTCGAACATTTGCTGAACTACCAGAACCTTTATAGCGAATGATGCATGAACTGCCCTTACAGGAAAACGGAGACAACTTCAAGGAGCAACATTTTACCACTGTGCTGACACTAATGGCAGAAGTGGAGACAGAGCAGTCCCTGAAAATGAGTGTAAATCCAAGTGGTATCAGCCAGACTGGCAGGAGACGAAGCTGCAGTGTTCAGCAGCTCTTTCAAAATAAAAGTTAATAGCAATGCACGGGGAAGTAACCATGAGCAGCACTGCTAGCTTGGAAAGGCACCGTGAAACCTGAATACACTCGGTCTTGTGCATGCACTATGCTCAACAGCCTGCTGCAGTGTTAATGGCTTTTCTCAGCTCCGCCTGGGTTGCCAGGATTCGTGGCATTCACCCTCTCAATGGGAATAACAGGACAAAAAGGGGCAGAAAACATCTAGGTTCCCATGCAGAGAGAGGCACCATTGCTGTAAGAAATACAAGTCATGGCAAAAACATCCCCCACTAAAACCCCTGGGGCTGGTTAGCTCTACAGAGGCAGGAGTTTTCGCATGGTATGAGGGTACCTTGGGTGCTGATGTAACACCCAAGGACGTGGATGCAGATCAGCCTTCAGCACAGCACGATTCACAGTCTCCAGGATTGACTCAGCCAATACACAGACTTGCCTACTGGATGAAAAATCCCACACCAAACAGCAGGTTGCAGCTCTCTCAGCCCCCAAGTCCCCAGCTGTGATCTACATCATTAGCTCCGTGAGTATCTCTCTGATCTCTGTGGTCCTGGAAGGCTAATTTCTGCTGCTGAAACTGCACTTAAGGGACGTACACGCCACTCCATCGTCCCCCAGCAGAAAGTGCCCTCATGTAAGGAACTGCAATCACAAAGGTAGTCAAGAAGAGCAGTAGTGATCTACACGGATGAGAAAGGAGATAGACAAGATACATTTAGGCACATTTCTTAATGAAAACCTCAAAAATAAATAAATAAATGAAGCACTGCAATGCAGGAGGTAAACACTGGGTTGCACACAGATGTCATGGTTTAGCATTGCCTGAAGCCTGCTGGTTTGCCCCTTGACTGGACAGCAGTGTTGGCTTAGGGCCTTGTCCTCCCACCACCTCCCCTCTGCCACAAAGGTTACTTGGCACAGGTAGTCCTGGCAGCAGCATGGGGTTAGAAAATTAATCCTGAATACACACAGACTCCAAGTAATCCATATTAAGTACAAGTTTTTACCAATTTCAGCCTATCCAATTTCCAATTACCACTTTTTTTGGCCTAAACTATACCAACAGCAGTCCGGCACAGTGAGCAACTTCACATGAAATAGAAGACAGCTATTTCTGGATAGCACTGCTAATTTACCACTAGTCATAAAGTCCACTAAAACCTCAAAAAGAAACTTGAGAGGAAACCTAGAAGTCTTCCGACGGTTCCCGAAAAGCACGCAGATTTGCTTTTAAGCTTCCATCGGTAATTTGAAAATTATTTCATCTTAAACTTTGTAATTTCAACCCACAGGACAAAATATAAAACCTACCAGCTATAGGTTTTGAGCATCTCAACAACACAGCTGCCTTAATCATTGCCAGATTGAGAGCTGTTTATAGTTTTACCTTAAAGTTAGCGTTTGCCAAGAGAAAGCTTTCCACTCAATCTGCAACTAATGTTCCTTCTGGATTTCCATGCAGTGACTTAAGATTGCGATAATAAAACAGAGAGAAGAGGTTAAAGGAGTGTGGGAAGAGAAAAACGTTCACCCAGAAGAACAAATGAAGCAAACTGGGCTGCTGCCAAAGCAGCACTCATCTCTATTTATTCCATCAAGGACGGAAGTCTTCTGAGCAAGAAAAGAAACTGCTGTGGGATAGTGTCATGCCCACACTACTTTCCACACCTTTTTTGCAGACCTCAGAACATCTGAGAAGCTCATGTACTCACAGATGATAAATAATTACATCCTACCAAACTGATCTCTGTGTAATGCTGGCAGCGGCAGCAGCACATTCTGACCCCTCATCAGCTCGCTCTGATCGTGCTGAGAGTTCAGAGGCTCCATTTTCATTTCATCTCCCTTCTGGTGAAGAGTGCTGTGTGTGGCGTTTGTCGAGACACCGAACTGGCTCAGGATGTCACTCACCCCACAGCCTCCACAGAAGGATGCAGACTTTCTAGGGAACCCAGCCAGCCACGTATTGGCAAATGTAATTGTGGGGCCTGGGGGGGGGAAGGATGTGGAAACCACGACTGATCTCAGCACTAAACCATCCATATCTCCTCCGCCTGGGGGACAGGCCTTCCCAGGCCAATCGCCGCGTTCAGCGCAGCGGAGAAGCAAGGCTGGGCAGGAAACGTTCTGTGGAGGAGCCTTTTCCCACGGCACTGAGCCGTATTCTCCTTCGCTCGGGATCCCTCGGCAGCGGGGAAGAGCACCATGGAAACGGAGGCCAGGTTCCACCGTCTCATCTCCTTCTGTAGACATCTCCCAGGGAAAGCACGCTGCAAGGAAGCGCAGCAGATTACAGACACACGCACCAAGAGCAAGCCCACACTGGAGCGGCAATATAGGCCAATGCTTTGCCTTTGGCTTTTTTGGCTACTGGCTTTCCTTGCTGGAAAAAAAAGGAAAATGCCAAGGATTATGTCATGCATATTTCTTTATTTTTATTTAATCACCTGAGGACAAGACAGCAGACACTGGAATAAAACAGATCTACAGTCGAAACGTGTAACATGACTAGATAGCCCAGAGCAGGTTAACCAGGTTGGTTAAACAGCCAAGAGGCTTCCTTAATGCCGAGAGGCAATCCACACGGGCAAGGGCATTCCAGAGTTAATTGGAATTAGAGCCATGAACTAAAGTCACTTTAATTACAAATGAGTGTTCACACAGGGGTTTAATGTAGTTTAACTAAAATGGTCTTAATTCAGTGCAGTTTAATTCACTTTAGTGCATTTAAAGTGGTTTAACTAATCTGCTTTGAATTTATTCCTCCAGTTAATTCAGATTAATTTCTCAAGTGCCCTTGTACATGCAACGACTGAGAACAAGGCTAGTTTGATTAGAAATTATCATCATTTCCTCCACGTTAACATTCTGACCCCTTACTTCATAATTAAACAGTTTCAACACTGCCCTTATATTTGGTACAATTCGCAGAAGCCACCAGCGCAGAGGCCAGAAAGACGTAACCTTGCTGATAGCTGGTTTACTGCAATACCAAGCATGAAATACAATCATCGCCAGAGTTTGGCTGAGACTGTGCTTTAACAATTTATAGTGCAGGTACATCTACACACCTCAGCTGCCATAGGTTGCGTGGGGACAGGTGCTAGAATTCATCAGAGCACCTCCTATCACAACCCAAAGGGAGGAGAGCACCCAGCAGAAAGGATTTGCTTAACAATTGGGTTGTGTTTTGTTTTTTTTCCTGCCCACAAATGCAGATCTAAGCCACGCTAATCAGCAGTGAACACCGGCATCCTATTGGGCTGAAGTCAAATAACAACCCTTTTATTCCCTCAGCTGTTACCAACTCAGCAATCTCCATCTTACACGGCAAGGAAACATTCCCAGAGGTAAGGGGGTCCTCTAAATTGGATGTTCTTATCCCTCGTTTCTCCATAATGCTGGCTGAAAAACTCTATGCGCTGCAGCGATGAAAAGAATGAGACACTCACCAAATTCAGTTTCCACTGACAGGTCCCCACAGACTAAATCTTTATTAAATGAGGCTTAGCTCAGAACTGGCAGCTTGTCAAATGAGCATTCTCGCTGAAAAGGAGGATTTCCTTTCTGGGGATTCTGCAAATTCCCTTGCAGGGCTCTAAAAAAACCACGGGCGCATCAGTGTTCATGCAGGTCTTTGCTCCAAATCCCAGACCAGCAAAACGTGTAAGGAATCCCCTTGGGAACGGGCCTCTGGCTTTAGAAGTTCACTCCTTCCTAACGTGCCCGGTCAGATAACGTTAAACCTATTAGCCGGCTTTGTTTAAAGACAAAGATCAAATAAATATTTGGAATATTAAGGCGAAGGGCATTAAGAGGAGCGCCAGAAGAATTGCACCGCTCTCCCACACAGCTCGCGTGCACGCTCAGCTCGCCCGTGCCAGACCAGCACAATTTCTCCAGCCCTTCCCTTCCCACAACAGATTAATTCACGCGTTCCTGACCAACGGCGGTCCCTCTACTCGGCCTTTTAGAAGCAGCTTTATTTCCTTGCTTCGAAAGCTGTATCACCCATAAAAGCCTTAAAACCCAATCTCCTCACAAGGTAATTTTCCAGCAAACTGGATAATGGAAAGAAACTCCGCGCTACAAAGGCAGCACGAATTTAATGCTCCTACAACTCGGGGATAAGCAAGCAGTGCCTGCGTTACCTGGCCCGAGCCCAGGCGCTGCACAAATTCCCCTGCCAAGCCAAGTCCCCAGCCCCAGCTCTGCTCTCGCTGGCCTGGATCTCCCCGAAGGCGAGGTGCGGCGCTGCCAAGCTGCCTGTTGCACGCAGCCAGGGACCAGGGGAGGCTTGCACAGCTCAGCACGTGATCTCGGCAGCGCTGGTATATTAAAAAAAAAAAAAAAAAAAAAAAAGAAAAAAAAGGCAGGAAATGCTCAGGCCTGCAGCCCAGTGACTTAATCCAATTTCCCTCCTCTTCCCTCCCCCCTCCTACAATGTGGGCTCTCAGACAATGCACTTCATTTAGGGGGAAAAAAAATCTCATCCTTACTCACTATTAATCCTATCCTTACTATTAAACCTATCCTTACTCACTATTAAGCAAAGAGTTGGGACACCACATTTTTTACCTATCTACGCTGACTGTGCATATGCTGGAGCGGATGCCAACCTCAAGGATTTTCTTTCATGCCTCCATCTGCAAGGAGTCTGTGTTTTACTGCGAGCTACCAGCTCTTTTTAGCTATTCTTTAACTGTTTCTTATGGTTTTAAACCCAAGTATTCACAGTGCTCCTGTAAGTTGCAGAAGTCCTGTATAAAGATAGGACGTTTCAGCAGAGATGACCACATGCACCTCCTTCTTCTCTCCTGTTCCTCTGCAGGACCTAAAGCCTGTCCTTTCCAGCACGGAGCAGGGAATGACATGGCAGTGGTTTAGATATTTAGGATCACAGCTATGTTACTTGTCCTACTTTATCACCTTCTCCTAAAACAGCCACCCAAACCAGAGGAGAGCCACTACAGAGCTTGAAGGCTGGGCTCAGTGCTTGGCTCGGACGTGCAGAGCAGGAGAGGCCCAGCAGGGAGGTTACTGCCAGCTGCACCGACCGTGCCGTACCCCATGAACAGCCAGTCTCCAGTCTGCTTTCAGAGGCTTTCCCACACCATTTCTGTTTGGAAGAGGAAATAAAGCACTGGGGAAGAGCGGAAATGAGAATAGCCACCCCCAAGTGCAATGGAAAACAAAATCTTACCCCAGTTGTGGAAACTTTGCCCAGAGGAACAGCAAGCCATCAACAGGGTGAGCCCATCCCATCATCAGGGACAGGAGTTTCCACAAGCATGACAGTTGTAGATAATGTGGTTGATTCAGTCATTATTTTACATTATTTTGGACTCGACGGATCGCCTTCAGTAATTCAATATCACATCACATGCATAAGTCAAGAAGCTTTGCTGGACAAAGAAGGTACTCCCTCAAGTTTTTTAACAGCATAAGCATCCAGTTGCATCCAGAGCGTGCACACAAGCACTCTTCCTTGCAGATTCTGCTGGCATCTTTTCTGTGCATCTCATGATTTGCAGACATATCAAAGTAGGGAAAAACAGATCGAGTATGGCCATTTCCCGTCTACCCCACGAGATAAAAAAAAACAGACTGACTTTCCAAATTTGTCTCCAAAATTTCCATATGAAAGAAGTTCATTTTAACAGAAGATATTTTTAACAACCCTACTTGGACTGAAGTGATTCTGGAAAGTCAGGCAGGCTTCTTTTTATATTTTTCCACTACTAGACCCTGCACAGTGCCTCATCCCCGTAGTGACATCACTGCAGCCTTCCACCTCCAACTAATTTTGGTGGGACTGGAACCAGGATCTGGTAAAGCTCACTGATCACACACAGGCAAGTAAAGAAGCTCATTTGCTTTGGAGAGAAAAGGCACCCCAGGATCAACAGAAAAGCAGCAGCTTTACCTTTGTTCCCAAGCACTGTGTGCAAATAACATACTCCAATGTCTACTCGGACATATCAAATGAGCTCATTTTAAGGAGACTTTTCAGGGTAGAGCCATGGCTTTGTGGAAAGACTCATAACTGATCTGCAAAGGACACTAAACACTTTTTTTTTTTTTTTAAACAACTGTAAGTGGAAACAAGGAATCAGAACTTGCAATCAGAAGGATTGTAAGTCTTCTGACTGTACCACAGGAATATAGAAAGCAAGCAGAAACCCAAGAGATATGAAAATACTTAAGACAAATGTAGAAAACATGATCACTGATGGGCCACAGGGGTTGTGTTCTTGAATCATTTACAGAATGACATCTTACCCAGAAAATCCTGCATTGAACCATAAAGTGATGCAGAGTAACGAGAGCGATTCCAAATTGGAATGGGAACCCCAGCGTCAAATTGTTACTAATGTTAGACTTGAAAGGCAACTCAACGCGCCTACTAACATTTCTACAGCTTGCTTCATATCATTGGCACCGTGAAAAGGTCTTTTCCTAAAGAGCAGCTATCAGGCAAAAGGATTAAGCCACCAGTTGAATTATTTTCTGGTGTAACTAAGAAGCTCTAGCACACACTTCGGCATTTGGGAGCACTTCAGTCTAAAAAAAAAAATTAATTAAGAAGAAAAGGGATACTTTCCTGGTCAAGATAACCCATCTACCTCAAGTGGCTTCTCAGCGTGCTTCTGTTAGCACTGAATGAACAGGAAGGCAAGTTGTTGCAAGAAAGTGATGTGAACGGGCTCCATCAATGCTGTTCAGGGGTCTTTGACTTGGAGATCCATGTCCACCGTGTGATCTGTTTGAAAACTGAAGTCAACTATCACAATCTAAAGCAAGAAGTTTGGAAAAACAGCAGCAACAAAAAATAATGACAAAAAAAAAAGGGTGGCACTGCATTTCCATTTATATTTGCCCCGTTCAGCTTTACTGGCACTTTTCTGTACAACTAAAGCAGGTCAAATGGCCGTTTGCACAGCAAAAACTTACTGTAGTCCATAACACAAAATAAGCCAGCTACAAGGTGAAAGAAATAGCTCTCCTGATTACATTAGCAAATGACACTGGTACAGCTGCCCTGCTGGCTGACCTCTGGGAAGGAACAGAGAGCAAAATCAAGGGCGAACTGCCCTAAATCTTCAAAAAGTCACAACCCGTTGTGCTATTGCTAGCTTTCCACGTGACATCTTCCTTAAAATAATTTCTATTTGAAGCCAGCTTTAATGCAGGATGTCAGTCATGTGGAGAGGCCACGAAGGACTGGCGAGGGGCAATATCCCATGGGGCCAGCGATTTCCTCCCACTTGCTGGGGCAGGAGGAGCACAGACCTCTGACCCACCTATTGATGTGGCCCTGAGCTGCCCCTCTTGTACAAACAATGCAGACATGCCATTAACTGTCAGGCTGGCAGTGACAAACAGCTGCCACGCTTCTCACCCTAAATTCACTCCCAAACCTCCTCTTTGCAGTCTATTACAGTTGTTTGTTTAAAAAAAAAAAAAAAAAAAATCTGTTCCTTCGACTTGAAGCTGTGCATTTCCCTTCCCAAAGAGAGGCTCATTCATGTGCAGGAAGCATTTCCACCCCACTTCTTCCTCGGTTTTGTTTTGTGTTTTTTTGGGGGGTTGGGTGGTTTGTTGTTGGTTATTTTTCCTCTCTTTCATTAAAGGAGAAAAAAAATCTCAGAAGGACACCTCAGGGAGGAAGACAACCGATATGCACTATGGGGAACCTTCAAACCCAGGAAAAAACTACCATCGAGAGACTAACAGAGGAAGCAGATCAAAAAAAAACCCTCTCCAAGCCAGCCAAGACCCACCACAGTCACAGCTGGAGCTGTGTTTCTGCACCACTGACAAGACTGGGAGCGTCATTAACCACCTCTCCTCTCGGCACCGCGGCCTGCGCGAGGGAAGCTGCGGAGCTAAGAAAGGCCCCACGCAGGCTCCTCGCCAAGCGCCGAGAAGGGATTAGGGCCTCCGGCAGCTATGCTGAAGGGAAATGCAGTTTGAATAGAGATGCTTTCTTTAACAGCTCTCTCCATTAGCAGAACGGAGCTGCAGATGGTCCTCTGAGCGAGCAGGGGGAAATCAGATGGCGCTCCCTCCAGAGCGGCGTCCTGGCAAGGGGTCAGCAAACCCAGCTCAGCCCCTCCGCCCCTGCTGCCCATTCAGCACGCTGTAGGAAGGGGACCACATGCTTTTAAATTCACATCCCAAATGACATTCATGGGAGAAGGGCAAGAGGTAGTGGTAAGAGTGCATAGAGATTGAAAATCTCCGCAGATGCAAGTGCAATGTGGGGCCACAGCAAGAATCAGAGGGCACCCCCCTCTGCAGCTCCAGGTCTGAGCAGCTCTTCTCATGGGTTCTGTTTCCCAGGTGGGTTGGGAGAAGAGGTGAAACGGTCTCATTTTGACTCAGCAAAGCTGGTCATTACAAAGGCTCGTCTGCCTGCAAAGCTGAACGATGTCAAAGGCCATTGGCCTGAAAAAATAAAAAAAGAGTGACAGTACTGGCTTCATATCAGGTATTTAGGGACAAATATGCCTCACTTACCCTCCCTTACCACCAACTTTTGGGAACATATAAGGACAGTGAGCTGTTTTGCTGTACTGGCAGTTATATCAGTTAAAAGAAGCACATATTTGCACCTCTTTGTCCTAACAAGATTGCTTGTTAGCTGCTCTACTTTCCCAAGACAGATACATCACTTACACTAGAAACCAAGGCACTTTAAAAGGTAAACTAATGCACACAGCCCTCCTTCAGATACTCTTCCACCCTGCTCACGGATAGGATCCCAGACCTCGAGTCCTGCACGGGCGTTCATTCATTCATTAATTCTTTTCAAGTGCATTTTGAGATTGATTTTACAAGAGAGTTCCCAGAGCTCTTATGGAGGTTCTGCCTATGCTGATGTCATGGTTATATTTAAAGAAGGAATCCCACTAAAGTGGTTTATAACGTGCTCTGGCAGGACAGTGTAGACAGAGCTAAATCCTATTAAGCTACTTAAGTTGCTTTCCCCTTCTAAAGTCATATGTCAGATGCTGGCCCTACATGTAGCAGCCAACCAACATCAAACCAGCTTATCAAGAGTCACGCTGAAAACACCAAATCAAGGAAGAATTCGGACACCACACACATGAGGATGAGAAACTGGGGCAGTGTGCTGCTCCAGTAACCCTCTGGGATCCCAGGGGGCGGAGAAGGCTGGTGATTAGCTTTTCATTACAGTTAGGCTGTAACTCGCCTGCACGCCACTGGACTTTATTAGTGAAAAGATAAAATAAGAAGGACTTTCTTTACATTTCTCTTGCCATGAGTCAATACATTTCAGAAGGATTATATGGGAAGTGTATGAATGGAAAGAAAATTTTATAAACAGAGATCACACTAATGAGGGGTAGGGGATAACTGGAAAACAGAAGCAGCACTCAGCCTCAGCTTAGCACCCCAGGGAGCAGGGGAAAGCAGCACTCATAGCTGTCTGGTCTCCTTTCTCAGGAACTTGAAAACAGGCGCCACAGAGTCCTGAAAGATTAATTCCCATAAATGTTAAATGTGCACATTTACAGCTCCAGTTTTACAGCATTCACTCCACTAAGTCAACATGTCACTGCTACAAGATTCCAGAGAGAAACCTCAATTTCACAGGTCCCTTGAAGTGATAGAAAATAACAGGCTGGAAGAGACCTCTGGAGGTCACTGTAGTCCAACCTGCTGCTAAAAGTAGGGCTAATTTCGTAGTCAGATGAGGTTGCTCTGAGCCATGTCCAGGCAAGTTTCAAGTGTCTCGAGGGCTAGAGTTTCCAAAGCTTCCCTCAGACCCTGCTCCAGCACTATGGAAAAAAATATTCATGAGCAATTACACCCGGGTGCTGCTTCCCTTTGTAACTTATGGTTAGAGTTCCTCCATCCTTCTGCTGTGCATCTCAGAGAACTGCCTGATGCTGCCATCTCAAAGCTCCTGCTTCAGGTAGGGGATGGCAGCTCAGGGATCTGGATCCTCCTTGCCTTCTCCTCTCCATGCTGAAGGGGTCAAGGGGAAGGTCAGGCTCTCACCGGCTCCGTGACCTTCCTCCAGGCACGCTGCAGTCGGTTGGCATCCCTCCTGCACCGGGGCCCCAAATGGTTATGCAGCCATACAGCACGCACGCTGGCACGCATAATTGGTGGAGATCCTCTGCGTGCATAGTGGCTGGTGACCCCATTTTAGGGCTATTTTCAGCTTGTTTAGCAAGGCAGGCAAAACACGAGCCCTTCTGGCCCAGGTTTGCCTCCAGCTGCATGACCTACCCCACCTGACATGGTCACGAAGCACCAGGAGGTGACAGCTCAGCCCCCACGCGCTGCAAGGCACAGGCAGGCGCTCCGTGGGCGTGATAAACGCAGCAAGTTCAACCTGAGACTGAACAAGAGACTCAACAGCGTGAACGTTATTCATCAAAACAACAAAATGAGGCAGCGGAGGGGGGTGGAAAGCAGAGGAGAGGCAGAGAGAAGGGGAAAAATAAGCCACGATGGAGCAGTCGCACGCTTCAGACCGAAACCAAGGTGCTGCAGGAGCTATTTGGTGAGCTGGGCCTCAGAGATGCTCGTGGTTACCATTGGCTGCTGCCTGCCAGAGCTGCACAGCAACGAGCCTGAGGTAGGAGGCTGCCAGCACGCATGAGAGCTCCCTGCTCAACCCCTCCTCTGCAGGCCCACAGCAAGGCGTGACGAGCACCGTGATCGCTTGGGCTCTGCGCCTCGCCGCCTGATCGATCGCACTCCCCCAGCCGAGGTCAAGCAGGGAGAGGCAGCCCGAGCAGGCAGGACTTGGGGACACGGATCACGGGACCAACGCAGAGCAGCTGCTCTGGGTTATTTCTACAAAGCCAAGGTGGGACAAGCTCACGTTCTGCCTCGTTCCGTGGTTCCGGTTGTCCCTGGTGAGCAGGCACTGCAGAGATGGGGACGGGATGGAGGGGACAAGTACGATGTGTGCAGTTGTGCTCGTGTCTGACAGTCAGAGAAGTGCTGACACCCAGAAGGCATCAATGGTCCTCAGAATCAGCACTGCACAGCATCAGCACCGCTCTTGTAGATGTTTCACTCCATTAACTTGGCAAAGTGAGGGAGAAAACGGTCACAACAGGGGACGCTACCCAGCCTTGGCTTTTCTGCAAAAAGGGCTCCAACTCCAAGGCCCAAGACCACACTGGCATTTACAAAAAAAAATAATAATAAAAAAAATAATTCAATGCTTCTCACAGAAGGACAAGCAGGAGAGAGTACAGAAGCTGGCATCATGTGGGAAAGTAATTGATGCAGCCGTTGGGCTTACCACCGCCACAGCCACAAAGCAAATCGTGAAATACAATACAGATGCGGAGGAGGAAAACTAGTGCTAGCTCCTGAGTGTGACAGCTCACTGCGGGTGAGCTTGCTACAGCTTTCCTCTAGCACAACCGCCTAAACCAAACCAACGTTAGATGTGAGCAAATAGGAATTAACCTCTTGGTAAGACAAAAAGGAAAAAAAAAAAAAAGTGCAGCAATTGGACAAAAAAACTCAAAGATGAGGTGAACGGCTCGCGGTCTTTTGCACAACCCGCTGTGGAGAGAGGTCTGTGATTCCTTCAGCCCAGTCCCCAAACCACCATGTCCCAGAAGCTCTCAGAGAGGGTTAAAGCCACCTGAACACCCTGCCCTAGTCTGCCTCCCTTCCCAGCACAGGCAGGAGGAGCTCAGCTCCTCGTCTGAACAGCTACTGCTGGGCAGGTCAGGTCCACCTCTGCCACAGCCTCTGCTCACCCTGTGAAGCTCTCTTGGAGAGAGAACGAACAGGAGGAAGACCACTGAAATCTGAATAGCAAAACCAACAGCCTAACTTCTACTACTTTAGAAAGAAAGCAAAACAAAGGTCTCTGTCCTTACATTTGCAAGGAGGCGACTGAAAACAAAACCAAAGATCACAGCAAGGTCTTCGGGCAGCATACTGAAGCTACGAAGAGCGTTACAGGTTAATGATTATACTGCAGAGGCCCATATTAGTCATCTGATCCAAGATCCCAGGTCAGCTACAAGCGTACAGCTGGGGAAGAAAAGGACTTTGGGACAGGGAGAAGGTGTTTTAGAACAACAGATGCTTTTTTCCATAGTCTGGCTGCTACAAACCTCAGGAGTCCCCGAGAGGCACCGCTGTCACCGCCAGAGAAGGAAAAAAGCTCCAGGAAATACAGCACCTTCCCCACACACGTTCTTGACAGCGAGAAATGGCAGATACTGCCAGCACACCTAGTACAAAAGCATTTTTAAAGTTTTTATGGACTAAGGGTACAAATTCCCATGAAAAATATCTGTCACATCTTTTGTTAATTCCCTCAAGGTAAATACAACAAAAGTAGGTGGGGAAACAGTTGATAAGCAGACAGCTAAGGATTGGATTTCTTCATTATTCAGTGCAGTGACTACAAACCATGTTGGCTATTTACACGAGCACAGTTCTCAGGCTTGGAAATTACTGTTATTTCTGCATCAGCTTGCTTTTACCCCTACAAAAAAGAGGTAGGGAGCGTAATTTCAATGAGTGGGATCTCCCCGGTGCTGACAGAGTACCGCTTGCCTCGTTAACAGCCGCAGCTGTAAGCGTGTCAGAGATTGTTCTGACCTTTCTCCAGCATCACTGCTGGATGTGTACCACCAGCCGACAGACAAGAACACCAGTGAGAGTGGGTTGTGACAACTCAGAGCAGCGCTGTTGGCTCGCCCTCCTGCAGTCCCCGCACGCCGCTGGTGCAGTCCCCTGGCTGGAGGCAATGCCACTCTCACCAAAACAAAGCCAGCAAAAAAAAAAAAAAAAAGGGGGTAGGAGGCACAGCTGCTTCTAAAAACTTATCACTTACTTCACCCTGGGTAAAAGAGAGAAAAAGATATTGAGGTTTTCCTTCATTTTCCTCTCCTCTTACAAAAGGCTGTAAAATCCCCGTGTTCTCCAGTGAAAGCCTGCCCAATATCCACTACACAAATATCGAGATGTGTTATTTAAGCAAGCTATCCAGAGGTCACTATCTGTCTAATCTGACCTGCTAGAGCAACGAAGCACAGCAAACACAACTCCACCCTAACAAGGCAAGTCTATTTTTGCTGCTTTGCTTGAGGATCAAAGCTTTTCCCATGGTCCCAGGGACTAAGACCACAAAAAAATCCTCCACTATCAGGACAGGCTCAAGCAAACACCAAGTTCAGGAAACAGCACCACGCAAACCATGTGTTAGACTAGCCATGCCGATGGCACAACAGCAAGAACGTCATATCAAAAAGCTGAAACTAAATCAAGGAATCCTCATATCCATAAGCAAACTTAAAGGCACTATCCTATGGGATGCTAGAGTATTTTCCCTCAAAAGACCGCTCACCTCACTGACAGTCGTGGTGCTTTTCATAATCTCGTCCACAAATTCAATCAAGCTCTGGATAAAATCTAATCAAGTTGGACAAGCTGCCTTGTAAGGGCTGTCTTTTCAAGTCCTTTAACAGGAGGCCCGCTCAAAACCAACCTGTGATGTCCCAGGACTCAAGCATCTTTATTTCATGTAGCTCGTTGCTGTAGGCACCAAAGACCCTCTTGGCTCCCCAGGCTATTTTAATACTCGCTCCGGCGGAGCATTTGATCTCTAGACGAGTTAGGCTTAGCCTCCTCTCCTTGTTGCTCATTTCCCTAGTGATTTCTCCAGGCACAATGGCTCTCCTAGGTGTAGGAAGAAGCTGCTACCCAAGGAATCCTATTAACATAATGATTCCTTGAGCTCATGGTTCCCTCTGGAAAACGTAACCCACCCCTGAGAACTATTGCTAGCCTGCAGTTACTGATCATCCCAAAGTAAACAGCAAACGCCCATAGACTGACAATATAAAGCATTGACATTTAGGAAGGGCTCATCATTTATGTTTAAGACACGTTTAACACTTCTGTCTGTCCTTCAGAAGCAGAAGTTTCCTCCTTCGGAGGAAGAATTTACTTCCAGGATGATAAACAAGGGGGAAAAGAACGTTTATATTTTACTTCACACTACGGCATTTACCATGTGATCTTTAAGATAATTCGAACTCAAATACAGACCTGGATGCTGATATTGTAAAAACAAACTATTCAAGGAGTTTGGGGTTCTAAAGTTAAAGTTTCATCCACGGACCCCAGAAATAACAGCATAACCTTTAAATATTGTGGGGCAAATCAGGGTGACTGGGGTTAAAGCACATCCAGCTACACCCCATGCATCGGCTGGCGTCTGACTCCCATCCACCAAGCACGCAGAAATCCCTGTTCAGACCAACAGCTCTGACACAGTCAGGGCACACCTCTCTATGAGAGTGCGTGTGTGTATTTCCGTATTAGTCACAAGTTTTACTAGAACTAAAAGCTGACAAGGAGAGCACCACTTCTTCCCAGCACCGAACCTGCACAGACAGCAGGACAGCAAAGGCTCCCATCCAGCCGAATTCCTGGCATTTCCAAAGTAGTTATTTCCAAACTGCTGAACAGATAAACAGAGCTAGCAAGCTTCCTGCCACCAAGCCACTCCCCACCTTCCTCTCGTTCAGCATGTGTAGCTCAGCTCGTTTCCGATTTTAATTTCGGCAGGAAGAGCTGTTTCAACCAGAGCACAGAAATAAGATGCCCAGAACCCCAGACTCGCTGGCTCTGCACCGCATTAAAAAAGCATTCAAAAGGTTTACTGATTAAAGGAAGGGTGCTGTTATCTCCAACGTGCCAAACATTTGAAAGGATGTCCCCTCCCAGACACTTCAGTGTATGAAGAGTTCAGTTCCTTTCCCTTCCTAATAAAAAAAAAAAAAAAACACAACAAGTAAAATCTTCATAAAACAAAAGAAACCGTTTGTTGTTTTGACTGTGTACCCAGCCAGCTTCCAAATAAAATATTCCTGCCATGTCTCCACTCCAGGTTGGTCCCTGGCGAGCATCTCCAATCCTTTACATATCAATATTTCTTTCTGGAAACTTGGCTCTAGGGAGAATGAAGAAGTGAAGAAGCTCAAGCATATTTATCAGGCTTGACAGTTTCTCTCTGTATGCAGCACTGGAAAACAATTTCACTGATAAATGGATGGGCTGTAACTAGTCACACAGCCCTGTATCTTGCTTTCAACCTCATTACTCTTTAAAAGAGGTGCGACTTCGCAAAGGGCTTCAAAACGCAGCCTTGCAGCAGAGAAACTCGCGGGGAAGGTGGGGACGGCAGGTACATTACACAGCTGAACTCCACAGATCTAGTGAAGATAGTCATTTGTGTTACTGCTTGGCCAGCTGTAGCATGCTATTACACCACCACCTCAGACTTTGGTGTCAACAGAACGCGGCTCTGTGGGATTTCACGTGTCATTCCTGGAGCTGCAATACGCTTTGCTGGTAAGGAGGTGTGCGCACGCCAGTGGCAGCATCAAATCACAATCAAGTCACATACAATCCACTGCTGAAGAAAGGGAAAGAAATCAAAAATCAATCATGTGCTCAAATGGCAGCCAGAACAGCTCGAGATTGTTAAAGTGATGGAGAGTATGGTCTTCAGTGAGAAAGAAGGAGAGAACAAGCTCGGAAGAGGATGTGTTGGTTCACTTAACAGCAATATTCCCCTGCTTAGTTACAAGTCTGCAGCCATAGAATAACCAGAAATAAAATGTTATCACAAACCTCCTGTCACTAGCGGTATAGTGGTTTGTTCTATCAGCTCTCCAAGCCCCACACTGTTCCTGCCTCCAAACCAGAAAGAAGCCATAAAGAGCAGGAAACAGCCAATCTATAAGCCAAAGCCGGAAGCGTGTCTTTTTTTTTTTTTCACCCATGATGATTTAAAGGGGAAAAGAAATAAGATGACTGTGGTTTAGAAAGAGCTATAGGGTCACTTGAAGACAGAAGTCAGCCAAGAACTTTTTATTTGTCTCCTGAATTCTGCTTATTGCTTCAACACCCCAAAAGAGAGACTGAACACGAAGCTTTGTGCATGCAGGGCTTTTCCACCTGTACCTTACCCCCGATTCTCTGAGTGATGAAGCACTATGGTACGCAGGCACTTCGCTCCTGCCTCTGGTTTATCCGCTTTACAGGTGTGTTTTCACAGTGACAGACCAGAGCTCCGTATTACACAACAGAACACTAAACCACTGGGGGGGGTTTGCTTGCAAAGGGGATATTTATTTCAACCCATGTCCAGACCCAACCTTCTGTGTGGGTGCACGGTGAGCCAGACCAGGGTTACAATAATTAAACAATAAGAAGAAAACTGTGTTTTACATCTGGATCGGGCGCTCAATCCAGTTCCGTGGCCAGCAGCTCAGACACTCTGGCCTCAAGTTTGCAGACAGCCTTGGTTAGCACCAGGGCTAGTTATAGTGTAACTTCCCCCAGACCTGCCTCTACGCCGGTGTTGAAACCTGTTCTCAGCCAGATCAGTTCCTTGATTTAATCACTGAGCAACTCAGGGTGCAAAGCGTGCCTGCCATCGTCCTGGACGTGCCCTTCTGCCTTCCCTTTGCTGGCGACTGCGTAACCATGACCTCAGAAGCCACAAGCTTCCACTTCAAACAGCGATGATTAAAGGGTCTGAAGCTGCACGCTTCGTTTGGGATGGGAGAGTCACGTCAGATTTAGGATTCCAAATGCTGAATTTTGTGCAGAGCACTTCCACAGAGAAAGCTACTAGGGAGACTTGGAGCACACAGCTGCAGATAATGGCAGAGAACACGAGCCAGACCCTTGTGCCCCACAAACCACCCCTCCAGTAAGCACCGCACAGCTCTGCAGCCCGTGTCCTCCTACACAGCATTCACCTCAACACTCTTTGCACGTCTGTGCTGACTTATTCACCCTTTGTTTGATTTGTAATTTCAACGACAAATAATTCAGTACATACAGCATTTGACTTCCGTGTAGTTTAGGAGCCGCCAGCACCAGCACGCTCCACGCTTGTTTTTTGTGGCACAGAGACCTGTGCACAGCACAATACCCCTGCGTGCTACACGAGCATGATTTACAGCACCCATTCGGAATCAGTCATCGCCTGCTTCTTAGAAACAGGATGTTTAAAAAAAAAAAAAAGTCTGATGCATCACAGGGAAATAGAGTCACTCTTCAGACATCCAGATAGTAAGTGCGAACCATGCAGCAAAACTGAGACTGCGCGTAACTACAGCATCTCCTGGGTTTGGAGGGTAAAACCAGGCAAAACTAAAGTCAGTTTGTTTGTGCTGACTTCTACAAGTTAAAGGCAGCCTTACTGTTGTTAAGAGAAAAAAAAAAAAAGTCAAAGCTTTTGTAAAGAAAAAGGCAACAATAAACTTTCTCTTGGACCCTCTGAGCATACCTAAGCTCCAAACAATGAGAAAACAAGAAAAAAATACACCACACAGAATTTGAGAACAACTTGTTTTTCTGGGTTATCAGAAAGAAGAGTTTTCCAAAATCTAGCACAAAGGAGGAAGCATTTTGTGATGCTGTACGGTTCCCAGAACAAAGCATGACCTCTTCCAGCACCAACCCCAGCCTGTGCGCGCTGCAGGCTCGGACACCGTAAAATCCTTCTGCAATTTGCAGATGCAAGAGGGGATGTGGCGACACTTCAGGCAGCCAAAACTTTCCTATTAAGTCAGGGATTGAAAAATGTGCAAGGCAGCAGAATTCTAAGTCACTCTGTCATAATTTCAGCAGGAAACACTCCGCGCTTATCGGCACTGCTTCACACCGCCCCTGCTATGCTAATCCAGGAACTCGCGAGCGCTGAAGCGCCTTTGACAGAGAGGGCCATTGTCAAAACGAAGTCCTCCAGCATTTGTTTGCACAGCAGCTACGTCTGGGGAAGAAATCAGCACAAAGCACTCTGCTGAGAGGTAGGTGCTATTTGGATGGGTTTTAGAGGAAGAAATACAAACACTGTATGCCCTGCCGAAGCTTTAGGTGCTTGGAGCTTTGTTGATCCAACGTCTTCTGTGTGTGCCACCATGCCCCGTGCCTCCATGCTAACAGAGCCATGAGTGTTACTGTCACACCTCAACACCCACTGGTAGCCAGGGGGGCATGCCATCACCGTGACATGCCTTCATCTGCCAACACTGCTCCTGCAGGATCATTCGATGCCTGATGTGCATACCGCTGCTGATGCAGAGGTGCGCTACATGCCAATGCATGTCTGAAAGTAAAAGCAATTCCCAGCAGCTCAAAGCAAAGCTTGTGCCTTTTTAAAGGTGCTGAACACAAATGTGTTTCTCCACTTGTGATCAACTTATCCTTTGTAGTTATTCATTGGTATTTCATTGGGAAATTTAAGCTTCTTTGGACACTTGCTTTTGAGACAGGCAGCTTCCCCCATCCCTCTCGAATGGCTGCTCATCTCACCGCTGCAGTTTCGCATTTTGAAAGCATCGCATCCTCCCACCAACACAGTCTCACCAAAGTCAGCAGCTCTGACCTTGAAAATGTGAAACATACTGAAGCTCTCCTTCAGATAGCAGCAGCAGCACTACTCATTGTGGACAAAATTATAAAGAGATAGAAGGAAGCACATTTGCTTTCATGTCCTAACTTGACTGAGACTTCCCCCCTCGCAGCATAATCCTGAGCTGTTTTTTTTGTTGTTTTGTTCTGTCTCTAGCTGGATATACCATTAAGTCATATTTCCTTGTCTTCCCAATGCTACCTTTAGATTTATAACCAGCCTTCAAGATGAATTCTTTCTATACATAAAGAACCACATTAAGCCAGAAGCACTACAGCCAAAGAGCTTGACATGTCAAGACCATAGTGTTGCACTGTCACCCAACAACCCTCCAGGGAAAGGCTCCTTCACCCAAAACAGCCCCTGTGAGGGCTCCCCCAGCACAGCACCCACACGCAGGGCTCAGCAGTGCCAGCTGAACAGCCAGGTGGCAGTGCTCTCCCCGTGCCAGGTCCCCATCACCCAGGGGAGAGGTCACAGGAAGGACTTGAACTTCTGACCACAATCCAGGCTCTTTTCCTCGATGCACTTCGTAACTAACGACTGGCAGCAAGGTGACATTTCGGATTACAGCGTACAAGGGCATGCACTCTTTGCACTGCTGTTTTGTTTTTAAACTCACATCTGAAGTTAGAAATACAGCCTCCTGAAATTAAAAGCAGAACATGAGGAAGGATCCAGCAAAAAAAAAAATAATAATTAAATCCCGTTCAGGTATTGCACAGCAGCCAGCTGCCTCGTCCATTGACTGTTACACAATCACGTACTGCAGCAGTGCAAAGCAACACAAAGTCAGGGTAGATCCTGACTTTGCTCGTGGAAAAGACTACTCCAGCCTCCCATACAACATCAAGGCCACAGCCTTTTGGCAGCAAAGCAATGGGTGATTCCTGCTATGGACCATCCTTGTGGTTCCTCTGCCTTTGGTTTGGCTTGCCTTCCAACACACACCTTGTGGCGCTTCAATGATGTCAGTATGTTGTCTCTCGCACTGGCCACTTCCACTTAAAACAAACAACAAAATATTTTAAAAATAGCTTTCAGTGCTGCTACCCTATCAGCATTCTGAATTTATAGGTTCCCCAGCGCTGAGCATGAAAATACATTATATCAGCTTTTCTGGCTGTTGTTGTTTCTGAAATGCGTTTTCATCAGATCTGCACCAGGAATTGGGGCTTGGTTCCTTATTTGCTGTCTGGCAGCCATTTCCTCTCTTGTTTATTTTTAACTTGGTGTCTTCCAGTTCACTGCTGCAGCTGGATGGACTTTTGGCCAGCTAGCTTCTGAGTGACGAATCACATTCCTTAGCTTCATAAAAACCTTCGGTGTTAATACCTACATTTCTCTTCATAGTTTACTTCCCATCTGAAAAGAGCTCTTCTGAATCACCAGGTATCCTTACCTGTGAAGACCAGCAGTTTGCCTATTTGGGACTTTATCACAATGTGGGATGCGCCAACTTGTTCACAAAAATCCTCCAGGCTATTTCAGTGCCTCCAGGCACTTCAAATATCTCATACTTAAGATCCATACTTCCCTACACACAATTCTTCTTTCTGCTCTTCATAGACAGGTATTTCACACCACATCTGTGAACTTCCTTTCACAGAGCATCCTAATCATGAAGAGAAGTGAAAACTAAAAACTCCAGTACGGGACTATTAATCTCTTACTAAAAGTTATTCTCTGCCCAGGGGAGGCTGGCAGGCCTCACTAACTACAGCAGTCAAAATACAGCCATCAGAGATTCTCTGAAGCTGAAAAGATGACAGTCATGGCCTCCTAAGCCCTCTCACCTCTTCCCTGTCAACACCTGTGATCACAATTGCGTGCCACAAACTTGGATCAGCTCACTAAAAACACCAGCAACACACAGCTAGATCTGCTCAGACCGACTGCATCAGATTAGTGGGGAACATTATCCGACACCCAAGCTATGAAGGAAACTGGATCTTTGACAAGAGACTTTTCAAAGCCCTCACAGGCTGGCAGCAGTTGCCTGGAATCCTTCACCCTTTTAG
Source organism: Anas acuta (assembly GCF_963932015.1). NCBI lineage: Eukaryota > Metazoa > Chordata > Aves > Anseriformes > Anatidae > Anas > Anas acuta. The sequence continues at coordinate 13,778,895 of NC_088993.1, forward strand.
CAGGTGTTAAAGCTTCTGGGAAAGAGCCAAGCAGCACTTTTGAGTTACTGAGGCCATCGAACCATTTGTTACATCACCCGAACACTGCAAGAAGTGGGAACAAGTCTCTAGAAAGTTTTGAGCAGCCCTGAGATAAGATACCCTGAAGCAATAAAACAAATACCTGCAAGGACTCTTGTATCTTCATGGGAGCTTTTTATTGAATGCAAGCAAGTGGTGCATAAACTGCAAAGCAGATCGGGGCATCTGCTCAGACGCTCTGACAAAGCATTGAGTAACTGTTCTCACTTAACTCCACGTGGCATAAAACCCACCACGATACCTCTGGCAATAGCCATGTCCAAGTAAAGTAGTTCCCTTTCCCCTTAATGGTCTGTGGAAAGACCTCACAAGGACCTCACAAGACACCGTTAGCCTTCACTGCAGGAGGAGCAAAGAGGGAAGCTTTTGGTTTTGCTGGTTCTTCCCATCAGCTTCAACAATAAAATTGCCAACTCAGGTTCTTACTAAATGGAGAAGTAAGCTGAGTGTGTTTTGAGAAAGCGTTTTAATTTGCTTCTCCGGATAGAACTGGTGGAAATAACGCAGTCAGTGTTTCGTAACACACCAACCTTGCCCCATCCAGATTGGTGGGCCTAGGGTGCTCTTGACAGGGGAGCAGAAAGAAGGAAGGCATGAAATGAAAAGAGCTGGCTCGAACACGGCCCTGGTGCCTTCAAGGTTTTAATCACATTGGCTGAGAAAAGGCAGTCTGCACATTTGCGCCTTGAGATCAGTGACCAGCTCTGTGTGGGGTTTACCTACTAACCCCTCAGGTTCACCTTCTTAAGACCTTGGCACGTCAGTTCAAGGACATGGCTCATACCACACGTGTGCCCCCTCCCTGAATGGGCATCACTGTGCCCACCCCTCCTCACTCCACGTCAGCACAGATACTTACACGAGGGGACACTTCCTTCCTAAATTCCTTGTGTCCTCCATCCTTACCGGGCTCCGTAATCCTGCTTACGACAGGCTGGTTGCTATGGAAGTGATTAAATTGTCACAAGATTATACCTGAAGGTGGAACACATGCAAGTGAAGGAACCCAAGCAGTTTATTCCGTACACTTACAGACACGATGCAATCCCCACCTAGTGACTAGGAGCTTTAACAGGAGCTCCCAGAAGTAAAACTGGGCCATGAGGAACGCCATCGCATCAGGTCTTCGTTTAGCTTTCTCCTAATAACCAGATGTTTCATTTGCACATCAGTGTCACTAATTCCAGTGAGTGCCCCACAGTTGGACAGTACAGCCTCAGCCACTTTCCCAGGACTCAAACCCTTTTGTACTCAGAATGCTATCTCCTTAGTCCTGAGATCACAGTGAAAGAAGTGACAAGACCCTATAACTGAGCTCCGCGTCTTTAACCGCCCTTTTGTTGATTACTGTCTTTTACAGAGCAAGGACTCAGAGCAGGAGAGAAACAGCCAGCCTCAGATCTGACACACTGAGTGAAACGCATGACTAACCCAGCCCGAGCCAGCAGGGCGGGATGGGGAACGTGCCCTGAATGCGTAACTCCACTGGGGGCCCTATTTGCCAGGGGACAAGGAGAGGGGGCTATCTGGGTGCTGGCTGGAAGTTAACTACATGATGGCTAGGAGTGCAGCACGAGCAGCCCAAAGACCCCATTTCTTGCAAGCTGCTGGGAATCAAACAAGACACTTGCCTGCCTACAGAGACCCCACTCATTGGGGCTGGAGGAGCTCAGATCGTTAAATACAGGGCTGTACAGGGAGCAAGCACCCTGAATACAGCATCGATGCTCACACCCAGCAGCTAGCACTGTTCCCCAGCTGCTGGTACGTGTGTGTCTGAATGCTTGCTGGCTCACAGCATGGCTTCAGGGCACTCACCTAGACCAGGCAATCCATAACCTGTTTCAGAAATACTGCAGGAGAACCTGAAGACCCATCTCATCATCCAAAACATGGCTGCACCAAGACAAGAACCTTACAGCAGGGTAGTTAGTGTGTTGACTACAAGAATATAATCAAATAATAGTAAATAGCTTGCAGGTAATGTCAAAGGTTGGGCCATTTAATACTTTCTTACTGCAACATCAGAGCAATGCTGCAGTTTCATTTCATGTGTGTCAGGTTGTAACAGGAAAAAAATATTCCATGCTGAGAATAAAGCTGAAGATTAATTACACTGTCATTTGCAGAAGCTCTAATGCCCTCAGCCCTTTTGCAGTTAGCTTAAGTGCATCACACATGGGAGGCAGGCTCTGCATTGACCAGGGCCTGAGGGAAGCTGCACAAAACGCTCAGGATCGGTTTTCCCAAAAGCGACCGGTGACTTGTCAGAAGGCAACAGCAAGTCAAAGGCTCGCAGAGAACATCCCCAGCACGGAAAGTCTTGCAGGACGTGTTTTAACATCAGAGCTGTGGTGGTGTACACGTTTGTGGATAGGAAGTAATGAACTAAGTTGAACTAAACTGTCAGTGGTTTCGGTCTGAAGGCACAGCTGTGAGAAAGAAAGCTCAGCACTCACTAAATCAGACATCCAGCAGCAAAAATCACTTTGGAAAGGAAAAGAAATACAGACATGCTTGGTTTGAACTTGAACCTGGATATGTGTTCAAGGACTACCTTCGAAACTGTTTCTTTCTTAGGGACCTGTAATTTATTGCATCAAGTAATCAAGATTACTCTTAGCACAGCCATCACAAACCAACCAAACATAATAATTAAGTCCTGAAAGTCCTGCCCATGGGTTATACCTGCAGAACTACATGTCACCTGCTGGATACGCCACTGCTGTGGTACAAGGGGCACGCCTCCTCCCAGCCTAAATCTTTGCTGACAGCAGCAGAAGAGCGTTCAGATCTAGCCACCAAACAATCTTGGATCTGTAGTCTTCCTCAGCACTGGGAACACGTTAAGAGGTGGGTCAATCACAGAAGAGACAACAGCTAGCAAATAGCAATTCAATGTATTCAGGGACAGTAGTAAGACAAGCAGCATTCTCACAGATCAATGTTTGCTTAGGGAAAGGAAAAAATTAACAGAAACAAAAATTCAGTTGGCTGCTATTGTATTTAACAGATGCTAACCATCTACCCAAACACCAAAAGGATGGAAGGACAATGGAGTGAGACGTGCATGTGACCCAGAAAGCACTTGCCTTGGTAAGAATTTCAGTCTTAAGATAGAAGCCCAGGGACAGGAAGAATTAACACTGCAGTGGGGATTAGGGTAAAGAGATCCCCATACCTTGCCTCTCAGCATCACGGGCTAGGAAAGGAGGCAAGTTCACAGCTTGTCCCTTCCTCCTTCTCCCAGAACCTCCACGCTGCCTGAGGCTACAGCTAAGCTGCACTAATAAAAACAGCAGAGCTAGAGTAAACTGTCCAGCCTTGTTATTTACACCTCAGCAGAGTGCTGCCAGCACTCCTGACACTCACGCTGCCTCTCCGGGAGCTGCCTGCTAACACAGCACCAGCAGCACGGCCTCGAGTACCGCCCGGCCACGTGGAGCGTTTCCTCAGCAAGGACTGGACATATTTTATACTCGTCACCTTTAGTTTACCCTTTAATATTAAAGCGTTTATAATGCTCGGAGAGAGCCGGTGTTTGAAGTGATTTGAACTTGCAGCAGGTCAAGCTGAAAAGGCTGACGAAGGCCCCGCGGTGACCGGGAGAGCCGCTGACAAGCCGGTGAGCACGGGGAGCCCGGCCCAGAACATGGTCTGAGGGCAACCAAGGATTCTGCCAGGTTTTCACCCTTTTATACTTACTCAAAAGCTATTTTAACCTCGCAGATTTGTTGCTCCCACTACTTTGTCTACTGAACACCTGCTGTGTGACCTGTAAGAGCTGTACCACACACACACGGCCAACGCTCAGCCAGCCCGAGGGTGAGGCCCTGTCCCACCGAGCTCCACGCGCTGCTCAGCCTCATACCCTGACAGGGGCAGGACAGCAGGGCAAGCAGAAAGCCCAGGTCACATTTTGAAATTGCAAAAGTCACACAGGAAGTGTGACATAGTGTTTTTAAAACAGCCTGCTCATCAAAAACAAAGACTTCTGTTCCGCTACCGGAGAAGTGTCAAGCAAATGGTTCTGTCCTCGCTGGATGTGCCATGTGTGCTTTCCTCTACATCCAGACAAAAACAGACCCAAAACACAGATGATCCGTTTTTTCCTGCCACCTACAGTAATTGAAGCGGTCTCCCTCTTAGGGGAGCATGAACATTAATACTTGTCACTCTGAACAGGAGTACCTCTCATCTAGTCCCGTGCAGTAACTGCCACCTACTGAAGTCCGAGGTGTTCAGTCTAATCTGACTTAACTTCAAATCCTAAGAAAAAAATTCCTATCTTTTTAACTGTCCCTGTCTACGCACAGTGACAGCCAGCTATCTCTATCCCCAGCCTTGTGCTAGGTCTGTGTCTTGCAGTATTGCTTGCACTTGACAGCCTGTCAGTCCAAAGCTAAAGGGAGATCGTGTTTGCAGGGGCTGCCACTGCACTCGCAGTGATCCTAACGACAAGTACAGTTGGAACAGGGTAGAAATAACAAGTCCTTCTCTGAAGGCCTGTTAGCCTTCCCTCCTGTTCTCCTTCTCTAAAAAAGCACGAGTATTACAAAAATACCAGAAGCAACAAAAACTTCTCCAATAAGACCCTAGTCATGTGTTGCCGGGGTCACCCACACAGCTTAGTTCTGGAAGTCACCTTCCTTCTTTTTTTAAAAACAAGAAGAGATGACAAAATAATGGAAGTTTACTATTGTTTTTTTCCCCTAGAAGACTTGAAAAAAAGTACCTGGTGCTTTTTGTTGTAAAACACTCAGCTGTTCCCTGGCTTCCAAACAGCAAGAGGAGCATTGTTTGCAAAGCCAGCAACTGTGCCTTATGTTCTTATTGCAAATGTCCAACTTTGCAAAGAAGCTAGAGTTTTAAGAGGAGATGTTTGCATCAGTTTTGATTCGATTCCCCCTCATGTCTTTGTTTTAAAGTTACCTGGCTGCACTCCCCAGGAAATACACACTCTCTGCTCAGCGCCACGAGGCACGATTTGGCCAGGTCAGCCACCGAGCACTCCCAGCTCTTTCCCCCATCACTACACCCGTCTATGGTCTCTACCGAAAACCGAACCAAGAGCTCACCCAATACACATTCACCAAAAAACATGCAACTCCTGCAATTGATGCAGCATAGCTTGTTGCAACTGCAAACACTCCTAGACTATAGTAATTACAAACCCATGGCTAGGTGTCTGATTAAAGAAGGAACGAATTAATGAGTTTTACCAAAGGCTTTCAAGTCAACATTATAATTTTCACCCTTAATCAGCAGCAGGACACTCAAAGGACAACGTGAGCAGGATCAAGAGCAGAAGGGGGAAAAACCCGACCCTGGCCAGCGCTCCCCCATCACGTCCCACTCCAGCACGTCGCTGCCATTCAGATGCTGGCAGCCAGAGCCAACCCAGCAGGAAAACACCCGGGCCTTTTGGACAGCTGAATGCAAAAACGCTTCCTGAAGCGGTCGTGAAGCACACACCAGCCTCTGAATGCAGAGGAGAGGCCAGATCCTGCACAAGAGACCGTGCAGCGCCGACTCCGCCGCTCCCATTCATCCCGGCCCCAGCCCCCCCCAGCCCTAACAATTGCAGTTCAGTCCCAAGCTCCCAAGGAGGCAGAAATTGAAAACACGTTTCCATTGAAGCACAGCTTGAATTTCATGAATTCCATTACTCTCAACTTTCTCAGCATTTCCTGGAGTGAATACTGTAAGAGAGGGGAGGGGAGGTGGGGGCTGCACGAGACAGCGGCCCCATTCCGCCCCTCTGCCTGCGCCCCGAGAGCACAGAGGCGCTTCCAGGGAGGCAGTGACACAGGGGCTGTTCCTAAAATTAAGGAAATAAGTACGGAACAGCTCAACACAAGCGTAGAGGGAAGAAAGCATTACAAGTTCAGCAATGGGACAGGAAGCACCTCCTCAGCAGGATGAAGAAATCCCAGCAGCTGCAGCCCATGTCCAAACTACCCCAGGTCATCAGCTGTAGCCAAGCCCCACAGGAACTCAAGAGATCTGCTGCACTGTAGGGATTTTACCCCAAGGAAAGAGCACGAAGTATGGTGCGGTCATGCTCCGCCTGCTACATTACTCAGAAATCTGCCATTCAACACTGAAGCAATTATAATTATCAGAGAAAACAGACAGCAGCAAGCAAGGGGTCATTTTGTTTCACATGTCCAGTTATAACCCAAGCAACTTTGGGATTATTCAGCTTTGCTAATTAACACCCTCTGGACAGTTTTGCTGCCATTAGCAATATTTGTAACAGGCTCCCTCTTCCTCTTCCCCAGCTTGGGCCTTATCTGAAGGGGCATTACATCATCTGCCACACTGAGTCCCCTTGTAACAGACACTATTATGCGAGTGAAGTGCCTCCATTTGGATTTTGGAGTTATTTTGAATTTCGGCGTTGAATAGGAGGCTTGTTTAAATTCTCTGCATGAACAGCGGCGTTTCATAGCCTGAAAAGGGTGCCCGTGCACAGGCACCAACTCTGGCATAACAACACATCTGAATGTGTTACACGTTTGTGAAACATCCATTCCCCACATTCCAGGTCCCCCTTCTCCAGGAATAAGCCTGGCATTGTTAGCACCGATTAGCAGGATCTTTCATCCCCAACTTCACACGGCAAAGGACTTCCATGGCGATGCACACGGGGCACCGTTCTGAGGCACATCAGCCAGAAAGAGCCTTTCGCACGACCCAAGGAGATCGGAGATCGCAACCTGAGGGTACGGCTCCAGTTAGAGGGAAGGGGGTAAGGGGGGCAGCTCCTTCTCCTGGCTGGATTCAATTCTGCTCTTCCTATTGACAAAGAAGATATTTACTTGTTCAGATGGTAACTCAGAAGTCTGGCCCATGTTACACCTGTTAAAGGAAACAACCTAATAATCACCTGAAAGCCAGAGTTATTCTAAATGTTACCAGCATCTCCCAGTGCTTAGAGGAAGGCATGGATACAAGTTATGGTGACTGAGTTACACCAACCCTTGTGTCCATTCATGCAGGCTAGCTTTTTATTTTTTTTCCCTCTTTGGCAAGGGAATAGCACACAAATGACTACTTTACAAGAGCATGTACATGTGTGGCTTACCAAATCCTAAAACTCACAATTATGGGATCAGACTGAAAAACTACAAGTGGCTCACTACCCAGAAATCTAAAGAAAAAAAAAAGACAAATTTGAAATTAAAGACTTTGCAGCATTAAAGTGTGCTGAGTTTTGCTCTTTCCCAGTTTATCCGATAAAAAAGGAAAAGGCATCAGCATGACACTGTCCTTGCAATGACCATTCATGAGATACCTGCTGACCCCTTCACCATGCAGCAAAGGTTATTGCTAGTTTGGGGATAAATGCAACCAACTCCTAGTTATCCACTACTGTAATACAACGATTATCTCAGCTGCTCCCTGAAGAGTAGAAAAAGGCAGGATTTCTAACAGAGATGACTTTTTTCTTTTTTTAGACTGTCATCCGAGTGTGTCCCCAGGACTTAAAGTCTTGCATGACCTTGATCTTCCTTGATGTTAGTTCACCTGTCTTGTTAATCATCGTCTTCCAAAACAAAGAACTAGTAGGATGACATACTAGAAAGTGCAGACAGCCTTGCTGAGAGGGAAGCGGGGTTATTGGTTTTTCTTTAATTATTTGAGACAACTCTCCAGCATGTCAATATGTCCCTGAGTATTTTGAGTCCTATTCAAGTCTCAAAAGCGGGAATTAGTTTAGAAAGTTCAGTCCAGAAGGCAATCCTGATGTATTCCAAAGTTACTCGAGCCCTGTCTGAATCTCAGAGCAAAGAAATTCCCAGACATCACGTCCCTTCCCCCAGCTATGGGAACTACATTCAGCTGAAAACAAGCCAAGTTCTCCTACCCACTCAAGGGGAATGGGAAATCTCAACGTAACCGGTAGAAAGCTTACTACTAAAAGAGAAAACAGAAACCAGAGAAGTGACAGCCATCAAGAGCTTAGCTACAAATGAGATGACTGCCCTCCACCTCCCAGAAACGGAGAGTGAGCCCCATCTTACTCAGTGTTGGCTCATAAAAGAATGACTTCAGGAGAAGCGTTAACCAACGCGGCTTTCTCTTCACGGCTCTGATCACGGAGGTACAGAGGTGTCCCACAGGAGAGTCACAAAGAGCTGACCACATGTGCTCTGCCACGACACCGTCTTACTGCACCAACACCCAAAGCACAGAGTGTCTTTGAGGGGCCTGGAGAGCAAGTCCTATGAGGAGCGGCTGAAGGAGCTGGGCTTGTTCAGCCTAGAGAAGAGGAGGCTCAGGGGTGACCTTATTGCTCTGTGTAAGTACATTAAAGGAGGCTGTAGCGAGGTGGGGGTTGGCCTGTTCTCCCATGTGCCTGGTGACAGGACGAGGGGGAATGGGCTAAAGTTACGCCAGGGGAGTTTTAGGTTAGATGTTAGGAAGAATTTCTTTACTGAAAGGGTTGTTAGGCACTGGAACGGGCTGCCCAGGGAGGTGGTGGAGTCACCATCCCTGGAAGTCTTCAAAAGACGTTTAGATGTAGAGCTTAGGGATATGGTTTAGTGGGGACTGTTAGTGTTAGGTCAGAGGTTGGACTCGATGATCTTGAGGTCTCTTCCAACCTAGAAATTCTGTGATTCTGTGTGATTCTGAGTGTCGAGCCTGGGTTTCACCCTTTCCACCAACACGTGTGCAGGTGGGTGGGAACCAGGGGGAAAGAGTTATAAATTAACCTTGTCCTGAAGAAAAAGGCAGAAAAGAAGGAAAAAAAAGAAAAAAAGCCAGGGGATTTGAGGATGCCTGTCCCTCCAAATGTCTAAAAGTCGCTATGTCAAGAAATCTGACATGACAAAGGCCCCAGACTTTTGTGTCTCATTCTCAATAGACAAGGTTTTGTTTACGTATTCACAAATACATCTAATCCCAAAATACAAGCAAGACAGATCTCAAGAAGAGTTGCGCACAGCTCCCATGCCCCACATTCAAAACCTTGGGATTAAGTCAGAGGAAAGCACCTGACTTCCCACCCTTGGTCGCCAGAGTCATGCCCAATGAGATATATTCTGGGTGAGAACTTCTCACTTCCCCTAATAATGAAAAATAAGAAGCAATAAAGCCCACACCAATGTCTGCTTGAAGCACTGCTCATTTTATCAGATGAAACTTTAAAGAAAGGATTTTTGTGAACTTGAAAAGCACGGCTTCTCCTCCCTCAGAAAGGCATTAAGAATCAAGGGAAAAAAAAAGGGAAAGATGGAGTAAGGCACTGATTTTGCTTGGTCCTTTCTCCAGAACACCAGCAAGCAGGCATTGTAGCTAGACACCAAGATGAGCTTCCTGAGCAGCCACATCATTCTGGTGGCAAACAACACCAGAGAACCTCACCTACATTTTCAGTTCCTGTTTACACTCCTTTGCTAAAGCAAAAGTAAAACCCAAGGTTCTTGAACCTCTGTTCCTAACCGATAAGCACCTGCGTCCATACAGGAAAGTGCAATACATGGGCAGCACTCAAAGGAGGTGGATGCATCCCCCAAGATTCATTTTATTAATGTTTAAAACCTGATCAGGACACAAAGCTGTTGTACGCTTGTAGAAAAGGGGATTTTCAAGAGGACAACTGGTTTCAGCAGAAGCACCATGATGCCAGTGGCTGTCCACCACCTGGTTCTATTCCAAGCCACATGCAGGCCCGGAAAAAACATCTTCTCTGCACAGGATTAATACTTTCAGGATTGTACCCAAAGTGAGCATAGTTTATACCTTTGCACGCTCACATCTCCTTCCCCTACAATGCACTTCACGTTTCTCCAAGTCACTTTTTACCCCTCTGCGTGTACTTTTGTTTGCTAAAACCACCCATTAGAAGAGCGACTGCTCTGTGACTAGAGCATGGAAACATACAGCCAGGGTTTCCAGAAACTGTCAGCTCTCGGGAGACCATCTGAAATGTAGCAGCACAGCACAGGTCAGCAAAAAAAAAGTAAGGCTGCAGACAGAAAGCTGGCAGAGGTTGACTTTTTTCTTGTCTGTATACCATATGCTGCTGCACGACTCGATGGATGGTATACAGAAACCCTTCTATGTCTTGCTTTGGTAAATCAACCATCAAAAATTGTCTTAGTTCTACATTTTTTGGTTATTCATTACGCTGCAGTTCCCCAGTAGATGATCTTCCAGATCAAACAGGGCAGCGGATTTGGGTTCCAGCTCCGATTTGCTGATGTGAGGTATTATTACAGTTACTCGTGCAACCAAGGCTGATGAGAAAAGGGAAGCCGGGATTTACCATCAGTTCTTAAAGAACTAAAAGCAACTTCAATTTAATTAGAAAACGCTGGATTCTACTAACCAGGGTCACCTAACCTTTCTGGAAATACGAACAAACTAATGCTACGGCAGGAGAGCTGATCAGGCCTTGGAAGTGGTCCATCTGTTCTTGAAAGAAAGCTTCAGTCTAACCCCCTTTAAGAAAGGCACATTACCCCCTGACTTCAAGCCAACGAGACAAGAACACGTCATCCAACTTGACTAATACACATGTTTCCAATTTACAGAAAGACTCTTGGTTTCAAAATTGAAATAAGACGCCAGTACAGTAGAGGAAGTTCTAAAACAATCTCTCTAATCCAAGTTTTTTGGCAGTTTAGGCTTCATCGTGTTTCTGCAGCCAAGAAATACTTCCAAAGACGACATTAGCTGTTATGTGCAGGGAAACAGCCTCGCAGAGCCAGCAAGTACCTGACAGAATTAATTCTATGCTGAACCTTTGCCTACAGGTTCAAACACACATGCCTCGGATTAGAGCCTGCGAGCCAAAAAAAAGGAAGCATCGTTGGGCTTACACAGCACCTTTCACTGCTGGATTCCCCTCGGCACACATATATTAGGAGAAAAACAATATTACAACACAAAAGCGCTGACAGATGTATGAAAAGAAACTCCTGGGTGACAACACTAGAGAGACCATCTCAAAACCAAGGACCAGAGAGTACCCCTCTTCTTATCTCTGCTTCCTTTAGTGTGGCTCTGCATCTTAATTGGTAGGAATCAATCAGCTCGTCTTTTTTTCCCAGCACATACAGTTGCCATTGCACCTACTGTCTGTGCATTTGCAGTTTTAGCAGAAAAAGCACTGGTGTGATACAAGGGAAGAATTTCAAAGACGTGCTGGAGCATTCTGCTTTATTCTAGCCTGCTTCACACAACTCATGTGTTTACACAGATTCAAGTCAACTTTGCCATTTTGCAGCAATTAAAATTAAAAAAAAACACAACACAAAAATTCAAGTCAAGGTACTCCGTAGCTTAGGTTTTTGCAGCCTCTTTTCATCTTCGCTGTTTAATACACTTCTCAGCACCCAGTGAGACTTAAGAGCAAACAATGAAGTGTTTTAGGTTCCTTTTCTGTTGGTACCAAAGACACCCTGTCTCAATCAGATATCCCATTACCTATTGTTGTACCGTATTAAAAAGCTATTCAGCTTTTCTACTTCTTTCCAGCCCGTGACCCCCACGCTACCTCAAGGCTCTTAACCAACTCTGCCCTCAGAATTAAAGTGAATTCAGTGCCACGCAACTAAATAAATCACAAGTAGAAGACTTTATTCTACTAAGCAGATTAAGTGAGTGACGCCAGCAGCCTCAGGACCATCTTAACTTCCCAGTTCAGTTAATCAGAAAGTGGACAATAGTGTTGCGATCATCATTATCTGTTCAGCAGCAAAAGGCACAGAAACCAGAACTGGTATTACCATCATGCTGTCAGGAGGAACACAGGCTTTGCTCCATTTTTACATTCCCTTCACTCCAGAGTTTGTGACTCACTACACAATGAAAAGGCTTTGCAGAGCACTGCAGTATGACTCAGATGAGAGCACAGCCAGAACAAAACTGTTCATATCGAGATATCTTCACTCCCAATGATTCATGGAAAGATGGGGAAAAGAACTTGTCTGATAAGATCCTCTACAGGGATGTCTCCATGGATCATGTCCTTTAAGGAGGACTTGGAGGCACCTCTGAAGGGACTCGCCGGTATGCCAGCCCCTGGAGAAGAGTGATCACAACCCCAGATCAGGCTAGGATGAAGCTTCCTGCTCCCCAAAATGAAGCAGCAAGCCGTACTTAAGTCTGCAGACAGTCGTGACTGAAGCAGAGCATCTGAAGGACACACACATACATTTTTAAACAATCTAGTCCTGATGGGAGGATCTGTTCTGCTCCTCCACACTTGCACACGGTGTTCTAGCCTAATGCAACACGATACGCAGCGGGAGTGGATAAGAAGTAAATAATACCAAGAGAGAGCATTTCAGAGACAGACTCAGGTGAAGAAGGTACGTGGCCAAAGCCTGCAGCTGCACTGATCTCAGCCCTTGGCCCAGCATTGCCCCAAGCATATCTCAAGCTCTCAGACAAAAGGAGGAAGCCCCCGTTGGTACACAATGCGTGCAGCCGGTGGGACAGAGCAGCACAACTGGCTGTTAGATCTACGTCCTTACAGATGCGCCCCACCATCCAGGGTCCCAGAAGACACAACAAAGACCTGGACTTGAAAGGCAGGCACTATGTGCTTATCTGAGAGCTACACGTGTCCCAGAGAGGTTTCGGGGGACAATGGTTTGTCTGCTGCTTCAGTGGAATAGCTGCTTGCGCATTACAGTAATCCTCGATAGGTAGAGGTGGAAAGCCTGTTATATCAGCAGGCTCCTCACCTGCAGGAGCACGTGGCACTTCAACAAGTGACATTACAGCACTCAAATCCAAGCTGTTGTATCTCATGTTTTCTTTTTCACGTTTTGTTCTCTTTTCCCTAGAACCAGTGAAGAATCAGAAGGCACACGTTGCTTCCTTCCTCATAACACATCAGAGTGAGAACGGACACTGTGCCCTACTGTGTGCCTCTTTATGACAACAGCCTAACTACCCTATGTCTTGAAGTCATGGAAACTTGAAGGTATTTTCAGTTTGGTAAGGGTAATCCTTCCTTACTGCAGCTAGGGACGCTCTGTCCTTTCCCATTCCCACACACTCCCAGCTAGCATCCCCCATTGACCTCAAATCCAGCGTGCAGCTTCACAGTTTACACTACAGAACAAGGGCATCAACCACGAATGGAATTGAAAACAAATCCACGCACAATTTGTGCCACCTCATGAGACTTCCAAAGAAAAGAACAATAAACAGGATTTAAATCAAAAAATTGACTTAGTTATTTTCAGGACTTTGTACAATTTTGGCTCCTAAACATGAAATGTGCCTAAAGAAACAGGGAAACTGTGCCAGCACAGGCTGCAAACACAGCAAGAGCTGCAAATTCATAACAAAGCTAATGGAAAAAGCTAGAATTCAGAACAATTTAAAGCATGAGAGAACATCTAGCATTACAGTTCCCAGTCCTGGAATAAGTTTCACTGCATTAGAATTAATCTATGTGGCTACAAACTCCAGAGCTAACTTGCAGAGCCACAGCAGCTTTGTTATATAACCAACAGCACAGATAACACCGCCTGCATTACTGGAGCCTATTTGCTACCCCTCACCGACGCTGAAATCAGTAAAGCTGCTATTCAAATCATTCTCTTGAAGACAGGCGCTTCAGTAATCCAGACGGTCGGTTTGGGATTTGATAAGACATTTTCTTTCGAGCTGATGTTAAGACTTAAGAGGCCATCCACTGCTGTGCGAGAAGTCCTTAATGTCATCATGGAAGGGGAAGCAAACACAGAGGAGGGGAGAAGCAGAAGCCTGAATGTGATTACAGTAGAAAGATTATCTGAGAAATGAACACAACCCCAGAGAAACGTTTTTAAGCGATTTTGAGTGAAAACCGGTGCGTCGGCTGTCCATTCACAGGTCAGCCAGCGCTCGCTTCGTGACAATACGCTCCCAGGAACATCCTTGCATGAACTCTGAACTTCTGCTCTTCAGCATCTCGTGTCGCCTGCTGTAAAGGCAGCTACCCTCTGAGGTCATGGAAATCCAGCTAAGCTGCTGTGCGGTGTTACATCTGTGTGTGGCCATCTTGAACCCTGCTAAGCCATGGGAACTAAAGCGAATTGATAAATTGACACCCCAAACACTCGAGTTGGGTCAAAAGCCTGTCTTGTTTATTGGTTTAAAGAAGCTTCTTAGCATCTACCCATCGCTCTCCAGACACCTTGCTCACATTGCACTCTAGCTTCAGCCCACACAACTGTTCTTCTCTTCACAACAAAAAGCCAAAGCTCACTGCTTTGTACAGCACTGCCAACCCCTTACGCTTCTGGGATGAAGGAGAGCTGTTGAGCTGCCCCAGCCTTTCCCCTGATGTTAGCATAAGGGCTGCAGACACAGGACACTGCATGTTCCAAAAAGCAAAATGGTGTTCCCAGCCCCAGAGCCCATGGCACAGCGAGGCAGCGGAGCCACTGCAGCTCTGCTCCAAGGCGACAGCAGAGCACACAGCTGTTGGAGCACACAAATTCCCTCCGTAATCGTTTTAATTAGGTGGCTAGCCAACCAAGCACGGCACGCAGCACACAAAAAAAAATAAATAAAGAAAAATAAAAGCAGCAGCACACGAGCGCTCTGCGAGCATCGCGCTGTGCACTGATCTTCCCGTGGCTCTCCTCCTCTCCACCGGGGCCCCCCGGGCCAGGGCTGCCTGTGGGGCTCCCCTACATCCCTTTTCGGCTCTTTTTTACCTCTCCCGGAGGAATTTGGGCTCCGAGCGAGACCGGCAGGAGCTGCCCCGAGCCGGCGGGGTGGAGGAGAGGCAGCCCCCAGGCGCGCAGCCCGCAGCCCACCGCCGGCACGGCGCCCCCTCCTTCCTCCTCCTCCTCTTCCTCCCGGCCCCCCTCACCCCCAACCCCCTCAGGGGGCCCTCACCTGCTGGTACTCGGCGTCTTGCGGGCGAAAATCGGCGGAGGTGAGCTCCCAGCGCAGGCTGAGGTGCGGCAGGCGGTGCAGCAGGCTCACCCACCAGGGCGGCGAGTAGCTGACGCCCGCCATGCCTCGCCTCAGCCTCAGCCTCCCCTCACCGGCCTCTCCTCACCCCGACCCGCCGGCCATGGAGCCCTCCCCCCCCGCTCTCTTCACCCTCTCCCCGCCGGCCGGCGGCCCCTCATGGCCGGCTCCGGGCTCGCTCCCTCTTTGTTCGCCGAGGAGGCTCCACCGCCTCCGCGCCTGGCGCCGCCCGCCCGCTCCCATTGGCACCGCCGCGCTCCGCCCCGCTCCCGGCCCAGGACCGCCTATAAGAGACCCCGAAAACGACCCCAAAACGCCGAGGCCGGGAGCCCTAGGGCTGGCTGAGGAAGGGGGGAACCCCCCCAGAAGTTCCCGGCTCTGCCCGCAGCCCCTCACGGAGCCCCCGGCCCCCGCAAGCCTGGGGGGCGCTGAGGGGAACACGGGGCCCCCGCTGCTCGCTCCCTGTGTTTGTGCTTTTCCCCCCAAATCAGGGCAAGTTTTTTTGAGGTACAGCCGCGGCTAAAAGCTCTTTGTGACAGTTCCAAGCATGCCCAGTCCACGCAGACATTAGGCACTCGGCCTCCTTTAGTTTTCACCATTCTCTCTTCAGACAAAGGCTTGGCCTCTTCCAGCCGCTGACCCAAAGCCAATTACGTTGCCTCATTAGCTTCCACGGGACGTGGAGGGAGCAGGGTGGCTGGATGACCACATAAATCAGCCCTGAATTCAACACCCAGGTATGGGAGCGATAACAGTTGCTTCCTGCACAACACAACAGGGTTGTGCACAACACAGCAGTGCCGGCGTTGTGCTCTCCCCAGAGCCCTTCAGACATTACGGCTTTCCCAAGGACTACACACCAACCAGACGAGAAAGTATGTTCGTATATTTTCCAAACAGAACAGAACTATTCGCAGTATTAAAGTTAAAAAATACGTGCACACCCTCTTGGGGGGATGTGTCAGAAACGAGTAAGTACATAAACACTCTGGATAACCTGAGGAGAGCTTTGTAAAACAACAAAAAAAAAAGTAACAGTAAGCAGCAGCAATCACAAATTCATTTGCTTTGTTACAAAGATTGCATTGTTCCTATTATGACGGAAAGGTATAAAAATATTTGTTTTCTTTTACAAGGAAATGATCCAATATTTTCGTTCTTGCTGTAAGTACGTGCTGCAGCCCAGCTCTCTCCACATGGTTATGTGAACCACACTTTCCCCGTCACAGCTCTGAGGCAGCGCAATTCACCTGCAGATTTGAAAATCTGAAAACAATGTATTGTAAATACCACTTCACGCAACTTGGATTTGAAAAGTGGAAAAAGCCTCCTAACAGACTTCAAGCAAACATCTCACATATCAACGTTTGAGAAACTCTCATCTAAAGTATCCCTATTAGAACAAGAAACTTTTATGACCCAGGAAAAAATACAAAATACTGGAGTGCTGTGCATCCCATTTGTAAGAAATAAATGATAAAAGAAAAAAAAAAAAAAGGATAATACTAACTGCTTTTTTTTCTCCTAACTGGTGGCAGGTCAGTAAAGATTATAGAGATGCCTCTTTTGCAAGTACAATTTTATTACATTCCCTAGATGCAGCTAGGAGTTTACACTCTACACTGTTCTTACAGATGCATTTTATAAATAAGGACACCAAAAAGCTAAAAGGTGCTATTTAATATATAAGGATAAAATAAACATACTTCTGCTGATGTTCTGAACTATAACATCAACTTTAATAGTTTTTGACTAGGACAAGATTTTCATATGAGTTTTATCAACATTGCTAAAACGAAATCTTATCGTTCACAAATAGCACTAAGACACACGTCAGAGTTCACAGCCACGCAGTATGTGCACAAGTACAAGATATACAAGGGTATGAGATAGAAGACCTCAACTCCCTCCAGCCTTCTGCAAGAAGAGTTCTCACTTCTTCGCAGAAGGACAGGAGATCAGCAGCCAATTTTATTTTGTTCCCTTTTTTCCCCCCTCCTTTTTCACCGTGCCAACAAGGATGGGGAATAAATTACTTTAAAGCCCAATGATCTAACATATTTCACCTCCAGTTCAAACAACTCTAACACAAGGAGCTGGGAGACCTCACTCCGAGCAAGGGCTCTCTCCGCGTAAACCACTTACGCCACAGAGTTTATGCAATTCGGCACTAAAACACTCAGGGCTGGAATCTGTCCTACAGATGTTACTGCTGCCACAGGCCTCTGGATAGAAAAACCCCACCAGGCTGCAAGCCCAAGTACCTTTGTCAGCAATATGATGGACATGGAATAGAAGCAGATGCAGCAGCCACTCAACACGGAGATCTCAGTTGACAGCACTGATATAAATCAAACAGAACAAAATGTTTTGGAACAAATCACAGGAAAAGCTGGATACTATTAAATGGGGGTGTAAGCACCAGCCCATCAGCACAGCAGTCTGAGGCGCCGTATGGGGGCGGGGTAAATGGGAAAGGGACCAGGCTTTGCAGCGCTCGTGTGCATGCCTCTCTCACGGTCATTTGCTGCAGAGACAACTGGATTAAATTATAGTAGAATGAGGATTTGGGATTAGAGAGAAACAGAGGCATCAACAGTTTTAATTTCTCCCCCACTATTATTTATAATGATATGGGAAAATAAGAAAAAGAAGAAAACAAGTTCAGCAAAGTAGGAATGAGACAATCCATGGGATCTAGCTCTAGCCATACTTTCATGGTAGAAAGGGCGCTTCATACTATTGTACCACATCAGGAAGCAGTGTTTGCATTTCTTAGATGTCTAGCATCTCTCACTCAGTCCTGTTCAGGTAATTCTCGATTACATGACAACAAAACAGCTATCAAGGCTTTCATGTTTAGATTACAGCTGCCTTTTCCCCTCCCCACACAAATAGGTGCTCTCTGTTTTGCCAAAGCAAAATGAACAAACAAGCCACTGCTGTTGAGATCCCAGGAATAAAAGCTAACACTAAATCACCCTTGCATAGAAAGCAGTTCTACAATCAACCAAAACAAACTGCAAATGTCAGCTTGCTAGATGGCAATCCTGCTGAAAAGTAACCCTAAGAGCCACATTAGCATTCGCTAACTTGCTTTGACAGTGGCTTTGCTAGAGAATCACTGGACAAAATATGCAAATGAGGTGCTCAAAATTAAAGAAAATGAACATGGAAAGAATAGTTTAAACCTCCAAAATTAAGGCAACCACTGCTGACCCCTCTCCCCTTGAGGCCATCAGGCAGTCTGAGAAAACATTACTAGCAAATCTATCTTTTTCCATGCTTCAGAAGCTTCCCTCTGACTTCAGACACTCCTACTTGTGCAATGAGAGCACGTTTTGTAACAGTAATCCCAAACCCCTGGCTCTTTTTATTCACTATGAGATGAAATAATTCAGATTTTAATATACCGTGAAGCGAGGAGTCTTCCCCTGACTGTCAGACCTAATATGTGTTATGAAAGGTTTTAACCAACAATGCAGATTTAAAAAAAAAGTTTGAATTTCAAGTGCCAGCAGATGGATGAGTTACCCTCTCGAGACTAGGGGCTAAATTACGGGCAGTCAGAGGGAGGTCAGCGAGACAAACGTGTCTGAGCACTCAGCTGCTACTGTTAAACACCACCTCAGCCCTGCTTGCCTCTGCTGCTCCGTAAGCTCTGCCCTTACATCAAGTCATGCTTCCTTCCCACTGAGCTAGACTGTGCCTCGATCAAGATTACCCTTCCTCCCTTCCCAGGGCTTCCTCTGTATTTTTTCTATGGAAAGTCAAAGGAAATAAAGCCAGGGCTGCTCTGCAGCCCCCCTCAGATTTCACTGCCCCCTTGACAGCTCAGTCCACAGCCTTCGCTCTTCCCAGCAAAGCCACGCTGCCAGGGCTCTTCCCAGCTGAGTTCTCCTCCCCTCTTGAGGTATTTCCCCAGAGTGGAGAAGGGAATGTACATTTGGATCTTCATTACTTTCCTCTGAAGTCCTCCTAGGGACTTTTGGGTTTAAACAAAGAATAGCCACAACCAGAGCCAACATAAAAAGCTTTAAGCAAACTCAAAGAAATCGTATGAAAAGGTTAATTCTGTCATTTCCAGTCCTGAGGCAATACTCCCTTTCTCTCATGTTCTACTGGCCTTTTTATAGTTTGTGAGATTGAGGGAAATGGGTGGAAGATGTGGAAATCCTATTGCACCTGCCCGCTCCTTTCCTTTCCCCAGAGAGCTACACACAGAACATTCTATTATTTAGTTAATTGCAAAGAAACAATTACAAAGGAACTTGGCAAATTCTCTCTAATCACAGTGAGACCCAGTGCAGTTTGGTAAGTTCAGCAAATTAGCAAGTAAGTGAATATAAAAAAGAAAGAATAACACAGCTCAAATTGCACTTTGTTTTGTCAGTCAGTTTCTGTTTAATTATTTAAGATATTTCTTCATAACATTCTAGTACATTTTGTATAATAATGAAGGTTTACTAGCATAGAAATGCCATACCTGGCTATTAAGTATCTGCCAAGAGGAGGAAGAAACTGACAAGTCCATGTAAATTACAGAGAGCCTGTTTAGGAAATATTTCCAGGTTAGATAAATAGGCTTTGCCATAATTTGTGTGAGATATAAATAAGGATCATTGCTAGATAACGACAACGCTAAACTAATGTTTGTACAGGACGTTAGAACTTGAATTGCAAGCATTCATGGTCAATCCTCCAGTTTATTTAATGCTATTCTAATTCTCTATGCAGACAACTAGAGGCCATTTAAGCAGGTTTTTTTTTTTTTTTTTTTTTTTTTTTTTTTTTTTACAGCTGCACTGTAATCAAGTGGCAGATCTTACAGTATATTATTTCTAAACTTATATTACAGGAAAGACTTGCAAGCTCCACTGCATTACTGAAACAGAAGATCATTCTGCAGAACTGATAAACCAAGGTGGGGCAGAAGAGCAAGACTCAGGTGTGGTATGATCTGGCTGATAGGAAGAGAGATAATACAGCCCCTTACAACAGGCACGATGTCCCTCCTGGTTCTTTTCAGATCATTTTGGGCATCAAGTTTTTATGACACATCTGTTCATACTATCAAGAATAGAAGCCCTAAAGGGGCTTATGTGACACCCAGTGTGAAGTGTCTTCTGAGGCACACTGGCAAGAAATCTACCAACTAGTAGGGGAGCTGTTACAATCTGAGCAACATCTTGAGGGAGGAAGTTTTGTTTATACAGAGCCCCAGTGCGGGGAACAACATGAACACTTTCCTGGAGATCAGAACAGATGTAGAATACATATGCTCTCAGAGTTTAAAAAAGTCATTAGGACAGCCAGACAGTGGAAAGGGCAAGAGGAGCAGGGTACAACTTAATCAGTGGAATACAACAGAGTTTAGTTAACAAGAACATAGCAACACTTGCTGTTCAAGGCTATTCCTTCAAGCACAGTGAGGACAGAATGAATGCTAAAGGCCACATGTAAGCAACAGCCAATGCGCCTTATGCACATCTGTTTGCCCTCCACTCCCCCTGGCAGATTAATTGGAACAATCATCACAGGTTTTTTTAATTATTTTATTACTCACATTTCACTGGTTTAATAACTGGTTGCTATGACTGTTACAACCAGCAAGCAAGCAGCACAATAGACATAAATGAAACTTGCTGTACTCTGCACAAAGCCACACATATTTGAGGCAATAGTATGGCTTTTAGTTTTAGAAACACGTGACAGATTTCCTCTCGAATCAAGTACCAGAAACCAAGACTGAAAGCAAGAGCCCATCACTGCTGGCAATTGCACTAGGATTTGGTCAAGAGCATTGTTCACCCTACCGATGGGAGGACTTTAAACTTATATTAAGAGGAAATTCACACCCTACGTGTTTAAGAGTTAACTTTTTACCAGCCTCATTACCTGTCTTGCAGAATGGAGGAAACTGGACTTACTCAGGACTGGCTCAGCAAAACAGCCTGAGGTAAAAGGTCAGCCTAGGTGCAAAGTGAAAACACAGGAACAAGCAGCAGAGGCTGGAGTAGCAATACAAGCACAGCAACTGCAGCAGGAATGCATGAACAATTAATTTACAAGCTTGAACTTAATTTGAAAGTTCAATAGTCAGGAGAAAATACACTGCAATTATTTCAACATTTTAAAAATCCCAAAGTAACTTACATACAAGATTTGCACAGTTCTAATTATTAAAATGATCATAAAAATCAATGGCTTTCTTATATATACACCAAAATTGATACTACTCCATTACAACTGCATAAAAAGTTGCCTGTGTAGGGATTATTTGTATAGCTACGTAGGAAACGTTATATTTTTCAGGTCTTGATGGTGCAATAAAAATTTACAGGCATAGGCACTTAAGGACAGAAAGAGATCAAGAGAGATCACATCCCATAAAAGTCAGATCTCTATATTCACATGATTCCTAACTAAACAGTAGGTAAACAGCAAACGTTTTCAAGTAGGCAGCATTATCCCATATAGAACTTGTGTATCAGCAGGATGGAAAGTGTGCTATTAGGTAGCTTACAGCGGAATTTCATTTTAATTCAGGACCTTGATGGCCCTACAAGGTTACCAGTACCTTGTACAGAAAACATTTTTTGTTTGTTTGTTTTAAAATGAAGCTGAGTGTTTTTATAGGGCCTATATCCTGGCTGGTTTCAGCCACACAGATTTTTACTGTCCTCAGCTTTCCGTTGAGTCAAAGAAAAGAAAAATGCCATTTCCTCTGAAATTAATTTTTTCTTCCTTCATTGCTCCGTACCTCTCCCCAGATTTACAACGGCTGGCATTCAGACAGCCACAGAATGAAACCTACAGTGTCAATTAATACTCCTTTCAACACATTCCATTACAGCATATAATGAAAAAACATTAAAGGCTATTAATGCTGCAGAGGTTTCTCTTTCTAGTGTACTAAACCAAACTTTCTATATCCTGTGAGCATATAGTTATCTTTCAAACAAAGTTATGTGTTTGAAGCCTGCCCAATTAGGTATCAGATTTATTTGTTTTTAATGGTTGTCAGATTGAATTGAATTTAGGAAGCTCTAAAGACATTTTCATTAACCTCAGAAGGCGTTTGCTCCTTTTCACCCTTCTGTCTGTCTATGACTTTGGGTCACACCAAGCAACTCTCTCTCTTTTATTCTGGAACTCAGCTACTCTGCTGCTAGTTGTATGCCCAGTTAAAACAGAAGTCTTTCTACTCTGTATCTTCTTGATACTTTCATATCTGTTCTTTGTTATGGTACAGTAAAGTAAATGTCATCTTCATCATATTTTCTGTCCAAGTATTTCCCTAAAGGGTAACAGTTAGGTAGGTATTTTGTATCAGTCTTGGTCCTGACGTACACTACATACTTTCTCCTTGATGTGTCAGAGTCCTCAGCTCTAGTTACTCTCTCTGGAGGTATCCATGACATAGTCACAGTTACAGACTTGAAATATTATACATAAGCAACTCAATACAGCTCTGCTTCTATTTAGCAAAATTACTCTTTTATAACCTGACTTTCAGAAAAAGAGGGAAACAGTCTAAGCTTCTACTGAGAGGATTTTATCCCTTTTATTTTATATATATTTATCCTTGCTGCAGATGACAGTCATGTGACCAAACTACCAGCAGGAAAAATTTACCCAACACAAGTATAAATGACATTCTTCAGACTGCTTTGGGTATGGAGAGCTCCCAAAACTGCCTTTGGAAAAAGCAAAGGCAGCATTTCCACTGATGGGATTAAATGAAATCAGCTGCATTGTGCTGCAGCCATCCAGTTTCCTTTGGCTGCAAGTATTGGCATGAACTATGATAAGCTCAGATAGTGCTTCATTGAAATCAGAGAACTGAGACAGCTCTGGCTTATTAGTATTCTGCAAAACAGCGGTGACTGATTTTTAATTTAAAAAAAAGAAGAGGGAAAAGGTGATAAAAATCTTCTATTTAAAAGCATGCTTTCTGTTTACAGGTGACTTTATTATTCCTTGATGACAAAGAACCATTAGAGTCTCTAAAAAAACTTTGCTGTTTGCAAAATGAAATTCTACTTCCAGTAAATATCACATGATTTACCCAGTTCACCTTTCATACAAAGGCATTTTCATGCCTTTGAAGGTACTGGAACAATAGTCTGGACTAAAAGCTCCTCCTTCCAGCAAGAAGAGGTACAGTTTGTGTAAAAGATTTGGAAAGACTCCTCTGATCATATTGTCCACAGTCCATTATGTCACTGGTCCTTTCATGGAGCCTGCTAAAGACATTGTCAAATAGTGTTTGTTCTGGATGTAGTCTCATTATCTATTATAAGCCAACCTTCTGCTTCTGTTCAAGCTACATGGGTCTGAATATGTTGCTCATCCCAATCTACATCCCTCAGAACAGAGTGGGTAGTGCTCAGGCTTTCCAGCAGTAAGCCTCATAGCTCTACCTGATGACAGAAGATGGCTGTCCCTTGTGACCCCTCTCCCAGCCTGTAACTGGTCTCACGGTGCACTTGCAGCATATACTGCTGATGTGCACGCATACAAATGCAGTGCTGAGAAGAGAGATCAACAGCAGAGCAAAATTGGACTTAAAATCTCTTAGTACTCAACATATGAGCAATCTAGTTAGTCAAAGTTTCAGTCAAGTAATGTAAGCTAAAACAGAACATAAAGCAACATATGCACACTGGAACAGGCTCCCCAGGGAAGTGGTCACTGCACCGAGCCTGACTGAATTTAAGAAGAGATTGGACTGTGCACTTAGTCACATGGTCTGAACTTTTGGGTAGACCTGTGCGGTGTCAAGAGTTGGACTTGATGATCCTTAAGGGTCCCTTCCAACTCAGGATATTCTGTGATTCTATGATTCTATATCTTCTCTGTCAAATGTTTGCACTTCTTAGAGATGACCCTGCATACTCCACTCCACTCACTGATACGTGAGCAGAAAAAGCAGTCACAAGGGCATCCTTCATAGAACACTCCTGCTATTACACCCTTCTCTGACAAATATAAAAAAAAGTGATTACATGATTAGACATTTCAAATACAAAAGTGCTATACATATTATAGCTAGCACGTTTGGAAAAAGCAATAAATAAAGGAAACCATGCAGCCACAGTAGGCCTAGAGTAGCCCTATGACACAGAATTGATTTCCTTGAAGCCTTTATTGGTCTGCATAGACTTTAAATGTTTAGTGTAAAAAGAAAAAAAACACCATATTACAATATGACACTATAAAAATTTTAAATAGAGAGGACCTTGTAGCACATACAAGCTGTTCCCCTTCACATACACAAGCTGAAAAACGGAGCCAAGTTATTTTTCACTTTCTGATTAAACAAAGTATTTCAGCCAACCTGAAACAAGACTTTGTTTGACATGAAATATTTTAAGTCTCTATTGCTTTCATTTAAAATTGATATTTGAATCTGTGAGAGAAAACATTGTTTTGTTTTAGTCTTTTTTAAAATTCAAACTCTCCATACCAGAAGGATAAGCATAATGGACAGTCAGAGGCTTTTAGCCATGTAGTCAGACATATCAAACAATTATTCATTTACATCTGAAATAATGACAACTGCAGGCTAATACTCCTCCTTTTCCTCTTTGCTATGCTTTACCTTCGTAGAAATATTTTTGTTTGTGAATCAAATAATTCAAGATCATCGGGGCCCGTTACAAAAGTGGGTGGAGTTCTTCTTCATCCGTAACAATGGAGAAACGATGACAATATCATCTGAATCATCTGAGTGAGCTTCATCCACAGACAGAGAGAGAGTGGGCTGTGATTGCTTCTCAGAAGACCTGGCTGAAATAACTGCAAAAGGAAACAAGGGCATCAATAAACAACGCTGATAAAAACAAGCCCTTGTGGGAAGCGTAATGTTCTCTGAGCCATCAAGTTTCCAGAATTGCTTACAGTTATGAATAGCTCTCATCTATCTTTTTCCGCTTGCAACTATTACCCTTTCCTCTTTAACGAAAGAACATGCATACCAAGTGGTAAGTTGACATCCTGACCACGCATGATTTGTCTTATTGTCTTTTAATCTTTGCAAGTGGTTACACGTCAAAAAGTGAAGCAATTTGATACTGAAACTATCTCAGGCCATAAAAATAAATATTTATTAGAAGGCCAGAAAAGGAAAAGTTGACCCAAGCAAGCTTAAGCAGGAAGGTCATAATGAAAAGTTCAGTCAAGTATAGATAGAGAAAAGGGAAAACAGTGAGAAATAAGATGAAAGCTGTGAGTGACAATGTCTTTCATTCTTATATCTATAAAATACCACAAATATTGTTCACATGCTGTACTGCCTTAAAGACAGTGAGTTCTATTGGTTCTATGCAACTCAATTCCAATTTGAAGAAATGTTTATGGAATAAACAGAATCCTAATGATTCCAGTAAGAACTGGAAAATCAGAGGGAGAAGTCAGATACATGAGGCCCCTTACATCTGATGAGCAGGAACAGCGGCTTCTATCCCCTCTACAAGAGATCTGTGAACTTAATGATTACAGCTATTAATACCTGCTAGGACAATATCTTCTCCTCAACTTCACCTATTTTTCAGCTTCAAATATCAGTTCTCTGAAAAAGACTATCTCCCAGACAAAAGGAAAATAAATCAAGATGACCTGCAGTACAAAAAGTAAACACACTTGAGGCCATATGCTGAGAGTTTGACACTGGAATAGAAAAGACAACAGAGGGCACACAGAAAATCTTACTTGGGAAGAACAAACATGCCATGGGCTTCATAATGAAATGAGAGGTTTCTGACAAAGAAAAAACCTGCTGGTATGGAAGAGGCATACAGAGCAACTGTAATGTGGAATAAAGAAAGCACAACAAGCCCAGAAATAGAAAAAGGGTGACAGACAGAGTCTGTGAATGAAAACAAGGAATGCAGGAGACTGTTACATTGACCTCAACCTACAGAAGAAAAGAAACATTACTTTCTAGTTAAGTGAAATTCTTCTCTGCATCAGTTCTTCCAGAATTTCTTCACTCATCATTTTATTGTCATCATCACCTACAATCACCTTTGGAGACTTCACAGGTAGGTAGTGACAGTGCCCTCCCTATCAGTACTATTCTAATGGTCAGACTACTGCACCTACCAGACTAGCCTCATTTTACAGCACTTTCTCTAGGTCTTAGAAATACTTCTTCAGACGCACAAAGCTTTTTTTTTTTAAGTCTATTTTTTTCATTTAAAAAAATTTTTTTCTCTTTGGGCAGAATTTCACAATTGATTTACTCTGAGTTTAGACTGAGTGTACCAACAAAGACTACTGCAGTAGAGCCCAAGCGAAACAGGAAGCTGCCAGGATTCTTTTCTGGATACTGTTACCAGACATAACTAAAAGTTACTCTGTAACATCTTCAGAAGCAAGTCTTAGGGACTCCTTCACAAAGTAGTAGAAGGTGCTTCTGAATATGGAATACAATGAACTTTCTTACAAACATTCTCCTTCACTGAAGGGTAATCTCTGTATTTGCAGCCCTTGTAAATCTGGCTTATTCCCCATCTCATATCTTAGAGGAACAGCCTGAGCTGCTTACGGCATGCTCTGTTTCTGCACAAGTCTGCAGGGACTGTCAGCTTTTCACTGACAACAACAAACTAATGTTTTTCAGGTCACCCTCAAAGTTGCTTTTTCTCCAACTGGTCCACAAAACCTAAAATATCCTGCTCAGGATATTTTTATTTTATTATTTTATTTACCAGCTTTCTTTAGCTTGTTTTTAACTCCTTTGAAGCTGCATGTCTAAGCTTGTATTATCTACATCATTGTTTTGCTTTTCCTGCTCAGTACTTCTAACATCCTCTTAGAAGCCTCTTTGGCTTTAACTCCATTTTCTCAGAAGCAGCAAGCAAAATTCAAGAAGGAAAAACTGAATATCAGCCATAAAAGACAAAGACATTTTCCCAGTTTATACCACAGCAGTGCTAGCTGGCAGGGCTACCTACAACTCCAATTTTCCCCTTAATACAGCAACTAAGGACTGATGAAAAACATGACTAAATACAAATGACTGACTAGAATGGTTCATTTTTACCAGATGTCTGTCCCCATCAGAAACTAAGTCAGCAAGGTGAAAACTCATTCAACTTATGTTGTGGGCTGCAAGCTGTAGACAACGGAAAGTACCATATTACAGCTACAGGGCAGGGGGTGGGGGATTGAAGCGGAAGTAGAAAGGCAATACAGAGGAACACCATGTTCCTTAAATAATTACTATTGACCACAGAAAGAGATCATCCAATCTGCAGTTTTGACAAACAGGCAAAGCACTGCGAGGAAGCTGGTACTGACGTTGTCAAAGACTTGATCTTTCATTTGAAAATATGCCCGTACAAGGAACATGTTATCAAATTAAAAGAGTAAATGCAGAGTGCAAGTATGCATGTAAATGCGTGCGTATGTGCAGACGCTCTGTCAAATTATGTCTGCACTTACTCAAACCCCACATACTTTTGAACACAGAAGGAAATGAGATTACCAAGAGGTGACATGATGACTGGAGGAGTTCTCTGGAGTACTGCTGAGACTGGTTTCTTCTCTGTAATGTAGACAGCAGAATCTGCTTTCTCACTTGTTGCACTGGACACAAAGGGTCTGCAAAATTACACATTGCATAGCCTATAGTACAAAACAGGAATTGCAGTTTGTCTTCAGAATGCATACAGAAAAGTTTATTGTGTTACTAGCACCAAAGAGGTAAAAGTGCATCTTTTGAAGAAGTGAACTGGGTCACACATGTGAGGTGAAAACTATGTAACTCGCCTTGTAACCATAGGAACGAATATTAAAAATTTCTGGTGCAGTAAACCCTGAAGAGAAAAAGTATTTTCCAAGGCAGTCACAACAAACCTAAGTAGTAAGCAAATTGCCATGTTCTTCCTGAGTTAAGCCAGTAGACTGAATACAAGATTGTATTCTAGCTCTTCCCTGTTCCTATTCCACATAATCCTTAACTTTTACGCGTCAGAGCTTCAGACTCATTTAAATTAAGCTAATGTAGCAGCACTGAGTTCGATAGCAACTGTGTATAATTTTTTTTCTCCAAAAAGTAATTATTTTCCTCCGCTTTCCCTCATCTCTATAGCAAACATGCAACAAGATATAGGAAGATTACTGCTGCAGCAAGAAACCTCTTTAGTTGCATACCCACAGCATTTTACTCATGAGAAAGCTCTTTTGTGTGTTTGAACAATGGCCCTGTTCTCTTTCTCTGCCAAGGAACCCACACTAAAATCCCATTCAAAAATTACTCCTTGCCTGTAATAAGCACAGTTTTGCTTCTACGTATCGCGAAAAAAAAAAAAAAAAGTCTATTTGTCACTTACCTCTCCTCAAGCAGTACAGCACGTGCTAAGTGAGCCCTGAAAATGGACTGGATGAATGTCACAGTCTCCTCTTTCTCCTCACAGTCAGAAGATGAGCTCAAAGAGTTTGACACACGAGACATACAGGAGTTCTGCAGAGTAATCAGATCAAAGAGAACTGACCTTTTAGAAACTGACAGAAGCTTTGACAATTTTACTCCTGATTTTGAAAACTGCAGGGGAACAAACATTCCTGTCTTTTGGTCTGCAGTCTTTATGGTTCTATAAGCAGCAATGCAAATCTGACTGTCGTACAAGCTTTGAAGCACCTGCATTCAATTAATGAGACTAGATACCTGCAAGGAAAGTTCATTTATTTCCCAGGAAGAAAACCACCTAAAGTCAAACAAGGTAAGGCAACCTTCATGATGGATATGCTTTCTGCTTGTATCAAGCAAAAGTATTCAGTCCTATCGCATTTGGCCTATTTATATAAAATTGCATTCAAAGTGCGACCACATGGACAACTTGCATGGAAAATTCCAAATTAATTTTAGCCTGCTAAAGGCCAAAAGGTTGTTCATGTAAGCTGGCAAATGATTTACAGAAGAAAAAAAATTTAGTTGATAAGTGCTGAGATATCTGGAGCACGTTTGACATGACTAAGATACTGCAAAGTCTTTAGCAGAGCGAGCCACATGCAAGGTTACTTTTTAAGCCAAAGATCTCTAAATCCTTATTTCTGAATTTCAGTGACAAAGGTTTGCCTATTACTACTATGACTCAACAAACATGAGTATAAGTGCAGTTTCCAATCACATTCCAAATTAATGAGTTAAAATTTATGCTACTAGCTAATGGAAGAATCAGAAAACTCGAACAAAACAACAAAAAACACAGGACATTTAGGTACAGTCCATAACACAGTGAAATTACAACTCTACTTCTGTGAACTAAAGAAGACAGAAAGTAAAGCTAGGGAATTCATTTGTTATCCTTCTGGAATTACAATGGTGCTGCTAACCAGTGCATTAAAATAATTCTACTGTGTGACATGGAGAATTAAGTGTGGAAGTATAGTACCTCACATAGAAAACTAAAAAGAATGGAATTACTGGATACCAATTACCGTTTTTCCAAGGCTATGCGTGTTGTGAGGTTTTGCATCATGCATCCCACTATTCAGTAACAGTTTCTGTCGCGCTAAATGTCCTCTGAAAGCTGCCTGAAGCACAACAACTGCCTAGCATTGAAAGAAAGAAAGAAACATTAGCTCCCTTGGAAGATGGCACCTACAAAATAAAACAAAAGTCCAGAGGGAAAAGGCACAAGAGTATAATAACTTTTCCCTGTGCAATGGATACTGATGTCTTGACATTTTTTAGGTTTAAGCGATCTCACCCATCTACTTCACTGACACTGTGCCACAGTCCAGAGAATCCCCAGCACGGGGGATAAAATACCCATAGACATGCACCTTCAGGGTTTAAATTCAGTCTAAGAGGTGTTCATGATTGATCCTATTAAAAGCAATTAATTTCTGGCCACCAGCACTAGCCTATATTTCACAAATAGAGAAACATCCCATTCCCATGTTACATGCTGTCTCCGCAGCAGGCTCTGTGATGCTCTGGTTTGACCAGAAATCAAGTCAAGCCTGGCAGACCACTGCAGTGATTATGCTGAATGTACAAGTTGCAGATTTTGATACAGATTTTTTACTCGGGTTTTACTAGATTCTAATCAACAAAAAGCATCTAGTTGTAACACAGCATATTTGTATCACATAAAATTTGTTCTAATGTCTGAAAATATGACTTCCTAATTTTCTGGAAAAAGCAAGTTAAAGATGCTATGTTGTGCAATTTGAAAAACAGTTTAACCAAAATGTGCAATGTTTATGCAAAACACTGATAGAAAAGTGACTAAATTGTCACAAAGTCAATTTCTTCAGAACACTCTGCGGTATTTCTCCTTAGGAAAGGCTTCAAATTCCTACTTGAAATCTTTCTGACGATTCTTAATAGTGAAAATGAAAAACATATAGAAAACTTGAGACCAAAAGGTGAACACTACCAGCCGAAAAACAAAGTCTCAGTACCAAAGCTCATCTCACAATAAAACCTCCTTAAAAATAATAATAAAAAAAAAAAAGTTATTTGCTTATGCTTTTATACAAGTTAAATGGGATTCACTGCTTTGTTTGGTATCATAAAAATACTCACCTCATACAGTGCAATTTCTTCTTTCTGAAATGGAAAATGCCTAAGTTAACACCAGAAACATATACATTTTATCTAACAAGTATTTTCCAAATTTTTCCCAACAAACACACAAAGAAAATATGTGTTCTACCACCCACCCTGAAAACCCAAACTCAAAACGCAAGCTTGAGAAAAAGAAGTTCTATCTTTGAAAATAGCTTTTTGGCATCAGGTATGAGGGCTGTTCAGCCTGGAAAAGAAAAGGTTCTGGGGAGACCTTACAGCAGCCTTTCAGTACCTAGAGGAAGCCTACAAGAAAGTTGGAGAGGGGCTCTTTATCAGGGACTGTAGTAATAGGTCAAGGGGTAATAGGTTTAAAGAGGGTAGACTTAGCTATTCAGAAGAAATTCTTTACTATAAGGGTACTGCCCACAGGAAACCTGTGCTGGAGTAGTTTGCCCCTCAGGGATGGACTCCATAACATGGACCCTTCATATTCTCCTAGGAAGAAAGGCTGGGAGAGCTGGGGATGTTCAGCCAAAAGAAGAGAAGGCTGTGGGGTGACCTCATTGCAATTTTTCAATATTAAAGGGAGCTTATAAAAAAGATGGAGAGCAACTTTTTGCTTAGTCAGATAATGACATGACAAGGGGGAATGATTTTTAACTACAAAGAATGTTTGCTTGTGTTTTTGTTTGGTTTTGTTTTTGTTTTTTTTAAATTTGATTTAACAAGTAGTTTCAATAGCTTGAAAAATATTCCAATAATACTTTAGTGAACAGTTGAAATAATAAGAAAAATAATTCAATACATTTAGGACTCTTACCCCTTACTCTAGCTTTAGCTATCGTGTAGTTTACCTGTAGCCTCAGTTGGAAAGTTAGCCAAAGCCCTAAATCTATCCTTCAAAAGAGCATTCAGGAAGAAGGTCAAACAGTTATCATGAAAGCTTGCATTGGTGTTACAGGCATTAGATCCCAGAAAGGAACTTTTCATCTTCTATGAGGCATGTTAGTGATGCTGGACACATCAGCAATACATTGTGCTTATTAGCTTGGGCTCTGCTCCAGTACTAACACAGTTGCCAAGATGCAGCAGGCAGGAACTCCATGAGAAGATGATCCAAGGAGGCAACACTATCAAGGGAGAGCTGCTACAGCTCCCTTTAGTTTCTCACCCAGACTTCCCCATTTAGAAACTGTCCTTCTCACAGCAGAAACAGGGTTCTAGAGGAAAAAGGCAAAAGCAGCAGCAGGGAGAAATTGGAAAAAAAAAAAGTGGTGGAAGAGATGATGGTGGTAAAGAACTGGGAAGCACTGTTGTAGTTCCTGGAGCCCAGCAGCAGGTTACTCTAGATTCTGAAACAAGAGTAAAATGCAGAAGTGGGTGTCCTCATTGCTTCCTGAAAGGGGACTCTCACCTTGTTTTGGTACAACTTCCACCACCTTTGAATGCATTTGGCTGCTTGTTCCTTCCTATGATCTTCTTCGCCTTTAACCGTGCAGACTGGTGAGGACTGAGAAGAAGAATCTTTGGCTTAGTACCCTAAAGATTAGTTAGAATTCTGCAAGGGGAAATCAGTGTTGAATTTTCTCAGTCAGTTGTAACCTGAGTTTTTAAACATTCAACCTGCCTACTGGGTAGAAGAAAGTTAAAGGGGAAAACCTGAGCTCTGAATACTGCTCACGTTCAAGTTCATCATCAAGATGACTTAATGGAAAACACATTCCTGCCCCCATTTTTGCAGTTAGCTGAGCATGGGAACAAAAAGGTTTTCATTTACACACACTTCTACTTTACTATGCATTACTATAGCAGTAAGAATTCCCACAGTGGAAACCAATGCTTTGTTGATAAGAATTTTTTTTTTTTTGTGCATCTGTTATTGACAGACTGAGAACAAATGGCAGAGTACCTAATTTTACAATTTTTCTCCACTAATATTAATTAACCTAGGAGCTCTCTCAAGTCTCTTCCTGATAGGTGAGACCCCACAATCATCTTTTTAAGTTTGCTGATGTGTTGTGTTGGCCATCACGTGACACTGACAAGAAAGCAAGCTTGTGTAAATTGATAAAACTCTACTTTTCTGTCTTGAAGACCTTAGTTAATTAGGAAAAAAAAAAAAAGAGAAACCAAGAACAAAACAAGATTTTGTTCCAGTTATTTCTCCAGAGGTGTGATTGCATGTACCACCTCTGGCCATCTGATCTTTTTGATCCCTAAGTATCATACCCATACTAATCATTCTACTTCACTTGCCAAGCAGAAGTTATAACTGCAATTTTAAAAGACTAATCAGTTGGTGTAAAATTCTAAGTAGAGGAACAAGAGATTTTACAGAGTCTGAAAAAAGCCTCTTGATTCTGTAAGAGGGATTTATTTATAACCTTTAAAATACTGAGTTACAGGCTTAAGCTTAGCAAATGGATCATGTTATATTAAAAATGACAACCTACTATTAAAATGAAAAATTGGTAGGAACTTAGTGATAATTACAAATAATGGGAACATTTCAATAAATAGATGGTTACTGGCCAAGAATATACATAGCCTGCAGAAGAAAAAAAAGGGGCTGTTCATTGGCTGTTTTTAAAAACATGTTACTTGGTATTCAAAACATCATCTAGCATCCATCAGCCTACAACACAAAAAAATCTAACCCAAATTCCTACAGAATTGCACGGTATTATCAAAAATAGTACCCTCGTAAGCTTATGGACATTTTTATTTATACTTTCATATTACCTGTAATTTCAGGGTGTATTAATTTTAAAGTACAAATAACCAAAATCCCCAGTAATACTTCTCAGCTAGTTTTTAGTGAAATGAGATTAACATGACCACCCTGCACCTGAAAGCATTTCTGTCAGAGCCCACTCATCTCCATTGACCAGCTACAACAACATTTGGCAAAGGGACAGAAGATTGCAAAGATATCAAGTTCATGCATATTTCATGGAAAAAAAAAAAAAACACACAATTGAGTACACAGGCCTATTTAAGACTGGCCAGAAGGATTAAGGGCTGCACAAATACAGATATTAGATACCAGTAAATCCAGAAATGAATCCAATTATGAATATCTCAACTCTAGAAAAACTTCAAAAGGGACAAGAGTTTATTTTATTGTATTGGCATCTTCTTTAATTGTTTTATTTAAGTATGGTGCCCCATCAGCAGGGAAACTAAAAAACAACAACTTTGTTTTCATCATGATTAGTACTCTGTTTGGTAAGCCTTCCCATGAAAGAACGCCCAACTTCCATGCAAACAGAAGGGCTAAAGATTATTTTCTGATTGGACAGCACACGTGCCCTAATTGATCATCTGGTCAGAGTAAAAGCACTGCAAAGGGTCTTTGTTGTTGTTGTCTTTTGTCAGTCTGACAGAGCGCACTTACCTGTCTGTCCATCTTTAACTTCCAAAACTTACAAGACCTCCCTCCCTCTACGGTATCTGACTGAAATTAGCTAATGGGCTTAGATGTTATAAGAAGATATAAATTAATATCAAGTATCATTTTTTCCTCTTCTTAGGAAGGAAGGAAGGCAAAAAATACTTAAGTATGAGCTTTTTTGTAATATTCCACTGAAGAAGAAAAAAAGTGATGGCAGAACAGGTAGGTAGTTACTAAGGTAGCTCCAAAAAAACAAACCCTAAGTTGCAGTGGCGGTTATTAAGACAACTTAACCATCATTCAGAGTCTCTATAACAAGATGCTTCTCTGAAAAGACAGATCTAGCAGCTATTTTGACTATAAGCTTCATTTGCACGGTCTAAGATGCAATGAAAAAACCAAAACAAAACCAAAAAAACATTTTTCTGTACCTTATTAAGCTTTTCCATTGTATCTTCTGTCATTTCACTCTTTTCTTCCTCCAATGTTGCTTCTGATTTCCCAACTTTCTGTGTAAGGATCTGGATTTCCTCACTATGGTTGGAAAAGCAGAGATGTTTGTAGCTAGAAATTTTCTGTTTTTCCTGCTTTGAACATGCTGAACCTATTTTCATAAAATTGGGTTACTTTTTTTTTTTTTTTAAAGGCCAAAGTTGGAAACTGTTCTCAGGATAACATGATACATATTCTCACGGTTACAGACACTGAGCATCAATTCTCAAGTTGTGATAGCATAGTCCTAAGTTAAAATTAAAAAGAAAGCGGCCCAAGGTTACAATGGTACCCTTGATACTATTAATAATGCCTCTAGATCTGAAATGATGACTGATAAATATGAAACTGTAGCAAAGTCCTGTCTTACAGAGCGATAATGCAATCACTTTCCAGTCCCCGGCTCTGTGCAGGATTATTACCAACAGTGATACAAAATAAATGAACTACATAGAATGACATATTGGCAGTGGTCCAGAAGCATAGGCTAAGGTAAGGTAAAGATACAAGAGGGTTGTTTTTTCTTGTAAAAAGAAATGTGTCAAGCACAGCATAGCACTTCTTTTCCCATTCATTTTTATTATAATCTAATTCTTCTTTCTACTATACATCTCAGCCTTCTA
The DNA here is from genome assembly GCF_963932015.1 of Anas acuta. Taxonomy (NCBI): domain Eukaryota; kingdom Metazoa; phylum Chordata; class Aves; order Anseriformes; family Anatidae; genus Anas; species Anas acuta. Next base: position 13,813,957 of record NC_088993.1, read on the forward strand.
CTTCCTCTAAAATCACTCTGTAGAATTCCTCCCCTGGTAACATACTCCATCCCTCCAAAACATTTTTCATTAAATAAATTCCCAGCTTCCTGCAGTTCATATGATCTATGAATTCTGAGACACTTCAAAAGAGATTATTCTTTTTTTTTTTTTTTGGTTCTGAAAGGAACTACTAATACAGAATACAATACCTTGAAGTCTGTTCTTCCATACTTTTTTCTTCTTTCTTATTTTTCCACTTCTGCAGCTCCAACTCCACTTCAGCCTTTGCCTGCAGCAACTGCTTGATATCTAATCTATACAGGTGTAAGAAAAATTTAAGTAATTCTTTTTAAAAAATCTTATTTCACATGAACAAAGCAAGTATTTTTGTTTAAACTTATAAATAAAACAATATTGGAAAGTAACTAAACATTTAATTTATCCTTTTAAACAAAGCAAAATGCAAACACATTTTTCAGAACCAGAAGGCCTCTTTGTGTGCTCTCACTATACATTTTTGTTCAAAGATGAGTTGACATGGGGGGCAGAGCATCTTATTAGAATACATAGCTCTGTGCACATCTCTGCTCATGATCAGATTAACTTGCCTGCCCTCATGCACTAACACACCAAACTAGTCTAAACACTTTAAATTGCAGATCAGTTGCTTACTGGAGAGAAAAGACGACACATGGCATCACATGGCAGAAGGCAGGCTTAAATGTAGAAAGCAGCAGATCAGTGAAAAAAAAGTTTGTCAAAAAAAAAAAAAAGGAAAAATTTTACAGCAAAATACATGCAAGAAGTGCTGCATAAAGCAGCATATAACCATTCAACTTGTGTCTGGCAAAATGACATGGTGTGAAAAACGTTTTGGAAAATGAGAAATTCTGCATGTTTCTATCATCTTGCTTACTTTTCCTCCTCCTCTATAACTTAATTTTGCAACACCAACAGGTCTAGAAAAAGCTTCTGACAAAAGGAGGAGATCCTTAAAAATTTGTCTTCTTTCTGAAAATGTGAAGAACTTATTGCATTGTTCTGTAAGGTAATACAAATAATTCTTACCTACAAAAAGCGACAACATTTCAAAAAGCGCTGTACTTACTCTTTACTAAGTAGGAGATTTTGAAGTGCTCTCCTGTCACTCTTCAGTTTCTTCACTAGCCCTCGGAGGTGATGGCATTCTTTAACGTGGTCTACCTGTTGAGAGTCTGGATGATCCAGGTCTGCAGAAGGTGAAGATGACACAGCAAGTAACTGGGATGACTCACTATCTGCTGGTGATACCCTTGTGTTCTCCATGGCACCTAGTTTCTAAAAAGGATAAATTTATATACACAAGAAAAATACCACAAATGCAAAAAGAAGAGGAAAATTAAATAGCTAAAAAAAATTAATAATAATAATTAATAATTAAATAATAATAAAATAATAATAATAATAAAAATATTATTATTAATTATAATAATAAATAATATTATTAATTATTATTATTAAAATATATAATAATAATAATAATAATAATAATAATAATAATAATAATAATAATAATTAAAAAGCTAAATAAAAACATCATACGATGGGTGAGCAATTGGCTAACGGGCAGGGCCCAAAGGGTTATGGTGAATGGGGCTGCGTCAGGCTGGCGGGCGGTCACCAGTGGGGTCCCTCAAGGCTCCATTTTAGGGCCGGTACTTTTCAATATTTTTATAAACGATCTGGATGTAGGAATAGAAGGCATTTTGAGCAAGTTTGCTGATGACACCAAACTTGGAGGAGTTGTGGACTCGAATGAGGGTGGAAAGGCCTTGCAGAGGGATCTGGATAGGTTGGAGAGCTGGGCGATCGCCAACCGCATGAAGTTCAATAAGAGCAAGTGCCGGGTCCTGCACCTGGGATGGGGAAACCCTGGCTGCACGTACAGACTGGGCGATGAGACGCTGGAGAGCAGCCTAGAAGAGAGGGATCTGGGGGTCGTGGTAGACAACAAGTTGAATATGAGCCGGCAGTGTGCCCTGGCAGCCAGGAGGGCCAACCGTGTCCTGGGGTGCATCAAGCACGGCATCGCTAGTAGGTCGAGGGAGGTGATTGTCCCGCTCTACTCTGCGCTGGTGCGGCCCCACCTTGAGTACTGTGTGCAGTTCTGGGCACCACAGTATAAAAAGGACATGAAACTGTTGGAGAGTGTCCAGAGGAGGGCAACGAAGATGGTGAAAGGCCTGGAGGGGAAGACGTACGAGGAACGGCTGAGGGCACTGGGCCTGTTCAGCCTGGAAAAGAGGAGGCTAAGGGGAGACCTCATCGCAGTCTACAACTTCCTCGTAAGGGGGTGTTGAGAGGCAGGAGACCTTTTCTCCATTAACACCAGCGACAGGACCCGCGGGAATGGAGTTAAGCTGAGGCAGGGGAAGTTTAGGCTAGACATCAGGAAGGGGTTCTTCACAGAGAGAGTGGTTGCACACTGGAACAGGCTCCCCAGGGAAGTGGTCACTGCACCGAGCCTGACTGAATTTAAGAAGAGATTGGACTGTGCACTTAGTCACATGGTCTGAACTTGGGTAGACCTGTGCGGTGTCAAGAGTTGGACTTGATGATCCTTAAGGGTCCCTTCCAACTCAGGATATTCTATGATTCTATGATTCTATGATTAAATCTAGCATAAAACAATTTCACTTAGGCCATGAGAAAAGATCAAACAGAACTTAATTCTAAAACATGCATTTACTTTCAAGTCTGATAAAAGAAAAAAAGGGAGGAAGGGGACACGGTGCAGACATCAGTTCACATGTGTGTGCTACAATACACAATGCTGATACATGCCATGAGCACAAGCCAGTGGTTTTGTATTTTCTGCTTGGAGACAGGTAAGACAGCCATGTGACTACGATCACTCACCTTTTCTAGTTCCAAAATCCGCCTCACCAGCCTCTGCTTGCTCCAGTCACTGTAATCTAAACACAAAAACAAAGCTTTAAGCAGGAAACTGTATTAGTGAATTAACTTTTTTTTTTTTAAACTTCTGTCCATACAAAAAGACCACCTAAAGATCACTGAAACTCAACGTTAAAGATGCAGTAATGAAAAGAAGAAAGCAGTCTTGAAATATCTGACTTCCTATACCAGTTAGCTCAAAAAACAATATAAACCATTCACATTTATCCATTTCCAACAGATAAAAATAGTTTTCCAGCAAAAGCTTAATCTTAAGTGATTCCAGTCCAGAATTCTCAGGAATAATAATAAAGGAATGTCTTACTGGAGCAGCATCCCCACAAGTAAGGGAGAGACTATTGTAAGAAACTTCTCATTCCAACTTCTGCCTGTCACAAATCTCCACCTTTGTCTTATCTCCCTTATTTCTACCGCATCTTGCCCTCCCTCTCAAACACATTTTTCAAATGTACCTAAATCCATCGTCCCTCATTCACCAACTTTTCAGCACCTACTTTTTGTTTTATTGGATGCAAGAGAAGTGCTCACTACATGATCTAGATCTTCTTTCAAACTCCGATTCTCATCCTGTAATTCCTTGATGTTCCGGGATAATCTCAGGACAGCAGCGTTCAGTGCCTTTAGTCGTTTTTGGGTATCTCTGCCCTCTGTACTTGAAAAGAGTCAAGAACAGAAAGTTAACTTAAAAGCAGAGAACAAAAAAGCAGCATCAGAAGGAATGGAACAGCCTCACTGTCCAAGTCGGCTGGCTAGTTTAACTGTTGCAGCTCCCTCCCTGATAGCATTGCACAACTTTCTTGATATGAGGAGTTGAACACTTTTTCCTAAAAGAATAAAGATTGTCTTGCTCAATTTCACAACTGTTGTATGAGTTGCATTTATTTATTCTTCTACTTGTTTTGTTAACCAATCATATAATGCTTTACCAGTGATCTACGGACCACAGATTAAAAAACACTTATCTACTGCTTTTGGAGAGACTTCTACAAAAAGCTGCTCAGCACAGGAAGCTAACCTGTGTTTACTGAATTGCCTTTTTTTTCCCACTCAACAAGCAGATTGAGATTGGAAGTGCAGGCTATACACAGGAAAAATAACTCAAATCCAACATATAAATGTATTTTACACATAAATGTAACTATAAACGCTTTAATATGAAGGAAACTGGTTCCGAAACTGTGAACCCCTCAGAAATCTCTTTAAGGTACATTTCAATCAATGAGAAATTTGAAATGGATTTGGAGGATATAACTTACATTGATGTGGTGGGAGAGGCACCAGAAAAGGGAAAGTCTGCTTTCCTGTGTTAAGAACGCTTTAAATGTCAGTGATTTTGCTTATTTTTTTTCTCTAATAAAAGGAAACTCCGCTTCCAGATGTTCAAAATTGCAAAGTTTGATCACAAAACAGATTTCTAGTGGGATGAAATAATTGTTCCTTACCACTGTGAGAAATATCCTGAAAACAAAGAATGGACTTACTTTTGGACAAATGCCAATGACAATCACGGAACAGTTTGTGAAGGAACCTTAAATCACTTATTTGCTGAAATAATTATAAGATGAAGGGGAAGACAGTCTACAATTAGGCTAAGCAAAAAGATACCTAATTTACCTTTGGAAATTCAAAGGAAAGGAAGGCAGGAAAACAAATAAATAAAGCTGTTCAGGTATCATGGATGACTATTCATAAAACTGTCCCAAGCAGGGAGTAGGGGAAAAAAAAAAGTCACCAAAAGTGGGAAACGACAGAAACGATCGAAATCGTAATTGCATGACTGCATGCCATTATTTTAGGCTCATCAAAACCAAACTGAAACCACTGCAGACCATGTTAGGGGTTTGAAAATTTGTCTAGTCTTTAGCTACAATTGGGAACCACAGCCTCACATACAAACACTCATAGTTCAGTGTAAATACTGAAGAGGAGCTAAACGCCATTCACTTCAGCCAGAAATAATGTAGACAAGCATCATGAAAGAAACACTCTCCTACAACTCCTTCTATGTGCCAGAGTCCTGACCTTCAACAGCACCTATTATTTCAGTGCTTGGCCTCTCAAGGAGAGACTGACGCTCATATAATTGAGAGAGACTGCCCTGACCACTGCTTTTTGAAGCTATGAATAAATGAGGACAAGGAAGAGACCCAATGATTCATTTTCACCTGTGACTAAATTAAGTGTGATGGCTTACAGCCTTGAGAGCTAGTCACCACATGCCTGAGCCAAGAGAAGATTTTTTTAGTTTTTTAAAAAGTGGCAAACCAAATTCCTGTTTTCAATCCACACAAGTCAACAGAAATCAACAAAACACAACCAGTGCACATAACGACCCACAAAGAGCTCTCATGTTTCTATCAATCCATATAATGACAACCAAAATTAAGATAGCTGCCTGTGCTTAAAACAAAGCACAGAGGACAATCAAGTGGTGTGCGTCACTAGTGCAGTACATTTTCCTACCCCACAAGACTGTTACCCTCTTCTCAGCTCAACTAACACTCACTTGCTCTTACTTTCCTTTTTTATTGTAGCTCATTTTTTTGCCTTTTGTGCTTTGATTTTTATTTCCTCTGTATACCACTTCTCACAGCATGTTTACCCTCATCACCATCTGTACACCTGCGCACTGGTGACAAGCACCAGCAGAAGCTTCCCTGACAGTGTCTTACTAGCGCCACTCATGGATATCTCACAAAAGATACTCTGATATTTGGATCTGTATCTCTGTACCGCAAGAAAATCAAGTTTACTCCAAAATAACTTCAGTGCAGCACGCACCATAGAGCAGGGCCCAGAACTGACTCAACAGTAAAATGTCAAAATTCTGTTGAGTTTGTTTTAATCAGCAGTGATATCAGAATAAGCATAATTATGGGGGAAGATGGATTTTATTTAACAAATAAACTTTCCGAGCTTCTGTGGACTTTTTAAATAGCTCTAGCATTTTTCCCACATCCACAATATGATCTATCTCCAGAAAAAAATGTGACTAAGACACATGCTAAGGCTGTGAAGCTAACCAAAGCAGTATGAAAAAGCAAATCCAACAATTTAAATGACAAAATAAACAGTTTCCATGTAAGTGTTTTCCAAAGTAGTATATGAGTGACATATGAAACATATATACATGTACACTAATATTTGCTTCAAAAGAATGAAACATACTTTTTCCTCATAGTTTCAGATTTTGCCAGGAGGACTTGGAGACGATGAACCTGTGAAATATGAAATATAGATTCTATTAATGTGCTAGCTGTGGGAAACTCACATCATTAATGAAATACATTTGGTCATTAGGTGAAAATCAGAGCAAGACCTTTTGGGTAGTAGCAGAGGCAACAATGCCATCACTGAAAATCAGGCTATTGTTATGTTGCCTTTCACCTATGCACTACACATAAATGTACATTAGTTTCATTATTTCCCCTTCTTGATTAATACACAACTTATTGAGGAAAATAGGTTTTTCAGTGCATATACATGTAGAAGGAGCTGTAAGAATGCCAGTGAAAATCTGATTCTAATGACAGGTTTCTTACAGCTTAGCTGCACCTATCTAAAACTTTCTATTTATACTTCAATTCAACAACTGAAAGACTTCCTTTCTAGTACACATGATGAAAGCCTTGTCAGATGTACCTCTTCATAGTAGGTTTCCATTGCTATCCTCATTTCTTCCAAATTATTGGTCTTCAGGTCTGACTGGAATTTGCTAAAAATAGAAGAAAAAAAATAATCACTGGTAAAGCCACAGTAATACCTGTTGGTTTACAGTTTCTGGGTGGGTGGTTTATCATTTTCTAAGATGTTCTCTGAGTTTGCTAGTTCATGTTACGAAACAGAAGAATATGGGTAAAAAATATTGGGTTTCAGATTCCCTTGATTGTCTTATCCAGTACAAGCCCCTACCCCTCCAAAGTCATACTTGATAGCGTTGTCTTTCTCCTTGCACTGTTGTTCTAGCTTGAGAACCTTCTGCTTTAATCCACTAACCACCTACAGAAAGAACAAAGAGCTCATCAGTCCTACAGTAATCCATCTCTTCACAGAAGTTGCATTTTTCCATAATCTCACCCTCTCTTTATAAATTGTACCTATCAGACATACTTATTCTAACTTACTTTAGCACTTATTAAATCACATGCACGTCTGTTATTTTGTTTCAAACAGGACACTAAAGAAATTAGATCCCTAACTTTTATCTATGGTAATATAACCAGTTTTATAATATTTACACATAATCGCTAAATAAAAACAATTCTGCTCGTTATTTGCTGCTTTGAGTGTAGCAGGATAACAGGGAGAACACAGACGCAAATAGACTCAAAGAAGTGACAAAGAGAGCTCTCTACAAATCAGTTAATTCCAGATCCTTGTTACCTGACTATAAAAATTATTGTTATGCTAACTGTTTATTCTTTCTTACTTCATTCTATTTTGTTATTCAGTAGTGATTCAACTCGGCAAGAGCAAAAAAAGATAAATGAAAGCAAAAGATAGCAAACTATTACCCATCCATTGTCAGACTTCTTTTCTGACAAAGCTCGTGCCAGCTCAGAGCACTGCAAGAGAAGACAAATAATGCAAATGACCAACTTTGCTACTTTATTCTACTGTCAGCTCTTTCCATGGAATTTTCTAATCTACTTTGTCTCCACAGTCATTTCACAGTCCAACAGCTTAAATTTAGAAGTCCCTATGCTCACCAGTTTCTATTAGGATGCTTCTCTGGAGATACAGAAGAGTACACAGAAAACAACAGGCACAAGGAATTGTATTGGGTTTATGTGGACAGATTTTGGTAGCGGGGGGCTGCAGGGGTGGCCTCTGTGAGTAGAGTCCAGAAGATGCCACACATTAGATAAGAGCCAGCTCCAGCTGGCTCCAAAAGGGACCTGCTACACTGCTGAGCCAGTGAGTGATGCTGTTTGCGCCTCTATGAGAGCATATTTAAGAAAATAATAATAATAAATAAAAAAAAAAAGAAAAAAACAGCAACAGCAGCTGAGAGAAAGAAGTTACAGCCTGTGGAGAGGAGCCCACAAATGAGCAGGTGATCTGGTGGGAGCTGCTGCCCATGGGGGACCCATGCTGGAGCAGTTTGCTCCTAAAGGATGGACTCTGTGGTACGGACCCTTCATATTCTCCTAGGAAAAAAGGCTGGGAGAGCTGGGGATGTTCAGCCTAAGAAGAGAAGGCTCCGGGGTGACCTTGTTGCGGTTTTTCAATTCTTAAAGGGGGCTTATAAAAAAGACAGAGAGCAACTTTATGCTCAGTCAGATAATGACATGAGAATGTGGAACGATTTTTAACTGCAAGAGGGGAGATTTAGATTAGAGGTTAGGAGGAAGTTCTTCACTCAGAGGGCCACTGAACAGGTTGCCCAGAGAGGCTGTGGATGCCCCATCCCTGCAGATGTTCAAAACCAGGCTGGATGAGGCCGTGAGCAACCTGATCTAGTGGGTAGCATCCCTGCCTGTGGCAGGGAGGTTGTAACAAGTTAGTCTTTAATGTCCCTTCCAACCCAAGCCGTTCTGTGATTGTATGACCCACACTGGAGCAGTTCCTCAACTGTGGAAAGCCCACACAGCATCAGTTTGGGGAGGACAGCATCCCATGGGAGGGACTCCACACTGGAGCAGGGGAAGAAAATGACCACAAAGGAGCAGCAGCTGACGAAGTCCTATGAAGTGCTATGGACTGACCCCAGCTCCCTAGTTCTTGTTCCCCTGCAGTGCTCGGGGAAAGGAGGTAGAAGTGGGTGGACCTGGGGTGAAGAAGGAAGCTCAGTTTGCTTTTAGTTTCTCACTGTCTATTAGTAATAGGGAATAAATTATATTCATCTCTCTACATTGAGTCTGTTTTGCTTATGATGGTAATTGGTGAGTGATCCCCCTGTCTTTTTCTCAACCCTTGAGCCCTTTTTCTTCATATACTCTGCCCCTCTTCCTTTGAGAAAGGGAATGAGAGTACAGCTGTGGTAGAGTGTAGCTGATCATCAGGGTGAAAATACTACAGGAATTCAGTGAAATTCAGGTCTTCTATGATCCTAATTGTTTCCTATGATCCTAATTGTTTCCTAAGCTCATTTTTGTTTCCTGGTTCAGGTCTTGGGACTGCATGCAACAGTCACCATGCAAGAGGTTAACTCCCTTCTACTCTCAGGCAAAACATTCAAAAAGCAGACATCTGAAGGGACAACAATTCAATTTTTCCTTAAGAAATGAAAATTATCTTTGCAAAATAAGCTTATCTGCACAGCATGGTGTTATCTTCCCTTAAAGTGAGCTGGAACAGTAAGCTGAGATACACAAAACGGAAATCACTTTGCACCAACCAACCACCTCTCATATTCAAGTTCATCACTCCTAGGAGTCACACTACAGACTTCTGAAATTCAGTGAGACAAAGAGATGAGGATCACACCACTCAGCACTCTTCTGCCTATTTTTATCCCTCTCCCCACACTTCTCCACCTCCCCATCTCCAAGAAATAGTCACCTTGGAAGGATCCAACAGTTGCTCGATCTGTTTATCCTTTCTGTTATTTTCTTCTTCCAGTCGACGAAGCTTAGTTTTCATTCGATCTCCTTCATTTTTCTGAGCTTGTATTGTCTAAAAGAGGAGGGAAAAATCCTAAGCTCATTTCAGAGACAAAATTTGTCTCTGAATTTTGACATGGAAATTTTGACACTGAATTTTGACATGGAAATGTTTTGATTCCGGTAACAATCCACTTATGATGGCCACGACAAAGCAGATAAAAAAAAAAAAGAAAAAAGACCATTACACTATGGCCAGGGCTGACATGTAACAGAGATGACAGGGAAAAGACAAAAAGAAAGTTTTAACAGAAAGGCAGCCTTCCACAAATGATCTACAACAGCCAAGATATTTGTTTATAGGTATCCCTGGGGTTCAACTTGCCTAGTGTTCAACTTGTCCTTGTCTTTCATACACTGCACAAAGATCAACTCACAAATTGTTAAAATGTGATGAATAACAGCCAAGAAGGGGGGAAAAAAAAGGAAGGGAAGGAGGGGTGTGCATGGAGAGTCAAAGAAACCAATGCAATGAACCTTTTTAGTGTCCAGCTAGGGCCATGGCTGGGGTTCAGGACTGGGTATACTTCAGGGCTTCCACCTCCAGAACTCAGAAGTATCTATCACACCATAAGAACAATGAAATTGCCTTAAACAGATGCAAGTTTAGTTTAGACCTTGCATTATAAATACAAAAAAATAAAATAAAATTTGGTGGATGTCTCAGTTGTAGAAACCAAAGTATTCTGAACCAACAAGGTCTGGACATCTAGAGATGGACAGAGCAGCCCTATGACTTTTATTATGTAAGCATCAGAGGGACAGTACCTTTTTAAGTTCTATTATTTCATCATACATATCTTCTTTTTCTTTGTAGTCAGGAGTTCCAGGAATGTAGCCTACACAAAAGGTACATAAAATAAGCAGATCTGAAAAAAAGTACCTTTCTCCTAAATAAAAATCTTCTAATTTAAAGAAAATATTTAGAACAGCACCAAAGTGAAAACTAGACCATTTTAAAAAGAAACGTGATCAAAGGAATTAATTTTATAAATTAAAATGGAGATGTTACCTTATGAACCTTCTGCCAGATTATACGTGAAATTTCTCTTAAGTATCTCTCTTTTCTCTCATGCTAGATTAAAATACGCATCTCAAGAAAAACAAACACTTCACAGAAGACTGAAGTCTTTCCATCCCAAGAAGTCAATTACTTACAAAAGATTTCTAAAAGATGTCCAAAAGACATTTTTCTATTGATGCCTAATGTGTGAAAGTGTATTGCCTTTCAGAGTTGCTGGAACCCATGCATAAGAGTATAGGTATAATACCAGCATAGGTATCATTCGAAATGGAATTTAAGACTGGGAATTTTAACTTTACAGTTCTCATTGAAGTAGAACAGGATAGAAGTTTTATATTTTGCTTTTCTCATAAAAACCAGTTGATTTTAATATCACAACCACATGATAAAACACTTTCTAGAAAAGAAGTAAAAGGAGTCAATTACATAGAATTTCAGGCAAGCAGATGGTTTCTATCAATGGTTCCTAAACTATGCTTTGCAAAGTCACAATAAATTGTCTACAGCTGGCCCATTGAACCATATTATATTTGCAGCTTTTTCAGCTGAAAATGCATAGCAATTTGCAAGAAGTTCTGAAAGCTAATAGTGATTCATTGCTCACAAAAATCTGGGAAGCCGCCTTAACCAATTTACAAATCTCCAAAGTATTCCAATGATCACATTTTGACACATGTACTTTAATACAGGTTAAACTGAACGGGTCTTGCTTTACTAAAGCTAAGATCTTAAACAAATAATGTGTGGTTTTACATGGAAAAAGAAATGACATCACTAACTTTTATCTACCACACGATCACAGGGTTTACCATTACTAGAAGAACGGGAATGTTTTGGCTTCTTCATTCCTAGAGCTTCCTTCAAATACTCTGGAGTGCTACTAGAAACACTAGATCGCGCATGCCCCACGTCAACATCTGATTTCAGGGGGTGGCTCACTCCTGCCAACAAAAATGGAACAAAATGCAAAAGTCAGGGATAATTGTGAGTTACGTTTGTGGATTTATTCTGAGCAAATATGACACAGAAAGCTCCAGATGTTGTTAATCATTCCTACTACAAATTCCAATGCTCAAGATCAGATAACTCACAGTTCCAACCACCCAAGTAATACTGAAATGACTTCCTACGTACTCTAAACAAATACATATTTATTGTTTAAGAATCATATGTTAAGCTGTCCCCAACAGTAAATTTTATACACGTATGCAGATTAAATTTCTATACTAATACCTTGTTTCAGTGATCCCAGCCACATCTGCCTTGGGTTTTTTACAGCTGCGTTCTCAAAACGTGCACTGCCTGTTCCCTGCAGAGATCTCCAAACGGCAGTTTTTTTAGGATACAGTTGTGTGCTAGAGCTGTACGGAGACTCTAAACAAAAGAAAATATCTCTTGCGTTAAGAAGTTCAAGATCACAAAAATTCTGCCATGTGTTTCAAGGTTCCCAGACATAGCCCTATCACTTAGAAAAATATATAAAAATAACATAAAAAATAATAATATGAAAATAATCAAGAACTCCAAGTAAGCTATACACTTCAATATTTAGCCTATAAAAATCTAACTTCACAAGTTATAGAACATAAATCTCAGATAGATGTGCTCTGCACACGCCAATGAGTAATTCTAGGGAGAATCATAAGGTGTTGTTTCAAATAAATCTTGCAGTTCCTGTGTCCCGTAGAAACCTATCTTGTTGAGTGTAATGGAAGCAGAAGAAAAGATTTTGCAACTCTTACTTGGTGACTTTGGAGGCTTGTGAAGAATTCTCTTCTTTAACTTCTGGAAGGAAAAAATATATATTACGTATATTTAAAATATTCCACCCTTCAAACACTTGAGCATATAACTGTAAAATCAACTCTGATTTTATATTAAGAGCACTTACTCTAATAACACAAAACCTGTGTAGAAAACAAAACCTGTAGCATTAAGTACATGCAGGATTGGCCACAGCAACAGTCACCAAAATTAAGGTGGTAACTACTGAAGTTTTAGGCTACAAAAAAGCATATTCATGCTCATAACATTAAGACCTTCCCCATCAGTACTAAGTACAAGTGGCAACAAGAGTCCAAGATGATCACAAAACAGAGGCCGAACCATAGGACCATTTAGCTAAAGGAAAGGCTTGCTGAATTCCTTGCAAACACTGTAAAATGATTAGTTAGCCAAACATCATTTGCAGCCCCCAGAAGAATTTAGAGAAGAAGAATTTAGACGCCAAAATTACAGCTGGAATTAGAAGAGGTTTTCATATCCAACTGCATTGCAATAACATTGTTACTCCTCTCTGAAGGATGTCTTATTGATCAGGAGACATCACGTGGGTGTAGCGTGTGAAAGAACACTCTGAGAGGCCTTTTTAAGGCATTTATCTGCAGAATGCCATTAATAAAACTCACCATTTCTGCATCTGATTCACAGGTTATCACAGACAGGCTGTCATCTCCCTGGGAAATAAACACAAACGGCAATGTTTGCTACTCTCCAAAAAAGTGGTTATAATGCATGTCCAGAAAACTTTATTTTCTGTTACTGTCACGACAGAATTTGAGTACAACAAATTCAAATGGGAAATGAGTTGCTACTTTTACAAAACACAGTATCATTTGCTCTAACACAAACATTCAGTGTGATTCCTCCCTTGCTAAGCTATGGGAAGGAACATTTAATAAACTAGACTGGAGAAATAACTTGACTGAGAAAAAGACACAGCTAACGAATTAAAAAGAAACGTTTAATTTCCCCTCGTATTAAGCTGACAAATTTCTCTGCTTCTCAAACGTGAGTGTATCCATAGCAGAAAGAAAATTTCCACTTCTCTTTCAAATTATATGGAAGTGGGCTGCCCTTGCAGAAAGAACGTTTTCACTAGCTGCCAACTCCACGGCACTTACAGCTGCAGCACCATTCTTTGGAAAGATGCTGATCTATCTCACTGAGGGGCAGGGAGGGGGTGAAGTATTTTTTTTAGAACCCCAGTTAACAGAAAAGGAGATGGGATTGACAACACCAGAGCAGATACAACGGCATTTGGTGCTGGCTGCGAGCAAGCACGCACGCGTCTCACGCGCCATGCCGTCTAGTTTTTAATTTCCTGAGGCAATGTTCCCCGCAGCACACTGAGAGGTTCTTTTTATTTTTAAGGCCTTTTAATCGCTCTGCATGATCTCTCCACATAACTGCACCTATTGCAGGAGGAATCAGATAAAGAACGAGAAGGCACTCGGCCCCTAGAGAACATTCAGCGGGATATAGAGTGCCATGACAAAAACACTCCAGTTCAGCAGGATATAAAGGTGCCCTGACAAGAACACCCTTGGAAGCCTTCACAGCCCCTCTTCCCCTGCAGAGCAGGCTCATCCCGGACAGGGAACACGGGGGCTCTGCGCAAAACCCAAAGCTTCCTCCTGGCTGGGGAAGGAGAGGAAGAGGGCCACAAAACCCCTCACGCTAGGGGCCGAAGCCCTTCTCCTGAAGGGACTCCGGGCCTTGCCACGACCCCAGGCCGAGCCGTGGGCCCCGGCAGCCCTCTTCCTCTTCCTCCTCTTCCTCATCCCCCTGCCCCCGCCGTTCCTTACCAGCTGCCCCTCCGCGGCCGCCTCTCCTGCCCCCCGGGCCATGACCGGGGGCGGCCTCAGAGGGGCCGGGGCGGCCGCGGCCTCCCCCTCACGGCACTTCCGGGTGCGCGGTCACCATGGCAACCACGGGGCGGCCTAGCGGCGCTCCGCCCGCCGTGTGGGCACAACAGGGCCGACCGCAAGCCTACGCAGGGTGCCAGCGGGTTTCCAACGGGTTCCTCGCCCTCGCCGCGGCTTCGTCGCTGCCGCCTCCAGGCCCCGGGAGAAGCCCGGCGGGCCCCGGCCGTGCCGCGGGCCGCCACCGCCCCCCAGCGGCCCTCAGCGCAGCGGGCCGCCCTTGCACGGCCATCGCGACACTCGCTTTACGGCCAGCGCTGGCAACGTGCGTCTCCATGGTTACGGTCGCCGTGGTTACGGTTTCCCTGGGCCTGGCGGCCGGGGCCGTGCCGCCATGTCGGCCTGGCAGGCCTGGTTCGTCGCCCGCGCCCGCCACAGGTTCGCCATGAGCCGCGAGTGCTCCCAGCTCCTGCCCCGCGTCTGCGCCGCCCTGGCTGACCCGCGGCAGCCCGGCTCCGACGACACCTGCCTGGAGAAGCTGCTCGACTGGCTGCGGGACCTGACGGAGCTCGGTGAGGGCCCGCCGGGCTCTTCCCGCCGCCGCCCGCGGGTGGCCGGGGCTCGGCTGAGGGCCAGGAAGCCTCCCCCAGGGGTGCTGCTGGCCTCCAGAAACGCTGCTGGTGCCTGAGGCCTGTACCGGGCTCCAAATAAAGCCGAGCTCCTGTCGGGGGGCTGTGTGGTACAATCATCCCGAGCCTTAGTGCTGTGGGGTTGTGGCACAAGCGCTGGCAGTGACGCTCTTTTCTGTCCTCACTTGCTCTAGAGCCTACCCTGAACGTGGTGCAGGACAACCCCTGTCTGACAGAGTTCTTCACCTCCGTCCTGGCGCTACCAGAGCCGAGCCCGAGCATCCTCTCCTTCACTCTGCGGCTGGCTGGGTTACTTGCAGCTTCAGAAGATTGTTTCCAGCACTTGCAGGTGAGTCAGGTGCCTCAATTCTGCCTTCTCCTCTACGGAGAACTTGTGAAAATGTACCAATATTATTTCTATTTCAATATTGCATGCACTGAACAAGTCAAGAACAGTGATACTGCTATGAAGACCTACAATCAAGTTATCCCTTCAGTTCCCACATAAAGCAGCTGTCATTTTATTGCCGTCTTGCACCAAACAGCGCTATCAATGTTGATAAGTAGTACTTCTCAGTTTCAGTGCAAAACAGTACACGGAATAACAGTATCTCTAACAGTAATTGCAAAATATCCCATATACCCAGACAGATCCTTTAGATTTAAACTGCAATAACAGATGTAGTCTTCAGGTTGAAAGGAAATCTTTGATTTCCTGCAGAAACGTGGGAACTCTGCAAAGCCTAATTTTTAACAGCAGGGTACGTTTGTAGAACAAACTGGAGAATCTGAAAGGCTTTCTCCAGGGAGGAGATACATGTAACATAAAGCAGACTAATGGAATTTGTGTGTATGCAGTTTTTCCCCGGAATCTTAAGAAACAAACAATTAAGCACTTACAGTGTTTAGTCTGTAAAAGACAGAGATGTTGCATTTAAGCATAAGATATGAAAGCGTGTTAGTGACTTGGATGACAGAGCAACCTCTCTGCACCCCTCAAGTCCCTTTGCTCGCTGTTTACTGTGTGCATTCTCTGTCCTCAGCAGGAGAACCTGTTGTTCAGGCTCTTTGGCACAGGTGGGACGCTGAACAGGGCAGTGTGGGAAGATGCATCTGTGCGAAGTGGCTGGGTGGAGGGCGTGCACAGCATGATGCACCACCAGCCTGCCCTCCACTTCCTCTGCAACGGTGGTGAGTACTCCCAGGACTGGTAACTCCCCAAATTCCCTCTGTCCCTTCCATTCCAGACTGTTGCTCAGGTGTTGATTGAGAGAGAGAGAGAGGAGTTTACATTATGCAAGATAAAAAGCCATTTATCAAAAATTCTGAAGTCATTGAAAGAGAGTTGTTTTTTTATTAAATTGGTTATGTATCTAATTTTTTTTCAACAGTGAAGATGGTGCCCCTTATGGAGGGAGGAGAGGTCGATCTTATGAAACAGAGGCTAAGAATAGCTTATTAAAAACCTTTTGTATTTTTATTTACAATTCATACCAAATTATGTTTTGGTACATTTTGGTGTAATTTTAGAGCAGAAAAACTTGGGACTCATTTCTTAATGCTTACATTTGCAGTCCCATTGTCCTTATACAGCTATTTAATTTCTTCTGCTAACAGCTTTAGATTCCCTCTATAAAGGGGTCTAGAAGACTGAATTGGTGTTAACTGTGCAGCATGTAGTCCTGGCTATATGATGGTTAAGTGGTACTGCTGCTGCAATTCCCTTTTTTTTTCTTTACTGGCTGTGTCTGCAGATGGTACAAATTCCTTCCATAAATACACTGTCGACTCTCCTAAGATTGCTAACGTTATACAGAAGTCTTCTTCTGTTCCAGAGTTACAAACACACCTGAGGATCTAAAAAAATCTCTACTTTCTTTTGTTTGCTTGTACTTAAGGACTGGATAACTTTAAAAAGGCATTAGAGACTACAAAATAAAATGTTAAAAAACGAAACCAAAAAAAAAGGAAAAAAAACGCTACATTTAAACCCATTTGATACCTGTACTTGAATAATATGCAGTCAGACCACAGCAAGGCTCCACAATAAGAGGGCAGCTATTTTGTTTTGTTTTTCCTTCCACTGACTTTTGCTTTGTTTTCACACAGAAGGCCTAGATGTAATCTTCACTCTGCAAGGAGATCCCAGCCTGTTTGTGGCTTCAGCTGCCAGTCAGCTTCTGGTGCACATGCTCACCCTCTCTGTAGAGTCTGAATCAACTACACCTCTCAGTGAAAAGGACTGCGACTGGCCAGCATGTGCCCAAATGATTATAAAGCATATAGAAGACTCTCTTCAGTCTGGCTCTGCCTCTCATATCAATCAGTCATTAAAGCTATTAACTAGTTTGTTTGGCAGTTGTCGAGCTACTTGGACAGAAGTACTTTGGTTACGTATAGCAAAGCAAGTAGAGTCCTTCCTGACAGAAGACTCTGTTCAAACACGGCACATGCTGGCGGATCTTTTGCTGAACATGTCAAGGTGAGGATCTACTGATCTGGTAATTAGAAATACCCATTTTCCACCATTTGTATTAGTAAGACATATTACTTATGGTTCTCTTTCTTCACAGGTCTCCTGTGTTTTGTGACACTGAAGGCAGTTTTTGGGCATTAGTGACATCTGCTCTGGAACACTTAAGCCCAGTACAAGCAGGTCCTTTGGCAGTAGGAATTCTGAGTCTCCACAAATGGTAGGAGTTGCTGCTGTGAAATCTTTGCACTCTGCAGATGTGTGCAATGTATCTGGTGTGTTTCTAAGAGCTATTTCTTGCCTGCACTGTGTTTTCTACTATGTTGCTTAATATGTAGGATGGGTTGGCAAGAACCAGGCAAGTAGTTAATGAGCTTCAGACACTGATAATTAGAAAGGTAGTTTTAAAGACACAAATGAAAGGAGCCAATGTCATGTATACATTTGCATCTTATCTACAACCAGCCCATCTCAGAAAGAAATGCCAGACTCCTTTAACTTTGGAAGTTAGGCCAAGGTTGATCATGATGGATACAATTTGACTGTCAAATCCAATAGTATTTGGTCAGTTTTCTCTTTCACCAAACCAAACTAGTGTAAGAACTTTCACTGCTGTCCAGCAGAAGCATACATCATGGAGACATCATGACATCATCTCTGTCAACAGTCATAGCAAAGCTTAGGTTAGAAGGAACCAGCAGAGGTGATCTAATTCAACTGCTTACTCATTGCAGGGCTGACTTCAAAGATGGATCGTGTTGCTCAGGGCCTTCACCAGTCAAGTTCCAGGTTTCTAAAGTTTCTCTGGGCAGCTTGTTCCAGTGTTTAATCAGTCTCACTCTGAAAAATATTTTCTATATATCCAGTTGGAATCTACCCTGTTGCAATTTAAGATTATTGCCTCTTGTCTAGTTATGCATCTCTGGGAAATCTACTGGCATCTTCTCTGTAAATCCCCTTTAGGTAGTGAAAAAGCATCAAGAAAACATCAGATGTTAAACAACTATAGCACATACAGATACTGATTTACAGGCTAATTAATACCTGTGTCTTAAGTTAAGGATACTTTTTTTCTTTGACACAAAATGGCTCTCTGTCTAAACATTCTTCTTACACAGGATTCCACTCTTCATTGCTGGATGAGGCTGCTTATGAATTTCATTTCTGCTCTCCTTTCAGTTAGCCAAGGAAGATTGGAAGGCGGCTTGAATTATGATACCACACTTATTGCTGTCACACTGCTGGCTTTTTAAGAAGCCTGTGTGAAAAACATTAATCTGCTCACTGTTTGGGGACAGATGTTTGGGAAAGATTTGTAGTGTTCTTGTTATGGTAACTGCTGTTTCCTCCTTGAAGCCCACAAGATGTGAGGATTCAGGCAATGACTGTTCTACTTCAGCCAATGGACTGTATTTTGAGAGCAGCCTCCCAGCCTCTGGAATATGCAGGTACAGTTGGGATACAAAAGTTAGAGGCTAGTCTGCTTGCCAGTGTTTTAAATGTCTGGTGCAGGCAAAACTGCAGGAGAAAGAATAGGAGGAGTCAAGGTCAGTAGCAGTGTTTGTGCTGAAGTGCAGCATCCTGCTGACAGTTGCATTTTAAGGGTTATTCACACTGCATCACCTGAAAACTGTAACTTGAAAAATCAACTTTAAAAATCACTATCATTTGTAGTCAGTAATAACCTGAGCTTCTCCCTTGTTTGATCCTCTAGGTTTGCTGGATGAGTCTGTTAGTGATCCCTCCACTGTCGAAAGCCTTCTGTCCTCCAAGTCATCTTGCGCTAGTCTCTTGTGTCAGACTCTTGCTCATTTGGAGAAGCTGCTGTCTCTGGTAATGTTTGGAGAAGAAAAAAGCCTGGGGGTCAAGTTGTCCTTGAAAGCTAGTATTGAGAGTAGTTACAAACATTTGCAGTAGATCTTAACACAGAGAGGAGTTGGCAGAAGGGCTTCCGTATGTTACAAAAAATAAAATGTAGCATGAGTCCAAATGGGAGAGCAGTGGAACACTGAAGCTTGTAGAGAGGCACTGTACTTTCTTTTAAATCCACCTTCACAAGCTTTGTTACCATACATCCCATCTACTGCAATTACTGATCCAGCGACAAACAGACTGAACTGCTTTCCCAAGTAAAGAATCTCGTTTCACCTGTCCAGTAGTTCATTGGGAGAGAGGAAGATTACTTTTTGTACTTATTAGTATTGTGTTACCTTAAGAACACTAGAAGTTGTAATTTTTGCTGCGTCTTGACTAGAAACTCCTCCTCTGTATGCATGCTTGAAATATTTGCTGGAAACTTGCCTGTTTTTCCCCTTTCCATTAGATTCATTTGCCAGTGGATTTACCCTATACAGCTTTGCTACGTTCTTTCGTGACAATATTGCAATTCTGTAGTGGCCTCCTGATTCCAGCTACTTCTCTGGGAAGCAAGATAAGCCAAATTTTGATTGGTTGCGGCAGAGTACAGAAGTCAGCTCTGGATGCCTTGGCAGCACTTTCTGAACGGAAAGGTGAGTTAATCCTAGCTCTTCCTTTTAAGTTACTTGACTAATCTATAATCACAGAATTTTCAATCCCCCTTCACCAGTCTTTCTGAATGAAGACTATTAATTCCATTTGTTTGAAATGCATTTGGTTTTCCCCATTCTTCCTACTGTCTTGGCTAACCTTACTTTCTGTTGATAATTTAGGTCAGGTAATGCTGCATTTGAAGAAGCTTAGTGGTTGTGACAAGTTGAATATTTCTCCTTTTGAGGACTGTACTTTATTCTGTAAAACAGCATTATGATATTTCTTTCTGTGTTACAAGAGTTGAATTGTCCCCTCGTCTCAATATTGATTTTTCAGTTTGGGTTTGTTTTTTAAATGTTTCAGGCTGTGACACAGTCATAGGAAGTCTATTTGACATCCTTCTGGTATACCTGGAGAGTCCAAACACCAGCCCTACTGTGAGTATAACGCTAAAGAAAAAGCCAATTCTATTAGCTTACCCAGTGGGATATAGTCTTAAGAAATAGTGTGACAGTAGTTGTTTCTTACCACAGTTTCTGTTAGACTATCTGGAAGACTTGTTCTGGGTGTCTTGCGGGAAATCACTAAAATACTAGTGAGCGAGTAATGAGCCAGTAAATCTGGTGTTCCTGAAAAGACAGGAGACCTCACATCTGAGAGTAGGACCAACATACTCAACTTGATACAACCTTGCATTAATTTTTTGTTTTCTTGCTTTTTGTCCCAATGACTTGGGTGAGAAGTGCAAATCAAAAGCTGGAGACACTACCAGTTTGTTTTTAAATTTGAGAACAGGCATTATCTAGGAGTCTGCTAGAGATGTTATAACGTTATATAAGCACTATTTATTTGTGGCTTTCTTCTTAGTGTGGAAGCATATGTTTTGTTTCCTCTGAGAATTTCTCTGTAATCCTGAGCCAAAACAAATTTTATCTAGCGTAAAAGTAACAACACTGCCTTCTGCAATATAGTAAATCTGCTTTATATTGCCTCAGGTACTGAAGAAGTCATTTCAAGCTATGTCCAAATGGTTGGCACGCTTGCCAGAAATGTCCTGCTTCAACAATCAGTGGCAAACTGAGAAGATTTTGCAAGGTAACAAAGCTATTCTAGTTAGGACAAACCGGAGCTAGTGGTACATCTGAAATCTGCTCTCACCTACCTTTCCCACTCAAAGCACTTAGGATTTGTTTATTTGCAGTTATGGTGAATTTAGGTTTATCTGCTCAGATAGTGCTTTGAAGAACTCCGGGAGAAGCACACAGCATCAACAAAAAGGATTGCATCAGATAAAATGATGCAGAGGTTGTACATAGATTGCTCTGGTTAGGTTTGTTACCTTTCATGTTCATTCAAACTTGTCACTTGGCTTTCACAGATGTGTTTCTGGTGCTTCAGAAGCGTTTGTGCAGTCCTTGTTGGGAAGTACGAGATTCTTCTCTGGAGTTCCTCACCTCCTTGATTAAAAGCATGAGAGGTATGTGCAGAAATTTAATTGTTCAGATTAGAGGAGTATTTCTTCTAATGCTGTGGAAGCCAATAAGGCTTGTGCAGCATCTCTGACCTGTAACTGCAGGGGTAAGAAAGAAAAAAAAAAAAGTTCAACCTTTTACTCTCAGATCATGATAAAAATCTGACAAGAAGATTGATAAATTTACCCTGCTTTTCTGTAGAACTCTGATTGCTGTGTCTCCCTTAATGGTAGTTTTGGCAAGTTAAGCTGAGGGGTGTTGAGACAGTCATCTCTGTTGAGACATATGTCAGAGGAGGTGACAGTGCTTAAGCAGATAATAACTTTCCTTCTACCGAGTTTGCTCAGCAGTGGAAACAAACAGATTCCACTCAGCAGGCTGGGGGCTGTGATATAGAAGGCTCTGAAAGCCTAGGTCTATTTTGCATGCTTTGAATTAGCTACTGCTTCTCTGCTTTACTGGTAGCTCAAGCACTGCAGTGGGTAGCACTAAGGTAACATTAATTCTCCTACAGTAGCTCTGTGATGTTAGAATAGAGGAGGATGTTGTCTCCCACTGCTGTCCCCAGGTCACAGAGGAAGTATCCAGCACACTCAGCTCTATTAGCATTCTACCCTGCAGCCTTTCCCCGTGATACTGCTATAATTGCATTTTTTTTTCTTTGCCGTATGCCTCAAAACCAATAAGGGAGGACAATATTTTCTCTACCTTTAAGCAAAAGTTTGATGGAGCTGAAGCCATGTGGCCATTTACCTGAAGCAAGTCTTTTCTCACCATTAGAACAACTGCAGGTAGATTTGTCCAAACTCTAGCATTAAGCAGGGCTTGACTGGAAGTCGCCAAGCTGCTGCGAAACAGGAAGCCTTACACAGGGTGTCTGTGCTCCTGTGAGCAGCTGCCTGCTCTCTGCAGTGGCTCAACTCAACTGGCAGCTGTCCCTGCAGTCAGCAGGCATCGTTATATGACACAAAGAACTGTTTGCATTGGAGAAAACTTCATATTCTGAGAGAGTAAAGCCTCGCTTCTTTGGATTGCTGTCTTGCTTGCAGACCAGGATGAGTTCAGGGAGTCCCTCCTGTCTTCAGAAGTGCCAAAGCTTACAGAAAATCTTCTTGAGGATCCAGAGAGCTATGTGCGAGCGAGCGCTGTGACTGCTGTGGGACACTTGACCTTCATTACTTACTCTCTTCCGGAGACACCCGTCGCAGGGAATCAGTACAATAAAGAGGTATGATAACTTTGTGTAGTCCACTGCAGACTCGAGCAGAACCACACATCAGTTTACAGCTGTATTACAACTTTCTAAGTCACCTGCAGTCTACTGCAGGCATATTACACAACCAGCAGTGAAAAGGGACTGAATTTTTCTGATCTATATATATTAGATTTTTTTGTGTGTGCATGTTCCTCCCCTCTTTGTACTTTGTCTTCCGACATTTAGGACACTACAGCAAAGCTTCAAGATATCTTGTCGACAGACCCCGAGAGCTTTCCTCGGAGGGCTGTGATCAGCATCTTCACCAAGTGGCTGAAACAAGGCTGCACAGATCAAGCGGAAGATACAGAGAAGTTTGTCTCTAGAGTGATCCAAACTGTAGAGCGTGACTTAGACTGGGAAGTCAGAATTGGTGGCCTGGAACTGGTTGAAGTTTTCTGTGTCCAGACACTTTGCCGAGCGGGCCTTCCTAAATACCCCTCTGCTGCTGCCTCATCCACAGTCACTAGTTCCATTCAGCAGAATGAGTCGCTGCAGATATTTTGCCGAGCAAAACTGTTCAGGTTTTTGTTTTGGTCTTTGTGTGACTATGACAAGCCAGTGGGTCAGAAAGCCTGTGATATACTGCTCGTCTTAAGAGCTAGTCTCTCTCCAAGTGGCTTGCTGAAAGATTGCCAAGGAGCTGGAGATGTATCTGTTGGACATGGCATTCCTTGGTTGCAAAGGACTCTAAGGCAGGGCTCTCTGGCTCAGGACTTCCCAACAGATGGTGGTAATGGGGTGGACTTTGAAGATCCAGAGAGCATGATGCTAGCTTTGGGAACGATAGACTTAGAAGAACTACATGATGAACTAAATAAAAGTAGTGACCACATAGAGAAAAGCCCTCAGTCCCTTTTAGAGGACATCCTTGCTACTGTGGGCACCATAGACGAGAATGAAGCTGACTGTTACTAAAGACATGTTTTGCTCTGAGGAAATAGTGCTGAAACAGTTCTATTCCGGAGGAGAATTTTTGCTACCAGTCTTCAGTCTTTCATGAGAGGAGATCAAAAAAGCGTTACTCTGAATGGAGAAAAGGATGGTTTTGTTAGCTGTGAAGAGGTTAGAAAATCTTTGCTTTAATACTGATGATTTTGTTTTAAGTACAGTCTCTAAGGAATTGATCTGCATTTTTTCTAAAGTAAATAAATTCATTTGTTCTGTTTTTTAAGTTGTATGTATCTTAAGAAAGCACCAGACCCTGCCTACATAAAGAAACATTTTAAAAACCAAAACAGTGAATGAAAACAAGATGTTGCATGCTCCTTTTTGAGCCAGAGTATCTAAACCTGATCAAGACTTGTCTTTAAGAAATTCTTTTTTGTTTTTTACCTTGTCCATATCTCCATTCTAGAAACAAGAATTCTCAAGTTCCCTGCTATGTTTTGAGGCCCACACAGGAAGGTAGCATTCAGAGAGTCAAGTGTACTGATTACAAATGTTCTTTCATAAAGAAAGATAATGTTCACGTACCAGTTCAATCTCGGCAATGACACTGAAAAAGCTGACATTAATTGAAGCTAGAAGCAAGTTTATGTTGTTGAATTTTTCAAGTGCTCGTATTTTGCATTCCTGAAGAACTAAGATAGCTTTTAAGTAGTATGGGAAATCGACACCTGCAGCTTTTCCTATCAGAAAATAGATCCATCCTTAGCTTTGGTTAAAAAACAAACAAACAAACCACCATCACCACCAATTAGAAAACAGCAGCTGCAGGGAGAATGGCAACATTCTGAGGGGAACTTTTATTTTTTTTTTTAAAAAAAAAAAAAAAAAAAAAAAGCTCAGGGAAGATGGGAACACTAGATTTTGATTTACTCCAATGTCTCACCTTATGATAAGAAGCCATCCATAACCTAGAATAAAAAGCAGTACCTTCAGGAATAGGGCAAACCATGCTGTATTCCTTTCCAGTGCTCAGGTGTTTGCCTCATTTATTCTCCCTCAGCCTAGAGAGGGACAGGAACACAACGCTCATTTTAGGCTAATGGAGGCTGTAGCATTTGATGCAGTGAAGTAACTTTCTCATACCATTTCATCCTTCACTATAAACCCCTGCAGCAGTACGGTGGGGTGAGATGTAGTTTTAATTTCATGCTGCTGAGGTTGAAAATGTACTCCATGCCTTTTTATGAAGTCAGTACACTTACCTATTGCTTTATGCATGACAGAGCTCTTGGGTATTCTAACAGCAGCTGTTACTGGAAGAAACCAGCTCTGCTGCTGTACAGTTCTACCTGGGCAGGTCCTATACCTAGTCAGAGACAGAAGACAGAATAAAAAAATAAAATCAGGTCTTCGGTTGCCATTGCATTTTTCCTCAGAACCCGAGTTAGTTGGAGAGAAGACAGTTGATTTTAAAGCGTGGATTGATTGTAGAGATTTAGCAAGCCTGTCTAGTAAAGGGATTCTAATTCCAAAATTAGCGTTACATATTGGCAATACCAGATATGTTCAGTTATGCTTCAGAAAAGGAGGCAGCAGGTTGCTGAGTAAATACCTTCCTCCTGTTCAGCACTAGAATCCTTGAGATTTCAGGGTTGTGCAGTTTGAATTATTCCTTGGAGTCTCAAACATCAGCAAATTGAACAAATGTCTTCTTACAGAAGGGAGACTCCAGCACATATTACCAAGGTCTCTTGATTCCCAGTCCTATTAACTTTTAATGGAACTTTTTCCCTTTTTGTATAGGCTGGGGTGATGGTGACATTGCTAAGTTTATACTGCTTTCCTAATTGTGGTCCAAAGTCCTGTTTAAACACAGGATACTTGATACTTGCGTAACAAACTCTTAAGCAAAAAGTTCCTTATCTTTGGAAGGGGAATTAAAGACTCCTTTCATGTTTCATTAAAACCAGGTCTCCATCTCCAGCAATTAGGTGACTCAATTCTGATTTTGTACTTCCCAACTCACTGCATTCCCTTATTTTGTTTTCTCTGCCTCTATGGCTATAGAAGAGTCTTGCTGAGGTGCTTGTACTGACATCCTGCACCTGGTAACTGGGAGATATAGTCATAAACATCCGAGCAGCATGAGGAACAAATGGCAGGGAACAGAGAGATTAATGGAGATGAAATAAAAGAGGAAAAAAAAAAAAAAAAAAAAGACTTTCTACAGAAAGGTTGCAGTGGGATTTACAAGCTGAAAGTTTAGCTACTGAATTGGTAAACACACCACAGCTACCAGTGCAAATCATCCATCTTGCTGGGAAGCAATACCTTCTCTATGACCTCGTTAAGAGCACATGTGCAATCTCTACCCCACTGACTTACATTACCTACCAAAGCTGTTTTGACCCTTACCCAACCACACAGCTTTCTGCTGGGATAAGCGTTTATGCTGTTCGCTGTTCCCTGCCAAGGAATTGTGAGCTTGATGCACCTGGAGGGGTAGGGTCTACCTTCCAAGGCCATATTCACACTCTAGAAACAAGATTCATCACCCCCCAACATGCATACTGACCCTTCAGTCCCGGTGCCACTGCTGCTTACCACTTTGCACAATGAGAACAGTGGTCCTTGAATAAACTTTATGTTTCTGCCACATGCCAAGGACCCCAGTGATGTGAAGAAGGTTTGGCTGCCTGGCCTTCAGTTACAGACACACGAGAAAGCTGCAAGCTGCCTTTCTGGGATGAGTTTCTGTGGAAACCGCTGCTCTCACACCATCAGCGCTGTGGCTGAACAGCTCCTGCAGGAGGCAGGCACCACCGAGAGAGTTTTCCCCGTCCTCACGCTACAGCCGATTTCAGCAAAGCCTGTGCCAGGCACGGGCTTCATTTAACGTAAGAGGCACCAACACTCAGGACTGTCATTTACTTTAATGTGGCTTGCAGGTGGCAGGCAGCAGCAACACAAGTGGTATCAACACAGAACATCACAGATAAGTAAAATCCACATCTCTGATGGCTGATGCTGTGAATGAAGATGACAGAGCTTATTCCAGCCCTTTATCTGAACAGGGGCAACTTAAGCTGTGTTTCCTGATCTATACACAGGTATGAAATTCCTAGAGTCATTTTCAACGCATTTCAACAAAACTCTGAAAAAAAGATTTATCCTCCAACTACTCAGACTCAAATGGAGACAGTGGTGAATAAGCATCTTTGGCTCATTCCTACATAGTAATAGCTATACAACAGCTGCCAAGAGTATGGTCATTAATTTTCTGTTTTAATACACTGGACATTTAAAATCCAAAGAGTATTCTTTGCCTAATTCTACTAATTGCATCATGTAAGTAAAAAAATGAGCCATAAGTGTCTAAGGCTGTTACTTTAGCTTAGATACATGACCTGTGATTACAGATCAGCTCAGGCATATCTTCGAAATTTCTTTCGTCCATCTAGTAAAATTTGCTCTACCTTTCAATACGTATTCATCAAGGCTTTTAAAAGCCACTGTGTGTTACAGAGGAAACTCATCAGCCAGCCTCACTGCTGAAGCTCTCAGTAATTTACAGTGGAAAAATGTATCAGTAGCAACACCCCTGTAGTCTGTGTCATTTCCCTTCAGCACAGTGGTTTCTGTCCTCTGCTGAGAAATAAAGCACCACTTAACACGTCCAGACCTCAGCCTGCATCAGACCTGCTTCTCCACAGACAGGCCAGACCTTGCACATAGCTTCATGAGCCGGCACACAGAGAAGTGTCTTTCAGACAAGTGGTGTGCCTGCGCAGAAAAGGGAGAACAAAGGTGGTGATGTTTCACTGCTGCTGCAATGAAAGCATTCAGGGCCCTGCAAACACACCCTGGATATGCCTGTAACTCGCCCCCAAATGGAAGGGAAAGCAAGCAGCCCACATCAAGAGCCGCTGCAATAGTAAAGGAGTAATTGCTGCTGCCTGACCATCAGTAATACCAAATCTCTGCTGAGAGCTCAGCAGCATCACACCTTAAAGGATGTATTTACCACAACCAGGTGACAGGGCTAGGAAATGCCTTTCACGTGCCTGCCTCCAGAACAAACCCAGCCAAACCAAGTCACTCCCCAGCTCATTCTGCAGCCACAGGGGGGTGACCGCAGGGGCAGGAACGTATCATGCGGGACAGAGATTGTGCCAGCCCCTTCTGGGGACTTTCCCCAGTTAGCCCAGGTCAGGTGTAAAATAAAGTTGTGATCATAAAGAGCTTGAGCTGCAGACTACCCACTTTCACACCCTTTTAGTGCTAGGTAGGGCGGGAATTACCTGTAGGATGCAGATACACTTTCAGACCTTCAGATTCCTCCATTTCCTTGTTTCTTGGTCTTCACAGTTCTGTCTTCATTCACCTCATACTCCCTGAGCTTTCAGGCTGTATTGGTAGAAAGGAGAAGACAGCTCATGCTGCTGTGCGTGCGAACACCAGGGCTGGCCTCCACTGCCCCCCCCCCCCACCCCACCGCTGCTCAGGGAGATGACATTTCAACCATGACCAGGCCCTGGGCTGTGACATTTCAGCCACAAACAGGCCCTGAACAGAGGAGCTGCATCACCAGGGCTAACAGATGGAGAATCAGGCTGTATATTTCAAACCAAGGCATAGCCCAGCCATGCTGGCTCCAAAATAAACCCTCGTTAGGCTGCATTAGCCATAACACCTGCACTCCAGGTGTACGCAGGCCTTGATATGGGCACAGGTGAACCCTGGGGTTCACTGCATTCAGGTGCACCCTTTTTGGAATGGGTCTGACAATTAAAGCTCTCATTAGGCACCAACAAGGAAAAGCAGTGGTTAAAAAACAAATGGCAGCTGTTGCTAAGTGACAGCATCCACACAGGCCTGTCCCAGCCATGGGACAGGCCGCTGCAGCTGTGCAACAACTCCATCTTGTCTGTAGAGCTGAGGGAAAAAATGCTGGTTTCATTACTTTCTGGTAACCTTAACCAGAATATTGTATGGTTTGGGTTCCGACAAAGAGCCCTATGAGAACAAAGCTGAGGCCTCCACTGAAACCAAAGCAAGAAAGTTTGATTAAAAAATACCTTTAATATTGCATGCTCTTTCAACTTACTTTTTTTCATCCCCAGTGAACTAGCACACAAGACAACACCATGGCTATCTTGGGAGGAGTCCTTTTCTGATTAACAGGAAATAAGTGACAAAATTTTCCATGAAGGTCATTTGAAATAATAAAAAAAATAAATAATAATAATAAAAACACACACACACACACAAAAAAAAACAATGCCACACCTGTCAGCTTCCAAAGCAAACCCAGGGGCTACATTCAGCACCGAGTGTTTCTGTAACATCTGAAAAAGATGATAACTTTTTCAGAGTTGCAATCAACATATGTCCTCATACATATTTAAACTGGACCTTGAAAAGTACACAAAGTGATGGGTGAGTTATTGAGGAGCCTGGGAGCTGGCAGGGCACAGAGGGGTCACTTGCTCCAGTGAAAGGGGTGGGAGGAAGCCGTACTAGGGCCCTAAACACCATTTTGCCTAAGTGGAGTATTGCAAATTCCAGAAGAGGAGAGAATATAATTAGCATGACTGGCAGCCTAATACAACCAAGGAAGAAACATTTAAAAAAAAGAAAAGAGTATTACAACCAGGCTGTGTAGAACTGGCTCACCCTACACACTACTACAGACTTTAAAAAAAAAAAAATCAAAACCACAAACTGTCTGAGGCTGTGCTGGCAGCAGAAACAAAGGGACCGATCCATCAACACCCTGTGAACAGATAGGAAGTGACCAGGATGCGTCACCACCCAGCTGCCGAGTGCCGGAGAAGTGCACAAACGCGTGAGCAGCTCAGCACGCCCCAACGCACGCGTGTGCTCTGTGCCGGCACGGCCACACTGCCAAACACGAGGGACCACCTCCCGCTGCCAGCACAGCACATCTTGGTGTGAAACACCCAGCCAGGGCGCTTGTGGCCACTGCTGCTTCAAGCAGCCATTCTCAGGAACTGCTGGACCAAGTCAAGCCCTTTCCTAATGAATTCTCTTCCAGCTCCAGCCCCAGAAGCCTCAATTTCCAACGCCGGGAGTAACAGCCCTGACCCTGCTGATGGCTTTAACACATGAGCTCGTGCCAGTGTGATCAGGGCTTGTCCAGGCAGATAAAGCCAACTTGACTGCTGCCTTTGGTCAGTCCCCATGTTAACATATTAAACACTTCTGTTTTGTGCATTCTTCCAGAGAAAAATTATATTTTTCTCTCAATTTTACCTAGAAATGCAGCTAGCTAGCTGTAGGTTCTTCTAGCTGTTCTCCTTATTGCTCAAATTGCTTCTCCACAGCCGGGAGTGCCTCATGCCAGCATTAAAGCCTTGTGCCCCTGCTCTCCAAATCACACAGCAAACATCACAGTGCAGACAAAGGTCTGAGTTCTCAGCAGCATTAAATTAACCAGCCCAAAGGTGCCGCCCGGCCAAACAAGAGACATGTCCTCCTCGCACACCACAGCAGGGCTTAGCCACGCTGGTACTACAGACAAGTCATCGTGGAGAGAAGCAGAGAGACCTCCAGCCTCTCTAATTCCTGCTGCTGGGAACTTCTGCCCCAGAGGGATCAGCTGGGCCTTCCTCCCTAGTTTGGGAGCATCTTCTCCGCCCCTTGTTTATAGCGATGAGATCAAAAGATCCATCTCCATGGAAACGTCTGAGCTCAAAGAGTTTCTGCACTACAGCTCTGCATCCTGCTCACAGGCTTTGGCACTGTTTGTTGAAACAGAAGCTTTGAGATTCGATGTATCAGCACTCGCGTCTCTACATAAATGGCTTGATTAGTAAAAATTGATAGCACGAGCAGCACGTGTATAAATAGCACATGCCACAGAGCAGGAACAGCACAGCAAGTTCAAGGGTTTCACTAAAGATTTAGGGAGATTCCCTCTGAAATGAGGACTAGACGTGAGAGAACACCTTGTGCAACACAGCCAGTAGGCATGCGTTTTGTAACCCATGGGCTTTTGCTATGGGTCTAGGACAGGAGGGAGTCATCATACCTGTTGCAATGAGCTTTTTAGCAGCTCCAGCTGTATCCACAGCCCTTAATGAGCACAGTGTCCAGCTGCACACAGAGGCACAGTGGCTCCTACTGCTTCCAGGCTGTCCAAAGTAGATTAGAAACACACGTGCTCTTCCACAGCTGACACACAGCCACCTACTGCCCTTTGTCCCCACATCCCAAACTGGGTAGGGCCTTCAGCAGACCTACAGCCCATGCTAAGGTGTACAGTGGCTGGAGCCCATCACCTCCCACTTCACACAGCTCATCTACAGGGATATTTGGACTGCCCCAGCAGAGACAAATAGCAGCACAACACCCAGCCCTGCAAAGCCTGCATGAATTCTGCACTCATACTGCTCCCTCGGGAGCAGCAGCCGCTGGGGGCACAGCTGCTGGGTCACTCCAGTGATTTCCCTTCTGGTAGCACTGAGCTCCAACTCCTCCGGCACAGTCACTCCTACAGCTAAGTCCCAGGAGAGGGAAAATAAAAAGATATAAAGGAGACAGACATGGTTTATGACATTTTTATTCCCTGCTCAGCTCACCACATGGCCACACAAGCTGCTGAACTGCTGCACTGTGGGCAGGAGCGACCAGCTGGGAGGGAAACTACACATTGGCAGAAAGTAGATGTGGAACTGCAGCTCCACAAGAAATCCTGGATTCAGCTTAAACCTCATCAGAGCAGAGGCCAGAACAACAAGAAGAGAAGCAGAACTCACTTGTGAGGCTCACATTTTCATGGATGTGTTCTGAGAAGGGAGAGAAGCAAACAGCAAAGCAGAGCTGACAGCGCTGACCTGGAGAGCATCAGGCAGAGCCTGGGGCAGGACCAAGCCCCATCCGTCTTGCAGCACTGTCAGGGCCAGATCTGGCTCCCGCAGAAGTCACACTACGTCTTGCTACTGCTTGCAGCAGTGCTGAGCCCCAAGTTGCCCATTTGCACACAGAATGTTATTTTTATAATCATATTAAGAAATTTCAGAATAGCAACTGTGCAGAGAGCAACCCAGCTGCCAGTGTTTAGCCTTATCCTAGGGCACAGGCAGAATATGCCAGGCATGAATTAATACCGCATAAGCTGCACCATGCTGAGTTTCATGGCTTAATTATAAAAGAGAAAGCAATAATCAGGGGATCTGTAAGGCTAATAAGTGTTCTGAGAACACTGAGTGTGACACAAGAGCCTCAGCCAGTGCGACAGGACATGAACGCGTTTAAAAAGCACATTAATCACACGCTGCACATTAATTCACAGCTGGCTTCCAATGACAGCACTTGGCCTTTAGCCACCTTCGTAGCATCACTGTGCACAAGCGCATCAGCACCCAGCCCAGAGCAAAGCAGCCTGCCCGTGAGCCCAAGTCCAAGCCAGGACACGGAGCTCAGCCCAACAGGACATGGATGTGGGCTTGGGCTGAAAGCTCCACAGCCCTCAACTCCCCCCAGCCGCATGCCTTTACACCCGGACTCAATTTAGTGCTAACACCAGTACCAGCATCCACCTGGTTGCACAGCACCATTCACAAGGTGAAAATGCAAGGAGAAAGTCCTGGTGAATTCTCCAGATGTCTCTGCAGTGAAATGTTTGGAAGTGCTTCCATTTCCCAGTGTCTCTGAGAAAATCTCTTCTCTCCATCTTGTATCTCATCTCACTGCAGCTTTTTAATTAAAAAACAGCTCGATGCGGGGCTTGTACCCTGCATAGAAACATAGGAATCTGTGAACATTTTTCTATAGAGTGCACTGTCTCCAGCTGGATTATTGGCCATGTGAAACTTGATGTCTAGGTGCCTCTCTTTTAGGGAAAACTCTGAGCCACTCCACCAGCACTATCACACAGCAACCCCCAAATTCCTCCAGCCCAAGATACCAGCACAGGAATTTCCCCAGCCTTTACCAGCTGCAGCTATCAGCAAGTTGCTCTTTGGGCTGAAATGCTGCAGGACTGGGTGCCAGCCCCAGCTGCAGGAGGGATAACGAAGCACTCCCAAACATGCACTTCTGCCCACTAGCTCACTACATCTGAGACAATTTGCTTGCTGCAAACTTCTCATCCTCTAGCACTCCACAAAGGGCAGCTCTCTTCGCATTTATTTGTGCGAAGATCTATTATCAAAGAAAAGCATTACAAAGGAAGTATCTGCTCTTCTTCTCTTCCTAATAATCCCAAATTTAACTATGTCCTACTTAGCACCCCCTCTGGAACCAGGAAGCGAGATGCTATTTCTGCTGGCCTCAATACGTGAACTCTGCTGAATCCCAGGGAAGGCACAGCCTGGGCTGAGTTTAAAGCCTGGGATGGGTTGTTCAGGCAGCAGCCTCGTTCCTCAGGGGTCCCAGACCTTAGTCTAAAGCCAAGAGGTAGCAATCCTCAACATTTCCAGCAGCAAAAATTATAAAATTATTATTATTTTTTTTAAAAGGATAATCAGTCTGTACATCCCTAGGTACCCTACACCAGAGCAAATTTTTGCTCTAAAGTTGCATTCTCTTTGCTGTGAAAACTTGTCTGCATCCTCATCTGTGAAGACAGAAGAACGTGAAATTGCTCCTTCTCTTGACACCATGGAGCATCCACACTGACTTCCCACAGGGAGATTTGGGAGATTTTAAACATGAGATTGGTGGTAAAAAGGGAAAACGACCCTGCATATGAGCAGAGCTTGGGAGTAAGATACATTCTCCTTAGATTAGCACAAAGACAGATTTGAAGCTCCCATTACCCAGCTCCATGGGCAGGCAGCCCCTTCTCAAGGGTCTCAAACACAACTTTTAAATCTGAATAAACCCACAGCATGAGAAGCTGCCCAGATTACACGTGGAAGCACGATCCAGTAACAGATTTGCAAATAAATGGCTCCCGCAGATCTTCTGCCCAGTGTTTTCATCTTCATTTAATAGCTGTTCTCCTTTCCCCTCCCTTCCCTTCCCTCTTCCCCCAGCATCAGCTTGTAACAGCAGATTGCGCTCGCTAATCAAAGAGGGGCCGGGCTCTCTGTGTTTGTTTCTTAACGTCTGTGTCACTACAGTAACACCAGCCAAACACTTGTTTTCATTAATGTTGCTCCCCAAGCCTGCCAATGGAGCCCAGACCGTGCCAGGACACAGCAGAGAGGGACAATTTCGCTGGTCGGGCACAATTCCAGATGGAGCACGAGCGCTGCCTCGGGGACACTGATGTCTCCACTCTATCACCTACCAGAAGGTGCCTGCTGCTCTCTTCTTCTCCTCCACCATCCTTCACTGCTGCTGCTCCTAGCTGCTCCATGGGGGATTTTGAAAGGAATCGTGAATTAAAAACAAAACAAAATGACCCAGGTATGATACTCGCATCACTGTTGACCTCCACAAGGTTTATCCCTGGGGCTGTTTAGGGTAGGGCGGTGGATGGGGCACAAGGCAGCGTCCCTGAGCACATCCTGGCACTCAGATGAGGATGGTTTGGGTAGTGCCCAGAGCAGCAGCTGGGCACAGGAGGAGCCTTTTCAAGCACCAGGACAATACAACACATTTTTAAAGGGTATCCTTGCAAGTGAATGGAAGAGAAGAGGAACGCTTCATCTCCCTTTCATGCCCTCTGATGTACACAAAGGGCCAAAACCACTGATGTCAGAGAGGAAGCACAAAGCTCCTGTGGCCTCATCTGACAGTCCCTCAGACTGTCCTGTTCAAGCAGAATGCCTGCTTTAATAACTCCTCTTCTCCTGCTTTAGACTCTCTAGCTAGAACCACCTTTTTGTAGAGCAGCAACATAAGACTAGACTGGTATTTTTTTTCTCTTCATTCTCCCCCTGGTTCACGGCACAGTCCCAGGGTGAAGCAGCTCCTTGAATGGCCGTGGCTGTCTTTGGACCAAGAGCAAAGTAATAGCTCGTGATGCAGCCTTCTGCAGGGCTGACCAAATCTAGGTCAGCTCTTTGTGGTCAAAGAGCAGCGAGCGAACAGGAGATGAACCCGTGGTGCTTTGCCTAGACTGATACTAACACCCAGACTTTCTTGAGGTTCACTCGTGTGCACCATGCTTTGTTGTGGTGGTACAGACTGATAACGAAAGGCACGCCTGCAGATCACAAGAATACAGAAGTAATGCTGACTTTTGAACAGCCCAAACTCCAGCAACAGGACTGTATTTTACACCTGCAGCAAGCAATTTGCTATCTGAAAAATACCTGCCTGGATACCCAGAGCACAGCCCTACCAGGAGGGCCTCTCGAGAAGCCCTGATCAATCTGAAATGTGAGAAAAGCTGAAGAAGGAAGCGGGAACACGGGGAAAGACACCCCATGGCAGCACGGGGAACTGTT
The DNA here is from genome assembly GCF_963932015.1 of Anas acuta. Classification (NCBI taxonomy): domain Eukaryota; kingdom Metazoa; phylum Chordata; class Aves; order Anseriformes; family Anatidae; genus Anas; species Anas acuta. The sequence continues at coordinate 13,848,764 of NC_088993.1, forward strand.
CCTGCGGGCTGCTGGGTCGCCTGTGGTCCCAGGGGACACGTAGGAGCTGCCTGCAGGGACCCAGGGCAGCACCACCACAGCTGCCCAGAAGCGATTTAGGAACACTCCCCAGGAACACAATCTGCAAATCATTTCAAAAGGACCGGATCGAAGCACGAGATCACCTTGCAGAGCAGAGCAGAAAGCACCGCGTTTCATCCCCTCCCTGCTGTGCCGAACCCAGTGACATGTGCTTGGCAGAAGCCCATCTTGCAGAAAGGCATCTTACCCTGATTGGAAAACGCTAACATATGGAGAGACTTTCACTTTCCTCAGTGATTTGTTCCAGCAGCTAATCAGCTTCATTCTGAAAAAATTAATGCCTATTTTCTCATTTCAATTTGTCTGGCTTCAGCTTGCAGCTGTGAGTCTGGGCCACATCTCTTCTCCCTCACTTTAACAGCTCTCGGATACCTGGCCTTTCTCCTAGGGGCGATATTTATATTCTGCTATACAATTTTCTTCAGATGAACACTGCAGTTTCTTAAGTTCCAGTCCTAGGCGCTGTTCTGGGGGTGTTTTCATTGCATTCCCCCGAGGATGTGCTGCTGCACGAACTGCCCTGCGCTCACCTACCAAAGGCAGGAGGCAGCTGTGTTACATCCCCTGCTCGGAGGCAATGCACCACGGCCTGGCCAGGAAACACAACTGGGCACAGGGAGTGGAGTTTGGTGCAGAATAACGATGGCTGCAGCTTGCTGCAGATAAAGGCTGCTTGTGGTGAGCAGCACGTCTCCGCAGCCACCAGCTTTCATCGCAGCTGAGCTAAGGCTGAGTGCAACCACCCCGGTGCTGCTCTGCTCCCTCAACAGCCTTAAAACTCTTTCCCTCTGACCCACTCCTCATCTGCCCTCTATAACTCCTGGCTCGCTTCTCATCCGATTCCTGGCCACCTCCTCCTCCCTTTTCCCCTTCCTGTCACGCTGATCTTCTCTTAATAGAACCACTCACCTCCTGTAAAGCCTCAGAGTGGACGTGTGGCTGTTTCCCCACCCATCACTCTGTTCCTGATCCCAGTCTCCCTCTCTCGGGGACTCCCCAGCTCCCCCCGTACCTGCCCAGGATCAGTGCATCACCTCGGGAATGTCACTAACAGCATTTATCCTGTTTTGTCGTATTTACCTGTGCTGGCCAGCCAGTGTGCTGGTAGCTAAGCCAAATATTAAATATTGAGGTTAGATGCCATAGGTTTCTGAGCAAAAACAAGCATGGAGAGGCATTCCTGGGCACACTGTGTCTGGAGAGTGTTTTTGTCTGGTTTAGCTCTTGGCTTCCCCAGGGCAGGAGCCACCTGCTTGGGGTTGTATTGTTCTGAGCAGGCTGGTGGTGTGCAACAACCAAATCACAAATAGATCATTTAAGTTAATTAATACAAATAAACTCTAATTACAAGCACTAACCAATTAAAGCAGCACAGAGGGCATCTCCTCTGCTTTGGCGGGCAGATGACAGGGATGCTGTTGCAAGGCCTTAGGACTTGGTCCTGCCCCACTGCATCCCGGGGAGGTTTCCCACAAGGAGGCTGAAGCTGCCGCTACTCCTCTTGTCCTGATTAGGACAGCAGCAAATTAAGGAGGTTTTTCACCATCTCAGTGCCTTGAGAGCAATGCAGAGCTCACGGATGGCAGGCTGCAGCATGCAGTGGTTTTCTTAGTCAGTTCTTGCTAACCCCACAGCACAGCACGGGACAATTTGTTCTCTTCTGCGGCCACTTTGGCTTGGGGGAACTTTCTGCTGGCCCCCGCAAAGCCCTCAGCTGTGCCTGCAGCATGGGGGTTGCAAGGACCACTGCAGCTCCTGAGCCTGTAAACAAGTTTTATTCTTTTACATCAGCTTGAGTCACTCGGGGACAAGCTCTGGTCCCAGCCAGGATGTTCCTTTGTCCTTCCTTGTAGGGATGGCAGAAACGAAGGATCAAAGCACCGAAGGGATCAAAACATGAAAGCTAGAATATATGAAGCAATGGGGCTGGAGATCCACTCCTCTAGGATAATTAACTTTCCCAAGAACAGATAATATCCCCAAATTAAAGGACAACCTGGGACCAGTCCTGAGAGGCGCATCAAGGCGAAGACGAACGCCACTCCCATGGCGGGGATCTCATCAGGCTCCGGCGTAACCACATAACTACCGCCCTGGTCTCCAGACACCCACTCCTTCCTTCAGCTCTCATTAAGAAGGCAGAGAGATGAAAAGCCTCTCGCTCCTGGTGCCACTGTCACGCTGCTCACCCCCAGGCCCTTCCAGGAGCGCCCTTTCCCAGAGGAGGGCTGACTTTGCTGCTCTCCCAGGCTCCAGCAAGCCCGGCAGGGACCTGCCACCACCACCAGCACCCCGAGCACCCCTCGGGGCACCCTGGCCACGGGCCCTTTTAGGGAGGAGGGGGGGAAAAAAGGGTGAGCACAGCGGGGCCACCCCCGGGGCTCCCCCTTCCCTGAGAAGCGGGGGCGGCTCTCTGAGCCCCCCTCCCGCGGCTTTTGCTCCCCCTTTTTCTTCCTCCTCCTCCTCCTCCTCCTCCTGCTGCTGCTGCTGCTGCTGCTGCTCCTCCTGCCGCCGCTGCCCGGCTCCGCTCCGCCTCGCCAGCCCCGAGCGGGTGCCCCGGCCCTGCCGCACCTCCCCGGCCTCCGCAGCCCCGGCCCGGCGGGCGGTGAGTGCTGAGCCCCCCCTGCAGGCCCGGGGGGAGCCGGGGGGATGCTCGGGGGCCTCGTCGTCGCCGGAGGGAATCGGGGGGCCGGGTGGGAACCGGGGGCTGAAGGGGCGCCGGGACCTTCACGTCGCCCCCACTTTGTCCCCTCCTGTCCCCTTCCTCCGGGGGGTGCAGGCTCGGGGCTCGGGGCTTCGCCCCCCGGGGGTCGGGGTCCGGCTTGGGGAATGTCCTGGGTTGGGAGGTGTGTTTGGGGTGGTCCTCGTGTGTGTGTGTCCCTTCCTCGGGTGATGGGGTCCTGCGGAGGGTATCCCCCTCCCCGCCCCGAGGTGCTGGGGGGAGCCCTAAAGGCACCACCCGGAGTGCGAGGCTGTCCTTGGAGCAGCCCCTCGGGCGTTTTAGGGCTGAGCTGGGTGCACCCCACCCGGCTGGGCTCCGGGAGTCCTCCCAGGGTGCTGGATGAGCGGTTCCTGACACCCCCCCAGCCGCTGTCCCCTGCCCCATTTCCAAAGCATCAGGGCTTGGGGGGCTCGGGTGTCCCGAGAGCAGGACCTGGGGGCTGCAGCACTTCCCAAAGCCGCCCCTCAGCCACCGACCTCCCGGCTGGCAGAGCTGTCCCCCGTTAGGGCACACCGAGACCTCGGGGCTGGGGTCTGCACACCACAGCCGGGCCACCTCTGGGGCTCCTTGGTGGAGGTACCACCTCGGTGCCCCTGTAAAAGGAGCATCCCCTGCCCCCCCAAAGCGCTCGGTTTCTTGGGGAAAAAAGCACGGCATTACAGTGCATTTATACTGCATGAAAAACCACTTTTATAACGCCTGTGCCGGAGGGAACATCTAACCAGAGCCGTACCTGTCTGGGCATTCATCTGTATGGGAACTCTGCAGCCTCTTCCCTGGCTAACACCGGGGTTGTCTTGCAGAAACCATTTAGTCTGTCTAGACAAGTATGATGAAGAGCAAAGTGCCCAGAGCAGTGAATGATTAGAGCCTGGCTCTCTCTGCAATGTTGGGTTTGTTGTACAGTGCTGATAGGTGGTGTGCTCTGCTTCTGGGTGCCTTTGGGTCTTTGGTTATCAAATGCACAAGAAGTAACCAGATGACCATGCAGGTTTGTTGTAGGTAAGAGCAAGGAAAGAAGAATGTAGCCAGCTATCCATCACATGTGTGCATGCAAGAAACATCATAGAAAATTTAATGGGATTAAATGAACAGAGAAAATCACAGAGCACCAAAAATGAATAAATAGGTGATGGGGGGAAGGGTGTGTACTTTTGTCTTTCCTTCTGGAGGATAGCACAGATAAATTCATTAATATTTGTATGGCACTTAGAGATCCTTAAATAGAAAGTGCTAAAAAAAATGTAGCATTATGCATGAGCATAGAATAAATAAGATCCTTAGGATAGGAGACAAACTGTGGATAACGCATGTCCTTAATACATATTCATGTGAAGCAGAGTGTACTGAAGAGAGCAGGCTTTAACATAAAACAAAATCAAGGGGAAAGCGGCTGTGTAAGCATTTGTAAATACTCTGCAAGCATCCATCTCCATCTTAGGTACTCGATGACCCTTACAAACCTAGTCTTTAATACTGCAAACCTTCCTGCATATGGGCTGTCCATCTGCCTTGCCCAACAGTCCAAGTAAATTCACGAGGAAGATTCAGGTGAGGACGAACTTCCAGGGCTGAGCCCTGCAGCAATAACACATCCATCACACTTACATGGCAGGTAGGCTCTCCTCCCAGTAAATGCACGTGTGAATCCCTAAAGGTTTCCACAGCTCCAGGAATGACTCATTTTCAGAGAGACCACACAAAGCATCTGTTTCAGAGTCACAAGCATATTCTAGAGACATGACACACAAACATTATTGGGAGCTGGCAGCACACGAGGCCAGAAGGTTTTTATCTAACTTCATGGGTGGGAACACACAGATCTGATTAAAAGTTTTGTGGCCATTGAATGCAAATGGAACAGAAGCTGCTGCAGTTCCTTGTGGGTACTAGTATGGGGCTGAGTCAGGCCCAGGGTGTATTTTCCCCGTGAGCAGAGACGGATCCTGAGAAGTGCTGAGCGTCCCGCAATCCCCCCAGCCCCCAGCAGTTATCCCTTTTCAGGTCCGAACCTGACAATACAGATTTGTTCTGACCTCGGGAACTGAGCTTACTCAGTATGCAACGCCTTGCTCCATGCAAGGGACTGCATTCCCTTCCTTGAGGAAGGAGCTGGAATACCAAGAACTTTATTTGCACCAGGGTTACAAGCTCACACACCTCCGTGTCTTCTCTGTGTCCCGTTGCATCAGACTTTGTCACCCACTGAGTGTTCAAGAAAAATCTCTTTCTATTACATATCAGCAAACAAACTGATAAAATTGCTTTCAGGCTGTGATCTGTGTTATACAGGGGAAGGAGAGAGTGCTCCCGGAGTAGCAGTAGCAGATACCAATTGCAAATCTCAAGAAAAGAGCTATTAAGCAACTAGGGCATGTGTTGATAATTAGCTAACGCTTGTTCTGCTTGCTCTGGGCTTTACACTGCTGTTGACTGGCTATGAATTTTCTGCACTACCACTGCTTGTTTACAGTACAGCACCTAACTTAAGCAATTAATCAGTTTTAACAGACTCTGCTAATGTCCCTCTGACATCTGAAGAGCCCAGTTAAATGAGTCTGTCTCTAAATACTATCCAAAAGCCAAGGGGAAGAAAACAGGATAAGCACAGCCTGCAGAGATAGAAATGACTTACACTTACATTTATTAGAAAATAAATGACATTAGAATGACCAATTTTTATCCATATATAACATATATATTTATTTTTATAAACAAATAAATATAAAATACAATCTTTACAATGTTAGGATGAAATTTATTAAAATAGCCCAAAAATCCATTTGGTACTGGAGGTCCTTTTCTGGACTATGTAACACAGACTCTCCACGTACAAGTCCATTTCTATGTTGTTGGACTATCCCGCACCGTATGGTGCCACCTTGGCTTTTGAGAATTACACTGTTGGTGTCAGCCCCACGCTTATCTATTCAAGAAAGCAATGTCAATATAATAGAGAATAAATGACATATATGTGGATAACAAAAAGAATAATTCATAGGTAATTTTCAATTACAGAGAATAATTTATAGGTGCCTGATTTGTAAAGGGAATAATTTATGAGTAACCTGAATTGCACATAAAAAGTATTTACAGGTTAGTGTAACAAAGGGAATATATCAGCTGCACAGCTGTGTTAAGACTGAATTTGTGAGGCATTTCTTGTGCAAACACACACCATTGAAAAACTCTCCACGTTCCACAGTGAAAGGATTTGGGGAATATTCCCATCTGACCTGAAACCTCCCCAAGTTACCAAAAGCCACGTGTACTGGTGAGCTGATGGGACTAGGGCTAGCCAGCCTCCAGATGCAGAATTATCACTCTTGCACCAAGGCTGGCGTGGTGCAGCACAGCACCTGTGCGTGCTGTCTGTGTGGTCCCAATGAGCCTGGTTTAGTTTAGGATTCCTGGCAGAGGTTGGCTCCTTCTTGCCCTGTTAGGGACCCTGCAGGGTGCCAACAGGGCGTAGTCTCATGTTTCCTGCTACGTAGACGTGCATCGCTCCTCCCTGTGACCCAATAATGGGGTGCTCCTAATTGTGGAAAAAATGTAACAGTGGCAAACGGCTGCAAGTAGGAATAATAAAATTCAGATTGGAAGTAGGATTTTTTTTTTTTTTCTGATGGTAAAAGTAGAGAATGATAGAGTGGACACAGTGTGTGCCTCCACTTGCAGCAGATCTTTAAATTGTTATAATTTTGCTTAAAGGATTTCTTCAAGTGCAACTACAAGTTAATGGCCTTTTAAATAACAAGAATTGCTTTCTCCTCCTCAGGACTTGCTAATCAAGTCCTAGGGCTTGTCATTGGCTAAGAGGTCAAATTAGTTGCTTTTTGCTTTGAAGATGTAATGTCTTCTTCCTCCATACCTGAAGTGAACATAGATGTGTTGGTACTTCCACTCCTTCACCACCACCTTAACATCCTAAAAACCAAAGAGAAAAAAAAGTCCACCTAAGCTAAAATGCCATTGCCCCCTGAAGCACTACATCAAGGGGTAATACAAGGCATCCTTGACACAAGAGATGAAAATTGCAAAGCCCTTTTACACTACTTCAGTTAATGAAACAGTATATCCGAGTATTTGTGCTTGATGTAATACAATCTACTACAGTTAATGTTGTAAACCAGTTTCTTTTCTTTCAAGCTGCTAAAGATATCCATAATTTTTTTCCGAAGTGCTGATTTTTTTTTCCCAGTGAAGCATTTTCAAAAACCTTGTTAAAGAGAAGTAATGGTGTCAGATGTGGCCAATACAATGTGTTGCCGCTGTTCTGTTGGGAGCAAAAGCAGAGTGCCCAGAGGCAGGAGGCACACGCTGCTCCAGACTGTACATTGCAAGAGAATTCCTGCCCTTCAGCTTTCAAACCATCAAAGCATAATCATGGACATCCTTAGGCATGTTGGATGCTCACAAAATGCCCATGATCATAGCTGGGAGTGTCTGATGCAAGCTGAATATCCCCATTTAGGAAGCCTTGGGAAACAACGTATGTCCCATATCTTTGGGCACACACTATATTTCATGAGAGAGCCGGAGGGAACACATGCTAAAAGACTGTGTGCTCATTGTATTCGTTGTTGCATACATTCACTCTTTGCTACTTCCCATTTAGAAAAGAAAAGAAGAAAAAAATTCCCTTCATTCTCTAACCAACTCCTCCCCCCGCATACCCACTTGCTCACCAGGAAGAGCTGATGAAAGCAGCTCCTGCTTCTCAGTGATCTTTGACAAGGCTACTTGCAACCTGGACCAAGCACAAAGCCTCTGCTTGATTTCCTTCAGAGCAACAGGCTCCCAAGTGGCTCACACATCCTCAGTGATTTTAACATTGTGAATAGTTTCCTAGTGTAAGTTCTGCATATGACCAGAAAAAATGATGCTGGTATTTAAAGCTTGCACAGAACAAGTGAAATCTTGGCACTACTAAAGCCCCAGGCAAAACTTCTGATGAGTTTCTGGGGTTAGAATCTCCCTTCACACTCTCAAATTTGGAAGCAAATCAGAAGTGTAGAGATACTGGTGACAAAGCACAAAACAACCTCATGTGTACTCTTGTTGCTACTAGTAAAAATCCAGCAGAAGCAACATGGACATGTTGGGGGCAATAAGAAGAGGTTGCTGAGAAAGCATCACAGACTTTATTTCTAAACTTCCCTTGGATTAGGGCCCCTGTACTATTTCAAATCCCACTGTGCTGTCTGCTGTCAGGCTTTAATGCTAGCAAAACACAAAGCTTGCAAAAATAAAAGCAAACTGCTTACCTGCGCCATCGCCTGTGCGATACACCCTTAGCTCCAAAAGAGATCTTACAAAAAGAATCTTTTCTAAGGACAGCTTATACATACAAATATATTCCCGAGGGTTAGATGTAAAGGAATTCAATATTAATTTTAATGGTTTGCCACTTTCCTCTTACAGTGAAATGACCAGAGCCGTCTCTACATAATTGAGGAAAGAATTTGGCTCGTGTTGGTGCTCTTCGTTAAATATTGAATTCACTGTTGTGTTGCTGTCCTCAGGGGCCACTGACTGGCACTTACCTGACAGAGCTGGGCTGTAGAGCTACTTAAATTACAGACTTAACCAGTTCCTTGTAAAAATATTTCACCTTCTTTTTTCGTCTCTCCTGTGATTGCATAATGCTGTTACAACACTGATGGTCAGCAGCTGATACATGGGCTTATCCACAGAAAGCTCACCTGGTTTCTTCTAAACTAGTATTAACTTGCCTAATAGAAGATAATATTTCTTCCTAGAAACTCTGTGCTTTTGTACATATACACCTGTATATTTTCATTCTGCTCTACACAGGTGGAGCTCTTACCTGTGGCAGGGAGCTTTGCCCAAAGCACTGCTGCAAAATACTTGAGTTCTACTTGGTGCACACACACATTTTCCGTAAAATCAAGATGTAGAACAGCCATAGGGTCAGCATATTGTTTCCAGCATATGTTTTATTTCCATTGAGATGCCCAATGGGATTTCCATTGGTGCCTAAATTGCGATGGGAAATAGGTGCCTGACTCCTGCTGCTGGCCTTAGAAAAGACCATGGAGAGGATATTTCCCAGATGCTATGACTTGATTTCCTTCTGCTGTAGGCATTCATTTACTCTTTATTTACCACTTCAACATTGCTGCCTTGTTTAGCATTCTTGATGTCACACATCTGACATGAGCTGTTCGTTAGGTTACACAATGGCAGGGGGCCCACACAGATCTCACTAGAGGGGCACAGCAGCTGCACAAGGCTCACGCAGCACATCCCACCTGTGGATCAGGCTGGGCAAAATTCCTTAGGCAGGTGCCCTGGGTCAGTGCCTAGGAGCCAGGATTGAAAGTTGTTAGAGGAAATTGTCAACAGGAACAGCTGCTATTACTGGTGCCTGGTAAATCAGGAGTTCAGGTTTCTGATAGATTAAAAAAAGACCAAGACCTACCTCTTCTCTTTTCCTACTGTGGCATTTGAGAGCCCTAAGCAAAGAGGAGCACCACCTTTCAACAACAAGGGCTAGCACAGCCAGATGCACACCACAGATATTTATCATGTTATCGGGACTTTGGGATGGAGCACCAAAAAATAAAAAAAATCAAACCACCTGATTTAATCCAGACATGTGGTAGCAATAACGGGGCTATGCATTCTTGAGCACCATCTACTGGTACGCTGTCCATAAACCAGAGGCACGCAGATGTAGAGCACCCTGCCACAGCTGCGCTCACGTAAACGCACAGGGCTCCTGGCCAGCACTGAGCATTTACAAGCTCCCAGCCAAGCCTTACAGCTGGGAGCCTGGGGCACACGGCTCCGAGAGCAAAGCTGGAGGAGGCTCGCAGGTCCCTGGTGCTGATGGTTGCCTCTGCTCCTGCAGGCAGTGCCGCAGCCTGCGGGCCTCTCCGCAATGCTGCAGTGCAAACATGCTCAGGAATTCAGCTTCGGGCCCCGGGCTCTGAAGGATGCGCTGATCTCGACCAACCCAGCCCTGCAGGAGCTCTATGCCAAGGCTTTCTCCAGGGCGGAGAAGCTGTTCCTCTCCGAAGCCTACAACCCGCAGAGAACGCTCTTCTGCACGCTGCTCATCCGGACGGCTTTCGACTGGCTCCTCAGCCACCCCGATGCCCCCGAGGACTTTGAAACCTTCTATCACGCCATGCTGCAGAGGAAGCAGAGCTTCTGTCGGAAGCACATTTACCTGCAGCCTATAGGTAATGTGGGTGTCCCCTGGTAAAGCATGGGAGGGAGGTGGTGCCAAACACTACTAACCCATCAGCCTCTTCCAAGGACTAACCAAGGACGGGAAGTTCAGTCGGTAGTACCAAAGGCTCTGCCATGCCCTGAGTCCAGAGTCACAAGTCGTGATGACCCCACAGAATCATAAAATCATTAGGGTTGGAAAAGCCCTCCAAGATCATCTGATCCAACCATCCCCCTGCCACCAATGTCACCCACTAACCCATGTCCCTAATCACCAGGCCCAACCTTGCCTTGAACACCCCCAGGGACGGTGACTCCACCACCTCCCTGGGCAACCCATCCCAATGCCTTTCTGAGAAGAAATGTCTCCTCGTTTCCAACCTGAACCTCCTCTAGTTGTAGAGAGCAGTAAGGTCTCCCCTGAAAGACTAAATAACCCCAGTTCCCTCAGCTGCTCCTCAAAGGACTTGTGTTCCAGGCCCTTCACCAGCTTCATAGCTCTTCTCTGGACACGGCACCATGTGTGCCCTTGGGTGAGACTTGCTGGAAATATATGTATGCACAAATACGCATATATATAAGACAACGCTGGATAAAACAGCATTTCTGGAACTCCATCCCTGCCAGTTAATAAAAAACAAACAGCTCCCTGTCCCCAGGCTAATCCTGCTGGGCTGCTTATCTCAGAGATCACCTTCTGAGCACATCTGCTTTGCTGTGATAGACACCACCAGGTCTCAGGGTGACCTCTGAAAGAGCCCCCATCTCCTCCATACCTGGCCAGCCACTTGGAGGTAACTGCCACATCCCAGAGTAAGCAATTACCTTCACAACGAGCCTGCCTTGTGCCCAGTTGCTGCGGCCAGCCCCACAAAACCCTGTCAGAGCACTGACACCACGGCTTCTCTTCTCAGACCTGATCGAAGGGCCTGCCGGGCTGTCGCTGCTGGATTCCCTGCAGAGCTGCGTTGAGTCCTTCTTCCTGGGGCTCCGTGTCAAGTGCCTTCCCTCCATTCCCATCTCTTCCATCCACTGCTGCTACCGCCACAGCCAGGACTCGGACAGGGTGCAGCTTCACGCAGGTAAGGACCTGGCACCGTCCTGGCACCAGCCTGGTGTGCTGGCACCATGGAAAATAGGAAATGCCTGCGATATCCCTTCATTGCCTGCGCAGGGAGGGGACGAGGAAGGGAGTGAAAAGGGAGAAATCCTGTTCCCATGGAAAAGCCAGAACTCTGAGGCTGGAAACAGGAATAAAAAACAAAGTGACTTTCATCACATTTTCCTCTGCTGTTTGTGTTTTTCAGCACTGTTTTGTTTAGATCCCGCTCGGATCAGCTCTGGGGGAGGGCACTGTAGATCTCATGCGGGCTGAGTTCTTCCACCTCCTGCCCAGAGCCAAAGTAAATCCGTGGCCTGGGTGGTGCAGGTGGGGAATTCAGCAGCCTTTCATGTTCGGAAATCGGGGTTCAAGTGTCACACAGCTCCCCAGGGCAATGGGTCCACCAGCTGCCAAACTCGAGCTGCACAAACACCCATCTGGAGCGAGCTGCTTGCAGGTAGCAGGGGCAGCATGTGCCTGTCCTGGCCCCCGTGCCACAGCCATGGGGCTGCTCCAGCACAGCTCTGAAACACCCCTGGGGGAGTTTTGGTAGTTCCACGTGCTCATTTCCATGGGGTGGTGCTGAATTCATCTGCACCTCTGCCCTGGGGTCTGCTTAACCTTAACGCTGTGCTCAGCACCACTTGAAAAGCCAGGTCTGCTTGTGCTCTGATTTGAGAGGACGGGCTGCACAGCTGCGATTCTCCATCCGATACACTGGGTCCAGCAGCTCTGCCTCACTGCAGCTTGGATTACGTGCTCCTTCCCGTTAGCAGGAGGAATTCTGGCTCTTGCATGCCTTCCAAGGATGCTTTGTTTTAATGACCATCTCTCTTGTGTTTGTCCAGATGGGATCCTGAACTTCCTGAAGAACAACAAGCCCATGGATGCTCTGTGTGTCCTTGGACTCACTCTCTTGGACCTTTACCCATGTGAGACCTGGAGCTTCACCTTCAGCAAATTCCTGCCAGGACAAGGTGGGATTGGTGTCCAATGATCTAGTACAGGGCGTGAATAAGGCAGCACTGTACCAAAAAGCCTTCCCTGGGAGACCAGAATAACCAAATCTTATCCTTATTTTTTGTTTCCACTCCTTGATGAGAGGAACTGTTTTTTCCCAATTTAAAACTGGGATCTCAGGGCTCCTGATCCAGGGCTGCTATTTCAGGCAAAGGTAACCAAGGCGCTGCAGACCTTGGAAGCGTGGCTCACCACACTGGACTGCGCTATCACAGCTTTCTTCTTGTGCTGCCTAAGCTGAGAGACAGTCACAAGCTTACATGCGCCTCTCTTTACAGAAGTGGGAGTCTGCAGCTTTGCCAGATTTTCCGGGGATTTCCCCCACGGTAGCTGTAGCAGCTTGAACCCGCTGGTGCAGAAGGAACGGTTAGGCCAAGTCAGCAAGGAAAGCAGAGACCGGACCGTGCCGTTCAGTGCCCAGGAGATGGTCCAGTGCTGTAAGGTAGGACTGGCACATTCCTGCACCCCGTATTTCTTGCAGTGTGGGGTTTAATACTTCAGACCTGGGCATAATCCACCTCTCAGCCCAGTGAAGCCTGAGACTCTGCTCCTGTACCGGTCCATGCATTTACACAGTCCTAGGCAGTCTGTATCTCAGTGCACTGCACGGATCTCCCTTACGCCCCTTGCCACTGGAGCAAACTGCAGCATCAGCTGCATGGAGAGGTGACAGGACTTACAGCACAGCAGCACTGGGACAACTGCCCAGCTCCCAGCCTCCTGCTTGGGACATCTGAGTCAGGAGATGTGCAGGCAGTAGGACCTGTTAGCTGATGAAGTATTTGGAGATTAATTTGGATAGCTAATGGTGTTCCGTGTCAGCTAGTGGTTAGCTGGGCAGGTGCATCTTCCTCAGACACCGGCATCCGTCAGGGAAGAGGACCGGGCACTAACACTTGTCCAACCTGCTTAAGTGGACAGATGAGAAAAAAATATTAGACACGTTTGCATGTATATTTATATGCCTTAAGTCCCATCCGTCTCCAGCACGTCATCTTCATGAGTGCTCTCACCCCCCACCCTATGCCCAGTGCTGCTGCTAGCATTTCTCGCAATGCTGGCCCACGCCAAGTACCTGCACCAACGCCTTCAGTGCCATTTCTCTCTGCCTCGCTTTGTGTTTGCTCAGGACGTTCTAGTCTGGGGTCTCTTCCTGTAGAATTTCAAAGGGAATGAGGTGGCAATGGGAGGAGGAGAACCTTCCATCCTCGGCCATCCTGCAGCTGCCAGTTCCCCAGGCAGTCACGCTTGGCCAGCTGACTCCAGCTTAGCTTTTGCTTTGGCACAGACATTGTGCTTTGAAAGGACCCAGATCTGTTATTGCCAATAATTTCGTACAGGTTTCTCACATGGACTGTGCTGCTCTTTTCCGACCCCACTGGGATTGATTTTCTCCTTTAAAAAACAAAAGGAAACAAAACAACCACCTTTTGGGGAAGAGAGCTTCATCAGCACTGCCTGAAACACTACCTATGGGGTCTTCCCAGAGCTGCTTCCAAAACACACATCTCCCCCTCCTCCACTCCCCCAAATCAGGATGTTGGGTACCTGGGAAGCAGGGAGCTGTGTTCCCCTTAGAAAAGCCAAGGCTGGAGGATGGCCACGCCGAGCTGGTTAGACTGCCAGAGAGGTGACGGGAGAGGAAGGGACAAGGAAGCAGGAATAACCGCTTGCTGCTCTGATTTTTGCATTCCTGCCAGGTGACTTGCCACGAGATCTGCCACCTGATGGGCCTGGGGACGTGCCGCTGGCTGCAGTGCATCATGCAGGGCGCGCTGAGCCTGGACGAGGCCCTGCTGCGGCCGCTGGAGCCCTGCCCCATCTGCCTGCGCAAGCTGCAGTACGTTGTGGGCTTCAAGCTGGTCGAGCGCTATAGGGTGAGTGATAGAGCCCCCAGACCTTCCCGGAGCAGCTGCCAGGCTGCTGACCCCAAACCACGGTGCTAAATGCACTACAGCAGCATGTTAAATGCAGATGCTGCTCTCAGGGCAAGTTTCAGAGCCCATAGATCTGCTAACACCACACATGGACGCCACCACGAGCAGTGCTAACACTCCCATAGCTCTCGAAGGGGTTTTCTGCCTCTGTTGTCTAAAAAGCTGGATTCGGCAGCCAAACAGCTAGTGGAATATAAATAATCTCCCCATTCTCATTCCGTACCCTATCTTCTTGCTTATTATTCCTGTCTGACAAGCATCATGTTCAGAGACAGGATTTTCCACGGCTGCCTGTTTTAAAGTCTGTGGGTTATATTTGTAACGAGATGCGTGCAGAATGAGAACGGGGACGCCTCTAGTTTCATTCAGCTCACAATCAGATGCACAGAAGCATGTCAAAGCATGCGGGGGAAAATACGCTTGCGTGGTTTTGCTGCTCGCCTGTGTGTCTGTGCAGTGTTAGACCCGTCTGGTGCTTGCTTCTGCCTGAGAGCTGCCCAGATCGCCCAGAACACCAGGGGAACGTGCTCTGGTTTATTTAAATGCCTGGCCTGTCACCATCCAGCTATTGCTTTCTAGAAGAGAACTGCTGTCTGCATTAAGCCCTTCTAGAAATGCTTTTCCTTTACACCTGCGGTAAATACTGTAATTGGCTCAACATCCCCTGGCAGCAGCAGACACAAAGCTGAAGAAAGGCCTCACTTGCCAACCATCACATCTGCTTCCCTGAGAGTGGAAGCTCAGCGAGATATAGTACACGCCTGTAGGAGACACTTGTGATAAGCTCTGCGAGAGGCTTTGCTGCTGCCTTGAGAGAGGAGATAGGAACGTCAGAGATGAAGCCAGGAGTTAAGCAACTCTCTGCGAAGAGAGCACAGAGCACTTGAAGACAATATCAGATCAGATGACAGTTACTTGCAAAGAATATTTTGGGAGGTCGTGGCCAGCCAAGTACAAGGCTGAAGTCACATCTCCCTCTGGAGCACGAGCAAGAATCCCCACCTGCCGCAGAGCAGCCCCAGACGTTCCCAATAAATACAGGAAATGCCAGACACGGAGCCGTTCCTCCCCAGGAGCAGGTAGTGCTGCGAACGTCTGTGACTGAGACAAGATTACAGGCAGAAGAGCACGTGGGACAGGAAACCAGTCCTTATGTAGGAGGATGAGCCCTTCAATTTATTTATCTGAGCTGCACTCAGAAACATACTCCATTTTGTCATCGCAGCTGCTCATTCCGCGATGAATTGTCTTGAAAATTGAAAGCAACCCAATTCTCACTGCGCTTCCCCAGCACAACCAACATTTCCACCTGCTGCTTCTGCAGCCTCCCGGGCTGTTCTGCACGTAGGGCCTGTACCAGAATGCAGTGATTGCAATGGCCACGCTGAAAAACAAAAGAAACCAGAACACACGACTCACCAGTGCTCGAGCTGCCCTTAGAGCCTGGCTTAGCAGCACAGGACAGCTGTATCCTCACCCTGGTGTTAACCATAATTTCTGCAGCCTTTGCAAGTTCACTAGTTAGGGTACAAATACTGGTTTAGCAAAGCTAAATCATGAATATTTGAGGACTGGAGCTTGGCTAAGGGCAAGGATAATATTTTAAGTCTAGCTAACGCTGCAGAGACCCGTGCCCTAGAGTACTGTTGTTTGTTCTCCACGGGCTGCATTAGCATGGCTTCGATCTGCTCCCAGGCGCAGTGTGACTGTCCTGCGGATGGGGCATGGTGGCCCTGACATGGCACAGGGGCTTAAAAAATTTCCACTGCCTCCCCACTGGAGTTCCCTGAAGTGTCAGATCACAGATTTCAGTCCTAGTGACTCCACGTGCTCTTGCCTGCAGGTAAACTAAGACTGTAAAGAAGGTGCCCCGTTCCAGTTATATCTGTGAACACTAAAAAAAAAAAAAAAAAAAAGAAAAAGGAAAAAAAAAAAAAGGCTGCAGCCCTACAAACCCTTCACATCTGTGAGGCAATAAACCACCCAAGAGCAAGAAACAGGAAAGATTTCTGGGTTTTGGTAGTGATCTCGAGTCAATTATTCCTTCCATTAATAATAATCCAGATGTTCTCTGTGAACATCCTTGTCTCAGCAGTTTCTTTTCCTCTTCTGGGGAATTGTGCTAAGTAGCAGTTGTGATTCTTTCCCAGATTCTTAGTCTTGGGAGCTGAAAAGAGACACAGAATCACGGGCTATTGGCAGCTTCCAAACAGCCCCACTGTCCCCTTCCCCAGTCTGGCTCCTGCTGCAGCTTCTGGTGCATTCTTTGTTTTTTAAGCCCAGAGGGATGGAGGGGCTGCTGGAGGTGGGATGAGGCAGGAGAAAAGTTGTCCCTTTGCATTTTGACTTGCCCCAGAGGGAGGGGGCAGGGCAGACTAACTTAGCTGAAAGGGTCCATTTTACTCTTGTATGAAATTCTTCCCTGAGGCTCCATGCACAGACTGAAGCGAGAAGCAGGGCCGATTTCTCCCACCCACTCAATTTGAGCTCTTTATCTTTTCTGTCACTTGCCTGAAGAGAGAGCAATAGAGGAGGAGAGGGGGAAGGGAGAGGGGCGATGCTCCTACAGACGACAGCTCTGTAGCACTGCAAATTTTGTGCCCACTTCTCAAACATGACAGCACTGGGTTCACTGCTGTGTGCATGGACCCAGCACAGTGACCAGTGCACTGGGGCCACAACCCAAGTTAATGCCCTGTGCCTGTCACCCCTGCCTTTTCCAAGGCAAGTACAGTGCTTTGCAAATGTACCAGCTGGGAGCTGCAGAGAGGAAGGCTGAGGAAATAGGCCACGAGGGTGTGAAAAAGCTGAAAAACAAACAAAAAATGCCAACAAGGCAGACAGGGAGATCACCTTTTATCCAGTGATGACTGGAGTGGTGATTCATCCCCCCAGAGCACAAGGAATAAATGTGCCAGAAGCAACCCGCTATATGCCACATTGTAGCGTTTAATATTTAAAAAGGAAATTGTCTCAGACATTTTCCTTTCATTAATTCTTTCCTGGAGCCCGGCCTTCCAACTTGTGCGCTTCAGCCCGAGAGGTGAGGAGCTATTCTTGGGAATACAACACACATTGCCACCGGAGCCAACCACACCATGAAACAAAATTCTTCCCCGCTATCTCAGGAGCTTTTGTGGTGACACAGCTTCCTCTAGGAAGGCGCTGGTTTGGCTCTAGTGGAAATCATGCGCAGAAACGGGGGAGAGAATTTGTGCTGTTTTTCTCAAGTGTCTTCAATAACGTGGCAGATTCAGCCCACATCTGATGGGGCCGGCTCTGCCACAGCCACTGACTCCAGGAAGACAAGAGAAAGCCCCTGCTCCTGGCAGGGAGCCCCACAGCATCCCAAGACAGCTAGGTTTCCCCAAAAACATTAGGAAAGGCTTACCTGTTTTCTCTTGTTCTCTAAAATGCTGCCTTTTCCCTTCTCATCACAGAAGCTCTACGCCTGGACGCAGACCGTGCTGTCCACGTGGCCGAGGCAAGAGTCGGCAGACCTGTCAGCCTCGGAGGACGTCCCCGCGGTCAGCTCGGACTCCGGGATGTGCTGTGAGAACGACTCGGAGGCGGTGACCTCCTTGTCGGAGCCGCTCACGCCAGACACGTGTAGCCAGGCCCTGTCCATCGGCCAGGAGCTGGAGCAGGACGAGCAGTCGGGCTCGCTGGCCGAGGCACACAGTCAGCCCCAGCTCGCCGGGTCCACCAAGGCCACAGATATCGTTAAGGATTACGAGCTGTGGCTGGAGACCTGCATCGCTGCCCTGGAGAGGAACGTCTCCGAGGAGGAGCTGGCTCAGGTGGACAAGGCCGTGGACGCGCTGGCCAAGTGGGAGATGTTCACGGGACAGCTGCCCGTGATGAAGAAGGACCTGCCCTTTGCTAGGGACAACACCGGGCTGCGGAAAGTTCTCGGAGACAAATTTTCCTCCTTGCGGAGGAAACTGAGTTCCAGAAAACTGTCCAAAGGGGAATCGTCCCCTCATCGCTGGCGGTGGGAGGAGAACTAGCGAGGGTCTGCCTTGGGATGGGCCAGCTCTGCTCCCAGGGCTTTGGTTGCATTACTGTCCTGCTCCTGAGCTGTCTCACCACGAGTTGTTGCTGTCAGAGAGAAACAGGAACTCCCTCCAGGAATAAAAGGTGTTTCTTTTTTTCTGAGATTGCTAACATCATTTTGACATGATCAGTTCTTTGGTAAGGGTTTTTCCTGTGCTGGTCTAAGCTCTAGCATGACTCTAAATTCCTGTCAAGTCCTATGTAGGCACTTAATTTTCATGCTGTATTTCATTTGGTCTGAAGTCAGCTGGGAAGAGGTCTATGCTAAACACTAAACACATTCACACAGAAGCTCGGGCCATCTGAACAAACAGATGCAAATTAACCAGGGCAGCTCTCTTCCCATACACAGAGCTCTCCTACTTAGCATTTCTGTCTGACGCAGGGCTATTATTCCTCCCTCTCTCCCCCCTGCCAGACCTTCATCTCTATTCCGTTCACTGCCCCATCGGCTGGAGGCTGAGCCCAGCGCGGGAGCACAAACGAGGCCGACAGACCACGGCTGTGGGTGGGGGGGAGAGATGGAGGCGGAGGGACACGGAGGCGGTGAGCGAAGCAGAAAGCTGCCAAGCAGCTCATATCCCCTAAAGAACAGCGTTTGTGTGACGGCTGTCTTTTGGCGGACACTCCGGGGGATCTCCAAGGCTGCTTCACTTCAAAGCCAGGCTTGGAGCTGTAAGCTAGAACTACTCACATCCTCTGCAGATTGGCACTGGAGGGAAAACCTTTGGGAAAAAAAAAAAAGAAACAACACAGAACAAGAAGCAAGCATTCTCACACACATTGATTATTAACCTAAAAGGGGGAAGTACACACGGATTCCTCTCCCTGCCTTAAGAAGGCAAAACCCCATTCCTTTCGCTCTTCTCTGCTCCATAAGTCACCCACTGAAGGGGAACAGGAGCTGTGCTGGCCCCAGGAGCTGCCTTCCCCTGCTGGGGGCACGCTGTGTCCCTCCAGCTATTTATAGATGGAGCTCAAGAGGCTGATGGCTTTCAAGCCCTGTAATAGCAGCACAGGGAAGGCTGGCCCTCTCCTCCCACAGCTCGCTCAGGCCGCAGCACTGATAACGCTCCCTACAGCTCGCAGGGCCATGGCCACACTCAGATTTCCCCCACCTAAAAATATCTTTGAATTAACAACTGCAAAGGACAGGAAAGCAGGTAGGTCCAGTTCAGCTGGGGCGTGAGACAGGCTATTTCCCTCAGCATAGCTAATAATTAGGGCTTTCCACAGTGCTTGCCCTGTGCACTTTGAAGGCAAGAGGACCCAAAACCCTGCAACGCATTTTTGGAGTAGGTAGGGAGACAATCAGAGGAAGGCGTCCAAGAAAAGCTCGAGATTTACTTGTGAAAGTACAAAAGATTTTGCTTAAATTCAGCCGAATTCAGGACACACAAGCAAATCCACTTGAGTACGATTCAAGCAGGGAGAAAAAGGGAATTTGACTTCAGGAATGGCGATGGCAGCTCCTTTTCCAGGCTGTGCACCCTGGCTCAGCGCAGCGGGGCCGCTGCTGCCGCCCTCTCCTGGTGCCTCCGAGGGGCTCTCGGCCACGGCATCCTGCCCTGCAGCAGAAATTCCCCGAGCAAATCCTACCGGAATTACAAACCCGCGTACCGCCCCACGCTTGCTCATGCGTTGCTGTAACAGATTTACTATTTTAAGCAAGAGATTGCTTTTTTGTTTGCTCTTACTTGATTCCGTAGTGAATCACGAGGCTGAACTTTCGAAACTTTCCCCAAAGACACCATAAACTCAGGATGACAATACGGCCCGAGGGAGAGAGACAGACGGCTTTCTGTCATAAAGTCCAAAAGCAACAGAGCAGGGGAGGCACAAACCCAACCTGCACTGCTGCAGAAGTCACAGATGGGAAACTCCCTGTGTGACACTCGCTTTATAGACCTGTGTTAGCTCTGCTGTGAGAGCACCAATGCCCGCTGTAGAGCTGTCACTTACCACTAACAGATATTTTTCATGCTGCCAGTGACAGAACCACCACTTATCAGCTCCGTGTGTCCCAAAGAAAGAAGTAAAGGAGCAGGGCCACTCACCCACCTGCGTGGCAGCTCAGTGGGGCCTGCAGGCCAGACGCAGCCTTGCGGTGCCAGGCAGAAAGAAAATGGCTGTTACACGTCCAAGTCCTTCAGCAGGTGGAGACGAGGAAGGGGTCCGAGCGCTGCTGGCCCCTGGGAATATGAAGGTTGTGGTGCCCAGGTCAGGCTCCCAACACCAGCACACGGAGCTGTAGCAACTGTCCAGAGCCAGCAGTACTCAAGCACAGCGAGGGAAACACAGGGGAGTAATAATACCTCACCCTTGCATTACAAAGCCTGCACCAGTGTGAGCAAGGACCCTCTCCTTTCTCCACCGTGGGCAGCCTGGTTTGCAGAGAGGAACGTGACTGGCCAGGGCCACACAGAAAAACAAAGGTGGTAACCAGGACTAAAGCACAAAGGGGCCGTTCCTATCCTTACCTGCAGGTACTGGTGTTGTAGCGGGGCAGAAAACAGTTGACAGAAGAAAAAAATACATCAAAGGTAAGCCCCTAAATAAGATACCCTGCATTTTAAGCAGCAGCCATACTATCAAATAAAGCAGGTTTCTGAGGAGATCTTTCTACACAGAGAAGTGTGGGAACAGCAACATAACTTGCAGCTAATAAACTGCTGACTTGTGGGCCAGGAAGAGTTTCACCACAGGGTAGGAGGTGGGCAGGAGAGCCTAGGTGTAACATTAAGCAGCCCCTCAGTTCGTTGAGCCTCCTGCAGGAAGATGAGCAACAAAAGGAGCAGGGCACCAGGACAAGGATGAAGGCAGGTCACTGGGAAGAGAAGGATCAGCAGCAGCCTCCCTCACAGCCCCAGCAAGGCAGCGCCTTCAGCCCCTGCCTCCCGACAGGACATCTTGCTGCCCTGACAGGATGATCTAGAAATGAACCCTGCACGTTACCTCGCTGCTGCCTTCAGGAGATGCTCAACTTATTTTGAAGCAACTTCTGAGGTCCATAATCCCTGACAGAGTAGAAAGCACAGCCTTTTAATAGCTTTACGAGCTCATAAAGACAAAGATCTTTTTTCAAGAATAAATTGGCAAAACATTCTGTTCTTACTCCTAAGATGTTGCTGTAACTGAAGGTAGCAGGGACACAACACATCTGCCATGGGGTGAAAGAAAACCTTTTCTTTTCTCCTAGTTACAGGTAAAATTGCTTGTAACTGATTGCAAAGGTGGGAGAGAAGCCAGTGCCTTCCGCAGATGTTTCATCAGCAATACCCAGCCCTTTGTGATTTAGCAGCAGATGTGACCACCTCCCTCTCCTAATAATGGTGCTTTTAGCTGAAGTTCATTTCTGCTGTGCAAAATTAAGGCTTTAAAGCTACTTGTAAAAATCTCTGAATACTCTAACAACTTCTTCCCTTAACACCATGCGGCTTCACAAGATGCCAGTCAGTCTTAAGGAAAATGGGAAGAAATATGGTAATTTTTGTTAGTAACTGTTTAAAAACTTCTTCCCAATCCTACAGAATAGTCAGATACAAGACATGAGCTGGAAACCACAGGGATTTACTTTATTTCCTCAGTCTCTCCTTTAAGAAACTGTAATGAATACTAAGTACATAAGGGGGCCTACAGGAAAAATGAAGGGCTTTTACTGGGGAGTTGAGTGATAAGACAGGAGGTAATGGTTTTAAGCTAAAGGAGCGTAGATGTAGTTTAGATATGCAGAAGAAATACTTTACTGTGAGGGTGGTGAGGCACTGGCACAGGCTGCCCAGAGAAATTGTGGCTGCCCCATCCCTGGAAGTGCTCAAGGCCAGGCTGGATGGGGCTTTGGGCAACCTGGGCTGGCAGTAGGCATCCCTGCCCATGGCAGGGGGGTGGAATTAGAGGATCCTTCAGGTCCCTTACAGCCCAAACTTTCTCTACACTCTATCTTTTAAGGCTGTAATTCACTGGAATATTTCTTCCCAGAAAAGGGACAATTTGCCTTCACAGAGCCTACAAAAGAGGTCACATGGAGCCATGCTGCTGCTGAGGGTCTCAAACTAGGAAGAATGTGATCACACCTGGGAACCTCTTACAAGCTGGTAACAAATCTGCCATTCACTTGCTCCCATTTTCAGGGATGCTGACCACTGGCAAAACACATTGTCACCTGAAAGTGCTCAGCACCTCCAGGGGAAAAAAGGCAGCCATTCCCAGAAGCCCGATGTAGCTGAGGACCTAACATTCCCAGTGATTAGTGAAAGGACAAACATTGCTCCATAGACTTTCAAATTGTGCACCTGCCAATGAAATTGATTGGACATTAACAGTTCACACAAGAAACAATTAAGATTTGCCACAAAAACCTGTCAGCTGTGACCTTTCAGAGTAGAAGCATGAAAGGTTAACAGCATTCCTAAGAACTGGAGCTCAAATTCTGGCAGACTTAGCTGATGCCATAACGGCAATCCTGTGCAACAGGGATGCTGAGAACTCCTCAAAGGTCAACGGTTCTGCACCGTAGCACAAGGATACCACAGGACACAAGTAAGGAAGTCCAAGAGGGGACTGGCACCAGAAAAAGAAGCAAGGATAGTTCCTATGGCTATTATCAGATACTACACAACAGAAGAGAAGTCTCCAGCAGGTGTTACCAGCTCAAGCTTAATTGTCTTCTCTTGCTGAGCTGAAAATACATACACACAAACTCAAGCTGCGTCTCCCCTTCCCATCAGTCCTAATGTGTAAAACATTTACTGAAACATCACAGATGAATGAGTTGGAAGTTTTTTTTATAGGTTAATGTTTCACCAGCCTTCAATTCCTGGACACATTCAGGAAGAATTATTCAGACCAGAACCGGGGAGGTGGGAGGTGCATAAAGATTAAAGAACAAGGTTTTATTGCATGACAGCTGTAGTTCCATGCAGCCCGTGCTGTAATTTATTCAAAAAGCAGCTTTTTGCAGAAATTTTTTCAAGGCAATAGTCATTCTCTAGACTCTGTTGAAAGATAAAAGCCATGAATAACAGTATAACAAGTCAAGTTTTAATAGATTTATAAAATTCATATATACAAAACAGTAAACTAAGTCACCAAAGCTATAAAATACACTTTTTACACATCACAATATAATTTTATCTAGTACACAGTTTTCATAAATTGAAACTATTACAGCAAGTAGCTGCTTCTATTGTGGATGCTGTTTTGGTGCTATAAAGACACTTATGTGAGCAGTCTGGAACTGTGCTTTTAATTTATGCATTTTTTTTTTACCTTCTTTAATTTGTCACTGTTTCTAAAGTACTTTCCTGTGATTGTTAGAAAATTAAGGCTAAACTCAGGCCTTTCTTGCCCAATGCAGTGAACTGGTTTAAACAAAAAAAGATATTGCATAGTATGTGTGTTACAATGCATAGGCACCACAGAGCAAGTAAATTGCAGAATAAAAAGATAACATTAATTGGCTTCCTAGCTACATGATTGTGTCACGAGATAACTTGGTGTTTTGTCAGTTTGCTTTCATACATATTGATTCCATAAACAAGACAACTCATCACAAGAGCAATAAATACTAGCCATTTTGTTAAGTGGAGTCTCCAGAAATACTGCTTAACATGGATCATCAATTCAAGCTCATTACACATCCCAGATAACTTAACCTGTACATCGGAAAAACGCTCATTATCCTAAAGACCGTTAATGGCTTCGGTGTGAGCGGGAGTTTGAACATGTCTTCAAACCTATAACCACCGAGCATGCTTCCCAAGTCTTGTGAACTACCAAAAAGACCATTCCTCTTCCACATCCCCCTTCTCCCTGCTGTCTGCTGCCAGCCTTTGCACCCAACCACCCACACATAAGCTCAGCACAAAAGACTGACGGGAGGTACAAGCAGAGCAGCAGTGCCATTCCAAAATCTGTTCCTTCCCTCAGAAGAATCTCTCCCTTAGGTCCCACTTATGAAAAAAATTTTCTCTCCATCAATTGTAGTTTTTATTCCAATAACGGAAACAGTATCTTATCTAGCCGTTCCCCTGAAATGCTTCTCGTGCTCTGGTATCTTGAAGAAAGGTTAAGTAGCTGTTAGGAGTAAGATGCACTGTCTGGCCAGAGATCTGCATCCCATATTTTAGCAGGAACTGAGTTTTAGCACCCAGTTATGAGCAGATGAAGAGAGATTTACAGCGGAAGGGTGTGCAGCTGCAGCAGGGCCAGCCTTGCCAGCCTGCTGCTGTTAATTCACAGCCAATAGCTCTCTGGAGTCACTCAAACCTTTTGGGGTCAATGCAGATGGCATTTCTTTTCAACACAGTCAGTCTTCAAGCACCATCAGCTTTTGGGATCTGTTTAGGAAGTTGCTCCTCTCTCCTGCTCCCTTCCAACATACTTTGGCTTTTTACCAGAATGCCTACCTTGGAAGTCAGTGCTGCTCTTTTTTTTCACTCCGTGATTAATTTCACACCGGACAGAAGACATGACCTTTGGGCATATGCCAAGAGCTAGGCTGCGATACAGTTTGTCAAGCCAGGCACAGAACCGCTAGCACTGACGACCCAGTATGTCCACACTCCCCACCCAGTAAGACAACAAGCATATCAACACACAAACAAACTTCAATACCGCTTTCCAAACGCTGTTAGGAAGACAAAAGCTTTAAGAGTCCAGCTAAATTGCCCAGGCACCAAGATGAGTGAAGAGAGAGCATCACCTGGTTAGGACAACAGCAGTTTCAGCTCCGAACATCCTGGCTTTGGTCAATTCCATCTATGTAAATAAATTAGTGTCAAAACAAAGAAGTGCCCACTTCACAGCACAGAGATCACCCCAGCTAGTTACAAAACAGGTAATATTAAGAAGCACTACATTTTGTATTGTCTTGCCAATTACTTCCTCAGTAGGCTAGACAGTCCTCATCCAGAAGTGCGTGGAGTTGGTATTAATCCAGCCCAGATCTGGCCCAGGCGATGCTGGTTTTCACCAATTCCTGAAATCTGTTATAGGCTCGTTTACAAAAGTAGGCATAGATGTTTTATGGCTGCTGCTAAAACACCCTACCCACCACTTCCCGTGTTACAGAAGTAAAGAAGAGCGTACTGAGGTAAAGCGTTGGCAGTGCTATGTTAAATCCCTGACTACCCCATGTGTTTTTATACTAGAAAAATGTTATAGAAAAAGGCTACTACTGAACCCATCGGAACCCAAGAGAGGTCTCATGACGAGAGGTCTGGTTTGCAGGACAAGCTGCACTGTAGGGAGGTATTATTGCCTATCTCGTTTTTTGCCTCAAGCTGGCATGCATCAAATTGTCCATCAACCAAAAGTACTCCTGAAAATTTGATAAGAAAAATCATGTGTTCAAACACACTGCTTGAAAATCAAAAGGGAGCTTTTACAGAATTCCTTGAGTTCTATCCAGCACGATAGGTTCTTCAGAACTGAAAAGGTAAATTCACAGAAAAGGCTGCAAAACATGAAGTTATTATCCAGAATACAGCCACCTAAAGAAGGCAAAGGGCATGTTTTCTAAAGTGATCTTCTGGGGAAGGCTGCCAGTTTCTTCAGTGGTTCCATGTCTATTCTTTTAATTTCTTTCTCTCTTTTTTCTTTTCTTTTTCCCCCCCCCCCCCCCCCCCCCACTAACCAGGACTACTGAATACCTGGGTAGCATTTCAAACGGAAAGTTTTTCATATCAAAACCTATTTCAAGTGTCCCAGGGGAACAAAATTTTAGTCTGTAGTGCCACATACAGATGAGCTTTTCCTACACCATTTCATTATTTTTTTTTTTAATTAGTGTACATTTCTCCACTCTGCTTGGTTCAGGCATTAGTAAGCTCAGAAAGTCAAAATGGATGCCTTTAGGAGCTCCTTCATGCTTGTAACATGACTAGTTCTAGGTTTGATGCAGCAATATATTCAGTTTTTTAAAATACTATTATCACATCAAATACTCTATGCTGCCATACCAAACAGAGTAAGTTCAATTCTTCATATGAAACTCAAAGCATCTTTGAGTTGTAGTGTGAAGCTGAGTGGCCAGTAATTTCTGCAATCAACACTAGGAACTATTTAATTGCTTTAAAGTGATAACTGCCTATTAAACATGTCATTTATAGAAATTACTCCTACTCTTCCTTATTAAATTCCAATTCACTGTCATCTGGTATTGCCATCTCAGAATTGTTCAGAAAGTGACAGCACTGCAATTTGTTAGCTTAAAAATAAATACAAAGTACTGCTTGATGAAATACTCCCATTTAGTTAGTTTTTCTACTTAAACTGCACGATTACGTAAGTTTCTCCTGCATGCACAAGCTGCCAGCATTTCCTCTCTTTGTCCTTGCAAGAGACAACCCATTTGCAACACCCCGTCACTGGTCACTGACCTGTAGCATCAGAGAATGGACAGCATTTTTTTTTTTTTTTTTCAAGTAGCTGTTCAAGGTCTCCATCTGATTATCATCCTGCTTGTGACCTATTTCCTGACTAGCCAAATGAACAATAACCCTATAAAGTTAACACAAAAAGATGTTCTCTCCAGCTGTGTTTACCTGCAAAGTTCTCCAGGATGTCACTTAAAGTTTTTTTTTTTTCTTGTGAAAGGACTACGCAACTGATCAAGCCTGTCCTGAGATGTTTGTACAACTTAAGCTACCTACATTCTGCTTTAGTAATTAACCAATTTACCATAACATGATTTTCTGGCTTTATTATACTACAACTTAGCTTGAAAAACAAAAACAAAATACCTCAGTTGTGCAAGAAGCAGAGTCTATATTTAGCAAAGAAATTTACCTGCCACCTGAAAAATAATCCTTTTTACTCGCAGTCCAAATCCTTCTCAAGTTTGAGAAGGGCTTCACTTTTGCATGAAGAGTCTCCTGATCTTGGGTTCCTGGTGCAAACCAATGCTATCAAACCCAAATTACACACAAAAGAGCCTACTGAGCCAAACCACTGATTTTCATCCGCAGTCTAGAGCATCATGCTTAGGCCCATTTTGTCACGAGAAAGAAGAAAAGCAATAATGGGCCACAGGTGAGCCAACTGGTTCCCTAGAACTCTGATTTATTGTGCAAAACTGCTGCTTCATACAAAAAATCACTAGCAAGACTGACAGCTCAATATGAGATAACTCATGCTGTTTCTTTTCCAGGTGCAGATCAAGCTACTTAAAGTATATGTTGCATTATTAGCTCTGTTTAGAGTTTTAAATCCATACGGTGACTATGGATACAAAACCATGGATGACCATGGAAAGAAAAACAGAACAGGAAATTCCACACTATGCCTCCCAGGTAAAACTACAGTAGATTCAGACATAAAACTGAGGTAATTCTTGAGAAAAAAAATAGAGTTGAAAGGGAATGCTTAACTCATTTGAGAAAACAAGCATCATTTTAGCCCATCTAGAAAATTTAGTGAAAGAATAAAGCTCACAGCAAACTAGGAAATAAAATCAAGTCAACCTAGACGTCAGGTCAGCCCATGACTGCCTCCTCTTTTCCCAGTGTCTCGTGTGAAGTGGAAACCACTATCAGGATCTCCAAGAAAAAATAAAAGCGTTGGCATAATCTTCATCTTCAGCCAAACAAATGGGCTAGCTTAGACAAATGAGCCTTATACAAAGAGTAAACTTATTTGCACCAACCAAGGTTACAGCATTTACCTTTTCAAATGTAATAAACTTACGAGCTCTCCCATCTGACTACCAGTCATATGGGATTTTTCCCCTTCAAGGCTAAAAATGAATAAACATTTAAAAGACAGACTTGGTCCTGGCAAAAATAAGACTTGTTACAAGGAAGCTAATTCCTGTTTAAGTTTGCTTAAATTTAAATTGGATTTTCCTGTCTGTAACTTTTCACTGCTTCTTACCTCAACACTGCGTTATATAACGCCAACATAGCCACGTCTTTTCCACTCTGAAGTTTGCACACACAAAAAAGACTGCTGCATTAGGAAGCTACACAAAAATACTGATACAACATCTGCAAGCTTCAGAGGGGAAGAAAGATTCCAGATTTTATCCAAATTAAAATCCTGTTCCGTTGTCCTTTCATGTTTTTTAGACCACATTTCCCATGGGATCACCAGCTGAAGTAAAACGTTGCTTGTTTTGACATGCCACTGCAGTCTCAGTGGGGATTAAGAACTCCAGAGAATCTGCTGCCTTTGTACGGGTACAAACAGCCCTTCAGGTTTTATTCTTGGATAAAAACCATGACAAAATTAAACAGTAAACTACGTTTGAGAATTATCTAAAGAAGAGCACTACAGTGCTGAGATAAAAGGCAGGTTGTAAGTTTGTCCATGTACCCCCCGGAACTAGAAAAGACCTGATATGTCTGTACACAAAAAAGGCACCTGATAGTTATACAGATTGAGAGAGCTAGGAAATTAACAGTTCATATCAACACTATTCATAGCCTCTTGCAATTTTACGCACAAACTGATGCCCAAGAGGGGCAACTCCAACCTTGACTGTATTCAGAACTGCATGTGCATTACTACAGGCTAGAGATCCCATTAAGACACAGATTAGGGGCTAATTTTACAGCAAGGTTTTGCTGCCCAAATCCATCAGTGCAGCTGTAAAACTGGGATCTCTAGGGTGTTTGGACTTCCTATACAGTCAACTGTTGGGAACTAATCAAGCAGCTGCTGTACTACCAAAGCCTTTGCGTAAGAGTTTAATCAGTTCCAAACTTCCGAATATAGATAAAGCTCTGCCATGTGAGATACTGAACCTTCACAAGTACTGCCAAACCGCAGGTGTGAGCACAGTGCTGAATTTCCACCAAGTACATCTCACTCGAGCACCCCCTGTTCAGAGACGGGGTCAGGTGCTCTAGGACAGGCTGCTTCACCAAGGAAATCAGTTTCCCCATGATGTAATACCCTTTACACATAGTGCAAAAATAAACCCTTCTCCAGCAAGGCCTCAACTTCCCATCCAATTTACTCCAACATGGGTTTCCTTATACAGTTTCAGACTTTTGCTTCAGGATACTCATGCAAAACCTTCAGACAAGAGCTGTGCATCCACCTTAATTAGTGGATTCCAGACCCTTGGCAAAACTGAATATGCATACAAGATCTGGTTATATTCCTAGGGTTAAGAACGCAACTTCCATTAACATTCTCCAAGACAGCTACCAATCTCATTATATTTAGGTTAGTTTGATCAATTCAGCACCTCCAAACTACAAAAAAGGCAGTTTGTATGACTGGTGTCTCTGAAAAATAAGCATATTCATTTAAAACAGTGTCTTCCATACATGGTTTGTCAGAGATTTTGTTTTCTAGGAAGGCAGAAGGTGGTTGTGTTATTCAGCATTCCAAACTAGGCACAGAACCTACAACGGCCATGTTTCAGTAGTGTTTCTAGTCCAAATGATTCAGTAGCTAACATCAACATTTGATTCCTTCGGCCTATAGCTCCTCTGTTTGGACTGGCTAGTTTACAGCATTCCTGAGCCAAGTAAGTAGCATGGGTCCTACACCACATGCAAGGGCCATAAAGAAAGGATAAAAACTTCGATCTAACCCTCCAGCAAATTTTAACAAGACATGGACTGCTCTCCTTCACTGCAACATAATATCCTTCAGATTCTCTTGAAGGATCGTATCCTTCACAGCATGAAACACAAAGCGGATGTTTTCAGTGTCTATGGCAGTGGTGAAGTGATGGAAGAGCGGCTTACTACGGTTTCTCCTCTTTCTGTCAAAGCACTGCACCAGATAACGTTGAACATCTTCTAGCCTGTGAGGGTCCCCCTTGAAGTCCGAGAAATACTTCTTAATGCTGACAGTCTTTACCTTCTCTACAAGAAGATCCATCTTGTTGAGGAATAGGATAATAGAAACATTAAAGAAAAGCTTGTTATTGACTATTGTCTCAAAGATATTCATGGACTCCACAAGTCTATTTGTGCGCCTGTCTTCCATGAGAACCTGATCATATTCACTGGAGGAGACCATAAACAAAATTGAAGTTATTCCATCAAAGCACTGGAACCACTTTTGACGCTGAGATCTCTGTCCACCTACATCCACCATCTTGAAAGGTATTTTTTTAATGATGAAATCATGCTCTACTATCCCCTTGGTGGCTTTTCTAGCCAGCAAAATATCTTGTTTGCTGGGGAAATAATTCTGCAAAAGAAAGGAGAAGAGTGTCAAAAAAAATCCTTCAAAAATGCTGGTTAATTCTTCCAGGTTCACAGTCCCTGACCAGTGAGCAAAGCAACACGTTCTATTGCAGGATGTGGCACAGCCCACTGCTGTAGCAATTCGTTCTTCACAAGCTTATTACTGTTACTATTTTGGAAAAATCACCTCTTTTCTTTCTTCTCCAAATCTGACAGATGTTTTCATTACTCATTTTGAATTCTACAGTTGTAAATTTTTGGTAGTTTTTGTTAGGGTTTCATTCTGTTTTTAGTAGTACCAACCATCAGATTACAATTAAAAGGGAACGAGATCCAGAGACTACACAGGGCTGACAAAGCGTGCACAAATGCAGCTTTCATAAGCAACATTCATCTGTCAAAAAACACTGATTAAATACTAAGCTTCAGTTTCATAAAGCTCAAGTTCACTATTCCTGAAGAACTTCGATTGAGTTATTTAATGTTTATTATTAAGTCATTCATCACAGCATATCAAGGCTTTCATCCTTGAGCACTTTTGGTACAGAAAGAAGAGTTATGTCTTACCAGCTGACCAATCCGATCCAGGTTATCCAGGAAGTATTTAACTGATTCACCCTAGAGAAAAGGAAAGAGATGGAAACTTAGTGTACTTCTAGGATAGCTAATCCAATCGAGCTATTGCACTTCCACTTTCCAACATCGAGGTCTAACATAGCTGTATCACAAACAGAAGTTTGGACTACATCCTGATATGCTTAAGGAGCTGCAACAATAGAAATACCCCATTGCTTAACTCACATAAACTGCTGATAACGAAGCAGAGCTACTATTATTTGCTACTGATGAGTAGGTGAGCTAGTATTTATTCTAAACAGTTCTGTTACTATTAGAAAAAACAAAGTTGCACAGGATTTTGAAAGTGTTCAAAGCTATCTAGTAGATCTTTACAATGAAAAGAAAGCGTTATCAAAGGCAGTTCTTTGCTTTGGATTAAAGTAGTTTTTTTCCCTTGTACTATCAAGGCAGTTAAATGACACCGGGTGGGAGTAAAAATAAACACCTTCATTAGAAACCAATGTATTCTGCTTGAAATTCATAACAGTGAACAAAAGCATATGCTAGACTAGTTGGCGTATCTTCAGTAAAAGTGAAAGATTCAAGTCACCTAAGATTCATAATAATTCCCAATCATGAAGGACGTTCTCTTCTCCAAACCCTTTTAGGCTCAAGGGTTTCAATAACAGATTTGCTGATCTTATACAAGACTCCTTAGCAGTTATATTGAAAAGAATAAGCAATGTTTACAAAGAAGATGTATTTCTGTGAACTTTTTATCTTTTTAAGAAACTTGCCTGTTTATTACACTGGAATCAAGTGAGTGCTACTCTGCACTGACAAAACTGACAGTAGGTGCCTTCACCATGTTACTAACTTGGGATGAGAACATTCTCAAAATATCATCTCACAGATTCCAACAGCAATATAAATCCTTAAACCGAACATTCTCCCCCATACCATAGGCCTGAGACAGAGGAACAAAATTATTTCCCTCCAGTACAACTTCAAACAGATGCCAACACAACAGTTTATTCTGAAGTATCAGACTGGAGATCAGAGGATTCAGTGTACTGCACGAGGACATAATTTCAGCATCAGGCAAAGACAAAAAGGAGCTGCAACTTACTATTTCATAACATTTAAAACTGGAAGCATCTTCTCATAAAGGAGAGAAAATATACATATTTGCAAAAAGCTACGTGTATCACAAAAGATATTAAGGCATTAAAGAAAGGACTTTTTCCAGGGGTGGGGGCAAGTTTGTAAAGAACAATTGCTCTAAGAGCTTCCTTACAATCATGAATTTTCATAAGGTGAAAGTAATTTCCTGTATTTTTTGGCACTCTTTGGGATCAGAAGAGATATCGCAGACTGCATGAATACGAAAAAGGTCTTCCTGTACAGCATTAGTCATATTTAGGAGATGGGAGAGCCCAAACGGAAAAGGTCACTAAAGCTTAAAAAAAATAAATCCTTCTATCTATTGTGTTTTGTCCTGCACAATGCTTTTAGATGTGCAACAAGATGGCAAACAGGCTGTCTCTGATGCAACTAGTTCCTCTTTTTCCAACCAGTTACTTTAAGAGTCCTTGCCTTGCTCATACACCCTCCCACGCTGGGAACAGGAAACAGCTGTATGCACGTAAACTGCTGCGACACACAAGCAAATCTACCTGATTTATGGCCTGCGCCTCCCCTGCTTCCTGCCTCACACACTGATCAATTTAACGTTTTGCACATTTACAAGAGAAAATCTAGTTCTTGAAAAATACACATTTATTTATTCAGTGATTTAAGGAAACTAGACTTTGCCATTTTCCTATGAAGCCCTGCGTAATGTTGTAATTACGCCAAATAATTAATTCTGAGAAATTTTAAGCAGTAATTACAAAATACTTGGATAGCTGGGTAACCGAGTTGGATTGTCAAACAGGTGTGCTCAACATATGATGGGACTGACAGCTCTGAACAAGTCTGAGTATTCTCTTCCAGCACAGAATTCAAAGATTCTCAGTATTTCAGTCAAAATATCTGTTTCCAGTCAAAACAACAAAACCCCCAAAAGCTCCAGAGGGTTCAGAGTTAAGAATAGCTCAGAACATTAAAGCACACAAACCTGAAAAGAAAGAAAAAGCTGAACAAAACACAAACACTGAGAAACCCTTACTCTCAAGATGATTCCCCGATTAAAGCCCTAACACAGGAACATAGCAGCATGGGGTCAGTTCCTGCTCCAAGGCTTCTTCTGTAACCTTTTTTCTACATTTTATCAGATTCACAGAAAAGGTGGTTGCTTCTGAGGAGCTGGGGTGTAGGGGGACACTTCAGTTCATCAGGCTGGCAGAGCAGAACAACTACATACGGCACCAACTGATCTGAGCAATAACACAGATTACTTAAAATGAGGGAAATAAAAAAACCTTCATGTTTTATGACTGTTTTATGTTAGTATTTTTCACTATAACAATTGTATTAACTGAACAATCATTTAGCTTTTCATTTTTTCCTTATCATCCAGAGGAAATAGAAAGCAACATTAATTGGATCTAAAAGTTCAAGTTATTTAGCTTCCCGTTGAGCTGTACTTGAACGCAATTTTGAATGCCATCAATATTATTCAGAGTACGCTTCCATGCTTTGGGTATTATATACATACTTTTGTACAGGGTGCGTGTATATATAAAGTACACGTACAGTTTAAGAATAGGTCATCAGGGCAGGTTTTTCATTCAGTACAAATTAATACTGAAACCAAAAAGTACCAGCAGCCCCTCGCACGTTGAACTATTTTTCTCTTGTGGGCACTGAAGAACAGCAACCTGTTCTGGCTTTTTCAGCACAAACTCGTAGAGATTCTCCAAAGTCACCCAACCAGTCAACTGCACTCCAGAGCTGGCTCAGCACTTCCTTTTCCACATTGCAGCCAGTTATTTCTGCTTCACCAGCACAACTTGCCTTAGAAGCAGCAGCAAATATAGCAGCTCATATTTGCAATTAACTCTGATATTAAAGACATCTTTATATAGATTGGCTATTTCAACGTATTTTAATGGTCCTACTGAAATATTTGAATGGTTTTTCAAGCGCTGCAATATATTTTGAACTATGCTTGCAGGCAGCAAAACAGAAATCAAGCAATATAACCTTTATACTATTCATACTGTATTTAAATACCTAAGGAAACACATCCCACGATGCATCTTTTACAAAAATCACACAAATTAAGTCCAGGACAGCTCTAACAGGCTGGAAAATTGTAGCAGCTCAAAAAACTTCCTGAAGATCAACCACCTTCATAGAAGTTTTTCTAGCCTCTGGCTTTTCAAGGAAGACTCAAGTCTTGTATTCCACTGCTGGAGTACTACCACCTTTGAAAGAAATAATTTAAGAATATTCATACATAGTGTTTTTGAAATCTGAAAGGCATCATTTCATTTCAGCTGACGTGGCATTACGCGTGTTAGTGAAGCATGTCAGTGCTGGGATTTTGTTACTTTTTACCTGATGATCTAGTAGTGCATTTCACATTTCAGAAGTTTTATCAACAAATCAAAACAAAAACAAAATCAGCAAAATAAATGACGGCCATCTGCTAGATTTTTTTTTCCCCTTTTGATAATTAATCAAGATGTCAAAACGCTGTCATCCATCTTTGCTCAGTACTGTCTGGGACGAATACGCTCTGCGTTATGAAACGTACATAAGTAATTCAGATACTCCTTTTTAGTACACAAGAGCACAGCACAGACTCTAAGCCTTTCTTAACTTCTTGGTCACCACACAAGAGTTACCACAAATGCTCGGATGATTCATTCTCCCACTGCTAATCTCTTCTCCCTCTGCAACACATATCCTCTGAGTAACTGTTCTGCCAACTGGGACCAAGTGAAGGAATAAGGCTCCGTTCCCATTGTTCAGCGGGATGAGTCACTGCACATCTGGGAACTGGGGGTATCGAGAAACACAAACACAAGGCCTATAACGAGCCCACAAGCTCCACAGTGCAGCATCACCATTGGACTTCATTTTTTATTTCTATTTTTTTTAACTGCCTTATCTGCAGTATAAAGTTTGGTGAAGCAACAAAAATAGTACAATTTGCTTACAGAGTGATTGGTGGAAGAGAAAGGGAGGAAAGGTAAAAGTGAAAACATTCTCACTTCCTGAAATAGTGCTCTAAAGCTCTTTTTATATTCTAGATTACTATGAACATGGCAAGTAAAATTCTCAAGGGACAAAAGTCGCAATATTAAGAAATATCTATTGCATTTACTTCCATATATTTTGCATTATACGAATATCATCTTAACTCCAAATAATTATAATACAAAATAACTAACTGAATTCAACTCCTCTGTCCCTTCAGGCTAGATTCATAACACACAGGAAATCTCCCCAAAGAAATACTAGAACAAAACTGGCATCACTTCCTTTGCTGCTCATGAGCCCTGTTGCAAAAAACAAGTAGAAAACACTTGGGCAGAGTTCCCAAATAGTTTTCATTTAATGAAAATAAATGCATAATAGATTACATGCAGATCACTTTAAAATACACCCAGAAGCTCAGAAATAAGAAAAGATGTTCTGCAAGGCCAGAATTTATCAACTTGTCGCTAACCCTTAGCCAGTTATTCAAAGTGACGTTGGTTAGATCATTAATAATGAAACGTCCCATTGTCTAGTTCCCTAAAATACAGGCTCGTCTCAAACTTCTTCTGAAAAGCAGTTCCTTTAAATGCTAGAAGACTTGAAAAGCAGACCTTCTGTTCCAAATTGGCTTTTTTCCTTTCCTTGTCCCAAGGCCTTTTTGACATAATATTAATTTAGCCCTTCCTGATCATTCTGTCTCTAGCTGCTAAATTTAGAGCAGACAATTTAAGGTAGACCTGTCAGTCTTTGCTTGTTTCAGATGATGAATTAAACCACACAGGAAGGAAATGTTATACTTCAAGGAACATGTAATACAGATCTAACAGGACTCCCACAAATAGACACAGAGGAACAGATCCTGTAACTACTGCAAGCTGCATCTGAACCTGTGGAGTGGAAGCAATGGGGATCTGACTACAAGCACGGTGCTGTTTGCATCACACCCTCCATTTAGATGGTGTAAGATGTTCCAGCAGCATTGAGGAAATCCAGGAGAGCCCAGAAGCAAGTCTGGAAATCTCCCAGCCTTTAACCCTGGAGATGTCCAAGACATGCCCATATGGTTTAACTCTTTGGTGGCCTTGTGTCGAGTCAGGAGTTGGAGTCGATGATACTTGCGTGTCTCATCCAACCCTGGATATTCTGTAATGCTCTGAATAGGATGGATTTTAAGCACTGGTACATAATTTCATCCAAATTTGGCCTTTATATAAAGCACTGGCAAAGACACATACTACCAGAAAATGCAACGCTAATTTGCGAGTAATGTATTTGTTCTTCAGACAGATGCTGTCGACTCTTTTTTTTTTTTTTTTTTTTTTTTGCCAAATTTCCTGGTATTTCAATCACTTTTTGATTGTTAAGGGGCATGTTGTATAAAAACAATATATCCAAGGCAGATGCCCAAAGGAACAGCAAGGTTGCTAGCACAGAATTACAATAAAAGAATCAGGAGACTGGAGTTTGACAACACTGAAGACTGTTAGAGCAGCCACTTCTCTGGGTACTGAGATTAAAACCCCAAACCAGCAAAAAGAGATGCTGGAAATACTTTCCTTAGAGACACCTGCTGGACATAACAAGCAGGTTAACATCCTGTCACTATAATCCATACAACCCTTACAAGTAAACATGCAGACACAACTCCAGTTTACACAGCCTGGTTTGGTGCAAGGGGAAGAGTAGTCCTTTAAAAACCCTGAAAAAACAAGTTGAAAATTCTCAGGAGGGACAACTACAGACAAATAACCCTGCTCATGAACAAATGACCTGCACACTCATTCAGCGGGTTACTTCTGGATCTGTCCTTCTGTTCAGCCTAACTAGTAACAGGGCATGGACTGACCACAGCCTAAACTCTTCCCTACTCTACAACAACAGTTGATGAATTCTAAAACGTTATTTTCCAAGGAGACAAGCATGCCCGTGCTTGCTCAGAATTCACTCAGAAGGATGCTGAAGTAACCTAAATTGCCCTGAAATGCTGAAATGTTTATGCCCGTTCTTACCGTAATTCCCTTTTATAGATATTATCTACATCCTTTACGGGCACTGACCCTTACTGACACAAGGCAAGCAGCAATATTTCAATCAATCACCAATTCCAAGGCAGAGACTAACCACTTCTCGCTATTTAAGCCATACGTAACAGCAATATCAAATTTCTCTAACATTGCTTAACTTCCTCCTTAACAACAGCCTGAGCTCCTGGCTCCCATCCAGTGCCTCCAGAGCTTATCCAAGTTGCTGCTATCTGCACCCTACAAACATAAGAGCTACAAAAAAGCACCGTTCGGTTCCAAGCTTTTTAGAAAAAGCTACCTCTTCTTTCTGCTGTACTCGTACAGTGAGAGTATCAGATATTCGAGTCTAAAAATATTTTTAAATCCTTTATTTGTCAGCTCAGTAATAACAGGCAACGCAAAAATCTGCTCGCTTGTCCAAGTCAGGATGGCTTTCTATAAACTCATCCTGCTCCGAGATAGGACACGGCGGCCAAGCTGTATGCTTCACAGCCCATGAAAAAAAAATATGTGATCAAATATTTATTTTGTTCCTCCCCAAAAGTCCAGGTTAGTCTGAGCTCCCACATCATCGATAAGAACTGTGGGTCCCTGTGAGGGAAGTTTTAGAAGCACCCTTCACAGGAGCCCTTCACCACAAGCACTCCTCAAATCCTACATCCGTTAGCTTTTAGCTGCAATTGAGTACAGCACCTCTTTCTGGAAATGCAAGGAAAAAAAAACATTTTTTCCCTGAAACTCTAGGTGTTTCTGCTGCAGCAGGATGTAGAGGAGATAAATTACTTGATAGTATGTTAACAATTCTGTCCATTTGTCTCAAATATGCGCGCTAGTAAAAGTGCCTCAAGGAGGAAAGAAATTTTCTCTCAGACTAAGGCAGACTCATCCCACACTCTCAGCTTCAGAAGACATTAGCACAAATCCCTGTCCTTCTGATTTTACTCCTACTTATTGCCTCCTCTTCACCGCTATCCCTGCTTCACAGACTTGCACTGACAGGAAGAAACGCAGGTGTGGACAGCCAAGCAACCAGTACTGGCCACCCACAAAACTAAGACGCAAACTAAGACACACAGGTGCAAAACAATAGAGTTAAGTTATTGCTTTTTTCTTTTATTTATTTTTTTAAAAAATTCTAGCGAAATCCTTATCTAGACTTGCACATTAGTGATTTAGCACTTCCTAGCACTCACTGACTAGCAGTTAGCAAGAATCAGGGAACAGATATAAGGAGACATATACCTACTTTGTGTGGAATAAACACAGTTATATTTAAACCATGATAAAAGCTTGACCGCCCGTATCCAACATCAGCTGTGTGCCCAGCTCACACACTCACCCTGGCACAAGCAGACGACAGACCTAGTCCCCAGCACCCCATGAAAGGATTCCTTCCTGTTTCCCTGCCAACTGTCCAAGCGACCACATTGTCTGGAGTTGTTGCAAGAACCCTTTCATCTCCAACACCGGAGGTTCTCCGTGAAGTTGAACTAATGCACGCCAACTCAACTTCTCATTCCAAGCACAGTCGGCTGAAACCCAGAAGGGAAGGCAACTGAAAGCAGCTAAAACAAAACCCTGAGCAGTAGCTGGATAGATAGATCCAAGTTCCTGGTCAATCACTGGCAAATTATCTCATTTATTCTCAGTGGGCAGCTGCCATGCAAAAATGTGCATTTGCAACAAATGCATAATTGAAAAGGAACTGGATGTTTCTACCACCATCAGGAGCGATGAACAACCCCATTAGGTGACCTTAGTCCCATGCTTTGTTTTCAGCAGCTCAGTATGCAGACTTGAACCTGCTCTGTTTACAGAAGACGTCTGCAGAACTAGAAAAAACGCTGACAGAAAAGCCTTAACTTACTAATTAATCTAGTCAGCAGTGCCGACTATCTGATCAAGACTAAATCACAAGTTTACCAGTGAGTTTCCCTTTCAAACCTTATCAGATAAAGGGATGGGAAATAAATATCTTAGATCTTGTGGGCTGAAAAAAACAGCTAACACCAGCCATGAGAGAATGTTGAGCTTGGACTTTTCCATGGCAGGCAGCCAGCTGGAAAGCTAAGCAACTTGAATGCATTTACAACAGGCATAACCTTGAGTATCGCACAGAAGGATGCTTCCTACTCCATTTCTACACCACAGCATTTGTTGCAAGGTGCCCTAATGCTCCACTTGCTGTAAAAACATCACCTCAGCCACGTTTTACTTAGTTTTTCTATATTTGTTGTTAAGGTAATTATAAGGATTGGAAAGTCGTTTACCCCACACATTTATTAAAAAAAAAAAAAAGCTTTAAAAAGATTCTCTCATTTTTTGTGTATGTAACTAGGACATTTTTAGATACAGTGCAGATGAAAACGATGATCTCGCAAGACTAAGAAAGCTGCTCATTATTTGAAAGTTCCTTCAGCCTGATTTTCACCGAAAACGTAAAATGTTAAGTCTTAGTTACACTTGAGTGTGCTATTTAGCAATTTCCCTTAAAAGCAACTGTGCAGATAGTAAAGTGCAGAAAAAGCATACTCCACTGTGCTTACATTATTTTCAAGTTTTATACCATGTGCACTACCTCAGCTCTCAGCAGGCTCAGCTACACAGAACACAGGACTTACAAGTCTTTGGGGAATTCCTCTCTAACCACTTTCTGCATCTGTATTTTCAGAAAAATTTTCATTTACCCTGGGAAGAAGTAACCTCACTTTTTTCAATAACAGCTTGCTTTTGGTTAATTTTCTTTAATTCTAAGAGACTGACAAATGTTTAACTACAAAATTCAACTTTTTTGCTTGCTTGCTTTCCCAGTGACTGCTCAAATCAGTGGAATTTCTCTCAGTACTGAGAAGCTACTCGGCATCTCAGTTCACCCATTTAATAGTGAGATGGGAATTCAGCAAGTGACTGCCTTCCCTCTAACCCTGTCTCTCCAGCTCCAGTGCTGGTCACAACAGCACATCTTGATCCCTGGAGATGAGGGCTGGTGAACCTCTCTGCCTCAGATGATCTGAAATAGAATTCAGTTTCAATTCACAATCTCAAGTTTTCTCTGTGATCTGATTTGCAATTATTACCTCAATATAGCATCTACTTACACCCAGTCATGATGTATCCATTCTTACAAATATATTCCCCCTAAATGAAGGTTGTCATGGTGGGAGAAGGGGACATTCTTCTAAATATGCACTTAAACATCTGCACCACTGATATTTTGGTAAGAGGATTTCAAGTAACTTAAATTTATTACTTGATATCAGGACTTGTTCTCTTTCAAAATATTCAGGATTGCTTTTTCTGCATTTTTCACTTCATCCAACTACACAAATTCACATTATTAATTTCACTTATTAAGAATGGACTTACCTGAGCTGAAATCTACACCTACTCAGGTACTGATTCCCTAAAGGATCAAACATCCTTGAGTGAACACTCACAAGATGAGGTGGGATTGCTAACTGCATGAACAATAGCTGTATTATTGACAAATCCATCCAATTTTCATATGCATTTACATCTTAGTTCTTTGACACAGCCCTTAATCATTAAAAACTACTATCATGAAGTTCAGGCTTTTAGAAACCACTTGAGGGCTTTTTCGCTCCAAGGAAAGTAATATTGAAGACCTGTATCAAATGGAAAGCTTTATTCTTACTCACCCTGAAGTGTATAAATGCATTTGCCTTATAAAAACCAAGTACTATAAGCATATTAAAACAAATCTAAAGTAAATTACTAATAATTGAAATAAGTGACTTGGAATAAGTAACTTACCTTCCCTCCTTAAGGCCCGATTTACATGTGCAAATTAATGAAACCACAGTGGGAACTAAAGTAGGTTTAACAAATTTCTAAAAGCAGCTGAGCAGACTAGACTATTGAAAAAAAAATCCTGACTAAAGCCCTGGTCACATCCTACTGAGGTGCAGATGGGGAAGCTGCCCAGCCACATGCATAGCCATCTGAACTCCTTGCAACCTAGAACATATGTGCTGGATCAGGAGGACGATGACAGAAAAAGAGGACGCAGTAAGTTCTTCTCTTGCCTCCTGGCCAATAAATCCACACATAACATCATTATTAATTCAGTACTGTACTCTGACCAAACCGAAAATAGATGGATCAAAGTCTTAAATTCACACAGAGACAGAGTTAAATGTGAAAGCGTTCCATCAATAAACCACCATTATTTTCAGCTAGAGATTTTACTAAGTTTTCCCGACTAGAATTAAGTGAGTATCATGGAAAGCAAGTCAAATTAAGAGGCTTTGGGGGTGGGGTGAAGAGCAGACCTTCTAAGGACAAACACCAACAGTTTGTTCAGGAGTAAAGCCAAGTGAAGCACAAGTCTGCCACAGTCTGAACTGCAGGAATCTGTGTTGTATACAGAGGAGACATTTGAAAGGTGTCAATAAATTACTTTTCAGAGCAACATGTTTTCCACTTTCTCAAGCAGAAAATCTTGCATGATGTTTCCAAGAAGTTTTCTTCCCCTCCCTCAAATACTAAGTCAATAATAGAGCCAAATTATGTTTACTCCACAGAGCTGCTTTAAGTAGAGCTTCAAACTAGTGAGAAGAAATTAGGCTGCCTTCTGCCTTTGTAATAGAAAGCTTTCCCAGATAGTGCCGGTTCAGAAAAAGAGAAGAGTATTGAACCAAACTTATTCTTCCTCCTTTGAGGAGGCTACAGCTCTGCTCCTCCCATAGCTGTTCAATCGGCAGCTGGTCAGTTTGTGGCGCTACGGAACCCCAAGAGATCTTCTGCAGCATTATCACATTCACACGCATCC
Source organism: Anas acuta (assembly GCF_963932015.1). Classification (NCBI taxonomy): domain Eukaryota; kingdom Metazoa; phylum Chordata; class Aves; order Anseriformes; family Anatidae; genus Anas; species Anas acuta. The sequence continues at coordinate 13,890,557 of NC_088993.1, forward strand.
TTAAGTCACTTAAGGTATGAAAACCTTCCACTGTGGCACAACTGTAATTTCACAGAGCCCCCAAAAATACAACTCAAATACCATGTTTCCTCCCTCCCTCTGCTTACCTCCTTCTCTATGTTCAATACACATGAAACTGAGCCTTGCCTTTGAATGTTACACAAACACTTGTGATACACTGATAACCTGGAGCACAAACATTTGAAAAAACTAAATGGCATCCTTATGGAACTGACATCTTCATTTGGCCTCAGGAAGGTTTTATGAAGGAAAGGAACAATTGCCTGGAGGAAGTGCCAGCAGAGAAAGACCTTACCCTTGTTCCCTGGCAGGCCTGATGTTAAACTCATGCTCAGATGGGACACCAGCTGCTTTGTCCATCCTCAATGCCCCAGCATGTCACTGCCTGAGCTGCACTTACGATCAGTCCTACAGCTGCACCCTGCCTCAGATCAGCCTCCCAGACTACAGCACAGCTTCCAAAAAAAAGTTATGCCAACAGAAACAAGAACACAGTGCAGGGCAGAACTCCCTCAACCACCATTTCCTATCACTCACCGTGACTGCTCTGTCACAGAACTACAGCCCACGTTAAGCTCAAGCCTTGCAGACATGCTGAGTGCAACACCCCATGTTTTAAAGCACAGCAGGCCTGGGAGGGAGGGAGTAGGAAGAGGGGGAGATAACAGAAGAACAGTAGCTTGAAGAAAGTTGCTCTTTACAAGAAGCTGTTGCAAAAAGATCCAGGTTTGGATAGCTGGCATGAACACAAAACGGCAAGTTATTGCTACGTGATTATCCTACCTGCATTTTCCTTTTCAGCATTGTAGCAGGTCCCATCTTCTTAAGAAAAATAGACTTACTGAACGTAACATGTCACATTGACAGTGAATTAAGAACAACTTCAATCTGCTCTCTTTTTACAAACATAAAAACCCAGGAAATATGACAGTGAGACTTTCTAGTTTTTAATGTTTCACTTATTTGTTCATCTGTGCTTATTACTTGTTATTGTAAGCTATGTGGAATCAAGAAACCAGGACACTCAGGAAAGCTTTAAAGCACTCAATAATCCTTACTCTACCAAATTCAGTGGCCCCTTCAAGAAATCCAAGCCTTAACCTCTTTTTTTTTTCTTCTTCTTCCTTTCAAGGGAGTATCTTAGAGCACTTGAAAAGACACTGAAGTCACCCTTGCTCTCAGCCCTGAATTTAGGCAGAGAACAAGGTCCAGAACTACTATGAAAAAGCAGAGCACCACACTTCTGAGTGCACAGTGAGTCAAGCCAGGGAGAAGGGTGTACAGAAAACTATTCACCTCTTCTTTTGCAGCACCCCCCAACACCCCAAACCAGCTGTAAGGGCAGAAAAGCACAAACAGAGCACACAGGAGTAGCAGGAGCCCTCTTTCCCTCTTTTCTTTTACAGGGCTATGCTGGTTCTTGAAGAACTGTATGTGGCTTTAATATACCCAAACCCCTGAAAACCTGTGTCATGGGAACATGATTTCAGTCTCCACTTCAGCTAGATTTTCAAGATTAAAGGACTGAATCCCATCTGACAAGTGGAACCCTTCCATCAGAAGCAGCATTCTGTAATTGTTTTAGTCTTCAGTGTAAACAATTAAATATTAACATACGCTGCTGTATTATGCATGTATTTTGTTGTGACTAGAAGAAAAGTCACTGTCCTCATGCACTGCTGTGGTTTTATCCTGCTGTATTTGATGTGAGTCCCCTCTAGCTTCCACCAAGTTTCAGTGGGAACTGTTTATTAGTCTCTTTTAGTCACATAAAGAGCACACCTTTAAACATCCCTAACTTGTTCAGACTTCTGGAATACATCCTCATTACTGGGAACCTCCACGGAGCCGCTCGTTGCCAGTTTTGAAGTCTCCTGAATTACTGAGCTCCATTAGAAACCTTCTGAAGGTGGAAACTAAAGGGTACAATTGAAAGCTCAAGTCTGCTCCCTGGGCTGAATTTGTGTCTGCCCAGATCTTTCCTGGGCACTAGAAAGGGATAAAAAGATTACTCCCGTGGTTTTTAGCTGCAGTTGGGTACTGGCTCAGACAGCCTGAACTGAAAATTTCCTTCCTTGTTTCTCACAGCATGTGCCAGCATTTCTTGATGGGAATGCAAAGATTAATTACAGCTGTACTTGCTCTGAACAAATCTTTATATTCAATACAGTCCCGCAAGATTTAGAGTAGTGCTAATTAGGACTTAGAACAACAATTCTGCAAAGACAGAAGTATTTTTTAGAATTATTTTATGCATAATAAAATGAAAGCTTCTTTCCCAAAGCAGGGTGGCATTTACTCTCAAGAGTTGGGAGCCAAAAGGACTTTTCCACTCTCGGAATATTAGATTTTGTGTTTCAGTGCTATTGCTGAAGGTAAGACATCAGATTATAACCACTACCACACACAGGCAAGGATGAGTACAGTACTTATTCTGTAAACCTTTTGGGACACCCAGGCAGTTCCCGACTTGGCTGCAGCAGTATGAAGTAAAAACAAAAGTTTGTCCTTAATCAAATACGCATGAGTAAAAAGAAACTTTGTGACCACAAAAATAGCAAAGGAACATGCAAGATACAAACAATAGTAAAGCATTTTCAACACGGGACCTGTATCAATGAAGTTGTTTCTCTTGTTCACCTTAACCACACCAAAAATAAAGTCAAGTTTAACTAGCATCCATGGGCCAAAAGCAAGAGCTCCTACAGACAGGCTTACACAGTGCCATAAAAACACAAGGCTTTTTAATCCATCTCCAAGAACCTAAGAAAGTAAAAAGCAGGACCACACGAAGTCTAAAATTTCAACCGTTTGGTATCCAGACAGTGCAGTAATGAAGTGTATGAACACACTGCATATTTTACAGACTTCAGAGGTGATTTTGCTCTAAGTTTTCAGCCTTTAAAAGAAGAAAAAAGAAGGAAGAATTGTAGAGTGCCAGGAATTCACTGAGTACTAGAACAGTCAGTAGCACAGGTCTTTCCCTATTAATTTTATTCAGCATCTGTCTCTGTTCCCATATGGTAGGCGTATCAGTTTCTTGTTATCCATTCTTATTTATTATGTATGATCTGCTTGTTACTTTCCAAATTATCCTCCCAGTTCCGTGCACACTACATTTCATCCAGCTGTTGCATGCTGTCATAACCTAAGGCTGGGGACAATTAGTGGCAGGAATCTTTTTATTTTTCTGCAGAGCATTCAGTACAGAGGGCTTTAATCCTTGCTCGAGACTTCTGGTAGCTAAGGTAATAAATTGCTATTTTCTAACAATTTTCCATTTGCACTGCTTTGAAAAGGTCACAATTCATGACCTTTCTGGTTCTTGTTATTTCTCTCCAACAGCAGAAATTATTAAAAAACAGCTAATAACTGCTTTAGCCATCATACAGCTTCCTGTGGGTGGTTCTGCTTGTGAGAATGGCTTCTCTCATTAAGAACAGATACCATACAAGTGGATTTTCCTAGAATTCAAAGTATAAAATTATTTATGACCTTTCCTTCCAGCCTACTTTAAATGCAAGTTGTTCTCACCTCTTGCTCAGTGCCACTTATGCCAAAATTGACATTATCAAGAAAAGCTTTAGATTTAGTTTTAGATTAGTGCAAATATAATGGCAGTGAGCATTTAACCCCTGTAGATGCACACTGACAAACTATACAGTATTAGCCAATATCCACACAATCTTGTGCAAAGGCTGCCAGCTGCATTTTGCTTCATGTTCTCTCTCAAATTTTAATAAAACCCAAGCTATAACAACTCGCTAACTCTCACCTCCTTTAACAAAATGCCACTTCTGTTTGACAGTTTTTATTTTAGACTTTGATCTGCTTTTTTTTTTTTCTTATTTGGTTTTAGAGACAGGATTAGAAGCCAGGGACTCCAACAGCTAATCCCTCCTACTACAGGCCAGCCACAATGCTTTGCACTATTGTGCTTAAACAAGCAATTAACTTCTTTTGCTGTACAAAGATGAGTCAAACTACATAACATGACTGTGAACAACTGAGGTCTTGGGATTAGAGGACAGAACTACAACTAAGAATTTAAATCTGGACCTCTGGCATTTAATTGCCACGTTACAGGCATAAAGCCTTGCTTAGATATTTAACTGAAGGGAAACATCTCCATAATTGACCCAGCTATGAATTCAGAACAAGATATCTCTGCAAGTTGCAGAGATAAAGTCAGCAAGTTAATGATCCTTTAAGTCATCGTGACATCTTATGTCAGATTAAACCTGTTTCAGAATTCTAACATAACTGAGATAACAGAAACTTGCTGTTATTTTTATAACAACAAAAATGTGACTAATTTAAGTGAAAACTTAGAGCACTATCACTCCTTAAGAGCAATAGCTAAATCAAAACTGGTCTATATGCCCTCCTCAGCTTCACAATCAGCTTTGTCAAATAAAAAAACGAACCTAACATCGTTAAATACAGATGTAATTGACTTTGAGCACTAACAATGGAATTAAAAAAATATCAAGGATCAATGATGGTAGGAGAGTTTCTAGTTTGTTGTGCTCCTGTCAGCCCATTGGCATTAAGATTTTCTGTGTCTACGTCCCATCCAGATGCAGAAAAAAAAATCTGTAGACCTTCCTCAGCAATAATTTAGTTTCACAGGAATTCTGTGAACTAGAAATACCCGCAAGTTCACAAGTAACTTGCAAAGAGTTATTGCTTAGTCCTAATTACATGCATTAAAGGGTAACAAGATTTCCCACGCTGACCCTTTGAACAGCGCAACTATTTCCTTTGTACATCTCACCAACATTGGTCAAGCCCCAGTAAGTCTCACTGACAAAATATGCAAGTTTCATGGCTCTGAAAAAAAAAAAAAAAAACCACACAAAAAAAAACCAACAAAAAATCCTTACACAACAAGGAACATTCATAACCTCCTGCGTAAGCTTATACTCAAGTTATTGCAGAATGGTTGAGGTCAGAAGGGACCTCTGGAGGCCAGCTTGTCCATCCCCCTGCTCAGGCTGGGCCACCTAGAGTAGGGTGCCCAAGACCATGCCCAAATGCTTTTTGGGTCTCTCTAAGAAGGGAGACTCCACAACCTCCCCAGGAAACCTGTGCCTGAGCTCAGTCACCCTCAGAGTAAAGAAATGCTTCCAGATGTTCAGATGGAACTGCCCATACTTCCGTTTGTGCCCACTGGATTTTGTCCTGTTGCTGAGGACCACTGGTGCCTGGCTGTCATCTTTGCATCCTCCCTTCAGGTGTTTTAAGTATGTGGGTAAGACTCCTTCTGAGCCTTCTCTCTTCTCCTTCTTTCCTCACAGGAGAGGTGCTCCAAACCCTTAATTATCTTCACAGCCCTTCATCAGAACCTGTGCAGTAGCCCCAAGCATCTTCCGTACTGGGGAGAGCTGAACTGGACCCAGCACTCCAGGTGTGGCCTCACCAGTGCTGGATACAGGGGAAGGATCATCTCCCTTGACCTGCTGGCAGTGCTTTGCCCAATGCAACCCAGGATACCAATAGCCTTCTGTGCTGCAAGGGCACATTTACAGCTCATGTTCAGCCTGGTGTCCACCAGGACCACCAGGTACTTTCTTGCAGAGCTGCCTTCCAGCTGGGTGGCCCTCAGAATATGTTTTTGCATGGGGTTGTTCCTCCCCAGGTGCAGAACTGCACTTGATCTTCATGAGGTTCCTGACAGCGTAACGGTGATTTGCAAAGCAAATAGCTTATGCTTATATTATGGTCAACTGCAGAAGCTGAAGCTGATTTAATGCTTGGTATTTCCCAATGAGTTCTTAGTAAGTGCATTAAGTCAATACCAGATGCAAGTTCTCCTGCATTTCAGTGCTGCAACATGCATGCTGAAAGAACAACAAGATGTTTAGAAACGTACTTCTAAGGCTCATCAAACTCTTCCCTTGCATCGTAAAGATACGTGATCAGTAGGAAATTTTTAAATTAAGGACTTGAGGAATTTCTACTAAAGTGCACTGAAGGATACGAACAAGCCAGAGACCTCTCTCACAGACTTTAGTATGTCTCACAGACATTTAACACGTCACCTTAGAAGTCACTTAATTGCCATGTCAAGCAAGCACTGTTTCACTGCCCAACCTTTCCGTTCCCTTGGCTTATGGAAGCAGCCAAAGGCTCCCACAACCCCCGTACACTGGTATACAGCCCAACTCCTGATCACCTTACATTACTGCAATACCCAGAATGTCTGTGCCAAAAGTAAGCCATTTAGGGAGCAGTTTGTCTGCTTTGCATCAAGAATTCATGTGAGAGACTGGTTCCTCACCTCCATACTGCCCAGAAGACACAGCTGGCTGCCTACAAGGCTTTGAAGCCATCAGATCTTTACAAAATTTGACCGTAGCTATACTAATGCAAGGAGCAGGCTGTTCACTGTGCAACATTTCCAACACACTGTCTGTTCTGTCAGGTATAATTTAACCACCTCCATTTATTTCAAGGAACTGCTTGAAGAAAAAAAAAACAAACAGTTAACTCACAGGGGAGCGACTCACACCCCATTATAAATATTCCCCCCCAAACCCACACCCCAAGACACCCAGAAAATGGAGAATCAATAAAGAAACAGTCTTTAAAGCATTTTCCAGAGTCTTCCCACATCCAAGGCTTCAGAGGCTCTTAGCATTTGAAGTATTACTGGAAGTGTTCCATACAATTCCCTGAGCAGAGATCTAAAAATAACTACGGACACAGTAGTAAGTTTTCAACTGTATTTGTAAGCCCCTTACATCCCTCTCAGGAACCACTACTTCCCATTTATGCTGACTTTTAAAAGCACCTACTAAACATTAGGAATTATTTCACAAGAGTAGAGAACATCAATAATAATTACATTTAAATTGATACTGTAGCAATATATCCTGTATTTTTTAAAAAAAAGCATTAAAATAGATGTCTTTCACAGCAAGGCCACGCTCTCTCCTCTGCATGAAGGGTGGGTATCTGTAAACTCAAGTCAGAAATTAGTCTGGCAACATGTGAATAAATGGGCACAGGCACCTTAACAGGCAAACAGTCTTTGAAGTTCCGAGTAAATAATCCTATCAACACTGAAGAGATACGTTGTACAACAGGAGAAGTTCAAGAACTCTTCAAATACATAGTTACAGGCTAGAAAGACTTGGTATTTTGAAAAGAGAGCAAGAATAATTGAAATAAAGATATTGTTTTGACTTTCAGTGTTTGGGACGTAGAGAAACAGTATGTGTGCTTAAAAAACACCTATCTGCTAAAATAATGTCAATTTTCCTTTAATAAATCAATGAAGGGCAGATGATCGTCTTTTCAAATCTGCTCATTGTTGCCATGAGCTCTGTAATGAGCTAGCATACAGCATGCTGCTATTTTTCGCCCATGACCAAAGTATCACTTTCTTGCACGACAAGTCCTATTTAGCCCATCTTCATCCAAAATGACAGAAAATCACAAGCAGTTCCAAAAGTAGCTGACCTCCCGTCAGTTTTTATGCTTGTTCTGGACACATTAAAACAAAAGCGAATGGCTTCTCATGTTCTCCCACTGAAATCCTGGGAAGGGAAAAAACAAAACAAAACAAAACCCAACTGACCGAAGGGATTCCTACGTTGGCCTTGGTCTTCACATTTTACTACCAGAAGGAGCCTGCATTGTTTTGGGGTGTAAGAAAGCTTTCAGCTTATTTTAGGACACACACCTGGACTCCTAAGTACACCCAACTACTTGTTACTAGGCTCAAAGTGAAGAAACTCCCTCCCTTTCAGCTAAAGCCTAATTGTAATCCCAAGTCCTTTCCTATGAGGGAGCCACTCAAAATTGAATTTGTCTCCACCTGCTGGCACGGAAGAACTGACACCCAGCTGCCCAGACCACCACAGGCAACCTCAAAAGAACAAATGTTACAGGACATTTTCAGACACATGATAAATGTATTCCTTTCTAACATACAGACAGAAAATGGGGTAGGATAATGCAGGCGAGGGAGAAGAATCACATACTGATTACAAAGGAATTTCTATTCTAGTAGTTAAAAAACCGAGGACAGAGACGTGACAATGTAACCAACCGTACAATGAAGCTTTTGTCCCCGAACTACTTGGCTTGCATACAAGGAACAGAGGAACTTGGGGCGGTGGGGACAGGCTGGGGCGGGGGGGGGAAGCGCAAGAGGCTGATGTTTGTGAAAAGAAAGTGAAATTGGTTAGTCTGCTTTAAGAAAGACAGTGAAGGGAAAAAAAAAGGCAGAAAAGCACCCTGCTATTGTAGAATCCACCCACTCATTTCTGAAAGGCTCAAAGACCCAGACAGGGATTTACAGCCAGCACTTCTAGGCACTGAATATGAAGCAGAAAACACTCAAATGCCCAGAGGCAGCTTCTGCAATCCCAGAGAAGAAGCCTCCAGATTGTACGATGTTCTGGTCAGAGCCATTTTCTTTCAACAGGTTTTCTGCTGCTGAGTCAGTCATTATGCTCGGCGTTACAGCCCATGAGGACACCTGCACACCACAGTTTTCAGCTGTAGTTAACCAGCCAACCATGTTTTATTTTTAAGTAAAGTTACGCAACTTCCTGGAAAAAGAGTTCAAAAGCAAACCAACGTAATCCTCTGGCTTAGAAGTCAGGGCAGCATTGACTGGAGGAGCAACTACTAAAGGCAAAGTATTAACAACAATAAAACAGGCTGGTGTTCAGTTGCCTGTAAGACATGGGAGAGGAAAACACGAGTGTTGAGCAAGGTCATGACTTCAAACATCGTCCAGAAACATCCAGAAAAACTGCAGCAATTTAAAGCTTTAAACTTGAGTTTATTTTAAAACTAGGATAAGGATAATAAATTCAGTTCCAACCAAGCATATTCCATTCAGTAGCTTACTCTAAATAAGAAAGGGAGTGCTGATACAGAGATTCTCTTTAGCCTTGGTTAAAATCAGTTCAGAACAGAATGATTTTCTCTGAGTCGACTAAATCTGGCTTCTATTTATTTACATGTGTCGGTATCCAGGGAGGGCTTAAACTAAATTAAGGTATGGGTTTATACATCCTATATGCAATTATAAATAAGGCTGCTCCTTAAACTATCTGCTTTCTGTAAAAATGTTCAGTAGTTTTCAGCTTTTTATTTATTTTTTAAAGGAACTGTGCTGCTTCTAATTCCCGTGTACTCGGGCAATCAGACTTTTGCTGAAACTAGAAGGAATAGAAACAGGTTCAAGTTATTAAGGTCTCAAGAATTTGTTTAGGGAGCAATCTAAAACTAGCGCTTGTATCCTTGAAAACAAGTACATTTACAAAACTTTACTGCAATAAGAGCTTTTTTTTTTTTCCCTAACCCAACAGGAGTGGGTTATGAACAGTATTTTTGGCAGCACACTATCTCTGCGTTATCGAGAACTTAACAGTGTGTGTGCTGCAGCAGTTTCAGCCACACTAGTAGCATTAGGCAGGTTACCTGAATGTTGTCCAAAGAGACACACGATAGAATTATACCATGATGCTGAAGATGACAGTCTTAAATGATCACTTCCAAGCCTGTATGCTTTGTTTTTGTGGGGCATTTTTATTTTTTGGTATTTTCTGTTTAATTCTGCTCTCAATATAAGAGAATGCCACGGTAGTCCTCCTAGACAGGGAATACTATTTATGCAAACTGGACCCCCTCAGCCCCCCAGTAATTGATGTAATTTTATTTTGAACCAGTATAGGGATGAACCTCCCACATGATCCCAATCTCCATTTCCCCTTAAAAACAAAACCCTTGCTTGATCACAGTGTTTCCCAGAAAAAGTAAGATTTGTAATAGGCTGCTGATGCAATTACTGCTCATTATACTGGATTCTCTTAGTAGTTGTCTCATGTTAAATGCAAGTCCCCCGTGGCATGAACCATCTTTTTATTCCACATTTGAACAGTGCAGAACAGCAAAGGCTTAGTCTGTTTCTACAGATGCTAGGAATTATGAAACAATCTATCCTTCCCCCATTCCCAGTGCAGTAACATGCAATTTGTTAACATTTTTAGCCTAAGGAAATGCAGTTTTTACTACCATCCTGTGACAATTTTACCTAGTCATTTTATTTATTCTTTAGCTATTCTCAAGATACTTCAGACAGATATCAAAGACACAAAACAGCAAGACTCAAACAGGCATCTTAGTAGCAGAGACAGATGACTCTCTAAGCTCTACAGCATGAGTTTAACTACCCTATTAAACACTACAAAATAAAGCAGTAGCATGAAAAAACAGACTTTCACTGGGAGTTTCTCTAGGCTTTTCTATAGTTATATCCAGTTCCTTTGTAAGAGTCTAATAATTCAGGCTTCTAACCCAACTCTTCTAAGTAAACATTCATAACATATGCAGGTATGAAGAATTTCATCTTCAGCTGATTTTAAGCATAGCTAAATTCAGTCTGTGGACAGAACACCTGAAACAAAGAATTCTACCTGCAGATTAAACCATAATCAATATTCTAGAATCACAAATCACTTATTAGAAAAACTAGAAAATCATCCCCTATCACCTTCTAAGAACTAGTTACAGTGATATTAAGTTTCATGGACCTGTACCTTGCTTCACTGAACAAGGAAGTGGAAAACAAGGAAAAACATTTCCAACTCACACAGAGAAAGAAAAAAGAGTGGATTATGAACAGCTGCTAGAAACATATTCCACACCAGAACTGCAGTTAGTCTGGTGCTAGAGCACAAAAATCTAAGTAACAAGAGAGCAAGGAAGATAGCACATTTTTAAAGCTCACTGTCATCTTCCAGTTGCTTATCCAAATTTCACTTGCAGACGTCAGGATGAAAAGAAACAGCCAAATAGCAGCAGCCGGAATGGGTGTTGCATTCACTTCAAAAGATCTGCATGCAGGAATAGTTTGCCAGTATCAATATAGTGCAAGCTGGCAGGACTGGAAAGTTACAAATTAAGTGTGCCTTCATCAGTGACCTACTATGAACAGAACTACTGAGCTGCTAAAATATTTTTAGTTCAACCAATTCCTGCCTTTTTTGGTTCCTCTTGCTCTTCCAGTTTATCCAGTCATGTGCACTTTTCCACTCCCTCTTACTGCCATGTAGTTTTTCAAGTTTGGCTCCAATTACCACTTGTTCCTGCTGCTGAAGTGTTCAGATTTACAGCATAACTACAAATGGCTCGTATGATGGCTAAATCTTGCACGTAGCGAGCGATCTTTCAACTGAGGAGATATTTATACAGCAGGGAACATTTTTTTTCCCCTTCCCACCACAAAACCAGTGGTACTCACCAGCTGATACTCGCTTCGACGGCTGAAGGCTTCCTTGATTCCCGAATCCCTCCACAGGGCGCCCAGTGCAGGTACGTAGAGCTGGAACGTGGCAGGCTCTATGGGCATTCCAGCTTTGTTTTCAAAAGCCATCAAAAACATCCCGTGCTTCTCATTCTCTGTGTACTGCCAAGGGATCCCCAGTTTGTCCCGTGCATCAACCAGAACCCTGCAGCCCTAAGGAGTCAGATAAGAAAGTCAGTGATAAAGAGATTAAAGTGTACAAAAGAACAAGGAATTAGAGGTGCTTGAAATTCAGGGTTGGTTTGGGGTTTTGTTTTGTTAAGACCTTACTCTGGTGAGCCTGAACTCAGAAGGGGATCAAACATCATTTATTGGAACATCTCCACCCGAATTAAGACAGAAAGAGCTTGCTGGTATAAGCAGCCTAGCCGCAATGCGTTTCTTCAGGTGGGAAAAAATATCAGCAGCAAAACAAAGATTACTACCAACAGATTCAAAATAAAAGCAAGCACCAAATGCATAAAAAAGTGCCTGGGAACTAACTTGTGATCCTCACTGATGTAGTTTTAAACACAGAAACAGAGCACCATACCAAGCCAGAAAGATCCTAGAAGCATGTTGCTGTAAAGCGTGGTTTTGACATGATCTACTTGGATGCTATAAAACACAAGAAAATACGTCTATCCAACTTGACAGACTTATTGAAAATTTACTGTAAATAAGCATCTTCTGTTGAGAGACCTTCATCCAAGCAGTTCCTTCCAGTAGGAAAGCCTAGCGGCAAGGAAGCTGGAGACTCTGGAGGGATTTCAAGCTGCTAGGCTGAGTAAAGCAGCAGCAGTTTTCCATCAGCACCAGCTAACTTTTCCAGCTTGCCACACGTTTGATAAGTCATGACAGATATGTTTTGATATCCCAATTCTGAGGGGGGGGGAAATTAAAATAAAATAAAATGAAGGAAGGTGCCCCAGTTCTCTAATTTAACTCAGGATTACTGAGACCACTCAATTGCACGTTTTACCATTTTTACGGAAACTTAATTTCTTATTCATGGCAAGGAGCCAAACACATGAGGTTAAATAACTTTGAAACTTCAGCCTTGAATCTAACCACACCTGTGCTTATTGGCTTCAGATGAGCAGTACTCGTTTCTCAATAGTAAGAATCATTTTAAAACTGGATAAATCTGTTAATGGTGGCTTTGCATCTCAAGCACTATCTAATTCACAAGATCTGTGTGTTGTACTAAACATCTGCTTACTGTGCTGATCTTTTGGTTTAACAGTTTATGAAAACAAAAATAAAAACCAAAACTGAAGCTTTGTTTCCACAGCTACGCACACAAACCTCTGCATCATGGGACCAACTCCTTTCTGTACACTTTAAGCTACCAAGATGGCAAGCATGTTTTTTCAACTCTTGAACCTTTCATGCCTCCAGTCCCTTAACAGCCCCATACAACACAAACAGTAACTTTCCCAATAGAAATTAAGATTGGAAAGGGAAGTGAGAAGCAACTTCAGTTTGAGTGTCACAGAACAAGAACACAAAACGAAGCATCTCAGTTGTCATTGTGCAAGTGTTCCTGAAGTGCAGTCTCCCAGAAATGTAAATATTTGGTTCTCTGGTGATTGTTACTTTCTTTTTATAAAGTAGAGAACAGATCCTGACAATACCATGGAAAGACTAAAATTGAATGTATTTACAAGCTGCTGGTTTAAGTTCCAGATGTAAGTAACTATTTGGTAACTTTGCTGGACAGACCAAAAGCCCACTCTCGTTCCTAGTTAGAGTTTATTGCTTTATTAGCACAAGTCCTGAGATTTGCTTTATTTGAACAGTGTCAATAAATGCAAGCCAGAAGGAAAAAGAACCACTCGCAAGGTTCCCTCTGAACCGCAGATGCCCGCACTCCAGGACTTGAGATGCTTTTGCAAACCCATCACTTGCACTGGCCTCTGTCCGGGTGCAAAGTCCCCCCCCGTCCCCAGATGAGAATTTCACAAGGAATTTTTTCCAAAACTTTGTGGTTAGCAGGGCTGATGGCACACCGCTATTTCTAGATGCTTAATGCCATGTTTCTTTCTGTGCCAGAAGTCGTGTTGATGGACAGAAACAGTTAACTGGGGCTCTGTCCACACGCAGGGCTCAGCCGGCTCCGACCTTTCACCTGCCCTGGCTCCAGCTCCCGCAGCCACCGCCCGGCTCAGCCGCAGCTTTTCCATCTTCCAGCATCCAGATGGATTTAACTCTTCACCATCTCACGGCTACCGCAGTCCCCTAAAAGCATCTCAAGCGAAAGATGGCAGGGTCGCTGAGTTCCCACCGAGATGAAGCAGCATTTGGACTTGAGACTCGACGCCTTTCCCCATACCGTCACTTTGCATTTTACTGCTCCCACCGGGGACGTGCAGGATCTCGAGAGGCTGTTGTTAAGGAAAGTTTCATCATTTGTTTGGAGAAAACCACAGAGCAGAATTTCAATCAAGGGCGTAGAGACTGCTCCGGTCCCAGAATAGTCACTTATCTACTGGCTGCAGCTCCTTGGCAATGCAGGTTTGAATCTCCCTGGGGCAGGAGAAGGAATTAAACCTGGATCCCACAGACCCTACGCCGTGCATTAACCACATGGTTACCCACGGGGTGCATGTGGCATCAGCATCGTCCTCCCACTGTTTTAGAGGGAGGATTGCCACCAAGTCACGTACAGGGACAGAGCTGGGACCAACTGGCAGCCAGAGGCAGAGCCATCAGCACTGACAAACACAGACACCTGCAGAAACACATAGGACAACCTTAAACACTGAATGAAGAGCATCAAAAATAGGAAATGGGGTACCAGGAATGCTGTCCTGGACATCCACAGGAACAGTACCTCTCAAAATCAGAATTTACAGAACACACCAGCTTTGACATTGCTACCTAAAATGCATCACGGGTAGAAGCTTGATGTAAGAACAGCCAGGGTTTCTTACCCCCAACTCTTAGCAGTTAAAAATGTGACTCAGCAAGGTGCCCCAGTAAAGCAAGCCTAAACCAAGTGTTCCTGCATCCTCACAAAATGATAAATGCTCCGAGCAGATGTCACAAAAACAAGGACAAACATCTCCAAAATTAGATCTCATGTATGGCTCTTCTCTCATTTCAGAGTAACTCTGCTGTTTTGCTGCCACAAGCACTGCATAATCCTTGCCCCAATAATCTGCAGCACAAGCTGCCATAGGACAGGCTCCCTCCTTCTGGAAAGATTTCCATACCTCTTTCCTCCAAATAACCCACCCTCACAGGAGCCAGCCAGCAACTCTTCTTTAGGTAAAACTGCTCAACAGCTTATACACGCTGGTGATGCCTAGAAGTAAACATTTCGTTTAGAAAATGGAATTTCCTTAAAATACCTAGATTTTGTATCTATCTTAAAATAGCAAAATACATTATTAAAGTATGTTTGTCAAAACTCAGTTTGGACTCATACCATCAGTAAAGATTAAAAATAGCCAGTGTCATTGCATGTGCAACCCTTCCTCCCGAGCTCTGGCAACAAAGGTAGCCTTCAACTGCAGTAACCATTTCACAGTAAGGCTTCCCAACACTGAACATTTTTCCCCTTTTCTGTTCTTCACGAAATTAACAATTCACTCTTTCATTCAGAAGAGTGAATATTGCCCATTACTGTAACATTTTCTAAACTGGCATACAGAAAAAAAGTGGCAAATGCTTTTGATATGAAATAAACTTTCTAAGAGCTCAGCTGATCTAAAGCTTTTGTGCTGCAAAGCAGGACACAGACTAAGCACAGGTGCGAAGAATACAAATTCACAGCTAAGGATACTGCCAAGCATTAAAAAAGGCAAAACAGCAGCATACGAGAAACACCAGGTAAGAAATAGCAAAGTTCTCTGCCCTACTCCTCTCCTAGTGATTTTTAACATGTACAAGTCACTGCACAAACCCCTGCACACACACAACCTGAACAGAGAGAGGGTGGAACCAAAAAAAGTACACCAGAGGTGTGCTGTGATCCGTGTCACAAATTATCTTACATTGAAGGAGACACCAAATAGATATAGAAACCTACAGCTTTGAAAAAAGATAACTAAGGTCTGACACACCAGAAATCTATAGAAATTGCAAACTACTTAGAGACAGGGAATACAGAAGATTATTCCACTACCCCCCAGTACACAAGTACTCCTGGCACAGCAGTACAACTCAGTTCAACTAAAAGCAAAGTTTTCTCCTACCCACCCCAAGTGAGCCTAACAGAGTTACAGAGGATGCTGGCCAAAAGAACACATGGACTCCGAAAGCAACCAAGACAAATTGACAGCAGAGTGCTCCAAGAAGGACTACTCAGTTACATTCCAGATGCGACTCCTGGCTCAGGAAGTTTCCGAAACCCACAGCTGCCAGAAGAGTACACCAAAATATCACATTGCCCTGCTCTCCTACCCATTCTTTTCCCCTCTCACGTCAGAGACAAAGCGCTGGATCCTTGGCCTGATGGAGCGCTCAGCAGAATGTTTACTCCTCACCAGCATGAAGGTTTTATGAGCATTTCCACAAATGTTGGTTAAAGTATATTTTGTCTCCTTCGCTTCTCAAAGTGCTTTGAAACAAATCAGGGTTGTTGGCCAACCCACAGGCTGAGTGAGCACAGCGCAGTTAAGCCCCAAGCCATGGGTCTAGGGGTCACTTGTAAGCAAATACAGGTTGGTCCATGCCCAAAGTGACAGTGAAGTGACTCAGAGAACTGAGTATTGTAGTCAAGGGTCTAGAGATAACATACAAAAATAGTGAGAAAAGCCTTCTGCACGGAGTTGTCCCTGAATCCCTGCATTGAACTACAGCTGTGTATGAGGTGTCAGACAGCACAGAACTGCTACACACAAAATCCTGCTGCAGATGCTTTTTTTTAAGCTTTCTTTTTACACCGCCCAACCTGACACCAAAGCCCCAGATGCCCAGCGACCGTGTCACTTACAGAAATGGCTGTCACAAGAGAAACGCTGATCATCGCCTAGTGCTTTATCAGGAGACTCCAAATCACAGCTCGCAGGCAGCGCTGTCTTCCCATGGCTTTCACGCTGCAGGCAACAGGGAGATTGAAACGTGTTTCCTGCTGCGTGTTTTTCTTCATTGTTGTTGACAAGAAACTGGCAATGTTTGGGGATCACAATTCAAGGAGACCAATATAGAGCTGAGCTAACGCTGAAGGGAGCACTCCCACCTTGGTAAGATATTTCTGCTGTGCCCTGGTGCCAGGGGAACAGCACGACACGATGCAGCTGGGTGAGCCGGGGCCAGCTGGACTGGAAGGCTGGACCAAAAAACTGCAACAGCTTCGGGACCGCTGGTGCCAGCACGAGAGAAGAAGGCTCAACCTCGCAGCCCTAGATGGGGCTGGCTTTTTTAGCAGCAGCAGCTCTTACTGGCAAACAGAGATGATAAAATGTAGCCTGTGTGTGTTTTTAGAAAATAACTCTTTACGTTCTAAAAGAAGACATTTTCAAATACGAGTTTGAACAACACAATTGTCAGTGCTCCTAAATATACTCACATTTTTTATTTTTATTTTTTTACTGCCGGCTGGAAAACTGGGATAAAGGTGATCCGCTGCTAACAAAGTTAGCTGAAAGACAATCAGATTCACACAGCACGCTATCATGAAGGCATTAATGGTGTTTTTATTTGATCTATGCCCTTGGAACTTGACATCCAAGCAGCAGCAAAGAACCCAACGCCCTTAAGGATGAGGCTTCGTATCACAGAGCAGTCCCTCCAATAACTGGGTACAACCTAGAGGGGCATCCCTCCTGGCAACATGGTTCCACCCTCTCCTGTTGGATGGCTTTGTCATTTTTGGAGCCCACAAACCAAACACCAATCAAAGCCTCATCAGAGATGCAAGGCAGGGGAGGAAGCAGCACCAGTTGGCCAGCAGAAGGCTCAGCAGTTGTGTGCTTTTTCGACATTCCCATATCCCAATCCCAGCCAGGTCTGAGCAGGGTAGGCAGTGAAGGTGACCTACCTTCCAGCCCAACACACAAATAAAAACCTGAACAAAGGGAAGGAGTCATTTACTTAGTCCATGGGAACGCAAACATTGAGCAGCATTTGGATTAGCCACTGAATCTCTGACCTGGGAGCAGCAGTATGTCTGCTTGTCTGGCGGCTCTGAAAAGAGTCCTTGTCTTCCACTAAATCCAGCAAAATGACGATAAATGCAGAAGAAAAAGAGTCCTCTTGATGCAAGCTTTACTTGCAGCTAGGCACAAAGTAGTGAGACAATTTACCTCGGAGGTGATGAGTAATGCAGGACCTTGAAAAAGGTTCCAAGTTAGCACTCCCAGAATTACATTACTGGGTTGCTCCTTTTCCTGAGACTATCGTCCTTGTACCTTCATGCCTTCAGTGGGGCTGAAGCAGCACCTGCAGTTCCAGGGCTCTCCACCCCAGGACAGGATCCGTTGTCCCCAGCCCCACGATGAGGCAAAGACACACACACAAGTGAAGGAAACTCATTTGGCAACCCTGCAGCCCCATGGCTTACGCTCTCGGCTTTTCCTCTTTCTGTGATTTGCATTGAACTTCTTAAAATAATGCCTGCTAGTCTGCTTTTGCTCTGAAATTGTCTTGTACACACTCCTAGTAGCAGAATCTGGAGATTTCCTTGCCAATACTGTTTCCAAGTGAATTATAAAAATATATCTGTACCGAAACAGCTGAATGCAATGCACGCTCCCAGATTTAGTCACTCAAGTGACTAAAGTTTTGTCTGGAAAACATCAAAGTATGTGTCTCCAGTCTCCAGGGACTAACTCATGTTCTGCAAGACTAATGACTACATCACAAGAGCACTGTAGGCTCTGTTTTGGAGCAACAATTAATATTTATCACTTACTACTGACCATTATTCCTCTTCCACTGTCCACCATGGGGAAGTTTGCTCTCTAACCCACCCTTAAAATGTGAACAGACCACCAGATGTGATGGAATTTAGGTTTAAGACAACATCCACATCAAGTGGAAATTACCAAGTGTTTCATTGATCAAATGAACCTGGAACAAAAAGACGACCCAGAAGTTTGGCGTGTTTATTTTCCCTCATGTTTGTGAATATTGTTTTTCATATTAAAAGAGCCACCAAAGAGTCAAAGCACGGAGCATAGATAACCAGATTTAAATACCAGTTCTAACACGGAGCTTTAGCACTTGCACGTTAAATTTAATAGAAAAGCTCCTGATTAGCCACAGCTCCTCCCGAGCCTTCTCCTTCACATTCCTCTCAAAGGAAGCTGTCCCAGTGGAAATTTGACAGACGCCATCCTGCAACAAACAGCTCGAGTGTAGGCAGGCTCCCACCTACAGACTGCGTGTCATTAGCACCTAACAGGTTACCCAATTCATTTTGATGTAAACCCAGAGAAATTGGGAGTCAGTTCAGCGAGCAGCAAGAACTCACATATCGGAAAGACCTCGGTCCCCCTGTGTTTGCGGGCTGTTAGAAGCAACACATTTGCATTGTCAGTGACTCGCAGTGCAGCTCATCTAAATTTGGGAATCCTCTTCCCACTTCCCAGAATGTGTGCTTGACTGAAACCAGCAAGTTGCCAACAAGATTTTTTTAATCCAGCAATTATATTTGGTAACTCATTAAAGGTTTACTTCTGCTTGGAGCCGACAAACACAACAGGAGCCCATTCAAGGCAGGGGGTACCTGAAACAACGGAGCAGCAGCAGTCTGGGTTTCGGTACCAGCTCAGACGTCCAAAGTTCTTAAGATGGACTTCAGCACAGGCTACGCGTTTTGCCAGCTTTGTTGTTACTTACACAGACTCAACCCATCGGGGAGAAACGCTCTCAGGTATGCCCACGTGTATTGCAGCTACATCCAGAAGTCCCGAAGATATATCCTCAGGGAGTTTGCATGTTTGAGACCTTTGGTTGTTCCTCCCCCCGTCAGAGCCCACAAGCAGTTACACATCACTTCCTGAGCAGTCCTTTCCTCCGCGAGGCCAGGCTCCCAGCTCTGCAGCCAGCCGGCCCGACTCAGCCCACAGACACCAAGAAAACACTCGTAGATGTATTGAAACTTCGGGCTGGCCGTTGCAATCTCAACATAGAAAATACTGCTACCAAAAATATCAACAGATCATACTTGAGGCTTTTAAAAACTGATTTTTTTTTTTCCTCCCTTCAGATTGAGATCTCCCAAACATGCTGCTGCAAGCACCACTCTGGTGCTCGTACATTAATTATTTTCTTACGCAGCTAAGCTGGGTTTCTTCAAGCAGCATGCGATTCTCATACTTGAAACAAAAAAACATTTAGACAAGGAACATCAGAGTCGTGATTCATCGAGTCCCTAAGCGCTTTAATTGTTATCAAAGGAAGCAAATAGAGCAGAGCAAGGCCACCCCTTCTATTTCGGAAGGTATCAGGAGATCACCCCTCCAGTTACAGCTAGAAGGTTATCAAAACGCTCACGTAACACCACCAGGTGTTGCTCAAGACTTGGGACTTAGGGTACACAAAGGTTTTTGAGGCTTCTCTGCTCCCCCAAGAGCTGTCCTGAAGCTCATGCTGCAGCACGGCCCTGTCCTACCCGCCTGCCTCCTCCAGGTGGGTGTGCTGAAGCCGCGAAGCCTGTGTACTCATACCAGGACATTAACACTGCTGCTTTTCACTTCAATCACCAAAAAGTTCCAAAAAGTTACTTTGAAACTTAGCCTCGATTAACAAGCAAAACCCTAGTTAACCGATGACTATTTACCTTAAACCAAAGCAAAACTAATGTATTTGAAGACGGCCCCACAAACGCCAGAAAAAGCTAGCGAGGCCCTGAACTATCACCTGTCCTGAATGGAAAAGTAAATCCTGTACCAGGGATTTACTCCATTTTAGCAGTTTGTTTCTAACTAGGGTTTCCCAAGGAGGAGGGGAGAAGAAATGGAGAGAAAGGAGCAAGGAAAGCTGAAAACTCAAAGTCGAAGCCGACAATAATGTCAATTCACACTTAGCACCATTATGTCCAGAGAGGTTTCGGGTTCTGTTCGCTCAATCAGTTCCTTTGGTTTCCAAGAGCCATGTAGACTGCTGAAATACTACTGCAATAAGCACTTTAGAAATATCAAGTACTGCTGAGAGACTAGTAATCCTCTCTCCTTCAGACAGAAGTTTAGTCATGGTTGGAAAACGAAAATTGACCATTTAATCCCGGAGATTTACACTGCATTTCTATCTCAGATCTCAGCGCTGTAGGAGCTTAACAGAACCATTACTTGATGACGCTGAGAACTGAATAGAAAAAGGGGTAAGGTTGCTGCAGCTGTACTCCGCAACGTCCAACAGATTTATATGCTGTTCTACATGACCATTTACATTTCAAGTGGTCCACGTATCATGTTAAATTAAAAATTGATCTTAAACCCCTTCTTGTAAGTTAGCTACACAGTGATCTCCGCTCCACTTAGTGTTAATGGATGATTGCTCGAGTCTGAACTTCCTGAAACACGGGAAATAACTTGTAGTCTAAACACTGCTATAGAAAGAATAGCAATCAGATTCACTTGACAATTTACATTGTCCGAGAATCAAAATTAGTTTACTTAAAACATTTTATGGTTTTCCACAGAACCGTAATACAAGAAAGCGTTACACTACACTAAATTTCCCTGACAACATCACTGTTTTAAGAGCCCCCTAAATCTGTCTTGGTACTTTTCTTCTTCCTGATGATTGCAGCAGAATTTCAAGGTGTTATCAGGATTCTTTCAGATGGGTAAGAAACAAACAGAACATCTACTGCCTTCTCCCCAGTCCAGTCTCAGACCTTCCCATCAGAAAACATTTTGTTTCCTCTGTTTGCTCTTTCCCCTGCTGCATGCTCTTTCCGTAGCAGCTATTCCCAAGCCACTCCCCAAAACTATGGATGAAATACAAACTGTATTTTTACACAAGCGCCATCTCTGTCATCCAGAGAAACAAAAAAGCAGAAGTTCAACGGACACTGTACGTGTACCTACAAGGGTGCCATACCCTAACACTCCCAAACCATGATCTGTAAGGCCAAAAGGGCGTTCATTAAACCCTGTTATCTCCCTTTAATAATACCTCCATGTTTTACTTTGATGATTGGGAGGCTTAAAAGAGGTGTTCAGCTGACAACGCTCCATGAAGTGCTGTAACTACTGGTCTTGAAATCAGAACACCAGCCAGCTACCTTGAGGACCCGGATTCCACAGATTTGCCCAAAGCCATCCAGCAGACAAGTGCTTCAAGTGTGTCACTCAGCTTCCCCAAGATGATGGAGACACTTTCCTTTCCTAGGCACAATAAATTCTACTGCTGAAAGCTGTATACTTTCTTTATACATAAAATATTATAGTATTTTAACCATAAATAGTATTGCTTCTATAACTTAAAGAAGAAAGTCTCATCAAGTTGTTGTTTCCACAGATCTCTACCTTAAAAGCTTCTGTTACTACTTTAAAATAGTAGTACCACTAAATATACCAGTGACAGTGCCAAAATAAGCATCGTCCTCTATGATAAGAATCCTTGCTTCTAGTTATACAAATAAAAAACTTGTAACAACGCTTTTTTTCCACCTAAATTCAATCAAAGAAAGGCTTCTGAACTTCGACTTTCTTGCAGTTAATGGGCCTGTAACTCATGTATGTGCTCATGTAATAAACAGCATGCTCCAAAAACGGACCAAAAAAGTAAAGGAAAAGAAAATCAGCCAACAAGGTTCTGGTTCACTAACAGAAGTTAAAGCTTCTTGACAGAGTACTGGAATTCTTAATAACCAAGAATCACTGTGTATGCGTGCACTTATTAAGGGCGTATAAGCCCTTGTTTTCAAAACAAATGTGTAATGTGTAAATGTGTAAATGTGTAAATGTGTAAATGTAATGTGTAAATGTGTAAATGTGTAAGCCTTTGTTTTCAAAACAAATCTGGAAATTCAGAAGTCACTCTTGTCATCCTTAACTTAGACAGTTGCCTTCACTCAAGTTTTCTATGAGGTATTAGAGTGCCTCACAAATCCATGTCCATAAAAGAATGGAGACAATCCTACAAGAAAGCCTAAGCAGGAAAGCAGCCGTCTCTAGTCTTTTAGAGAGATTATGACGATTACAAGAGAGTTATTCATAAGTAACGTATTCACACATCTTCAATGATATTCTGGAACACAGCCCCTTCTACCTGAACAGGGCATCAGAGCTAGTTCCCCAGAAGGGCACAGCAGTTGTCAGGGATAATTTCCCTTCATTGTCTGAAGACCAAGAGCTCAACTTGCCAGCTCTGCCAGTAGCCTTTACCTTCTCCAGTCACTAAAGAAATGTACCGCCAGCACTAAGAGCACAAGCACCAAACAATAACCTTTTTGCAAAGGCACCGAAACGAAGTTATTTTGATGTCTGAGCTACACTCGGTGACACCCCACAGCACCCAGCTTGAAGGACCTATGTCCCACAGCCACTTTCAGCCACAGCACACGCACCGGGACCGTGTTTCACCTCACCCCGGGGCGCACCGAGACCCCTCCTCGCTCCTCCAAACCCTGAAGCCCCTCCAACTTTTCCCCCGACTCCTTTTCGGCGAGGCCCTGGGGAGGGGGGGGGGGGGATCCCGGAGCCGCTCTCCGCGGGCACACAAAGGGCAGCGCCTCGCCAGGCACCTGCCCCCCGCGCCTCGCCCCTCACCTTGAGGATGTTCTCGTAGATGGTGGCCCGGAACTCCAGCAGCGCCTTCTGGTCGAACTCGCGGCCGTGGATGATCCGCATCTGCTTGAGGAAGGTGGACTTGCCGCTCTCGCCGGCCCCCAGCAGCAGGATCTTGACGAGGCGCCTCACCGCCCGCCTCTCGCGGGCCAGCATCGCGTCGATCTCCCGGCTCCTCCGCCTCGCCTCCCGCTCCGCATCGCGGCTCCGCTCCTTGCCCTCTCTCCGTGCCTGCTCCGGGCCTCGGCCCGGGGCCTCGGCGGGCAGCAGGCAGCGGCTGAGGGTGCGCACCACGCCGGACATGGCGGCGGAGGGGGACGAAGGAGGGGAGGGAGGGAGGGGAGGGAGGGAGCCGCCTCACGGCGCCGCGCCGAGCCCCGGCTGCGCGGCCAGCATCGGGCGGAGGCCGCCGAGACGACGACGACGACGACGAGGAGGAGGAGGTGGAAGGGGGGCGGTGGCGGCGGGGCGCGGCCCGCAGGCCCGGGGAGGGGGCTCCGGCGGCTGGCTCCGAGCCGTGGGGGCGCCCAGGGGCCCGGGCAGCCGCCCCCCGAGCGCCGCGGCCCGGCCTCAGCCCCGCGGCCGCTGAGGGGGTGCAGGGAGGGGAGGGGAGGGGATGGGGGGGGGGGTGTCGGGGAGCCCCCCGGTGGCTTCAGGCGGCCGGCGGAGGGAGGGGCTCCGCCCCGCCGACGCCGCGTCTGGTTGGGCGAGGGAAGCGTCGCTCAAAGGGTTCTCGGCTCTGATTGGATAAAAGCACCGCGAGGGGACGGGGGTGCGAGGGGGAGAGGGCGGGGGAGGGAGGGGCAGGGCGGGGGAGGGGGAGGAGCCTCGCGGAGGGAGGCGGGGCAAAGCGAGGGAGGGCCAATGGCGGGCGGGGGGCGGAGCGCGGTGGTGGAGGAGGGGGCGTGGCCTGCGCCGGGCTGGGGGGAGAGGGGCGGTCGGCCGAAGGGGGCGTGGTGAAGGGGTGTGACGTCAGACCGCGACTCCAGAGTGTGACGTCAGGTCGTGACGTCACGTTGCAGCCCCGGCGGCCGGGCCGTGAGGGGCCCCACGGCCTGCTGCAGGCCTGTCCTGTGCTTATCCCTTTGTTTCTGCTTCTGATAGGCTGTGTCATGAATACCTCATCCAGCTCCAGCTGTTTTGTGTTCCCCAGGCATTTACCAAGCGCTGGGGAAGGCCTAGGCAAAAGAGACAAAAATAAACAAAAACCCTCCCTGGGAGTGCCCACTCTGACTGTTAATCACACCGAGGTGCTGTTGTCAACTTACCCAAAGAGCAAATCTTTTTCTCCTTGCCGAGAGAGAGAACTGAAAAACACCTTTAGGCATTGCAGTAGTCAGGAGAACAACACAAAGCCACGAGCCATTCACTACAACACACAATATGTCTTGAAAAAGCTGTTTCCTCTCTCAGGATCTTGCTCTCTGACTGCACTTTGAGGCAGCACGGCTCATTCCACCCTAAAATACTGCTGCAATTCACCACATTCCCCGCTGGAGGTCGTCATTGCCCCAGAAGAAGCCAGCCAGAGCAGGACGATGCAAACAAACCAGCCCCCAAATCCCCCATGCTCTCAGGCCTGATTTTCAGAGCAGCTGAGCACTCAGGACTCCCGCTGGAATCCACAGAGCCTGAGCTGCCTGAAAATCAGACCCTATGTAACTGTGAAGTGCCCAGATTGGTATTTTCTGATTAGCTCCCTTACTCCTGCCCCACTAGCTTTGTCTGCGCCCTGCTTGAGGTCCTCTTCAGACTTCTGAGCTTCTGAAAGTATTTGGCAGAGAATTCAAACAACTGTGAAGTGCAGCTCCCGTGATAGGCCTGCCTCGTCTGTAAGTGAGAGCGAAATTATGGTATACAATAACCTCATCAGACAAATCAGCTACCATATGTCCTTAGTTCTCTATGCATCCATCCATGAAAGCAGCTTTCAATAGCTCACATCTAATTGTCAAAAGGAAAAGGTCCACCCCTCCCTCTTTCCCCTGCAGCACTGTTGTTGCTCATCTAATCATTCAGAAGCTGCTCTAAAAACAGGACAAAACAATTTTGTTTACTACTGCGGAGCTGCAGCAGTACGCTTTCTGTTACCCTGCTGAGGGACTGGGCAGAACCTCACAAATGCATGTGGTGATCCCTGCTGATGTTTCTGCAGATATTTTGTGATGAGCGTAAGCAGTAGGTGTAAGCATCCATGTAAAAGCTTATAAGAGAGAGGTCTGTACTCAGTCTCTACAGCTTCCCTTTCTCCATTTCCTTATCATTTACTAGTTTCATGTTTCAAAATTCCAAGTTCACCTCCCTCTTTTGGGCTTGTACTGATTTTTTTTTTTTTTTTTTTTTGGTACAAAACAGAATAAATTTATACTAATGTTTCAGCTTTCTATTTCTTTATTTACTTTCTGAGTTTTCCAGATACATATTTTTCCTATTTCAACTCTATTTTTCTTTTCGCCATCTCTGTTACTTCCTATAATTCCTCTTCTCTTTCTGCCCAGATTAAGAAAGACTTGTACACCTGCTTCTATTTCTCCCTCCTTCAACTCCCATGGATGTAAAGAAAGAAAAAAGGAGACTGAAAGATGGAATAGAGGAGAGGAGGCTAGAAAGAGGCAGTGAGGGCAACATGATTTCCATTTCCCTTGTTGGCTACAGACTTTTAATGAGCAGGAAAATGAATATGAATTATGATCGGGAAAATTGGGAGCTCTTGCAGCACAAAATTCTGTGCCCCCGGGGTCTGCAAACAGACGGCAGAAGATCAAGGCTGAAAAGTTGTATGGGACTTGGAGAAGCTGTTGGATTGCTTGTACATACAGACCTTACTGCAGCTGGGCATGACATCTGGTCAGCTCAGGCGGATGAGCAAGAAGTTATGGAAGTAGCCCTGATATTGAACACCAGTCTGTAAATCCTGTGATTTCTGTGACTTCTTCAGAAAGTTCATACGAGGCTATGGCCTCACTGATGAATGTCAGCACGAAGTACAGGGAATGAGGAATGCTGAGGTGCCTGAACTTGGTTCTCTCTGTGTTTCAAGTGTCACTTTTTTCTGCTTGGGGTGAGCACAGAGGGGATATATGGATTAAGCCCTTGAAAGCATGCAGAGCTATCTTTCTAGTGTCTTGAAGCCCATAGTTGACCAACCCCAAATTCTTCCTCAGCCCCCTGGATGATGGCCCATTCTTCATCCAGCCTGCTAGGACCCATACCTTAAAGACTATATTCTGTGCTCTGAAAGTGTATCATTAACATCAGTGCAGGAGACACAGTATGAAGGAAGCACTGCTACAAAACTGAGTGTTAGTCCATACCTGAGACACTGCTCTTGTCTTCCTGAGCACTGCCAGACACTGTCACTGCCAGGAAAAATATTTTGCTCAGTGAAACTGGAAAGCAAAGCAAACAACAATGAGGCTATGCCTACCAGCTTGCAGTACAGCACCATGCAGCAATATTAGAGCTAGCTCAAATGCAATTTAAACTTCAGAGTTTAGGCACGAAACTGGCAATCTTTAGACAACAGCAAGATAAAGTATGCACTAATGGAATCACCTGAGCTGATAAATCACCCACCTTGTCCTTTCTCACCACTGTGCTAGATGAGCGAACTGAGTCAAAATATTGAACTGTTGTTACCACAGGGCAGAAGTACTCCCAGCTTAGCCGGACTTGTTAAAAGATGTTGGGGCCCTTGAATTGCTCGTTGTGCATTCAGACAGCAAAGCTTGTAGATCTGAAAAAGATTTATGATCTAAGCTCCTTTTGCTTCTACTCCATTGTTGAGATCGTGACTCTGCCTATCTGAGGAGGTGCAGGAGTTTATATGCACTTCAAGCCCTTACCTAAGCTGGTAGATTTGTAATGTTAAAAGAGCTATATTCTGCTTACTGCATTCTCAGGGGTTTTATGTGGCTTTTTCAATGGCCACCTCTCTGCACATTCCCCACAGCAGCATGAAAAAAATAGAAAAACTGAATAATGTTCTCCTGTGGAGGAATAAAACAAAAAACAGTTCAAGTAAATCAACTATTTTCTAGTAACCTCATTAAGAATATAGGAACCTTCCAGGACTAATACAGTAGTGTTTTGCTATGGGTACTGACACCTTAGGTGGATGTTTTCTGCAAGTCTTTATGATCTCTATTGTAATTTGCTCTTTTTCAGCAGTCCCAGTTCTTTGAAGTGATTGCAGTCTCAACTCCCATCAAGTCAAAGAAAACTGAAGTAGTTTGGCATCTCTCAAAAAATACATTTAAAAGGGAATTTGTTTCTCAGTATTTGCGTTGTCCCTTTTAACATTGCTTTAATATACAGTTGTTTTGTACATGCATTTGTTTTTTTGACCCAGATTTGCCTAAACTTCTTGAGCTTCTAAGCATTAACATCAAGATATCGCAAACAGGCCTAGAAAAAGAACATGAAAACCATGAACAGCCTCATAATGGTATGACTGGAAGAAGAATGCAGGACCAAACAGTGTTTTCAAATTATAATTGTTTGATATCAGCGTATTCTGATTTTTAATTATATTTTCCCTTTGCTATCTCTGCAGGCAGGGAGGCTGCAGAAGGTTTCGTTCATGTTTCTTGTGGGTTTGCAAACATGGATTCTCTCACAATTGCCCAGCCCAGATACCAACAGGAAGTAAAAATGCCAAAATATGCTGTGAGGCAAGTATGCCTGCTTCTTTTATTAAATTTGTAGCCACAGTGTTTTTCTTTTCTGTGTGATATTTTCATCTTCTGTCCCACAGAGAATACATTACTCATATACATAAAATATGTGAGTCGTGGCACTTCTTGTAGTTAATTTTCACTGTTTTCAGCCTGCTTGACAGTAGCCTGTTCTCCTTCATTACACACCAGCCAACAAGTGGATTAGTTTACTTTCAAAACACAAAACCCCATATTAATCCCTGAACAATTAATTATTAAGAGAAGACAAGCATACTTTTAACCCATGCCATGACTTTTCTACTTATTTCATATAAGATGGCATGATCTGTGTAATTCTAGGCATGTCCTGCTAAGCATCCTGCAGATTCTAAGTTCTTAATGTGAAGTTCCCTTGGTTATGCACAGGGACCATGTGCCTTGGTTCTGAGAGTTTAGAAAGATCAGAAAGTGAGGTTCTGCTCAAAGGTGCCCTCGGAGGGCACAGAAACTGGGCCTGTGGGGTCTGAGCGGGTTTATATCCACATGAGGTTATGTGTCAACAGTCCTTGCTTCTGAGTTCTAAATCTGGAGACATTCCTAGAGCCCCAAGTGACAGAACAGGCATATGCTGGCTAGAGCATACATCCCTAGCATGCACAAGAAGTCTGGCATCTAAGAAACAACATAAAACCAGCCTTTGGTCCTAAATATGTTTGGAGCTCTGATTTTGAGTACAAAAGCCTCAAACGTTAAGCAGTATATCCAATTCAGATGCCTGTTTCGTTTAGATGTCTATGTTACAGAAAGTCATTGGAAAACAAGGAGAATAACATTAAGAGGAAAGAAAAGGTAAAAAATTCAAGAAGTATAAAAACAAAGTCAAAGAAAATGGAGCTCCCTGAGAACAGAATCTAACATGTTTGCTGCCAAATTATATACACTTTTTTTTCTGCATTGTTTTTAAAATTACATTTCATCTGGAGATGCAGAGCCAAATATCTCCATGGGTAACATGTAGCTCCCCAAACTCATAGGAAATTAGCAAGCCTTAATAAAATTTATGCATGGCTTGCTATTGCAGTTCCACATCTAAAGGGAAAACAGATGTTCGCTTTAGTTATTCTCTTCATGTCCAAAGGAAAGCTGTTGGTTACAGTTGTTTTTAAAAAGGCTGGTGCGGAAAAGGTTACAAATGATGCAATTTTTACAATCCTACTCCAAGGCTGTCTGCTAACCAGAATTGCCGAGGTGATGCTTGCAGATGCCGTGTCACCCGCTTACCAGCCTCGTATTTCTTAACACCTACACTTTAGGAAAAATAAATAGAACGGAGTCCACAGTATTTGCCTGAGACCATTAATGGTCTGGCAGGCCAGGCTTCCAAGCCCTCTCGCTGAATTCACTGTTACGTTTCGCAGCCCAGGTTAACTTCAAAGGAAAGGCAGAATGGATGCACATCTGAAAAGTGTGCTATGAGACGTCACTAAATGAGTCTCTCAGGGCTTCAGCGTGAAGAAGAAAAATCTTGATTCCTCACCTCATTCACCTGGCTCTCTTCACTTCACACATGTTGTGCATTCTGCCCACATCATTTTCCACTACACGGTGCAGATGGCAACTTTTCTCTTTCCATTTTTACACAAATATTTTCAAGATGTGCAAAAACATTGGCACTTAGAGTTAAGTGTTTGCCATCTGAAAGAGATTGCCACTGCAAACATGTATGCATGCATCCACATATATCTGATATTCATTCTTTATTTTGCAGATGGGCATCAAACACAGAAGCTTTCAAAATGCTAATTCATTGTTATTCCTGTTTGTTTCTACAACATGTTTATTCATTGCTCCCCGAATGAGGATCCCAAAGCTTCCTTATTCTTCTGCAGCTACCAAGTGGACATAAGCACAAAAAGCAGGTCCCTGTCAACAACCAAAAAAACAAACAAACAAAAAAAAAACAACAAACAAACCTCCCAAAAGAACAGCAAGTGCAATAAATTGCAGCCATTGGCTTAATGTCCTTTCAAAGTTTTTATCCAAACAATCCTTTTTAGCCTGTGAATATTCATGATCTTCAGACAATATGAAAGGCACACCTGAATGTGGCTGTTGGCTAACCGAGGAATTATTAGTCCTCAGAAGTGGAGAAGGAAGGGACTCGGTCATTTTAAAGAAGTGATAGCAAATGATGCAAAACCTGGGAGGCAGGAACGCGGAGAAGAGCTGGCAGGAGCTAACCAGATGAGTGATCAGCATTTTATTCAGACAGTGTTTCAGCGTCCACCCAGAGGAGATTAAGTATCCTGTCCTCTCAGTGCAGAGACGGAGAAATAAATCAGGCTTTACCACAAGTGGGGTGGCAGGGAGTTAATTAGGAAAGGAAAAATATATTTCAGTTTGCAAAGGGATAAAAAATGAGCAAAAGGAGGATCTAAAATACACTGAAAACATATTGGAACACACTTGGGAAATCGTGCCTGAGAATCCTGCTGGGGGAGCCTGCAGCCACAAGGGACTGCACACAACAGGTGATTCAGCTGCAAGCTGCAAACCAGGAGCCAGATGATGTTGCTCTGACTTGTCATGTGAAAGCAGACGTTTCCCTTATCCTGTCTCATGTCAGAGTCTCTCTGACAACAAAGCATAAAAAATGGCAAGATTGCATAAAGAAATAAAAGGACTTTCAGTTTCCACGGGAAGTAGTTTTTAAAAAAAACATAACCCTCATTGAAGTCAACAAGAATTGCTTGACACATCTTGTAATTTGCCTCTTAGGGTTTGTGCAAAACTAGAATATGACAGATTTTGTTATTAAAACAAACAAGAAAATTAGTAGAAGCCCCAAGAAGCAGAACAGTGGTAAAGCTACCATATTGCCTTACACTCAGTGATTTCCATTAATGATTTAAAAGAAAAGCTCAATGAAATGAGTACTAGATAGTGGCATGTGCCAGCTTTGGACCTGCTCTTTGTTGTAGGACCACCTGCATATGGATACTTTAAAAAAGTATCCATATACTTTCTAAAGCAGGAAAACCTCTCAAAGGCAATGCACCATTTTATTTTTTATTTTTATTTACTTTATTTTTTTTTTTTTTATTCCAAACTGATGTTAAATGTTTTGAGGCCATGTGTCTCTGCAGTCCTGCAGAAGATCAATTCCAAACTGAGAGTCACGAGCCAGGTCAGCTGCATGTCAGCACCACCTTTCTACAAGAGGCAGGGGCTTCTGCTTTCCACCAGGTTTAAAACCCCGGGTACAGGCGGCTTTGGGGCTATATCGCCTTGCAGCAGGCAAGTTGTCAGCTGATGGGTGACGTCTTACCTCTGGGGTAAATGGCACACACAGGTCCTGCTGCTTGCTGTTCCGGATCTGCTGATGGATCCTTTTTGCCAAGAATGCCGTAGGCTGCAGAACGCTGCCCGAGAGGAAGGGCTCATGTGTGAACGGGTGCATGAACATGGCCTCTGGCTGAAAGATTTAATTAATGTTAATGGTGACTTTGTGCCACCAGTGAATATCAACACTGAGTGAATATCAACATTCCTCGTTTTGAGTAAAAGCTGGGAGTGATATTTCACCATTATGCTCAGCTAGCATCGCATATTCAGATAGCATCAGATGATGAAAGAGCACAGTCTGTGGTCAATCACCATTCCAGTAATTTAGGAGAGTGCAGAAGAAGGAACGCTGGCTTTCGACTGTCTCCATGTTTGTTATTTATACACCATGTCATTCTGATCTTGTTGTTTGCTTGTAGCTTTGGGCTGACAGTTCCCTGATTCCAAAGGCAATTCAGGCCCTGACATAAAGCAGAAGAACAATGCACAGTTCCTGTAAAACAACAGTGCTCCCCCCTGCTGCTGTCAGAATGCAGGGATTAGATGCAGAATAATGCAGTCCCTGATCAAACCTGCAGCTGTAATTCAACCTCTGGACAGTGCTGATGCCATAAATTTGTGAAGAAAGTGCAGCTCAAGCGATTTGTGAACAAGAGCTGGTGAGTCCAATTGAATTACAGTTGTGGGAGCAGCCGGGATCCCCCTGCACCGAATCATTACTAATGAGAGGCAGAGAATGATTACTTACGATTTTAATGAAATTGAATTTTAATTTATAACCTTGGCTAGAAGAGAAGGAGGAGGGAACATACAATTGAATATTTGTGGGTGACAGGGAAAAGCACAACCTGAAACCCAAAGTAAACAGGAGGAGAATGCATTCTCCTGAAGAGACAAGATAACATTTTATCTTCAAAAATATATTCATATTTTAGCAAACGGTTGTGATACAGTGAGCATTGAGGAAAACTATTCTATGTCACAGTTCAGATGATGAAAGAGCTCAGAAAGAAAATGCACAAATATGTTTTCTCCAATCCATTTACGGTGCTCAGGAGATGGTGAAGTGTTTAGCTGATTCTGAAGCCATCACAGCCCATTGTTTTGGCATGAAATCAGCAGAACGGTAACTACAAGCACTGCTAACATATTATAATCGGATAATCACATAGAACCCTTTCTGAGCAGGTCTTCCAATTTCAGCACTGAGTGCTTATTCACTACTAGAAGGAAAAGCATAATTAACAATAAATACTGGTTTAAATGTAACGCTTCTTGCTGTTTCCCTTACTGAGGTATCACTGCTTTAATATCTATTTTGATGTTGCACAGTTTCAACGGGGAACACAGTAAGGCACAGGGAGGTTAAGAAAAGTGCTTTATGAAGTTCATCTCAGATTTGGAAATGTGAAGAATGAGGTCAAGAAGGAAGAACTTGAGTAAGGAACACAAACCAGATGAGTAAGGGAGCACTTGTGGCTTACAACACAGGCCGAACAAGTTTTGCAGCTCATAATATGAACCTGCAATTCAGGGATGGTTCAAAAGATGTGGGATGTACGGTGGAAGGTATGAGACTTGGGGCTTGCACACAAATCAGGCAGAGAACTGGAGAGGTGCTGAAAAACGCTCAGACTTTTGACTTTACATTTATTTTACAGAAGGTAAATCAATATCTCCTCACCCCAATGCACTTGTATCATATGGCTTTCTGTTATGGGGTGACCAGGGCTTGAATATGTCTCTTCTGAACTGAAAACAGCTTGATCCAAAGAGATTTTTCTACATGACATCTAAAGCATTGTTTTACCTCACGCCACAACGTGACAGGGCTCAACCCAGTATTTTATTGTACAACCGTGGAACCAGAAGACAGAAACTACTAATATTCAAGCAGCAAAACATGCAAATTGAGTGAGAATTTGCAATATTAAACTATTTTGTTAAAACAAAGAATATTTAAATGAGATGTGGTGTACCACAGAGGTTGTTCAAAGAAACAGTGTGTTCTACTGGAAGAACCATTATAAAATAGGTGGCTACTGATGAGTGTTCATGTTCTCCTTACGTGCGTCACAGGACTATTTCACGTAAAAGTGTACTGTCATGCACACTCATACAGTCACATGGCCTAACTGATTTTGGAAACCCAAGCTGTATCACTTCACCACTGGAGGGAGACATGATTCTTTTGAAAAGCTGTAAAACTTCTTCCATAAATGTACTTCAGTAAGAAAGGGTGAAAAAATAATCTTGAGAAATACAGCTGCTGAATTTGATCCAGGCTGGACACAGTAAATCACAGATTCTAATAACAATAAAAACACAGCATGAAAGAAATAGTGCCAGATTAACAAACATACTTAGTGTTTCCACTCTGATCAATACTGCTCAAGTGAATCTTATTGAGGTGCCTGAACTTAGTCCAGGTTAAATCCACCACCAGTATCTATATATTCTCCTCCCTTCTTCCTCTCCCCTCCCATCACTCACAAGCTGTGCTTGCAGAAACCCATTTGCAATGCTAAAGTCTCAGGCTGATATTTCCTAACCCTTTATCTGACTGTGACCTTAAATGTGACCAAAAACGTTCCAGTAGATGACATTATTTTAGTTTTCATTTAACCTCTAGTTGCCTAGTGGTCCATTTTACAATCATTCAATTACCCCCACTACTGCTCAAAAAAAAAAAAAAAAGGTAAGAAAATGATTATTTGATGCAGCTCAAGGTCACCAGCTGTAGGAGGATAGTAAACCATCATACAAGCTCAAAGTCACACAGCTCAGATGATGCTGTTGGACAACTGACAAGTATATGTATATACCTCAGGGAGGGGGCCAGGGCACACGAGCTCAGCATCTTCTGCTCTAAGAAACAAAAGCTTCTGCTGGTAGAACAAAAGAAGCCATTCTACTGGTTAAGCTAGGAGGAAAAAAAAAATCTACTTGGTGGTGCGTGGCATGTTCCCAAAGAGCATGATGTTGCACATCTGTATAGACGTGCTGTTCCGTGGTGCACGTGTGCACAGATGTGCTTGCACGCACACACACACAAACACTTACACATTCTGCTTAAGTTATAAAACAGCACCTCAGCAAGATAAAGCACATGATAAGAAAGAAATTCCTGCGTGAGGGACTCTTACATTTCCAGTAAGAGTGAAGAGCCCACGGAAACTTTCAGCTCAGCTGACTATTTGTGGTTTCTGTTTTAAACTTTATTAATGACACATGCTACCACCTGCTAGCTTCCTCCTCCTTCCTAAACTAGGCTAATTGTAAAACAATTTCTACAAAACAAAGCCTTTTTTTTTTTTTTTCTTACATATTCTCATCACCTCCCCACACAACTGTATCTCACACCTACAGGTGCAGCCAACCATGGATTTCCTGTTGTACTCATTGAATAGGGCAATTTCAGAATAAATATAGTTCAAACGCTTATAAATCTCTAGTGTGAAATCCTAGCTGTGCTGAAAATAGGAGCTTTACCACAGAATTTGATATTTTTTTTTCTGGCAAAGTTTTAAGTTGGTTTTGGTTCTCAGTGAGCCTCATTTATGGAAAGGAAACAACTAATGAATCTTACTGCACCTGCCATCCTTTGTCTTCTCATTGACTCAAGCATCATTTTCCATAAACCATCAAATACCTTCTGACGGTAATCCTTTGGTCTTCTCTGATGTTTTATATGTTCTGGCTGAAGTTTGCCAGATCCAGCTTGTGAACAGTGATCTAAGACATTAGAACATAGCTAGGAAGAAGCAGAAAAAAAAAGAAAAAGAAAAAGCATATTCATCACCATCATCTCCATTATTTTTACTGCAAATCAAAACCTCATTCTGAAACCACCAGAACATCCTAGCCCAAGTATAGGACGCATACACATACTCTCAAATTATACCTTGTGGCTGTTTTAGCTATAGCTGTGGTTCTGGTCAGTGCTGAGAATTTGTAAAATACCATCTTGGCAGTCTAATTTTCAGATGTGCTCGGTATCCATGATTCTCATGGATTTCCCTAGGACTCCACATGCAGGACTTCACACGCCGGTGGAGTCTAATTATCACAAAACCTCTATATGCTGTTTTATAGCAGAGAAGGTCATGGCTTAGTTGCTGGAAGAACCCACTGTTCTGACTATCATAATAGAAATAGCAAGAGCTAAAAGGAGGAGAAATTCAAATATGTACCCCTACTGCACAGTGCAGTTCAATCTTTCTGAGGCGCACAAAGTAAATAGTAGTAATAAAATGTGATAGGAAAATCAATTGGAACAAATGAAGCACTGTCTATGCTGTATTCCAGCTTCTCTGTCCCATTGTTACTGCTGTGATTAATAAAAAGCAATCTGATAATGAGCAAATCAGCTCAGCACCAGGATATGGAGAAGTAAATGCTGCAGACATGCTACAATGACAGAGCTAAATCTCACAAGCATAAGGCTGCCTTTGGAAGACTGCTCGAGTGTTTCGGGAGGCTGGTAAGAGAAAGACCATTACTACAGCAGGGTAGGCAGTGCTTGGAGGGCAGAGCTCTTTGGGAGACATTGCTGTTGTAAGCCACTGAATTTGATGTTATATTTATAAATGTGCACTTAGACCCAGGCATCAATTTTTCACATTCATTTAATAGAAGTTTACCCCACCAGCTTTCTCTAGGGTGAAAAAAATGAAGGCAACAACCAAAAACTGGCTCTTAAAACAGCATTTTAACAATACGGTAATGTTGCTATAAAGAACTCCAACTAGGTCAGAGCCAATATCCAGCTTAGCTCCTTCTGGTGCACAGAGCTAAAAGTTAATGGAGTTGTGTCCATTTATGCCAGGAAGTTTAGGCACAAGTTATTCCTTATTTCTTGTCCTGTTCTATCCTGAGCATTCTGGATGTCCTAATGACCAGGGCTGGGTATTGCTTTGTGTAGCCCTTCTTGGGCACTGTCCTGATGTACTTCTGAAGCACTACTTTATGAGTTACTCTCTGAATACTTGTTTGTGAGCAGGAGATTGTACTTCAGTGAGTTTCAGTGCCTGCTTCTCTTTCCTTACTGTTTTGTTAATGCCTTGGTACTTGCAATCACTGCAGGCTGTGCCAAAGATCAGATCCCTGTTAGTTCCCCACTTCTGTGAGCAAAAATTACCAGATTCACTGGCATTTCAGACTGAGAGGCAAGGGAAAAGTGTACATAATTGATGTGAGACCAATGGCTGTGGTGAATTTAAATCAGAAAAAAGAAAGCTGTTCTCCAGAGGACTGGATATACCAAACACTTGTGATAAAAGAAGTGGTTCCGAGGTCTGACTGCTGGCCATGAGAAGACTTTTCTACCAACATGGGAAAATGAAGTTAATGGGACAGAGAACAAAGGAAAAGAAAAAAACAGTTGCATCTTAGTTCTTTGGTAGAATTCTTCCAGATTGCCAGGGTGGAAAAATGGCTACTTTGCCAGTGCCCTGACAAGTCAGGATGGCTGCTGGGGCTGCAGGCAGCCCAGGTGGAGAGGTAGCTATTACTGTGCGACTGCTTTGTAGTGAGTAATTCGTGTATCCTCTGAAAACAGCAAGGGAAGCAAGTTCACCAGTTCACTTTCCATCCAAAAGCTCCTACTTGACGTGGTGGGAACAGCCCAGCCTCAGCCCCACTTCTTCACCCCTGGGAAGGTATCACTGCGTGCTGCACACCTCAGGGCCAGGAGCTGGACCATCCCCTGCATCCTTCAGTCACCTCTAACCTGCAGGTTGCTGGTACCATGCTGAGCTGGGTGTTGCAGGTGCTTCACTGCCTGGCAGTCCCGCCTTGTTATTTGCCCAGGCATGATGGGGATCCTATGAAAGAGCCATTTCTCCGTCTTTGTCTTTCTGTGCTTTTTGTGTCTGCAGTTTGGAAGAAAATCAATATTTCTGTTTGTTGCTAAAT
Source organism: Anas acuta (assembly GCF_963932015.1). Classification (NCBI taxonomy): domain Eukaryota; kingdom Metazoa; phylum Chordata; class Aves; order Anseriformes; family Anatidae; genus Anas; species Anas acuta. The sequence goes on from NC_088993.1 coordinate 13,927,495, forward strand.
TGTCAGACAGCTTTTGATGCTAATATCTGATGAAGCAGACATGCTGGTGTAGATATTTACTCTCAAACAGGTTCCCTATCACCCACCATCTGCTTTTAAAGGGTCTCTTTTTTTTTCCTTTTTTTTTTTTTTCTTTTCTTTTTCCAGTGACTAATGGTGCATTTAACCCCGGAGAGCCTGTGATCTGAACATCAGAAAGTTTCTGCAGCAGAGGAACAGAAAAAAAGGAGGCGGGGGAGGGAGGGTGGACGAGTTTCCTGTTGTTCTGAACTTGGCTTACTGGTAGGGTTCTCAAATCAAACTAGAAATCTTACCACTTAAGGCAGCCACCACTCAAATCCTTGAGAGTGCTGCCAGACTTGCATTATGCTCTTGTTCAGAGTCTCCAGGCCAGAGCAGCGCAGACCCAGAGCCAGCTCTGTGCAGGGTTAAAAGAGCCAGCCCGTGTTGCTGCCCTGGGCAGGCCAGCCACACCAACCCTCTGTCCAGTTCCTCTGTTCGCACAGGAACATTAATAACACCTTCTTCGTAAAGAAACATGAACACTACAGTTGAAAACTGGGATGGGAAGCCTTCCATTTGCTTCTGTAGGATCAGAGGGGAAGACCAAAATTTTTCACTAGAAAGACGTGAGGGAATGCCCATGAGGATGGCACAGATTCTTTTCTGGGGGGTAAGGGCTGCAGAGGGCTTTGCAAAAATATCGAGTGTGATTTGTGGGAGCAAGGCAGGATTCTGAGGTTCCTGAAAGATTCAGGAGGAAATTTCCTGTCATGGTCTCTCGGCACTGTGTTGGCTGAATTAGGTTTTCCGTTCAGGAAGGTGTCAGACAGAATAAGTTACCCCAGTTCCCTCAGGTCCTGCGTGGGCAGGACTTGCACCGTGCTGTCAGCGTAACTCCTGCTGTGCCAGGAGTTCCAGCCAACAGCTGTGCTGCTAGCCAAGTGCCAGAGCCAAAGGACCGTATTCACTGAGCTTGAACCAAGAACCACACTGGGATTAGGTCTCCAAAGTCAAAAGGCACATCACACTGATCCACATGAGAGCCTCCTTTTTCTTTTCTTCTGGGGACGAGCCCAGTAAAGCACAAGGTTTTTCTTGAATTACAGTTTCAATTTACACATTAATCATTCGGTGCGCTGGACATGACTGCATGGAGCAGTGTTCTGAGAAAGGAACTCAGGCAAGCGAAGTGTGCTGCAAACCCTGAATCAGCCTGGGCGTTACATGGAGCAGGGAGCAAACGAGAACTCTGGAAACTGAGCAAGGCAGGAGATGTGGGGAAAGCAGAGGAACTTATAAGAAAGGAATCAGCTGAAATCCTGTGTACCTTTTAATGGCAAACAGCACAAATAGCACAATACCATTCAGCCCTCAGAAGTGAACAAAAGCAAGGGAGATAGCAGCTACACCAAGAGGGAACACATTTGATAGGCTTCACAGTATAAGCTGATTAATGCTGAATGATTCAGAGTACTCAATTCAAATAATTGCAAAATCCTAGAATGTTGTTCTCCCAGAAGTCCCAAAGCCCTGTGACTTGCTTTTTGAGTCTACAGCAGCCAGCACGGTGACTGCTGCTTGAACATCTTCCCTTAGGTGACCAAGCATTGTACCCTCACAGCAGCTCCAGGGTTCACGCAGTTCTGGAACCCCCAGAGCTGAAGTTGGCCCACCTGAATACTGTCTCTCTGCCTTCACCCTTGCTACAGAGTTTTCCAACCCTAACCCATGAAAATAGCTTGGCATAAAAAAATACAAATACTTCTAACAGGTTTACAGGCATTTTTCCAGCTTTGGCAACTATCTCCACTTAAGGTTCATAAGCAAAAGTCTGCTTTGTGTGTGTTCCTACCCCCCTGAAATTGTGCTGCCAGAGCTGTCTGTGCTGCAGACAGACCAATTGACAGCTTAGCCTCCAGCCAGAATTCTGATTCAAAGGAATATCAAATTCTGTGTAATAAAGTTTGCATGAAATTTTTACCTGCAACAATTCCCAAATGTGCTGAACTGCACGATACTGACTTATATAACACATCATTTTAGCAGCAGAGTTAAATATAATGTAAAGCCAGATTCAGTGCTTTTTTTCCTTGTGATCACAGAAATTATTCCACATCTGATAGCTATAAGGCCTTACTTCAATTACTTTGTAGAATATAAAAATCAAATACAAGATTTTCTTCAAAACGTGCTTGAATCAAATTAAATGCTTAAATGTAGATTTTTAAAAATACTTCGACTATAAAAAAATTAAAAAATTAAAGCCAGAAATATTTCTAGGTAAGAGACTGAAAGTATGTGAAATACTGAAAAGAACTACTTCAGTATTACTTAAAAACTTTTTTTTTTTTTAATGAAATGTCAGAATTAAAACATTTTTACAGACAATTGATTTGGATGAAAACACATTTTCTAACAGCACAATATTCCATTGAAAAAATTTCCAATTGAAATTTCTAGTGGCCAATTTTTCAATGACATTTTCCAAAGAACAATCCACATCCAAAAATTTTTCAGCCAGCTCTTGTGAGCTCTTAAATGAAAGAAGTAGTTTTCCAGTAACATATTATGAAAGACTGTTATTATTTAATGCTTTAGAACTTCTGTAAAAAAAAAAAAAAAAAAAAAAAAAAAGTAGCATACTGAATACGGGACAATTACCCTGATTTTCTGATAATTCCCTCTTTAACTTAAAATGCAGATTATGGAGAAATGTTCACAGACTACAGTTAGAAATGTTGAGAGGTTTGTTTTAAAATGGATTAATCTAAATGTTGCTTACCTCAGACAGACAAATACAACTGGTATCCAGACATGTCTCTGTCAGATGGCTTGATCTGAACTCTGATGTCCAGCCATGGCAGCCAGCTGTAACGTGGGTCTGCAGCTTGATTTTATTAGTCTCGGATAATTTGTCTACATTACAGTGGTACCTGCAAGTCCTGTTGTTGATTGCAAATCTTATACCAAGTGCTGGCTAACAATACAAAAACACCCAAAGAAAATCCAACTGAAAATTTGTCAAATCCTTACACTTCCAAGAGATCCAGCGGAGACCTTGTTTTGGACTCAGTTGTGACACTGCTTACAACAAACATTTACAATATTTCCAGTTTCAATTGCCTTTTATTAATCATTTCTTCCAGTTTCTCAACGAAATGATCATTATTGATTCTTGACCAAAAAGCTGACTATGCGTGGGTGGGCATTTGTTTATGTGATCAGAAGCTCAAGAAGCATATTACATGTGCATGTGAGGAGGGAAGTGGTTGCTAGATTAAAGTCATACCTCATAAGACTTAGCAGAATCGAGAATAGTGAGAAAATCTACAGCCCAAGTTCAAAGTTTGCACTTCAGATCTGCCAGTTCAGGACTTGGAATTCACACTGTCTCCAATACTCTGCCATTTAGGGAAATTCATGGCCTCTTTTCAAGCCTGTAGTTTTGAATATATTTCAAAAGACACAGAGGTTAATTTCTTCCAGTTTAGATGGACAGCATTTGGAACTACATCAGAAGCACTTCTTCAGCTAGTGTAAATGATGATGGCCCTTACTGCTCTGCTGCACTTCTGGGAATGTGCTCCAGTTACAGATTTGCTTTTTGAGTTCACATCCAGAAGTCAAGGGGGAATATAGTTTCCAGTCCTTCTCCACTCAGTCAAAGAGAGATGAGGGTTATGAATGCCACAGCACATAGCTCTGCCAGTGAACTTCACTTAAGAGTCTGGTTGTCTTGTGTCAAATGAGTAGACAGCCTCAATGCTTTACGGCATCTACAGGACTGGGATTTTACAGATTTGCTCAGATATCGAGAAGAAGAATGTGTTCTGTGTATTTACTCCTCTCATTTCACAGAAATAATTAGATCTGTCATTGTTCCCTGCCTCCATCTCTAGTCCCACCTTTTCCATAAGGTGGACTTAGCTGTCCTAAAACACAGATCAAAAAGCTAAATGCTAAAGGCCAGGCAAATTTTCTAGTTTTCTTCTGTAGTCCATGGAAAGAAAGAGACAGTTCAGAGGGCAATTTATCTCATCCTAAGATAGCCATCTACAGTAAGTTAGACAAATAGCTCTTGGGAGGTGTATCTCCATTCACTGTGAAAGGAACCTCCTTCAGACTTTGGCATCCACCTTTTCCATGTCTGAAGTTAAGTGAGATAAATCACATCCACAGCTGTTGTTTGTGTAAAGAGGGCTCAGAACTAAGGCAGTGGGGAGAGAAGACCACTGCAGGAGCAGCCATGAGAGATGAAGATCCTTCAACCCCTCCTTCCAGCTCCCCGTCTGTCCCAGCCACCCCGCCAGCTGTTCCTGATCCCTGCAGCAGGGACATGGGGTGAGCTCTGTCCTGTAGGCAGGCTGCTGGCTGCTCCTGCAGGCTCTGAAGCTGACCTGGCTGAACTTTTTTTGCTGAAGCAGCCCAGGAATGTTCTCGCAGGCCCACCCCTTGCTCAGCTGCAGACTCAAAACTGTCACGGTAACAAAGCACAGGCAGCTGTCGCACAAGGTTGCATGATCAGGACATTAGGAATGTCTGCAAAAATGCTCCTGGAAGGCTCAGCTTTCCCAGCCGACACTGTTTTCTTGTTGAGCTACAGAGGCTCTATGAAGAATCATCCAATTTGTTCTATATATACTCCAATCAGCTGTTATTCTTTGCCCTGGAGGGAGTTGCAAATTGCGGATGCAGCCTGCACTTTGTGAAGAGATTGCAAAATAGGAGTATCCCCCTGCTTGCGCAGTCCAAACAGATGGCATTGGGAAGGTAAAAAGCTATTCTCTGAGAAACGCTAGCTATGAGCAGTCTTTCAAACATTAATAATGTGAAAAACACAGCAGCAGAAAGTTAGATGTAAGCTGACATAAATGACTTCTGGAAGACAGCATTAGTTAAAAAAATGATATGCATAAAAGTAAGAGAAGAGCAGAAAAGCACAGTCATGTAAGCTAACATGAACTGACCCAGCCCACCTGGGAGACACCCCCAACATCAGAAACTTGTCACCACGACAGTGCAGCAGTTAATGTAGTGAGGGCAACCAGGCCAGATGTTTTGCCTGGATTCTCTCTTTTTATTGCAAGCTGCTGCATGCTGGCCTGAGCTACCAAGACAGGGGACATGGGATGAACACAGAGGCAGAGATAAGTTTGTTTGTTATTAAATGCATCTTAAAAAGGAGGGATATGGCAGGGGATGAAAGATCTAAGGATAATGAGATGTGTACCTCTTCATCCATAGGTCAGATTTTATTGCATTTCAGATCAGCAACTGTGAAAGTCATAATTATCTGATCAGTTTTATTGAATCAATTTGGCAGTTTCAGTGCAGTGTCTGATGTATAGAGGAAAAAATGTAAAATCCCTAAGAGATTTAGGAGTCCTAGTCCCACTCATTTTTTGTGGAACTTAAACTCTCTGAGGAGTCGAGTGCTTTTGAAAATGGGATGTGGTCTTCTAAGTCATGTACACACTTTTGAAAATGTTATACTAGCTGGCCACAGCACAGTGTGACACTCACTGGTCTCCTTGCTGTCAGTCATGGCAGAGAGGTCAAGGACTGAGTGGCTCACAGCGATTACTGGCTTATGAAATTCTCCTTTTCCTCTTCTCAGAACAGTCCCTCCTGTTGAGAGCAGGCATGTTGGCAGGCAATGATGTTGTACAGAAATACAGATTTCAGTGGAGAAACAGAGAACCTTGCTGCCTAGAGAAGGCACAATAGAATTTTCCACAAGTAAAAAAAAAGGTAAAAATTGAGAGACATACAAATTAATACAATACAGAGGCAGGGAAAAACTAAATGAAACATTGGCAGATCTGGAAAGATCTGATGTGTCACTGGGACTGTGGAGTCTTTTTATTTTTTCTTTCTGTAAGTGCCAAGACTAAAAGAAAACCCACAAAACTGTTAAACAGGACTGGATTTAAAGAGGAAGTGAAAATTGTCATTTTAATTAATGCCAGGAATTACAGCTATTCTCTTTCCTTCTGATTGAAATGGTCACGGCAAAACAGGGCTACAGAGCTGCCTCGGCCACCAGCGGTAGTGTTTCTTTTGCTACCATACAGCTTCTTTATTGGAGTATTTTTGGAACCTCACCTCGGGATGGGTGCAGGACACGTCTCAATTCCATATCCTTTAGTCCAATCCTCATGCTTTATTTCTCTTAGATTTCACTTATTTGGTCTCATCAGAAGTGTTTGATGGGCCAAATGTGAACCGTATCTTTACATAATAAATTACCCTAAGCTCCTTTGCAAGATCTTTGTCCTTCTAACTTGCTAAACAGCTGCTGTCCATTAAAAGATGCTGGTGGGTCAGAAGCTGTGGTGGTGGCTGTGGTCCAATCCACACCCTATATCCCCAGCATCTGAGACGTTGGCTGTTCAGCACAGCTCCAGTTCCATTCCATACACGCATTCTGCCAGTAGCAAGTCCCCAGCCAGCAAGGGTGAAACAGAAGAGAGCACTGGGCACTGAATCAGAGAATTCTGTGAGCCCCTGCTCCACCTGGATATGTCCTCTTGTCACCAAAGAGCTTCATTTTACTTATTTTTTTATAGCTGATCTTCATCTACCCAGATGGTTTTACGCTGCTCTTCTCCGATCTTGTCTTTTATTACTCGGATAAGATCCTCAATACTGCTCCATGCATCTGCCTCTACAGAGGCATAAAGGCATGGCAGTGCCTCCAGTTCTTTCTCTTTCAGACGGCACATTCGTAAAAACTCATCTTCGGTCTCTGGCTTTGGCAGTAGTTTCCTGTACCAAATGAGCAGACCAAAACTAAATGTCTTGCACTGTAAGTGAATCCTGTAGTCCCAGCAGCCCTATCAAGAATTTATTTTCTACTGATTATATACAAGCAATAAAAGCAGTGGAGAATACAGCTGCTCCAGGTCTATCCCCCCCCCCTCACCTCCATCCTGCCCCCAAGGAAAAATACTTGCTATGGGAAAATAATTTAAGAGGGAGAGTGCAATGTAGGGAGAGTGCAAGTGTTTGTGAACTTTCCTCTTACAGCTAGTGTTACCTTAAGAAATGCTGTGGGAGTGTTAAGCATGGAGAAAAAGACATACTCTTCAGTTTTATACTCCCACAATGATCACTGCTATCAGGCACAGTGAAAGAATGTAAAATTTGGGGAATTCCTTCTTTTTCCTGGTCAATATTTCAGGAAGGAGACATGGTAGGAAACAATGCACACACAGACACCAGATGAAGAAAGAAGAGCACCTGCATTTCTCTCAGTGATAACATTATTGGACTCGAGAATCACTCACTGAATAAGACAGAATATCAAATATGCAAAAGGTTTGATATTTTACCTGAACCTCTTGATGTTTTTCTCTGAGACTCTGATAAAGAGAACAATAGGATATATCTTGGCTTTGATTAAATCCTTTGTGCAGCTTATTCCAGCTTCCAGTAGACAATGCTTATTCTAAAAACAAAGTCATAACAGCGTTACAAAGGAACATTCATTGCTGTAGAATCTTGAGATAAAGGTATCCATACCTTATGGGGTCAGCTGAAAAGCTCTCCATTTACCATTGTACTGATTTAAAACCTTTTAATCAAATATACATTTAAAGTCCCAACTCCTCCTACCGGTTTACAACTAGCCAGTCAAATAAAAGTGAAGCTTAATAGCTTTCTGAAAAGGTTTAAAATAGAAATTGATTGATCTAAAATTGAAGAGTGTGATCAAAGTTTTACATATATACACAAACACACACATGGTCTTTGTTCAGAGAGAACATCTACTGCAACTACTTGTACGAGAAAAAACATCACTTTAATTCTCCTTTTCTCCATGCTGTGCATCAAATCTACTCTACTTGATATGAGATCTCTGTCTTTGACATCGTTATCTTTGTACTGTACACCCCTGTGTCTGTGTTTCAGGCTATCCTTTCTTTTGTCTCGGTTCTTGTATCTCTTACTCTCTCGCGCATTCACATATACTTACAATACAAAAAGGAACTGAATAAGGGATGAAGCACAGAAAATGAAAGGATATTTTGCTGCATCAATGTGGGTCATCACAGGGAATGAGTGAGAATATAAAAGGATATAGCTGAGGATGAAAAGGAAAAGGAAAAGCAGGAGCACAAATAAAAGCCATGTGAGAGAATAAATACAAATCTAAGATTTAAGGTGGGCAAGAAAAAGAACATGCAACTATAAATTGGTCAATCTCTCATTCAAGAAGAAACACACACTGCTGACAGATTCACAGACAGCCTATGCAATGGATACAGAGTACTCTCAGCACCTTGGCAGTGACAGCCTCAATATTGGCAGGTACAATGCATTCATATGTGTTCAGATTCTTTTCTCTGCTGAAGATGATAGTCTCCATCTTTTGCTTCCTTAAGAACTCTTCCTTTGTTACAATATCTGGTAGGAGAAGTGGATGAGGACAAAAATCATGATTACAACAGCAGTACACCTAACAACTGTCCAATAGTACTTCACCCAGGATGTCAGGATGGTTCAGGGAAAGAAGATGAACAATGAATTGTCTTCTTAACAGCTGCCTCATTTCTTCCATTAAATTCAATTAAAGCTTAATCTGATCACAGCTGAGCACCTCAGCTATATCCTGCACCAATGAGTCCTTGGGCAATTACCACAACACTATGAAGGCATTAAATTAAAACAGTAAATACAATTCCAGCACCTCATGTTACAGAGTAACATTACAGGGCTAAAGGATGCTGAAAAATGCTAAAAAAAGAAGGTCGCTTCAGTACAGGATCCTAAAACATGGATTTAGTGTTCCAACATTTGTGTTTAAAGTTTCAAAAATTTTTGGCTTAGGTTGCATTGTGTGGTACTGGTCCCCTTGAGAATTGCAGCTCTACATCAAAGCTTTTGTTTTATATTGCAAGACAGGGGATATTTATTATGATACTTAACTTTTCAGTTTCTCTGTCTGGATAACTATAAGACTGTACTATGTGGTGGGTATTCAATATTAGTGTAAAAATGAAACGTCAGCTGTGTTTAATGCTGTGTTGTATACAATCCTGCCCTACAGCAATCACAGTACTGCATATTGCTTTAATAGTAAATACTTAGAATGGAAGAAAATCAGTCTTTCAAGCAGATCAAATGCACAATCTTCACAGCCTTGGACGAGATAGAAACATAAAATCGCTCTAGGGAAGATATTCCTCATAATAGCAAATACTAGAAACAAATTAATCAAAATTTCACATTGCCTAGATATGCAGTATGCAAACAGTATGCAAACAGAAAGAGCACTCACAGCATTTCAGTCTCTGAGGGGCATCCTAGCAACCACACAGCATACACATGGATAATATTCACAGACACAGAATCTCATAACTGTGTGCATTGGCTGTCTCAAAAACATTCAAATATCTCAGTCTCAAAAAACAAGATTTGTAGTTGTACACCACTCTGATGTGACTTAAAAACCTCATGCAACTTGCAATAGTGCACGCCCTTGTGTATGTGCACATACGTGTATGCTCGTATCTCCAACACCAAGGGTTTGCAGTCTTTATCCCATTACCTGGCTTGCATATGTTGAATTCCAGGGCACCTCCAGAGTTGAGAAGCTTCTGTACCAAGGTCTTGGCAAGCATGGTGGGGGTGAAAAGAACGGGGCGCCTGCGCTCACAGTGGATGGGTCTCACCAAGCTATAAGGGATCAGGCTGAGCCTCTTATTGATTTCACTTTCAGAATCCAAATCTGAGTAGAAAACAAGACATTCATGCTGGCATTTCCTCTCCATCAGTATTTGGAGAAAAAAAAGAAGAAACTTGTGAACCAGAAATGACATGGTTATTCATGCTGGTTCTCCTTTCTCTAATGCCAGGGTTATCCTTACTATATATCCAGTAGTAAAATGTCCGGTCTAACACTAAATAATTCAAGTGCCTTTTGCTTTCACGAGAGTATTTCATGGTTTAACAGGAGACTTGCTAGGAGAATCTTTCTGCTAATAAGTTAATTGCTTTAGGCAAAGAGCAAGAGAGAACCTGGGAAGAACTGCCAACAAAACAGGAAGTTTCAGTGTTGTAAGCTTGCTCATGAAGGCTTGGTTCCCCAAAGTACTTTTAGTAAAATCAGTCTTTTGGTAACAAACACTGCCTAATTTTTGCACGGAGTAGAACAGAGAAGCTAGTAATAGGGAAGTCCTATAACATTTTTAAAAGCCATGCAGTTAGTTACACAGTAGGCCTTCATACCAGCACCCCATGTGTAAAAGCTATCATTATTTTATATCCATACCTTCCAGTTTATCAGGTGAGGGTTTCTTTGCTTCAGATGAGGTCCGTGCCAGACCAGAGGGCCAGCCAGTGACGATACGGACTCGCTCATTGCTATTCATGCGCTTATATTTGTTTTCAGACCTGCTGACAAACTGAAAAGTTGAACAAAGAGATTTGACCCTCATTTCTTATGTTCTTTATTCTCCTATGCATTCATCAGTCCACGCTTGTTATCTATGAGATCTGAATTACCCGTGTCTATCAAAGACAAAACTCCATGGATCTGCAGACTAAATTCTAAGTCTCTTTAAATATCATAGATCTGATTCACAGCCTTTGTTAATGCCCTTTGGGATTTCTTATTTTCTCCTCTGCTCTTAAGTGGCATGCTTTTATTTTCCTTGGCAGAGCTCGCTGCTATCATGAGTCAAAGCACTGATGTATCCACAGCAGATTAACACGCACACACACTGAGTATCTGCACAACAGCATTGCAGATCATACCCACAGCTCTGCCCCTTCTGTGTACCACAGAGAAGTCTTTATGCAACCTCTATTCCTGAGGTAGAGTTTCTGGGGAGATTAGGATAGCCTAAGAATATCTGTTATTCAGATCTACTATTTTAGACATGCCACTGAGTGTTTAAACTTTATTACCTGTAATATTTGACCCAAAAGAAAGCTTGCTCTGGACAGGCGAGGGCTGGCTTTTGGGTCATTTGGTGGTGCAGGCTCCTCTGGCTGCAATGTATTCTAGTGAAAAAAAAATATATATTTTTTAATCATAGCATCAGAGAAACAGAACAAGCAGAAGCAGGTATTTTGTATTTCCAAGTAAAAGGGATAGTGACTGATTTATATCTACCCCAAATACAATGTTCTAAACAAGCTATAGCACTTTGGTTACTGCTCTTCCACATTCCTTTCTTCACAGGAGATTGCACTCCACAGTTTATGATGGAGGTAATTTCTGTATCAAGAAATAGCATGCAAAGCTTTTGCTCTCACTGGCATCGCTGCTGGTGCTCTCCATCCCTTTGATGAGTGAGGACTGGAGTACAGGATGAATGCATAGCACAACCTTGACTGAAATCAAATAATGTGGCTCCAGTGTCTCTGCAAATGTTAGAAGTGTGTATGTCTCCTAAGCTCCATTAAAAGTTCTAGAAAAGAACTCTGCTAAGTAATACATTGTGAAGTTAGTTTTTAATTGTGGAAAGATCGAATCCTTGGGGTTAAAGAAAGAAAAATAAAAGTTCTTTCACTGATGGAAAAGAAGAAACTGGCAGGGCTGTTGTGTGTGAAGACCTGAAAATCCCACTTCTCTCCATGGCATGTAGGTTGGGAGACAAACATTTTTCTAATGTGGGACAATAACAGCTCTTTGGATTAGACAATTGTTCACAGCAGGAAAGAAATAATTCCGATTATTAACTCCGAGGACACAGCTTCTTCCTCATACGGATGTGATGTTGTGTTAGAGGCTTATGGGAAGAGAAGAATGAAAGGGATTAACTATGACACAGAACAGATACTATACTTTTAAAGTGTTCTACCTTATAGCAGGAAGGGTTAATAGTGCACCGGAGGTAGGTACATTGCCAGAGACAATGTTATTTCAAGCAAACGTAGGTCACCCATTACCTGAGACAATCAAAACCTACACAGAGTGTAAATAGGAATTCCCATAAAATTAACATGATGAATAACAACTACCAGTGGAGTAATGGATTTTAAAAAGACCTTGTTTGTAGGTCCTTACCCGGAGTGCCCGAAGGGTATTATATGAGCTTTCTGTCTCATCTCTGCTTCCTCTGTGCATCAACCGCTGCAGCTTCACCAGAAGAAGTTGCTGGGCTCTGAAAGAAAGGATGAAATCTCATAGATCAAGAAACCTTTGAAACCCCTTAGAAAAAAGGCTGAACTGCAATGGGTCTGTGCTGACAGAAAAGATTAAATAGAAATAGCAGTGAGGACTGAATAAATGACATAGTAAATACAGGAATAAAATAATGAGCAGGACTGCAGTGCAGTTAAGGATTAGAGAATCTCCATGATGTATTTTCTTATGCTTCTTTTTCAGAAACCCACATTATTCTTTTGGGTGAGATGTGCAGCCTCCTTTCTAAAATTTTACAGCTCATATTACAGCTTAACACCACCTGGTCTTTTCCTAAAAATGAAGACATACACTTCTTTCCTACAGCAGCTATTAATTTTCCTATTTACAGAACCACTGCTCTCAGTCATGGTCACTCTGCATTACACTCACCTGCTGTAGCTGGGAATGGTCCCTGTTTCCAGATCCCTGTCCGTGAAAGGATCAACTCTGGCACATAGCCACTCATACTTTCCCTGGTACATGGTGTCAAGAATATGAACAATCTCATCACATTTCACTGACAGGGAACAGCAGTCCAGCTGGCTGGAGATGTTCAGATTCAAGCGGATATGAAACGAGTCCCCCGATGTGATAAGCCCTTCTTCCAGTTCTGACAGCAGCTTTCGGTAACCTGCAGCAATAAGGAAAGGGGCAAAGCATGATCAGTCACTGGTCAAAACCTCAGCACTGCTGTATTCTGGGGCATCCTCTGAGAGAAGTCCAGCAGAAACTTCAGAGACTCCTCTGAGAGAGGGTTTGTACCTCTAGAGTGCTAGTTGCACCAGTTACAGCAAGGTTATGGGTCTGCACCTTAAAGACACCAACAGGGCATTGGTTCAGAAACAGGTCATGCTGTTAGTATCAGAATCTGTGAGAATATTCCCATTGTCATGATACCTATAACAGATAACCCTACTTTCAGTGCTCCAAACACGACCTGTAAAACAGAGAACTTCTCAGCAAAGATGCAGACATAGCTGTAACTCTGTCCTGTGAGTATAACTTGAGTTTTCCCACCAATTTTAATGACAAGCTATTCCCTTTATTATTACCCCTAATTGGCACTCCCACAAACTATAACATGCTTTATCTACCATTAAGCAGTGCTCAAAAATTTACAATATTTTTTCCTACCTTTGAAAACATAAAAGAAAAGCAAAGACATCACTTCCTGTGTGATTTATTCAGCTGAAATTCTCTAACCAGAATAAATAAATAAAACCTGAAAATTCATATATACCGGTAAAAAATGGATTTGGGAATGTAATTTTTGATTCACAACCCCAAAGTATCATCACAAGCCTTGAACACTAAAATCGAATTCTATCCATCACACACAAACTCCAGATGTTAAGGAAAAGATAAAGCCACAAAGGTAATAAACAGGGCAACTCCATCAGGTAAAATGCTAAATGGACTTTGGCTAGATAAAAGATGATTCAGGTCACCACACTGTATTACAGAAAACGGTACATAAAAATAAGTTTCTGTTTTGTGAGTCATGTAGTTATTGGCTCACCATGTAAATTCTTCAGAGTCCTGTAGTGACAAGCACATGGGCTCTTTTTTTTTGTTTTGTTTTCAGTTCATAGCTAAATCTGGAGCAGTTACACAGGATAACTAATATGGGTGGACATGCTTCAGATTGATGCCAATATAAAAGATATTTTGGTTCTGTTATTCTCATCCGCACTAGTTAGTACAATAGACCTGGAGCTATTAGAGATGAGAAATACTTTTGGTCTTACCTTCATGATTTGATTTATACTGGAGTGTTACTGGACCACTGCATCTCTGAATTGTCCAGTGAACTTCTTCCTTTGTGCAAGTATCCAAGGGAACACTCTGATTTTCTCCTTTGATGCAGCCTTCCAACTAGATATGAAAGAAATATTACTATCCAGTGCAGGTTCAATCTCTGAGTCCATTATACCATTTTTAAAGCGGCATAATCTTCTCATTAATCAATCCAGACACTTTGCTATCAAGATGCAGATTATGTTCCAATTACGTAGTTTCTTTTCTCTCAAATTAGGAATGTTAGCAGTCATGGACTCAAGCTGCAGGTCTTTGATAAATCGAGTAGTAAGTAGTGCAAGAATATCAGTTGTTTTTTGTTTGTTTGTTTGTTTGTTTCCCTTTGAGGTATTTTAATGGGATAAAAAGGTTTGGGATGATTGGCAATGGAGGGAAAACTCTAAGCAATAAGCAACTTAGCAGAAACATCACTGAAGTGCTTACATGATGCTGGGTACAGCTATGCAGCTGTGCAGCCCTTCTTCCTGTTCATATTTCAGCTGTATACATTTCTGTCTCATTGCACATCCAGTGCCAGGATAGACCACTCTAAATAATGGTTTAGGAGTCATCATGCTGAGCTAAGTAGCATGAACTTCCTTTCAGGCAACTACTGGGAAGCTGAGAGCAACTCCCACTCTACTCTTTTCAGAAGGGCAGAGCATTTAGGAAAGTGTCAGTTACTCTCATCTCTTCCATACAGAAGTAGTGTAAAGTGAAAAGGAGTATGTGCTCTGTGTTGGATGACCATAAATACTATTCTCCCATAATTTCATAGTCAATATCAGATTATTTTTTTCTCTAAAAGAATTGTATGGTTTGCCATTAACACAAGGTGAAGGAAGACAGGAAAGAAAGTATTGTGATGAGCGTAATGTGCAGGTGCACAGACATTTAATGCTGTGTGTTGATTATTTTATGCTTACCAGTAGGAGCTGGTGTCCCTCCCGAAGACCTGCTTTCTCTGCAAGTGATTCTGTCTTGACAGAGCTAATAAAGCTCCCTTTATCGTTACCTCCAACAAGAGTGATTTCTGAATTGAGACTGTCTCCATTCAGTGTTATGCGCTGGATGGTATGGCAGGAGTTTCTGATGCGACCAACGGATGTGACAGAGGGACGAAAAGGTCTGTGTTTGTGAAAGGAAGTAAGAGTTACACCGTTATCTCATCTTTTAACTACCAATCCAGAGTTAAATGCATGCATGATAAATGAGAGACATACAAATAAGCTTTTAATGTTATCAAGTATTGGAATATAAGGACTCTAAAAGAAATTCTTCTTATTACTGCCTAAGTTCTAGAGAAGAGCAACTGCTTCAAGTACTCAGATGTATAATGGCAACCTCACCTAGGAACTTGTGGCAGAAAGATAACAAGAACACAGGGATAAATTTAAATTTCCAGAACATGTTGTCTGCCTTGAAGTTTTTGAAATTTTAAGATGATTTTCAATGTATTACAGGATATGAAAGTGGTTCAAAATAATGTTATACTGCTGTCAACATAAAGAAGTAAAGACTTAGCACAATACCATGAGATCTTTGTGTCAAGTGACAACTTGTGACATGGTATTCCTGTTAATATATATCTCCAGTAACTAATAGATTAATGGCGGTCTCTGTTTTTGACAGGTAAACTGGCATCTCAAATACCTTTCCAGAGAGAATTTTCTAAATATGGAGTTGACATGCTCAAGCTCATAGGCATCCAGGCCTTCTGACTGATGAGAAGAGGAGGAAGAGTGAACTGAAGGAGCTCCATGTGAGTGTCTGTCATGACTGTCATCTGAAAAGAGTAACAAAAATGAAAATGAGTCCAAGACAGAATGACAAAGATGGAAAAGGTGAAAATGGAAGTTTGATCCTAGCCAAAATTGAATGAGGAAATTCTTGATAAGAGGCATGATTCACCTCTATAGACCATGGCAAGGAATTCCAGTCTTTCTTACTAGACCTACCCACTCGCTCTTACAGATCCATTCAGGTTGAAAGGGATCTCTGGAGACTGCCTAATCAACTTCCCTCCTCATAGAAGGGTTAAACAGGGGAGAATGCTCAGGACTTGATCCAGCTGAGGTTTGCGTATCTCCCGTCATGGAGGCACCTCAACCTCTCCAGACAACCTCATTCCACTGCTTGATTGATCTTGCAGTAAAAAAGTTTTTTTTTTCTTTTTCTTTCTTTTTTTTTTTTCTAATAAGTGTTTATGCTTAAGTTTGTACCCCTTGCTTCTTGTCCTCTCACTGGGTAGTTATATACTTCTCAGTGCTGTCTTTATATTTGCCCCTCTCATTCTGATGCTTTCCTTATTTTAAGGTTTGCTTTCTTTTTATGATGATCTGACTTGATTTTTTTTTTTTTTCCAGACTATGTGTCCCATCTTATCTGGTATATTGATAATTTGACAGTACCAGTAGCAGGTAAACTCATCACATCTCACAGTTAAACTATACGATATCCTCTTTCTTACCATCTAGCTCCAAAGCATCAAATCCAAAGCTGTCATTGTCTTCTTCAACCAGGCTGGAATTAAAAACAAAGGTAAGATAACAGAAGAGAGAGAAAAAGACGTTCACTTTCCCATTTTCAGCAGATTTCATTAAGTTCTGAAGGAGGAAACTTTTCAGTGACAAAGAAAAATGTTGGAGGTGTTAGATAAGGCAACAGCAGCACAGCTTAAAAAAAAAAAAAAAAGGAATAATGACATGTTTAAGAGCAATTTAGCTGCTTGTTTTAAAGTACTTGAAGGACTTTATAACAGCTTAATGGTACCTCGCATGGTTACTTAGATGTCTACAGTAACAGAATGGCAAGGTGTACCAAGTGTTTGCAAAGAAACTCATGCCACAGCTCTAGTCCCAGCCTAGCTCCCACTAACACTACTAACTACTACTTAGATAAAACCTTTGCTTTTAAGGGTGACTGGAATGGGCAGCCTTATAACTAAACAGGAAAAATACACCAAAATTTTGCTCTTAAGGGGATATTGGTGATGTCCAGCCAAGTGATCTGTCTGCTTCACCAGAAAGACTTCATTAAAGTGTGTCCTTCGGTTGCAGAACTGTCTAAATAACAGCTTGTTGTTTTTCCCATTCAGAATGATTTGTAGGTCTCCTGTGGAGCTGATATTCTTCATAGTTGGCTTTAGGTAAAGGGTGAATTTCTTCAGTCAGTCTGGGGAGAATCAGCTATTTTTACACCATGCATAAGCAAGGAAATAATATACCATTTCTTACATATTGAACTATGATCTCACCTTTTTCACACAAATCAAGATCAGATGAACTGTGAAAACCACAACCTGGCATGCGAATAGCAATTATTTTGGATTATGTTAACAAACAAATTTAAAAAAAAACCTTTGCAGGCTGATTATAAAGTTATAAACTACAGTGGAATTTTGGGCATACTCTCAAGATACTTGACTTTAGTGCTTACTAGCTCAAGAAAATAACGCCACACTCGGACCTTGCTAAGCCGGAGTACTGATATTTCTGATACAAACACCAATGCTGTTGACACCAACACCAAAACACTATTTCTAAGTATCACTTTGCTATAAAGCTTTCAGAGGAGGGGTCAATGCCATTCAGATGTCTGTGAGACAGACAAGATTAGGGATGAATCCCAAAAGCATTTAGGAAGCCCAAAAGCATTTAGGAAGTTACCCAGACTTCCTAACAGAAACTCTCCAGCTAGAGACACACAAAAGGACATTTAAGGCCCTTTTTACTCCCTCTTTGTGCCACCAGGCTTTGGACATACTTTACCAGCTACCTACCTGCAATGAGGGGCATCTTCTTTGCAGCGTCGGACAATCGAGTCATTTCCTGGAGGCTCAGGAGTGGTAGACATGATACTGTCGTTGCGATTTCTCAGGGTTTGCTTTTAAAAAACATCAGCAAAAGAAAGGATGTCTGTATTAAACATGGTATCATTTTTAATCTACAGAAGCATTAGCCTGTTAGCTTGCCAGTAGTATTCTGCACTGAGAAACATATCCAACAGTATGAAAAAATGATTATAGACTCACATTCATATGTTCCAGCATTATAGCTATATGTTCAGATTGTATGATGGCAAAATACCTTTTTCTGTGAGTGGATTTACTGAAGAATTTTAACATTATCCTTGATATGCAGAATGAATATTGCACAGCTGACATACAGGATGAAGAGGGTGAGAAGTAGAATGTAGACACATATATACATATATTTCTAGACATACACATAGTAGGAACGAGGAAGAAAAATACAGATCTCTATAGAGTCAATTATTAATCTAGTACACTGGTTTGGAGTCTCAACTTTAAATTGTACTGCAGGGATGATAGTGTAAGTCATCGAAGTATCCAACAGATATTCCAAAGAATATTCCTAAAACAGCTAAGCTTATTACGAGTGGCAGGGAGTTCTTTCCTGGCTATTCTTGGGTATAATTTTAATTTCCTGGGGGCAGCATTTTTCACGGTGTTCTAGAAAGATGTTTTGTTCTTTGTTATTAACACTCTGCAAGAGCACTCTCTCTGTCTGCTTGTCCTGCTGTGTCAGTGCTCACATATGTATAATGGAATATCTACCTTGAGAGATTATGGGGATACAGCAAGCAGGGAAGAAATGGTTTGGCTATGGCATGCAGAAACTTCCAGCTGTGATCTGCACCCCTTTTCTCACTCACTGTTACTTACAGACAGAAGAAGCATTGGAGAAATCAAAAAAAAAAAAAAAAAAAAAAAAAGTATAACCTGAAAATTTTCTTACATTACAAAGCAGCTTTCAAAGAGAATCTCATCTTCCTAACAGCAAATGTGAAACGGTATAAGGAGACAGTGAGAGGTCATAAATACCTCTAAAATAATTGTCAATAAACATAGAGCAGTTCTGTAATTTTGGAAAAGGCTAATAACATGGCTCTAACAAAATGCTGGTAAAAGGATTAAGAGAGCTTCTGACAAAGGTCTTGAATTTGATCACAGCTGGGATGCTAGTGAAGCGGTAACACTGCGTTGCAGAAGCTCTCAGCCACGTTAGGAGAGAAGGTTGCAGACAGGCAAGGGGCATCGAAAGGCTCCTTACAATTTTGCTGACTTCACAGCTGCTGATGGAAACAGAATTAGAGGAACTAGTGTCTGTGCGGCCATTGCTGGCATCAGCCCCATCTTCATCCTGTGCTCTGACTGCTGCGCTTACAGATGACAGAGAAAAATACAGACAGCAAAGAAAATGATGTTAGATCACTTTCAATACAGAATCTTTCACAGATTTGCAACAACACCTAAGATTATCTTTCCATTTCAGTTTATCATGTTTGTCCTTCCTGTACTGGACAGAGGCTGCAGAAGGCACTCGGCAGCACTGGCACCCTTTCCTGCCCTGGGACAGAAATGCACACCACGCTGAACAGCCTCTTGCCAACCATTCCTTTCAATTCTTTCCTGCACTTTTTTGTTAGCTCTACGAATACTAAATACCAGATTAGAGAAGGATTGTTTTATTCCTTTGTGTTTTAACTTCATCATCTGGATCTGACAATCTGCATTAAGGCTGACTCACTGAATTAATTTTTTTTTTCTTTTTTTTTTTACAACCAAAAATTTACAGCTGGGACCAGGAAGTCTGAGATCCTTCAGCAGCCCCAGGTGAATGTCTCTGTGGATTTCCTCCCTTCTCCAGCACCTCTAATTCAAACTAACTTTGCCATCACCTAATACTAACCATACACATGATGTGTTACAGTAGGAAACCACGTTTACCTTGTTATTTTGTACAACAGCTACCATGCTGCAGCAGATAAAAATAAAGGAAGTGCTGCTTAAGATCTTTGCTTTGAGAACAGTGTTAGCTAAATAAGAGGAATTAGGAGTATACAGCAACTAATTTGGCAACTTGGCAGCTGGCTGATGGGTGGGTCAACCCTCCCCCACTCCAGCCTTTGCAATGCTTTAGATTTAAAAAATAATTTCTAAAAAGTCCTTCCTTTTTGCTGAAGGACAAGGAAACTCATTAGATGATCACTAGACTGGGGTCTATACAGCTCAAAGGATTTTTCCAACAGCCAAAAGAGAATAGTATTATCACATTTAGTACAGGTATCACAAAACAGCCTTTACAATTTTTATAAGCTAAAAGGAAAATTAAGTAAACTGAAAATTTAGTTACTGAATGTAATACTGTGTGTTTGTAGAGGTATCTCTGGATGGAGAGGTTGATTGAGTAGAACACTTGACTACTTCAGATTATGACATTAGTCACTGTGAGATACACTCTCTGTTTTACTGGCTTGGACTTGGTTAAGAACATCCAGAATTGGAATGTTTGTTAAAATAATTTAAAGAGATGGAATGAATGAGACAAAGCAACAGAAAAGGAATAAGGACATAGGTGCTCTTTCTGACCTTGAAACTCTGATGTTGTTTTCATGCCGACAGGGGATTTAGCTCTTGGATTTATCTATAAGAAAGAGGACAAAAATCAAAACAAGTGCAGGATATTTGCCACGTACTGTAAAAAAGAGATTTTCACCCCCCTTTTCACCGTTGTGCTGTATATTTGTCCTCATTTAAACAACAGGACCTCAAACTTTGAAGATATTTAGGTATCTAAATGTCACTTCCATGAATGGGATTTATCTACCTAACTACTTTCAAAATATGGCCTAAATGTATTGCAATTTCCAGAATCTGCTGAGGGAACAAAGTAAGAAAAAAAAAAGCTAAGTGGGTGCCTTGGGACTGGTTTCAGGCAGCTGTTAATACAACAGGCATCCTTTTGGAGCATGAAATGTAAAAAATGCAGCTCTATTGCCATAAGTAATAATGACAGTAAAAGCTCAGAAAGGTTATGAAGGGCAGGGAGAATTCAAATGCAGATGAAAGGGAAGAGAAGCTCAAAACCCCAAATGTTAGACTGTATATTTTTTACAATTCATGAACATAGCATCAGATAATAGCAGTGTGAATGCAGCTAGTTGGTGAAATCATGGACCTAACTCATGCTACCCCTTACTTTTGAGTGAGAGGAAATTGCCATAATTTAATTCTAAATTAGACAGTTAATTTGACTCTAGATTGTGTCCATTTCTTTGTATTATTTCTACCTATTGATGTGAGCTTTTCCACCAATGCTTCAATTTCCACCTTCAGTTCCTTGTGTGCTAGACTTCAGGCATTATGTCATTTTTTTTCACTACTGTTAAGGAGGCAACGAATCAATTTATTGACAGCGCTCCAAGAATGTGAATGAACAGCAGAAGCAAGGAGAATATGGAGAAAAGGGACAGAAAATGGTCAATGAAGCCTGATTAAATCTGCTTCTCAAGACACAAATCACCACAGGGTAAAAACTGACAATATTATACAAATCTGTTCCTATCTTTATAGCACAGTGCTCCACAGGCATAACCACAACATGTATCATCTCTTTGTTCTAACAGTCCCTGCACTGTACCATTCCAGACTGATATTAAAACATACCTGGATTCCCTTTAGGTTCACTCTTCTCTTGAGTCGAGCTTGATCAGGCAAGAAGAATTTGTTGTCTTCTGGAGACTCTTCAGAAGTGGAGGAGTCATCTGCTTCCTGACCATTGGCTTTTGGGCTAGAAGTCCCAAAGGTCTGGGAGATAATGGTAATGGGTAGATTCCTTGGCAAACTCTAAAGATCAGAGGGAAACACTACTGAGAAGAGTTTGGTACAATTGCTCATGACTTCCCTTTAGAGTAATCTGATAGAATTTTATGTGACTTGAGTGCTTCAGCTCACATAGAATGTGGTCCAGTCCCAAAAAAAGTAACTCAGATTGACATCTGTGGGGATTTTTGTCTACTGGAACAAATTCCTCAAAAGAATTCACAATTCCTACCCCAGTCCAGAAATTAATTCTTTCTAGAATTTTTCCCATCCATTTTAAATCAAGAAGTGAAATTCCAGCCTTTGAGAAGCTATGTGTGTGACGTGGATAACTTGAACCCCATTGGACTGAAAAAATTTTCAGAGCGTTGGCATTTAGTAGAAGTAGGTTTTTTAGTTAATTAATGGAGGAAATAAATGGAGTCCTCTCTTCCTTCCATATTATATTGTTTTACAAGTGAAGTCTTAAATAAATAACTCATGTTTGTCTTTCTCAACCCTACCTGGTCATGAAAATTATTGTCCTTAGAGAGCCGTCGGAGTTTGCACTCTAGGTTAACAATGCAAGCTTCTTTCCGAACCACTTCAATTCGGAGTTCATCATTTCTCTCCTCCAGCTCTCGAATCTGCTTCCTGTATTTATCTTTTTCAATCAGACAATGTGAATACTGTGTCTGAGCCTCATCACGTGAGCGGAATGCCTGCAGTGGAGAGAAGAAACCTGTTTTGTATCTGGGCACCAGATACTTTCTCCCGGTGGTTTTGTTTGTAAGGCATTTGCAATGGGGACTTCAGAAATTGTAACCATCCACCAATTAACACAGCAGTGAAGACCAGGACGTGCCACAGTAGTACCATTTAAAAATATGATGATGAGGGTGGTTCATCTCCAGTTCTCTCTGGGTTGGTGGCAAAATACTCCAGAGTGCAAATTGTATGGACACTAATACGAAGCCTGCAGTAGTTGTTAAGATCTTAAGAGGATGCTACTCTGTGGTAACAACCCAATATCATCCTGCGTATAATTATTATAATGCAAATTCCAATGAGTAGAGTTTCTTGTAAATATTTATGTTTTAATGGTATTTTGGGTCCAATTACTCACAGTCCCCCAAAGTGACGCAGAAGAGATACAGGCTTTTGCTACTAATTTTCCCCACTTTAACTGTTAGATACCTGGTCTCGCTCCTTTTCCACCTCTTCTAGCTGTATCATCACAGTGTTCATACGGTGCTTGTACATCTCACAGTCTTTTCCTAGCGTTGAACACTTTAACTCCAAATCTTCTTTCTCTTCAAGATACTGGAAAATGACAGACTATTAACTACTACTGCTCTAAAAGATCTTTTGGGTACTAGCCTGAAATATCCTGTTTCTTTCCATCCTTTCATTTCTCACCTTATCTCTTAAGTCCTCCACATGACGAATCTCCTCTTGGAGATTAAAGATCTTGTTGACCAACTCATGACGATCTTCTAGTGCCTCCTTACGGTCATGTTCCAGAATATCCAAAATGGCTTTGTCCGAATCTGGTAAACTCCGCTTGTCAGCCTGAGGAAAGACATTTTTATGAGACAGGCCAGGGAAAGAGAAAAGAATATCGTAGGGGAAAAAAGAAAAAAAGATGGTAACAAACAAGTGGAATATAAAATGAACATGGTATTGCAATGGGAAAGCAGCAGAAGAGATGGGCATTTGTTCATATTTTAAAATACTGTCAGAGAAGATGAATAAAGTCTGTCTTGCTGTCAGAATAGTCTGATGAAGGAACAGTTTTACTGTTTTATTGTACTGGCTATAATTTGATCCATTTTGGATGCAGTCTCAATTCTTCACTCCAAACCCTGCATTTAAAATTCTTCTCTATTAATCAGCTTTCACTGAACACAAAATTCACCCTTTGCCAAAGAGCAGGGCCTAAGAAAACATTCAGAGGAATTTTTAAAGCATGCATAGGCTTTAGAGGGCTATGCTTAGAGAATATTAAACACGCCCAAATTCGCTTGTACCACAGCTTCATTTTCTATGGTGTCCAGCAATATTTTTTCTTTCAGATTTAAAATTAACAAGATTACCAGAGCAGGTTCCAACAAATAAACTGTCATCCAAAATTAACAATGAATGCAAGATGAAAAAGGCACAAAATGCAAGCAAGTAACATGCATATTTATTTTTAAAATACCTAGACTAAGTTGGAGATTTCAGTGACATTTCGGTTACCTAATAAAGTAAATATTTCTAAAACAAACTGCCTTTTGTTTATTTATACTTTCACTTAGGAGAATTACAACCCTATTTTTAGACATTTCATGATAATTCATCTATTACTTTAGGTGCTATAAGACCATTTCAATCAATATGAGAGAGTCTACATGGACCAGAACTCCCAGAACCTTCTACACCACATGCTTTTTCAACCTTTGAATTGGATTTGTATTAAAACTAAGAACTGTTAGGCACTGCTAAAGGCTACGGCCATGTTCTGAAATGTTTTCTATTGATAATTTTTAAAGTGCTATTTTAAAAGGCCACTAGTCTTGCCCAGCAAAGTGTTGATCACTTTCACATATACCCTAATACTTGGCTATGCTCTTCACAGTGTAATGCAGTGCTAAATTAGCTGTGTATCAACCTTTTTCCCAATTTTGTTTCCCAAAAAAGGGCTGGTTAAGCTCCTTGTGCAAGTTACAGCAGTTCTTTATGGGGCATTCTGGAAATCAGTAACCACCCAAGTTCAGAAACCTTTATTATGCTTTGCTTCATCAGGACTTTTGGCACAGGTGGGGCAATAGCATAGAACAGGGTACACAGGGACAGTGTCAAAAATTTCTAGGCTGGCTAATAGGCCCAGCTTTGTACTGACATACTGGTAAAAAGGACCATGGCAGGATTAAAACATTGAGTTGAATGCTCATTAATTAAGCAGCTGCACTCTGCACCTTGAAAGAGCCAATTTCTCAACAGCTTGACTTATCAGACGACAATATTTTTTGTAGCAGAGACCATGCCAGCTTCTCGTGTTCATAGTTTCTAGTTTCCCCACTGAGGACTCAACCCCCTATGCCTTACTAAAACTGTGTGGGAGCTGTCACCACCAGCTGCTTCTCTGTCTACACTCCCAGCCTCCTCCAGATATTTAGATACTGTGAAGCAGGCTGTGAGAAAGGGAGTATGTGAGACAGTATGGGAGGTGAGTGTGGGGATGCCTGGAGGCAAGGAGCGGTCAAAGGCTGCTGATTCCATCATCTGGGTAAGCAGGGAGGGTAAGTTGAAGTGTGTAGCTTTCTTCAGTGTAGTACTCTGCATTTATACCTGAATGATGGACTGTAACTCCTGGATTTTAGTCTTCATCATCTCATTTTCCCGCTCCAGCTCCAGCACCTGTTCCTTTTTGGGTCGGTTTTCAATATCGTTTTTCAGTTTCAGTGACTGGTTCCTCTCCAGTTTACATTCTTCTTCCACCTTGTTCAAGCGATGTTTCAGCTGGTCAATCTAGAACAGCCAGGGAGCAGTGAAAAGGAGAAATAAGAAAGGAAAGAA
Source organism: Anas acuta (assembly GCF_963932015.1). Taxonomy (NCBI): domain Eukaryota; kingdom Metazoa; phylum Chordata; class Aves; order Anseriformes; family Anatidae; genus Anas; species Anas acuta. The sequence continues at coordinate 13,952,601 of NC_088993.1, forward strand.
ATCATTTCTAGCTCTGGCAGTGACTGTTTTGGAAACACTCTCACTTTCAGGTGAAAACATACTGTCATAGGTGGAAAAAATAACTTAAACTGCGAATGCTAACAAGCAGCAGATAATTGTGTATAGATGTGTGTGTGGTGAATGTCCAGCATTGAACTTTTGAACTCTCAAGCAGAAGCCAGCTACTTGCTCGCTGTAACTGGTATGGACTGGTTGTAAATTTTGATAAATTTGGGACTAATAAAGCATCACATCCTTGATCCTATAATAAACAGAGATTCAAGACAGAACTACTGCTTAGGAGGATGACCACACATTGTGCTTCTGCACATAAACTATTTGGATTGGGAATAAAGGGGGGCTTGGGGTTCTGGATAGAGTAGAGGGGTTCCCAAAAAGTAACTTGAGAAGGAACGGAGTGTGGAAAGAAGAAGGTGATGATCTTGGCTGGAGGAAAAACCTGGAAGTGGTGGAGTATCCTGCAGATCAGAGATGCATGGATATGAATGCCAGGGAAAACCTGAAAACCCAGCATCCTTGGCCAGTAACACCTGCAACTGGTGACTGCAAGCAGCAGAAACTGACACAAATTTCTGCCTGAGCTTCCTGCACCAGCAGCGATCTCCATGCAGAGTAGGAACACTGAGCCTGATAAAAAGCAGCACCAAGGGAGGGGAACAAATGACTGTGTGAAAAAGCAAAGTGGCATAAAATGTCTAATCTCTTTGGTTCTAAAATAAACCTCAGTATCCATATCCACTGTGGGTTGTTGTTTACTCTGTCTCACCTGTGACACACACACAAGAATAAATTTTAGTGCACTTGAAATAATTCTGTTTTCTAAATGGCCCCAAGATATTTCAATATTCTATGTGAGACTTTTTCAGTAAAACACTGTAATGCAAACCTGGATAACTGCCTTAATACATTATTGAGCTTGAAAAGCTAAAATTATTATTCTAGCAAACAATTATGTTTTTAAAATTTTGCTTTTATGTATGTTATTTTCTCCTAATCCATTATAAGTATGTAAATTACCTGCCATTAATACACATCACTGCAGTAGGCATTTCTGTACAGTGGTGCCCCTAATCATCTGGATAAGCAAAGCGAATGAGAGCTCTACATCTCTCTACTGTCAGGGAAGGTCTCTTTTTGCCACATGCCACTGGCATCCTCCATTACTATTCCTGATTAAAGGTACCCAGAGCATTTCTCTCACCTCTAGCTGGAGGTCTCGGCTTCTTATCACAGCCATGCTCTTCTCGTCACTCAGCTGGGCATATCTCATGGCCAGATTGTAGTTCTCATCCTTCACCTTGACCAGCTCATCATTGTAGTTGTTCCTTTCCTCCTTCATCTTGTTGTATCTCTCCTGAAAGGTCAGCAGCTCTATCTTGTTCAGCTTTAGTTGTTTTCTCTCATCCTCCAACTGGCGAGATTTTGCCAAGAGTTCGTAGCGCTGCACATCTTTTGCCTTTACTTGCTGCTGAAGCTTAATGATCTCATTCATTAGGAAATGGGTAAGGCCTTCATGTCCCTCCTCCACTGAAATGTTTGAACAGTTTATCAACTTCTCTTAAAGTAACTTAAGTAGGATCAGCAAAACTGAATAAGAAATAAGTATCCCAAATTATGTACAGAGATGTAGCCTATGTACAAATACATACACATTTATATATCTAACTGGGAACGGTACAAGTATTACACAGCATACTATTACCAGAATCACAATATACATGCATACAGCTTTGCTTAGATAGAATATGAAGCCTTAAAATTTGTCTTGTTGCAGCTGAGCTGACATGTCTATGGAAATAGCACAAACATTGTAAAATGGATCTGTACAAATACAATTAATCTGAATCCTTCAGATTTTCTGCATGTGTCACTCATCCACGTAAATTAAGTCTGCTGTTCCAGTGCTTCTTCTCTTGAGACCTTTTGTAATGGCTGTCACTTCATTTGAAGCTCTACAGCCCCATTCATACAACTGGGATCTTCCTTTTCTTTGTACCTCACCTGTTGTTCTTTCCTTGTCCATTGAAAGGGACTGAAAAACTGCGCAATGCTACTAAAACACTAGCTTTTACTCGCACTTCTTGCCTAAAAGATCAAACACAGTCTTCAAGATAGCCCTCATTTCAATAGGCTTTGGGACTGATTTTACTCACCAACAATAGTGGAAAATCTCCTTGTGGGTTCCTTCCCCGTCACCAGTTTGTAGAGCTCAGGGTAGTAAAACTCCAGACTCTCCAAGAAAACCACATAGCCCCTTTGGCCCTTGGTGTGAAGAATGTCCAGTAGCCGCCCTGAGAACAACCCACGGGGAACAGACTGAGAGGTGACTTAACAGCACTATGAGTAGCATAAGCAAGCGGCGTATCCCTGAAGTCAAATCTCTTTAAGGTTTGTCTCTGACACAGCAATGCACTGTGGAAAATCTGGCTGATTAATTGAGTTCAGCTGAACTCATGAAGTAATGCCACACATTCTTTATGTTTGTGCTGATCGTTATTCTGAAGGTGTGCAAGCAAATTGGTCGCTGCAACAGGAATTTCAAAAGATGCCTTATTCAGTGCAGCTTTTACCAGGCAGTACTGAAATGCTAGGATGGCAGACCCTTTGGTGACAAATCACGAAGCACCACAAGACAGCTGAAAATCTACCCTTGGAATGGCAAGGGCTGCTGCTTGTGTTAAATGAAATATTTGCCAAGGCTGTGATGGGAACATGTACCCCACAAGCTCTGGTCTGCACAACACTGGCAAGAGTCATTGTTATCAAAATAACAGCAGCAGATTCCCCCTCTTCACATTAAACCTCCCATAAATGGGATATATGGTTTCCATTTGACAATCTGTAACTTGCTACGGGCTCCCTCTAGACTTAGCAATGTAATACCATTCAAACAGGGATACAGATGTAGCCATTCATAAAATAATTACCTGCTCGGTTAATTTTGGAGGGCAGCATAAGCGAGTTAAGCACCTCATCTTCATCTTGCTCATCGATTACTTTACACTGCCGCAGGTAGGGGGTCAGTTTGGCAGGATTGATGTACCGGCTCAGCATGTGCCGGTTGCATTCCACGTTCTCCCACAAAGCTTCCTCCTCATCTTTCAGTGTCTCCAGGCAGTCATCCATCTCCGGCTCTCCTCCTTAACAAGGGAAACAATTGGCAAATGAACATCAAACAGGACAGTTTCTATCCTGTTTTTGTTTTGGTTTGTTTTGGTTTTGTGCTTCCATGTCATATAGAATGAGCTTAAAATCACTTCTGACTAATGCTGACTCTGCCCTATATTGAAACTGTTTGAACTGAAGTGCAGCCTGTCCACAGCTCATCTGGAAAGTGACAGTTCAGACAAGAGCTATCTTGAGTCTATGAACTATTGAGTATTGCTCTCTGGTGATGAATCTGTAGCTCAGCTAACTCCATGAAGGTCTCCTGAAGTCAGAGAATCCCTCTTCATAATAGAAGCAATAGTAAAGGACGTGGTGCGATGCAAGAAAGGGTATGAACATACAAAGCTCAGAACAAAGACAAATACTCACTGCAGGAAGCTACGGCTTTCATTCTCATCTCCCCTGTTGCTCTCAGCTGTAGTGATTTGAACATGCAACTTCCCTGCATATCTGCGACAAGCCAAATGATGAAAATAACTATACCTAAAGAAGAGTTAACTCATAGGCAAGTAGTTATGCATGCCTGCCTCCTGGAGCTGTGTGTGTACTGATGGACATGTGGGCACGAATGCCAGTACCCGTGAGTTCAGACCTTGCCTCTCTCTGCATGAGTGGATAGGTATGAGCATTGTATCACTGAAGCCTGAAAACGTTCTTGGCTCATGCAAAAGCTATCACATGATCTTTGAGTGCTTGCTAAGCAATTTCCTGCCAACTCCTAATTTGTAACCATCTCATTAGAGAAGGTTACAAGGCGGGCAACAAGGTGAAAAAAACTTGTAGTAAAGCTAAGTTAATAGTAAGGAAACTGTAAAAATCTTTCCCTCTTAAATTTGTGATAAATGTCAAGATCTCAAAAAAGTCTCATTTTTACATTCTTGCTTTTTCAAGATCTTGCAGTCCAGGTGGCACATGGAAGTTAAGCTTCTGTTTCAAGAGTTATTTTAGCCTATCAGAGACCATGGTATAAGAAGAATGTGCAGTTCTTAGGTCATAAGAGTTGAGATCAGTGCTTTATGAGGCTTTGGTGGTAATCAGTAACTAAAGCAAGGTGTTTTTCTTGGACCAGAAAAGCTCTCTGCATTGTGTTATAATTTCCTCAGCTTCCAACTTTAGGAACTGCAAAGCATGATACATTACACTGAACGTCACTGGGCAGAACCAGCTATTATTCTGTATAGCCAGAGGCGATTAACTCCTCATTTTGGAAACTAAAAATGCAAGTGCTAATCTTCTAGATAATGTGTTTGTCAGTGTTCTATCATAATAAAATGCAAAATAGTCCTACAAAAATGCATGTTCCTTGCCTTGTTCTTTCAAATGTCTTCCCAAATTGTCCAGGATTCTAGGCTGGGGTTCAATGTCTCTATGAGAAAAAATTGAATGAGTTCCTCATATCATGGACAGGTTATGGGAGAAGTGCCAGAAGCTTTCCTGTTCTCTCTTGTACTCCAGTAGCTCTTGCAGAATTCTTTTCTTTGTAATTTCATATCCCAGGAACCATTTTTTAGCATTAGCTCTGCTGATTGCATGTACATTTTACTACTCCACTGGCTGCTATTAAATGGGCCAGAAGAGACAGCCATCCTCAGAGGGCAGGGAAGACCACATTTGCTTGGTGGGATCTAGGATCATGGGGCCATGGCTGTCATTAGGAGAAAGTCTCTCTGAGACTATGAACTGCTTACAAGGTGGAATAAATTTTTACTGTGTACCAGCATTTGCATGTGGTAAAATTGACACTGGAGCAATTAACAGTATAAAGGTAAAACAACAGATAAAGCTATATAAAGTAGGTAGCAGTGGGAGGAATTCTGATGGTGAAACATAGCTTCATCTGAAATATTCATACATTCTCATGAACCTTACTGTCCACCAGTTGTTCTGGAAAAAAATGTATATTTAATTTCAAAGGTGAATTTAACAAACATTGTATATAAAAAAAAAAAAAAAAAAAAAAAAGCTGAATTCTGTGGAGAAGGCAATAAAGCAGAAGGTCACAGTATTTTAGTCATCTAGCCACAGCTACTGCATCTAAAAAAAACGTATGTTGCAGGCCCTTTGCTTTTTCAAAGCATTCCAGTAAGCTCACAGATGGACCTCAGAAGCACTTGCCTGAATTTTATAAAATGCAAAATATCTTGCAGTCTGCTGCACTGAACCAGAACTTATTACACTCTCTGTCAGCACTTCCCTTAGGACATTAGTAAGGGATTTCTTCATTAAATGATTCAAAGAAAAGTTCACTCATCAGCATAATTCTCAACATGAATACATTTTTTACATTACATTAAAAATACCTTTAACAAATAGTCCTTCATGTACGGGCATAACATATCTATACTGTTATTTTGAGGATATAACATTTAATGGGAAAGTATTAAATATATTGTACGAGTGGTTAAGAATTTTAAAAGCGCATTTCTGGTAGCAGACTTATTAAGCACAGCCTATTGTCAGGATCAAGCCCTTAGAAACAATGTTGAGTGGAGTAGTCCGTCATTGCCATGTAGCAATGAGAGAATCATCCTTTTGCTTTCTTCTTCATGTTTTCAAGATGGAAATACCCTACTAGAAGCACAGCTAAGCACTCTCCTAGTTCTCCATGCTGTTACTCACCCCCTTTGAGGGATTACTACTGCATAATGGGTAGCACTCCTCTCCTTCCCAGAGCTTGGGTATTGCCTGTTGTGTTTCCTTGGCTAGACTGAGTATATAATCTTCACATAACTCCACTGTGTTTTGCAGCTTTTCCAGAGACAATGGAAACCAATAGCTGATACTAATAGAGCAGCCTTTATAGTAACCACTTAATATTTAGATTTAGCATATAACGTAATATTGAATAAGAAATAAAACGCTTATGATTAGATGAAATTTTATTATGCTGGTACAAAACCAGATGTGACAACTGAAACTCAGAGGGAAGCTAATAAAGGTATTACATTAGTGGCTTTAATTGTAAAAGGATTTTCAACAGCACATGTATATTGCAGTCTTTTAAAGGATTTTATTCCCTGCCTCCTTCCTGTAATGACATTGCACAGAAGTTGTTTTTACTTATCAAATTAAAAATGACAGACTTAAAAAGTTTTCAACTGTGTAATCATTTCATCTGACCTTCATTATCACTATCTAGTTAGTTTCTGACTCCAGCACCTCTTGAGTTGTAACCTAACACATTCAGAAGTTGTGATATGTCAGAAATACTACAATGTCCATTACAAATCACAGGTGTGAAATCACAGACTTGGACTGACTTCAACAAACAGTAGCCAAAAAGAAATAAGAATTGCCACAGCAGTTAAAAAATTGCTCTCCTGCTGCTCCTTTCAGTAGTTAGTATACAACGTAGCTTTTAACTGCAGGAGATCTTAATCCAGTAATAATCTCAGCTAGTCCCATCTATTTCAAAGGTCTCTATAGATGCAGACAAATAAAAGAGAGAATCCCTTTTTTACACTGAAAGAAACGCTCTACTCCCCTCATCTCCTTTGCTCTCTCGGGGAATATTCTTCTCTTGGCTGTTACACACAAATGAATCTTTCTATGTGTTTGCTATTTTTTTGTTATATTTTTCAACTGAACAAATCACCTTGCAGTTAAAGCTGTTCTCTGTTCTCACCCAGACTCCACGCTTTCATACGTCAGTGACACTCTCCACTGATCAAGGGAATAAAGCCTCTAGGCATCAGAACCAGGGGTTCTATAAAGTGCTCTTCATCAAGGCACATCCTGAGGCTTCATTTTTGGGATTTAATTTCATGATGGTGCAAAAATTAACCCTTCAGGTCCTTAATTATTTGCACGCTCTTGCTGTGAATTCTTGACAGCCTGTCGATACTGAGAAACCACCATGTAGCAGACTGCAAATGAAGGCTTCAGCTAGCATTGCTGATTTCTTGATATGCCCTTCATGAAATACACACACACAAAAAGGGTATTGTACTCATGGTTAGGAGCAGGAGGAAGTTTGTTTTGGAAGGGTGAACTGTTCTTATGCTTGGGACTTCTGCATTTGTCACAGATGTTCACAGACTAACAGTATTTAAAAAGAAACCACCACGCAAAACGTGCAAATTAAAAGTTAATATAAACATAAGTTTGTTCATGTTAAATACTAAATATGTGCATATAAAAAAGAAAAGGATCACATATGAATTAGCACACTAAAGCAAAATACAATGATGCAAAAAGCTTTTAAAAACTATGTATATTATCCCCAACATTTTGAGGCTATTTGTATTACAGCTTTTTCTGTGCATATCTCTAGACTTCATGGGGTGATGCCCTTTCTCCCTCAAGTTTGTGTAGCAACTCATATGATATAAGCATAACAACAAGGAAATTTTCTCAAAAGCTGCTTGTATGGATAGATGTTGATTTGTATATCAGAGAACCACAAAACCACAAAGGGATTTAGTGCTATTTTTAATTTTAGAGGAAAGCCACAGTTTAAAGTGTGATAGGGAAGTTATATTCCTTTGCTTAGGGAGACAGGAGAGCTCTATTTACATCCTGGTTTTCTCAAATGCTCACTACCAGCAGTTTCCAATTATGCTAGCTGCAGTGCTGAATGTTCTACAGTACTGCAAACCATTTCTGAAAAGCTTAAACATTGATTAAGACAACAATTTGTTTGCTTACACTTTCAAGTTGCTTTCCATACAGGTGCCTAAATCTGGACTGCAAATGAGAGGAGACAAAGCCTTAACCCGCCTTTGAGAACCAGCACTTTATATTCTTTCTACCTCAGTGTCCACACCTGAAACTGAGGCTGGTAGCAAGTATTTCTGTGACAAGGTAGGACTCATTCAGTAGTGACTGCAAAGCACTTGGAACCACTAAGATGGGAAGGCCATAGAAAAACTTTTATTATTAGCACAGTTTTATTACTTCAGGTTTTGTAAGCCTTAGAATACTTTCTGAAGCAAACAACACTTGAAAAATAGGGCTGTATTTCTGTTTCAGGTCACTGTGGCTGGACATGGAAAGAACCACTTTGTATATAGCAGAACTTCCTCTTTATATGAAAGATTCAGACAGCCCACAGACCGCCACGAACCCAATAAAACATAAAAGAGAAATATAGACTAAGTATACCAAAGTAGAATTCCAAAGTAGAAGAAGAGCAGGAAGCTTTAAACACAAAGTAGGATTATTTTAGCACAAATATTTTCTGTCCATTGAGTCAATCTTCCTGTTACATACAATGTATAAAAAAAAAAACAACAAAACCAAACCATTACTAGACATGCAAAGCTTCAGCAAGGTAAACCTGGATCTTCAGTGAAGCCAGATGATAGCCACAGTCATAAATACTACTTCCATTTTCTAAACAGGAGAGAGACAGAGATAACCCAAACAACCTGCCTAACTTGTTCAAGAGGCATATTCATATTGCATTTACAAACATAAGAGGGAAAGAAAATTCCCCTCATTTTCATAAGTATTATCTCAAAAACAACCAAATGAGAGAAAAAGAAATGAAGAATTCTATCATGTTGCTCCTTCAGTATCTCTGCTCTATGAAAAAATGAAAGCAATAGAATAAATCAGAGATTTGTCTCTAATCACTATTCTTCCCCTAACACAAGAGGACCAGAAGAATTAATGCTATAGGAATTCTCTTTAATTACCTCTTTCTTTGCCTTTAGTTACTCTACTAAGAATAGACCCACATAAAACTATCTCAGTGAAAAAGAAATGTGCACAGATAAAGCAAGGATCAATTATTAGTATTGTTAATACAGTAGAACCAATGGTTTGCTTATTATCACCTAAACCAGAAAACATTGTATACAACACACATCCTAGTTTTTCAGAACTGCAGGATAATATAGCTTAATACTCTAATAGTCCTTGCACTGAATTCCGCACTTATTACATGTAGCTTTAGCCTGCTTTTGAAATTGCACACAAAAGGCTATAAAGTACCTATCACTTCCTGAAGGAAAAAAACCTGCATACTAAGAATGCTGTTTTGCCCAATGAAATCTTGTTGTGAGTCCTTAATCACTCCGACGTATTTATTAGGATCCTGTAATCATTGGGGCTTCATAAAAAGCACAGATCTATGCTTTACCACCTTGCTCTCTGGCTGGTGAGAATATCTAAAGCCTATGTCCTCCTCAGGTTTGCCAGCTTAGAACTTCACAGCTCTTATCATGTTATCACACAGGAAGGAAATGACTAATTTTGTCTCAATAGCAAACCAACAGCAGGTTGTGCTACCCTGAACATGCACGATCCAATCAGATTTGGTTGTAGAACATATATTACCAATAATAAACATCGAAAATGGAAAAATCCTCCTCTACAAACAGCTTAAAGAAATGTAGCAATTATGTTTTGACGACACTGTCATTTTTCTGTGTCACTATTTTCTACATACCATGAAGATGCTGCGTGCTAATTCTAGCACCCTCAGCAGCATACCTGCTAAGCACCACAGATAGAAGAATGAATTTATAAAAAGAGACAGAGGGTGGAGTCATCTCACCAACCTGGATAAGGCATCCAGTTTAACTTAGAAATCTAGTTTCTCTCTAATGAATGGAAATCTGTCTGTTTAGAACTTCATCTCATAGACTTCTACCTTAGAACTTTGGTCCTATCTGCATCTAATTGTTGATTAGATTTCCTTTAGGGTCAACAGAGTGATTTGCCTCTTTAAATGTCGTTGTCTACGCTGGTCTTGGTATTGGTCTACTATGATCTTCCATATTTTTAAATAATCTGATGCTCAGATTTCAGAAACTATTAACACTAGCATTATTAAGTGGTAATATTTGTGAAAGTAAATGAGAATTGAGAGAGGTGAGCAATGACAAATGATGAAAAAAATCTGAGAAGACAGAAAGACAAGATTTAAGGATAAAAAATAGTGAGGACATGGGAAAATGAGACAAAAAGGGAACAGGAAAAAAAGAAAAAGAAACATAAAAAGGAAATCAACAGAATGAAAGTGAGGAGCAGAAGTGAGATAGAGATGAGAACAGGAAAAGCCTTTTTAAAGGCCAAAAGAAAGAATGTGGGGTGTAAAGCAAATGAAGGGACAAATAGGGAAGATCCTGCCACAAACCCTGATACATCAGAAATTGATGCTAGTTCTGAGCATGCAAATCAAGATAATGGCACAATAATTTAAATAAATAATTTACCACAGGGATTTAGTGCATCTATTTAAAAGGATTTGGAAAGTAACAGTGGAGAGCTGAAAGCCTGACATTTAATAAATGCTTTAATCTACACATTCTCCATGCTGTTATGCATGATGATGAGGACAACAGAAATCACTGTGCTAACGTAGTACAAATATGTTTATATGTCTGGCCTTTCTTTCTTGAGTGCAGCATTAACTACTGACATGAGCATTTCCTCTCAACTAATGTGTGCTAAAAGCAAAGATCTCAAGAAGAAGCTGTCATCCTCAGGCTGCCAAGAGCTCATGAGAATGCTGGTCTAAGAAATGCTTCAGAATTAGTTATTAGGTCTCAGGTTAATTTTTTCTTTGAGATTAACTCACTCTGTTTTTACAATTGATAATGAGATTTTCATTAGCTTAGGAGGAGGAGACACAATGTGGGGCAAGTAGGTAGTAGAGTGTAATTAGGAGAGCTCCTGCCATCATATCTGGAGTCTTGAATTCAAAACTCAAGTTAGCCCAACATGCAAATAGGGTTGATGATTGCAGGTAAGGTCCCAGCGAATGTGTGCTCCCTGTACAACAAACAGTACATTCCTTGGTTCAGAGAGTGGGTGTTCCTAGGTAATTTGCATGCACTGAACTACATAACAATCTGGTTAGGACAATGATTCATATCATTGATACATATATCTGAAACTCACACAATTCTATCACAGATAGCCTAGTTCTCATCAGTGTTATTAACACTTCACTTCTATTAATATAATGAGTCACACAAAACAGGAAAATAGAAGTGTTGCTGTGCCACCCAAAACCGCTACTCATTCTGTTTATTAAAAGATTGCACTTTCTACAAACAGCTACATTACACAAGTTAAAACAATAACAAAAAACATTCAGAGAAGGACATTTTCCATGCAGTCAGATGATGATTCCATGTAGGTGGCATTCTCATCCCTAACCAGTCAAATGCTAATGCACAGCGCATCAGATGGGAGGACTGCACTCTAGTTTATCAGTCTCCAAATTCAGCAACAACTGCCAGTAAATGTGTAGGCCATTCTTACAACAGAAAAGGTTACGCTCCTGTCTTGAACACTGTCAGATAATCTCACCATAATTCACCATGGCCCAAGAAAGCTTGCAAAAAATACTTCATTCAGCAGGCTTTAGAACACTGTTCTGAATGAACAGAAAAATACAACAGAATCCTACACTGGGAGTCCCACTGTTAAGTTGGTCTAGGCAAAATAAACAAAATTCAAAGAACAGACAAATAAAAAACTGTCATAAGCCTTTATAAGGATCGACCTTAACAAACACTACTACTCCAAACACATGAAAAATAACCCCCATGCCAACTGCATACTGCATTATGACAGCAGCGCACATTTTGACTTACACACAGGATGAGAGTATGAATCACTTAACTATCTCAATGCACTATGCAAAGGTATAATAGGTCTGTACCTAGCTCTGTGAAGACATCCAATCTTGTTTAGCTCTTAATTGCTTAATATCTATTCTTTTTGATCAAACACTGTCTGGTCTCCTTGAGGTGATGATGGCAATCATTCACATGCATTTTGTTCATTTTATGTAAACGAAGAACTTGATGTAGATAGAACACAGGCATATATAATTTAAGCCACTTTGTAACCTCTTTAACTATTACTTTAAAACACTTGCAATTTTTAAAGAACAGAGAACTCTCTCGCACATGCTAGTTTGCTGCTTGAGGAACGCCATGCCCTACATAACAAGCACCTGTAGTTTTTGCACCTCAAAGCCCCTGGAAAAAGCAAGCTTCCCTTCTAATCACAGACTGCCACTGAAATACTTCTTGATACTCTGTCACCTGCCATTGACCAAATCCTCTGTCCTATTAAGCATGCCTAAAGAACTTCTCAGTCAGCCCAGCACAAGACACACAGAAGAAAATTGGATGCCATTTGACAAGAAAAGTATACAAAAGATCACAAACAGCCCAGCCTAAGAACAGAACCTCACCAGGAATCAGAAGGAGCTCACTATTTTACAGCTGGAAATCAAAATTCCCCTTTCACGTGGAAATGGTTGTACTTCCTTTATGATCATATTTTTCCCAGTTCTGCTTCCTGGTCACCTCCTTTTCTTGCTCTGTGTCCTCTCCTTTCTTGTACTGGTGTAGCAGGACCGTGTCACGTAGCTCCGGAAACATACGCCCACCATCCTCTTTCTCAAACTCACTGTCTATATATAGCAGATAGAAAGGTGCTGGGGGCTGCCTGACTTCCCTTTTCTTCTGAACAGAGGTTGTGGGTGACTTTCAAATTTGTCAACATTGTAGAGGAAAGTCTTAGAGGAAGTGTTCTCAAAGCCACAGAGAGCTGTGAGCTCAGGATGGAGCAGGAGAGGCACTACTTCGTACAGACCCTTGTTTCCTGAAGATACTACAGCTGGGGGCAGCTAACAGCTCTGCATCATCAACAAAGCCTCACTGCAAGGCGTGCAGTTAAAAGCAGGAAAGCGACCTCTGGAAACTAGAGACAGTCCACTTTGCATCCTGCAGGAGGGCTCCTTTAAGTCACATCTATAGCAATTTTGAGCAAAAATAATCTGATTCCGTGCTTAATAGGATTGTACTTTATTTCTGTAAGTGGTAACCTCTCTGCGACCTTGTCTTGCTGTCTTGGGGAACAGAATACCAAATACTTAGCAATTCTGTAGTATTTTCTACTTCCAAAGCATTGCAAGGAGGAATTAAGTATCTTCTGTTGCTTTATCCAAAACTGAGACCATTGCTCTAACGATATAGAATAAAATGCTATAAAGCTTTGGTGTGGAAAGCTTATCCCAGAAGAATTAACTAACCATATGAAGACACTAAACTCTGTTCTCATCAAGAAACTCAGGGCAGTTCTGTTCATGGTCAACTTGTATTTTTGGAAAAGACTGAAGAAGCAAAGTACTAAAATAGCAAGATATCTGTCTCTCTCTTCACCTGAGTGTGGTTCTTCAGAATGAGTCAACATAAGAAGTATGAAGAAAAATCAGCATGAGGGACCATATTTTATTGAATTCTCTGCTGACTGTGGAAATAAATATTTGCGAAAATAGAAACTGTAAAGTGATGCAAGAATTACACTCCATCTGTGAGCATCCCAGTCTTTTAAGCATGGGCAGCTGCTGTAAAGCAGCATTTACGAGCAATATTACAAAAGCAAGATTTGCAGGATTATATTCACCCAAATCCTGATCTTTATGAGATGCTTCACAATACAAAGGGTGGTAAGGCATCACAATCAACTAAAAGTCAGTGGGAGCATTTTTTTTTCTCCCCATTCTCCTAATTTATGCCTCTAAGCATAACAATTCTTCACGTGCTATTTGCATTAACTGTACCTTGTAGCTTGAAGTATTGCAAGCTAACAACACTGCAGAAAAGCATTTGTTTTAAATGCAGTGTTGTGTGTGCATATGAAGTGAGGTTACATGCGACATGAGCACTAGTTAATGGCTCTGATTCCTGGGGGTTGATTTCCCCTATTTCTCATTCCCACTCAAGGGCACAACTTGTAATTAGGGTCAGATTTTCAAAGAGTGTAGATGGACTATAGGCATTAAAATAAATGGCCAGATCTTTGCAAGACTTGCCTCAGAGTGTGGGATAAGATAGTGTTATGAATCACAGAGCTGCTGAGTGCTAAGCACTTTTAAAAATCAGGGCTTTCTTACATGCTCAGATTGAAGCTGAGCTCTTTCAAAAATCTTTTGTCAACTGCAGCATTCTTTGACTGCTAAAGTATTTGAAAAATGGGCCTTTAAATCTTTGTGAAATGCTAATTTCTACATTAATAAGAAACCTCTCTATATAGCACCTATAAATCTGGCCAACAGCAGTATTTAGGTAACTCTGATTCCCCACTATTGTACAAACCACCCAGGAGTACATGCTCCACGGGGAGGAGGGCTGACACTGTGTTGTCAGTGCTTACTCATGCTAATTCTGATCCTTCTGAATCCATGAAATACATATTTTGCTAGTTAATAGATGGTGGTAAAAAGTACTGATAGATCAATCTCTTTTCAACATATCTCCACCTACAATTGAGATTTTAAGAATTAGATTAAATTTGAAGCCTTGAACCCTCTGAGACATGATAAAAGAAAAAAAGGTTCATTTCCACATGACTGTGAACTTCTATGAATACATGACTACATGACTATGGATTTCTATGAATATTTCTTCTAGGAGGAAAAAAAAGAAGTTATTTTTCTTATGCTCAAAAATTAATACAGTGTAGAAACAGTATGAGGTTTTAGATTAGATTCTCCTTCTATCATTATTTGCTCTATTTATCTTATTTTTTTTCCAAAGCCGGTAAGTTCAGCCTTGCAGACTCTATACTGCTGACTCAGCTGACTGAGCCAAAACTCATAAAAATCTATTTTAAAAAGGTCCAATGATTTTATTTTCTAATCATAAATATGAAATTTAATTAGCATCTCATTGCTAACGAAGTCACCGTGGAAGGCGAGACTGAGGAATCAGGCACAGAGATGGAACCTCAAGCGTAAACCAAAACAATTGTTATGCAGGAGCTAGTTTAACTCCTGCTTTCCTTCACACAGACTTCAGCTCTTCTAAGAACTGTGTGCTCTGTTCACAGGTTTTCTTCTTTGATGGCAAGGCCTTTCTATCTTCTATGGCAGAAATTATTCTAGCATGATATAGCATAAAACAAAATAATAAAATAACATCATACAAGGTTCTATTGGGATTAGAAACAGAAGCAAAGTAGAGCAACTTGGATCTGAATTCAAAATCCTGTTTTGTCATAAGATAAACAGGTCAATAAATGTTTCAAATCCTATAAAAGCAATACACTCATCACCTGAGAGAAGAACTCATATTATTCTCCAGGGTACTGCAAACATCAGAAAGATTAAAGGATTTTTTTATAAAAAAAAAAGAAAAGCCCATGGAGAATTTAAAAAGCCTCTTTAAAAATGAAACTTGTCCAGCCTTTTTATTATTAGCATTCCTAGAAGAAATGTCCTAGACACCAACCAGCACTGCTGGCATTACTGGGTGAAATCCTGGCTATTGAGAGCTACTTCTGAAATCTTCTCTCTGCATTTTACGAGAGGACAAGAGCTCTTGATCTGTCTTTGTCCATCCTTGCCTGTATGACAGGGTTACCTGTGTGACATTTCCCTACCCAGCAACACAGATGGTTACTTGAGGGGAAGGAAAAAAGAGCCAGGGGTTCTTTTATTCCTGCTCCATGAGGTACCTTGGTGAAGGAGCACAAAATGCAGAACATCACGGAAGAGAGAACTCGGTGAGAAGTGGGCAAGTACCGTGGGAGAGCTCTGAAAAGGCTGATGAACTGCAGTAACCACAGAACTGTACTTTCTCCTTATACTCACACTGAAATTGTTCATAGCAAATGAGTGTGGGAGGTAGTGTTTGCAGGACCTGTCCTGAGAGAAAGTAATCATTAATGATTCCTGGTTGCTGGTAAAGCTTTTGAAGTAGCTCTGGGTGTTTGCATGCCCTTTGGTTGCTCTCAAGTGACAGCCTTCCCTAGGGTAAAAAGGGCTTTACTAGTGCTGGCCATGGCTGCTTCTGGGTGGACAACTCTTTTATTCTTCTGTTTTCCCTGATGTGACTTGAAAGCTGGAAACATCCAAGAATGTGGTTGCAGCATCCTAAAAACTTACTGTCTTGCAGTTTGACAAAACCTGCAGCTCTTTCTTGTTCTCAGTAATGGAAAGCAGAGGTTATACATCAGGCAGTATTCAATAGAGGAAGGCAAGAGCAGTTCAGGGGCAATGAAGGTTTCTCAGATACTCTGACTAATTTTCTCTTGAGAATCACATAACCCTTTAAAAGCACTGTTCAGCCTTTAGGGCAGCCCCCAGTGAGTACAGCAGTATTTTCATACTGGTTGTAAAGACTGGTGGACGGACCGGTTAGATGATACTCATGTGTCTGCATTGCCAAAACCAAGTGCACTCCACTTCTGATGATCAGCCGCCCTGATATACCTCAAATATCTCCCTCCATCTCTCATCAAAGTGTCTCCTTGCAGAAGCGACAGTCTATTTATATTCTGATGAAAAGCAGTAAAAAGCTGCCTTAAGAACTGTTTATTTTCTAGATCCTGTCTTCACCTTTTTCCTTGCATATTGCAGGAAAAATTATGGCTCTCAGAAAGTAAAAACACAGAGGAGAAGCATATACCTTGTTATGACATCCTGACCGCTTCTCTCCCATAGCATTAACCCTTTCTGTCCTAATAACCCTGCCTGCTTGGAACTGAGGAAGCTGTTAGAAGGAAGACTGGTGTAACAGGAATAGTGAAAACAGAGCTACCAAGGACAGAAAGGACTTTTCCGAAAATAAAATTCAGCAAAACTTTTAAATAAACACCTGGAAAGCTTTAATTATAGTGAGATGAAATCTGACTTCAGAAAGTAAAAAGCTACAAAGAATATCTGTTAAAAATAGAATTCTTCCTCTCGTTCTCACATAATTATTCACTTGGAATGGCCAACAAATACAACCTAAAAATGCTATCATCAGGATTGACTTCAGAAACACTGGGCATTTCTTAGCAATTGCAGTGATGAGGTGAGTGGTGGACGTGAGGTAAGCTCAGTGAGGACTCACTCAGAAAGTTGGTAACCTTTCTTGATGGGATCAGAAGCTGGCATTTGCAGCCACTGGTATCTCCACTGGAGTGCTGACATAAGTGTCGGTAAGTCACATTTATCTCAATTCAAATTTCTGGAATAACTCTTTACGTTTCTTTCTAATATTTATTATATCATTCACCCTAGCAAGGTAAAAAAGAATTAGACTTTCTCACTTCACAGTTTGAGGATCTGAGATGGATAATTCTAGTAAAACATGTTTTAAAGCATAAAAGAAGTTTAAAATAACCATATTCTCCTCTCAGATTTTTATATGCAAACTTTTAGCTCTCAGCCAAAAATGTTACCATACATTTTCAGGTCAGAAATGGTCCAGCTGATTGCTCATAACCCATATCCAGACAGAAAACTAACTCAATTCACTATGATTTTCTCTAGGTTGGTAGTGTGGGCTGCAGGCAGCTGCATGTGTCTTCTTGGGCTTGTGTCAGGCCAAACCCAGGGCAGAACAAATTTCTGGTTTGAGACTACTGAGTTCACTGCCTCCATGTGAGGGCAGGAGGAAGGTGGGAAGAAACCACTTCTAGACATGCAGAACGTAACACAGAATGCCAGGATGTGGCATTTCGCAGCCCACAGGGTCTGATGATCTCGTGTGGCTTTTTATACATGTTAAATGCAGGACCACAGAGAACCAATATTAGACCATGTTTGAAACACAGCACAACCACCTCCCCCCACTACAGTTGTATGCATTAAGCATTCTCCATGAGAGTGAAAGAAAATAATGCACTAGAATCCCCCAGATGAAAATACGACTTCCACGGTGAGGTACAGAAGACTTATTAAAGCACCACAGCCCATCTATGCCTTCCCTCTGATTTTTGATTTTTTCATTTGCTATGCTTTATGTATTGCTTCATTTCCTTCAGGATCAGTAGCAAACCAGAGGTGACAGATATCCTCAGCTCTGAGGTGTGCTGTGCAGGGAGAAGTTTGTTAGCTGTTTTCACTCACCTGATGAAACTACCGTATATGGATGATAACGAGAATCAGAGAGGAAGAGGAAAGGACATATAAAACAACATAAGTGAGGCAAGTCAGACAAAAGCATCAGACTGAAGGTAGAGAGGACTTGGGATGTCCAATGAAGACCAAGATAACAGCAACTAACCGCCCTCCACCTTTTTGCATGTTCTTCCTTCAAAGTTTTGAATGTTCAAAGGACCTTTACTATACTTATCCCTTTATACAGAGACTGCACTTAGATATGGGATGATCACATTAGCTGTTTAATGGGTTTGCATCCAATATTTCTAATACTATCCTGGTAAAATAGTTTTGGATTTATGCACCATTATCTTATAATGATGCAATTGCAATGAGTTTGCATTTTTCCACATTGTAGAAGTTCTAAAAGGTATCAGAGCTTGTCATTAAACTCTCAGCCTTCAAAAAGTGGCATTCAAATCCTGACCATCTCTGCCTTACACCTAGCATTTTCCAATTGTTCTCTGTAGGTGAAAAAGTTCATTCCGTCCTGATACTGTATTCTCATACAGCTTCTAAAGTAACTATTGAGCCAGACACTACTCTCCCAGGTGTGCAACCCCAGTTGTTCAGTGATTCAGTGAAGGTGTTACTGTCAATAGCACTTACTCCAGCAAAGCAGACTGATATTGCTCTCACTATGGATACGGGCAAGTCACAAAAACATCATTCTGTTTTGTAACACTCCATAAGAAAATGCCCAAGTATCATTTTTCCTTCAAACCATTGAATTTCAGATTAAAAAGAAACTGACTCAGTGTTTCCAGCCTTACAGGAAATGTAATACTCCTTCACTTTTTTTTCTTTTTTTCTAAAAAATAAAGCAGAAGAAAAACACACTCCTTTCTGACCTAAGACAGAAGTTTAGGTATATATTTTTTTCATACTGCATTCATAGCTTTCATGGCTTAAATTGCAAAAATGAGCGAATAAAAGACAGAAGGAAATTAAACCTTCTACAATAAAACATGTTAGTCTTGGATCTTCCTGAAAAATACATAACTGAAAATACTGGAAGGATGCAACATGTCAAAAATATTCTTAAACTAATCAATATTGAGACTTATTCTGTCCTGTTTTGGCAGGAACTGTGAAGGGAAACTACCAGAGCAGTAGCAGAGATTATTTAACCTCCTCTTCCCCCCCCCCCCCCCCCCCCCCGACCCGAGAAAATCAGCTCTGCAATAGTAAAGAAGACAAGAAAGTTTATGAAATTTTCTATTTTCCTTCAGTACAAGGTATTAGTGAAATGAGTTTAATGATCTCACCAACTACTTCATTATAAACTACGAAAAATGTACAGAATTGCAACTATCTTCACAAAAAGCCAAGAAATAGAGATGCAGGCAGTAGCTACTGGATAGACCCCACACCTTGTTCTTGTAAAAGACTGTAGGCACCAGTCTTTGCATGGAGATGATCCATGCAAAACCGCCATGGCTTCATTCAACAGGCCAGTATGGTTAGTGAATTCTAAACATCCCTGCTAGTTTAACTGAGATGTTAAAAGCCAAAAGCCTCAGACTGATCTTATGTCATATTCTCAGTTGATGATTAAGAAGAAAAGACTCAATCACCATTTGCACTGCAGTTTGGAAATTAGGTGTATTTAGTGCTAGCTTTAGAAAAAGAATTGAAACAACTTTCAGGTGTTTTCCCAGTTCTCTCAGGATTCAGAATTCATAGAGGAAAACATCTGAAGGGAAAAATCTTTTGCCTTTTAATGGTGTTTAAAACTTTGGAGGAACTTGGTTTTGTGCTCAAATATATTAAATGTGTGTAACAACCTATTAAGCATGCTCACTGATTTCAAGTAGGTAGCTTAGAAATGTTTATACACATACAGAGCCATAAGAAATGAAGTGGAAACAACCTATTAACTGCTATTGACAACCATATATGTCCTGCTTGCATACAGTGTTGTCTGCATTCATATGGAAAAAAAAAAAAGGATCTCATTTTAGACAGAAAGCCTACATTAAAGTTTCAGTGCCTCAGTTACAACCTGCTGAAAATTTGCCAGCAGACATCCAGCACTGAGGGGGCTGGCGGGGATCCTTTCACGGGTTGCAATGAAGATGTATTCCTCCCCTGAACTACAATGAACAGGGCAGACTTATCAGGCTTGAGCAAACAACAAGTATCTTTGTGTAAGGCCAAACTGGCCTCAGGGACCAGAACAAAAATATCTGTTAATACCACACCAGTGCTACTTTATACAGACAGATTCACCAAGGCAACAATTACTAGCAATAATATCACATACACAGCTGTATATACATTTACCCTTTTGACGAAACCAGAATGTTACAGCATTTACTTTGACATTTCTGATAGATTTCCAGTGAGATTTGACAAATTCTTCTTTCCTGTTGAGTTGCTAAACAGATTCACTGAAGTAAACAGCATTAGAAAGTAAAGCTCCATCCAGCACTGAAGATCAAATAGGTTTTGTGGGACTAATGTAACAAGAATATTCTCTTCACTACACATTCACCAGTGATAGCAGACTATGTACAACACATGATCAGCTTCTGGTGCTGTTGGTAATACATTTCCATGAGCTGTGAAAAAAACCTTGTGTTTGCCTTTTGTATAAAAGAGCACAAAGGCCTTACCGACTGGTAAATTTTTAAACACCCCTCCTGTACATCAATGAGCATGTGAGAATTCATGATACTCGCAAACTAGAGCCCAACTACTTGGCGGAAGAGTATGAAGGAAGAAAGGTACCCAAAATAAAGTTCAGAGAAGACATTTATGTTTAAAGTCAGTGTGCAAACCTTCAGGCAGAGAGCAATCCACTGCTGCCCACAGCTGGGACACAGCATGTCTGGGTGTATGGCAGATTGGCCATTCTGTCAAATCGCACTTTAAACAGATTAGCACTGTATTCTCCTTTTGCCTGAGAGGAGCAAAAGTGAGAGGGTAATATAGGGAGAGAATACTGACTGAAGAAGTAGAGAGAAAGAGCCTTTTATTACTTGTTGGATGTGTGCCACAGAGACCAATTATATACTTTTGACATCAACCATTATAATTCCAGAGTCCTTGAACAAATCACAAGCAGAAAGGTTACCTTCCTGAAAATGTTCATTGCCATTAAATAACTGACCCTGACTAGAGGGTGAAGGCAGCACTTAAGTGAGAGTTTGGGGGAAGAGAGGAGATGGAGAATCTTATTATACATACACCTGAGAAAACCCCATCATTTGTTCTGAAAAGGGAATTGCAAATTCACTGCAGATACTCTATTCTCAGCAAAGCGGACAGCATTCTGAGAATGCAAATCCTACAGACAGCAGTGATAAACAGCCAAAGCAAAAATCATATCTCACTGATACCAGTGGCAAAACTCCACTAAACTTGGTGAGGGCTAGAGTTTTACCCTCCAGTCTGAAAGCCACAAGACCTGAACCCTTACTCTTTTATGGTTTAGATCACTGTGGGGGTTACTTACAAAGAAAGCTATCACAGGTCAAATTCCATCACCTGTTACACAACCTTAATGACCACATCTAAGTGAAACTTTTGTTTCTCATGAAACATGCACTTCAGTACCAAAGAGAATTGAGACACCTGATAAGTGGATAGCTTGTTCTCTTTCAATAATATAGACATAATATTGGGAGAAATAAAGCTCTTTATACGCTTCATCCTCTGTGAGTCATCATGCCACATAACTCATTAAAAATTTGACTAAGTGACAGTATAAAACTAAATCATTTGGTATACTACATTCAGATTTCTTTCGCATATCCCAGTAATTTGGGATGCATCCTTTTAGAGAAGGTTCAAGTTCCTTTTAATTTTAAGAGGTAAAACTACATTCAAATGGTTCTCTTCTCACTCATGCTGAAATTTTACTTTACTCTTAGTTCAGAGTTAAATATAAATGGAAGTAACTATTTGCGTAAGAATGAGGAGTCCAACATGTGATTCTGAATGTCTGTTCCATAGGTGCCCCTCCCAATACAGCAATTTGCTGGGTGGGTGGAAAGATTCCATGCTCTTTCCAGCTGAAATTTCACTCCTGCCAGGTATATGACTAAAGAAACTAGAAAAAAATATTGAATTCTAGCTCCACATTCCCTTGTATCTGTCAACCCAATTTTGACAATGTCCATTTAAATTCAACCCACAGCAAACCACGATGATGAGGGACGATGGTGAGAGGGAAGGGATAAGGGGCGAAATGTTGTCTCAGGCAATTTATTTCTGGGAGATATCAAGGCGTCACAAGAAGAATTAGTACTGGGGGCATAGGATACCAAAAACATAAAGCACAAAATCATCATGCAAGTTTTGCAGAATGACTAAAAGGAACACCAGAACATTTCATGTCACAAGACAAGTTGTAACAGAGTAAGGAGTCATATTAAAATTGTACGAATAAAACTAACATCTCTTATTTTATTGTTCTAGGCTTTTGGACTTCTCATCAGATCCAAAAGACAAAGATATTTTAATGTACCTGCTTCAGTATTCAGAAGAGAATGCTCACAGCTCAAAGGCCACAGTTTGCTAGCTCTGAATCAAAAAGGATATATTATAATTGCAAACATAGTTTAAGCTTCTTTCACTCATAAGGAGATAGACAATTTGAGAGAGAAGGGTAGATTGTTAAGAGAATTCTCTCACATAATAATTCTCTTATTAATTCAGCTGAGTTTAATATGTGATCCTTATTCAGTCCCCAAAAGCCCAAACCAGAACATCCCTAGAAATAAATCTCCAGTCTCAATAGCCCTGCTTAAGAAGGTGAGGCTAAAAAGCTTCATCAAAAAAATTACTGCTTTGTCATATCTGGTTCAAAGCTTATAAACTTAAATACACAATAATAGCAGATACTACCCTTGGATGCAGTTTTAACCATATCTGATCCTGGCAACTTCTGGTATTTAAAAAATGAGCTGTCTCGAAATCCTTGGAGCAAAGTTACTCCCACTACAGCATTACAGCAAGGAACCTCTCTCTACCCCTGAGATTTGAAATCCTGTGGGATTCAATGGGGCATAAACTACCTTAGTGTCAGATCAGGAGTTCTGTATCTAAGAGCTTTACAAAGCTCTTGCTCTGCTCTAGCCTGCATATGCTGTAAAGGAAAGAGGAGTTGAGAAACTGCAAAAAGTCCTCCAGTTCCTCTACAAGTATGTGGGGAGATGCCAAGGCAGCAGAGTAAGACCATCTGCTTCAGTGGCTCCTCCCATCATAAATGTAACATCGAGATTAAAACAGATAGAGAAATCTAATGGAGGGTTGGGGTAAAAAGAGTGGGATGATATAAAGAGCAGGGATAGAAAAAACAACGTCAGGGAAGGCTGTATTTGTGAGTAGAAAGGAAGCTATGGTGTGTTATAGGCGTTAGAAAATTCTGTTGTGAGAGAGAAGGAAACAGAGACAGGATGACAGTGGTTATTTGTTGTGAATCTCTAAGTATGAGTCTGAGAATTGGAGGGAAGCTACTTAAGAATAAAAGTCTGCTACTTTGGGATGCATCTCCAAAACTGCAAATATGCAAATCGTGAATATGTATGTGAGCAAAGGGGCAGATATAAAAGCAGCATATGTGTACAAGGACAGTCCAGTGGAGAAGCAACACCATGGTGTGTGCAAAATCAACTTTGCAGGGCTGCAGTGTATGTGTGCATGAGAAAGAGGATGGAGCAGGAAGGAGGAGTGCATGTGAGAAGCAACAGGAAAGGGGAACACAAGACAGAGAAGGAAATCACAGAGGGGAAGGAGAGAAAGACTGAAAACATGGGGGAGGATGTACAGTCTGTTGCACAGACAAGAAAAAGAACGTGGAGGGAAGAGAAAGAAAGGAACAAGGGGAACATTTGTCACACACAAAAAATATGCTTGATGAAAAACAGGCATAAGAAGATGGTGAAAAAGATAGTAAGAGATCCACTAGTGTTGAGTAAATAAAGGAAGTGAGAAGAACTAATTAAAAAAAAAAGATTTTATGATTTTATTAGTTAATAGAAAGCATAAATCCCCAATGAAAGGATTTTAAAAAAAAAAAACTAGGGCTCAACATACTACAAATAGAAGCAGAAATTCCCTGGAGACCAGTGCTGACAATCAGTCCTTTCATCTCCCCCCGCTAGGCCTCCATTTCAATCCTCCTTCCCAGCGCACCCTTCTTGAAGAAGATGTTTTCACCTCCAGCTACCACCTGTTTACCTCGCAGAAACCTCAGCTCTGTGTACCCGTGCATGCAGAGTACAGTTAGACCTGCTGAGGGCAAGGAAGGCACGAATGCAATCATTCTCAAAGAAACACGCTCTTGAAAATGAACACAAAAAAGAGGTGAAAGGTGAAAGTGGAACTTGTAGTGATTAGAGTCAAACGCCGTCCTAGCCAGCAGTGAGGTGGAGCTGATCTGACAGCTGCTTTCCTTACCTTGGGTGCTCATGAGTGACCAGGCTGTCTTGCTGCAGCTGCCGCAGGCTGAGAGTCCCTATGTTGCCTCCATGCAATTGCCACCGTCTCTCCAGGAGTCCTGGAGAGGTTATTTGTGCTCTGCAGCTGTTAAAAAGTAAAGGAAACACAAGGAGCAAAACACTCCCTGGCCCCAAATGTGCCGAAAGTTTATGGAGAATCAGGAATAAAGGAAGCAAGTGCACCGGTGTCAGAATGAGCAAAGAGCGACACAGAAAGTGAGAAAAAGTGTGTCAGAGGCTGGGAGGGGCGGAGGAGGAAAATGCAAAGATCTGACAGGAAACTAGACTATAAATCTGCCTAGGGTTTAAAAAAAACATATTTCTGCTCCCCAGTGATACAGCCTGTTTGCAAATGAGTCTGCACACAGGTGACAGCAGAGCCCTGAAGTACCACTGTAAGCAAATACAGAGACACTCTGCCCCTTCCCCAGGAAGAGCAGTGGGCAGAGCAGGCAGCAGCGCAATCACAAACAACTGGCTCAGATAGAAAAAGCAGATTGTCTTTGCTGCCTCACTTCTAGTTTCCTGGACTTTTAGGGCATGTTTCCCCGTGCAAAAGGGGACATACTGAATGCCAGCCTTACTGGTGCTGTGCCTCTCTGAGCACAAAGCAGCAGCTTTTGCTTCTCAGTACACACGCTGGCTAGAAAGCAGGCAAGAAAGAAAAAGAGAAAGGAAGGACTGAACAGAAGAGAGTTTCAAGAAAAACAGTTCCATGCAGAAGTTCAGTGGTTTCCCAAGGTTTCAAAGGGTTTTCAGGAAAACATCTATTTAATTAACAGCTACTGTCACTAAAAGGGTAGTCAATGAAATTTCATGCAAGTATTAGAATATTGTAGAGTTGAATGGTACTTAAAAACAACATATTTTCCAAAGGAAGTCTCTGCTGACATAAATAAGCTGCAGGACCTTGAATAGCTTTAATGTTGGACTCCGGGCTCAAGGCCACACATGGGCAAATTTAACAACTGGTGGGTCTCACTGAGGACATTTATGGGCTGGGAGGTTTCTTCCACAGTCAAGCCAACAAGAACAAAGCAAACCAGTCCTGTTCTAGTCCTGGGGGACCAGGACACACCACTGCTGCAAGTAACCGTCCTTCAATGCTGCTATGTTCTTCAGGGATCCTTAGCCTGCATCACTCGCATGATGTGCCTGCCACTCTTGCTGACTCTTGTTCTGCAATTGCCTATTCAACCTCCAGGGGTAAAACAGGGCACAAATAATGCTCTACTCCCAGCCGTTACCTAGGCTTTGCCCTTTGTACTGGATGGATGCACTCATTGGAAGTCAGCAATAAGTGAAGACTCATTGGAGTCAGCAATAGGAAAGTAATGGAGTGAGAGACAGAGAAAGGAAAAGTAGTTGTTAGACTAAAGGAAAACAATGAATGGAAAGAAAGTACAGTGGAAAAAAACTATCAAATGATATAACAGCGTCAAAGGATACAGCAGTGACAAAGAAAACAGAATGAAGGAAGTGAGATGATAAACTGAAAAGAAGAAATGTAAGGGAGACAATATATGGCTCAAAGTGTCATTACAGTAACACTCAAAAGTGTTCTTATCAAACTGAAAACCTCAGCCCTGTGAAAGCTGGGAGGGAGCAAAATATATTCTAGACAGCAAAATGCGTGGGGCAGCTCTGCTCTAATTCTGCCTTATCATCCTTCTGATTTCATGTGTTTGTAGCCAGACCAATAGGAGCCTAAGTTTAGCCATAAGGATGAAAGGGATTCTGGAAGAGATTCCAGTTCTCTAAATCAAGAACTCAAAGACTGAGGAAGGCAGGAATTTTTCTCCCTCACTGGGCAACAGTAGAACATGGTATCTCCCTTAATATATATATATATATTTTCCATTGAGGACTATACTGTAATGTGTTACTGATGTTCTTGTGCAACTTTATCAAAATTCACCTTTAAATAAATAGCAAGCTGCATGTGACAAGGTGCAGGAAAGCTTTGTGCTTTGAGCAACCAAAATCTATCCATGTGACAACTGCATGGACGATGTTCTGTAGTTTTTTACATGACCAGCACAACTAGGAGAAAGCCATAGATACTTTGGAGAAATACTGCTATACAAATTGTGGCCTACCATTATTCTATCAAAAGACTAATAAGTTACTTCTGATCCAAACTTTCGACTGCTTTCATAGAGGAAGCCGATTTGTGCATGCAACAGAGGAACCATTTTCAGCACAACCAGAGAAATTAACTCTGCTGACAAGCAGGCTTTGTGGCTTCACTTCAATTTAAAAAACACAGGTCTTCCACATGCAGTTCCTAACCTGAAAATAAAAACTTGACAGAATTCTTGTTAAAACTTACCAAGTCTTGTTACAGGTTTCTCCTCCTGTCCTTGATTTCTTCAGCAAATTGGGTATCAGACAGTAGACTACAAAAGTGCCCTCCTGAGTAAAGCAGTGTTAGATACCATTTGTTCCTGTTCCTGCTTCTGTTCTGCTTAATGTTGTAGACTACAAACAGCTTTCAAAAGGTACAGTAATTGTTTTAAAGATCCCACATTTCCCTGGGCCTAAAGTGAAGCCCTAGAGATGAAGCAATTACCCAGTAAAGCCTGAGCAGCTTAAAGGAGTCTATCACTGAAATCTGAAGAATGCAAAATTCTCCTAATCATAAAGGCTTTTCTGGTAAATTGAGATTAGTCAAGTAGGATCCAGTTATCAATCATAAAACTACCCATAACTGAGTATGAACCGTCTCTCATAAGAATTTCAAATCTTAATTCCAGTTTTCAGTTTTTAAAAAAATATTCTCTAACTATAAATATATTATGACTGAGGTTACAGTTCTTTGAAAAACTAGTAGACTGAGGTGATATATTTCACACAATGCAAGTGCAGAAAATAATTATAGTCTGTTAGGCAACTAGAAAATTCAAGAAAATGCTGATGTTCCACCTAAGATACAGGTATATCTAATTCTGCATGATCTGACCCTTAATGGTAAACCTGAATAATGAGGATCTTAAGCTTTTTGATAATACTGTACCTTCCCTTCCTCCAGGCTTTTACTTTAGTGTCCTTGCATAAAACCAGCAACATTTCAAGGTTATCCTATGCCTTCTATTAGTGCCATCAGACAGTGAAGATGACTTGGCATCTGAGAGGTTTCTCTACATTGTTGCCAGCCTCCAAAGTATTTTGCTCATAGAAACTTTCACATGATAACGCTGTTGTCAGAGCCTGCAGGGAAAGCTTCTCCTTCTGTCTGTGCCACAGGAATTGTGCAAAATGTGTTTATCCAGGGGAAGATTCTCTGCATGCAGCTTGACTTCCTACAGAATGCCTTTTTACTGAGTTGATTCATCAGCACTCAGGAGGGCAGGCCGTAACTCAGAAAGAAAGCTGCTGGATATCTTTAAGTAGTTGCAGAATGGAAAGCTAAAAATAAATAAATTTTTTAAAAAAATCAGCATTTGGAAGCAGAAAAATACTAAACTGTCCACCTCTTAATCTGCTGTTCTTCTTCTATTCCTTTCGTCTCCCAAGAGAGCCATCCCAGCCCATGAGGAGACTGCCCTTGACTCCTTATCAGCGTAATAGTCCTGAAAATCCCTGGGTACCAGAAAAGCATTTTACAAACTAGTGATCTGAGAATTAATATATTGCATTTCTCCTGCATGTCTTAGCTCAGTAGCACCGTATATATTGTTAACACAACCCCTCCAACTCTTTAGAGCAAAGAAACAGAAGTATTAAATATTTTCCACATTTTACATATTTTATATTATCAGCCTTGCTCAACTGTCCTTAGAGACTATCACTCTTACTTAGAGATGCTCATAATTTATCACTTCTCTCTGGAGATCTGACTTCCAGAACAGAAGTATTTCCCTATTCAATTCACCAGCCTGTGGATAAGCAGCTGTTAGTGTTCATCTGCCTTTTCTAGACATTAACATCAAAAATGCCCCTTGATCTTAAAAAGTGACACACAGCAGGGTTTCTTCAGCACCTTTGGGGTAATGTTTTAAATCCAGTAGGGAAATGCTCCCATCTATAGGTTTATGATACACATTTAAACAGTGTTTCAATTGCCTGAACTATGAAATAAGATGACAGCCAAACATATATCAGTGGGAAACAGACAGTATAAAATTCTCTCTTCATTTGACAGTGTTGGGGCTTACATATTTTTGCACAAAATGTTCTGTCTCTGTCGACTTTGACAATTTATCTGTCTGCGTAAGTCGTGAGCATATCCGCTCTCCTTTTTATGACAAAGTTAGGTTCAAATCTATTCCAGGAGTTGGGTTGACATCCCACAGCACAGCAGCCAGTGCCTTGCTGAAAGATCTGCCCTCTGCTGAAGCAAAGAAGTCAGACCTATTCTGCCACTTCTTGGGGCCAAATGGAGAAAAGGCCCAGGCTCTGTGACACTTCTTCCAGAAAAGGCAGAGTTAATTTTGTGATTCCTCCAACCATTTCCTTTTCATTACACATACATTATTCATCACAACTGGGTATGAGCCATAGCACAGGTCCTTATGGTGTTCCTTATGCTCTTAATTATATATCCATAGTGCTTGAAATCCAAGAAACTTTAAACTTTCCAGACAAATACTTAAGTTTCACAGCAACCAATGAGTTAGACATCGATATCTATAATAAATAGATGATGAAACTAAATTTTGGGGAGATAAAAGAATATTTACTACCTCTTAAGAGTAATAAAAGAGCTTTTTTTACATAGTTTATTTAAAAAAAAATATCTCATGGACTATTTTATAAAACCTGGCAAAAGTTAGAAACTCAAGGCAAGCACTTATAAATTAACGTTTCCTATGAAGAGGAAAAGGAGGGCATCTACTCAATATTATTGAAAGAAACTGAACAGAGTTCAGATCATTCTCACTGGAAAATAGGCTGGAAAAATAATTTTAGTTCATCAAATTTTATTTAAAATATATTTTCAAATAATCACTTTCATACCTCATCTTTTGCTTAAAACACAAGGTCATCTTTCTCCACTTATAAAATAACAGCATTATCAATATGTATTATGAGGATTAGACTGTGAAGGACTTAACATATCTGGAATCTGAAGGATAATCTATCAAACCTGAAAGTTAGGAGAAGTAAGGAGAAGCAAGTTACTTATTCTTGCTTGTTTGTTTTAAATTAGAAGGTTTCTTGTCTTATTTATAGGTCAACATTTATTCTAATTAAAGAATCATGCATATTTTTTAACAGAGACAAATTGAAAACAACTACAGAGTTTTAATGGTTTTGCATTTTCTCCCTCTTTGCTCTTTATTCTGTACAGCTTCCATAAAAAGTCAGAAGGAAGAAAACTTCTGCTGAGTGCTGTGCTCAAAGTGACAATTTACCTCACAGAAATAATATTAGGATTAATTAATAACGTGAGACAATGTCTAAAACAATAATTACATATTAATCCATATAGTTTGAGTGGTAACAACATTTTCCATAGTTTAACTGTCCAGTGATTGCAGCACAGACCCAAAAGTTAAAGACTTCTTAGTTTTCATTACAGGTGTTATATAGACATCTTCTGTGGCTCCTATAATCTAAGTGTGCTTCAGTTTCCTCAGATGTTAAGAGAACCATGAAAAGGCTTGAACTTGAAACTGTTATATAAATGAGATGCGCCAAAACCAGAACTTGGAATGCCATGTGAGCATATGATAAGTAACTGTTATAAAAACAAGAATGACTATATTGAGTCTACCAAAGACTCACCTCTGCCAGAAAACAGAAACTGTGTCTTCCCCAAAGTGGAAGTTGAACCCATCCTTAAGGAAACACACCTACTCTCCTGCAAAGAAACCACTGCAGGAACATGAGCTGGCTCACTATGGAGGAGACACAGAGATTATGAAACAGGAATTTGCCAAAAGCAGCTTGGGTTGGGTCAGTAGTTTGATATAAAAGTTATCAGATACCAGAGGTCAGAATGAGATATTCCCATGTTATTTCTCCTTATTGTTTGCTTTAAAATAGATCAAGATGTAGTCAGCCACATATGCATGAGTATTCTGCCTAAACAGTAATAATGACTTGCAAAAGCAGAGGTTTCAGAGGGAGGCTGTAAAGACATAATGTGCTCCAAGCAAGAGATGCCTACTGAAAGAGGAGAAGGGTAGCTTTGGGAAAAAAAAAAAAAAAAAAAAAAAAAAAAAAAAAAAAAAAAAAGTAGAAGCAGTAGGGAATGGAGAATACTTGTGCTTTTTAACACCTTGTTAGACTGAACTGCCCTTCACTGCTTGCAGCACTGCCCTGAGTTTATAAAAATCTTGGTGTTATATTTGATCAGTATGTCTGATCCCTCTATGACTTGTTACTTATGAAATGACTTTTTCATCATTGACTGTATTTGTTCTTCCAAACACTGATGTTCGTCTCCCTTTTAACTGTGTAGCTCCCAAGGGAAGGAGGCTAAGCATGCTTGTAGAAGAGCTCTTAAACTGCATATAAATAGTACTCATATATCACTGAAGTTTTTACATATGTGAGATTAAACATAGCCATAAAACTATATGACTGCTATTTATTGAACCATAAATGAATACCTGGTTTTGAATTTTTTATACTTCTCTTCGAAACAATGGTATAGATTTCTGAAAGCTATGCCTTCTCACTACACGACAACTCGGTGTTAGAATATTAAATACTTTTACATCTATATATAGGACTTCCATTTCACTCCATTCCAATACTCATAACCCACACAAATTACAGGCCATAAACTTTGTAATAAACAGTAATTCACTTGTCATTCATAGAGTTATTTCTGATTCATCTGATGTAATAGAATGCAGATATCACATATCAAAATAAGTAATGGAAATGAAACAGCTTTAAGCATATGTAGACTGAGTCCAGCTTTTTGTCTATAGATCCAAATTGTAGATCTTGTTAGATATGATTGTAATAATTTCTTAATTTTATTAATAGCTAATGATCTTTAACAAAACTCAACTCTGATTTTGAGACATTATACTAATTACCTGATTCAATAATGAAAAACACAGAGACTGCTTTGCTTACTGACCCACATTCACTCAGAGAAGTATGCCTACAGTCCTTTTTCCACGTAGAGGGAAATAGCACAGAGACGAACACATTCCTTTAAGAATTAAACCTGAAAAAATACATTTGTCTTAAATTTACAGCACCGCACTTTAAGAGTCTAAAAAGTTTTGGATAAAACAAAAAAACTGTAGTGTCTATTACTGAAAAGACATCAATTTATGCATTTATCCTTTTATAGCTCACTGAAATATAAAGAAGTGCTCAGAAATTTTTAGGCTTAAACTGCCAGTGAGTAAAAACAGTGTATTTTAGGAAAACAGTAAAAACAGTGTACTTAAAAAAAACTGCAGTGACTCCAAAATTGGACTTTTGGTGAGAAGCAGCAGCAATGATCTTAAGAGTATTGACAGAAAGAGGGAGCTCCCATTTTACATTAAGCTTCAGGGAATTATATATTCCCCTTGCAACTGCTGCATCAAATTCTTATCCTTACATGATGAAACAAACTATACTGTATGTTATAACCATTGATCTATTGAGCTCTTTCTTTACTCCAGTATAATTGAGGAATTTAACTGTTACTCACACTAATCCTGAGATTTATCCACTGTGAAACAGTTCTTTCTCAGAACATATCACCATCGTCTTTTACTAATTACATACCCATTGTTAGAGAGTTGCTTTTTTTCCCTTCTGAATAGAAGCCATGCACATGTTATACTGCAGGTTATTGTATCATGAAAAATGAATGTGTGTGTGGGGAGAGTATATTTGCTATGCACTCTATTTAACAGATCACTAACAGGTGATTCATGTTTTACTTAGCCTCATCCATTTAAATAAAGCCGAAAACCACCGTTGAGAAAAATGGTTAGTAATCCACTTCTAGGTGTGTTATCTTCCCAAGGAAAAAGCCAAGTGTTTGAACCATACTATGGTTTGGGTCTTGAGAGACCAAAAAATTGATGCTAGGTGGTCATGGAGGATGAGACCTAAGGTATTCTGAAAACTATTAGTCTTATACTAACATATTAGGGAATTGGGTTTCTAGCAAGTGTTCCAAAATCTGTGCCCTATTTTATTCTTACAGAGCCCAGATCTGGTAACTGTTAGATGCAAGATGCTCATAAGATGTAGGAAAAAAGACTTGAAACAGAATCTAATCTTTCTCTGGTTTTTAGTTTTAGAAATTGTATTTTTATATCAAAAGTGATTTCAGTAACAGTACATTCTTAATCACATATTATTACTAATACGGGAAAGAATTCAAAAGTATATTTAAAGGAAAAACAGGTGGTTGCCTGAGACAATTAAACTAAACTGGTTTTATGCATGTGATTAGGGATTTGAGTCCAGCAGAATACAAATGTCTGAGGGTGCATCTTAAGGAAGCACAATGTGACAGAAAAACAAGAAGTCCTCTCCTGGCTTTTTGACCATGTGCGGGCAAGATGAGTAGGAAGAGTGAAATGTGAAGGAAACAAAAAGGCTTGCATTTCTAGCAGGCTGGAAACCATTACATTAATGCTATCTTTAGTTTTGCCTGCCAGAGATGCGAATGAGACAGATGGCAGAACTGTGACCAGCTTTTGAAACTGAAACAAACTACTACACAAACCCCGTACAGGCATCAGCAGGATGCCCTCTCACGGGACCCCTAGAACAGTGTCTCAGTATATGGCTGCATCTGAGTTTAGCTCTGTCCAGCAAGCCATTTCTAATCGTCTCCCTCAATGTGTGACTGGACTTCTTCAACATTTGTAATTTAAAATTGCTACTCACTGGAAGACTACTACACAGTTTTAAAAGTTGCATTTTTACTGTCAAGTGTGCTGTGGTACAATTAAAATTAACTTTTACAGAATTATAGAATCAGAGAATCACAGAGTAACCTGAGTTGGAAGAGACCCATGAGGATCATTGAGTACAATTTTGATAAATAAGATCCTTCTAAAATAGTGAGCATACATAAAATATTCCATGCACAGAGAATTAACCAAAATGTGACAGTAACAAAGAGGAAAACCACAAATTTCTGGAATCTAATGTAGGATCTGAAAGAGGGTGAAGCTTTTCCACTGGGGTATAATCTCATTTATTCTTTAAAATAGAAAGTCAAGAAAATACTTCACATTTGAACAAAGTCTATGTATGTAAATACAAGCAAACTAGGTAATATCTTACAAAACAGGATTTGGAGCAAAAAGAGACATAATGAAGATAGGTACATAAATTAAGTTTCAGAAGATTTAAATCTTTATGAAGACAAATGTAGAAGATATTAATGGCCAGCAAATGAAGATCTGCTGGCCAGAAGCTATAGCTCTCTATACTTCTGTATAGACAAGGAAGCAAAAAAAAAAAATAATAGTAATAAAGTAATGCAAAAGGAAAGATATTAAAATTGTCTTGTAACTATTTCATACATAAAGAATATTATTCTGCTGAAACTACAGCAGTCACTGGACTAAGACCTGCATAAGAAATACTCTGGTATTTGAAGGCTTCATAGAGAAGAAAAAAGAGAAAATATGACCGCAAGGAAGAAGAGAAAGCTCTGAATACAGAATCTGCAGGAAGTCAAAAAATAATTCATGAATATTGCATTTGAGATGATGAAAGGGCAGAATGCAAAACCAAATCTTGGACACAAAGCATTGGTGTAAAGGACTGTTGAGCAGGCGTAAAAGAATCGGTAATGATGAAACTGAAAATATGTACACAATCAGGGAGATTTTGTACTGATTTCTTGAAACAGGCAAGGCATTAGCTTACATTTCTAATGAAAATGGTAGCGTTTTGCTTTCAGCAAAACTAAGAAATAGAAATTTGCTATAAATAGTACTGTGCATTTTTATGAGTCCTTCATCTGAGGATCTCTATACCTAAGCGTCATACAACATAGGAAGTTGGAAGACAGACAATGCCTGATTTTGTAAGTGGATCAAGTGAGACACAGAAGTTAAGGAAACCGAATTCAGAAGGCCAGAAAAAAAATAAAGTGTTTGAGCATTCTGGAACTTTTTTTTTGTTTTTGTTTTTGGTGAATTCTGAGCAATTTGCCTAACATGAACAGGAAACCATGAAAGCAATACAGAAATCATGAATTCTGATGCCTGGCTTCTGTTCAACGCATGAAATATACCAATCCTCATTTGCACAATATATCTTCAAGACAGATATCTTACAGATATATTTAATGCCCTAATTTATGTAACTAAAATAAACATTTACAGATCTCTATCTAAAAAAACCTATATGGTAATAGCATTCAGTGGTGACATAGACAAAATCGAGGTAGAATTAGTGATCAGAATAGGTAGCAGCAAATGGATGTCACAAGTAAGTTGAACTATCAGAGTCAAAAAATGTACCTGTATGAGATCTCTTGCCCTAGGGAAAAATGATGAAATGGAGGAGATCTTTAGGGAATTATTAAGATTCATCAGGATATTTTCATTAAGTAAACTAAAAAATAAAAATATATTGTGTCTTAGATTCCCAGGGATATCCATTGGAGTGATGAAAGCTACACGGCACCATTGTCAAATTCAACAATACCTGAAGTATGGGCTATCTTTAGTGGCCAACCTTTAAACAATATGGGAAACCATTGTGGGTGCCCAATGTATTAGAAAGAAAACAAATATGATAGTAAGTACATAAAGGACTAGTAAAGTAAATAAAGTCAATAAAGATGAATTAGCAAGAAAGAAAAAGTGAAAAGAAAGATTACAGTGATGATATAATGCTTCCAGCAGAGGCTTTCACTTTGCTGAGCCTAGTCAAAAGTGACAGCCTTGGCTGGAAGCTAAAACTCAAGTGTTCCAAGGAATGGAGAAGGGGAGCTCACTTTTATTTTTTGCTGGGTTGAAAAGTGTCACTTTTCATTTTGCTTTTATAGTTGCTGGAGACCATTACTGCTCACCCCATATTGGCTTTCTCTGCCCTGGAGAAAGTAAATGACATCTGAGAATGCAGTAACTGTGTGGTTTATCGGCCCATTACATGGTATCCTACAAAACTACTGCAGGCTTATCTGTAACGTTTTAGCTTTACATCAGCTGGGATGAATCAGTGTACCAGGGACAGCTACTTTTGTTTGTATGAATTTCGACAATTTTACAACAGAGAAGCAGGGACACAATGTCTACTATTACAAGTCTAGAGGAAACCGTGATCATCACAGGAGACTTCACAGGAACCCTGCATCCTTGAAGAGAGGAGGGATGACAAGGAGAAGCATCAGGATGTATTGTGGAGCGTGTACATGGTATATACGCTAGACATATCTTTTTCTGGGATGAGGCATACACATACTGCTTAACAGTTCAGAGTGTCTCTGTGTGCTGTGGGGGGTGAAGATAATGCAGTAAGGAAGGATTCTTTCTGGCATGACTCTGAGAGGAGAGAAAGGGGCACTACAAAGGCAAACTGCATCTTTTTGATTACAGAACTTAGATTAACCCACTGAGATTTTTGATGGAGAAGATGCCTTTGGGTATGTCAGCCATTCTCTTTTTCTTTTTTTTTCTAATGAATACCCAGCACTCCTTTGGAAGGGAGGAGGAAGCACCCAGCTATGCCGCTAGAACAGTCAGAAGCAAAGGGTAATTAATTCTGTCATGGTGCAAAAGAGAGCAAGGGAAAATAAGGATACGTATTGTCTGTAGTTCACTGGCTGGATGATACCAGGGTTGTAAAGTCAAAGATTATAGGATCGATGCATGAATGCAACCTGCTGCTCTGCAGCTGTCTATAGCTGAGGTAGCTGGCAATTGTCCCTGATAATAGCACACTACTATAATTGAGGAAAAACAGCCTAAAACAAGATACAGTATTCTATATCTTGATTCTGCAGACTCATGTTGGTTCTTAACCTTCCATACTGTAAGCAGTCCTATTGAAGTATGAGCGCATAAAATTAAGGTTATTAATAAGTCTCTGCAAGATCAGCATCAAGATTTGTATTTTAAATCCCATGTTACTCCATGAAGGTGGCTTCATGAAGAAGACATTGGAATAAAATAGCCTGCAACGTATATTCCCAGAATCCTACGATCTTAGAGCATATACAAGCTGGTCTATTCATTAAAATTGCTGCTATTCCCCAGTCATCAGAGATTAACATGATTGCAGCTACAAAGGGCTGCAAATACTATTGAGAAGTAAAACGTTTACATACATATAAATCCAGACCAAATTTGATTGCCTTTGTGTTGCATCTCCATACTTATATTGATATATCTGACATCATAAAGTGGTAAAAAGAAGATGCTAATTCTCTGGGTTATTTCCAATGTTGAATATATCAATAGTGTGAAACAGCAAGATAAAAGCAGGAGAGAAAGAAGGAGCAAGAACATGCATTATAAATAGCTGTGCAGATCCAGCATTTCATTCAATCAAGGGGAAGATGTTTATTATCGATGCAACAACAGATGCAGAGAAAAGGTGAGGGTTTAGGATTTTTGTTTGTTTGGTTTGTTTCATTTTTTTTTTTCTTTTTTTTTTTTTAATCCCACAAGAAAGGTAAAAATAGGTCCTTTCCATGGTGCACTTATACAAGTGTTTTCACTGCCTCAAACAAACTATCAATCCCCTCCCCCCAGTATCTTCCATTACCTCCACATGGATGCAGAGCAGGTCATTTCATACATCAGCTTTTTATCCAGATAGTTAATGACTTCAAGGAAACAGTAAATGCTAAAAATAGAATAAAATCAGAAAATTTAAATGGAATGTTTTTAGAGTTAACAAACTCATAAGTTAGCACAGTCAAAACTAAAAGAGAAATTTCAGGCTCTGGATAAATTGAAAGATGGATTATACTCTGTTCATTTCTTTCTTTCTCTCTCTTTTATTTTTTTTTCTTTTCCCCTTCTCTCCAACTACCCCATTCTTTCTCCTTGTTCTTCATGAAAGGAGGTGATTCCATCCCCTAATTCTCGTGAAAAATCATATGAAAGAGATTTGGGATTATTTAAGGTAACTTCACCTCCAAAACTAGGCCCTTGTTTCCCGTTGCTGACCTCAAAGAGCAAGCAATGACCTGAAAAGAGGAAATCAGAGGGTATATACAGTTTGCAGTTTCAAAGTTCTTCCCATATATGCCCAGTCTCTTGTGCTGTGTGCTCTCTTTGTGTAGTCTTCCCCAGAACCAGCAGTAGAATTGCTTCATGTGTCTTGGTATTACTTGCTTCTTTCTGCCATCTGCACGTGTCACCGATTTATTTAGCCACTGAGTGTCACAGTGTTGGCTAGAAGGGCTAGCAGCAGCTCTCCTTTCCCAAACAAAATACGTGCATAAATCCCCAGCACAAGGCCCTCAGCTCGTACACTTGATGTGCCAGTTCTACCAACCAGCGTGAATGGAACAAAAAGCCCAGATCGCAAAGCCTGTGACTGCAGCTGTTTCCATACCACAAGCAAAATAAAGCAAGTAGCACCTCTCTTGCTCTCTTCCC
This sequence comes from Anas acuta, assembly GCF_963932015.1. Classification (NCBI taxonomy): domain Eukaryota; kingdom Metazoa; phylum Chordata; class Aves; order Anseriformes; family Anatidae; genus Anas; species Anas acuta. Next base: position 13,990,574 of record NC_088993.1, read on the forward strand.
CCCAATGTGGTCACTTCCCACTGTACCAAATGGGTGTGACAGATGTACTGTGGTCTGCTGTTTCAAAAACTTCATTACTTTTACAAAATATCTTGCAGCACACTTACCAATGCACTGTGAAGTACTATAAATAATTAAAACTAAACCATTCGTGTCAGAAATAAATGAACAAAGCCCATTTTGCAATGCAGCATCCCTGATTTATTTTTATAGCATTCGTTTAGAGCATTTGTTAATTCACAAAACCCAGCAGCCCACACAGAGTGGGTCTCCACAACGTTAGTGAGGTTGTCTCTTCTCTTCAGGCTCATAAAAAAACAGATCTCTTTGGGTCAATAAAAGACCATACAGAATACACAAAATTAACAACCAACTGCTTCTTGGTTTCACATTCTGTGTTTTCCAAGTGTATACTATTTTGCGTGCCTCTTTTTAAGAACCTTTTATGCATTTTGCATTTGCACAGGGGTACAAAATATGCAGAATCACATTCTAACCAGAAATAATTTTAAATACAGATATGGCTAATATCTACACCTTGAGAGACTGATATTATCCTAGTTGCTCTATGACTTTCAGTATGCTTGTTTTGAGCATTATAAATAACACTGCTTCTTTTTAAAGGTTCAGTTTCACTGGGTGATGATTTCTTTTGGGGCTATAGGTTATGATAGTAGTGATCAGACATTCTTCCATTATTGCTGTTGCTATTGTCATTATCTGTGTCACTGTTATATTTCACAAGACAGCTGGTATCAAACATAGGAGAGGATAAATAAGCATATTGTCTCAGAACTACTGTTTGAAATATAAAGTCATACTGTCAAAAAACTACTGCTTTCTTACTCCATCACATTTTCAAAAAACATATCCTGTGTTGAAGCACATGCAAACCTATAGCCAAATTCTTATATTGAACAGCAAAACAGTTCCTTAAAATTAATGAAATCACAATGAGGTTAAAAACAATGATTGAAACTGTTTTAGAATGAATATACAGGCACCCATGGCAAAATAAAATCCTGGAATAACCTTGGACCATTCCAATATCATTCATTTCACTTCAAAGCCAGGTTTGTCTTTACAGCTCAGCCTCTGACAGCAATGACTCCTGTAACAGAAAGAGCCTATCGGTGTTTCTTTACTGGACAAATGCCCAAGAAATTTGGAAAGCACAAACATATGTGAGAATCATGAGAAAGCATAATGCTCATCTCTCTTAAGTGTCTTTTCTTATTATTCCACCAAAAAAAAAAAAAAAATCAAACTCTCTGCATGTACTTTTAATACTTCTGACTAAATTAATTCATACTATTCCAATATTAATTATCCTACAACACTTTTGCAGCTACTGCAGAGTTATATTTGGTAAAATTTCTTGGGTTTATTGATTGTGTGTCAATATTTTAATTGCAAACAGCTTCAGAGATGGAATATTTTAAATCTTTCCTAAGATTTCTATGAGCTTCTCTGGGCTATTTTTTCTTGGCATAAAAGAAGAAGTATATTCTCAGAAGTTAAAATGGATGTGAAAAGTAGTAAAGCTAAGGCTTAGCTTCTAATCTGTTGTACTCTGTTCTACACTACTCTAACATTGTTCTGTTCAGTTCCTTTGCTTTTCACAACACTGAAATTGTAGTGTTTTGTAAACTCTAATCAGACCACTTTTCTGCTAGTTTTGCTATTCATGAACCAGTGGTATACCCTTACCTATATTCTAAGTGCACTGTTGAAATTAATGGATTTATTCTTGCCACTTTATTGCAGAAAAAATACCAATTAAAATGAATGGAATGCAGAATTAGGCATCAGACCCTCTAATTCAGAAAACAACTTGCTGTCATGCATGATGTTTCCCCGCACAAATTGCTCCTTGATACCTGGGCAAATTACCAGTTTTAAGTGCACTGCTACCCAGAGTGGATATTTGCAAGCACAGACCTACAATCTGCAAAGTGAGCTCCATCTTGGATAAAAAGGACTTTGAGAAAAATGTATTCATTGCTGACATGAGTACAAATGCTCCACAACACGAGGGGCTTTTCTGCTATTCAATACAAGGAGAGCCGAAGCAATGAGTATTTAGTGAGTTAAGATGTATGGAGATGGGAGAAAGCAGATCATCTGCCTAATTCATGGTGAGATGGAATGTCTTTATAGTGTCCATTGTGAAAGTCTGTGTGGAAAAGAAGCTGAGCTCACTAGAATCCCTTGAGAAGAAGTGCCTATGTCCCCACCTCTGCAGACAGGATTTGATACAGCTCTCTCAGATGCCAGAAATCCATTTCCCTTGTATGCCTTCACTCAACATGGAGTCTGGCTTCTCCCAGAAGGCACCACTCAAGGTCTGAACTTATGCACATAATTATTATTCTATTCTAATCATCTTTATGTATGACCTGGGTCTATTTTATTTTTCTAAGCCATTATTTAATACAATAGACAGTGAAGAAACGAAGAAACTAATACAATCCCTTCTGCTGTGTACTGCATGTTTATCTGGCTGAAAATGCAAAAATGTCAGAATGCATGAAGTATATCAGAAGCGTCATTGGGCCTTTTTGGTATGCAAAAACACACTAAAGAAGTTTTTATTTTAAAAATACATTTACTCCAAACTACATTTCTCCTGCTATATCTTCAGCACTCAATAGCTTTTTTAAAAAAAAAAAAAATCCATACTGATTTTTAGATAGTTTTAAGTAATGCACACCTAACAATTAACAAGACTTGGATCTAGACTGATATATATATAGGCACAACAGCTTTAAACTGAGGAAACCTATCATACTTGAGTTTGTAAACAAATATGAAAAGTTAAGGTGCCTTCCAATTCTTATGAGGGAAACATCTCTTATTTGAGTCAACAAATGCTGCAGACCCTGAAATCTCACACTTCTCTAAGGACCCATTTTCCCCATAGATGTTACTCTGTTTTAACTCTGAATGCCCCTTGTATTTGGTATCCCTTACTTTCTGCTTTGTACGTAATTTTCATCGGAGAGAAGCAGCAGCTCAAAGATCTACAGCAGTCACCTGAGCACCATAAATCTCCTATACATATAGGCTTTGTCAGAAACTGGAATCTAATTTTAGGCTTGGGGAGACATACACTACTGTGATAGTTAAATGACTACTGTGATAGTTAAATGACAACAATGTTTGAGCCAGTAACAAGGGAAGCAGAATACATGACTCACCATCTTTAGCTAGAGAATCAGGCCTGCCAGCAAAGAGGCCAGGAGAGAGGCAATGCACATGTTATACCAAGGCTTACACATCCACTCTAAACTCAGCCCCAGCAGTGTTTAGAGGCTGAAAGTGAGATCTCCATACCTAGGACCATGAGCAAGAGCAACAGGAGGTGAAGAGCTAGCTACCCAGCACCTGGCTGGAATGCACAAGATGCTGACTAATGAGTTACACTGAGACTTTTTAGTCTATTTATTCAAGAATGCCTTAGCTGCTAAAGCAACAGGCAGCTGTGTATTAACACAATCACCATAACAATGCTGACTTTTCATTATTGAAGAAACACTGTTTAAATCACTATTTTTCTATTAAAACATTTACAAAAATCCCCATTAAGTAATCTGCATTTCACAAATTATATTGACCTAGGTCTTCTAGTGCTACAAGCATAACTTGCTTTAGGGCAATGGACTCTTAACAATCATCAGTTTGCAGCAAATGAACATTTATCTGATTTTTTATTTTATTGTATTGTATTTCTGTAATGGTGCTTGAAATTAACATTTTTACTCCGTTTTTTTTCACTCTTTTTTTTGATCATTAATGTAGTAAATTATGCCAGCAAAATGAGTACAAAAGCTTCATCTGTGCCCTAAAAACCTATTAACATTTTAAGTGTCTGAATATAAATTGTGTAGCATTTTGAGGCTGACTATCTTATGTCTAAGGTCAAACTGGGGCCTGTTGACCTAAACCAAACTGACTTTCTGACTCAAATATTCACAAGAAAAATCCTATCAAATTAAAATCCTAACGCAAAAGAGGGAAAAAGAGCCTAGACATATAACTACATAATCAAAGCTAAAATAATCTATAGCTAGTCCAAGTGTTTCAGTAACGTCCACAGGCTGTCTTGCTATGAAGCCCCTATAGCATTCTTCAGATGTAAAAAAACCTTTTAAGTTGAGGTATTCGGCAAACTGCTTGATATAATTTATCTTGCTCTAATTTATTAGAATCTGTGTCTGTATCACTGGTTCTTATTTTAACAAAGAGATTTTTAAACAAGAAAAACTAAAAGTATACTTAATTTATTTCACCCAGTAAAGAATCCTTGAGAAAAATCAATTTCCATTTACAAAAGGTACCCTGGCAGGTTGGAAGCCCCATTACTGCAGTATTATACCTCTTACATCCAGGTTTATGTGACATAGGGTATCATTTCTCCTCCATGATTCTATTACTTTTGGAAAACCATGTTAGAACGTCATTATAAATGTAACTTAAGCTGACAGAAGCTGTGAAAATCAAAGTTAATGCTGACCGCTGGCAGTTTTGCTTGTACACCTGATGATCGACACATACATGTTCATACTTCTGCCATCATATGACCAAGCAAACTATTATGTAGACTTCATTCTTGCAATTATCTAGTTACCAACAACAATAAACAACCACTTACGATCTGCTAAGGCATCACGTGGTTCCACACTGCTGCTATTTTATTTAATCAAAAATGCCCAGCAAAAAATCTTTTTTTTGCCCCCAGTATATAGTGAATTTCTTAACCAGATGACAGTATTTAAATGTCTGTAGCGGTTAACTTAATGCTGAACCACTGACAGATTTAAAATATATTGCTTTGCAAAGTATGTACAAAACAATACTATGGTGTAGACTGAATGTAAGATAGTGTGACTGGTTATCATTTATATGGAAAGAACTGCAAAACTCACACTGGTTTCCTCTACTAATAAGTTGGACAACCACAATCTGTTCTTTGGATCCACACTTACCTAGATGCCAGGACTGACACACATCACGTTAATATGTTTGGGTAATTCTAGTCCACAGGTGGATGGGCAGTTCCGCCACAAGGTGATGCACTCAAAACCTACAAGGTTTCATCTCACCCTTCCCTATCTAAATTCCACTTCTAAGCACTTGCTTCAAGGGGGATGTTTATGTGGATTTTTGGTTTCTTTTTAGGTTGCAAGCCATGAAAAACCATGAAAATTGTTCATAGCTACCACTGTTCTCAACTGCATGTCTGCATCTACAGACACCAAACGATTCAACTCTGGTAACATATTGTTTATATGACCCATTATTTCCAAAGGAATTTAATTCTGTTTCAGATTGGGCCTTAATTTCACTCAGAATTTTATACTAAATATAAAAAATGTGCAAGCGCCTGTGTATGTGTACATACAATAATAAGAGGCACTGAATTACAGGGCTTTAATTCCACTGGGGCTTCTAAAGACACCATAAACTATGGGAGAGAAGCTCCAGTGGATTGTGTAATCAACAGAGCCCAAAGCACAAATTATAGCTCTGTAATTCAAGCCTGAAACCTGCTTTGTATCTCAGACAAAATATTCATGCAGGTTCCAGGGTCCTTCTCTCTCCTACAAAGAGATTCCACCTCCTTGGTCCCTATCTCTTTGCCAACTCCTGTTGAAGCCAATAACACCATAAAACATCCTTCAAAGAGTTTTGGGTGCTTCTTCCTACCTAATAACCTAATAACTCCTTGTTAAAAAAATAAAATAATAATAATAAAAAAATCATAGCAGCACCCTAATCTAATCCTTTGTTTTTATTAAAAAAATAAAATAAAAAAAAAATCAGAAAAACAACATCCAAGTTTACTGTCCCACATTATTACCTCCACTGATTTTAGAGGTTATAGAGGTAACATTATTACCTCTATACCAACTGAAGTGTAAGAAAGCTCCCTGTGATTAAGAACTACAGTCTGGATACATGCTGGTTAGGACCAGAACCTTGTTCGCTGCCTCCAGCTGTGCCATTACCAGCTTCTTAATGCTACTAAAACTGTTTACTCTTCTTCCTCAGTACCATGCCCTAGACATACCCAAGTCTGTTGACCTTTACTGCTCCTTGCTTCTCTTCAAGCATTTCTGGAAACTTCCGATATTCTTGTATGTGACGTTTCGCAATCAATGAGCACAATTTCAGGATGAATGTTGATTTAGGTGTATAATGGCATACACAGGAATTCTGAGGGCTTTTTTCTGGAACTGTAATATGCACAACATTGCAGTGAACATTGCTCCATTCCACAAGCTAGCATAAGAAAAACAGAGCTGTAAAACTAATCACTTTAGAGGCCAAGAAAGACACAGCTGAGGTTGCCCTTGCATCCTTAATTTATTTGAATGTGTGTATTGTTCCTTGTACACAGGGATAGATGAAGGCAGAAAAGAAGAGAAAAACATCTCATATCTAAGTACTTCTGAATTGCAAGAGGACTCAAAGGGTAAAGAACAGGAAGCCAGAAACTTGTGTTCCTTAAGAACACAAATCATGAGCAATGGCAGAAAGAATGAAGGTAAGATATTGCAAATGTGGGACTAAAGTTTTCTCTTAACTATATGGACTATACCACAGAAATGCTTGTGCTTAGTATAAACACTTTTCATTTGCAAAAGCAAAGGGATTGGAATTTGGAAAAAGAAATCACTGAGACAGAAACCATTCCAGTCCATGGATAATAATCTACCCATGTGACAGGAGGCATTCAATTTTTGTAACCTCGACCTACATCAGGTGACTGGGATCAGAAAATAGAGGACAATTTGTTCCTAACACTCCTTAGTTGCACATTTTTTACAAGGTCTTAACCTTCAACAGTCCTGGGATTTGAAAGGATGAGGTATCTCCCTTATACTATATCCCTACATCCCACATCAGACTAAGAGTAAATTCCAACAAGCCATTAACTGTGTGTAAATCAATAAAAACCAACCAAACAAAAATAAGCCCCAGAGGCCAAGCATATAAGATCAGAATTTTCAAGCACTTGTCTGATTTATAGACCCTCTCTACAAATTCTAAACCCAAGCCTGTTATCAGCCCTCAAGCATTGCATCAGGAATGCCACACAGCCACTAGTCTTTATCCTTATCTTCAACACCATTTCCCCTCTTCTACTTCAACACGCTACAGAAAAAGCAACAACTGTTCCACTATTGAATATCACCACAGGCATTTTTGCTCATTATTTGAGCATTATGTATGTAACTGCTGCACATATTTGTTCTTGCAAATACAATTGTCATCTCCATGTATTATTTTTTAAAAAGCTATAGTTAATAATTCTCCAAGATGCACAACACATAAAATACAAAACATACAGAAACTGCACAGTGTTTGTTTGCACATGTGTGTATAGACACAAGAACAAACCTCAAATAAGAAAGCAGTTTTACAAACTTGTCCTGTGAAGGACTTATTGTGTTATAACACAGGACAAGATGATGCTGTACTATTAGTAAGCAGACCTGCAGAATAGTTCAGTAACGCAGCAATACTATGTCCAGAACCAACACCACCAGAAGGTATTTTTGCAGCAAACTACTACAAGTTGAAACAAACACACAGAATATGAGTAGCAAAATGCTAACTTCTTCTAAAGATAGCGCAGGAGTATAGTTTTCCTCTAGAAATGTCTTTGAATAGTTTTGATAGGTCTGGCCTTCTTGTGAGCAATCAGAGCTCTGGAACAGTAATTTCATAACATCTGGGTGGTGATAGCATCTGTGGAACAATGCTACAGCATATGCCACAGAAATATATCACTGAAATAAAACCTACTTCTTTCCATGCTGAAAGAATAAACGTGACACACATACATTTTACATTCAGAAATGTGCATGTTCAAACCAGGCAGTTTTCAACTCAATTCTGAGGCAGAGCAGGAGCTGCCTGCGCTGTTGCAGAGCTGCTGCAGTGTTCGTGCCGCAGTTCATCTGCGTGGCCCCCTGGTGCCTAAGCCCCAATCCTCTGCACACACATTGAACGCGAAGGGGATTTAACCTCTTTGAAAGAGCAGGCAAAATAAAGCCCTGCTCTCAATCCACTGATTGAAGAGCACTCGCATCAGAAATAGAGTTGGTTCTGTCCATGTAACATCTTTCTCCACAATATCCACTAAAACAGCCACTGGCAGATCTCAAAGAAAAAAGGCTGTCACATTTCTTTTGGCACTGAAGTACCCTCATAGTGTCATAGAATTTTCAGGTGGTGATCAAAGTAATTAGCATAGTCTCAAGGAATGAAACTCATACAGCACAAGTCTTCTTCTCCCTAATATCTGTGTCTTTGAGATCTTATATTCAGAGAGAAATTAGATCCAATGCTCTCAGCCGTGCCATCCTGTAACACAACAGAAGACAAAACTTACTTTGTGATAATTCACTAGTAACTTCTCTGTGGCTAGGACATTCAGCATTTATTTTCTTTTTTAGCACAGGGGCTGCTGAGTCCGTATTAAATCAGGTCTCCTGCTGGTCACATATAAGGACAAAGGCCCAGAGGAAAAGTTTTGGAAGCAAAAGGTGCAGAAGTTTAAAGAGGCATTTAACTAAAATGCAAGGGGACTGGGGAGGTCAAGAGCTCATTACGTGAACTTCCCTCCTGCTGTCATCTCAGGTTGTGCAAATATTAGCTATGTAAACTGGAATAATGGCTCGATTGTCTGGAAGGATGACAAGTGACAGCTAAGAACTGGGTCACGATCAATCACTATTCGCATACCAATTAGTTAATATTCTCCCTCTTCTCATACAAATACTGGAAAAAGTAACATTTTTCACTTTTAGAATAAAAAGCTTCAAATGTCTTTCACACAATGGCTTATGTAGTATTTTTAGAAAATGCGTTGTCCTCAGGAGCTCTGCCTAAATACCTTAATCATGACGTGAAAGTTGTCTAAGCCCCAGCTTCATCAACTCTGCAAATGGATCTTAAGCAATACTACTCACCTTTGGTAAACCCATGTGCTTAATAATGTGTTTAATTCTAACTAGAGAGCACTCACTCCTTTTTCAGTCCCAAAGTATTTCCTCTTAACTCTTACATTTTTCAATATATTTTGGGACTGACAGTTGTAACTTCTCTCCTTTTCAAGCAATATGCCCTTTGTCAATACACCAAAATCTGAACTTGTGGCACTCCTCTCGATTTCCTTCTCGGTCATCATTAAAACAGCGTTTGAATTCCATCCTGTTTCTGTGCATGGCAGATTTATGGTAGAAATTACAAGAATCATCCATCTTTCTCAAGTTTATAGTACACTTCACTGCTAGACCATTACCTTCTCTTAGAGAGACTACTTGTGGTAAGGAAATTGAAGAGTGGAGCGGCTAGATGGAAACTTTTATCATTTGGACACTGTTCTTGTCCTTATTGATCCTTGCCTTAGTTCAGTCTGTGCCCCCTTAGCTACAATAACACTACTTATTTCTAACGAGGGCAAAAGCATCAGAGAGACTATGAGACTAATGGTGAGTTAGGAAAACCACCTCCTTCTGAGTATATTTCTTTTCAGTATTTTAATATTTCAAAGGAAGAGTCCTAAATGTATCTAGAGCTTTAAATTAATAGTCTTAAACTGAACACAAATTAAAAATATTCTCTTATCAATGAAAAGCAATGTGATATTACTTGTATGCTTACTGTTTATTCACATTCCCCATCAGGGTATTCTCTGAAAACTGATTCTTATTTCCAGAAAGAATTTGAAATCATAATACAACTTTCATCCTGACTAATCTTGTACTATACCTTTATCAGGTAACTGCAACACCAAATCATTTCTCGTCATGCACAGACATCCACAAACCATGACATTTTAAACATAAATAAATATTCTAGAGTCCACATAAGCAGAGCACCTAATTTTCACATCAGAATGCAGATAGGAGAGAATGTGTGTGTGCAATCATATCCAAAAGGAATTTTAGATGTAAAAACCTTAAATGAAAAGCTCTGGCCAAATGCAGGAATAACAGTAACTCAAGCTTCTCTCTCCAGAGGAAATGGAATCTCCAAGTCATAGTCATGCACATAATATTAACAGTCTTATTATTTTTATATAGTAGCACTAGAGTCACATCTAGGTGTGACCCCATTGTCCTAGGTACTGTACAGCCACACAATACAAAATAACTAATAAATTATTAATTATTAATAATTTTGAATTCTCTGTCCAATAAAAATGGATGCGCCAGTAGACATTCCTCAAATACAAACACTTCCTTGATTGCTTTAGGAATCACTCACTGGCCAAGTCAGCTACATATTGGCTCCTTCAGGTGTTGTTTCTGCAGCAAATTTTGTAATTAATGAAAACTAGGAACAAATTCCAACTAGGGAAAAGTATCATAACCCAGAAAATACAAGAGACCATGAAAATGTCTTCCCATGTTTCTGCTGTTCAGACTGGTGCCACATTGCTTTGAAAATCAAAAATAAGGGCCCTTGTGAAATGCCAGGTGTCTGTCCTAGTGTTCAGAATGGTTCTCTACTAGTTTTCTCTCAGCTATCTGAGAGCTAGCAGGTAGAAACTGTCTCCTCACACATTCTTCACCTGAGATGAATATGAAATAATGACACTAAATTTACCCATAATTATGACTTCATAAGCTGGCTGTATCCCATTAGAATAAAGAAACTGTCAAGTCAACTGAAAGAAGCTTATGAGAACGGGAAATAGAAATTTAACATGAGCTGGATCTCTGGAAATCATTAGCATTTAGGAGTGGATTGGCCAAAGGTCTCAGACACATGTAAAGCATTATTCTGTATTAATTTCAATTTCTTCACATCAGAAAGAATCCTACTCAAACTGCGTGCACTATAGAAATACTAAATCCTGTGTAACAATCCTTCCTAATCCTAAGGATGTGTTTCTATATGGTTTATATATAACTTTATAACCAAAGATTTAAATAATTAAGTTCTTGTTGGTCTACTTGATTTTTAAACAACAAAACCAACAGCACTTTTCTAAGCATTTGGAGATCCTCACAAGTATATAGCTATGTAACTTGCATTGATTTCACTGCAAGTTGAACACTTGAGTACATCTGTGAATTCAACTAATGTAGTAACAAAGTCTGTAAAAGTATTTTAAGGTTCCTGGTGACATCACTTTGCTAATGCCCTAAAACAAAAGATGCAGAAGGCTCACTGGTTTCCAGTTGACCAAATATTTACACTGCCTCATATCTAAACATCATTTTATTGCATTCTCCCTGCTTCACTCCATATGAATTAAAAGATGTGTAATTAATCAGTTGTCATTTGGGTTCCACAAACAATTTCATGGCATGCCCTGCCAAACCCATAGCCCAAGTGTGCCACCTAATGGCCCTGGAGTCAAGAATACATTTGCACTAATTCATCAAACAAAAATCTAAAGAAAGCATAGCTTTATTTGTTGAGATGGAAGGAAAGTTTTATTATTGATTTTCTGAACGACCAACCCACTAAATTTCACTAGTAATTCTGAAGGTCAGATGAAAATTATTCTTTGCAGACACCTGAGAATTTTTAGATAAGCACGTGACTATGAGGTTAAAGCTATGCAAAAATACTTAATACTTGGAAAATTTAAAAATTGCCCCAAAACTCTCATGTCCTAGTTCCCTTTATTTACTCCTAATCTAACTATGAAATGACTGAAATTTCAAATGAAATGAGCATGTAGTGAGTAGCAGCAATAGATCCACCCTGCTAAACGAAATTGTTATTTCTTTTATCTATTTAAGTACTTACAGAAGGCAAGTAAAAGTGCATTGCAGCTGGTATCATTTGTTTAACACTGCAGTCCTATCACCAAGATAGACATGTGCCTTAAGAGGCATCAGGAAAAAAACAAACACAACAACATAGATGACTTGTAGAGTAACATGAGACGTAATAGATATGAACTCTAAGAGAATATAATTACATTATTAATTAAATATAAGAGTAACACACGCTAATGAACTTAGCTGTCAAAAAAGTTCTAAAAAAAATAAAAATCCAAAAATACTAGAAAGGCCAAAAAAAAAAAAAGGTAAAATACAGATGCAATTTATTTTATAAAACATGTCTTACTGGGAAACACAGCTAATTAATAATCACTTAGAAAAGTAACCATATTACAGATGTGGTGCAGGGGTTATAGGTTAAGGAAATTAATTTGAGTACTTAAGAAACTGAACACTTGGAAAAGAGTTTGGGATTTATATTGAGACTTAGAATAGCTTAATGTCAATCACTGTTTTCTATCACTTGAAAGGAAGATTCAGTATGCCAGCATGTGAACAAGGGATGGGAAATACTCTGTAACATTAACATTTTTTTTCATACGTACTTAGTGCTTCCTCTTCATTATCTTTAACTGATAATGCAAAATCCTAATCTAAATATTTATCAGATACAAAACTTTATGTCAAGACGCTGTTTACATTATTTATTTTGAAATAACTTACAGTAATTCTCTTTTTACTTCCAACCATGCCTGATTTCTGTGCCCTTCTTGCCACAATATACTCCACCATCATACTTAATTTAGGCAGGATGAATTATATACTCTTTTTGATTCTGACAAATTCATGAGTAGATAAAGAGAAAGCAATCTTGTGGTAATGTTAACAGTAGTAACGTTAACAGTAGTAACAGAACAATTATATCGGTTTTATGGAGCTGTAACATTACTGAATATCTCCAGGATTCGTAACTATGGCACTTTAGGAGGAGCCATTACTGAGAAAATGTCTTGACTATATCAGTGACACAAGTACAGCAATAAAGAAGTGCCTATGCAAACGGTGTGCTTCCAACAGTTTACCATGAGCTGAGATGCACACGAACTTCATTCACTGAACCGATACGTTCAGTAAAATCATTCAAAATCCCATGCATTTTAACACATATATTTTACATTCTGTATGTGACAATGTATACATGTAAATTTCAAATCTAGCAACCTTCTTTTTCATACTTTGGAGCTCTGTCATTTGGTGTGAGTGTGTGTGTAAATCAGGTCTCTTCCTTCCATATATTTTTAAATCCCAGTAGGGAAAAATGCTTGAACTTTAGATACTCTGCTTATTTTGAAGATCTGTAAAGCAATGGTACCATTTGATCAGAGGTTTCAGAGAGCTTGAGCCTGAAAGAAAAGTAGCATCATACTTACGGGGGTATTTAGACACCCCACAATACACAGCTAAATTTACACTGTTAATCAGGCACTTGCTTATGGATGCCTGCTCAGCTTACCAGCTGGTAAGCTATGTCACTTCATGCTGAAATTCAAAACTCCAGTGGAAAATGCTACTATGGGAATATAAATGGAAAACCACCAAAAACATGATTTTAGGCCACGCTTATATCCAAGTGTGCTGTTCCTGAAGGCACCTCATACCAAATATTCAAGCAAGCTCAAAACTCTAACTCCCCCACTGACAAGGAAGCCACTCTGCTCCAGATCTTATCTCCAGGAGCCTTCCAGGCATTACCTGCGCAGGACAGAACTGAACTTGTTCCTCAAAGCAAGAGAGGGGCATTGTGCGAAGAAGAGCTGCTCATACATTTGTCTTCCTAAGAAAGGGCTTGAAGACATTCCTCTGTCAAGACATACTTTTTCAGCTTAACCACAGAATTCTCAATTTGCTAACACAGTAAGAGATGGAAAAACACATCACAGAAAAGATTTTGCTTTTCCTATAAATTCTGATTTCTTTTGCCATAATGATGAAGCTGACCTAACACTCTGTATGTTGCCTAACCCAACAGGAGTAGAAAGAGGAGGCAAGAATGAGGTGAGTCAGGGTAGATGACAGCAGGGAGTTGATAACTGGACTTTTACCTCTGTTCCCACATTCATACTCGGACAATTCCACATGGAGCCATCAAACCCAGGTCCCCCCAAGGCTGCATTTCTATGACAGGCTGCCAAAGAGAGAGCATGCTATCTCACAAATTACTACTGTCTCAGTATTGCTTGTGGGGGAAAAATAAGAAAAAAAAAAAAAAAAAAAAAAGAGAAAAAGATACAAATAATCAAAAAAAAAAAAAAAGGGAATCATGTAAGTCATAGGCAAGGCATTTCTGGGAAAGAGTAGTTTTAACTTCAATTCAGTTTGTGCACATTTGTTGTCACAACAACGGCTATTCTACAGCTGGCCACATAAAGACTAGGAATGGCTGCAGTGCACGGAGTTACAGTATTGCTTTTACTATGAAAAGATGAACAAGACATCCTCCATTCCATCCCATCCCACCCCATACTTCATCTGGTGTGTTTTGCAATTGGGATATTTTACTAACACAAAGAAGATGCATTTATTCCATCTATAATTACTACCAACATTGACCAGAATACTTAGTTTCAGTGGAGAATTATTTCTGCTCCAGGTGCTGGTAATTAGCAAAGAATGAGTCAGTTGATGTTTACTGGCACCACCTTTCCTACTCTTTATTTGAAGATAAAATTCCTTAATGTATGGTTCTCGTAATGTGTGTGTATATCTTAAGACTGCAATGCTGTATAAATATTTAAAATAAATCAGTGGCAGCTTTCTCTCGTGACAAAATATAAACGGAACTTGCAAAGAAGAGAACAAAATGTTTTTACTGAAATCTACTGAAAACTGCATGAGGTTTTTATGGAAATTTTTCACACCACTCCCCCTCTCATTTCCTGTTGTCATATAAATAATTCACCAGCAAAATCCTCATTCTTAACAAGAACTGAAAAAATAAACAGAAGATATACAGATATCTATGGGCTCTGCAAAAGTTTAAATAATAACATTAAGTTAAACCAGGTAGTCTCATTTGCAAGACAGCCTGACACACTGGGATGAGAGGAGGGGATTGCAAAACTTGCAAATAAAACTGCTTGAGAGGCTGGAATTTGATTTCCTTATCAGGCTCAAAAAGTTTGCTGATGCAAAGCAGAGCACAAACACTGAGCTTTCATATTTTAAGCATGCAGAGGAAAAAAAAAACACACACAGTAATTGCACTGTGATGGCTCAGAGTTCAGGTCAAAATAAGTCACTAAAATGGGTGAATAATTCAAATTTGACATATCTGCCAAGGTAGGGGAATGGGCCAGGTGTCTTCCTGTCAAGAGCAAATAGTTAGCAGATTTTCCTCCATCCCTATCATGCTCCAAAGATCTCGAAGTCAAAGAACCACGTTATCTGAATAATCCAGTTTTAGCTCAGTGGAACAGGATATGCACTTACAGAATGTTGCTGTAAACTTTCACATTACTCCCATCAATATTACTCATCCCACCGTGACCAGTAAGCTCAAAAATTATTTCCAAAAGAAGGATTCTCAGCACTTTAGAGTGAATCCTGCTTCAGCACATGTGCCTGTTGAACATTCCGATCCCTTCAAAATTATCCTTCCTTGTGGGTGCTATCCTGAACAACTCTCTCAAAAGAAAAGATGAAGGGAACTTGTAAAACATTTTTCATTCATGTTATGAGACTTTGCAGTCACAAAGCTGCCGGGATGCATGTACAATGGCTGTACCTATACTACTCTGTCAGTAAAGGGTAGGCTAAGAATAACAACAAAAACCCTATTCACATTGAATTCTCATTAGAACATTGTTGTCAACTCAGGGAAAAGCCTGCAGAGAGTCCTGAATAAAGCCAAATGTGTACTAATGTTTGCAACGTTCCTCAGAAAGAAACAATTTGTAGTGTGACTAGGCTCTAGTCCCACAGGTAGTTAGTTCATCCATTCCTATACCATCCTTGTGGTTGCAGAACGCTCGTGTCTGCTCAGGAAGAGCAATAACCTGACCATCTATAGCAGATGGGGCCTGCAGAGCTGGGGAAATAATTGGCAGCATGTCCTAGGAACAGCCTAGGATCCAGAATGATCCCAAGACCCAAGAACTGCAACCCCAGTGCAGCCAGGCTAACCAGCCCTGCTCTGGCTGCCTTCCCCCTTTGTCTAGGCTAGTAGACATCAAGGAGATGGCAAGCAGCCCTCTTATACTTCATACTTACAGTGCGTTCCCCCCCCATATAAAGCACATCATAAAATAAATGTGTAGTATTTTTATCTATGTACCTTAAAAAAAGAAGGTACAATACTGTTCTGAATTGTCATTTTAATGCTAACGGCTGTTCTTCCATAGTGTATGTGGGGAAACTGATGACAAAGGATAAATGTCTCACCTTTATGAGAGTTTTGAGGGGGCAGTTTCTGTCCTTACCACATCCAGACAACCCAATTTAAGTTACTAGTACTGCACAAATGTAAGTCTGGGTAGAATTTTATCAGCAATTTATAAATGATCTTATATAGTGCTGGAGTCTGCAGCTGTGTTGTCCTGATATTTAGCTGCTCTATAGTGAGCCTCTGACTCCAATATGAATAAATATACCAGTGACAGAATACACAAGCAGGACAATTCTCAAGGGGGCTGAAAATGGATCATCTATTTGGCTATTACTCTTTTTTGATCATTCAGATGTCCTTTATTTGGAGCAAAGGATTTGCTGGGGGAGGGGATACAGAAGAACCTGATGAAAATACCATCAAGGTATACCTAAACTTGGATTTTCAAAACGACTGATACAAGATAATTAAACTCACCTCACTGCAACAAATTAGGCTTGTGAAGAGCAAATGTGAATATATTTGTGGCAGAAACAAAATAAAACCATTATGAAGAAGACTACGGATACTGCAGTGTTTTTCTGGAATTTCTGGATATAGGGACCAATCTTGCTTCTACAGACCAAAGGGAACAGTGCACACCTTCTCAATCCCTGACTGTTACAGCTCAGTCCTATACACTGGCATTGTGAACTAATTCTATACATGGAGAAGGAAACCACAGGACATGCCTAACTGTGAACTGCACACAACCACGCACCAAGTATCCTTTGTCCTCAAGTCTGCCTACATAGTGAACTGGCTGTGATCCAGAAGACACTAGTAATGCTGGGGATGGGGTGAGGATGGATTCTGCTGTTCCCAGGCCTCCAGCGAGTCACACCTCTTAACTGAGCTGAGACAGCAGGTCTGTGTTATGCCAAGCAAGACGATGAATAGAGCTGATGCAACAGCTGTCCATACCTAACCATGTCTATTCGCAAAACCAGAAGCCTATACTGGGCCAAAGAAGGAAAAACTGCCTTAAATTTACCTGTTTTCCTGCCACACGAGTGAGTTTTTAAAATCTAATAGAAGTTATTCCAGTTTCATGCCAGCATATGCTTTCAGAAAACAAAGGTTGAGTGAAACCTGAAATTTAATATTACCTTGTTTGCATAAGCAAATGGATGATTTACATTCAGATCAATGGAAAGAACAATGAGTTTTTTCAGAAGTCCCTGACTTTAATGATCAGGATGGAATTAAAACAAAACAAAACAAAAAAAAAAAAGGAGAATTTCTTTGTTTGCTTCAGCCAAAGTAGTCCTGCTAGGTCAGAGTTACAGCTTCACTGATGAATCAAGACACAGAGAAGTCAGGACTAAATGCAAATCAAGTTTCACCAAAGGGAAAAATGAACGTTTGAACTGAGAAATGAAAAGTACAGATCAAATAAAATTGAGATCCCTCTTTCTCACCACTGGACAAGTCTTGGACAAGACAAATGACAAAACTATAATTCTTTCAGATTTTTCAAAATAAAGATGTAGACAAAAAGTATTCCATAGTTTCATTTAAATGAATCCAACAATTGTGTCGTCTAGGGCAGCATTAAACTCATGGCATTTAACTGAAATCAAGGGATTAGTCTCCACTATTATACTATAACAAACAGGATAGGTTAATAGCTGTCATTGCCATTTCTAAATGGAGTACTGTATCATAACACATTGTTAGAAATGACAGGCACACATCCCTATTACAGAACTTCTGTAACCTCACACAATAATAGCAATGATGTTTGGATTTTTGCAGAACTTAAAAGATTTTAGTAAAGTCAGTGTTTAGATTTGGTAAGGGAAAGGAAAGAAAAAAAACAGAAGTGTTTCTTCTTCGTTTTAATTTAGTGTTGTTTCCTACACAACTCTTACAACTTTTTTGACATATGAGAAATGCCTGGGGGAGGCCAGTCTGTCAGCAAAACAGTCAGGAAAAATTATTTATGGAAAGAACAGAGGTATGGAGGTTTTTTGTCTGTGTGTTTTGTTATTGTTGTTTTTTTAAGACATTTACTCCTTTTTGAGAACAAAAGGAAAGTCAACTATGGACTATGAGCCTTTCTTGATCTCCCCCTTTGTTAGAACAAAACTGTCCCAAAGAATTAGGACTCTCAACACTCAGAATAGAATTGGAAATTGCCATACTGTGTCTCCCATAGTTTCCTACAATATATTATATGCTTGCTTAGGGGCTAACTATTTCTGAACTTTCTCCTGTGCAATAAATAGTTCCCAAATAAAACTGACTGGTGTTCACTGGAGGTCTGTGTGATTCAGACTCAAACCCACCTCCAACTGCAAGCACAGACCTGAATTGTGCTGTCAGACTTTGCACCAGAATTACACATCAGTGCTCTTAATAATGGCTATTCTTCTTTTCAATATCTTGCAAATGTTTTTGAAAGAGTAGAATTCTTTTCTGCCTAATTTTACTGCCAGGCTTTTTTCCTATAAAACAAGTGAAGGAATCAAAGAACAAGTATGATATGGACCGCAAAATTATTGTATGATGTATCAAAATGCCACAACCAAAATTACATTTCCTGTCCTTTTTTCTTATGGCGCTCATCAAATGAGCCTTGGCCAATGAATCCACCTCTCTGCAATCTCATACTATATGATGAAGTTAAAAATAATAATAAAAAAAAGAGCTTTTTTTTTTTTTTCAAAGCTCCTAAGTAGGTATGCAGAAATTGTCCAGATACTCAGCTCCATGCCATTTTTCTTGTAAACCTACATAAATGACTCATGCACAAGTTCTATGAGTTGCCATAACTTCCCTCACCATGCTACTTGAAGGGAAAATGTCAATGCAAAACACATTCACAATTTATTTACATTTAAATCTATGTGTTAGTGGCACCTGTATGAAAACACCAATAGCTATCTTAATTGGAAGTGCACCTACTGCTAATAGTACAAAGTACAGGCAGCTTTGTTACGTTCTCGTCTATTCTCTTTCTCAATCTATCTTTGTCACTCACACCGTATAAACGCTTCTGGTTTCACACATCTCTTGCAGCATACTAATTGTTTCAAATGGTTTTATCCATGGATAAGTGAAGATAAAATTTTAATGATTTAATTACCAAGCTACAGGAAAAAAATAATAATGATCAAAGGCGGGTGCTTTTAGTATGCTTTTCTCTCATGTTACATTAGAGCCACAGTACAATGCAACATTGAATATCACTCTTCCCAGCATACTCAACAACAGAGAACTTAGTCCACACCACACCAGAAGGCTGAGTGAATTATGCCAGTTGTTAGTTGCATGTCATGAAGGATGCTTCCTCAAAGAAGGTATCTTAAAAAAGTCAACTGTAATTTCACTCCCTAAGCTTTGAAATCAACTGGGCAATCCAAATACTATTTTTCTAAAGGATGAAAACCAGTTCATTTTTAGCATTTCCTCATCACTTTGCATTTCTCTTGTCAGTTGGCTGCTTTACCCTCCCAGACCTCTGTGTTCAGGTTTAGTAGAGATAAGATTCTGTTGTTCTGTATTACACATTTGAAAAGAAAAAGCTAATTGCTCTGTTTGAATAACTTATTACAATTTGGACTTGATTCTTTTGCTTTTCTCCCCAACAAGATTAGCCTATTATGAAAATCACCACCCAGGCACTACATATCATTGACACAGAGCACAATATAAAGACTGTTTGAGCCTGCCTCTGGGATGCAGCCATTCTAATCCTGCCACTTGGCTCTCATCTCCTAAATGTGAAGAAGTTGGTTAAAATTTTCTATTTCATGTGATGCGCTATGCTCTAATACACATACTGAATATCAAAAACTAGCACGTAAGGAGATGAAAGGGAGTCCGGATTGTTCACTCATTATAAAACATCATTCATTCAAAGACGTTAAATACATCAATAGGCAGCATTACTCCCTCAGCACAATTCAGAAGGATCAACGATACATGCTAGCTCCTGCTTTAAGAATTAGAGACGAGGCCAGAGCAGGAGGGCAAAGAAAACACACATTTAGCTGCAATTAGAATTCCAGTCTGTTGTAACATAATCATTGTTTTAGTTCACCAAATTTGCAGTTGGCAGCGATCTTGCTCTGTCAGCCATCACTGAGCCTGCTTTGGAAAGACCAATAGTTGTGTTCACAATCAGCTCTTGGCAAAAGTGGTCGCCACGCAGTCACTCAAAGCAACGTGATATCTATATTCTCATCTCATTATCATTATTCTTCTCAGCCAGGATCCCCAGTAAGAAGACAGAGCTGGCCAAGTTCTACAGAAGGCTGTGTGCACAGGATAATAAAGCTGTGAAAGCTACATGCAAAAGGAGGGTACAAAACTAATGTGCCATGCAAAAGGTAAATAATTGATAAGGGAGGTGATGGAGAAACTGAGGAATTCATCCCAGTCATGGAAATACTGTGTAGCATGCAACTCTAACATTTGTTGGTAGTATAAAGTGTTTTTTCAATATTCTGGTTCTCATAAAAGCCAGCACCTCAAAATGCAAGCACCACTAAAACTTTTAATCTGCAAATCTCCTGAAGCAACGGTTCAGTTTCATATGTGGTGGTGAAACTGTTATAAATCACTGTGGACAGCCAACATCACTACATCAATGAGTGGCAATGAAAGTGTGGTAGATGAACCTGGCAAGGTAAGTGGCAGGGAGCAACTGTAGAACTGTTGTAGAGCAACACTTGAGTCAGGTCTGTGTGTTCAACTTAAAAATTCAGACTTGTGTTTTTCAGTCCTTAGGTAAGAAACAAATTACATGAGTTGTACATATCACAGTTCCATTTACTAAGCATCTCTGTGCTACTCATTTCATATAACACGCTTTTCATACGATTTCATAGAATCTTAGAATATCCCGAGTTGGAAGGGACCCACAAAGATCATTGAGTCCAACTCCTGAGCCCCCAAAGGACCACCCAAAAATCAGATCACATGTCTGAGAGCATTATCCAAACACTTCTTGGATACCAGATTTACATTAAGGAAGTAAAATTCCTTAACGTAAATCTAGCTAACCAAAGATGACCTATGTTATTTCAAAACATTCGAATGCAACTTGCTCAATAAAAGAATGTTTGGAAGACAGAACAGCAGAGAATCTGAGCTATTCACTTACTAAAAAGCATCATCCATTCACAGCTGATATTTTCCAGCTGATCTATTTCATTTTGCTTTCTCTGGGAAAAATAAAAACAAAACCAACCATCAAGCAAAAAATACCCCAAAAACAGAGCCAAGGAAATCAACAATTTTGAGCTACACTGAAAGCACATATGGAGAGTTCAGTCCCTGGTCTATCACATTGAAGAAAAAAAATACCGCTTATGTCCCTTCCAATTAGGCTTTATAGATTTTTCGTACTTAACCACAATCACCCAAAAGACATGCAATGGATAGCATACCCATAGGTTCCTGGTAAAACTATGCAGCACTCTTTCACCATCATGAAAATTGTAGGAAAACTTGTCATACAAATGTAGCATTAACACTTTAGTTAAAATTATCAGAGGCTTCCAGTAAGCAATGTTTTTTCCTAAGTCAGCTTTTGTTGCCTGGCATCTTTGCAAATGCCTACAAATGTCTTCATAAGTTCCTGATAAAGAGTACTTAAGGAGGAAGAAGCCACAGTAGTTTCTGAGATCTCACAGCATTTTCAAGCATTCACATTTCCAGGGAAAATGAAGAGATTAGTTTCAACTCTTTCTCAAGCAGAAAATTGTCATTAGTGAGACAAATAGTCACCAGACTCAGCCAGGACACAGAAGCTCCAGGTTAGAATTACCGTCGTAATTTGTTGCCTAGGTGGTCACTTGTTAACACCTTACTTGGACAGAAGGAAGTCTTCTAAGGTCAGAAATATCTCAGAAAACAAACACAAAAAAAATTCTACTAGAGGTTCTCACATTGGTTCAACTGTAATAAAAAGTCTATACAAATTATAAACCCTGGATAATTTAACTGTAAAAGTTTCCTGGAGGCAGAGACTTGTAAGATAAATTTTTAGCCTGACAGCAATTTCCACTTTACACATTTTGAAAACAAATGTGGCAATGTTGCAGTTTGTAGAGAACAAATTATGTCTTAGAAGCCTGTTACAGGAGCTGAGAAAAGGAGGATTTGCACATTTTAAAGCTGACAAACTTCCATTACTATCAATGTTGACATGTGCTTGGTTAATTCAGACTTTACCAGAAATTGCCATCATGTCATGAAATATAGAATGACTAAAAAATTTCTTAAGCATTCCTAGTGACAAATTACATTGGATTGCCTTGACCAGTTTAACTACGAACATTTAGAATACTATAAAAAAAATGGACTTGATGTTTCTTTCCCAGGTTCTTGTTGGACAGAGTTCTTAATCTAAACCATCTCCTGATTCAATATGATGAGAAACACAGTCTTAACTTCCTACTCCCAGAATGACTAGTGTATCTGCAGCAAAAAGATAGATTTTCTCTGCAGAATAGATTTCTTTTTTTCCTGGGTCTAGTCTCTGACACTGCCACAGTATTGTAGAATCATCATAAGGCTTCTTCAATTACGTACCAAGAGCAAAGCACAAATCTAGCTTTTGCAAAAGAATCTGCATGAAAGACTTTTTGTTGTTGTTGTTTTTAAAGAAAAAAAATAGATGAAGCAAACCACAGTAGAATCATTATAAATAATTGCAATCCATTAATAGTTTTTTCAGGATGGAGGGGAGAAGGAGAAAATGATTTTTTGCTTAAGGTTATAATGGCCTACAAGATTTCTAGAATGAGCTATGTTATCATCACTGTGTAAGTGCTACAAACATTTGAATAAGCCAGGATAGAACCAACACTGTTTCTCCCTCAGTCAGTGAGAAAAATACGATCTTAGATAAATATGCTTTCTTTTCTTCTGCCCAGAGGCAGGAATGTTAGTATTTTACACGTATATGTCAAGGCAAACAACTGCTTTCTCCTTTCTAAATTGTACTGACTCCAGTCCCACTGATGACAAGCCTCAAAACAACATCTCTTTGAATGGAATCATTTTAGAACGCGATTCCATGTATTAATCCCTTGCGTATTAACCTCAACAAGCCTGATTTGAATTCAGTATCTGCGAGCCTGTTCTTTGGAAGCTATGATCATTAATATATTGATTGCACTATACAGGCCTGATACAGAAAAGTACTTCTTTTTCTCTGCAATAGGATCACTTCATAACAGAAGAAATTGAGTATTTACAAGCAAGCTTATCTACCTTTATCTCACAGTTCCCCTGATGCTCCTTTGGGAGCCCAGATCCTTTAGACAACTTTCAAATAAGCCTCTGTGTTCATCAGAGGTTTGTAACGAATGATCTTGTTCTTCTTCCAGTTAAACACATTTTAATTATTCACCATCTTTTAGATGTTTTCCATGACAAAGTAAGGCTTCATTTTTGTTAAAGTAGGGCCTTCTCATTGACAGGAGGGCAGGCCTTCCCAGTAAAGAGCCCAATAATTATTTTCCTTAAAATAATTTGATTTTTTTTTTTTTTAGGTGGTATCTTACCCTTAGAAATTTTGTTTGATCTCCTATTTTCCCCCTAACATCTCTAACTCAACTTTGTATACTCAAGAAAACTCATCCCAACATATAGTCCTGTACACACATACTGAATCTGATGCATATGATATATACTGCGTAACCGTCTTTTTCAACTGGGTTACATCATTTCCTTTAGATCTTGCAAAATTTGTTAAGGCAGATGAGATTTAGAAATTAAAAAAAATATATATTTTTAAAGTAAAATTAATACTTCTGTAAAGCAAAACTTTTCTTTGTACTACAGCATAACTCGTCATGTGTTCAATAGCCATTCATAATATCTGGTAAGTAATTTACTCAGCAAAACGTGACAACTCAGATACAGAATTTCACACTGTGCTTACAATTAACCAAAGATACAGTTTAAGTAGAATAGGGTGAAGAATACCCTCTTCATAGCCTCCTTTTGCTGTGGAAATGATTTTTATTGCAGGTTGTAGGTTTCATTAGATCACTTTATGGGGGGGGAGAGGGGGAAAGATTTCATTAACCACTAGTTCAGATAAGGAGTAAAGAATAAGATTTTTATTTTTTTCTCCTTATGAGCACACATTTGTTTTGGATACTGTTGCTCTTTTATTCCATGTGTCATAATTTTTGCTGTAAATCTGTCAATCACTGCATTTCAAACGTTCTGGAAGTATAACGAGCCGTCACAGCACTAAAAGTGATAGTTCTAGATATAAAACATGAGACAAAAAAAAAAAAAAAAAAAAAAAAAAAAAAAAAAAAAAGAGACAAAGGCACCAGAACCCTGGACATATGGCAGAGGTCCACACAGTTCTGGAAGTGCAACTGCGTGTGACGCAAAGCGCATCTCTGCGTGATTCCAGAGATACCATAGCCCTGAGAGCACACCATGCCTGCACAGTTCCAGGCAAACCAATATTCATTTGTCCACAAAACAGTCTATAATAAATCCTGATCAGCAGTTGTGCCTGTTCCCTACATAATTAGCATTTGTGAGCTTTCCCCTGCCCGAGACTGTCATCTAGAATCCTATAGATTACTGCTTTCCATTTCCCCTCCAGTGTTGTAATTTCTGTCAAGCTGCCTAAATGACAGAGAATGCAGTTGTAAAATGATTAAAGAAAAACAAGCAAACAAACCAAGCAAAAAACAATACAAAACAAACCAACTCAAACCTCATCATGTTTGATTTTAACTTCTTTCTACATTTGTTACGTAATAGATGTTTCTTACTCTTTCAGGCTTTCCTGAATTGCTTACCTGAGATTTGGCCCTACAACCTCCTATTCACAACTGAAAGCTTGCTTATTCCCCCCCCTTTCCCCCCAAAAAAATTAGAAAGGTGGTATGGATTTCCATAACAACTTCATGGATTTCAACATTTAATTTGCCAAGTAAGCTTTTACTTATTTCTTAGTAGCTTCACTGATTAATTTTCTGGTAGATCACAACAGTCAGAAAGTATGTATATTATATATTGATTGAAAACAAAATGTCTCCAGTCACTTGTATGAAATTCACTGAATCCACTGTGCTGTCTTTTAACCAGTCCCTGGGAAAAAGCAGGGTTTTACTGGGTGCTATGAAGCTTAACACACTTATGCTCTGATGGACCAAGGAACTCCTCAGTGGGAAACATGAAGAACAAAGTCCTCCTTTGCATAAAAATCTCAATGCAACCTTAACAGCCAGTTTGCTGCTGATGGCTCTGTAATATGCAACTTTATAAAGCCTTGTCCAATATTTCTACAATTAAGTATTTATACTCTTAAATCATTTCTGCCCCCAAAATACTGAGTATTCAGCAATTTGGAAAATCGCGGTCTTGTGTGTCTAAATATAGATGTAGGATCTTCTTAATCACTAAAGCGTCAGAGAATTCTTCTCAGCTGAGAAAGTAAATATTAATAGTACTCTGAGTCTTAATTCATCAATCTGCATAGCACTTGCAGATCTTTGGATGAAAAGCATTACAGACCTATTTACAGGATCCTTTCCAGAACTCTGGGAATATTTAAAAGCGCTGTAAAACCCTTCCTTCTTTAATATGACTTATAGCATACCCTCTCAAAAGAATGTTTATGACAGTCTCTTTTATATACTGGCAATTGGAATTCTGTCAATCAGAGTTCTTTTGCCTTAATGCTTTAACATACACTTTGTTCTATTTTTGTTTTTGTGTCACACTTTTGTCTTATTGATGAATGTGTTAGCTGTTCTATAATGATGTGTACCTTTAATTAAAATAAGCCCACTCTTAGCTTGTTAACCATATCATACTAAATTTATTAATTTCTATACATGTGTTGTTCCTTATTGATTGTGTAAAATACTTTTAGAAAATAGTAAAGGCTGAAAAAATATAAGTACATGGCTAGTACATGGCTAGGGCCAGTGAAAACGAGGAAAATAACAGTTAGGAAAACTTTCAGCAAAGTCATGATAAAAGGTAGGCTCTAGCTTTTGTTGTGTATTCTCAATCTATCTGTCCAGAACTTTTTATCAGAACAGCTGTTCTACAGCTACAGCGTACTTCTTTTTTTTTTTTTTTTTTTTTTTTGGTATACTCCTGCAAAGATTTTACCTCTATTAAATACACAAAGGATTTTGTTGTTGTTGTTATTGTTTGGAGGCTTTCTATACATTGAAACCAGCAGAACTGCTTTTTTAGTGGAAAAAAAGCCATACCTATTGTGAAAGGGTTCTATTACTGAGTCTCAGGACGCTCAGTTTACATTGCTGAGTGAAACTGCAACTGGACCTCTGCAAAACACAACTTCAGTGCAGTGCTCAATGGGTAGAAAATGTAGTCAACTGAGAAGCAGGAAATAAAAAGGAACAAGAAAAAAAGTGGATGATAAAACCCATTCTCCCCATATGTTTTCATTTACAGATTGTCATGAAAGCCTACTTACAGGCCTTTATTTATTCAAGCTAGGCACTGGGATTTCCCTGAACATTCAATATCCCTCACTAGAAATAGTAATACTACTTTTATATATAGACAGAAATATTTACTTTCAAGTTAGTTTTTATTTATTTATTTTTAATGTATTGGAAACGATGCACAGGCTGATGAGTAGTCTGGGGAATCACAGAACACACAGAACTACCTTTTTTCATGCAAAGAAGGTAGAGAAGAGAAAAACATGCAAGACTTGTAAATATATGAAAACAGTCCAATCAGTACCAAAGAAAGGAAATATATCACAAAATCTAGTGTTAGCAATCCAAGGAATATCTAGCAAATTCCATAAAGTTATGCTATGTAAAATCTGGCCAAATTTATGCCAACTTTTTTAGCTGAGCTACAGACTCAGGATCCTCAGACCTATGTCTATTTATATATGTGTATTCATTAATACTAGAATATCTGTTCATCTCCACTTTAATATTAATGTTCTTCCTACTACCAAGGCAAAGTTTATAGGATCTCTTTTTACCACATCAGATGATATGAGCTAAGGAAAAAGGCAAGCATTAGGGCACCAAAAAGTTCCTTCCAATCTCACATCCCTTCCCCACAGACACATTGTGGGGTGGACAAGGCCAGGCTCCACAGCCCTTCAGATAAGGTTTTACCCCTTACTGGCCAGATGCTCTCAGCAGCCTCCTACTCCACACTGCAGCTGGGTAGCAAGACATCAAACACACCTTCATTCCCTTCACTGCACTGATCTCTACCTGATGCTGAATTCTTCTCCTTTTCCTGATGAAGGCAGGGGATCATTCAGCAACAGGCCTCAGGCATGCTGTAGTATGTTCTGCTTTTAACCTTTCTGGCTCATCTTGAACTGGGCACTGCTTCCTAATAACAGCGATGGACAGAGTTGTCTTTCTCTAATGCAATGGAAAATAGGGCAAAAAAGTCGTCTGATTTCACCTGCATACGCAGGGTGAGTTAAGTATACAGTCATATACACACCTGTGTCTACTAATGTGCACACGCTGTATATGTTATCTATAGGATATTTATAGACAGACATATACATATGCATTCGTATACTATTTATATAGTGGGGAATGCAAGAGTTCACGCAGGCTTTTTTTTTTTTTCTTTAAATGAAACTGTTCTCCCATACAGCATTAAAAAGCAAAACCTGTAAAGCTCTACAATATGTATTTTCTACTCTGTAGTGGTAAATCATATAACAAGCCTATATATTGCAAGTATTATTGTGACACAGGTAAAACATCAATTTTAATTATAAGCCTTTTCACTACTGTGAAACTTCTAACCATTTCAAGTAACATCTAATGTACCTTAAGATTTTTAAATCAAAATACAAACGAGCAAACAGAAGATCCTGTGTGAACAAAAAGCATTGACACAAGAAGCCATAAATACCAAACAGAGCTGTAGCCAGGGCCTGCCTTGGAAACTAGGGATGGGGACAAAGTGGAGAAAACCTGTTGGGAGCCTTTGGTAAATTACATCCCCTGGGGATGTTCCCCAAGATAGCACACAAAAACAACACAACAAAACCACACAGCAACCTATGCACCTCCATAAGACTGTCACATGGAAGGTATTACAGAAGTGAAAAGCATCATTGTTATTACCACTGGTACTGGCAGCTGTGCAAACACAAGGAACCATCTGCTGCTGTTTTATAAGTGCATGGGTGATCTGGGACAACAGTGAGCTAAAAACATGATCTTCCTAAGTAAGTGAAGTTGGCTTAGTTTCTAACATTTCTGTCAACAAATCTGTGGGCTAGGGCCATACTCCTGAGACATTCCCAACTTAGTTTCTGCATGTAGGTGTTACAGCAATGTTTTGTTGTCTTTTTTTTTTTTTTTTTTTTTTTTTTTTTAAATGGTCAAAATATCTAAGCCCTCAGGAAAATGACTGCCACTCATGGACCTTAGGGGACGATGTGCTCAGACATGGCTTTCTTGTAGAAAAACACCTTCATAACCACTACAAAAACAAAACAAACCAACACGCTTAACACAACAAATAAATGAGCAAACACACACATGAAAAATGAACAAATAGCGTATTATTCTAGTCTAATCCACAACAATATCTCATCTAAAATTCATGCACCTTTTTTTCCCTAGCATTGCTGGTATTGGCCCTGCATTGTGCCATGTCTAACCACCCCATATTAAAAGCATGCCACTGTCTTATAGCACATAACACAATGTCACAATTCCTATAACAAATGAACAGTTATCTTGGGCTGACAATTCACTGCCAACTCACATGTAGGATATTAAAACCCAGGCTCCCAAGGAAGAAAAGCAGCTCAGCAGCATACAGAAAACAGAGATTGAGGTAGTTTGTATTACATATAGCAAGAAGCTACTTAAGTAGTATTATTTCTTGTCAGTTGTTTGTCTTGTGGAGGTTACAACAAACACTGGTATCTGTTCTTGAAAGCAGACTAAAAATTGCAGTACATAATGGAAAAATCATATTATATAAAGGAAAGAAGAGTACCAATGTAGAAATTTATTTATAGATCTCAGAAAACTAAGATTCATCACTTAATACTGTGACTTGCTATTTCCATGAAGCTTTGCATTTCCAAAGAACAGTACAAACGCTGGCTAATTGATCCTCATGAATAATTTACTATTGGAAATGACACTATAACCCTTGCCCTTCCAGTGCATCACTGAATCTTCTGCTTTACTTTCAAATTGTGGCTGCTGCAAGGCATACATATAAGCACGTTTTAATCATTTCACAGAATTACAGTTGTGGAATGCTTCACTGCAACTTAGTGGAAGCTGCTTATCACAAGCTACTTGTTGATTCCTCCCCATGATGAAACCTACTGCTCACATAAATAAGTTAAATGCTTATCTAGTGGACTTAAATCCCCTACCTTTGCATGTACATTGTATCCCAAGAAGTAAGCATGTAAAATGGTAAAATGCACAAAATCCTTTAATTTTTATTTTTTAAAAACCCTCCCCAGCAAAAAGTTTTAAACCACTTTTTCATTAGTAGCATTTCATGACAATCCATGAAAATTACTGCTAAAAATTAATCACTTGCTGCATGAACTCATTGCTATAAAAACCAGAGGCCAAAAATCAAGCAGAATTCAAATAAAGGATCAGACATTTACACTGAAGCATAATTACATCTGATAGAATTACCAGGGATACAAGCACCCATGCTTCAGTCCTCTGGCCAGCTTCCTGGCTGTTAACACAAACACATTGTGGATTGTTTTGAACCCATCACCAGTAAGTTTAATACTTCCAAATGCAACAGAGGATACAGCCTTAAACAATTGGTTTGATCTGTCATGTCAATTCTTAGCTGCTTAAAAAATGACTAGGTTTTGCAATATTCACTGTGAAAGTCCAAATCAACCGCAATCAAGTAGTAACAGTAACTATTTTTGTTTTGAATGGATGTGCAATAGCACCAACAGTGTTAATAATTTGATTGAATTCCTAACCTTTTTCTTATTATTAAATATGACAACTGGGTACAATATATTTCAATTCATATCCACATAATTAGTGGCCTAAAATGTAATAATCATGTTACCACACAAAATTTTTATATGACAATCATTAAATGTTCTTTAGTGTACTGTATATTTTCTGAGCTACATGTATATTTGAATAATACTGAGTGAAAAATTTATAGGAAGCCTTTTAGCATCTTTTCAAGCATGAAACTGCCTTACTACAGATGAAGGACTTCTCTGTAAAAGTGCATAATGCTATGACGACTCCAAAATTACACAGATAACAGCACACTGTACAAACTCAAAAGAAAAAAAAAAAAAAAGGATCATTCTACCTTATGTTCATATACTCCATGGGTTTTTCCATTAAGCTAAAGATTTCCTTGATGTCTTCTGCTTCTTCCACAACCCCTTCACACACAATGGCACAAACACGGTTTCACACACACGGTTTCTCAAACTATAAACTTTTTCCACCTGCAAAGTAAACTATAAATTATAGCCCCTGGAGACTAACTACTGAAAATCTCTTAATGTACATGGCCAATAACAATATATAGTTTCAGGGCTAAATAGTTACCCTGTAATTTAATCATAGAGTTCTGCTGCCATTTATAAATCGCTCCACCTTTTATGTCGTCAGTACTGCATCTCCTTTTGAAGCACAGAATGGTATTCAGACATAAAACATGTATTATTCTGAATGTACAAAGGCTGTAAGGCAGTATCCACACAAGCATTAACCCAAAGGGAATATATTCTTTCTGGTCAGAACTGCTAATGCAGTTCACCAGGAAGAGGCATGGGAGGAGGGAAAGGCGAGTAGGCTTACCTTATTCTTAAAGCCTCGGACATAAGAGAAACTAGACAAACTACATCTTAGATTAAAGGTCACCTTTCTCTTATTGCTCTTGCAAAATCTTGTATTTTGTACTGGGAGAAAAAGGTGCCTGAAATCTAGCAAGCCTTGTAACGTAAGCCAGTACCTTTCCCACAAAACTGTGTTTTCATGTAATGTGTTTTATTTTCCTATCTGACAAGATTGCAGTTGGAAAACCATACAGATGAAATTCAGGGAAAGCTTGAAGAAAACCAATGGAAAATAATTAGGTTCAACAAGGAAAAGAAAAACAGTGAAAAGCAGAGATAAATACTAAGGGGCAAAAGAAAAAAAATCTGATTTCCACTACTCTGGATATTTTTTTTTCCCACAACAAGTCCTCAAAAAGTCAAAATTAATATGCTGCATTGTGCATATAACTACAACCTCCTTGAGAATAAATCCATCATGATATTGCCAACTGATGCTATAGACTATTATAGAGGACAGGGACTTCAAGAGTCTTTCAGAATGAGTGATTTACTTACTAGAGTTACTTTAAGTTTTGTGGTTTTTAGGTTTGCCATACTACTACCATAATAATCATTCTTCTAATGAGTAACCTCTAGGGTGAGGATCTATAAGTCCTTGCTACATCAACAACACTAGTTAGTCTTTTAACAGTTAGACGAGATAAAAGTTGACACTTGGCACATTTCAATAGTTTCACTCTGGTTCATTTAGGAGTTAGCACTGACACCTTTTCAATGAATTTTTTTCTAAGTCAATTCCAATGTAGCACTCAACAGCAGCAGAATTATCATTGTCTGCCTCTCTCCTTCCCTTACTCAGTGACCTTGGACACTTAGATTAGAACCTACAAAATCTATAGAAAGGGCAAATATACTGAGAACTGTGATCACCAGTGCAGAAAGACTCTTTGAATTTGAACTGATTTTTACCTCAGATTAGTAACCAAGGAGAATGCACGATCAACGAATACTATGACTCTTACAGAGAAACTGCAGTTGAGAAACCGAAGCATAACCATAAAAAATCTGGTTAACTCCACAGGGCTGGCATTCTGGCAGGAGCAACGGGAACCACTCTGAAGGGAAAAGCATTAGTCAAACTTTACACTCAGTTCCATTCATCTTGGCTGTCTTTGAGAGGACTGAACAGCTGACCCATCATTTAACCCACTGAATTGTAATTGGAAATACGTATCCCTGCTTAATTTTTTGTGGAGGTATCTGTTCCAGGATCTCAATATTGGGTCCTAAATCTTAAGGCAGTCAGGATATGCATTCTGCATTTAAGTATCTCAGGAATTCCACACAAGTAGAATAAATTTGTGCCTAAATTAAGATAAATCTGATTCTAAATAGCTTAGATCTCACTCTCACTACCTGTCACACAGTTGCAAAAAGAACTGTAAAATGCTACTACAATGATCCCACTGAATTTTACAAAATCCCTCTCTGTGTACATACATTTACAAATACATATTTATATATACAAAACATATTTAACATGGGCATGAAT
This sequence comes from Anas acuta, assembly GCF_963932015.1. Lineage (NCBI taxonomy): Eukaryota > Metazoa > Chordata > Aves > Anseriformes > Anatidae > Anas > Anas acuta. Next base: position 14,023,090 of record NC_088993.1, read on the forward strand.
GACTAAAAAGGCAATAATTATTCTGAAGAATTAATTTCCTGATACAGGCAACATAACCCTGTTTATAAAAAGGGAATTTGTAAGCATGTCCTCTCCCCATACATACCAACTACCTGCATTTCACAAACTTAGGAAGACAAGTATTACCTTAATTACACAAAAACCATAATCCACCAGTTTTATTTTCTTTATTAGCTGGGGCCAGTGAAAACACAAATATAAACCAGGTTAAAATTAAGCCTTCAAAATTACATTAGCCTCCATCCACCTACACACAAATGCACAAAAAGTATAAGGAGTAGCTACCTCTTGGGAAATCATTATTGCAATACACACTTACAAAATCTACTGTACTGGCCTCATGAACCTAGAACTTGAGATGGGCACGTAGATTATCTTCTTGATACGGATTTTTCACACTCGAATAGTATATAAATGCACTCAATATTCTCAGATTTGGTCCTCTCTCTAAAGTATGGTGTCATTACATTCTATCATACCTGAGCTATTTAAAATGTGTGTGTTAAAAATACATATTATTGTGCTTGACCATTTTGGTGTCATTAAATTATTTACAAATGAGATGGTTGTAAACACCAAATTATGGTCAGAACAGGTAAGCAGAACCATCTGAAGTGTATGCAAACACTACTTCATATACTGAACTTTCACAATGTCTCCTTGTCATTATACCCACCCACCACTAGAAATGAAAAGAGAGAAGATATGCGATGTTTGCTTACTGTTAAAAGAACTCAAATGTGTCACCTGAAGAAACTGCTTCAACTTCACTGGTGAAGGAAATTAAATAATTTTGCATCATAAAGTAAAAACATTCAAGTAGACTTTTTTATTTTTATTTTTTGTTCTGTTCATTTATTTTATTTTTAACTATGAAAAATGTTCATGCTTGATGATCCTAAATGTCTTTCATATCAAGGAAATCACCCAAAGATATAAATAAGCTCTTCTAAATAAAGTTCAGACTGCAGCATTAAACATGTCTACTAATGTATGTGACTGTCAGCCAAAATAAATTAACCTCCAATAGAAGTCATTTTCATAAAATTAATTATTCCAATGTCATCTAAAAGAGACAGGTGCACTGTCACTGTTCCTTCACCTACATTTTTCAATGAACTTATCAAATAGGTTGAAATTAGAAAATTTTAAGAACACATCTGCATTTTCTTTCCATTGCCCTCTCTAGGTTGAGAGTTCATTACATTTCAGTTAAACTAAACAATCTAGTAAGAAAAACAAGGGGGTTCTGAACAATTAATACATAATATAATTTGACATAAAAATATGAAAGTAAGCTTATTGGTGGACTGAACAACATTGAATATCTCGCACTAGAGCATGGAACTCAGATACTGGCAAGAACGTATTATTCACCTCTGGGATTTAGCTTTTGCTATTCTTCTGAAAATTTGCTCAGATGTAGTTGCTGCAAATCTTTTGCAAATGAGTTTGGATAGCTAACTGGAGACTGAGTTTATCTGCCAATGGCAGCAAGATTCGATCCACCTTGAGTGTACTATATTCAAACCTAAGTGGACTTCCCAATGCAGTTGCAGCTCTTGGCTGCTACAAACTGTCTGCATTAAAGTTCAGGCATAAACGCATATTCAAGAGCTCGCATGGTCTTTTCTGCATACCAATTCGCCATACTATGCAGACATACTCAAGCAAGTACGTACGAACATTCCTCTATTCTGAATGGAGAAAGAAGCCTGTGGGGGGAAATAACAGCAGGCACATAGCTGTATTGTGTAAAGCATTGAGTAAACACGGATAACTACTTATTATAGACAATATCAAGTAACAGCTCATAGTTAAGATGCGGTTGTATTTTGCACCTTAAGAAGGATTTCAACTGCTTGCTACATCTGAAAACTAGGAACTCAAAACTCAGTGTTGTCTAAACTAGTGCTACAAACTTATTTTGATCATAATTGTGTACTTATTGCAGAAATTCCTAATTTTATATATACATATATATAAATATATATTTTTGGCTGGGATGAAAACACTGTTTCCTTGCTGCACACCACTATGAAGTAGGCTGCAAAACATTAGAATTTTTTTTTTTTCTCCTCTGTTTTGGAATTTCTATGTTTTACTGTACGGCATTGCTGACAGACTATTTATTCTAAGTTCAGTCTGCTTCCATGCCTCACAGATCAAATTAAATCCAAACATGCTAACGTAATTTTCTAGCTTTGTAATTCTTGTTTTTGGAATAACTATTACATTTCCCTTACTGACATATATATGTGCATTTGTTGGGTATTAGCATCCTTCTCACACCGTTCTCAAACTTATCTCCTTCTTGGCTTAGTATTTTGCGGGGAGGGGGTGTAACAAAAATTGCTTTATTAACATACCAACAGCTTGGAAGAGATAGCTATAAGCTAGTTGTGAAGAAGTTTGGCCTAAAAGTAATTTGTATATAGAAACATATTAAACATAAGGGTAGGGAAAATTTTTCATGCTCCAGGCAAGGCTTTTCTACAGAATAAAGATTCATCTCCTTCTGCACAGAAATACAATAGTTTTCTAACATCACAACATTCCAAGAGAGAATTGGAGCATATACTATTCAATTTTATAAAACTGTTGAATTGTACACTTGAGACAGTAAATATGGACAGCATGATAAACAGACTTTTTATTCTAGCAAAACTACTTTGTGTTGATATTCTGTGTCCATGATGCATCCAAATAGCTGCCCTGGGGCATGACCCCAGTGCAATCATGTTGTCAGATTTAACATAGATATTCTATGAAAATATCTTTAATAAATAAATTAAAGATTGTGGCTACTTGCAAAGTAGGCTATTAACTATTTTACAGGCAGCTCAGGCACTTTTTAATCTCTAAAATAGCAGGTTGCCATCAGATATTTAGAGGGTTATTTTCATCACCAGCAGGATAAACAAAACAACATTTCCCAACCTGCAAATCCCTTTCCTGTCTATATCTTAACAAATTCAAGGCAGAATGAACTAGTTGTACTGTCAGCAGACTAGAGGGAGTATGAGTCCTGTCAATTTGTTGGACTAAACTGCTCTGTTCAAACAGACTTCTGAATATAGCTTCAGGTTTACTTCATGCACCTCTCTTTTTTATTATTTGGAGAAATAAAAAGTTTTGTGAAAATGAATATCTAACTTAGCAAAGCATAAGTTGGAAGACAAAAATATAATTTCCTCACCTTACAGCATTTACATGCTCTTTACTCATGTCAGAAAGGATCAAAATCATTTTAAAGGAAAAGTCCCTCAACCTCTTAATGTGCTGGTTTCTACTCTCGTTCTGCCTAATCTGATAATATTAGGCAGAGAAATATTGTTATTACTGGGAAATTAAATGATATTTACAAAAAGAGTGCTTTTATTTCATAATTTTGAATCAACAAATATATAGCTGTAGAGCATTTCTCTGGGCACTCAAAGGAGGACAGGCTTGAATTGTATAGGGTAGGTAAGGACTCCAACACTATGTATTTTGGTTTTGTCATTTTTATAGGTAGAAAGTTACAGAGAGTGTAAACGTAAAGTCAACTTCCGAAAAGCATTTGCCTTTCTCAGAAACAAGGAAGTCAGAACAATAGTTTGCTACATCCCATTGGTTCAGTGGACAGCAATTGTACAGACTTTTCAGTCATTTCTATGTTGTTATGGGAACTACTAAATCAGAGATCTAACAATCCCAGGTATCAATAAAAAACACTGTTTTTTCTCTAAATTCATTTTGGTTGATCACTTTTACTCTGCTATAAAAATCAGTATGTACTTGATATATAAGCCTCATTAGTCCTTTCCATGGATTACAAACCATGGATTATATTTGCTAACAATGATTAACATAAAACCTTATTTCCTCTTCTATTCGATTCTGTCAAAACATTTTAATTCTAGGTTTGAACACAGCTTGCTAACTGACCTGCATTTGTTTTTTCTTGTTCTGAGATTAGAATGGTCTGGGTCAAAATTATAGTCTAACAAGTAAGTCATTACTCAACATCAGTAAGATCATGAGAGCCAGAGCCTTTGAATTTGGGGCATAAATTTGAATTAAAGGTGATAAAAGTTGCAACATCTCAACAAAACAGCTAAATGCATACTTAATTTTAAGTTTGTTCTTAATTACTGTGTGCAACATAGGCCACCAAAAATATAAATAAATCTTATTCTGCAGAAATGCCTAGCTTCCAAATGAATGCCTATACAAATCAGATCAAGGCAGTCATAATAAAATAAAGGCAATATTAAGTTTAATCATAGCAATTCTCTAATATTGTCATCACTTGGTCACAATAGTAAGTTGTTCTTTGTACACAGCAGTCACACCAAAACTGGAGGATTATTAATTCAATCATATTTATTTGCTCCATGGTATAAAGTTTTTCTGTTTAAGTTGTGCATTATAGTCCATCATGATTTTAAACCTCATGAATGTAATAGAGCTAATACAGCTGAGTGGCAGTACATAATAAGCTTTTAATTTGGACATTTGTATTGAAGGAAGAGTCCAGCTGAAGAATAACAAATTGTTGCCTTGTGGACAGCTATTATGTGTTCCTTATTAAACACAAAATTTAAACTAAAGGCTATATTCATTAAGGTGTTGTAATCATTGTAGAGGTCATATCAAGATTTAATTTTCAGAAACCTGTAGATTCCATGACTATATGCTATGTGTTTTATTAATTATTTATACAATGTACATAAGAACCAAGCAACTCAACACAGAATGTTCAATAGCCAACAAGTTGAGAAGGTAACCAAACTAGCCTTATGAGATTTAAAACACACACCTTCCTTTAACACTTCAATTTCTTTTGAGATTTTAGTCTTCCAGATTCCAGGTAGTTATTTAACTTCTTTTAGGACTGATAGCCTACAAGATTTCCCAGGCTTTAAAGGAAAAAAAAAAAAACAAACAAACAAGAACACATGTCCTTGCTTTTCTTCGGTAAAATGAGGTTCTGTAAAAAATTGTTACTGTGATACAGGAGTAGACATACAAAATGAAAAAAAAAAGATGCTGAAGACTGAACATCTATGCCCGTTTCACAAGTATTTACTTCAGACTTGTTCCTGTCTCATCCAATGTATTGGACACTTGAGCACATCTATCAATTTAGTTTTATCTGACATGAATCCAATTCACAAGAGCTAAGCCCATACTGCAAACCAAAGCATGCTAAGTATGGGCAGCTGGTAGATTCACTTCAAAAGCTCACTCTAAATTCAGGCAAAAATGGTAGTGAACATAGATACCAACACCTTCTCAAGCTAATGGATGAAGAATCTACACAAGGGTTATCCTGAAGAAATTCAAAGCTTTTCAGGTTCCAGAGCTTCCTAGGGGGTGCATTATTCTTAGCTGTTGAAGCTGCACTATGTTTATAAGACAGGATAAACTAGGTCAGAGAGAAACGGGATGGCAAGATGAAGTACTTCAGTAAAGAATTTGGCACTAATTTGAGTGCTGGACTCTAGAGATGTCAATTCCAACCCCTGCTCCAATGATTAGGAATAGCAGAATTCTTATTAATTGCTATTACTCTTAAAGCAATATGATTCCAAATGTTTAAACATCGATGGATGAAACTTGGCTGATGTTCTGTATGTGTATGAACATGTGTACACGCTTTACACTTTGTTAATTTTATGTCTAATTAACGCAAAACTTGCAGAAACATTTTATAATTAAAGTTCTTTGTCATTAGAGGCACACTGCTAAGACACTTCACAAATATGTCCAATTTCATCTGTAAAGAATGACAGACTATAAACAGCTTATTAAGCAATTTGAAAATCATTTGGGAAAAGACTCAAAACTTAATTACAGAGTTCAAATTATTGAAATTGCTCATGCTAGTGTTAAAAAAAACCTTCAAAACTCTCCAATAGAAATTATTGACCCATTCTTGTAAAGCTAATCTAAGAAATACAATTTGTCTTGAGGCTTTTCTTAAGACAGCAATAATTTAAAACCGTACTGGTCCCCAATAACTAAGGCTCCAAGACAATTTTGATCCACTGATGAATTCTTCCTAATATGTTCCCTGTGGTACAGTTTCCCTAAACATATTAGACATTTACAGTCTTACAGAACATGCTGCCTGAGATGCTCTATCACACTGTATTTAATTGTGTGGCCTCGGAACTGCTAACACCATTTTATAACTCTCAACCTTACTAGAGAAAAATTGCTGTATGATTGTTAAATTATTACAGTAGACATAAGATCCAGGTAAGACTCATGCACGAAGTTACAGGAGGGGTATTCTGAACAAGATACTGGATCCACTAAAAATCAGAATATTGTCTCTACCTAATACACAGTTCTCCAAAGAAAAGCAAACCAAAAGGACTATCAGAAGAAAAAACAATTCCCATGTGCTGACTTATGGTTTCTCTATGCTGTCTCTATCAGCATGGAATCATGGTACTAACTCCTCTTGCAATCATAAACCATCTTGAACCCTAGATACAATTATTCTTCTTCCACGATACATGCTAAAATATGTTTCTGATCATAAAATAAACTCCAGATCCTCCCCCCTTCTTCAACAACAGGTTCTGGAAGAGTACCTTGAGGATTATTACACTGATATAAAGATCACAGCTACAGTGGGCACAGTTGTAAACCCTCCTATGCAACAGATTTTGTGAGTTTATGCTTCACAGTAAGCTTCCAAGAATAAGAGTTATTTGTGCATTAATCTTCATCTTAATAACCCCTTTGCTCCAAATAAATTAGCTATACTTAGCTGTGTCATAATACAATATACTGCAAAGTGCCAGAAGGAAAGCTTCTTTTCCATTTTTCTTTTTTAGAATTACTCTCCACCTAAATGTTTATCGTGAGCCAATGCAAAGCATAACCAGTCAGCACGGGAGCACAATTAAAACAAGGAGTCTTTTTAACTTTTTGCAATGTTCTTTTGGGGACATATTTATGTATGTTACTAGAAAATATATATAAAAGTAACTAAAAATGGAATAATTTTAAATGGCTTGTAACCACAGAAATTCTACATCTGCAGTGTTTTAAGCAGCACTTGAAGATGTATTTTTCCCCCTTTAGAGTTTGTATAATTTACCCATATTTCAGTAGTTTTTAGGATCCTTTTTAATGATTTTTTTTGCTGAAGTAAAGAACATTAGGTGACTATAAGTCTGTGCAACTTGTAAGATCAACAAAAAATAGTAAGCAAGGCATAATGCCTTTAGCTACAGCAGCAAGCTCTGCTCTAGGTGACATTCATTTATACTAGAAGTGTCTGCTTACATTAAAACCTGCAAAGAGAAAGACATGTTCAGCTTCTGGCAGATGAATATTACTACTGTAATACGTAGGATTTGTCCCATGCCTGGAGTTTATGTGCCAAGCCCTTGCAGTATTAAGGCTTTGTTTTGGAATTATATCATTATGACTATAGGCAGAATTAGGCTTGATATTATTTAGAACAGGTGTATATAATCAAAGTAATAAGGCCACATCTATGAAAGCTCTTCTTGTTCTATTGCAAATCCCTGAGAGTTCAAACATCCATAGCAGGATTCAGACTTCACCCAGGTATCTAAATGATTAAAGCTACTTATTTTGAAAAAATAAAAAAATAAAGTTAATTATGAACAAATGAAAGAACTCTCTGAACATATGGTTCTGAGATTTGCCAACATCCAATGCCCATTTACTTTTTATTAATCTGTATTTGTAAAAGATCTGAGACTTGAAGTTATTTTATATTCTTCCATGTAAATTTTAGTATTATTTTGATTAATTAAGAGATATATCAGTAGTTGTTTCCAAACACAGAAGGAAAATATTAGAGTTGTGTCCTTAATTGGTAATGTATACACCATCTTCAACTTGGCTAGCCCTAGTTCATATTATGCTTTTATAGATTTCAGAGGTTATAAACTTCATAATTCAGTTCAGTTGCAACTGAACGAAAACAAATTACTGCTTTGTATTGAAGTTTCACCTTTACCTGCTTAACTTTTATCCTTGTGAGGGATGTTTAAAAGGTCCTTTTATAAGTCTGCCATGAAAAACAACAATATAGTCTTAGGAAAACACTGTAGTAGCCCTTATTCTGATCTTATATAGTGCCTGGATTCTACTATACTTCTTGGAAAGAAAATTACATTAATTTTGCTATGTTTTTCAGCTTAACGGTGTAAACCAGAATTAACATCAAAATCTGTATATTTGCAACAGCTCAACTAATGAGTTGGATCAAAATGTACTTTTTTGTTGCAATCCAAACTGGGTGGGCCTTACTTTATTTCACTGTTAGCTGAGGCAACAGAAGCGCTGCCCTGATTACTGAGTGCTTTATATAGCATGATATCACCTTGTAGTTTGTACTTACATTTTCCTCTTGTAACTATGAGAGCACTGTGGAGCAACTCCCAAAGGAAGGTCATTATAGTCATCTTGGAATACTTAAAAAACGATGATATGCATACAAAGTCAGGAATGAGATCAGATTTAAATATTAATGTGAAGAATTACAGAGATTTTTACAATATATTCATAAAAAAAAGAACAAACAAGACCAAAACCCATACTATAGCATTATTGTACTACAATTGCCACTCAGTTGAAATTTCATGATTTTTTTCCCCATATCTTACTAAATTAATTACAAGAAGAAAATCTCCAATCTTCCAATCTTTCGCTGTTTCAACCCCTCCCCCCCCCGTCACACACACACATTAATATAATCATATCTACATATAAAACAACAGCAAGGCTTAGATCATACCATAACTCAAACTACTATTTTTCAAGTATGTTTACATTCATCCCATACAGGCTTAGTGCTTTTTCCCATTACTGTGAATTATTTACATCAGAGGTGTTGATTCAAGAAACTTAGGTTTCATCAAACTTGACCTATGTGAAATACATGCATCTGAGATAGCTCTCTGAACTATTGATTCTTGTGTGTCCATCTGTCTCATGCTCCCTCTGCTCTGAACATTCTCTGAAGAATAATGCTAGCATCTGTTTTAAGTATAAGCATTCCAAATTACTGCATAGATGCTTCACAGAACAGTTGAGAAAAATCAGTGGTTTCTATGATAAATAACCACAAACCTTTACTACTTTCTTTAGTACATAGATTTCTTTATTAAAGATTATTTTAATTTTTACTCCAACATTTCTCTGTTACTTCAGCTACTGCTTGAAGTCAAGTCTATCATAAGATGCTGTTCTTGTTTAAATTTACCACTGGTGCGAGTTTCTTTGTTGTGGGTGTTTTTTTGAAGGAACATACATTCCATATTGTGTTTACTACCAAGAAGTGAGATTTTGATTCTGAATCAAGTAAAAAGACCAGATGAGCCTTATTACACATTTAAATATGTTTTCACAAATTTCCTAAAAATGGTGCAAGGGTGTCATCCAATTGGATCACACAGAAGATCTTTCAGATTACCCCTTTAAAATAACATGTAATTGCTATGGAAATGAAGATCAAATTTGTGAGTAAGATATATTCTTCCCTTCTGAGCACAGAACAGTGATAATAACCTTGAGCCAAAGCTATGAAAACAGTAAAATATACTGTTCATGTCCACAGTCTCCATTTCTACAAAATTAATTATGTTAGTAGAATCATAATAGGAGATCTGTGGAAAAGAGATCTTTAGTGTTAATTTGGACCCCTGTCCTATCTTGAACAGATTCAAAGATATAATTGCTTCTGATCACCTTAAAAAAATAAAAATAAAAATAAAAAGGAAGAATCACAGCACTCAGTAGAACCAGCCTTGAAAAGCACTGAAGCACTGGTTAGATGCCAACTGAATTATAGTCACTCAGGAGAAGGTGTGAGTTGACATACACATGGATGCAACCAAGGAGACCACTGGTGACAAAAATTATTTTACCTACCAAAGAGAAGAACCTGCTGGTGGAGATGATGTGCACCAAGTAAGTGGGGAAAAGTTTTTTTGTTAACTTTAGTTTTATACTAAATACCAGTGCTTGTAAAAACGAGCTGGTACATTGTTTCACTCATATTAATCCTTTCACTTGCGTATCATCTCCCTGAAGTGACACAGCCTGGTTCAGCTTTCCCCCCCCATACACACAAACAAGAGTTAGTGTATCTAAGCTTGGTGTCTCAACTTCGGTCATCAATAAAGCTGGAAAATCCTTGAATACACAACTATTCAAGCTCAAAATATTAATAAAGACAATGTTATTAAGACAAGCAATAGTCACAGCATAGCAGAAAACTTTCTGCTAAGTCCCCATAGTGGCAGATTCCTCTAGATTTTAATCTTAATCTAAAACACCACTAATCAATAGAAAAACAACAACAACAAAAACACTATAACTGAGGTGGTCAGTGCTGAAATCTCTGTAAACAACTTCTATATATGTTTTTATACTTCTTCATTTCATGATCTGTTTTACATGATGAGGAAATTGTAGACAATAGCAGCAGTAGTATGGCTGAGATGTTCAGTTATATCCCTTCCTAGCAAGTGTGATCGCACAAATCCTCATGGTAATTATTTTCATCCTTCTTCTAGTTACCTGTTTATCACCTTGTAATAAATGGGGTTTTTATTTTAAGGTTATTAAAATCATGTTGATCGATTCAGAAAAATGCATGATTATAATCATGAACTCATCACATGTATTAAGTGGCATTTCTTAATTTATTCCAGTACATCAACAGTATGTTTTTTTTTTTTTTTTTAATATATCCATGTATACATTTAACACTGTTCTTCACAGTAACATTGTTCTTCACAGCAATAATGTAATCCCATCACAAAATGTTCAACAGATGCCTTTGCTTACTTAAAACAAGGTGTTTATTCCACATCGGAAAATAACACACACATTCATAAAAACATGATCTACAACACTACGAGCATGTTATCTAAGTCTTCTCAGTATCTTTGTGAGTAAGCATATAGGAGACAGTCATCAATTCACTAAACATTGAACTAACATTCTCTCTGCGTGATACCACAGCCGTATTATAGCATCTTAGTACAAGATGATCCAGAAATTAAGAGAAGTGTAGCCAACAGAAATCACAGTTGCTCCTAGATGGTATACAATGACTTCAGTTTTTTGCTTTGTGGTTTGTTTTTTAATATACCAAAGTTATCACTTTTAAAATGGAAAAATAAAAAGGAAATCTGGTATCGTTTCATGGTGCTTGACATCTTATGTTCTACCTGAAATACATCCATTGTAGAAGCAGTACCTTTTATTATTGTGGTTGGGTTTTTGTTCAGTTTTGGAGGGGAAAAAAAGCAGCCAACACCACACTTTCTACGCATGTTGGTATTCTCTGAAAATCTTCTACTTAGTGTGAGCAAGTATAAATTGATGCATTATTGCATTTCTATAGTGTTATTGTTGCCGGTTCAATTGCAACACAGTAGATTTTTTTGTACTTATGGTTTCAGGTTCTGCTTTTTTTTTTTTTTTTTTTTTAATATATATTTTTTCTTTCTCCCATCGATCAACTAGTAGGTTGAGAAAGTTGCAGGATGGCACTCAAAAGTATAAAGGTTGGGTATAGCCAGAAGATTTAGTCTTTGTCTAAAGTCCTCCCTAGCATTTATGGAGGATTTCAGACATTCCTCAAAGTGCTCAGGTCACTTACACCTGGGGCACCATCTGAATCATGAAAGAGTAGTCCCCGCAACCCATCACTGGATAGCCAGACCGACTGGTGTTTGAAGACACAGACTTCTTAAAGTAAGATCTCTCTCTACATTCTAGCCAAACTTGTTTGGAGTAGAATCATTACAGCCCCTGTAGTCTTCCTCTGGGAGGCTCTAAGAATGTTTTCAAACGTCTACATTTCAAAAACGCAGAACCTGTTGTCTTGATCCTTTGTGTTACTTCGCTAACTCTCTACTCCATAAAACACAGCAGGGCAACGTGGCTAGGTCATCGTGAATTCCTTCTAATAGCTAAATAGGAAAGCCTATTGTTACATTGGGATAATACAGAAGATGGGATGATTCAGTAACTACATGACTCCCTTCTCTTGACTGTACAGACATTGTCCGTATCTGCTTAATGTTTTTTTAATATAAACACATCTGTTCAACAGCTCTATCAGGATAGCTCTTGGACTCATGAAAGCTGCTAAACACACATTTCAATCTATTCACTCTGCCCTCAACTTTTACCGCTGTGCCTTAGGACTGTACCTTTCCTGTTCTCAGACTCTTAAGCACAATCAAATTAAGTGGCAAGTGAACAAATTTAACTCTGAACTTGCTAGCATTTCTGAATTTAAAATGAGACCTAAAAGGTTTATAAATCTATTTCTAATTTCCTTTATGTAAATTCACATTACATAGAGAAAACAAAAATCTGTCATTATGTTTGTTTTGGGGCTTTGTAAGTGACACCATATTAAGTTATTTAAGCCCAGTAAAATTTAATGGGAGTTATTCCTGTTCTTGTGACTGTGTTCATTGCAGAAGATACTTCCAGAAGTGTGGTGAAGTCATTGTTTAACGTCTCCCCTGAGACTTCCAGCTATGTAATGTGATATTTTTTTTTCTGCTCTTCCAATCTTTATTATTGCAGAAGCATATTTACACCATAAAAGCAGAGCAGCTGGCTAGTGACCCTTGGGAATATACCCTTGTTAACGAAGATTTTAGCCCCCTCCAATAGTTTACTGCATTCAAGTTGATTTAGTATGCTGAAAAACAATCCTATTTGAAAGCAACTTACTTTCTACTCACACACTCATTGTTTTCTAAAGCTCTGTCTCCCTTGGGAGAAGAGGAAAAGCAATATAAAAATCTTCTGGGACAACCATGTGGTAGTTAATGCAATTGCTTGCCCTAAGTTTTGCACTTTCAGTTTTAGAGTGAAGGAAAATGGAAGCAAGGGAAGAAATCACAAAGCAATGTTTTCAGGGTACCCACAGAATCTATACCTTCAGTAGGAGTCCTCCTACCTTCAGACTAGAAATACTAATTGTTCTACAACACTTCTGATGACGGTGTTAATAGAATATTAATATCTAGATTGTGAGACTATATTAACCTGTCAGTGTATTCATATCTCCTTCCATTTAATTTTCGTAGTTTTTGCTATGGCTTTTTTTTTCTTTAACCAGTTAAGTTTTTCAGGTACAGTAAGTCATCCTCCAGAGAAGTGTGCCCATGGAAAATACCATACACCAGAACAAAATCAATGAATTATATATTTTGAAGAAGAATAAATGCAAGATAATATCTCAGTTTAAAGGTCTAAACAGACAAAACAAAACAAACAAACAAAAAAGAAATTTCCAGGTTAAAAATTTTCAGGATGGTATAATCCACACTTCCCTAATTTGATATTACCTATCAATGACTGCAGGAACCAAAGACTACAACAGGTGATGCACGGGATCAAAACAACCTGCTGCATTTCTCAAAAAGTGCATAAATGTTTGTATATGAGAATGCTCACTCTAAAGGAGCTTGGCTAAACTCCAAATGCTAGAAAAAAGTCAATAGGCTATACCTTAGAAAATATATACACTTGTGGAATGAAAATAAGAATCAAGTTTGTACAACACTGGTGAGATTTTCCTCTGGAAGTAGTTCCATGGCTTATTTTCTATGCTAGAAAGTTGCCTTTCACTAGCAGCCTGTGGCAGAGCTGTTCTCCTACCAATCTTTCTGCTGCATGTTTAACAGGTTAATTCCTCACTTGCTATATGTATGCAAGAAAGTGAAGCAGGCACAAAACAGAGTTACTGAAATGGTGGAATCCTTTTCCTGATCTAGATAACAAGACTTCACTGACATTTTTCTGCTTTAACCACTATTAAGTACCAGTACTGCAACCAAAGCAAACAGAAAAACAACCACAAGTGTCTGTAACACAGCAAAGGGATTTTGTATTATTTTTAAAGAGAAGGTAATATCCAACTAAAAGCATTTCACCCTACATAAGAAGTTGGAGAGTTGGAGACTATGGAAAAATAAAGCAACAACAACAATACAACAAAACAAACAAAAAAATAACACTACCATGTTTAAATAATGATTTAAAAGCAAGGCTTGAGTGTGAATACTAGTTAACTTATTGTTCTTACATTTATACATTGAACAGATTTGAGTTGCTACTAGAAAAATGTATTAATTCCAATCAGAAACAAGCTTTCACTTAAATTAAGCACGGTAATAGAAATTAGTATTTTTCTTCTGTAGTATCTTGGTTGTAAACCTTAACTGCTTGACAATGAGCCTTTCAGCAGACTTTAGACATTAATATCCTCAATTTGCCTCCCTTATAACTTACAAGTAAGCAGTAAGTACCTTCTTACATATCAAACTGAATGTAACATTTTAAACTAATACTTAAGCTAACAAATCAACAGCCCTATCCTACTTTATTAAAAACACTTTAAAACAAACGAAAACCACAATGAAATATACTTTTTATTTCTAGTTAAGATGAAACAGGACTTACCACCCAAACTTACAAGTTGAATAGAAAAGCAGACTCCTCACGCAGCAGTAGGCTGGCTACCATTACTGAATGGTGCATTGGGCGTTACAAATACAGTGGCACTTCCTCAAGGCCTGTTCTCAACACAGCCAAGAACAATCTGGGCTCTCCTTGTATTGTTCTGGCAATAGGGCAACATGCAGGGAAAATCGTGAGCACTGGGTCCTGATCCTGTAGATAATTATTCAGGTGATCTACACACACACGGAAGTGTGAGGTGTGAGACATCTTTGAAGTGCTTGTTACATGCAGGGGACTACGAGTAAGAGATAACTCAACTACATCTCCTTCCTTTGAGTTACTAGGAGAAGGTATCCGAGTAGGGAAGTCATTTAAGTACAGCAACTTCTTAAGCATGGGAAGCAACCAGCTTTCACACACATGGAAGATGAAATCAAGGACAGCAAACGGATATCTTAACTTCTGTAATCTGTGAGATACCAGAAGAAGATGCTGGTGGTGGTGAGAGTCTAGCAGACGAGGTGTGCTTGTGAGATACAAAGGGAGGGTGTAGAGGGAAGGCTGAGCAGCAGCAGTTTGCATGGGCTGGAAGTCCTGGAGAGGAGCACGCATTGTTTGCACAGGGCTGGTTCTGCTTGTACGTGTTGTTCATGTAACACTGGGGTGGCATCCAAACAGAACCTTCACCTTTTTGCTGCTATAAAGGGACGAAGGCACGTGAAGAAGGTGCTGTCTTGAACAACGTGCCTCTGGCAGACACTCAAAACACCAGCGTTAACACAAAAAAAGTGACCTTGGATGTGATGTGGTGGTTCACTGTGCTTGCCTACTTGACTCTATCACGAGCAGACAGCTTGTCAAAAAGGAGGAAAAAAAAAAAAAAAAAAAAAGAGCAGAAGCTGGCTGCCAGGCTTGACTCAAACGTTCCTTACACCCACTAAATAAAGCAAAACTGAGCTCAGCCACCTCGCTGCCAACCTCGCAGGCTGAGAGGAGCGAGCAGGACGGGCGCTAACTCCTGTTGTCACACACCCATTTCCCTCATCCGCTGAAAAAATATAAATATATATATGTTAAAAAAAAAAAAACAGCCGCGGGGAGGCACGAGCCGGAGCAGCGGCGCCTCACGGCCCTAAGGGGGCGCAGCGAGCAACGGCCGAGCCCGGCGCGCACGCGCGCGGCCGTTGGGGAGCGCGGGCACGCGGGAGCGGAAAAAAAAAAAAATCCCCTCCCTCAGGGGGGCGCACGCGCGCGGCCGTTAGCGGAGCGCGGGCACGCGCGGTAACGTCCCGCTAGGGCTCGCGCGCTGCGCGCGGCTCCTCGGCGCCCTTTCCCGCCCCGCGCGGCCGCCGCCCAATCAGCGGGCGGGCTGGGGGCAGAGCCAACGAGGGGTGGAGCGGGAGCGTGAGGGGAGGCTGCGGGCAGGTCCCGCCGGGCAGGCGGGCGGTGAGGAGGGGCGGCTTCGTCCTCCTCCTCCTCCTCGCCTGTGGAAAGCTGTGTTAAAATGTCCCCCCCACACCAAGTCCTGACAGTTGCACACACCCGTCCCCTCCCTCAGCGGAGGATGTGCCCCCACACAGCCCCGTTTAGGTGTAGGGCAGGGGAAGGTGGGCTGAGGCGCGGCCGCGAGCTGCGCGCTGAGGGGCTGAGGGAGGGGAGCGGGGCGGGGACGCCGAGGTGGGCGCCCGGCTGGGTGGGTGAGGGAGAGAGGGTGGGCGCCGAGCCTGGGCTGGAAGGGGCGAGAAAAGTTCAGGCTGCTCTTCGGGGGAGGAAGCTGGCAGGATTTTTGTTTGATCAACTTGGAGCCTAGGTGCTTTGTTTTGCACTTGGCGTTTCTCCGGGGTGCTCCTCGCAGCCCTTCTTTTTGATGCGGGGGGGAGGGCATCTCGCACGAAACTTTTACGGAAGGCGGGACTGAAACAATACCCGGTGCATTGTTTGAACGTTAAAACCTTCGGCGCTTGCTGCCTTTTTTTTTTTTTTTTTTTGGGTACGGTTTTATTGCCGCCGCCGCTGCCGTTGTGGCAAGCGCGTTCCCTCTTGTGTTTACAGCCTCTGTGCGGGAGAGACGCTCGGAGGAAGGAGCAGGATCCCCGGGCTGCGTAAACAAGGAGAGCAGGAGCCCAGCCGGGCGAAGCTGGGAGGATTTCACCTTGTTGCTGCTTGTTTCGGGAGATTTTGCCTCCCCCCGCACCGCAGACCATCCAGCGGAGGGTTTCATTCCTCGCTGCGTCCGCAGCCGGCCAGAAGCGAAACGCTCTCCGTGTTAGAGGTGATTTTTTTATTTTATTTTATTTTTTTTGTCGCGGTCTCCCAGCGAGAAAGAAACCGGCACCGGTCTGCGAGGAGGAGGAGGGAAACGCGACCAACTGAGGTTTTCCCTACCTCCGGCTGAGAGTTGAAGTGACACCGCCGCTGGCCTGTGGCTGGCGGACTGCACGGCTGGAGCCGCGGCCAGAGCCGCCCCAGTTACCTGCTCGAGGACCCTTCAAAGCCTTCTGTTGACGGTGGAGATTTGTATCCAGAGGAAAATCGGATTACTATAAACTATGCAGAGCTTTGCGGGGATATCTGGAGACTACTCTGTCTGCATGGCTAATCTTGAAATTGTCTGAAATAAATCCTTAGCACAAGGAATAGAGATACTTTCAATTAGCTTTTTTTTTTTTTTTTCCTTGGTGCTCCCCCTCTCCCCCCCCCCCCCCCTCCCCCAGAACAAGAATTTAACACTTTCACAGCAAGGTTTTGCGGGAGAATGGGACACATGCCGGAAAACTCATCACGCTTCATGAATATCACAGGGGTAACAGTTTCCGTCATCCTTGCGGTATGAAAGGTACTCTGGATCGTCTGCTGGTGGCTAACATGGATCAGGCTTTCTCTGTGTCTGTTACAAATGTGCTGAAGGATCCGGATTTACTGAAATACTGACGCCAATAAACTTGCTCCCTCTGTGTTGAAGGCATTGGATGTGACAGCGCAGAGAAACATGTGTTTCACATTTCTGACTGGTTGTTTTGGCGCAATCAATACCTCCACAAGAAACATTGACTTAGGTGGCGACTGTAATACAGTGAGGCACACAGAGTGCTGCCTTCGGGTTGCATGCAAAGTGAGCACAAATCAAAGAGTCCTCGGTTGCCGTGACGTGGGGGCTTCTGCTCCCCCAAAACTCCGGGGCAAAGGCAGCTGGCGATGTTCCCAACCCACCAAAGAGAGCCCGGCCTCGGGGTGCGGAATGAGCAATGACCAAAGCCCTGGCAGGAGTGGCAGGCAGTCGGATCCGTTGGGGATCAGTGAGGCAATAATGGTTGAAAGAAAGGTGGATCGCGAAATTATTGCCCGGAGGAATAGCAGGAGAGACGGAATGATGATGAAGTTAAACTTCTGTTTCTTCTTCTGTCGGGGATGGTGGGCGTTTCTGTTGCTTCAGCTCCACATGTTGCAAGCACTGGCACAAGGTACGGCTAGAGACGTTTTTGTTTATAGAAATGCTGCATCTGCCTTCTAATAGGGAAGAAATCTCGCTAGGGTAAAGATATACTATTTTACTTCATCCCTGTCAGAGGCAAACTGCAGGATTTGCACAGAGCTGATTTCATGTAGGAATGGTCATTCATTATACACAATCCTGTCTTTATGGAGCAGGGATTTGCAAACTGTATCTACATGTTTCCCTTTCTCATCCTCCCTTCTTTCTCCTATCCCCATCTCCCACAGAGAATCAAAAGCCTTATCAGGACCAAGTCTGCATTTTTATTTACTTAAATAAGTCTGTCATGTCAGTTCATTTTCATTTAGGCAGCAGAAGAGTTAACTGCTGGTTGTGTGCGTTTAAAAACACTGTGCACTGGGATAAGTTATTAGGAGAAGGGGACTCATAAATCCGCCGACTAGAACTAAATCAGGCATGTAAAAGGAATTCTTTAAGCATATGAGGACTATTCTATGTGAACCTTGGTTTGAGCATTGTTCGTTTCTTTTGGATTGCCAAGTAACATTTACCCGAGACAAAAACTGCAATTGATTCGGATCTGAGCATTTCCACATCAGAGATCCTTACAGTCAAATGAGTCACTTGTAAATGAAGGGTCAGAGTCCACCAATAGACTCTAAATATCAAGTGTCAGTCACTTTGCATGTAAATTCTCAAAAAATCACCAAATGTAGCTTAATTCTTAATAATCCTTTGACAGAGTAAACAATAAATGGCAGGCAGAAGCATTACAGTTCGCTGCGCAAAATAACATGCTGAACAAACGCAGCTTTCACTTTCTTCACTGGGCTGAGTTTTATTGCAGTGTGCATTGTCTGGCAGAAGTGGTATGTGTCGTACAGTGCTGAACTGTATCGTGTGGGACGATGAGTTAGTTATTAAAAGCGGAAGTTAATACTCTCCAAAGGGGAATGCTTTTTGTGCTTTAGTTCTTTGTTTCTGAGTATTTCATAGGGAACAACAGTGCATTCAGTTTTAATAACTGGATGGGCTCATGAGTTGAGGAAGAGAGGTTACAGAGCCAAGTCTGCTCTAGTTTGTCTGCTCAGGGCTTACTATTGCACCTTCTGAAAGTTTGGAGCCGCAGGATACAGAAGAATTTTGAGCCAGTGTTTAATAATGGACTCCACCCTCATAAACCTTGTTCAGTGCTTTGTTTATGCTGTCATTCCCATTCCCAAACTACTTATGCTGAGGCCTGCAAGCCCTAACAGGGTATTGTTATTTTGAAACAGGACATACCTGAAATAATTCTCCCTGCAAATTAAAATTCACATAACTTTTTTGTTGCCTTTGGTAGTTGTTGTTGATAGATGCCAACATGATGCTTCATTCTGGAAAACAAATGCTGATTATTCTTGGTGTTTACGTTAAAAATGCAAAAAAAATTTCATTTAAGCCAGTTTTAAGGGCAAGTGATTCAGAAATCAATGTGGATGTCATGTAAAACAGTTCTTTATGGTTTAGTAGTAAACTAGCCATCATGTTGGATTAAAAAGTGAGTTGAAACTTTTGTTTAACGCAAACTATGAAGAAATATTTCAATAGCATATTTCAGATTACTAAGCATTTGCAGCATTATGAGTTTTAGGTCCTGTATGTCTTGAGGAGTTATGTGGTGGTCACAAACTGTTCTAAAGAAAACTCGTAACACCAGTTTAACCCACCAGTAAATAGGAAGGGAGGGAAGGTGGAAAGAGTTAAGATACAATATTTCTGAGAAATATGGGTGTAGATAAAGGTATGGAGTTTAGAAGACACTAAACAATGAAAGAAAAGAAAACAAGTATATGTTTCTGCATAATATAGTGCAGAAAATGTATCTTACAGTTAGTCTTTTAAAAATTCTTTGACAGATAACCAATGTGGAGGTCTTAATGCAGAGTGCTTCTATGAGGTTTTCAGAAAATCTGTGTTAATTTATAACTCACAGTTCTTTTGGCTTTTTGAATTCTAATGGATTCTAATACACCCATCATTTGTACGCCAAAATTTACTTTGGAGATAAGATGACATTTTTATAAAAGACCTTCATGAAAATAGACATTCAGCCACAAAAAACTTTAATGGAATGATGTGGTCATATGCATGACAGAATTACATGACTCCAATCTCTTTATGTGATAAAGAAATGAATGTTCTAAATATATGGGGCTTGGCTATTTTGATGAATTATAATACTGTGCTATAACCAGCTAATGTTTCTGTAATAACTACTTAAGCATTAAAGAAATAAATATTTCAGGCATACTGAAATATAGGTTCTAAATTCAGAGGAAACAGATTAAATAGTCATTGAGATTAAGTGTGTTATACTGTAAAGTGAATGGAATAAAGTATTTTCAACTGCAACAGGTGGTTTGAGAATTATCTAGACTTGGAATCATCATCCGTGTACAAGAAGATCTGGAGGTGAACTGTAGGTAGAACCACTTGTAAATTCATTTTTTACTTGTTTTTTTCAGCTTTCCATCTTCTTTGATAGCTGTGTTAAACAGTTATAAGGATTTGCAGGATTATGTTTTCCTTTTCCAAGTAAATTTAATTGTTATGAATCATGCATTGTTTTACTGTACTGCATAATCAAGCATTTTCTTCAAAGCTGAGTATTGTTGGTGCAGACCTGCTCATCATGGAAGTGATTTTCTGGTGGAAGAAGCTGAGGAATAACAAATGCTGTGGCCTGTCCCATGAATATAGCGGTGGGAGTACCAATCTAGGCTGTTTTGGTGGCAGATCTGAGTAGGCATCCATGCAGACTGTGCATGTTTCACTCTACTTAGCATCCCAGTCTGTGAATGTGAAGGTTGTCTGGCAAACTAGCATGTGAGAGTCTGAAAATTGGTGTACATTTCTTTGCTTATTTAGTTCTCCGTGTTAGTTAGCCTCTGCCTGATGCCCCTCTCCATGGCAATTTTGTTAAATTTGAGTATTAGGTGCCAATTAGCCTTAAGTCATTGTGTGTCATCAACTAGCGATGAGGTGCTAATTGATATCCACCAGCATTATCAAATCAGAATTTGCAAGGTGATGGCAGAGGTGAAATATTTCAACACAGTAACTAACTAATACTATTCTGTAGTGACCTCTGTCTCAGTAGTGCTAGGTTACTCTACGTGCATCTTAATGGAGTTAAGTACCTTCCCAACATCTTACTTCTGTCAAAGAATTAATACTTAGAAAATGTGCTTCTTTTGGATTGATGGCTGTAGTTCAGAATGATCTTAAAATAGATAAAACCAATGCATAGCTTTAAGTTTCTCCGGTCGGAGATGGTATCTTTAAATATTAAGAAAGAGAAGCTTGTCTGAATTTTCTTAGTTTAACAGCAGTGGAAATGTAATCTTTTTATGCCACTTGGTGAAATCTATAATTCAGCATTCTACAAGGACCTAAATGCGTATTTAAGGTGGTATTGATATCCGTTGTGCTTTGACAGAAGCAGTGATGTGAAAGGCAGTAGAAAATGTTTCTGGGGCCCAGCTTTTCGAATTCAAATATTTGATCTTCTGTAACTTATAAATATGCTAAGTGTAGGAAGTATTTTCAAGCAAATTTCCAACTGCATTTGATGTGCAGAGAAGATAAGCAACCTGCACAGAGTTTTTAGCTGTTGGAAGGACAGAGAGTTTCATGTGAAGGCGATACTTACTGAAGAATGAAAAAGCATTATGAATTAAATGTTGAATGGTGCATTTCTAATTGAAAGAGATTCTGGTACTGTTTTTTGGACGCTCATTAATGTATACTGGATTTACTTGTATTCCCTTTCTTCAGAAGAACGTATTAAATGTGTGCTAGTTTTTTAACAGGTAATTTTTTTGTGTATATAATTATAATAATAAAAAATGGATTTGAAGGAGGTGTTACAGGCCAAGTATATGTAGGAGCAGGATGGAGAGAGTAGGCTTTTTCTGTGGCCTTATCATCCAACTTTTAACTCTACTGTGGTAGATCTAAGTTTGCTCTCTATCCTTATTTTTGCCGAAAAATGACTTAATCTACTTCCTAAAGCAAATTCAAACATACTTGTTAACATTTAAAATACAGTGTTTCAGATGATTTCATAAGACTGCACCGTTGCAGTGCTATTAGCGGGGCAGGAAACCATATCTAATAGGTGTTTATCAGTGTGTTTTCCGTGTATTATCAGAAGATACTTAGACCAGTGATGACCTAGGGACAGAGGGAAGTTGTGGCAGTTCAGTCTCAGAGTTTTGCAGTGCAACTTTCACATCACTTAAGAAAAAGGGAAGGGAATCTGCTATGCCCATAGCTCGTTGCCTTTGAAAGGTTATTCTGGAAGGTTCTGCCATCTCAGTGGCGTACTTGTCTATTCTGAACAACAAAGACAAATATTGGCTAATATTTTAAAGATTATCTGGCTGATTAAACAAACCATGGAAATGTTAATAAGCAATCTTAAAATGAATTATTATGAATCTGTGTGAAGGGTTTGAGCTTTGGGATGTCTCAGGATGTTTTTCTGTTTGTCTGTTTCTTCTACTGTTCTTACCAACACAATCTTGAAGGCACTGTTGATGAACATAAAAGATTTTCAACCATTTACCAACTTTGTATATAGTTTTACCTGAAGCTGTGTATGTTCTGAAGGGACTGGTTACTTGGTTCACTGGGGCCTTTTTGTTGTAATGAGTCTGTGGGCAGGCTGAAGGCAATTAGATTCCACATGGAGCAAAATCCTGCTCCTGCTGAGCTCATTGCAGAAAGAGTTTTTTCTACTGTATATGCTGAAATCCTTTGCATATATAATATGTATTTAAATACTTTTTATGAACAAATTGATGATTTGTGGTCTTCAAAATGTTTTTTTTTTTTTTTTTTTTTTTTCTTGAAGTTATATCAACTAGATTAATTTTCAGAAAGAGTTGCTCGGAGATTAGAACGTGCCAGAGCTAAGATAGCAAGTGCATCTTTAATCTTAATTTCTTATGCGTGAGCATTATGATTAACTTTAAACTGATACATAATATTTTACAGCCTACCTTAGAACTAAGATTGAATAGTGCTCACTGATCAATTTTTCAGTATTTTGTTTTCTTGTCAGTGCTTGGACCCATCTTTCGTTTACTTCAAATCTTTTAAGTTCCACACAATGAGACTTTTGTGTGGACGAAAGGAAGAACTCTTAACAGCTATAGCATTGCATTGGATTAGACTACTTAGAGTTTTTACAGCTGGAAAGCAGGTGATTGGTGAGAGTTGGTTTCTATGTGTGAGTGACTAAGGAGTGAGTATTTTCTAGTGAATGAAGACACTTCTCTCCATGTGCCTCAAAGATGACCCTTCACCAGCCATACAGATCAAGCAGAACAAAAATATAACTCCGTGAAAGGTCTGTTCCTGAAGAAGTTGGGGCTCCTGGAATTCTTTCTGCCTGTGGCGATGTTGGTCTTCTTACAGAGTAGTTGAGACAATTTCATATTTTTTGTTCCCTAGGAAATAATACTTTCCTAACTCTGATAAGTAGTCAAGTGGTTACACACATAGCCAAGTTCACTTTTGCAGATGTGTAGTAGTTGGCACGCTTTTGTATGGGAGGCATATTGTTTTCTCAGTTTATTGGTTATGAATGGGTATTAAATAGACGAGTTTTTTAATTTTTTTTTCACTTAACTAAAACTTTCGGATTCCTCATGGACATGGTCTTTGAAATGCCAGAACCCTGGAATTTCAGTGGTTCTACAGGGATTAGATAATGTAACATTTACAGGTCTGAGTTCAAGGGTTTACATGGTTGAGGAGGGAAGAACCTTTTATTTTAACATACATACTGGCTTTATTACTTTTAAACTATTATGGCTGTTTTTGTAAGATCTAGGAATGGGTTGCCTGGGTAGGTGGTGGAGTCACCATCCCTGGGGGTGTTTAAGGAAAGATTGGATATGCTTGGGGACGTGGTTTAGTGAGTGATGTTGGTAGGAGGGAGATGGTTGGACCAGATGATCTTGGAGGTCTTTTCCAACCTTTATGAATCTATGAATGCAGTGTTTAATTAATTATGCATTATACAGATGCTTGGCTTGTAGGCGTACATGGTATTTGCATACCGTACCTTGAGTGTTAGTATTTTTGGTTTGCTTAAAGTTATTTTTTTGTTTTGCTCTTGCTCCAAAAAATAATAATCCTGTTACTACAATATATAGTAGTCTGCAGCTAATCATATGTTTTCTCTGTGAAATGCCCTGTAATACAACTGGCACCCTCAGTAATACTGAAAATGTAGGCTTTGAAAGGGTAAGTGTTTGTAAGGCTAATTTTCAGTTGTTTTGGCTCCCTGAACTAACTGAAACTGGGGTCACAAAAGCATCAGGGATGTGAAAGAGGTGATGGGAATGTGTGGTCAGGGGCATGATCCTGGCAGCCATCACTAAAATGAGTTTAAATTGTTAGAGAGCTTTCAGGTTGAGACAAAATGCAAGGGAATATGCACAGCCTAACTTACAAACATTTGGAGGCTGGTGTTCCTGGATAGGAAGTAGAAAGGTTAGTGCCTTTAGAGGGGTAGTTTGGAAGACTTAACATAGGGTTTCTTCTCTGAAAGACACTTAAGGGAGTTTCTGTTAGAGGGAAGCTTATCAGGTAAAGTTAGGCAATGTGAATATTCCCTTTAGCCCCCTTACATTTAAATTCTTGAAACCTAAAAGGGGAATAATGTATTTTTTTCCTCTGTCTCATCTACTAAAGTTGCAAATTCCACAGGTATTACTTGTTAACATTGGTATCAAATATGCAGATTCAGCAGGTGAAAATGATGATACGAGCTCCAACAACTGATAAAATGAAATCTTTAACATCACTTTATGCAAAATGTGGAAGTGGATTGTACAATCTTATGGTATGTCACAGCATCGAGATAAGTTCTGAAGTGTCATTCTTGATAAATGATAAAGCATTTGTGGGATTTAGGCAGATAACTTGAATCTTTAATCCCGTTTTTCACATTTCCATGCTCTATTGCAGCAGCCTGAAGAGAAAGTTGATTCTGGTAGATAAATCATTGTCCCTTAGGTCTATTTAAACCACTTTATGGCCTTTCAAGCAATAAGCCATATATTTTTTTAATAAACTTCTAGGTCTAACAAGTTATCTAGAAAATAATTTGTTGGGTATAGCCTTCTTGGACCAGAAAGTAGACAGTAATGATACATAGCTCCAGTACATGTTGCTTAAGTGGTCCCACATTGATTCCAGGATGAAATTGAAGAGTTCTTAACTCATTATTACACAAAAACATCGGAAGATCTGGTAGATGCTACTTCCAATCTCATTTTCATATTTATCTAACTCCGTATACGTTGTGGCTTTGATGAGTGCTTTTGGCATTGAGTTTATAGGAAGCCTGCTCAGCAGCATTACTGCCTCTGAAGGGAAGTACTAAGAAAATAATGAAACTATAATTCAAATATGTCTAACATTTAGACATATAGAAAAATACATTTCTTTATACTGGACTGTTTGCTCGTCTAATGTTTGCGTCTAATACAGAGTTGGTAGAACACAATCATTGTTATCTTGTGCGTTGGTGAGCATCCCTTCTTTCTTACTTCTTATCTTTAAGGAAGTGCAAAGTACAGTCATGACTAAGTAGTTCTGAAATAACTAAATGGTATACAGTGATTGGAAAATAAATGTGTAGCACTATGGCATAGCTGCATTTCAAAGATAATGCTTTCATTGTAACACGAAATGAATGGCAAGTGACACAGTGCTGTAGTATTGAAGTGGGTAGGAGGAGGGAAGGAAATTACCTCACGGCATTTCTAAATGGGGGTACTGCTTGTTGTGTTTTTAAGTTTTCTGGAATCTGTGTGTGTAGAGGTACTACTGACCTTTCTTGCAGATTGTTTGGGGCTGTTTTCTTTCCTTCAGCATCAGAGGTTAACTGATTCTAACCTATCACGCTAACATAATATTTGTAAAATAGCGCCCTGGTGTTTTCTTCCCTGCTGTACTCCTTGCTTAGGAGAAACTCTTTGTCCATCAGCAAATATGGCCTTTAAACTCTGTGAGCACGCTTTTTTCTTCTATGATACGCACAGAAACTTTACCGTTGCTTAGTTGATAATGCTCTGGAAACACTGCTGTTCATACTGATGAGCACTGTCTAATTGCTCATGTGTATGCCCATCTGTGTCCCTTGCTGTTCTCCTCTGTTTGCTTTATCTTTCTGTCCCAGGTTGATATAACCTCTACCACAATGTAGTTCGGGTCTCTGTTTATTGTATTAGTTACTGTAACACACGTAATGCCTACTGCTAGTAAATGACTGAGGTGATAGTTTAAAATCCTCTTTTTTATTTGTGAAATGTAGAACAGATTCCTTAGTTATCCTCTAACTGGCCACAAAATAGGTTTTCTAGGACACTCTTAATGTCTGAAGCAGGGCTTTTATTGTGCTAGAAGACCTTATTCACAACAGGTAACCAGAAAGACTAAGATTTTCAAAAGTGTTAGGTAAGACTAAGAGACAAAAGATCAAGAATAGTAACTCCCGTATTTTGCCTTATGTTATTTTTAATACTAAGAAGTTAGTTGCCTTTTCTTGTTGTTTTGTTTTTGTTTTGCGTTGTTTTGTTTTGTTTCTGAAGAGGGAGTAACTGAAGATACTTCAAAAAAACTTTTTTTAATATATGCCACTTCAAACAGCAGATTTTAAGGCAAATGCTACTATTTTCCCATTTTCCATTAAAAATATATTTTGCAAACATAATTGGTTACTTATCAATAGCAACGTCAAATGTGTCTCAGATGCAGAAAAATCATGGATAATTGTTAAATTCATTTCCTGAATCAGCATGTGCAACCATCATGTTAAGAATATATTTTAAGAGAAACTAATGTTCTTTACAGATGTCTTAAGCTCTTTTATTTTTTTTTTAAGTTCTGTGCTGTCTTCTCTCTGGGACAGTTTGCAAGACTCTTGGCTTTTATGAACTACTCCTGAGAGGTCTGTGCTTTCTGCTCTTGAAAAGAATACATGTATTTTATTTAAAAACTTCCTGAAATTTGTAGGCTGAGAGAAAGTGTTTCCTTTTCACAGAGCCTAAGTGTGCTAGTGCTGGTTATCCCTAAAACAAGACTAAAATTCTACTTTTAAACTGTTTTGTTCATTGCCATGGGAGACTAGATTAAATGATTTTGCCCTAGCTCAAAAAGCAAAACAGGCTTATTAGTACCCAGTGTCTTTATTTCAGGTTCCCCTATACCTGTGTCAATATCAAGCTTTCTCACATATTCATTACATATGATTTATTAATAGCTTTTAATTGGTAAAATATTTATACATATTTTTTTCTGAATATTCAGTTGAGAATTGAGAGCAAAATCATGTCAAACTCAAAAGTTTTAAGTGCTGGGAGTTCACTGCTACATTCACCATGTAAATATATCATGATTAAAATAAGATGCCTGGTCAATTCCATTCAAGTATAATTTTCATCTTTTTTTTTTTATTTTTTTTTTTATTTTTTTTTATTTTTTTTTTATTCTGGATTAAGGTTTGTCTTCTGCTACCTAGAATCTGAACAGACATTCTTATGGCACACTAGCCAGTAAAAGTCTGCTACGCTAACTGTTGTACTTGGTAAATTTGAAAATTAATTGCAGAAATCCAGACAAGATCTAAAATTTAAAATTTTGACAGTTTTAAATTGTTGGTGTTATACTATCTAAACAACAGCAACAACCAAACAAAAAATAGTGGGTTAGCTAGTGAGAAAATGTAATATGACTCTGCAACTGGACAATCCTAATCTCTTGGGCAGAGATGAATACTTTTATCTGTAACAATGCAGAATTGAAGCTTGATGCCTGCAAAATAGCTTTCACCAACAAATGTGTTATCACTTTCAGCCTAAATGCTCTTTGACTGAATAGAGATAAAACAGTTTTTTCATTTTTTTAATGCATTTGACATTATTCTGAATACATCTATTTTAATATTTCCTTTCTATAGACAATTTCCTCTGTACGTTGGCAGACAGTGAGGAGACACAAACACAACTAAAACAGGCATATGTCACGGTGAAATGAAAACCTGCCAGCAGAGGAAGCTGTTGGCAGAGGGAGCTTCCAAAATTACTTCAGGTGCTTTCCCCTAAATGGCTGAGTGCAGAAGGGCTCAGTGCAATGAAGATACTCTTTGGTCTAGGCTCTACTCTCACTGAGGTGCAACTAAGTAGGATTTTGTTTGCATTGTCCTTTGAATGCTTAGTTTCATTTGTGATAGCTATTAAATGAAGGATGTCCTTTGGAGAGCAAACAGGAGTTATTTTTCTGCACTTACAAATGATAAAATACAAAAGATTTCACCCACTGATAAGTACAGTAATAATGGGAAGTGATTTATCAATGTGAATTGTTGGCAGGTGAGTTGGGAGACAGTATTTTTAATCTTCTAATTTTGTTCTGTGTCTCCATTTCACTGCTGCCAATATACTTTTCAGTTTGGGAAGAACTTCTCCACAAGGGTGTATTCTGATCTCAGTGAAAGTTCCGTGCCCAGAAGTTTTCAACCACGTGCTCGTGTAGCTGGTTAACAACAAGACTGATCACTCTGAGTTAACTGCCACTTTGTGCTTGTGCAGTCTGGTCAAAAAGAGTTATTAGGTTAAGAAATGATCAATTATTCATTTCATTAGTTAATATCTGTCCTGATGGTTTAAAACAAATGAGGTCATAGTGTTAATATTGTTTATTACAAATAAAGTGTTGATTATGTGTGGGTTTTCACACTTTCATGTGAACAAATGCCTGGTTTGTTACAGGAATTCTAAATATCTTCCTGTAGAGCTACTGGGCTTTCTAACTACTCATAAGCCAGTTTTTGTGCAAATGTTCAGTGCAATGGAGTAAGCGTTAGCTGTCACTTTATTAAAATTAATGGCATAGCTACCCATGTTTACTTGGAATTCATTGCAGCATGAAGTGAATAGGCATTGGTGCTTTGGTAAATTATGGCATGTTGCACATTTCTTAAAAGCAATTAGTGAGTGTTGGTGTTGGGCACGTGCAGGGTATGTAGTTGTCACTGGCACTTGAATTTAGTAACATCCAAACCAGTGTGTTTACCAGGAGAGCTCTGTTTGAACTAGTAACATGTGCCAAAGACAGTGGATATTGTAGCACTTGGGGAAGAAAATGTTTGCTACTGTTCTATTTCAAGACAAGATGTTATACTGTTTTAAGGACGTGACTGCCTAGACTGAAAGAGCTCCCAAAACCAGTATGGGAGACGCTAGATATAGATTTCCTATAATTCAGTCAAATCCTACATCCCACGTGAAAGGCAAATGTCGATTTCATACAAATTTGCAACTCTCAGTTGCTTTTCCAGATATCTAAGTCTCAGCTGCCTTGAGGTTCTGGAAAAGAGGCTACGTGCCAAATAAACTGTATGCATGCCTGCTAGGTCAGATGCTGCATTGAAGCAAATAAAACACAAGACGTAACTATTCAGAGCTCATGGTGTAAGCTGACAAGTAGAATGCACTGTATGTACGAAGAACTGTCCATAGTGATTGATATACCGGAATTTTCAAAGCCTTCAGTGTGTTCCAGACCTGTGAAGTCCTCTTACTGTTGCTGGTCAAAAGATCTTTTATTTTTTCTATTTTTTTTTATATAAAGTATTACTTCTACATAGAAAGAAAAGAAAGATTAAAATTTGCATGTTATTAGACATATTAGTGCTTTGCATAATTATGTTTTCCAAAATTTGATTTTAATGTATCTGCCCTGTTTTTAATAATTCTTTAATATTTATTCATTCCTTTTTTTATCTGGTTATTATTTTTTTAATCTTTAATAATTCTTTTTTATCAGGTTATTTTAACATATCTAAAAGAATGTTTTGTGTCATTTGGCATTGAGTTAAATAACTGTACTCGTTTTTTTTTTTTCCCAGATTTTTTTTGGCTCCATGGCAATTCAGAACTATGACCTTCAGCATGGAGCATAAGATGGAAAATGTTGTCCTAATAATAATTTCCACCCATAATTCCTTCTCCCCTACTCAGTTGCCTTCACTTGATCCTCCAAATCCTTCTGACAGGAGCAAGGTAGTGATAAAGAAATGGGGAACAAAATAAATAAATAAATAACAATGTAGGTGAGATGCAGAAATGCTATGAATCTACATCCTTAACTTGTTCAACTAATAACATCTGTTTTCAAAAACTCATTTTGGAGGCCTCCTCTTTTTGTTTGTGAGCTTTATTTATTTATCATTTTATACCTTGTATATTGACAGAGAGAAACTGTGAAATTGTGTGATCTTAAATGGAGATCTTAAATCTCATAAATCTACATGGTGAAATGTAATAATGTTAGAGTCAAAGCACTTGTGGTTATTGAATTAGTTGTGCTTTTTCATATCACTCTGTGTAGTAGCTCTGTAAGAAACAAAGTGTTCAGATCTTTCAGACCTACTGTTTTTGAAGAAATAGCTAAATGCAACAGGTTTCAAGGTCTGAGTCCTTGGTAAAGGGGTGAACAATTGCCACTATGGCTCATTCATTAAGTGTGGTATTAAATTTGTGGGTAAAAAGTGAAGTGCATTATTACACTTCCATGTAGCACAGAATAGGTCTTAGTTTTGTTGTTGTTGGCTTTTTTTAGTTGTTTTTGTTTTCGGCTCATCTAGTACATGTCTACAGTATTTTAGGACTTGCACTAATCTACAACTGATTGCAATGAATCCTTTTGGTAGGAGGAAACTAATGACTATCAAACCTAATATCATAAAAAGAAAGGTTAAGCTTTCTGTGGCCTTGTTGAATATGATAAGTAATGTAATTTTACTAATAAAATAATGTGTATAAAAGTAGGTGATTTTAATTTAGGTAGTGTTC
This sequence comes from Anas acuta, assembly GCF_963932015.1. Lineage (NCBI taxonomy): Eukaryota > Metazoa > Chordata > Aves > Anseriformes > Anatidae > Anas > Anas acuta. Next base: position 14,053,963 of record NC_088993.1, read on the forward strand.
AGCAAAGCTTACAGGTTAAAAATATTCTCCAGTGATTTTTACTTAATATATTGAAGGTTTTTATGCTTTAAATTTTTATGTTGCTATTATACTGTTCTTAATAGTTTTTGCTCTATGCATTTAAAAGCTTTGGTTGCATTGGGGCCGTTTTAAAACTTTTCTGGTAGAGTAATTAATATATACTATAGGGGTAACTAGTAAATACTGAAGTTACACAGATTAATCCTAATGAAGTTCTTTAATGTCAGTGTGTAAATTGTATTGCTCTTCTTAATGTCAGTCTAATCTTTTTTTTTTTTTTTTTTTTTTGCACAGAAGCAAATGTGTTTCTTTGTGTGTGAAAAAGGATGTGCTTCAGCAGGTTGCAAGAACTGAGAAATTAGTCTATCCACTCATACGACTAGTGGGAAGTAATACCCATTAAACGTAAAAAGTTTATACGTAGGTACTTCATGATGTAAATACTTGTCTTTTGGGGTATATGTTTTTTCAGAAGTTCATAATAAAGTGAAGGAGTTATGTGTTGTTTGTTTTTTTCTTTACAAATAATTATATATATATATGTATCGTCTCTATATAAGAGACTTAAGAAAATAAACAATCAGGTTGTTGAGAAGATCAAAAGCAGAAAAAGAATAATACATAGTACTTTTGCCTGAACCAGGAAAAGATATGACATGAGACGGTATCTTCATGTGTACTGTTAATCAAAATATGCTAATATTTTTACATAATGTTGCTTAGCACTTTTGATAGCTCACAAAGTTAGTAAATGACAATCAAAATCTTAAGTCTTCTATCAGAGTGTGTGTGTGATACTTAATAAAGTTCTTAAGTCTTAAATGTAGATGCTTATGAAGCTATTCAAAACAGAAACAGCAATACTGATTTTTTTTGAGTTGTATTTTACTTGGCTATTCCAGATATGTAAATGCCCAGCCATAAGAAGACATTATTTATTCTAAGCCTAATCCTTTTCTTTTAGTAGCTTCAAAATAAAGATGCATTTTCAGTCATATATTTAGATTTATCCCACTTTAAGGTATTTCACAGTCCTAAATAAATAAATAAAATAGTGAACGGATTTCCTCTACTTGCCATGATTAAAAAAAAAAAAATGCAATTAAAGATGTCTAATATTCTTATGTATCTTTCTTAGTGTTGTGACTCTGAAGTGTGGCATATTCCATCACACTTTCATTTACTTACCAAGTATGTTCTCCTGGATACCCTCTTGTCTGTGTTGTTTTTAAGACTGGAGATAGGTGAAAGAGTTTTACTTGGTTCCTGTGACAAGAGTGGCACACGAATCTGTTATCATTTATCTTCTTTAGTGTCCTGATGGCTATTTGATCTTGGATCACATTTCTTGTTGTACATTATCATCAGAATTGTTTATCAAGTTCCAGGCAATTAACCTATGCAAACTCTTCCAAGGCACAAAAGCCTTTGCAACTGATGGTGAAGGTAATAATACTGCATTGATACTGCAAATATTAAATTTGTTGGGCATAACTTCTATGACTGGTTACAGTCTTGGAAAATCAAAGAATTTTTATTCTCAGATAGTAGCTTTTATTCTCAGATAACTAACACAGGACTGTCAGTTGAGAGTTTGATTTGTAATAGAATATATATGGCATGAAAATCAGTAAGTGATAGTAAACTTGAAAGCATATTATGCCAATTTGAATGGTTTCCTTTCGTTGCAGATTTGTACTTGATGCTGCAGGGTATGGGCTATTCAGTAACAAGGAAAAATATAGTAATGTCCGTTTTGTTCTTGATTGTTTCTCTGAATTCTGGAGCAGACAGCTACCTCAAATATTCATTTAATATTGATTGTTTATCCATAAGAGTAAAATTACATTTGTCTTCATCCCAGATAATTTTGTAATATGTTGTTTCCTTTCACTTTGAAAGAACTTAAAAACCATTATGTAAAAATGTAATAATTATAGATAGAATAAATGCCCTACAGTATTGAGCTTGAGAGAAATAAAATATTTATTATGTTGGAAAACTAAGTTTGAGCAGTAACAATATTAATTATAATATGATAAGTAATAAGAGTAATAAGTTTTGTGGGTATTCAGTTTATCACTTATCTCTTTTTCCTCTTCTACATCAGGAAGTTGTTGCAGTAGTGCAGGAAAACAAAATATTTAGAGAAATAAGAATAGTGATTATTAAATAGCAGTTTTTTAGGACAATGTTTAGGTAATTTTGTGATTCTGGAGGTGAAAAGTGGTAAAGTGGGAGGAAACTAAACTCAGTTTAATTATAATGTGATCAAATTTGACAATTTGAGAACTTAGAAAAATCACATCTAATCTTGATAAATTATTTCAACAGGAACTCACAATTTCTGTTAAAATTGTGTGTTTATAAGTAACTGTATTCTTTGGCTTGACTGCTAATTCTGCCATGTATTCAGGGGAGGAGTGTGTTTTTTTTGTTTTTTTTTTTTTTTTTTTGGTTGGTTGGTTTTGTTCTGCTCAGGAGGCAATGAAGAACAGGAATTATGCATGCTGAATCCTCCTGCCCCTCTCTACAAATCTCTGCAATATAGCTGTTGAATTAAATAGTCATCACTCAGTCTCCTTATGCTGGAAGTTTATAATGCTGTTAACATAAATATTTATCTGAAAGGTAGTTAGCATCCATGTTGAACAAGTTTCCAAAATTTAACTGAGGATGTTGTCGATATGCATATATCCGTAACTTTAGTGTCTTGAAGGAGCCAGCAAAAATATCAGCCACAAAGCATTTAGTGTACCATGGAGGTTAGTTGATGAGCAGAAATATGAAAAACTGGCAAGCTGTAAGGGTTTAGAGTGTATCAGCCATCGGTAGAGTAGATAATGCTTGAACAAGATGGTCCCATTTTTATATCCCCATGAAATGGTCATCACATCATTTTATAGGACATTTTTATTGTCTACTGGTGCTTCTTACGGTGTTCTGTGGGAAGGGCTTGGGTCATCTACACTGCTCTTAGCAGAGTTCTGTTTTGAAGACCAAAGTATCAGGTAGCAGACTAAAAACTCCTCAGGATTTTGATGTTCTGAAGGCCATATGTAAGCATCTGTAAGTCACTCCAGTTAGCTTGCCTCCTTTTCCATGTGTCTTTTCAGTTGTACAGATACTTCAGTGGAGTAACTACAAAGCTTTTACACACTGATGTTTCCCATTCTCTCCCTTCGCCAAGCATCTTTCCCTTGTGCCATGTGTGGCAGATGACACCTTTGAGGGTCATTATTTCTCAGGAGTTATTTTTTTATTATTCCTCCTTTGCCTTTTATTTGTATTTCCACGCTAATGTTGTTTGAAGATTCTCCATTAGATTTAAGAGATGACTCACGAAACTTTCTTCCATTGACTCCTATGGTTTTTATGGAATTTGTTAACCTAAAGTTCCCCTCTCCCCTCTTTTCCTTGTCTTGTTGAAATGTCTTTCTCCACAGGAATCTGGGTAGAAAGAAATAATGTATGAATGTATTTTATTTGGTAGTTTGTGGGAATAATAATAATAAAGTTAAGTCTGGCTTTGCGTTTTCTTTGTGTTGCAGTTCCATTAGAAAAACTCCCTAATTAATGCTTGTGAATTTAACAATAGGTTTTACTTTACTAGTCTAAAATGTTTTTGGGTATGCATTTGTAGCCTGAGGTGAAACTATATCAGGTTTAATGAACCCAGTAACCCTGAGCTATTTTGGTGGCTGTTGGTTGAACCAGGTATATCAGATTTGAATAGACCTCATCTTAGAAAATAGAGAAAATTAGACAGTTTCTGATTGCCATTAAAATAATCTTTCTCTCCTTTCAGTTTCTGTCACTTTAGAATCTAGAGGAAAACAGTGTGTGGTTGTCTTCTGCCAAAAACGTTCACATATATACCATGTTTATCTGAAATACTGATCATCCTTAGTCATTTTTCCCCTCTAACAATCATTGGAATAGTAGTGGCCAATATGTTTTCTGTAGGTTAGGCTATATTTAAAATTAAGTTGCCTTGAGATAGTGGATAGTTATTGGTACTACGTTATAAGCCATGTAAGCTTAATTTTATACTACATAGTTTATCCATGTCATTATCAGCACTAGAAACACAGAGTAACCTTTACTTGTTATATATTGAGCATATTGGTTAAAAATACTTTAATGAGTACTTCTCTGATTAGTAGTTGATGAATCAATCCAATGATTTTGGGTCATTTCATCTGTCTGCTTCAGCTCCTTCAAAAGGGGATTTATAATTTATTCCAGAAATATAATTATTAATCTGAAGTTAGTGCAATTAATCTGTAGTCAGCTTTCACATTTTGAAAATGAAAATGTTTGTCAGAGAATTGTAAGTATTTTTTGTGAAGATTCTTAGATAACAAGTTATGTTCCTACTAGGCAAAGTATATATTTAACTAGCATACTGTTTCCTCTGGCAAGCTATTTTGATATTGACATTAAATTAGGTTAGCTAAATTATACATTATGACCAAAGGCAATATAACAAAATACATGTGGAATACATTGAAATACATGTTAGTCCATCAGCTCTGTTGAGAAATATGTCATGGGAGGTAGACAAATAATATTCTGAGTTTTATTGCTGCTTTCAGAGTTAATGACCATAATAAAGGTAGTATAGTTTGCTAGCTATCCATTAGTTTTGTTTTTAATAACTTCTTTTTATTTGCAAAATGGTCTTCTGCTGAAAGCACATGCTTTTAATTGTTCATCTTCATTTAGCATTACTTTTCAGATTTTTACAAGGGGGTATAAAGAGTGCTGGTTGAAAAAGTTTGTCTAAATGAATTCAGATAGACGATTCAAAATTTGCCAAAATAGACTCGTGAAAAATACCAGATCTCAGTTAGAAACTTACAGTTATTTATGTCGTTCTTGTCCCACATAGTTTTGAACTTGGAACGTTTTGGCCTGTTGTGACCGTTACCAGGCTGACTTCCTTGTCTTCAGCCAGATGGATTATTGTTTAGACCATGGCATTACAGGTTAAAAGGATAAATTACTGATAGTTGACTTTCTGCTCAATATCAGATGTTACTCCCTCCCAGATCTTTCCTACAGCATGGAATTTAATTTCTTTGATCCTGTAAAAGAAAAGTAAAAAAGCATACTTTAATCGGAAAAAATGGTTTTACAAATAAAAAGTTTTTTCATATTTTCATTACTTACAATGCATTTTTTTGTCTTATAAATATGTTAATCTTTACAAGTTGCGTCTGGTATGACATATGGAATATAATTTTGTTTCAGTTCTTTGACATCAACCTAGTTACTGTTACATGAAAATGTAGGATTGGCAGGGAAAATTAGTACGTTCAGTGACATGATTCTTACAAGACTTTTGAGAAGTATCCAGAGTATTCATCTGTATTATAAGTAGACAGCTGTTTGATGAGGACTTGTAGAGTCTGTTAATTGTATGTTTGTTCCTTTTCAGACAGCATTTCTTTTGGGCCCGTTTGGTCTGATGGAAAAGCTGCAGATAAATACTTGTGAATAAAAGAACAAAGCCCAGTTAAACATATGTTTATATTTGAAATATTTTTATAAAAAGGGGATATTTACCTCAGAAGTAATTAAGATGATTTTCTTAGGGTGATGGAGCAGTGTCAAGTAAAAAAAAAAAACACAAAACACAACAACAACAAAAAAAAACACAATGCAAAACAAGTTGAAAAGATTGCTTTAAATTGCTCCTTAATTTATCAGTCAAAGCTTAGCCACACATAAGCACAATATTGTACTGGGAAATGAAGCTAAATTAAACAATAAATTCATATCTTAATTACTATTTTTTTTTTTTTATTACTAGTATAGATCCAATGAATGAATAAATAACTGAACTAAATAATCTAAAAAAGCCCGGGGTGGTGGTGGTGGTGGTGTTAATTTTGTTGCCATGCTGCTATTTACATGGAATGAGATTATTTATTTTTAATTTAGTGTATTCTAGCTTTGTGTTAATCTATCTTGGATCCCCATTTTACAGGACTGCACAGAGATAACTTATAAATCAAAAAACTATGCCGGGTAGCTTGGAATAGTCCAGCAGTAACAGTGCAGAGCTTAATTCAGTAACACCTCTCAGCCAGAGAAGTCCCATGTTCTTGACCCTACTCTCAGGGTCATGTTTGCAGTTTAAAACAGATGTTACACAAAATCCATAGTCAATATTGGAGGCAGACATAGGAACCCAAGACTACTCCCTCTTCAGAATTTTCTGCTCAATGTTATAAAGAGCTTCAGTCATCTTAGTGTGTTTATGCTTTTGCCATTTATTTTTTTAGTGATCCTTTTCCTTGAGTATGTATGCAGCTTCAACTGCATAACAGAAATACTTCCAGCCTTGTCCTGTGGCATCATGCTACAGGCATTTTTCTAGGAACAGGATACAGAAATTTCAGATTTGAACTCCTTGTGTTGAGGGACATGACCAAACCCACATTTTGATATCCTGGAGATAAAGATGCTGTCCTTGGAAAAACCAGTGGGCCTAGTTTTTTGTGCCCAAAGGCAATTGCAGAACGTAATACCACCTCTGTGCTGGTAAACAAAACAGACCAGACCTGTGCTCTGCACCGAGGCCACGTGGCATGATACAACCGTATGTTGCACAGAACATAATATGATATGTAATAGGATAGAATCCATGTATTAAATTCTTTTACCTACTGAAAAAAGATGAACAAATACGTGCAAACAGTATGTCAGAAATATGTCCTAGACACACTACCCTGAAGGCATGTTCAGACAGTGTTTGGAAGACTAATAACTAAGAAGTTGTACCCAAACAGCACGAGCAGATGTCTCAAAGCTAGGTATCGCATAAACGCTTTTGTGAGTCTGTCTTATGTCTTAAAAGTTAGAATATATTAAAAAGAGAGGTGCTTTTATTGTTAAGTACTTTTTGTTCAAATTAGAAGCAATTAGGTTCTGTTATGTGGATACTTCTGCCTTTTCTTACAAACGTTGCTCCATCTTAACAAGAGATAAGCTCATTAAGCCAGGGAATGACAACTATAGGCTGTTTGACTTGACTCTTGGTATTAAAGAGTTCTTTGCTAGAAAATGATAATGAAGAACATTTCCAAGAATTAATTTATTACACTTGGTTTTGGAAGGTTGATTTGATTATGATTTTAATTTAGCTAAATTCCATCCCCAAATCATTGAGCAAAGATTCCATACAATTTTATTAAAACTAATGAAATGAATGCTCTGTTTATAGGCCCAATTCAGTACGGTACTTCAGCAAAAGCTTAATTTCAAGTACATGAGAAGTGATATTATTGGTAAGTCAAGCATGCTTTATCTTACTGAAGTTGGATCATCGTTTGTATTACAAAAAATCCCCCACTCATTTGATGTCTTTCATGGTGAAAAGTTTCTGTAAATTATTCTTTGTAAATGGGAAACATCCTATTAGTCTTGCTTGGCTTTGCTCTAGATTTAAAATAATAATAATAAAAAATTGTGAGATTTTGAGTAGTGTATAGAATTTCTTGTACTTTCAAGCTATTGAGCACAAATATTACTTGTGCAAAAATGGGCTTGAACATCACTGAAGCTTTTTTTTTTCTTTGCCTAAATGTTTTGCCATAGTAAGGGAGTCTTTTCTTTTTTTACACTGAACTCTCTACTCCGATTTCATCTTAACATGAAGTGATCTGCACTTAGGAGGATATAAACTTCAGCTGATGATAATTAACAGCTATCTAGGGGAACACATAGACTGTTAAGGTGTGGCTGCGGATCACTTGCCAACTTTGCCTCTCTCAAATGAAGATTAGGTGCGTTACTGTCTAACTATCAGGGCCTGTAGGACATTAAGTCCGAACTGCTTTGATGAGCCTCACCTGGGGTCTCCACCCCACATCCTCTGCCCCCAGAGCCCAATTTAGCCTTAGGTTTGGGGGATTAGTCTTTGCCTGAGCTCTGCTGTGGATGTTCCTGTGTCCTATCCTGAATCAGCCCTTTGGGTAGGTGATTTGTCCCACTGGCTGCATGGTGTTGTGTCTGATTAATGCTGTTTCTTTCTGGCCATGTCAGCTTTTGTTTCTGAGGGGGCTCTCTGGGTATTGTTGTCTTATGGCTTGGTTAGGATTGTCAGTGGGTTCAGCTACCTGCACCCACCTCTGTCTGCTGTGTCCCTGTGCCTGGGGGCTTGCAGCCAGCACTGGGGGGGTGCTGCCTGTGCTGGGGTCACCCTTGCATCCTGACTTGTTTTGCATTTGGAAAGAGCCAGTCCTTGGTGCTGCCTATTGCTACTGAATATTCAGCATCCTGCTCCTGGATGAGTACCACAATGAACAGACTTTCTTAGTGTCATTGCCCAATAGTTTTATTCTTGTTTTCTTGCCTCAGTGGCAGGAACAGTAAACGCAGCTCTGTGGCATGGCTGTGGTTTCCTGGCACCAGTATGCCTTCCAGCCCCTCACCTCCACTCTTCAACCTATTGGTTGTTGGTCCTTCTTTTCTGCCTTCCCTTGGGATTGCGACCTTCCCTAGTAATGCCTTCTTTATCATTGCTTTAAGGTTATAAGACTTGTCTGATCATCTGCTGCTCCATGGCTGAATTAAATATGCTTAGTTTTGAGTGCGTTTTCAAAAGATAAACTAACTGAAATGCAGTGAAAAGGTAAAAGGGTGAGTGGTGGGTGACTAGAAGAGGAGTTTTGAAGTTCAGCATTATATTCTCCTGGGCTATGGGAGGATCAGTCATACCAGTACAACTCCTGACATATTTATTTCATGTGCTTTCTAAACCCTTCAGTAAGGGAGATTGCAGAGGCTCTGTTGTCAGCCTCTTCACTACTTAACTATGCAAGTTGCAAAGACTATTTTCCTGAGTTCAGAGTCTAATTGCTTTTGTTGCTACTAGTACTCTAGATTGCTCAAGTAGATGGTATTTCAGATACCTGCTATACAAAATCCTTTTCCATTTCATGGTTTTGATGACCCAATGCTTCTTGAATTGAAATTTGAGGAGAACTGTGATATTGTTTATTAGTAAAGTAAGTGAAAATCCAAAATGTGTTCTGAACGGATTGTTCAGCCAAGTTTCGGGAAGTCATAAGAGTGCTGCAGAGGAGTTAACAATTAGGACCTTCATTAATTAAAAGAAAAAAAAAAAAAGGCAAAACTTCCTGTAATCTTGTACATCTGCAGCCTTCTGCCAGAGAGGGAATGATGAAGTTTTATACTCCTTTCAGAGTTGCATCTTTTCAGTCTGATGTGTTTTCTGGATGTGAAGTACTGGAACATATCTCTCCTTTCAGGGGTCAGAAATCAGAATCCTTCAGTTCTGAACTCGTGTGCCGATGAGTATCAGACTGCCCTCCCCATGGCAGGGGGCACTTAAGAGAAGGTTCAGCTGGGGAGGAAATAACAATTTTATTTAGGGTGAAACTGAGATGTAAAGCTCAAATTTTTAAAATGTTCTACTTTTTCCATCTTCTGGAAGGTGAAGTCTGCAGACTAACTATATGGTAAATGTACAGAATTGTAGGTAATGTAGGAGATTTCAGTGTTTAATGCAAATTTTGCCCAAGCCATGCTTCATATTTCAGTGTTTCAATGCCCAGGCCAGAGAACCAAGATAAGTTTGGAATCCTACATTATAGAAAACACTGAAGAGTAGAAGGAAGGTGCAAGGGAACTAGCAAATGGATGATAGTTGTTTGCCTGTGTATTAGTGTTTCATACGTTTCTTAAAGTGAGACTCAGCTGGGAAGCTGTTTTGTGCTTCAGTTTCTCAATTTAAGCTAGAGGATGCAAGGAGTATGTTGGAATACCCCTGGGTTTGGAGCTCGGTGTGCACGTTGTGTCGGTGTCCGTGCCCTTCACCGCCCATCCGAGGAGCTAGGCTGTGAGCACCGCACTTGTACTTCTGCAGAAGGTACTCAGAAGTCCTAAAACTGCCAAAAGAAAACGCATAGTAACTAGTTGTAGGAAGCCCGAAAAGCATCCTAGGCGGCGGTGCCAGCCGGAGCGGGCCCTGCCCGGAGCAGGCGGGGGGACGCGGCGGTGCTGCGGCCGCCAGTGCCACCAGAGGGCGCCCGAGGCCCGGGCGGGCCGCGCACGCGGGCTGAAATGGCGGCGTCGGCGCTGGGCCCCTCGGCCTGTGACCGGCCTCGGGGCGCTCCGGGGCCTTCCCCCTCAGGGACGGGTCGGAGGGGCTGGAGTGCAGCCCAGGGGGCTACAGAGCCCTTCCACGTAACCCGCACTGCATGGCAAAAATCATACGAGGCTGTGCTTAAAGTTAGGGAGATGAACGGTTTTGTGTAGTTTGTGTGAATAAAAACTTAAAATCTGAAAGAGGTCTCTGCGATAACTTATTTTTTGAATTGTATCCATCTTCTCCCTTTGGTCCCAGAGCAGTATAGACTAATCCAATAAATGAACCAAGATAAATTATTTCCATCATAAAGTATTTTTAATTGACAAATGCGTAACCTGTTGAAGGATTTGATGCAGTAGGAACTCAAGAAAACTATCTTGGTTACCTGGTAGTTTGTTGGCTGTCCAGCAGCCTTCCTGAGAGAAAATGATCCCTAGAAAATGGCCTTTATGTTTCAAAGGCAACAACGTTTCAGCCAAGTTGCTCCACTAAATCCAATATATACAGCTGAGGTCCCAGTAACTTTATCAGGGTCAGAGTTTTATTGCAATTTGGCTTTTCTACTTTCCTTCATACATTTCTGACAGTTTGGATGGAAGACACTGAAGGATATGGTTTATTTTCCTGCCTACAGGTGTCAAAATGAGCAAAGGTGCACTTGGAGAAGTGAAGCTCAATTAGTTGAGAAAAGATTACTATTTTTTTTTCTTATCGTTGGACATTGAAGCTGTGACTGAGAGAACCAACCATGAGAACTTGTATACTTCTCCGAAGTGTTTCTGAAGATTGAAGAAGCATTGCCAGATACATGACTAATCCCAAGTCAGAGTGTTCACAAATGTGCACACATATAGCAAGTTAAAGCATTTGTCAGGATAAACAGTTGCAGCATCAAACAGCTTTGCTTCATTTGTACACAAATGTTTTAATTATCATAACGACATCAGGTAGCTTTAATAAGATTTACCTTTATATTAAAATACTTGGAAATATATATCTCAAACTGTAACACGTGGAATGTGCAAGTAATTCTACTTTTCTCACATTTAAGACAAAAACAATTTAGAAGTCCTATATTGGAAAAAAAAAAAAAAAAAAAGAAAGAAATACATTGTTTTTTAAGCAATAGTGTCACAGTGCTTATGAAGGCCCTTGTTTTCAATAAGTATTGTGTTGATATTTGACCTCGGAGTTTTTCCTGTTTACAGTGAGAGAAGAGATGAAGAAAGCCTATGTTGGCGGTCAAGTTTTTAATAATACCTCTTTTTGCCTTGTATCTACTTAAATTATCAGATCTCCTGTACTCTCCAGTTGAGTAGAATGTCTCTGAAAAGCATCAAAGGTTTTTTTATCATGGAATAGCAGTTAAACATTAGAGAAAAGTTTAAAAATTGTTTAATGAGATTAATTTGCTATACTTAACCTCATCATTTCTGCAGTAGACTTGTAATGTGCAACAAAAGGTCTTTTGAAGTAATACATAGCAAAACACATTCCATACATCTGTCTTTGAGAACTTAAAATGTTGTATATAGCATAGTTTCTTTTCCAGAAATCTGGCTGTTCCCCAAATAAGAGAAGGTATGACATTTTCTGTATAAGGAACTGATGCAGTAAGGCTGCTCTCCACATAGCTATATACAAAATGGCTAGGCATGTTTTCAGTGCGTCTGCCATCTAGCTGAAGTTAGGTGACTCCATTTATAAATTTATTAGAGCTTAGGCATGTGCTTTACATCTAGCTGTAAATGTTAGATAAGGGACTGATGATGTTAGAGCCATACTTAGGAAGATTCAGCCTCCTGGCTAGACAAGTTATTAGTATATCATGTGTGAGCTGGTTTTGGTCTGTTTCAGATGACACCTCCGCATTTTTTTTTTTTTTTACATGCTATATGGCTTCTGTCTGGGTCACATTGGTCAAGGGTTAACCTGACATGTTGGAGATACGATGGCTTTAATTGCTGCTTATGGGAATTCCAAAAAGTTATGTTACCATGAGGGTATAATTTCCCAGCCTCAGTGTTCTCTGCTTTTACTTCTGAAGTGGGAAGGGTGAACAGCATTTCTACTTGGTTTCAGGAAAGCAATGTGTGACATCAAGACATCAATGTTTTTGTAATGTTACTGAATTGAATTCTTTTACCTTCCTGATTAAGGAGAAGGTTAGTAATACAAGTCTGGGATTTGTGATGAAGAGGTGATTCATGTACTGGCATTTTGAATTTTACTTCGTGGTTCTGAAACTGTTACACCTAAAGAAGCTCTGCTATCTGCATTGCTTATTCCCCTCTAAATATCTTGTGTCTGGTGACAGACAACGTTCCATGGAGTTGAATTCAGCAGCTCAACTGTGTGTTCTGCTCTGCCCTTTTTGTCTTATATTTGAACGTTATGGTGGTGTGTGACCACTGAACAATTTGTCATGAATTGACAAAAGAAAATCTTGAAATTTGAGTGCAATACACAATTAGTATGCATTAGAATTTGGAACTGTGATGTATGGAAAAGCATTATTTAGTGAAGAACTAAGATTGAACAATTCATATTTATATATTCAACATCGTATACTTCCTCTTTCCTCTTTTTTTTTTTTTTTTTAAGTTAACATATTTATTTTTTTTAATCCCAGTAACTTTGTTTTGTCATCTAGTTCTGCTGTTTGTTTAACCTCATATAAGCTTCCTATCTTTTATGTACTGGACATCAAGCGTGAAACTGGCAGTATTAATGAAGTGCAAAAGCTAATTTACTATATTTTGTCTGAATTTAGCCTGGCGCCCACTCAAGTGAAGAATTAATCTTGGATATATGATGGTATATAATGGTATTGCGCTTGGGAGCAGTGCAGTTACATATCTCTTTTATTTAATTATCATGTCAAAGAGGAGAGCAGTCTCCCTTTTCATGTGGTGTAGTAAGGTTATGTCTTGAGTTTTTCGTGCATACAAATTGGAGCATAATTTTACTGCAGGATTGAGAAATCAGAGGACAGAGCACACATAGTGTTGGAGCAATGTGAAATTAAATATTTCAATACAAAAATTTCCACTTGCTCTTTGAAGATGGAGAGGAGCTGATAAAAGTTTATTGTAACGCCAAGGATGCAGAAGTGAAGATAAGAGACAGTCTAGAACAGCATAATAGCTTGTAATTAAAGGGGGAGGGAAAGATAACAAAAGAGACTTGGTTCATAGTTCTGGGATCTTTTCCGTATTGCATGTTCATTTTGTGTTAACAGTAAGTGCCCTCTCAGACTGATTGGGACAATGTATTGGAATTGAGCACTAGTCAAAATGTCCTTTATAAAAATAATTGGCTAAACAACATGTTGCATGCTTAACAGTTATTTATTTCCCTACAATTAGTAGTTGTAAGAATTATCATTTTTTTAATGTACAAGTTGTTGCCAATTATGTGCCACCAGACTTTTAAAATAATTCTTCCCAACACTATTCTAGAGTTCAGACGGACAGCTAATCTGTGTTGGGGTCCTTCAAAAATACGCAGAATAATGCTGTACATTATCTCTACTCCTTATTCTGTTGAATCCTGCTTTAAATTGTTTGGATGGCAAAGAAATGTGGGGGGAAATTAATTTTACTGGTGCTTTCTATTTCCCCCTTCCCTGCAAACCTCAGTGGTAGTCATACCACTATTTATTTCTCTGCTATAGGTGCCTTTTCTTATTTTTGTTGTTACATGACAACTACCCTTTTAGTTTAGTTCAATTTAGAGTTAATTTTGATAAGTGGAAAACTCTTGCACTGATAAATGATGTGATGTGTTTCATTGCTATTTGACTAACCACTGATTAAAGGTGAAGGATTTTATAACTCCCAAATTTCAAGACTGTCCTGAAGATCAGGTGGGGCAGTGGGTTAATTATGCTATTAGATCACAGGAATGGTTATGCATATGCTTGTGATATCAGTATTTATCAGTTATAGACCTAAGGGAGTCAGTGTGTTAGCACTTAGCCTAAACAGTTAACTTAACCTAAACAGTGGTTCTGGAAGAAGTTCTTCACTCAAGTTCATGATTTGTTGCAGTTGTATGTGTAAAAGAAAATAGAAATAATGGGTACAAGAAAGAGAAAAATGGTCATGGGGCAATATGGCTATATCCATGGCAGGAAGTTATTTGGAAAAAGAAGCTAATTTCTAATTAGAGAGACTGAAGCTCTAAACGAGGACTGCAGTTTCTTTGTTCTGCTCAAGAAGAAGATCCTTGATGTGTATATATGCTGTTCTTATAAATAGACAATTGCTTCTCAAACATATCTGACTCATCTCAACAATTTTTCTTCCTGCTACCAGAAACAAAAAGGCAAGGAATACCCAACCATACAGGAAAAGGGGGCAGCTATGTATTCTTCAAGCAAACATCCACTTCAGAAGAAAGCAAGTTTGTTGTGATTTACTAAGTATCATAGTTTCCTTTAGTAAGTAACCTAGTTTCCTCTGACTGACACTGTCTGACATAGCTTCAAAACTTAGGAATAAAAGAATATGCAATGTCCTGATATAAAGACTTAAAAATCTGTAGGAAAAGATGTCAAACTTTATTCTCGCTAATAAGCAGAAAAAGATTTGAAATCTTCTACTGTCCCTAGCAACGGATCTTGCAATAACTTTTTTAGCCAGATAACCTACAGTTTGCAAACTGGCAGGCAAATATAATAGCTCATTTATGTGAGTTTTGACTTCTGATGCTGAAACAAATGAAGTGTTACTTCATTCTAAGCTTAATTGTGTTGGGAATACATGAGATATGTGAAAGCGAGGTAGCGATTGTACATGTATACCTAGAACGCAGTTGCAAGCCCCGTTCCTCATTTCATAACCTTTTCAGTCACAAGGTATCCTTAGGCAGTTCAGACTAAGCAAGGGAGCTCTTAGTTTGGATATTAGGAGAAATTTCTTTACTGAAAGGGTTGTGCGGTATTGGGGCAGGCTGCCCAGGGAAGTCACCATCCCTGGAGGTCTTCAATAAACACGTAGATGTAGAACTTAATAGCATGGTTTAGTGGTGGACTAAAGTACTAGGTTAAGGGTTGGACTAGAAGATTTTAGAGGTCTTTCCTAACCCAAATGACTCTATGATTAATACCCTATTTAATGATTGAAATAGTAGAAGACACTGCCTGGAGTACAGGCCTATGGTGCTGGGTTAGCTTGAGAGCCAAAGTTTGTGTATTTGAATTTTTTTTTTCTGGAACCTGGAAAACCTTGCACACTATTGAGTTTTAAAAAGATAGGCCAAAAGATAGACTTAGTTCAGTCTTAAATCTAGTGAACTGTAACAACTGAGAATAGCTAGGCTTTGTACAACCAATGTTCAAGGTGTTCAGAAGACAAGGGAGGTCATTGCATCCTCTATGTTGAAATGTTCCCTACTACATAAGTAAACATTTTCTGTCTGCTCTCTTAGAAAGAAAATGAAATATGAAGTCAAAAATAGTAAAAACAAAGCCATTTACTTAAAGATGCTTAGGAACACGTATATAATTTAGTATTCTGTACTCTTTTGAGTTGATTTGAACAGTAGTTGTAATGTTTAGGGTGGGGGGGGGGTGGGGGGCAGGGGTTGGAGGCATAAACTCAGAGGGGAAAAAAACAACACAAATGTCCACAAGTGGTTTTCGGATAGTAATCACACATGTTACTACTAACACTTTATAATTTTTTTTATTTAGTTTATATTTGCACATCAGAGTTGTTATTAAAACATTGTACTTAGACCATTCATTTCTTAGGACCAATCATAACAGTGCTGATAGTAATCAAACAAGAATACATTAATATTGACTCTTTTTAATATAATTGCTATATTCAATGAGTCAAGTTGCAGAACTTGTAAAGCTTAAAAATAGTATCCAATAGAAAAGTAAGGGAAAACATCAGTTTCAAACTGAAAACAAAGTTTTTGTGTTTTGTATGGCTTCCAAAGGTGTTGCTTGATAGCCTAGTCATTAGAAGAGTAATCGGTTTCCTCAGTGCATGGGTTTTGTGAAATGTTATTTTTCACCATGGGAATTATCAGACAGAGCTGCATTCCAGACAGCTGGGCAGATGGTTCTTTCTTTTCAAACTGGGTTGTGCCAACAAAGAGAGACAGCTATACAAATGTTAACCCCTAAGGGATAAAAAAATCTCTGTCAATCCCTTTCAACCCCTAGACTGCATGTTTGAAAAGAAAAGCAACATAGCAAATTAGATCTAATTACTGAACAATATTCTATTTTTAAAAATGTAGGTTTCCAAACATAGTCTTAAAACAAAACAAAGAACTGTTTAGAAATATGAGGCAGTTGATTACCTGTTCTTTAAAATGTAGGTAATGAAGTACAAAACCTCAAATTGCCTTAGGTCAAGTATGTATCAATTGCAGCATCAAAAAAATGCTAATGTATGTGTAAGAGAGGCAAGTCTGTTTTGTGCCTGGGCTGTAAATATTTTCTGATGTTAGAATTAATTTGGTCTTACATAAATTAATTTGATCTTATATAATTTACTAACGTTGGAAGTTTGAAGTCATAGAAGTCTATTGCCTAAAAATAATTACTTTAAGAAATAGTCATTAAAAACTAAGAATCTTGGAAAAAATGTACTAAGAATTACAGAATATACCTTTGAGTGTCAGGATTTAGTTTCATTTGTAAGACTGTAATTTTAAAACAGCAATTTCATTCTTTTAAGTTCTTTGGCCTTTAAAGTGTTTCATATATTATTCTGTTTCCGTTCCACTGAACATTATCATTGTTCCTAGTTTAGAGAATTAAAAAAAAACATATAAATGGCAGAACCTAGAAATGTATTCTGAAGAATCTGAAGATTTTTTGTTTGATTTTATATAAGGTAAATTCCTATCTCACTGGAGTTCCTCTGAATTTTGTTATTTATTTAAACAGGGCAGATAATCTTTAATGTTCCCCCACATATGTGCCTACAGCACCTATGTATTTATATGGGAAATGCTAATAAGAAATGTCGAGATAAAGCAGTAGGAAAAAAATATATTGAGAACAGAGTTTGAGAATCTGGGATATTGCAGAACACTTAAACTCTGCACCAGTAATTGAATTTCATGGAATGATATCTTTTTGAGGTGACAGGACAACTTACTCCATCACAAATGGTAACTTTAGTTCATGCTTGCGCTTCTTCTCTGTGCATATGTTGATTTTCGTCTCTCTAACACAGACTATGAATATTGGCCCAACAATAACATACTGAGAAACTCTAGGAATCTGTTTTTTTCCAGAATGAGACAAAACTTCAGAAGTCAGAATAAAATAGAGAGCACTTAGAGTTGGATGGTATTGCAGTCATGCTTCCTTGGTTTTCATTTCATTTGAGTAGATATCAGTCTTATTACTATGCTAGTTGTCTGATAATAAGAATTCCATATATTAGCCTATTCAATTTCCACTTTCTACATCTCCTATAGCAATTGCATATTCATTCAAATTTTTGAAAGATAGACTTTGCAGGGTGGGGAAGTTATTTTTGTATTCAGATGCTCATGTCATAATTTACTTCTTGAAATATTTCTAATCTAAACTTAAACCCTGAACTTTTAAAACAAAAGTTATGTTGATGAAGGAAGTTGACGCTTCATTTGTTTGCAGTGTTCATTTAATTGAAAGTATAAATCTTTGACTTACGCTGCTTCTGTCACTTTGGATTTAGCTATTTAGCTCAGAAATAAATAAATAAGGAAGATTGTAGGTGTTGTGAAGCTTAAAAATAGCTGCGGCTAGCTGTTTTAGGTTAATTCACAGTAAAAAGCTAAATTTAAAATGCTAAAAAAATAAGATGGTATGGATAAATTGCAAAGTAAGCTTATGTAAATGTTACTTACTGTTAGTATGATGGAGGAGGGTTTATTGTTGGAATTAATGATTTGGCTAGAAGCTCAAGTTATGTATGGATGCAATAAAGTTTTTTGAAAGACAAAATCTAGTTAAAACCTTATTTACAGAAAACTGAACAATACAGAAGACAACTGACTTCTAGCTTTATGTTGGTTAAATTTCATCCTTACTCTATCGTTTTAATGCTTCATTTAAATTTTCTCTCTTTTTATCGTGCTTATTTCGCTGTTATCATCACAAATATTTTTTGCCTTTTTTTTTGTGTCTGGATTCTGCTAGCCTCGATAACATCCATAGTACCTTTAGTCCATCTAAGAATTAATATATGAATTAAAATGTACTAGTAATTGAAGATGATGGGTAGAATGTGAAATTTAGCCAATTAAATACAAGAAACATTCTGTATTGATGTGTGGATGGTACACAGGCTGGCACCGCATCTCACCACAGCTGTAACTGTGCACCGGGGTTGAAAGCACACACCAGAACTGAAAGTTTTCTGCACCCATGTGGTTACTCTTTCAACAGCTCCATCCTTTATAGCCTCTTGGTTATTTCACCTTGATAAAGTAGTGTTTTTGTTGGTGGTGACTTTTTTTTTTTTTTATTATTATTATTTTTTCTGCTCCAAAACAAACTTGAACGCTTGCTTATCTTGCGTCAGAATGGGTCTGGGCAGGCCAGGCCGTGCATTAGCTCTGAGATGATGCAAATGCTCTGCCACCATTCCAATTTTTTCTGCAATTCCTAATATTCCCATCAGAATACAAAGAACAGGGAGAGGAGGAACACCTAAGGAGGCTAAAACACTTTCTCAGATGCTTTTCTTTCAGATGGTCAAAAACTGCCTCTGAAAAGATGATATGGTGAGGTAAATACAAGTGATTATTGTTTACACTGTAACCATGGTAGTTACTGTACCTTTTTAATTTGCATATTTTTAATTTACTTTTGGAGAAAATGAATCTGAAGTGTTCCATCAGCTCATTTCCAATTTTATTTGGTTATGTTAGTTACAACTGTGAATTCATATTTAATGTAAGACACATCATAAATACTAATAGATTTGTTCTGCTAGCAAATATTTCAAATCAAAGTGTTTGAGTTTTGCATGTGATTATATTCTCCCTTGAATACATAGGAACAATTATGTGTTATTCCATTTGAAACACTGCAGAAATTCAAGTATGAATATAATAAACTTAATGCAATATCAAACATATTATAGGGAAGTATTTTATTAAAAGAAAAACCTGCAGTGTTGAATAATTTTAATGATCAGTGAATCTTTCATTGTTTTGGACACTGCTGCTTAACTGTTTTTATTTAGACAGCCAATTTGACATCATTTTTGCCTGCCTGCTCATTTTTTATTGCAAAAATGATTTCTGCAAACTTCTTGTCAGCATGTTTTTGATAATACACTCTGAATTTGAGTTAACTCATGATAGCAGTAACTAGAAGCTTTCTTTTTCTTTTGCTCTCCCATTTTCAGTCAGTTTTCTTCTTTATATATAGTAGATCTGTAAGCTGTGAAACTGCCTCTTTAAGATGGAATTGTCAGCTTGCTTACACTTGATCTTTTCCTCTCCTGGCCTTGGCCTACAGTAAAATAATCTCAGATGAAATGACACCAGGTACTATACTTTATTTATGTAGGGTTTTTCATTTCTAACTTCTGCAGTGTCTTTTATGCTCATATGCTGCAAATCTGTGAATTGCTCCTGTTGCTGTTGAAGTAGAGTTTAGGCTGTTTCTGGTGAAATGAGTTGGGGCAGGGCAGCACATAAAAATTGACATAGCTTTCTGTAGCTGGAAGGATAACTTCAGCACCTGCAGCAATTACCAAGTGTAGTGCCTTCTGAAAGGAAGGAGGAGGAAACTTCTGCTTTCTAGATTATCCTCATGCTCTTTGCTCTCTACACTTTCACTTGTCTTCAAGTGTTCCCTACTACAAGCCGTAGTTTTTTCTTTTAGTGTGTGATGTTTACCAAGAGTGTTTCTGATTGATATATACTAAAATATTGGATAGAAGTGCACGTTGTTGAATAGAGAAAGCAGAGAACTGGTCTGAAGTTGTGCTGTTCCGTGGCCTCCAAAGGGGTGGTTAGATTTAAGAGCAAGGTGGTGGTAGGATTGTGTGTTCGCTTTTCTGAAGTGAAAACATCAACTTTTGTTTTCCTGGCTGTCAGTGGTGGGCAAACTTTTCCATGATGCCTCTATCTGGTTTGGGTAACTTTTTTGTAAACTTCTGATTCTTGATTTTGAGACCCTTAAGAGCTTACCCTTAATTTTACTCAAATAAACAGAAATGCTCTTCTTGAATCATTTTGGTTTGTGGTTCACAATCCAATTAGAAACCAATTGGAAGTGAGAACAGTTCTTATTTCAGACCTCTAGTTAAAAATAATGAGTAGTTCAACTTATATTCTTTAGATACATGTATGCGGTGCATTTTTTTAATACAAAGGTTGAGTATTGTAGCAGCGATTGATGGCTGATTATACTGTGAAATAGAACTTCAATCTATTTTTTTTTTTTTCCCACATTTGAGAACAATGTAGAATTAGGACTGTTGCTTAGAAAAGTTAATAGTATACTTCTGAATGGAGGAAAATGTGGTTCACCTGGTGACTGCTGGCAGGTCAGCAGAAAAGCTGACTTCTGGGGAGAAGGCTCAGCCTTCAACCAAGCCAGTCTGATGTATTTCAGCCAACTTTTTACAATTGGGAAAGCACTAATGAAAGACGTTTCCAGTGCCTTTATTTTTCTGTAATCAAGATGTCACATAGACATCTTTAATTGGATAGTTTAATCATAAATCTCCTTTTTCTTGTGCTGCTTTATTTAGGACTCTTGGAGCTTCTAGAGATGGTCGGCTACCTTCTTCATTGTAAACAGATCAAGCCTTGATAAATATAAAGGGAGATTTTTTTTTTTTTTTTTAATTAAAAAATTGAACTGTAAAGAAAAAAATACACAAATTCCCACTGTGAAAGCAACTTCTTGGACAAGGGAGAGTTTTCACTAGGGTTGTTCTTATTTAGTACATCTAAAATTAGGGATCTAGAAAAAAACTCAAGACGTTTCAAGAAATATTCTTTCTACCTGCTGTTAGTGTATGTTTATGGAAGCCCACGTGTACATCCAAAACTCTTTAAATTACCAAATTGGTCAGCTATGAATGTCTTTCAAAAGGATCCAAAATGTTAAACATCAGAGATGCTGATAGACAAAACTGTTCATCTAAAACCTGGGTCTTAAATTAAATTCTGAGAATCTTGTAGCTTTGAGATGCCTTTTTTTTTTTTTTTCCAAGTTATGTCATGGATGTGAATTTTCTATATGAGTACTTTCCCTCCTCTTTAACTTTTAATGATGGAGAAGAAAGTATGAAATCCTTGTAGTTTACTGCTTCAGTAAGTGAGGTAAACCTTATTCTCTTGTGCAAATGTCATCTTGTGCTAAATTTCTAGAGTTTTGACATTACCCAGAGAGAAACGCTTTTGGGGATAAAATTTTCCTACTTCAGCCTGTCTTCTGAAATGTTAATGGTAAAAGCAAGACTGTTTCTGAGCAACAGTTGACCTCTTAAAAATACAGCTGCTTGGGAAAAAAAATACCCAATGAAAGCATCTTGTGGAGAGGCTAGACACATCAGAAAATACCACTGGAGTAAGATAAAAATGTCAGTTCTAATAGCACTTTGGTTTTACTGGCTCCAGGTCCCTATATTTGCTTCTGAAGTCTCATGCTGAATGCTGGAGGCACTGGATGAGGACGTGAATATTGCACTAAGGTGTTCATTCCTGGAATGAGTAGCTTCTGGTCATGTTCTTTGAGGGCACGTGTTTCTCAACTATGAATGTATGCAACATTCTGGTTTATCCATAGATAATGGATCTGAGCACTGCATGTTGTCCTTGTTTGGAAGCTTCATAATGTTTCGGCTTTGGAAAAAAAATAATAAAGAAAATATTAAGCATGCAAGCAAGTCTAAGGAAAAATCAACATAAGCTAAAAGGAGATAATGCAGAAGCTTAGGCAAAGAAGTTCAGAATGTGTCATTAGAGATCTTCCTTTCTTTGAAAAGCCTTTTATTTGAGAGCAGTACTGCAAAAATTGAGTTCTCAATGAATACACTGATGGCAAAAAGTTGATTTTATTGTAGTTAATATTTAAAATCACACATTTCAAAATGAAGATACTTGCTTTACTCAAGTAACAAAATTAGATAAAACTGGTAAGTCTTAGCAAAAGATACAATGATGTTTGCAGAGAGAAGGCTTTTCTCAGAAGAAAGCAATCTGACAAGAAAATTAATTCATCCCAGAGAAGGAATCATAAGACATTGGCAGCAAAGTGCCTCGAAAAAGTGAGATCTTGAAGACACTTCATTTGCAGGCAGTGAATCTATTCTACTAGGCTGAGTGCTTTGTTCTTGCAATCAGAGCAGTCCTTAGAAGAAGCTAAGTAGAAAGGAGAAATTCACCAAGTAGGGAACAATCTTGCTAGGTGAAGTCTTTCTCCTTTCTGAAGTGCTCAAGTGTACAGTCAGGGAGAGAATAGTCCAAGAAATATATTTTTGAACAACAGAAAAACAGGAAAGCTGTCTGAATTCCCTAGCTGTTTCTCCCACCTCTCATTCCTTTCCATTAGTTCAGCAGAAGACAGGCACAAACTCTCAAGTGCAGAATTTCATTAAGCTTGTTTGTGCCAAGTAGAAGCTCAGCACCTCAGTAGAACACGTGAAAACATCATCGGTCAACAAGGAATTGCAAACACAGTGATGCATCCTGGGTTTTATGAATTGTAGTATCTTGCCTCATTTAGGAGTTGAGTGCTGCTGGTCTTTAAACCTAAAGTAAAATGAAGCTGTGTAGCCAAAAGGAATAATGTTAGATGTCATTTGATTTGCCAGGGTTGTAAGATTTGATTCAAGCCCTCTTATACTGTATGAATCTGATTACTTGAAGGTGACACCAAATACATGATATTTTGCTACATTTGAGTGTCGTTTAGTCTTACGTTGGTATAACTTAACCAATTTGAGGACATAAATTTTTATCTGAAGGTGCAAGAAGGGGGGGGCAATGTTTGAGTTTAGTACAATCACAGTAAATTATTAAACACTTTTATAGAATGAAGTGATTATGGATTCATAGGAGTATAAAGTTGCTGATTTTTACCTGCTGGCGTACTTTGTATCCTAAGATAATAAGGAAATAGACTTTCTGCCTTAACATTCTTTACATTTATGAATATATATGTATAAAAATGAATGAATTTCAGTGGCCTCTACAAGGACAGCAAAGAGGCTATGATAGCATTGATCCGCGGACCTCAGAGCTTGATGGAAATGTTATTTGATGATATGCGATTAAAACACAGACCTTAGGGCTAGAGTTTGTGGGAGGTGAAGTCAAGTTTCAAAGGCATAAGAGCTTGCTTAAAATATACAATCAGTACTTTTTCTGAACCTAGCACTCATTTTTCCTTGCTTGTTGTCCAAACTCAATAATATGATGAAAAAAATGTTAAACATACCATTGAATTATTGCTGCTCGTGATTTACTGATACTGAAAACAGCATCTATGTCTTCATCTGAAGACTATTTATTTATATAAAATAGGATTTTCTTATAAATTTTTATATATAAATATTTTGCATATTTTTAAATCTTTTACTCTTGAGAGATAGAGGGTAAATTCTTTTTTGACTCTTGTGCAAAGAGTCATTGCCCTTGATAAGTATTCTACCTGATAGTATGCTGAAAACATCAGTCAAAATCATGGTATTGTAGATGTCAGTAATACATGAATTATGCATTTTATTGTTAAGTGGACAAGTGCAAAAGGCAGAAAAAATGGTGAGGATCAGATCTGGTTATATTTATAGCACAAAGAAAATGGAAACTCTGAAATGAGCAGATGTAGGCAAACTGAAAGGTCACAGGATAAACTTAAGTTCAGAAATATATTGCCTTTCAGCAAAACATTTCATGGAGCGTTTACTGAAATAGCTTTATTTCAAATTGAACAATGAAATTTTTATTAGCTACTAACTCTATCATGCTAATTAGTAACTCCTTACTGGTAAAGTGATTTTGTAAGTCAGTCAGTCAGTTTGCACTGCCTACTTAATGAATGATCCTTAGAAGTACATCAGATTAAAATGTTGGTTTTAAGTACTTAAAAATACATGCTCTTACCATGTTTTTTTCAGATTTTGAAAAATCTGAGGCCAATATACCTTTTGCACTTCAATCTTATCTTAACTTTTAAATCAACAAAATAACCAACAAAACAATCAACCGTTCTGTTATTAAGTCTAATTTGAGGGCTCAAAAATCAACATAAAACTGTATGAAAATTAATCATACTGCTTGACCAACCAAAAATAAAAAAAGATAACCAGAAAGATAGAGCATGCAACTTAGTTTTTTTTCAATAAATGCTATAAACATTTATCTGGAATTATCTGGAATATTTTTATATTCCAGAAAATAAGATGTCCGTAGTAAATCATTGACCCTCATATTTCCAGACAAATATCTATATAGCTGATACTTCAACTCTAATTATAGTAGCACAATAATTTTTCTCTTACTATTATTTTAGTAGTACCCCAATGATTTTCTTATTCATGTGAGGGAGGGAGAGTGAAGGCTTTTTTTTTTATTTTCTTAAATTAAAAGATGAATATGTAACAAACTAAAAGAGAGGGCAGCACAAAAATTCACGTTGACTTTCTCTCTCTCCAGTCTTCCAATGTGATCTCATTGATTTTTCTCAAGTTTGCATCTTTTGCTAGAGAGCCAGATGTCATTTTTACATAATTATGTATGCATCTTCTAATTTATTTCTGGAAACAATGTTAACTACAAGATTTAGTTCTTCAGTTTTACTATATGATGTACTAAATTATATATTCATAGAGATATTAAATTTAGATGAATGCTTTCTCTGGCTTCCTTTACCCTTGTTTAGACATATTGACTGCTCTAGGGCCTTGAAGGTACTTGATTCAGCTTTAGAGCAAGTACTAATTTTCAGAAAACAAATTGACAGGTAAGCATAAAATTAATTTTCTGTATTAATTGCAGAGGGTGGAAGTCTTGCTGGTATAAATATAACACTATGCAGGATGAGGATTCCTCAGCTTATCTTTTTTATTTTTCTTCCTAGAATTGTGTTGATTGTATTCCCCCCAGACAAATGCCTATAAATTTATCTGCTTTATATATTTTTGGGGAACGTGTGCATGTATGCACACATGTATTTACATGTGTATCTCTCTTGTATTTGCCCGGTATTTCTGGACACAGCTACTGCTTGGTAGTCAGTTTGCTGCATGCCAGACAATCCCAGACACATCAGCTGTGCACATTGGAAAAGCTGTTGGATATCACTGGACTCCTTGTGCATATATAGCTTCAGTATTTCCTGTGGGGGAAGTCTGATATTTTGGGAACTTTTATGGATGACTTCTGCCTATATTTGAGTCTTGCATATTAAGCAAGTTCAGAAGTTCTCGGAAGCTTTGAAATTAGTATGAAGAGCGGATGTCTGCATCGTTCCGCCTGGAAGACTCTGTGGGGTTTAACGGAGCTGGCTGTTATCTATAAGTATATGGCCTGCATACTTGACATCTGAAATTGTTAGTGGAGGTGAAACATTACAAGGAAGACTTCTGTAGAGATACAGTATGACTGTATTAACTATGAACCAGTGCTTCTGTGGAAATGTTGGCCTAAGCTTTTATTTAAATGGATAATTGTAATCATGTACTGCATGAACACCAAAGTTGTTTTTAGGGAAAGAATTTCAGTTTTGTTCCATAGCTTCTGCAGTGAACCTTAATTTATTGCTCATCTATAAAGCTCACTTTTGTTAGTATTCGTGCTTAATGGTCTTAATCAACAGCAATGTAAAATTGTGTATGGTATGCATTACAGCAGGCTTGGCAACATTCCTGTTTTCTGAAGACAAAAGCTTTAGCACAGGTTGCTCTGTCTTATTGTAACTTTGCCTTTTCTTGGAGCATTTGTATATAATTGTTTATACTACATATTAATATGTGTTTTAAATAATGGTGCTTGCATTATCAAGTTGTAATAATTGCAAAGACAAAGTTAAACATGTACACAATAAAATATATGAATACCTTTGTAGAGTTTGGTACTGTATAAGCCTTCTGGATATTAAAATATAATGCATAATTTTTCCTGCTTTCATAGCAAATTCTAATCATATTATGCAAATTGGGTTTTGGTACTCAAATATTGACTAAAAATGTCAATGTGCTCTCGAACATACGATTGATAAACATTAGTGTGATAACACAGTTGTTTTTAGTTGAGATGAGTATAACCATAGAAGGAATAATGATAAATAAATGGTAAAAGATGAGGTATCTTCAAGAAATCTTCTTTTCTAGTACTCTTTCATTCACTGACATGAACAGAGTATTTTGTCTGTGGGAGATGAGGATGCATTTTTAGTAACAGGAGTAAATGGGAAAAATAAGTTTTAAAAATAATCTGGAGGGAAAATATCTTAAAATACCAAGAGTTTCAAGTATATAGAATTTTTTGGATGTATTTTAATCAGTAGTTTTACCCAAAGTTGAATTCATCAGTAGCATTGCTTTATGATATTACTATTCCATTCTGTTTACTCCTACACTTCCTCACCTTGTCCCTTTAGACATGTGCCTATAGCTATTTCTGGGAGCGTGCTCTGAACTGAATCAGGGAGCTGATTTGTTTTAATCAAACTCTTCTCCCCCCCTTCGGATTAGTTCCTGTCATTCCCAATGCATCCATAGCAGCAGTTGTGAAGGGCAGGATGGGGACAAGGATGAGTAGCAGAGTAGGAGGAAGGGAAAATCCTTAAGTCAGCATTGCTACTGAGGAGAAGGTATGTGGAACCTTACCCTTATTTTAAATATCCCAGGTTCTTTTGGTAATTGCAGGCTCAGTAAGCTAATTAATTCATAAGTCTGCAGCACATGTAATGTTTAAAAAAAAAAAAAAATCTCAACTAAAAAGATTAACTATGGCTTTTTCATTCTGTCATTCTGGGCAAAGGCAAAAACCATAAGTGCAGGGCAGTATTTAACAAGAAATAAACGTTTTTCGATTATGGCAGTAATTCTAAAAAACAACGACAAAAAAAAACACAGTGACTTAAACTATTTTTTCCTCATGATTTTTATGGAGATTCACAGCAAATGAAACAATTTGAACATCATGAAAGCCATTAGATCAATGGTCTCTAAGCTAACGTATGAACAAAATCTTTTGTCATAATTAAATATTGTTTAGCTGTGATTTAAATGAGCAGTGTTTGACATAACACTGACTACATTGTTAATACCTTTAAAACTAGGGTGCTTTCAGTACCTTAGCCTGCCTATGCCTTCTGTACCTGCATGGCCTAAAAGTCAAATCCAATATTAATTTGAGAGGTAGAAAAGCCCAAATTAAACACTTCCTAGAATTGACATTGATGATATGAATTTTTTAATTTTTTTTCCTGAAGTAACGTTGAATGTTGTATGGAAAGAAATTATCAGGAAGTTGTTATCAAGCTGTGACAAAGGCTGTAAAGGTCATACATGAGAATATGATTATATTTCCTCAAATGAAACAATATACCCTGTGAACACAAAGTATGAAATAATTTTTTTTTCATACGGAGATGTGTTATGATAAAAATTCTGATTTCTAATGGAATCCTAAAGGAATCAGATGTGTTAATTTTTATCTGGTGTTTAAATATAAATTTTAGAAGGTTTGCAATTTAGTTCTACAAATATTCAGTGGATTATGCTGGAATGTTGCAAGAAATGTAAAACAAATCTGACCGATATCTTGGGATCCTGATTTTTCCCAGTAAAAGCTGTGCTTTAGTAAAAAAAAAAAAAATAAATAAAAAAAATAAAAAAAATTCACAATACATGGAGAAGACTTGAGTACATCTATCAGCAATACAGGTTGTGGAAAGGCTTTTACCTTAGAATAAATATGTTTAGGGTACTAATCAATAACTTAGCAGAACTTTCACTTGTAGCATTTGGAATGTTTACGCAAAGCCTAGCTTAGAGTGCCTTGGTGACTGTTTTTAGTTTGCTATGTACTGATGACCCAACTCAATTAGAGCTATTACAGGCAGTACAGAGAGAGAAATTGGGATTCTGTAGCTGAGGACTCCTGCCTGTAAATAATACTCACTGAAGATGCTTTCATAACTAGATCATTTGTGGTTACAGCTTTGAAATAGCAAATTGAATGGTAAAACCCAAAAATAGGACAGAAAAGTGACAGTGTTCATAGGACATCTGGGATTTCTATAGACTCAGAAGGACTATTGCTCAGTTCGTGGTATTATTTAAACTTGTACTTAAGATCAGCTTTGGAATTAATAGAGGAGCTGAAGGTACATAAACCTTCCAAATTAGTCCCTGCTTCTCTTTTCCTTGCCCTTCAGCACTGTTCCTACTGTAGCATCATGGCTGCTTTCCAGTTTCACAGCCCCACGTTTTTGAGGAAGCAAACTGCTATGTGAGAACTTGTGGAGTGCATGTGGGACCCCAGATAGTCCTGTACTGAAGGCTTGTTCCTGGTGTGTGCCCATGACAGTATGTACAACGCAGAGCTTGCGCTGGGACTGTCTAGTGATGCATGTGTCCTAGTGAAATCAACTGGACTTAAACATTTTGTTAAAAGCTTTGTTAAATAGATGGACTTTATAATGTATTGAAGTGCTCAAGTGATCCTGTCTTTTGCATCTGTAAAAATGGGCCTAAAAAGAACTCCTTGGAATTTTATAGTATGTTTTTTGGTGCCTAATTATTTTTTTGCTTTATGCTTTCACAGTGTGGTAAAATCTCATCTGTGACTGGAAGTTGTACATGCAATGATAACATTAGTTAGAGAAATAATGAGGAAAATGGGTCTCCTCGGATACAGAAAGCAAGCTCTGTTTGTATTTATATCCCTCAGTGACTCACTAAACTACTTAAATACTTGTTTTTAGTAAATATATTTTGAATCATTAAAACTATTATTTCTAATGAACAATTTATAAATTCTCTTAATTTTTGTAGAAAACTTAATTGAGTCTAGAACACTGTAGTATAAGTGAGGTAAATTGTGAGCTATTCTTTGCTTGTTTTGTCAAAGAACTAGTGTCTGCTGCTTTGCACCTTTGTGAAGCAGGTGATGAACAGTGCTATTAGGTTGTAGGCTTTTTTTAATGATTCCCCTTGCATATACTTCACATAACTGAAAATAGCCACCTAATACTCAAGTCAGTGGAAAATTCAGTGTTATCCCAGTGCAGCTTCAGTGTAAACTTCAGTACGTACTTAATTATGGAGTCACATAATATTTGCCATCAGATCCATTTGTCAACTCCATTTGCTATCTGAAGTTACAGATGTCAGAAATTTGTACATGTCATCAATTCATTTGTCATAGTTGTTGTATGTTAACATTAAAATCAAGTTAGTTAATGTTGACATCTAAATTGCCATCTTTAGGTTTCAGAGTCAATAACAGATTTCAACTAATTTCATACTGATCTGAGATGTTGTGTCAGAGTGGTGCAGCTATAAGGAAGTCAACACTGGTTTAGGTTTGGTTTGCTTGTTGGTTTTCTTTAAAAAGCAATCATGATGCAATTATAAAACTATAAAACAAAGGTTTCACAAGTGTGACAGTTTATGCTGAAACTAAGGATAAGAAAGCTCTTGAGATTACATACAACATGAAGTGGATTCTGATTTGAAAGAGGGAAAAGTGAAGGGAAAGAAATGAAATAATCATTTTACTTACTGCCGGCTATTGTACACATACTAGATAGTTACTAGCTCCATAGTGAGCATGTGTTCATTTACATAGGTTATGTAAACAAGAAAGCTGAAAGCTACAGTTGCAAGTTTCTTAAATTTTATTAATAATTTTAAGATTGTAACCTGGTCGTTTCTTTTATTGATGTCTCAGTACAAGATATTTCAATTATAATTTAGGGTATCACAAAAACCACTTTGAATAATGTTTTGAACAAAGATTATATTGCTCAAACAAGGAAAAGTAAAGCAAACTTAGTGACTTGTATCCATATAATACTTAATGAGCGTTACTAAATTTCAAAAAATTGGTCTTTACAGTTTGCTTTTTTTCCTGATCTTTATAGTTAAAGTAATAAGTATGAAACTGGAAGAAACGTACTCAAATAGTAAGAGACTGAGAGGTGGTTTTGCAGGGTAAAAAATACATCTATCTCTTTGTCAGTGTTATTACATGAATGGGATCAATAACTGCAGTATCAACAACTGCACATCCAGTAAGTGGTCTGAATTTAACCAATAGCAGTGTCTGAATCCTTTCAATGTTGACATAATTATCACTATTTTTTAAAATCAGAAACAAATGTAAAAGCTATGCTGGAGTTTTAAAAGAAAAAAGTTTAGCATGGCTAACTTGCTAATCTTGTTTTTCAAGTGTAAAAAAAGAAAAGTGCTTTCAGCTTGACTGTTCAAGAAAGTACAGAGAAATCAATAGATTTATTGTACTGTACCTTTCTCAGGAATAATGAGGTCAAGAGTTTGTAGAACAACATGGTTTGGGTTTGTGTTTATATTCTGAATGTAATTCTACCAAAGTAATTATTTATATAATGTTCTTCAGAATTCCTGGAAATAAATGTCTTCTGGGAGTGGTGCTGGTCGGGAACCAAAAAGCTACAAAATGACTGATGTCTGGGAAAACATGATATGCATATGGAAACCTGAAGTTGTTAAAAAATGCATTACACTTTATTTACATTTATGAAATGTAAACATAAACTTACGAAGTTACTGTGAATTTTATCTTCTGCTGGAAGCCCAAATATGCTTTTATCTGATCACTGAGCCCTTGATGCAGTTCACAGAGCACATTCATGCTATTATCCAGTGCTGGATAATTCCTGTATTATAGAAAAGAAGTGTGTGTGTGTGTGGGGGGGCAATTTCAGATATCAATGGTATGGTATAGAGCACTATTTCTGAGTAGCTGGCTCAGCTGCTACTTCATCCAGTTGTCTTGGCTGCTGATGTACCCACAGTGATTTAGAATGGATGTGGGACCCATGTGGGTATAATCCTCTTTGTACCCAAGCCGATCTCGCTGTTGCTCTTCCTTATATACAACGCTTTGTAACTTTTTATGAGTGGTGAAAACAACACAAAAAATGTGTAAAGTGTGGTCTGCAAAGTACTTGCTAATATTAAAGGAGTGCATGCCAATCATCTCATTCCAATTACTTTTTTTTTTTTTATTTCTGTTTCTTAGTGTGTGCGCTACCATTCAAGAGGTTTGTTATTGATCCTGCAGTGTTGTATAGTCTGAGAGAGTTGTCAATAAGGATGGTACTTGGCTTGTTGTTTTTTAATATGTTTTTTTAAATATGCTACAAGTTGTTGTAGTATGGGGCTCTTAAGTAGGAATTCCATTCTATATATCTGGCAAGGCCCGTCTCTGCTAGCAGTGCAGAAGAGTAGATCAGACAGCTGGGAGTAGGGCAGGGTGAACAAATTAAAAATTGCTGCTACATGCAGCTAATCTATAACTTTCTTAAGGAGAACTGTTGTTATGCCTTTATTTTGCTTTAGTCACACTAGTTCCCTCAAACATACCTACATGCCATCTCAACCTCCACAAGCAACTATAAAGAGAGAGAAACAATCCGTGGGTAATCCCAACTTGTGTTCTTAACTGTGCCTTGTTGGTATAGGATTCTGCTGAATACATGCAGCTAACCCTGAGCAAGACAGGCACCCACCATTCCCCAGGCTGTCTGGTAGATCAATGGCAATTAGACGTGCCTTTTTTTATAGAGCAGGACAGCTTCGTTCTACTGCAGTGACATTGCTCCTGCAGTCTCACTGTGGGTATGTTGGTCTCTGTGGAAGCAAATTCATTTTTTTGCACTTCTTTCATCTTCTGTTTTTCTTTTTAGAGGGTAATGTCAGAAAAAAAAATAGAAATGTTAAGCTTCAATTTTGTAAAACAGCTTCCAACAGTTGTTTTAAAAACAAACAAAAACAACAACAACAAAAAACCTCCAGTGTGAACTTGCTGGTTTTCTGGGAGTTTATCAGAAGGCTTGTCTTGCACATGAACTTGGAGAAATATTCTGCTCAGTGACCTGTAAAGAAAAAAAATAATGGTTTTGTACGGATAATGAATGCAAAATATATGATTTTCACATATTCCATAGCAGTGAAGTAGGGCTCATGCAGTGCTGTGGCAGGAGGAGGGGAAGGAGAACATGGACGAGGTACTCGTCAGATAGCCATGTCCAAATGAATTGAATAGGCTATAAAGAAATATTAACATTTGAATGGAGTTATCTAGGAAATACAGTTACCAGACACTAGCTTTTAGCAATTATCAGCCAACAGAGGGAATTCACATGAATTGGCTGTGCCTTAACTTGGGGCAGGGAGGGGGAACCAATATGTCAAAATCCTGTTAAATACTTGACGTTCCAAGGACAAGTACAGTGAAAGAAATAAAATCCATGACAGCGTGCAAGGGAGGACAATACTGCTAATGTACATGTGCAATGTAGAGTTCAGTTTTCCTTTCTGCAAGAACACTAAAATTCTGCATTTTAGTGGGCAGATCAGCGTGGGTTCGTATGGAAAATGTCTGGACGTAGGTGAATTTTCGTTCAGAATTCAGATTCTGTTGGGCTGATTGGAAGAGCCAGGAGGGGCAACAGCAGGTAGAGACAAGAACTTCACATTGCACAGCCCTGAGCCCTCTTGCAGAAAAAATAGTTTGGGCATAGATTCCCCATGTCATGTTGTCCCGTCTTCACTGTTGTAGAATAGAGAGATCTATCATCTGGTGAGGGAAATTAAAGGTGAAAAAGGTAAAATAAAGTGTTGCATGCCTTCCTGTTTCTTCGTACTGTGTTAGGAGAATGTTAGCTTATATCTAATTAGAAGTTAACATAGCAATAATTTTGTAAGGCAAGTGTGTGCTTGCAATGAGCTGATATCGCAGGAAGGAAATGACAAGTGCAGGAGAGCATAAATCAACCTATAGTTGAAATCTGTCTCATCTTTCAAAACCGTACAAATGCTCTTTAAGAATTTTAACTCTAAAGCAGTTCTTCGGTTTTCAGGTTTTCTGAGGATATTTGTGGCTTTGGAAGCCATGAATTGGCTCAAAAGTCATTCAAGATCTTTAAATTTGTGAAAGGTAGGAACTTAATGATATTACATGCAGTTGATCTGCTTAAAGTAGAGGATTAGTAGTTGACTGAAGTCAGTTGAGCAATTGCTCTGCAATGATTGAGTGAACAGAGGAGACCTGGCACGTTCATAACAGAAAAGGCAACAGTAATGGAAAAAATGTCTTTATTCAATTTGAAGTTTTAAGTGATACTCATAGTAGTATTTTTTATAAATTGTTTCTGTATGAAGTCTGTGACTTTTTAACTCTGAGGAGGTACATTGAGATGACTTTCTGAACTTAATTTTAATCAAAAAGAACTAAAAGTGGCTAGCTAGGCCAGTATTAACTTTTTTTGCTTGAGTTGCCAGGATGGGGGTGCTAAAGGGCATCACAGTGCAGATGGTTTCAATACCTTTGTGATCTTCTCAGGTTTTAATTTGGATCTCATTAGTTCCTGTTAAGGCATTTTTTGGATGCAGCTTAAATCCTTTGTTCCTAGAAGAACACAGGAACTGTTCGCTATTTTAGTGCATTTCAGTTTTATTACAAGTCTTGACAACCCGGTATCTATCTTGTACTGGCTTAGGCTTGTTTAAAATTATAGGTCTACTTGATTTGAGAGTACATTTTATCTTTTACACTACTAATTATGTGGGATGAGAATGTGTAAGGTTGGAGTACCTTTACAGTTAATGTTACAATATCTTTTCTTCATCTCCTATGAAGAAGTTCATGCCATTCCTTTGGCTTAAAAGCAATTGCAATGAGAAAGGTGAGTTTCTAGAAGAACTTGTCAAGATTAACTATACTAAACACTTTGTTTTCTTACTCATGTACTGTTGTTTTATAATCCTAATTGGAGAAACTAGACTGAGGTCATTTGGTAAAAATAGTGGTTTTCTTTTATGTTTTTCCACTTGGTTTTATATTCACTAATGAACTCTTCAAATAAGTTGATAAGATCCTAAAGCCTGGAAGGCATTTAGCACTCCCACCCCACTCCACCATTCTTTTTTTTATTTTTTTATTTTATTTTATTTTATTTTTTTATTTTTAGATCTGTGCTAAATTAGTAAGTGTGTTGTTCGGTGCCAGAAAACAGAAACTTTTTTTTCCAAACATGTGGAAGAACTACAGTTCTGGCTGACTTTTTTGCAATGCGGCTTCATCTGATTTTTTTACCTGAAACTAGCAGAAGGTTCTCCATGCAAATTATGTTTGGCACAGATTTAGGGTTATGGATGCCAAGATTACTGATGAAGCGGATGGAGAGCTACTTTTATGCCATCATTACACAGAACTGTGCATTAATGTTAATGGTAGTCTACTGCAAATGCTTCTGAGGACATGGGTTGAATTTCACTTAAAAATGATATCCTGCTCAAGTTGAAAAAAGCAATATGCCTGTGAAAATATCTTAGGAAAACTCATCGTTTGAGAATCATTATTGCTGTGTGTTACAGCAATGATTGTTTTTTTTGATTTGGGTCTTATGTTTGTTTTGAGCCTACAAGAAAACCTAAAAACTTTTTTCCTCTAAAATATTACTTATTTTTCTTTAAGGAAGAAAACTAGGTTGGACCCCAAGGTCCCACTTAATATTAATATAAATGGTAAAGCCAGTTTAAAATAAATGAATTGTTTTTCTCATTGTTACTGGGCCATCACACCATAATCCGAACAACCATGCTGTAAAAGAAAATTATTGCTTAAAATAATTCCTGTCTCTGTTCAGAAGGAAGACATGGGTAATTCTATTACTTAGCAATCACAGGTAAATCCCTTTTTGTTTATAAGCGTGAGCTAACCTTCAGTGGACTGTGAAAGTAATAAACTGATGGGGGGGGGGGGAGTGTTTTGACTAGAATTAGAGATTAATGATGGAAGTGAAAATCAACTCTGGATTCTCAGTTTTATGTCTCCAGTTGGACTCTCAATCTCTAGTCTTCTGCACCATTCTGCTAGTACGATGCACATTACCAGCAGGATTAATAGAGAAAGGTATGATAACTTTCAGTTTTCACTGACTATGTGCTAGCACGGTTTACTTTTATATAGGAAGCTCACACTTAGTGTTGCACAGTGTATTTTAGGTGAATTTTTGGTTGGTTGGATGGCTTACTCACCGTATTGGAAAAGCATTGCCAGGAACGATGAAAATGTCATGTAGGTTGTTCTAGAAATCATGTTAGAGGTTGCCATTATGACTAAGAGCATGAAATACGGGCATTTCCAAGTATTCCTGTATATAATGCTAGTGAATTCTACCAAGTAATTAGATTCCCTGGAGTATTCTCAAGCACACGCAAATTTCGGCTTGTGTGGTGTGTCACCGTGCTTGGGTGTAGGCTTCTCCCCTGCAGCCTGCCAGCCTTGCTTCTCCCAGCTGTTAAACCAAAATGTCATGCAGCTGAACATACCTTGTTGGGCACAGGAACTGTTACATAGATAAAAAATTTAAGACAGGGGATGACTGATTTTTTTTTTTTCTGCTATGAAAGTGTCAGAAAGGTAATGATGGCTGACTTGTGAGATAAATGAAGGTGATAGTCAAGTGCAGATAAACAGGCATACTATAGAAATCTCTAGAAAATCAGTTTTCTATATAATTATGAATTGATCTCAAGTGGTCTGTGCACTTGTAGTACTTGTTAAGGAAAAATGTAAGGTAATTCTTTGTCCTCAGATTCTGTTTAGAGGGGTGTTAGAACTTGGTCATGGAAGTTAACTTTTTTTTTTTCTATTTAACTTTCCATTGAATTTCATTATGGTTGCATGATTTGCTGCTTAAAGCATTGAATTAGAGCCTAGATGGGAATAAATAGCAACAACCTGAAATGGTTCATTTCTCTTCAAAATAAAGGAAGCTTGAAATAATGATAGGAGGACTCTTATTGATTGCTCTGAGTTGTGTAGCTGCCTAAAATCTCAGAATCAGTATAAAAACTTGTTGGTGTAAATACCACCTGCATCCTGGCAGCTTTCATGCAGGCTGTGTGTGGCAGCTAAGGAAAATCATGTGTAAAGTGAAAAACAATGTTTTTGAAGTCTAGCGTGCTGCATCTGACAGCTGCTTCAGCACCGTCTCCAGAATGCTGTAACTTGTGGCTGAGCCTGTGTGCTGGCCAGAAGACTCTTACTGGGTCCCACGCCAATGTTCCAGTTTGCTGGATACCCCTGGGACCAGAGAACCTGACCAGTTCTGTTTAATATGCCAAAACGTTTAAAAAACAACAGCAGAAAATCCCCTGACAGTTGCTGTTGTCCTCGTGGACTGATGTATTTTTTATGGTCTCTAACAATCTCATGAAAAGATGAAATTACTTAAGCTCTGTGCTGTCATATGGATCAAACACCCTCCTTTTCCAGGCAAATGAAACAGCTGTCTGTAGCCTCCTTGGGAAGCTTAGTTCTTGGGGTACTTCAGACATGCCACATACCCAGTAAAAAAACATCATCCTGAGGAAACTGACAGTGCTGATGTATGATCTTTGATCCTTTTTCTCTAACCACTACAAGATGTTCTGTTAAAGCATATGTTTATTTTTTGCAGAGCCAGGTGTTCCACATGCCATTGCTACTTCTTTTTTTTTTCTTTTTTTTTTTTTTTCTGGTTATATTCCAGAGATAATGCATCCATTTCTTAAAAATAGGATGCTTCTAATCTCCTCTCTATGGTTTTAAGCTTGTTTGTTTGTTTGTTTGTTTTTTCTCAAAGCATCTTTCATACTCCTCTCTTCATATCCTCTTTCTTTCTGGAAAATGGGATACTTCAGGAAATTTGTGTTTGGGTTAGACCATAGCAGAGGAGATGGTTAAGTTCAGATAAAAGGCATACTGGCAGATGGTCTGGCAGTGCTATAACTCATTGTCACTTCATTTACACAAAGAATGCTTGTTTGAGACTCTACTTAACAGAATAAAAATTGAAAAAGGAAGTTGCCTAATACCTTCCTGCCTTCCAAGCAGTGTGCAATACTCATCTCTTCTCTGATGAAGTTTTTGTCTCTTTTGTAGAAAGAAACTCCCTTCTCAAGTCTTGGTTTGCTTTTGCCACAAATGCTCCTGGCAGTTTGCAATCTCTGCCTCACTTTGAATTCCAGCCAACATTCCTTAATGTTTCAGTGTTACTTGCTTTCTTGCAAATTTGAAAGATAAATGTATCAGACCTGTAACTTTTTTCCACTTCAGTCCTATTTCCATGATGCTTTTAATATTTCCATTTTGTTTGTGGAAATTGGTTTTGCAATTGGTTGTTCATAAATTACAATGAATTCTGGGGTGTAAGATGACTGAGAAAAGTAATGACAGTAACTTACTCAACTTTTTTTCTTTTTAGATCCATGTTTTTGCTGGAACTTTAACAGATGCCATACTGAGATCAGATGTATTTCTTTGATTTCTAGTAAGAAAATGTATCTAGACAGATAGAAAAAATTCCTTTCCTTTTTTTCCTAAAGCCTAGGGTAAGAGGAAAATTCCAATGGCACAGGTGAGATGCTTAAAACTAGAAACACAGAAATCCCATTTCTTCTTTGTTTAAACTGTATTTTCCATAGTTCTGTGAATTTTCAGTGTTGGAAATATATAAAGAAAACAGTTCAACTGGCAAGAAATTTCACTTCCATTTTTGCAAGGAAATGAAAACTGAGTTTAAATTCACATCTAATGAGTTACTAATGCACTATTGTTTACGCAATTGTACAAGTTTAGGTGAGAGATTATTACAGGCAAAACAAAAAAAGTCCTTTGTAGAACTTGCATTTATTTTAAAATAATGCTTGTTTAATGTCGTCAGCATAGGCTGGAAGGTAGTCAAAAGAACGGTGGTGTGCTTCCTTTCCTTGACTAACTTTGTTGCAGTTAATGCAACTAGTCTTACCTCACATAAGATACTTGTTTTGAAGGTTATTAAATTTGTTATTGGTAGGACCTGACAGTGTATGTTTGTTTGAAATAATAATCAGTTTTCATGCCTCAAGACTATGGCATGGTTTTGGCATCATTGAACCTGCAATGGTTTAAATCAGCATGCTTTTACTTTCATGTTAGCGTTTATCAAGTAATTTTGTATTTGTTTATAAGGAAAACCTTTCTGCTTTTAGTGAAAAACTTTTGCCTTTAGAGAAAATACTCTGAATACCATTTGAGGTTTTATATCTTGTTTTATATTACAGTGATTTAATTTAGAAATGAATTTGTTTTTGTGTGTGGGCAACTCCTATATACAGGATTATCTATATTGTATTTTCTGTTTTTTATTGTGTGTGTGTGGTGTTCTTTTTTGTTTTGTTTTGTTTTTTTCAATGGTTGCTTTCATAGAATGTCTAAAACCTGACTATTGGCAGATGTTATTGTGATGACTACTTTAAAATTTAGCGGTTAGTGGTGTTCAAATGTTTTGGGGGATGTGGCTTTCAGAAAGTTAGTAGGAACTCTTAAGTGAATTGATAACTAAGCTTTGTTCTCAAAGTCTAAGGTAACACAGTCAGTGCCATAACTGAGTTACGGTTGATCAACATGACAATGTGCTGCCCTGGTTAATGCCAGGTGTGGTGCACCTTGTGTTCGCCTTGGTGTTGTAACTTCCCTACAATCTCACAGTACCAGCGCTGTATCACTTCCATTTGCACCCATTTAGGCTAGCTTAGAATTATATTCAAGATTTACCCAGAAGGCTGTATTATTTGGTGACTTATTAACATTGGGAGAGAGATATAAGCTATCTACTTTCTGTTGTGGGTTAGCATTGCACATGATTCCAGGTTTTCAGCAACAAATTCACAGACTAGCGTTTTGGTTTTTATCTTGGAATTCTTCAGTGCTGTTTATGGCACTGATATTCAGAAAGTCTCTTGATATTTGAAGATGTGACTTTTATACATAATCAAATAAAAATTGGCTTCTAAAATTCCTATCAGAGAAGAAGTAGAGTAGAACTGACCTATTTATATTTAATCATAATAATCTAAAAGATCAGCTGAGTAATATTGCTTTAAATTACTGTTGTGGCATGTGCTGAGTGTTCTGAATACAAACAGGGGCTTGAGGGGCAGTCGGAATACCAGGTGTTTGTCAGCAAGGCTTTCTGCAGCTTACAGCCTGCTGTTTAGGAACGGGTGGCTCTCAGTTGTCAATGATGGCTGTGTACAGCAGCATCGTGAACTGCTGAATGATTTCTGTCGGTCACCTTTCTTGTTGTGTCCCCAGTCCGGTTCACGCCTTTCCTGCCTCAGAAGTGTGCTGTACAATCCGCTCCTGAGGAAACAACCACCACTGCCTGAGGAAGAATATAAAAATACTGTACTGCCTCTAGCCTCTTTCTTTAGCCTTAGTTACAGAAATGTACCTCTGTGTGCTGAAGGAAACTTTTTAGCTTATTAGTAAGCTTATGTTGTTTATTCGCAAAATTTAAGGCCTTTGATTTTGAACATATTGAGTCACTTATAATGGTTATCATGTCTAATCCCTCTCTAGCACTTCACAGAAGTTTTTGAATGTTCACCATGTTAATCCACTGCAAATGTATGCATGTGGTAGCAAACACTGTGGCTTCTGAAGAAGAATGTTATTGCCTGCTGAGTAAAAGAGGAACAAAGTTGAAAATTTTGAATTCAAATATTTTTTGTTATTAGTGTACTTAATCCCTTACTAAATTCCCCATTTTAGAAGAAAAATTATCCCTACAGGATCACCATTTGAGACAGTACATCTGAGATGTATATCAGAGGTATAACGCTTCTGAGATTTACTTCCAAATTACTGAACAAGAAGTTACTGTGATCGATACAAAAATTTTTAGTATGCTGTTCACAGAAGAACTCCGTGGATGTAATGATGATAGTCAAGATTGACGCAGTTGTTCGTGGTACAGCAGAACATGATTAAACCATCGGGTCTAGGAAGTTAGGACCTCTTTTCATCTCCTCCTCCAAGCTACATGAAGCTACCTCAAGATATTTTTCTGTTACAGAATCA
This sequence comes from Anas acuta, assembly GCF_963932015.1. Classification (NCBI taxonomy): domain Eukaryota; kingdom Metazoa; phylum Chordata; class Aves; order Anseriformes; family Anatidae; genus Anas; species Anas acuta. The sequence goes on from NC_088993.1 coordinate 14,094,206, forward strand.
TTTGGTTTTTCAACCTAGAGCCAAGAACAAAGTGGTAAATAAGATTTCATTAGCCCAAATTTCAACCCAAATACAATTTTATTTAAAAAATAAATTAAAAAAAAAAAGTATGCTGCACATTCCTGGAAGTGATATAATACCTAATAAATATTTCATAATCTCAGTGTTCAGAAATATCCTGATACCATAACCGTATGTCTGTGGGCAGAGGATTATGTTTATAACAAGTCTAGAAGTTCAGATACAATTTGATTTGATCTTTAAGATCTGATTTTGGATGGAAAAACTTCATAGTCATCAGCAAGATAGGAAAACAGTTGAGAGTGCAGAATTATACCCTTCTGAAACAGATATATTGTGAAGCAGCACATCTATTGAATCTTGTTCATGGATTAGCTGAAAAAACAGTGGAGTAGTATGGGAATGTAGAAGTCAAAATTGCCCTAATAATTCATGATGCAGCAATAACAGCAAACATAGGTATGTAAATGAGAATAGGCCAAGTTCCTGAGATTGTGTGAGTTGTGGTATACATTATTAAGGCAGAAAAGAATAGAAATAGGAAAGGCAAATACAAATGTACATTTTTGGCTCGTGTTAATATATCAAAACAACTTCGACTTACTTTGTGGAGGTTATTTTTGTGCTTACAAGGCTACAAAGATTTATTTTTGAAATGAAAGCTTTAGAATCTGTAGAAAATACTTCATCTTTCAAACTGTAATTTTGGGGTCAAGTCATGAATTTGGGGCATGAAAATACTTGCTAGCAGGTGTAATTCTCATACAAGCAATCGTACTTTAATTCTGCTCTGACTATCGCTGTCATTCATAGAATTGATGTACGTTTCTACCTTGTCAAAAATAGATGTGAATAGTTTCACTTTTTTTGTCTGGGAATAGCTGATCTGGTTTTCTGAAAATAATGCTGATTGTTGTTAATCAACTTGTCAGAACTGAATAGTTTTCATCTTTATCAAAGTGAACAAAATTGGGACACTAAATAAGTCTGTGCAGAACTAGGACACTCTGTTTGGAGACATAGCTCCAGACACTGTAGAGGATTTTTTTGACAGATAAGCTGTGTGCTTAAAGAGATAAATGTTAATCTAATGCATTGGAAAACAGACAGATTACAGTGTACAGTGATGCATTCAAATAGCAAGACTAAGTTCTATCTACCAGCTGAGTCTGTTTCCTAAAACTCTCCAAACTTACTGTGAAAACCATGGATGCAGCTGGTAAAGTATATCTGACTTGTGATGTGTGAGCCAAACATTGGTAGAGTAACAGCTGAACTAACATTTTAATATGGAAAACTGGATAGTTTTTTTTTTATTATTTTTTTAATTGGATTGAAAGGGGAGTTGAAAGAAGAGGAACATAGCACCTCTGTTACCTCCGTTTTTAGCCAGGCTTCTGTGCCAATTTTTTCTCTTCAGGTTTCTAGAATAAATACTGTCTATCCTTAGTATGACCAAAATACAGATGCTTGATAAAATGGCACAAGCTGATGGGTTGTATCCCACTCAGGTTGTGATTTTTTCAATAAAAGGTTCATGCTGGTGCAGATTTTAAGTACCATGCAGATGCAAACTCAAACTTTTTAAATTGTAGTTTAATACTATATTGCCTCAGGTGTGTGTGATAGGACATATTAAAGAATGGTAGCAATTCAAAGAGAGAATTGTAGAAGCTTCAAGGTGTGAGAGCTGTTCTTGTCATAATAATATGTTCTTTTATGGTTAAATCCAAGATAAGGAACAGCAAGAATTAACTCATTTAGTCAAGTTATCAGGTTCTCTGGAATTATGCTTAAATATTCGTAACTGATTATAGGTTTGGAGATGACTTTTCTATATGAGTTTTGTAGCTCCTAATACAAAATAAAACACATGTGCCCCTGCCTAAAATAAACTATTTAATGTGGAACTAGCAGGTGGATGGAGAAGGAATTGGCTCTCCCAAAGCAAGAATAAACAATACCAAAATAATCACCTTCATTTAACCTTTGGAAGCAAGACACATATTTTGTTAATATTAAGTGTGTGACCACATGCCTAGGAGAATAGGTTCTTGTCCTTATACTCTGGGTCAGGAATTTGTGTGGATCATGGTAGTAAAGCAAACGAGTGTCTTAGTGTAGGAGTGACTGTACCTGAGCTGATGAGGCCTGCTGAATGTCTGCACACCTGAACCTCGTTGTGAACTGGCTCATGTTCAGCTCAGAACACAGGAGGAACAAGGGGGTAAATGTCTATGCATACTGAGATGCCTGCTGGAGTCATTTTAATGTTCTGTCCTGCTGCTGCATGTAATTGATATGGTCGCTGGTTTGGTCCTGTTCTAAAGTGGATCCATCGATCTGGAAAAATAGAAGTCTGTTGTGAATAGTAACCTCTGAGCTTAGTTGGAGATGTTTCTCTAATACCAGAGCATTTCATGATCTTGTGAAGATTCCTTGTTACTGCACAGGAACGAGTCAGAGAAGTCATTCCAGCACCCGCCAGCAGCAATACCCGTGGGAGAGGTGTTCTGCCTTTTGGCTTGTACCTGAGGTTGTGATAAGAATCCATATGTTTTTGTCTTTAATTGTGCTGATTCAACGAGAAATTCAATAGCCATCTTACTTATGTTCAGCTAAAGAGGAAGAAAATGTCAACACCAGAGAAAAAAAAATTGAAATGAGAACATGACCTAATCTAGCATCTTAAAGGGACACTGTCATCCTTTCTGGAATAATTTATGAACACGTAGAAACACAAAATACAGAATTCTTTTTTTTTTCTCTAAAATGCTGTGCTGTTCAAAGAAAGATATAACCAGGAGTAGGATGTCTTAAATTTTGACTGTGCAGCATCTTAGAAGCAAACATTGTGGAGATAAATGATAATGTGCATATAAATAAGCATGTCTAAATTTAACACTGAAAAAAAAATACAGTTGCCCGTGTAAGGGATGGGATTTTTTTTTAAAGATGCTGTACAGTGAAAATTCACCTTGACTGCAGTGCCAATCTGAAATCACAGACATCATTGCTTTGGCATCTCTTCAGCTTATGTACATGCTTCAAGATGATCACTTTCAAATAATCAAAATACTTGCATAACTATTTGGAAGACTAGAGGTATATTTGGATGTAGTTGCTTGAATTTGGGAACAAATGCTTGAAAATTCTGGCTCAGTTCTTGTCAACAATGAAGTAAGTACAAGCTACAAATGCTAGTTTGCTTTTAAGTAACGAAGCGTTTAACACCAGCATAGCCTTGTATTAAGGTTTTATTTTCATTTTAACTTTGTGTGATTTAAATAGTAAGTCAAGTTGGAAAATTTGTCAGATGCAATGTTATTCTTTAAATTACTGTGAATCTTTAGAACTTAAAAGAACCTTGGAATGGTAAAGGCTTCTCCAAGTAGCCTGTGGTTCTGTTGGTAGTGTAAAAAGGTGTGCAAAAAAAAGTTCTTTCTCTTGAAAGACTCTCATTAGCATTTATGAAATAAAGCGGAGGGGGATACTTGAGTGCCACTCCTCTACAAAATCTTTCTGCAAAATCTACGAAAATTCAGTGAGCATTTTGAATTTGTATTTTGGTAGTTTTCTCTTTCTATCTGTAAATGCTCATTTGTGAAGCATGTCAAATATTTTGAACATTATTGCTGAGAGATTTTCTTAACAGCAGATAAAGACATCTCTATAGCCACCAGCAGCCTTTCGTCTTACTACATAAATCAGGGAAACAGGTGATACACTAAGCAAATTTAAAAGATGAGGGAAACTTCATATGTCGTTCTAATTTGATCTTTGGCAAATGAAGTATCAAGTAAAACATACTGATACTGCTTCATGCAAGTACCTTGGAAAAGTGGTTTAGACTTAGAAATATTAGTTTCTGTCACAAATTATATTTATTTCTCCTGCAGGTAGAGCTCAGAGTACCAACATTATTCTGATAAAAGTTGAAATTACTCCTATGGTGACAGCAAGTGACAGACTTCATGATACTGCCTTTTTTTAAAAAGATTTAAAGTTTCCATTTTAATATTGTATAGAATAGGCTTTTAAAAAGTGACAATGTTTTGGTTCTTTGCTTGAAGTAATTTTCAGCTGAAAGTTTGACTATAGCTTGTAGGTTCAAAAATGATTTTCCCTAATATAGTGGAAGAAACCAGCATGGCACAAATGCTCTTTAGGCTATTGTTGCTTTCTTCGGTTCTTCAGAATTATACTTCCCTGTCAGAGGAGTAAATTTCAGAAGTGAAAAGAGACACCAGTCCTCTGACAATTTTTTTTAATAAAGGATTCCTGAAACAAAGTTTTAGTTTAAGACAATGCGTTTATCTATTTTTTGAGCAAGTGTGATAGATTACTGTTTTCACAAGATGTTGTACTTCAATTATGTTGTATAAAGAGTATTAGTACTTAGTCCAGACGTTTATTCCTGAACAAAAAAGCTTGTTAGGTTTTATTGCCAAAAAGATTGATGGTTACTGACCTCACCTAAACTCTGGCAGATAGCATCTGGGGAATGATTATTTGGACCTGTGGAGCTGTCCTAGGCTGGAAAAGCTTATCTTAGAATACATTATTTTAAATTTATTTTCACTTTTGAATGAGAATTAATATAGTGGGTATATTTCCATTTTACTGTTGATATATTGGGTAGAACTCAAATATTATTTCTTATCTTGAGTAATATTTTGTAACCATTCAGATGTAGTATTCTAATGGCCTGCTGACCCTCCTTGCTGAGAAACAGAGACTGAGAAATGTTTTCAGGCTGTTTTTCATTAAGTGACTGTAGATTTATTTAAATTGACTGAAAGCCATCTCTAATTACAGGTAATCATAAAGCAAATTATGATCAGGAAAAGGTAGGGTTTAGTTGAGTTATCAATCATTCTTTTTTAGTGCATTCTAATTAGATCACCAACTGGTCTTACAGAAAGAGTACTTTGTAATAGGAATGAATATCTATAAAAACTACATGTGTTTATATCTGGACTTCTGTTCTTGTATACAAAGATGACTATATAATTTGTTTCTCATTAAAGGCAAGTTTAAATGTGAGTCAATTTTAAAAGTATTCTGAAGTCTAACTAGTTTTTCCAAAAATAGACCTCTAAATACAAGCCTTCTCCTGACATACCTAGGGGATTCTATGCAACCCACAGTCTTTAGAAAGCCACACAGTGCAGTTACCATGCTATTTCAACAAAACGATGCAAAAATTGAGTATCCAGACCAAAATTTAATTACCCTCCAACTTCTTGTGTTCCTGATCTTCACAGGGATCACTGTAAATGAAAAAACACCAAATGTTTAACATTAATTGTACTTCCTAATCTCAAAGGAATTTGGAAGCCTGTGTGGCATGTCTCATGTTTTTTGAAGATGGCTATTTGTGGACAATGGGTGTGACACTTGGAATATGTAACTATGGTCTGCCACGATGAGGAATTTGATTTGTATTTTGGTAGTTTCTACATTCTTGCAGCTGTCATTCAGGCTTTTAGTCATTAGATCAAATTAAAAAAAAAAATCCCTCACGGAATTGGAAACAAGCAAACAAAAAAACCCCACAAACCACCGAACTTGTTAAAATGTCCACGTTAATGTTTTGTGACTTAAAGAGATTGTGGGTGGTAATTGATTGTACTGCATGGCACAAAACTTTGTGGCAAATATTGTTTTGAATAGAGCTTTCTATTAGAAAGGGACTGTTCTGGTTGTAATTATCAAGCTAAAAATCAATATCACTTTCCCAAACTGGTACTTTATATGTAAGGATATTCTTAAATACAATAGCATAATCAATAAATAACCAGACATTTTCCATTTCCAGTAATTAACTCTATCCAGTAGTTTTTCAAGGGACCTTCTACTTTCCATATTATTAATGAGTTCCACTTCTGCCCATGGAATGGAGCCAAACGATGTGGACAAAATCACATCTGAGTCTTGAATGTGATTAGTCTTCCACTGCTGCTTGCTCTTATTTCCTTTAGTAGGAAAAATACATGTAACATTAGTGAAATTGAATAGTTAGTTTTTTTTCTGCTTTTCACAAAGATAATTGGCAAATACATTTTTGGATGAGAGCTGAAGAACCTTTTGCAGTTTAAGAGAAAGCTATGTTTACTAACAATCCCATTGAAGATCAAATTTTTTTAACCTTTGTTGCTGCTGAAAGTGCAAAAAAAAAAAAAAACCAACAAACAAACTTTGTGCATTTCATATGTATTAGGTAAATAAATTTTGAAGCATAAATTTAACTGCTGTTATGGAAGTGACTGTTCAAAAGGTTAAGGCATAGCTTTATGATGGAGAAGTCAATGCAGCTAATTTCCCTGTGTCAGCAGATCTCGTTTTTTTTCAGGAATTTTGTGACTATTGCAGCTAGTGCTTCTGGCATGATCTAAAAATCTAAAATCTTTTTTAAGGTAAATGCTATTAAGTAGTTGAAGAGGGCAATTATGTCCACTCTGAAAAGTCCTGAAGTTCACTTTCTGATAAGTTCATCAGTGTGATGGTTTCAAAGCTAAATGAAGAACTTGTCTTCATTTTAGCTTTTAAGAAAAGGATGCTTCAATGCTAGCAATGTTCTTTTCTTTTTTAAGCAATCATTTGTAAAACTTCTGATATAAGAAAACTGTCTTCTTGCTTCAAACTTTAGGACAACAGCCACACTTGCTAATATAATTATTTCACTTTCATGTGAAGTTATTTGAGTGAAATGGTTTAAAATTAATTTGTTGGGGAGATTAAAGAATTTATACTACACTTGCATTAAACAAAGGTTATTTTTCTTGCATAAAATTAGAGATAATCCATATATTGTGTTTGAATTTTGGGGGGCAAAAGATTTCTCTAAGTAAGCTTTCCAAAAATGGGAAAAAGTAGCTAAATCACCAACTAAATTTCTTTAGAAAGTAAAATATTAAAAACTTTCAGAGGTAGAGTCATTAGAACTCAGAAGTCTTCTCGAATAGACAGAGAAAGTGTAGTTTGATTGAAAAATTTGATTTTTCATATACACCCATGCATGTTCATGAAGTTTGTAAAAAAACGAATTTCAGTAATTACAATAACTATTTTGGACAAAACTAAATCTTTTTACATGAAGGCCAAGATACTGGTCTGGCAGAATCTTCCTGGCAGATACTGTTGCCAGCCTCGCAGGTTTTGTAATCAATACCTCATGTAAAGTAAAAATCAAACTACAGGTTTTGTGTACAGCAATAATGCTGTTCTGCTGAGAGAACAACTTTATGCAAGTAGCAAGACTGTTCTCTTCCAAATGGACTTTTTTAATTTGAAGAGGATGTTCTTCTACTTGGCAGGGTGGTTGAAATTAGTTAATAAAGGAAAGATGTATTTTGAAACACTATGGATGTATATACTGAAATTCTTCCTGAGAATTTGACTTCAGAATATGCAAAGTAACTATTGTACTTTATAAAGAATAGATTTTTCCTCTGATTGGCTGCTAAATCAGCTTAGTAAAGTGTTTTAGTATGTTCTCTTGCTAATATTTTGTATTAATTTTGCAGACAATAAAAAATGGTTACGAATTTAATCATTCACTTCATTTTTCATCAGTTGTCTATAGTATATTTGTTCGGTTCCATTTAACCACAAACGAAAAATATGGGACTTCTGAGAGCATGTAAAAAGAATTATTGTTGCCTTATACACTGCTAAAAGACGTTCTTCCATAGTGAGTGGGTAAAGGAAAAGAAAGAAATGATATTACCTGAATAGTACTTCCAATTTAAAATCTCTAATGAAATTTCTTTATTAAGTGGAAAGTGTCCTAAACTGGATGCTAGTAAAATGTATTCATAAAATTTTAACATGTACTGATAACCATATTTAAATGAATAGAGTACTTCATTATGAATCTGAGCCAGCTACCTTTGATAAAATAGTGTTCTATTTAGCTTTATGGGTTAAGGTAGTTTGGTTGACTACTTCTGTGCACAAGATAAAGGTAATTTTTGGTTGTAATTGTAATTATTTTAATGTGACTATTTTCAAGGCTTTTCCAGAACCATTATATACATATGAAATGATTTAAATTATGCATTCAATGACATGTAATTATGGGGTTTTAAAACAATCAGAGAAGAGTGTGTGATAGCTTGTATAGCTGTGTTTGTGAATGACGTAGAGGCCCTGGGCACGTGAGGACCTGAGGGTGTGAAAGTATAAGGGATGTTCCTTGCACTTGTGGTGGGGCCTCCTGGGGAGGACCTGAGGTGGCTTCAGAATAAGGCCACTTAAGAGACGTGTAGGTTAATCCTAAAGGAACTGTAAGAGTTAGGTGTTTCCATATTTTCCTTTGCTTTTCAGATTTTCCCCTTGCTTTTCAGAAAGTAATGGCTTAGTCAACTAGCATGCTTCCTGTTAAGGAGTGTATTTGAATTGGTTTACTGATGAGTTTGTTGAATAAATCTTAATGCAGTTTACCTGTATCCCTTAATGAAGTTTTAAACATCCTTAAGAGTGTTCCATTACCTATACAACCATCTTCTAAGGATATGCTTAATTGAATTTGTCAGATGGGATTTAAAACTTTCATAATATATGCAGAATAAGCCTAATAGGTTTTGCTTTGGAATATGATAACCAAGGGACATTTTAATTCCTCAAGATAACCTAGAGTATATAATGTTTCTTTCTCAAATTGCTGATAGAATTTTTAGTTCCTCTCTCTTCCCCCAACCACGAAAAAGATGAGAACTGTGGAAAATGAGTATTTTACGGTGGATGCTCCAGTTATGTTTCTCCTGGATATAGAAGCTTGAAGCTTTGAAATGAGTAGGCATGTATGTAGGTGACAGGATGCTTGCAGAAATGAATACTGTAGATGCTTTTTAATGGCTTAACATAAATACGGTGTACCCAACTCAGTACAGTAGTGTACAAATTGCTTTTGCATGAATGTTACATTTGTGGTTACTCTGGAAATGAGAGAATTTCATTGACATTCTTTTAGATACAAAAATAAGTTAATATTTGTGATCTGCATTGGTGGGAAGAGGAAAACTTGAGAGAGAAGAGTTCCTGAATTTTAAAGCATTTTTAGCCTTCAAGGCAAAGGTGCTACTTAAAAATAAGAATTTTACTTGTTAGTTTTAAGAAATTCTTAAAGAATTTGGCTATGACAAGTGGAATTCACAGTATATACTGGCATTTGTATAGAGAAGGCAGATGGAAAGGGGATTTAAAATGCATTTTTTCTTATCTTTAGTACTATATATTAATAACAAGCCCCATCCTTTTGGATGGCGTACTGGTTCTGCCTGGTTTGGAGTAAACTTTCTTCAGTAGCAGCCCATATGGTGCTGTGTTTGGAATTTGTGACTAAAAGAGTGTTGATAACCCACCAATGTTTTGGCTGATGCTGAGCAGTGCTTGTATAGCATTAATGCTGCCTTTTCCTCACTGATTCACCCCCAGCCCTCCCCAGTGTTATGCCAGGAGCTGGGGAGGCACCTGAAAGAGCTGGCCTGGATTGGTGAAAGCACTGTCCCATCACAAGAAACATGCTTGGAGTATTTTTTTTTTTTTTTTTTTTTTTAAAAAAAAAAAAAGGAAACAAAACTAGTGTAGTTTTTTTTTGTTGTTGTTTTTGCCTGGCGTTCTGAGGTAGTTGTTGCTTGGAGACTGGCTGGGCATCAGTCTGCTTGTGGGAGGTGGTGAGATGCCTTTGCATCACTTGTTTGTTCTCCTTCACCATTTCCTTTGCTTAGTAAACTGTCTTTATCTTGACCTAAAAGTTCTCTTGTTTTTGCTCTCCTATTCTCTTCTATCCTGTTGGGTGTGTGAGTGAGTGGCTGTGTGGGTGCTTAGCTGCTGCCTGGGGTCAACCCACTACAGACAGGTACTTCATAACCTACAGTAAGAGTAGAAAAAATATGGTCTTTGTGTGGCTGGCAGGATTCAGCTTTACTCGAAAGGGAATCAGAGAATGGCTTGGGTTGGAAGGGACCTTAAAGATCATTTCGTTCCAATGAGAACTTGTTTGTATGCTGAATTAATTAGACTGTGCATGGGAATGCATAGTTAAACTCAAGTGGCCCTTAGTACTTGTGATCATAAGATGATATAAAAGTAGAAATAACAGGCTTAGTTAAACATTAATACAGTTGACCTTGTGTAAGGCTTTGCCTCAAGAATATTGACTCAAGAATATTTGTTATATTAAAAAGAACAAAAACCAACATCACCTTTTTTCAATGTGTGTGCATTCTAGAAATATACAAGTTATCTAGCAGACTACATTGAGGCACTATTAAATAAGTATCTTTATGAAGCATGAAGAAGAAATGTGACAATGGAGACAGTTGTGACTTGTGAAGTTCTTGGCTGTAGATGACAAAAATGGATGAAAAAGGAATTGCTTCATCCTTGAGACCTGCCAAAGTGAATGAGCTGTTGGAGATAAAACCGAAGTGCTGGTAATGCAGCCAGGTGAGCAGACATCTGCAGGACCTGTGCACGGAAAGGAGTAGTTTCTTTTAGTCACTCAGACACAGTCTGAGAGCAGCCAGACCTTTGGTCTAAGCTCTTATGTCAGTAGTAGTTTCTCTGCAGCTTTTGCTTTTTATGGATTTTAAAGTTAACGAATGTTAACTTTAAATGAGCTGTAGGGTTCCAAGTTCACTTGGGGCTGTTACAACCAGGGAGATTTAGGGACCTGTCATAGCAAACTTATGAAAATGTATTTATGGAACTTAATTTTATTCAACTGTCTTGGGTTGTTTTTTTTTTTTTTTTTTTTTTTGCTTTTTCCTTTGTGAAATCTTATGCTTTGATAATTTTGTATAAATATAAATATATTAAATATAAATATTAAATATATATTTGTCTGAGTGTGTACTCATTGACAGAAACACAATGACAGATTAATACTGAAACTTTACTTATTGAATTCAGTATTCTCAAGAAATACTTGAAATAGTTACTAGACTAGTGGCTTTTTTTCTGTTCTTCCCATGAGGAAAGACATGCAAATTGCTGCTTAGTGTGTGCTTTTCTATTACCTGGTTTTGGATCCCATAAAGTATTCCCCACACAAGCCTGAGAACTGCTATACACTCTTCAGGCTTTCAAGATTTGAGTCATGTTTCAACTATTTTGGGGTTAGGGGGTTGCAGTTTCTTGTGTATGTGTCATCACTTCCCCCTGCCCCCATAGTATTTTGGTGGGTTTTGGTTTTGTTTTGCTTTGTATCTTCTTTTTCCTTAGAACTCCTGGTAGCTTGCTCTGTTCTCATCCAGTGTACTGGAGGAATGCTCGCTGGAGATTGAGCAAAAGATGGATGAGTTTCAAAGAGAAGTTTAATCAAGCAAGCTGAGATGTGTATGAGCCAAGGGTTGGATAATTTTTACATATGCGCATTTTGAAATGCATGCTAATGTGACAAGATGACTGAACTCTTAAAATATTAAGATATTGTTTGATTAAAACTTCAAATGAAGTAACTGGGAAGTTGTTCAGCTGTCAAATTTGTATACAAACATTTAGAAATATTACTTAGAATTTTCAGCAACTCAGATTAACATATTCTACTTTGTTGGAGCAATTTTTAAAACACAACCTCATGGTGAACACAAGTTCCTTTACTCAGAGCTTTTAGACTGCTAAAGATCATGACAGCCAGTTTCTTTTGTGCTCAAAGGATTTTTTAATTTATTTTTTGTTATTTCCTTTCTCTGTTACACGGGTGGTCAGGGCAGCACAGCTAATTCTCATCCCACTGACAGCGGCCCTGACACCTGTCACAAGTACAAAGCACTGGAGGTGAAGCCTAGCTCAGCCCACTGGGAGAGAGCAGTTTGAGTCCTTGTATTATGCTAAGGAGGATGAATGATAAGATCTGTAATCAGAAGGAGATTATGAATTCATATGTTAAACTAAGGTATCGAAAGCTGCTGGCGTGTCCTTTCCCCCAGCCCAGGAAGGATTGCTCTCCTAGCTGAAGGCTGTGACATCTTTTTCTTCAAGGCTTCATTCGGTATTAGAATTCCAGCCTGATGTTTGTTCTGCTGAGACAAGAAACTTCTCTCCTATTTTTTTCATTGCTGCAATAGTTTGCATATGTTTGGATTTTATTAAAAGTGAACAGTTGCAGATTTTTCAATACTCATTTGATTACTGCCAAGACTGCCTGAACCCCCTAAAAGAAACACCCTCCTGTATCGGGTATATGATAAAGGTAGAATCTCAATGATTCTGCTGGGTGCTGTAGCAGTTTCTGCAAACCTCAGGATAGCCTAAGGTGATTTTGTTGCCTGTCGCACACCTCTGAAGCTCCCAGCATCTGGTCTGACAAAGCACGTGTGCTACAAGCCCTGAGACAGCTACAGCTAGGGGATGGTATTTGGAAGGTAACAAGTATCGGTGATGTCCTTGCTGAACTCAACGCTCATTAAACACCTGTTTTAATTTCTCATTTACTTCGCTAGCATATGAGCAAGGATGCAAACTGTCTTGCAGAGGTGGTCTTAGCATGTAATAGTGAACAACAAAGTCAGTCGTGCATATGGTACAGGTTCTGTTTGTACAAAACACTGATCGTTCTTGGTAAGAATGTCTCAAGTGGGAAAGCTCTTCTGGTCTCCCAGTGTTTTAATGCATGGTGAAAATTCTGTGAAATTCCACTGAAAACCATAAAAATTATCTCATTTTTTCATCTTGGAAAAAAGGAATACTTTATAAGAGAGGTACTGGATACTAAATACTCAGATTTCCCTAAAACTGACTGAATATTAGCTTGATTTTCAGGCTTCCTAGCAGCTATAGAGTTAGTGCGTGGTAGATCATAGTTGAGATTGAGTGCTATTTAGTAATTAGGTTAATTTTGCCATTAATGCTGTGAAGCATGATGTTTATATCAGGTCTATTTTGAAACGTAGGAGGGCATGTATGATTAAAGTAATCTGATATAAATAGTTCTACAATTCATTTTGTATCATCGTACGTAGGTTTTTTTTTTTTTCTCTGATAAGACCTACAAGTAGAACTTATCTTTATGCTGTTTTTTTCCTCTCCACATCCTGCCTGCATTGTCCCAAACTTGTTTTATCCTGAAAAAGTGGTACAACACAACAAAGCACGTTGCAGCAGTCGAAAAACTGTTATCATGTCCTTGTTTCAAAACTCAGGCAAGCAAAAAATAAAAAAATAATAAAAAAAAAAGTGTTCCAGGTCCTAAAAGCCATACTCCGAAACTGTTTCACACACTTCGAAAAATGACAAATTTGTTGCAAGACCTTTCATGATGCATCTGAAAAGGAAAAGGGAGCAGAAAAGGAAAAAAAAAAAAAAAAAAAAAAAAAAAGCTGGAAGTGCTTGTATGACTAGTGCTAATACCCAGTGCTTGTGCAGCTCTGAGGATTTAAGGTCACCTTGCTTCATGCCAGAGCTGAAGAGTAAATCACAGGCATTATTGTGTGAACACATTTTGGGGGGGTGGAAATATATAAAAACAATGAAAACTTGCAAATGATTTAAGTTAAGGAGTAAACGTGTAATATGTAGTAAAGGGAAAGCTCTTAAGTTACTTAAAGATAAAGGCAATAGCATTTGCTGGCCCTATATGAAGGGCATGGAATCAGTACAAGGAAGCATGTATTATGCTAGAACGGACATGTTCCCTTCTTCTGTTTGGCATTTCTGTTTGTAGAACAAGATTTTTGGCAGTTGTCCATGCTCAGTTCAGTTCCATGGCACACGCAGAGCGGGATGAATCGGAATCACTGCGTGTGACCGGGCCAGTAATGCAGGACGCTTGCTGTTGGCTTGCTTAGTGTAGCTCTGATATGAGTGTGTTGCAGAAATGCTCACGTGGAAATCCTGGACGAAGATGTAGGTAAACAACAAATGAGGCTCCTAGGGGCAAATGATAACGAAGACTAAGATTCAAATTCCTATACTGAATATGTGATTAGAATACATTTGTTACATACTTATTTCGCTACAAAAAGATAACTTTAATTGACTCTTATGAAGCACTGTATATTTTTTATTAATTGTTTATATTAAATGCATAACAAAGTTAATCATCTGCTCAGTTATTTGATGTCCTGAGGGATTTCTTTGTTGTTCTTTAAACATGTTTAAGCAGTAGTGCTAGAAGTAGGTAACAAAAAGCATTTTATCTTGATAAATAGTGTGGTGATTTGCATATTTCTTTGTTTTCTTCTCAGTAGTTATTTTCTTCAACACATTTCTTTATTTTAAAGAAATTACTGCCAAATATGGTTAAATTACCCAGTTAGCAGTTAACTCCAGAGTAGTTGAGTTAAAATGAAACAAACACAACATTTTAAAGTAAACATTTTTTTTTTCCTTATCCATTGACCTTTTTTGAAGGTTTTTATACTCTGTGCTGCTGCCTGATTACTTAGGGATTCAGTGAGCAGTTTCCTTGAAGGCTATTCTTTCTCCTAGCCATTGGCATGAAAATACATCTGTGCAAGACTTCTTTTGATCTTCAGAGAGCTTTGTAAAGATAGATTAAAAAGAAAGCTATCAGACATCTCTTCCCAATAAAAATACTGCCTATGATTTCAAGTCAGATGGTGTTTTGGAGGGTTTTGTTGACTTTCTTTTTTTTTGTTTGTTTTTAGGGAATTGAGATTTGGAGTACTGATCATAGTTGTGTTTTGTTGCTTTTTTTTTTTTTTTCTTTAACAAAAATTGAAAATAAATGTGCCTGGTACCCTTTGGAAGGGAGAAGCCAAAGCAAAGAACAAACCAACCCTCTGTGGAATGCTTTATATTAATTCAAATCCAGAGGGATGATAAATGTAGTACCCTCTGGACAAAGTGACGTTTAAAGAGGCTAGCAAGGGGCTTGGTTCCAGTAAAGTAATTAAAACTGAATCTGTCTCTAATCTGAGCTTAGCTTTATATTGAGGTGCTTATGTTCAGACAAATCAAAATTCGTTCTTGCAAGTTCAAAAAAAAAAAGTCTATGCTTACAGACTACATTATTCTCCAAAACTTTTAAACGATACATGACTTTGTGGTTGTGTGCCTACAGTGCCTTTAATATGAAAATCCACGTTTACATTTTTCTTCATTTGAGACTTGTATTGAAATTCCTATGTGTATTCCAATTTGGGTTGTACCTTCAAATAATCTATTTGTGTTTTTGACCCATGAAATCATTCACTTTGCTTTCAGTAGTTGGGAACACTTCCTACTGGGGGGAAATTTTTGAAGCAACCAACCGTCTGTGTGGTGTTCACAGGGATAAGCACCAGAAATGCATCGTGATTTCCAGATAGGGTTCTCTTAATGGTTATATGGAAATATGCAATACGGACTATTGCAAATTATATATACATATAGGCAACAAAATTGAGTTGTTTTTATGTATTACCTAAATACAATAACATTGTATTTAGGTAATACGTAACATTGTAGGTAATACAATAACATTGTATTTAGGTAATAACATTATTACCTATTATTACAATGTATTATAACATTGTATTTAGGTAATACAATAACATTGTATTTAGGAAATATTTACCCAATGTGGATGATACAAATCAGGATATCCAGGATATCAGTTGTGCGTTTCATTTGCGTGTCTGTACCTCCAGTTGTGTTCTTCTGAGACACTTGGCCTGTGGCCGGTGAAATGTCCTTTCATATTCCCGAATGCCTTATTTGTGACATTTTTCTAACTATTACTTTTTAGTTTAATTGCGGATGTTACACCAATGCCAGTTGTTACTGTTTCTCAGAAACCTAAGTGCAGGCAATGTGACTTAAAGAGCAGCACAAGGACTTTAAGGCTTGCTGAATGTGAAGTCAGTACACAGAATCAATGGGATTTATAACCCTTATCGTTTGATCCATTCTTTCTTCAGTTCATAATGGATCTGTTTAAGTTTCCTCATCTTCCAACAGAATGCCATAATCACCCAGCTCTAGGTTGTTGTTGGTGGTGGCAAAACTAAAGGCTGTTCTTTGTAAGGCCTGGTTTTCAGATTCCCACCCATGTGCCAGTCTTCATTGTGCCGTGCGGTGTATACCATGCACCAATAACAGTCCTCAGCACAGCTACAAAAGGAGGTACATATCACTCAAAGATCTCTTTTTGTCTTCATGCTTTTATCTCATACCTAATGGAGTTCACTTTTTTTTTTTTTTTTCCCCCATTCATTTTTCTGGTAAAAATAATGTAGGATAATCAGGAAATTTATCAACTTGATAATCAGTCTAAATCATTAATACCTTGAAACACTGGCTTCAGAACTAGCTTCAGGGGTGCACTGTTGCTAACCTTTTTTCTTTGGGGAACAGCTGGTGAGATTTTGGAAAGGGAAATAATTTTTATGACAGCCTTATTCAATTTAATTTCTCTTTGTTATAATAGAACTGCAAGTTACCAAAATCTGATGATGATTACTCACTAAAATGAGTTTTTATTACTTTAGTATATTACAGGTTTTATTGTCCTTACTGTTCCTAATTAGCTAACACAACTATTTTGATTTTTTGTATATAAGTGCTTATTAATTATTTTACCACGAGAAAAATGAGTGGGGTCCAAGTGTCCTATTAATTCATTTCAGCCTGAAAAAAAAATCTTATAATTAGCCTGGCAAGAGGAATGAGTGAAATTAGCTACTAATGAGAAGATAAGTATAGTAATCTTTTCATGATATAAAACTGTGATTGTCAGTAGGTAGTAATAGGAATTGAGAGTATATTTCATGGGACCTTATTTCTTTGTGTGAAATCATTAACATCATCTGATACTGTAAATTGGGTTATTTCACACCTGTATTTTTATCACTGACTGCTAACCCTCCAGCCACAGATATGGATAAGTTTTAGCTAATTAGAGAGTCATTAATGAAGCAAAGAATATGAGCAATCAATTATGGCTTGTTTTAGTAATCCAAACAAAAACTTAATTGCATAAATTTATCTTGTACTTTGAAGCTTTGACAGTATATTTGTGAAACATGGCAAGAATGTCAACACTTTGTAAGTAGCAGGTGTGACCTATACAAGTTTTTCTAATGTTCAGTTGCAAATTGCTTGACTTGTGATATAAAATGATAGATTAATGGCTTGTTAAAATCCACTTTTCTGTAAACAAGAACTTCATTCCAGCTTGGTTTGCATCATTTGTATGGCAGGTTTTATGAGCAATAACTTGTCTTGTTCTTTTGACATGATGCTGATTTACAAGTTAAAAAGGTTCTATATAAACAAAGTGAAGGATTTCCTCACCCCCCACACTTCAACTGTATTTTTCTTATATGTAAGAACTGCATGTTCCTGAGTCTTAACCATGTGATTTTTCTTCTTCCTTCTTCTGTCTAGGTCTCTGTGGTAAAATAAGCTTTCCTGTTGATTTTCTCTTATTTAGGTTCCTTTAATACTTAGGTTTCTTTAAATTTCTTCATATTAAATAATAGTAAAAAGTTCCCATTCTGGGTTTGTCTCAACTCTGTTAGCTGTGCAGTGGTAACTTGGGTGAAATTAGCTTTCTGCCCTAATAGTACTGTGGTATTGCTCCTGTGTGTTTTTGTCACAGTGCAATTCACTTCCACTGAGGCCACGGCTAACCAGGGACATGTACGACTGCTGCTCCTCGATGTGAGGTCGGGGAAAGGTGGTACAGGCCTGGGAGCATGTTCACAACACAGCAAAGCTTCTCGGTAGGAGCAGCTGTGAAGTAGCTTTTTGGATGTTGCTTGCTGTCGGATGGGACTGAAGCTTATGCTGGCACCTGCAGGAGCTGTTTGAAGGAAAAATAGAATAGGAAACTGCAGCTGGAGTAGGCTGCTGAGTACACTATTTCTGCCCGAATACTTTGTGTGTGCTGTCTAGCAATTGGATTGAGCCCAATGTTATGCCAAAATGAACGGCAATGCCAGCTCCATCAAATTAAAAGGCCTTTCTGATGAATAAACAAAACACAAGTAGGCTACTGTTTAGATTTTGGTTGATATTTCTGGATGAGTTTGCAGTTGTACTTCTATTAATCTTGGAGATAAGAATAAATTAGTCCTGTATTGCAACTAAGTTTGCCTTACTGTGACTGTGATGTGAGTATACCAAGGGATGCCAAGGAACTAACTTTTCCCCTAGCTTAGAAACTTGGATGTATAATCGTACAGTCTCAAATGCATATTAATGATGTTTTTCATATATTCTTTCTCCCCTAACACGGATGCTTAAAAGGCTTCCACTAAAGGTGCAGATATATAAAAAATAAATAAATAATAATAATATTTTTTTAGGTCGTGATGTGTTGGTGTTACTGCTAACATCTGGATGGGATTTATTTAGCATGACACCACTGTCCTGTAGTGGAATTATTAACCTTGCTTTTGTTACCACCTGATTAAGACACAAGGGAGGAAGATGTTCCTATCATTGTACAGTCATTTTCCAGAGTGGGATTTAGCACTAAATAGCTCAGGTGAGAACAAGACAGCTTGTACTGAGAAAATGCTCAGAGCTGCGATAGGATGTCCCTGGTATCCTTGAGAAAGTGTTAAGCATCCGTCCTTCACTTCGGAAAGATCTGCAAATCATACTGTATGCTTCGTGTCTGCTAGGTATCTCCATTTCGACACCTGTTGGTAGGTTTGGGGATTATTTTGGTTAAAGAACCAGTAATTTATCTGCTTCCTTTCAGAAATAAAATAAAATAAAATAAAAAATGTTCATTGTCCCGAGTCTGAAGAAACAAATTTTGAGAAAGCTCTGAAAATTACTAAATATCTAGTAATATTTCAGTAAGTTTTATGTAGTTTCAGGACCTTAATTATTAAAGAAAAGTTTTCTTTTTTTTTCTTGAAATAAAAAGTAGGGAAAATTCTAGACGTAATCATTTTTTAAATAAAGCTGTGTCAGTTATTTACCAGATAAATATTAAGCTGATGAAAATGAAGAAGGGATATTAAGCTGTGAGTACTTAAAATTAGGCACTGATCTGTCTTTTATCCAGAGATACAAAAACGATTTTTTCAGAAGTGAAAAGTTAAAAGCTTTCTTATATGAAAACATGTAGCAGGAAGCTTAAGAAACTTTCTTCCAGTAAAACCAATTACACCCGTCAGGCATGAGGCAACAGAAGGTTAACATGAAAAGAGCTAATTGGTGGGTGGTGCTGTAAATGATGGTGTTTTTTTGCCTCTTTATTCCTGTTGAAGGTAATATCAAGAATGATATATTATGCATTTTCTCCTTGTTTGTGTTTTTTTTTTTTTTTTTTTTTTTTTCCTGTAATATTTGGTTTAGGTGGCAATTAGCTGTGAAATATGTCTTCAGCGAAGTGGGGGCTTGTCAGTGACTATTTAATTCTGTAGCTACAAGGCTTCCTTAGCTATGGTATGGGCACCTTAGTAAATGAGTTACTAAATAGCTCTTAAAGGAACTAGAAATGTTTTGGGTTGATATTCTTCCTCATCGAAAGGCATTTAGAGGAAAGAAGAATGATTCTACTTACTTTCCTTCAGTTCCCAGCATCTTTAACAGAACAACTGTCTGTCTTGCTGAGATGTTACAGGTGTTTTCTACTTTTTTTTCTTCATCACATCCTGATATGAAAATACATATATTACTGTTTTAATATATATTTTATATATATATGTTATATATATGTATGGTTGCTTAGTTGGGCCTAAAGAGATTATTCTGGGTTGCCCTGTTTTCTTTACCATCTGGGGAGGACCTTTTGTAGATCCTATTTTTAGGTCTAAATTTATTTCCTCCTAAACACCAAAAAAAGATTGAAAGTATTTTATCCCTAGTGTCACAGTGCTGTTACAGGTCCCTGTTGTATTTGTCAAGCTCTGTACCATGCTTACAGGCTGGCATTGCTTTCCACCAGTAACTAAGCCACTCGGATTACTTACTTCAAAACCCAAAGTGTAAATTCGGTAAGGATAGGAATGTCTTTGGAAGCAGCCAGAACCAAACTTTTAATTGCTGACAATTTGAGAAATGTTATACTGTCCAGATCAAGTATGTGCAGCGTATTTTGCAGCAAGCCTCTGCTGAAGCTACAGAGCTGGTTTGTGAATCAATAAGACAAGGTGAATGTCCGACATCCTCTATGATTAGCTTCCCAGGCATGAAAGGAAGGGCATGCCTATGCGATGAAAAGGATCTGACCAGAGTCACAGCCTGTAAAGACTTCTTGGGTCCAACTCTAAAGTACTTAACTTAAACAGCAGCAGTTTAGCCAGAAGTAGCCACAGTAGCCCAATATTCTGCACAAAATGGCCACCAGAGTATTTAATCAAGTTACTTGACAGATTTTTCCAAATCACAGCAGCTTCTTGCTCCTGTAGATATGCTGTTGTTGGTTCGTAAACTTACAAGTTTAAAGTTATTGTCACATTCAGTAGAGCCAATATAGCCTGTATTGCCAGTGGCATTGCAATTACAGCTTGTAAATCACTTCTTAAATTGCAAACGTGAGACGTGGTGTGTGGAGTGGTCCATTCAGTCACGTTGGGAGGCCAGCCTCCTCCTCGGACGTGCTGTCTGACACCGAGAGCTGTGCTTTGCTCCCCTTCGGGCTGTCAGATGGGGCTCACGCTGCTGCTTTGTCCCACAGCCTTCCTGAAACTTCAAGATCCCATCTGCCTGTTAATACAATCAAGTTGCTGATTTATCGAGCTGTGTTTGAGGATTATACCTGCTGAGTATAAGGGAATAGGATTATTAACTCCAAAAATATATTTTTCTTTTTCAGTGGTCTCCACTGCATAACTTATGCATCCCCAACCTCCCAATTTATTAAAAGTTAAACTACCTTTTGTGTATGAACCCCATCTCTCCACCTGTGAATGACTACTAAAGCACTTCTCTTTGTACACATATCACAGAATTTTTTCTTAAATTCCTGCTTCATTTTTTAATCCTGTGGAGAGAACTATATTAGGAAAGCAACTCAAAAAGGAATACCGGTTCCCTTCTGAAAAGATTTTTGTGATTAATGATTATTGAGGAGCTGAAATATTTCTTAAGATTTTTTTTTTAAATATAGACTGGAGTAGAAGTGGAACACGTAGCAGCTAAGTGGAAAATATCTTAGTACTGACAACTTATGTAGAGCTTCATATCCTTAGGCTGTTA
The DNA here is from genome assembly GCF_963932015.1 of Anas acuta. NCBI lineage: Eukaryota > Metazoa > Chordata > Aves > Anseriformes > Anatidae > Anas > Anas acuta. The sequence goes on from NC_088993.1 coordinate 14,115,341, forward strand.
GGTAGGCTTAACCTGTTACTTAAAACTTGAGGAAAAAATTACATGCTTTTTTTATATGCAAAACGTGAGAACAAAGAAGAAGTGTTTTGTTCAGGGTCAAGGGGATTAGTCAGTGGCAAAGATATAAAAATGGAAGAAAGTCTTTATCCCTTCTTTATATTGCCTAAGTGATTAATGAAAATATGAAGTGAATTCATAAACTTATACTTATCACATCATGAAATAGCCATTTAAAGTTACTCCCAAAATAAGAGGAGAGAAAGCTATATTGTAACGGAAGCTAAATGAGCTAAAATCAGTGGCAACAATTACATGAACCAGAGGCTTTGTTTGGTGGTAAGGATTAGCATGAAATATTTTTCATGCTTTCAAATCCTCGGGATCCTTCTTTATTCTTTATAAGGAAACCAGAAAGAAGTATTTAATTGAACAGAGTATTATGTCATGTTTCAAAATTCAGAAGGGATATTAGCATTAATATTTGTAAGGGTAGGTAGCAGCAAAAGATTAGGGCCTGATTGGTGAGCATGGAAGTTTACAGGTTAGAAAGCTCAAGAATTATAAGGTCGAGCAGTGCTATTTGTGGTACGGATGTTGGGAAGAGATGGAAAAGAACACAGCATAGTTTTGTAAAGCTGATGAAATATAGTTGACTGGAATGTTTTGTTTGATAACTTATATAAAAATATGAATGCTGGTCTGTTCTTTTAAAGGCCTGTTTGCCTGAAGAGCTGGCTTTATTTCAAAAAAAAAAAAAAAAAAAAAGGCAAGCCCCAATGCTACTGTCACTCATTGTGTGGGATCACCAGCAATGCTTGAGGTGATGACCACACATATAAGACGCAAGCATGGCTTTTCTGCTTTCTGCAGACCCGTGCTTTGTGGAACCTCTTTTGCTTGACTTGAAATTTAGTTTACATTTCAAAGCTGTGATATCTAAGAAACCTTCCAATTGAGTTAAGCAAGAGTTGTATATTTTACTATAGTTTTCATACATTCCTCTTTCTGAGCGACTTTTATGCTCTACGTGCTTTCTCAAGATGTCTGTCTTTGCTGTAGGGCAGATGAGGCATTCACAGTCATCCTCGGTGTTTAACCTGTTAATCTTATTCTTCACTCCTCCCCTATTCCCATGAAGGCTTCTTAGAATCATCTGTTAATTTGCTGGATACATATAAACTCTTCAGGAAGGTGCAAATTTAGATGGATGAATCAGTGGAGAGTCTTTTTAATTTAAAAAATGTAATTTAAAATTTTTACACAGAAATACAAAGCACTGGAGTTAAGGAACTTGCAGCTGTGTGTTGTATTAGTACAGCACTTACTGTTAGCGATTTGTCTTCTGCTTTTATTCATGTGCAGATATCTCTGGTAATTTTATGTACAGAACAAGTGCTCAGCAACAAGCAGTCAAGGCCTAGAATTTCCTGAACCAGTCTGATGCCTACCCAAGGGACTGGGAGAGGCCTTAGGGAAAGAGCCTCGGGCCCTCTGCTGTCAAACCCCAGAGCTCTGGAATTCTGTACAAGCTCAGCGACACAAAGGGGTGATTTTTATTCACTGAGAAACTCTGACTACCTTATACCTCTCCTAGCGCAGCATGAATAAAAACAGCACAAGACATTAATGCATCCGAAGGTATTTTGCAGACTGCTGTTGAATTTGAATGCTTTTCAATTTACTTGGACTACTTTTCTTCATTTCACCCAGATACTTTAAACTTAGTTTTAAGTCAGTAGAATGAAAAGCAACACTGATCTAATTTAGCAGTAGATTATGTACTAAAACCAAACGACTCTACGACGTTTAACCAATGTATTTCTGTAATTTGTCCAGACAAGTCAAGAAAGATGCACAAGTCTCTTGCTGGTTTAGTAGGAAAATGTAGAAGAGATGTTCTGACAAATAAGTGGAGACTTACTTGTCCAGAAAGTCTTGAATTGACTTGTTGATGTTCTAATGGAACCACAAAAGTGGGCCCTCTGAAAATGTGCTTTCCTTCCTGCTGAAAGAAAAGGGAGTACCCTGCAGTTTATGGAGGAAAAAAAAAAAAAAAAAAACTAAGAAAGAACATGTGGTTTTTATTGTAAAAGAAGAAACTGGTTGAACACAGAATGAGATTTAAACAATACCCTAGGAATTTGTGATTAGGACAATGAATTGCCTTTCCTAGCTCTCACATTTGCTTTCAAACAGCATGTTTTGCGTTTCTTAAAGTTTAAGTCATGTTTTATTACTTATTATGAATCTAATAAATTTGCAGTATCTAAAAGTCTAAGAAATTTTGTATCACAAGTGCATTTGATATTGAATGGGCCTACTTTGCCATACACTTATTGAACTATATTTTTAATAGCAGTTGGTGAAGCATGCAAGGCTTTCTTTATTAGCTAAGCTGAGAAATACTTTTGTATCTTTAGACAGTAACATTGCAGTCATGAAGTGTAGCTCTAATTTTCTTCATATGTGGTAAGGATATTTGTTTATGTCAGAGGATGCATAGTTCCAATTTTTTGTTTTCGTTGTTTCTTTGAAAAGAAATTGAATGGAAAACAGTTTTAGTTAGTAATTTACTGCATGTAAATTATGGGCTAAGTATCCCATTCAAATAGTGTTTCAATATTTTAGTGTTTCTGTAGTAAATTATTTATTAGTACTCAGGCTATTAAACAACACAGAGCTACTTCTTCTAATCCATATTTTAAAGGGAAAAAAACACACAGGTACATCTGCTTGTTCTCAGTTGAGTCCTATCAGTTCTGTTATTTTTAATTATGGTGTTAGGGAAGACAGGTAAAACTCTGTGAAACCACTTGGGAGGATGCTGAAAGGCAGCAGACTTTAATCTCCTATGATTCAGCGTATGTAACCAAAACTGACATAAAAGCACCAAAGAGAAGATCTGGGTATTTTCAAACTTTACCTGCAGACAGTTTGAATTAGTACTTGGTTTTAAGTGTTTAAATTTCTGTCATTTTTTTCCTTGCAGTGTTATAATATGTACATCTCCATATGTACAATAACAACAATAATAAAAGTAACAAAAATTGGTAGTCATTGGTATTTTTGAGTATCTGGAGCAGCAGGAGAGATTATTTTATGAGTGGCTGTACAATACTAGTTATGATACAGAAGGAATTTGGTATTTCTGTCCCCTCAAAGAGATGACATTTAATTATGATAATAACTTTTCTGATAGCTGATACACAGTATGGTGTGCATTAAAATTATGCAGTCTGTGGGAAATTACATGAAAATGTTGTTTGCAGATGCAAGGAAAGAAAATACCTCCCCACGGGAGAAACTTGTTGGAAATTTCTTTTGGCTAAAGGGGCAATACAGCATAGTTTTGGTTCTTGAATCTTTCCACAAAAGTGGTAAAAGATAACTTGACACTGTCAAATGTGGTAACCTCGCCTAATTCCTGCACCACATGTCTTCATCCCTGATGTGCTCCCCTCAAAGAGATGGGCTGGGAGCATCGGGAGCTCTGGATGTGACGCCTTTTGCGGCACTTTCCCACCAACAGATGCAGTGACCTTATCATCTAGACAGCTCAATCCTGTGTGACAGGCTGGCCATCTGGCTTGTATTGATCATAATTGATTTAAAGAAAGTGATCCTCCAAAGCTTGCTGCCGTTAAGCCCCACAGCTAAACGGTCGTTTTATTTGGAAACTTTAACCTTTAGGGTGTTTTTTTCACTCGTTTCAATCAGATTTCTAAAATATAATCTGAAAATGTCCTCTGGTTGTAAACTGCTGTTGTCTTTCCAAAGCACCGCGTTAAATATCTGAGGTGACTCAAATTCCAGAAGGATGAGAACAGAACTGGAGCTGAAATGGTAGACAACGATTCACAGGTCCTGAAGAGTGACAGGGTCTTTTCAACAACTTTCCGAGTAAAGAAATTTATATCCAGTTCTCCAGCTCTTACTGTTCTTATATAAATACTACCTGTATGAAAATGCTCCTATCCATAATTTAAACTATCTTGAAATAGTTCACTGGCGGTATATTCCTGTCTATTTCTCCATATTTTTTTTTAGGCCTGAGGTAAATCAATACTTTTTTTCCAGTTGTGTTTTTGTCTGCAATGCATTTATAATGTTATAACTTTAACTTATTTCATTTTTTACATTTCTAATTTGAATATGTAACAACATTTCATTTAAGATGTATTGCTTTCAACGGAGTGTAAATCCTACACTAAAATCCTGCAGCATGTGTAGTAGAGAGGCAGCCACAGAGAGACCTTGTAATGCAGAATGTATAAATGCTGTCCCTTCTGGAACACGCTGAAGCAGTAAATAAGCATCTCTTCACTGAGAAGTGAAACTTCTGCTGTCTCCAGGGGTTGCTGCTATTGTACAGAGAGGCTGAAGCATAGGTTTGCTCGGAAGCTGAAGTGTGTTGTATCTCGCTGAAGCAGCAGAGCAGCCACCATGGTTCAAGAACTGAGTGGACACGGGGTCTGAACCCTGTTTGCATTCCTAAGGATGATTTCTTCGAGTTCACCAGGAGGACAGTTCTAAGGAAACTTGCAATTTTGTTCTTTGTACCTTTTTTGAGGATGAAGGGCTTTAGCAACCAGGGGTGTCAGTTCAGCCCTCTTAGAAATTCCAGAGGGAAGATTTTCAGAATCACATAGGGAAGACCTAACTGTCCTTCATATCTTCTGAAAACCCGTGAGAGCTGAGGAGGGACTTCAGGTATGAGACAATGTGATGTGTGATAGAACTTTTGAAAGGAGGATTTTTGTCTCAGGTGGTTTAAAGCAGAATAACTTAATATTGTGGGACATTTGTATTAATAGCATTTTATGTGTGGTCTCAACGGGGAGAAAAGGCAGCACATAAAATACTGCATAATGTAAAGCATATATATGCAATAAATTACGTATTTTAAAGGTGTCATCAGTCAATTATGTAAAGGGAACAGTTCAGGTTGGATGAGAAATGGGTAGATCTGGGATGAATAAGAACAGAAATGAAATAAGCATTGGTGGTCCCCTAGAGCCAAAAGGAATTGAGAGCCATAGTGATTGAGCCCACTGATAAAGTTCATATAGTCCTTTGCAGATCAAATCCACATAAGGAACGGTGTTAGGGGAGCGTCACTATGAGGTACCCTATATGCCTGGCTTCAGGTAAAGCCCGTAGAGGTAAATGTAGCTCCAAATACTGGGAATGGCTGAATGGGGCAGTCAGCATTGAGTTTCACATGGAGGAGGACTTACTCTGGACACTTGACTCTCCAGGTTGAATAACTAGGGCACATTGAGAATTTTAAGTGAAAGCTATTAGGCATTAATTGCATGACATTAGGATGTGGATGAATTGGGATGAATGCGACATATCAGAAAAGCACTCTCTGTTCTGGCGATGATGAGTCTGAGTAAAGCAGCACTTGCTGGCAACCCTGAGAGACTTGTGAGTTGCTGCAGATAAACAACCCTCAAGTGCCAGGCACACCAAACACTAAATACCATCCTCCTACAAAGACCACCTCCACCCCCAGGGCTATTTAATGGACACTGATTTCTAGGGCTTAATTTTTCAGTCCCTTGCAAAAAGTGAAAATGCAGTCCTTTTATTGCTGCTTAATCTGTTTCTGGGGAAACAGTTACCTGGAGTTTCTCTGGACATAATATGTTCGTTACCCAGCATGAAAATGGAATGGGTAGTCCTGAAGGACATTACTGTGAGAGCTGTGCTAAGTCCTCCCAGACACGTATGCGAAATATGCTGCAGTGAAAACACGAGTGCTGCAAGTGGGAGGCAGGTGATCTCAGTGGAGCTTGCCAACAGGTGGGGGAATCAGGTAGGCTATCACAATGCTGTCGGAAGGAGACACATGGGACAAGGAGATGTGTTATGGAAACAGTGGGAAGAGGAGATTTATTAGTGTTCAGGGAAGTAGGTATTGATGCTGCTAATACAATACCTGCCTGTCACACGGGCAAAGTGGTTAGGATATGGCATACTGAAATTATTTTGCTAGCCCCCAGCAATCAGTTGTTAAACGTCTATTCCTATTTTGCCTTGGATAAAAGCCATCTCAAATCATAACTAAGTCGTATGATATTATAGCTTTGCTTAAAAAGAACAAAAAGGTCTTAGGCTCTTGATGGTGCCAATTTATTTTCACAAGAAGACGTGTAGAATATCTGAAACTTTTAAAAGGATAAAACTGAAATTCACATACTGTGGTGTCAGTAAGGGTGGTATCAAAGGGAAAGATACCAAAACAAATTCAGAGCAGAACTTGCATGTAAAATACAAAAATAACTGCAAAACACAGTAAACTAGTATAAGTTATTGGGATGGCTTGGGTGCCTATAGGAAAAACATTTATTTAACATCAGAGAATTTAAGAAGAAAGTTTATTTACAGCATGAACAGCAGAGAATGATTGATAATACAAAAGTAGATGAGATAACCAACTCCCTTGGAAACCTGTTAATTGTTTAGACTTTATTTAGGTCTGGGTAAAGAGAAGTAAGGGTATGTTAAGGTGTCCCCTTTCTGAAGAAGGTTATATATGCCTCCTTGTGGAAATTATTGACATTGTTCCTTTGTCTAAATAGAGATAATGAACAGGTAGGAAGGCACTCGTACTGTCTTGAGTGTCCGATAATTGCCTGTACTCGAGGTTCTCTAGTTTGGTTAGGCTGGGAACTAATATTCCCATGCTGTGACACTGTTTTGATTGTGCTGTATCATCAGATCAGCCACTAAATTGGCTGTTGGAAAAAGAAGTGAAGATTTTTCTTTTTTTTTTTTTTCCGCCGAAGAGCGCTCTTTTACAGTGACTGTATAATTTAAACTTAGATGAAATTCAGAGAGGTTATCTAATAGCATTAAATAAATCAAAATATTCTGATTTGCCTAAGAGGAGGGTGGGCGTTCTCTGGAGTGGCTCAAAGTGTTTGTAACGCAAGGTTTTAATGTACGCATGATATTGAATGGAAGGTTTAGGGAAAGATGCGTCTCTGTGTGAAAGGACAGTCACCAAAAGGGAAGGTTGGAGTGCTGCCCTTCTCTGAAGTGAGATATTTATTTACTTGTAACACGTGTGGATGAAGGTATCCAAGTATCTTGAAGGTCTTACAGAATCACAGTTTAGAAAACATGGCTCTTGAGGACAATATTTTTGAATTAATGTTGATCCAACTATTTCTGTCTTTATAATTCAAAGGTTTTTATGTTGGTTGAAATTACATCCTGGAGAAGTTTGTGTTATGTTTTTAAAGCATCATCAGACTTTGATCAATATTATTATTATGCTTTGTTTGAAAAATAATACTGCAGCATGCCCTTGCTTTTGCTTAAACATGTAATGACCTTGATGAAAATACAGTAATTTGTACAACTGAATTCCCTTGATTCTAGCTAATAACCTGAAATCCCACAGCAGTTTGTAGGGTTCTCCAAAATAGGCTCTATACCAGGCATTTCGAGAGCCATTCTACTTAACTACCTAACTCATGCTGAATTTCAAACACAAAAACTGTGTGTGTTGCAGGCTTAATGTAACAGGTGGGTCTTGTCATCCTGCTGATCTGACTGTTTGTGGAAAGCTACTGCATAATTGTTTTGAAGTAGAAAATTAACATTAAAGAGCTCGTTCCTGTCAGCTTTCACACTCTTCAGTTTTGGTTCCCAGGATTTTGAATTTTGTAGCCAATTTTTTTTTTTTTCTTCCCAGATGCTATATTGCTGCTTATCTTAAGAATTACTGGCTTTTACTTTTCAGCATGAATACACTGTGAAGGTACTTTTTAAACTTGTAAGAGTGAAGAATATTAGCTAAAAGCTAATGCTTTTTGAGATTGCATCCTTTTAAGATGGCTTTTAGGAACTTCAAATGTGTGCTAATCTAAATGCTGTGCATTTTACTTTTGAAAAGGCACTTGTACTAGTTTGCAGGTTATTTCTAGAGAAAATAAGTATTGATAACATTTAACAAAATGAGTCATTAAATTTGCATTTATTTTGGTTAGTATTTTCAGAAACTTGGGACGTATCTGACTTTCCTCAAAGGAGTGGGATCACTAATCACTGTATATAGTAGTCACTAGCCCTGTTTTAAATTCTTTAACTGTACAGGAAAAGACCATCTTGTGGACTTCAATCTGACTCTTTCAGTCGTGAGGAGAAGATCAAGGCATTAATTCTTGTCTTAATAACAGTGTTATGTATAAAAGAGCATTATAAAGATTGTCTTTAGAACCTGAACATTCCTGTAATATAAAAATTTCTGTAATACAAAATTATGAAAGAGTTGAAAGTAATGGTGGTCTGAGAGTATATTGCACAGACTTGCACAGAGTACTCTATTAAAAGATTGCTTAAATATTTCTTAGCCATTGTGTGCAACAGGGACCACAAATTCTGATTTCAAGTGTAGCAATTACAGAATTCCTGAAGAAGCTAAGCAGGAAGAGGCTGTAGGAGCTGATGGAGTTCAGCTTCTCGCTCGCAGCAGGGATATCTTCAGGATTAAATCTGTTACTCGTTATCTTGTCTAGGTGAGTTGCATGAAGTTTGAGTTAGGAGTACTGAGAATTATCCTCAAAACTGGTAAGTTCTTGATACTGTATTTAAGAATTCGAGGTTTGGTGGAGAACAGATGCTAATAGTGAATTTAAAGCTTTAGACACTGATTTTTGATTCTTTTCATTGTAAACTCTTATGTATGAAATAATGCATAAAGGTGTGTTTGTGTGTATATTATATATATATATATATATATACACACACATTTCACCTGTATGATAAACCTTGTTTTCCTGTAGTTGTAGTACTGCTAGCAACATTGAGTGCATTGTTTTAGGTATCGATGACATTGTTTCACCTACTGTGTTGGATTTCTGGTAATTAAAATTGCATAGCATTGTTGGGAAGCTTACTGCAATCACGTCCTCACTTGCAAATGATGAATACGTATAAACTAAAAATATTTAAATGATACGTAATTGCTAGGTTCTTGACTCAACAATTTAGTTAGCTCTAGGGAGAGGGAATGAAAAAGGAAAAATGTTCATTAGGGCTCAGGGATTCAGTCTGGTGTATTAGAAGGAATTGGATTATTCGGTTTACAGTGTTCTTAACAGATTCAATTTCAGCCGGAGATAATTGAAGTGTCGTCAAAGCTGCGTGCATCACTAAAGCATACAGAAAGACATATTCCCATGGGTTCAGTAAAACAATATAGAACAATGTGGAGTAGTTTCTCAGAGCTTTAACTGCCATTACATTGAGCCTGCTTTTAAGATATATTGCAGCTAACTTAGATAAATACTTTCCCATGTAGTTCTCAAAGAATGAATGTTTAGGTTGTTTTCACTTATTCTGAAGGAATCTGTTTTAACAAACTAAACCTAACGTCAAAATGTGTGACTTTGTAGTGAAAGATCACCCACGTTTCTGGTTAGTATATCTCTAAAATTCTCCTAATATTTTTTTATATCCTAATATAATATATCCTTTACATCCTAATTCTCTTAATATCTTAATCATCTCCTACAAAGGAAATTCTGAATTTTAAAACTTTTTTTTAACACCATGAATCATATCTGTAGAAAAAATATATTTTTTATTAGTGTTTATTGCTGGATCAAAATCTATGATTATCTAGGAAGATGTGTTGCAGAAACTTGCACAGGACTCTCACCAATTCAACTGACCAGGTCTCCCTTGTTCATACACTCTTGCATGGGCTTGTGTGCTTCAGGGATTGATCTTGTCAGCCAGCCAGGTTCTGATGAGGTGTCATAACTGGTAAACTCCTTTTGTGATGTAGTACAAAATGGGCTTAATCATATTTCCCTATGTTCTCATTCTGGTGAAGGTTTGAAGAGGACTATCTAGGCAAACTTCTGGCAAAATAAATAAATAAAATAAAAGGAAATTCCATGGGATCAAGATGGAGTTCAGTTACAGCAAAAAGCTAAAATTTCGTGAGCATTTCTAGTGGTTTCATGATAAAGGCCCAGCTGATATGAATGTGGAAAGGGCAGCTTGTTCATGATCTGTTCACAGATCATGAAATCATAATAATTTTGTGAGCCAGAAGAAGATGATACGAATAAAACAACAGAAGTACTAACATGTACGGGCTTTGAAAAAGTCATTCTCTCATTTGAGGACTTAATTAACCTGTGATGTTTCGTTATAGTTAGTTGTCTATACGTTGTGAATGTTGGGCCTACTGGTGGACTTTGGTCCAATATTTTATTGGGTTTTATTGCATTTCTATTGGGTTCACTGAAAACAAATGCAAGTAGTTCTTATGAAAGTAACTTCAGTTATATTATAGTCCTTTGGAATTGCTTCAAAATATAAATACTTCTCATAAATGTTAAGGTTTTTGTTTTATTTTTTTTTTTTAAATCTAACAGATCCCATCTGTATTTTCTTATAACAGACATCAAAGATGTTTTTAAAGTATTCTTTTTTCTGTTCTTCAGCTCTGAACGAGTCCATTAATTTATATACCAAGTAGAAAAATACTCTACATTTTACAGTAATGCCTAGTAAGATTGTTAGCAAAATGTTTAATCTTCCATAGAATTTAAGTACTCAATGTCTTTTATTCATTTGGAAAGAAGAAAAAAAATAAGGAAAAGCTTTTAGATATCAACAGAGAAAGTGATCCACAAGGACCACTTTGTAATCGTTTTAAAGAACGTTTTCGTAATGAAATCGATTATTGCTTTTAGAAGGCTCCTTAAATATTGTTCATCTAGACAGAGAAGGCTGTGGAGGATGCCATTGTAAGTATTGAACACAGCACTGGCCCAACAGAAACACCATATGGAACATCACAATGCATGTTACATCTGTAGGTAGGAACAGATGAAATGTTGGTTTAAGTTACTTTACCTCTGTCTATCTTTAAAATAAATAAATAAAAATCTTGGGAAGGGCAAGATTAGAAGGTATAATGATTTAAATGCCTGTAGTTAATTCTGTGTGAGACTGACAGTGGAAAAGCAGTAAGGAAGTTTCACAAGATAAAAGCTGGACCTTTGTGCTGTTTTCAATTCTCTGATTTCAAAGCTCTCTACCAGGATTAATATTCTAGGGCTCCATGTAACTCCCAGGAGGAAATGCAGCAGCGTTCACATTTTAGAGATGGGTAAATGAAATCTAGAGAGGTTATAACCCGTACAAAGCCACACAGAGACATTAGGCCTTTGGAGAAACAGGGAACAGAGAGCAAAATTTTACTATCTTGTTACCTGCTGTTACCCTGTGAGTAAAAGATCACCTGGAAGATAGGAAAGAAGCCCTCTGAGACTCCACTGTTTGTCCCTTTTAAACCATTTAATGGATTTATAAGTAAGAAGCCGGAGTCATTTCACCCAGGTCTTTAATTCCTAGTGAGTTATGTCATGTCAATAAAGCTGTTTTCTATGTGGCAGCGTGCTTATATTACCCAAGCGCACTTAGAAAGCTACGACTGCAAATACTGGAGAGTGGTGGCTCATTGGCACTCAGGTGATGTGTCTGCTGCTGCTTTGCTCTGCAAGGAGCAGTGAATGAGATCAAAAAGCCTCTTTCTAACTCTTCCTATTACACGGGGTATACCTCAATCATTAGTTCACTATGGAAAAACAAAACCTTAGACTCTAGGATGAGTTTGGTCTCTTCATTGTGCAGTGCAAAACAAGGAGGTTGGTCTGTAGCCCCAGCTGTTAAGTGCAGTGGCTGGCACAATCAGGCTGTAAAGTTTGGCAAGGAGGCTGGAGTGGCTGCTATTTATATTGTTTATATTTATATTGTTGATACAGATGGTTTATTTTAATGCTTTTGTATTCGTTGATCTTTTCAAGGTCCCTTCCAACCCAAACTCTTCTGTGATTCTCTGCTTCTGTTTTCCTGAACATAGTGGTTTGCTACATGCTGCTTTAAGTTTTCTGGCTGTGACACATTTATTTGTTTAGATATGCCTTCCCTGTATGTAGGCACACTTTGGGATTATGCTTTGATATGATGGTGTCTTTCATACTAAGTACATTATAATTACATTTGTTTGGGTATGTGTATTCTGTAACCCATAGGTTTGAAAAATTAAAATTCAGTTATGCATTAAATGGCTTAATACTACTAATGAATGTATTTTTATTATAATAAGTGATGTTCTTCAGACATATTGATTCATCTCCTAGGGAGATCAAATTCCTGAAGCATTATAGTTCTCCCATTGTTGGGGGGAGGAGAACAAAAAGGAGCATGAGATATTTTGGACAAGGTAGGATTATTCTCAGAAAAATGGAAAAACCTCAGATATGACCTTTGAAAGTAGTAATGTGAAGGAATTAATGTTTTCTTAATATCTTCTCACTTGTATTTTTGGTTACATGCCTGTAATTCATCAGAAATGTTTTGATGCTGTGTGATACTACTTTCAACGCTGAAATACACAGAAGTAGCTAAAATAATAATAATGAAAAACCACTTTGCTCTCACATAGTGAACCTATTGCAAATGACAAGCTTCCTTGGTTACCTTTCTTTCAGGACGGATAGCACATTATTTCTGTAGCTGGAAAGAATGAAAGTATTTGCATTGGAGTACTTTCTTTGAATCTCCATAAGGATTCCTTTTGTACGATATCTGTTTATTGATATTCTGTATTTTGTTATAGTGAAGTGACTACAGATTCAGTTCAGCGAAGTGCTTAGTACTTTCTTAAGTTAAAACATATAAGATGTCAGAGAAGGTGTAAAAGATCTGTGCTTTATAAACTGTTTTCTAATTGGCAAAATGAAGGTACAGTGCTGGGTGAGAAACCAAGGCTTGCTCTAGCAGAGCTTCAGGGATTACAACTGGTGCTTGATTATGGTGCCACCTTGCATAGGAACACCTTGAAGCTAAGCATTTTGCTTTGTCAGAGTACGTGAGTGTGGTGACTGTCAGAGGGAGCAGAAAGGTGGGAGGCTGCCCTTGAAAGCTGATGCTCCAATTTCAGTGGACAGAATGACAAATTTTTCAGATGGCAGAACATTCTCCTGCTCAATGTCATCGATATAAAAGACATTCTAATGAAAAGAAAAGCATGTTAAGTGAAGTATGCAAAGTCTTGAACAGCGATCACTGACTCCTGCAATTTTCTGGCTGATGATATCCAGGTTTAAAAAACCATATATTTGATCAATAGCTACTGACAGCTGTTGAACTCTAATATGTCAGTAAGAACAAATAACATCGGAGGATTTACTAACAGTGTCAGGTTGGAGCAGTTCCTTGGTCTTTGGTGTTCGTGAGGTGACTTTCAGCCCCGTGTGGTGCCCCAGACCCAGTGCTGTGTCTGAGTTCAGTTGGCACTTCTAGTACGTGCTCGTGCAGGGCAGTTTGGAGAAGGGCACAAGTAGGAGCACAGAGCCCCCCTGCATGCTCATTTGGTGTGTGCCTGTTAACCTCTGTGCACAAACAGCTGAAATCACGTCCTGCAAGTGGTAGCAATACTATTGAGTGTGCTCTGATTAATGAACTGCAGGGAGAAGAAGGTGAAATTTTCAGGTGTCACGCAAAAATCAGTTGTGACTAGTTGTTGTGTTGTCTTGAGCCGACGTTTCATTGTGTACCTGCATTATATCACTACAGCTTTTTGCATATATTTTGTTTGCACAGTTACATGGTGACAAAAACTGCTGTCTGTTCAGTTATTTCTTGCTTTTAAATTATTGATTATTGACTATAGTTATTGCTTTTTAATTAGGGACTGTTGACTATTTTTGGGAGAGGTAGGATTGAAGATTTATTTTATTATTATTATTTTTTAACGTAATATGAAAGGCCAGGGATTCATGTTTAAAGCTGGCTTTTTACACTAGTGCTTCATCTGCATGGCTTTTTTTTGGCTTATTATGGCTTATCTGTACTACCTTGCAGTCAGACTGATTTTTACAAGGGCTGATGTGGAAGAAGAATATTATATGTCACTAAATAGGATTTTTTCAGCGAGCTGACCAGGCCAGCAGCTGTGTAGGGGGTGAGTGATGCACATGCTTTATAACTGACCAGAATTGTTCCAAAACCCTTTCTTCAGGACTCATAATATCCTTTTGAAAATATGGGCTCTGATGTAATAGAATTTGTTTCAATCATGATGTGGTAAATTTATCCTTGGGGATATCAGGAAGGAGGGGTTCCATCAACAAGTGTCTGCCGTTCTGTCAAGATCTGATTACTTGTGAAATTACAAGTAGCATTTTAGACATGGTTACAGTAAAGGTTACAGGCACTCTTTGGATCTGAAATTTCATTTTAGAGCAAAAGGTCCCCAAGGGCTGGTTTAATTTATTTAATTACATTGTACAAGACTTGGGTAATAGTTTTAGATCAAAGTATAAAAATCAACTTCCAGGCGAATTTGTAATATAATTGAAAATGGTAAATCGCTAAACACTTCAACAGTTTTTCTTCGTAGGAGAGAATGATACCAAGATATGCATTGCAATGATACAGTACAAATGCAAACCATCTATTAGAATCATAAATAATAAACTTTGGAAAAGTAACTTGTTTAATTGTAATGGCAGCACATCTTTCTCAAGGATTGTTCTACAAAACTGGATTAAATTGGCCTGGGAAGCCCCCAGGCTTTTTTAAGCATTCCTTACCTTAGCGGTTTAGATAGGAAAGATGGACTTAAAATCTAGTATTTTTTGCAGTGGTTCTATTTCAAAGGGTTCTCTGCCTGTAGTGCAGAGAGAATTGTTTCTAGGTCTTTCATTATTTAGATGTGTCATGGTGGTGGGAGAAACATTTTGCTTCGATTTCCTTATTCTGTACCTAGAGTGATGCCTCTTTTGACTCTTCCCACTTTGAGATGAAAACGCTGTATCCATTGTCCCAGATGTGTCTGGTCTAGCTGTTTTCCTACCACGCACCCGATTGTATTGGACATCTGCAAGCTGTTTCCCTTTTGAATTTGTTATTAGGAACTTGATGAAAATGACTCAAAGCCATCGTCAGCAACATAAAGCATTAATTACTCATTTTTCTGAAGGTTCAGAGTGAAAGGTAGAACAAGAACCAGAAAGCAGAAAAATGTACATGTGCATATCTCCCTTACACCATAATCTTCCTTTACCAGGTCTTCCGATATGCCCTTAAGCTAACTAATTTCAGCACTCTGTCTAGACAAAGTAACCCATTTGGTCTGGGCATGCCTTTCTCTGCATCTTTGTGTTTTCTTTCTATTCAATCAACTTTGACTGTCACTCACAGCATAATATCTGATTACTAATACAATTTCAAGGCCAAGGCTCCACTAATATTAGTCATTTTTAAAACTTGACAAAGCAGATGTATTGCCAGGGTGTAAGCTGACAATTTACTTTTCCAGCCAATAAATTTGGTGTTTGCTGGTATGACTTTTATCTGACTTACCGTTTTACAGTTCTTGCGTTAAAGCTTTTGATCCACGAGTCTGTTACATCCATCAGAAGTTTTTTCCAATTCATCATGCATGGCCTTTATCTTCTTTTTATAATTTCTTAAAAATAGACCAACAATTTCACTGAAGCCTGCCTTTAAATAAAGGTGCTAGGACACTTCCCCGTCAGTGTTCTGCGATCAATATCCCTGTGAAATATGGTGCATTTTCCTCTGCTTCATATTTAAAGGACAGTTCTGTTTGTTTCCATATTGATGTGCCACTTTTTCACAGTCTTCCATCTTACCTGTTTAATCTCCTCAGCAATGCAGAAATATTAGGTTTTGCTCAGCTAAGGTGAAAGTTGTGACTCATCTCGGAGCTGTCTTCCTAGTGATATCTCCCCCTTCAAATTATTCCA
Organism: Anas acuta; assembly: GCF_963932015.1. NCBI lineage: Eukaryota > Metazoa > Chordata > Aves > Anseriformes > Anatidae > Anas > Anas acuta. The sequence goes on from NC_088993.1 coordinate 14,131,153, forward strand.
TCTAAATAAATTATAATTACACTCAATTTAAGTATTCAGATTCTTGTTCTTGGAACAAAAAAAAGCAGCATGCACAAAAACTGTGTCACATACTGGTGGCTTTTTCTAGAAAAAAAACTTTATGATCAATTTCATGGAAAAAAAAAGTTTAAAAAGGAAAGAAAGGAGTATTTTGAGTAATATTGTCAAACTTAGGTTTCTCCATGGTAACTGTCAGTGCAATACTAAAACTTTTCACATGGATATATTAATTACTACAACAGAAACAACAATAATTATGGTGCTACAGTAGAACTCCATGCTGAAACATAAATGTGCCTTGGAGTTTTTTCTGTTGTAGGACGGAGTAGAAAACTTCAGTTTTGCTATTTGGTACATGGGCTCTTATGTTTATCGGGCAGTCTTTGACCATTTAACACTAGACCTATTCCTAGTTATATACAGAATCATCAATGCTATTTGTATTATCAAATATTATTTTTCTGCTTCTTGCAAAAGCCAGCTAGAGACTTGTTGACTCAGATTATTCTGTATCATGGCAGATGATAAAATCTACTGCACTTTCCAGGTTTATAAAATACTTGAAACATCATAATAAATCTGGAATGGGAAAATCTCTGCTACAATTCTCACAGAAACAAGAATTCAAATCTGCAGGTGGCTCACAGATTTTCACTTGAACACTGTAGCATTATTTGTGCTAGACTTCATTGCTGAGACTGTTCTGAAAGAGTTGTGGATCACTTAATGCCATCTGCAACAGTTTTGTTTATCATTTATTGAATAGATCTAAGTCTTCTAAAAAAATCAAGAAACATTTTTTCCTTTTGTTCTAAGAAATAGCTCATTAAAACCATTAATATTACTGTGATCATGTTAATAATGTGCCTTACATAATTTTAGCATAAGGCAGAAGTTAGGGAACGCATCTAAAAATAGGAATCAAAATTCTGAAAATAACTTTTATTTCAGTGTTTACAAAAATCAATAAAAATGCTGTGCTGCTTTGGCCTTTTTGGCTTTAAATTAAGTAGAAGAGAGGTCACAACTACTATTTATCTCCTACTCTGATACATATTTAATATTTCCATTTAAATAATTCTTTTAAAATCTTTAGTCTGACAACGTGCTGTTTAACATCAAAAATTCAGGCGATGTTAATGATGATTATTCATGCTAAAACGTTGTTTTTCTCATTGTAAAAGAAACATTAGCCAGTGATTAAGTGGTTTGTTCTTTAATATGCATAATTTCCAGAGGAATGTGGAAAAAACTACATATATCAAGAGGAACCAAAGGCAGTGCATGTTTTCATAGTACCAAGTCCTGCACCATGTGCAAAAGGTTTTGTTTTCAAGGTTGTGTGCTAGCTGTGCACCTTCAGTTTTGAACCACATTTGAACAAGGTTTTGAAACGCATTTCTTAAAATTAGGTTGTCATTTCAGCTTCTTATTCTAGTTGCTCTGTCTTCAGATACCGCATAATGTGGTGACTAGAGCTGAGTGCTCTGAACACACCTGAAGTGGTGTGGTGCTTCTGTATGGACCTCCTTTTGCCTTATGGCTGGGAGGGGCTGATTCATATTGTATTCATTGGTATGAAGCTTTTTTCATTGTGTCTATTGAGACTTCTTTCTGCCTGTCATGTAGGCCTTTACCTAAAGTAGTCCAATTCATTAATTTATTTTTCAAAATACATCAACGTTGTACGGACAAGATTGCTGTTCAGTTTTCATTATATTATTGTGATGTCTTCATATTCCTCTGTATTCAGATTCAAGCGATACAAGGTAGGCAATGCACGTTTAAAAACAACAATAACAAAAAATAAGAAACAATCAAAATGACATCTCTTTTTCCATCGTGAGTCACTGTTGATTAGTGCAGTCTTGCAGACCCTGTTGTGATGCCTTTCCATTATATACAATATAAATGATGGCAATTGGAATGGATGGGGCTACTGCTAAAGCTGAACTGGCAGCAGTAAAGCAAACGTGGGGCAGCAGAAAAGAGCATGTTCGTGGAGCAGAGGAGAAGGCAGTGAGAGAAACACATCAGCTAGCCCTAAGCTGGTGCTGAGGAGCTTTATTAGCAGAGAGAAACAACCACCGTGCTCTTGTGCCATGCTGCCGGGAGGGAAGCTGGATGTGTGCTTTGGGCAGCTCCCCTCCATCCCTGCTGCCCAGTGGGCCTGTGGGGACCGGCCTTTGGAGTGAGAGATGCCCCAAGGCTCTCACCAGCCCTCAGGCTGCAGGACATCTTGCTCTTAGTGTTTGTAGTCAACTCCTCTAACTTGAACAACAACAACAAAACGTCATATGTGGCCTGAGAAGCTTCTAGGCTTTTACATGGGTAACACGGATGTGAAGAATTTACTTAGCTTATTTACTGGGACCTTTTCTTGAGCTACTTTTTTAGGATATCATTACAGAATGGAAGATAGTGTGTTTGATTTAGGAGGGAAAAAAGTCCATGTGTTGTTCTTGAACCTCTATTTTTGGGACACTCTTGCTGTATTTCTGCATTCACCATGCAAGGCTTTGTGTTTTTTTCTATCATTTGAACTTTAATTTTTTTGAAAGACCTTTTCTTACTTGCCTTATCTATCCTTGTGCTTAACCTTTCTGACCCTTTTAATAAGCTTCCTTATTCTAGGCGGTTTGCCCTTTTGAAATTAAATAATGTTGTAGAAGATTTTCTCATTACTTCTATAATAGTTTAACAAAATACTTCCTTTCGTGAGTTTAAATAGATGTTTTTATCAAAGTAACAAAACCCAAAACTATGAAAAGAACGCTGTGCTGCTATATTTAAAAATATACAGAGAAAGAATTTTAGGAAATTCCTTGACAGATATTTGAAAGTTTGATTAAAAATATCAGTGAGAAAGCTTGCAAGTAGCTTATCTCAAAATCATTTCGGAAGTGTTATGGGTTATGTTTGTCTTACTAGCAGAAAGCTGATTATTATTAAAGATAAAAGTTGGCATAGTAGTTAACTTCAAAAAGCTGTTAAAGGTGATTGTTAGGTTAATTATTAAGTTAAATAATTTGATTTGCTTAAGAATAACCCAGAGACAGAAAAATAATTTGATTACCATTTATCTAAGGTCTGGGATGTTTCCTTTGACTCTTTTTGTACTCTTTAAAAATCAAAAGAATTAACCACATTGAATATAACAAGGGTATATTCCATCATGTGTGTGCATTGATGTAATACTGGTCTATATGATTTTAGACAATTTAATCTTGTGATACTTCTAGGAAGAAAAAAAAAATATAGGTTCACCAGTGTAACAAATTGTCGTATTGTAGAGTAAAGGAGAGAGAAATTTTCCTTCTCTAAGCAGATATTAGAGCTGAATGGTTTGATGCATCTAAAAGAGAAAATAAATAAAAATGAAACAAAGCTTATAGTAACATTCTGTATGCAAAGTGTGAATTTGAAAAGAACCAAACTAAGCTTCTGTTCTGTAACTTAGAGTACTTTGAAATCCCGCTGGCTTCCTCTGTTTCAGAATTAAAGGCATGTCAGGCTACCCAGGAGAGGGAAGCGGGGTGTACAGTGTGAGCAAGCCGGATCGGCTGTCCTGCTGTGTCAGGAGGGGTTCTCTGATATTGAGGGTCAGAACCTGAATGAAGGGTGCTAACACCATCTTTATGTTTATTAATTATGCATTTCAAATTAATTCTGATATGGCAGCTTTGTTACTTTATCCTGTACCTTCAAGGAAGCAGGACTGATCGCTGGTACTAATCCTTCCCATGCCAATAACTTCTAACACACTCAGAGGGAAGGCAGAAGCCTCCAATCTATTTTTCTCTAATTACTATTTCCATTAAACATAACCTCAGCAGTTGTCTGTGGTGGTGGACTTACTGGCTCACTGGTTACTCGTAGCAGCTGTCCCAGCAGCAAGTAGAAGTCTCCCACCACATCTCAGGATTTTTGTAGCCTGAAGTGTCCCAGGAGTGTGACAATCTGTGGGTTGGATGAAGGTATAGGGGTGTGGAGGGGACCTGGTGTTAAATGTGGGACTGGACCATTGGTATTCAGGGAGCCGTGAATGAGGGGGAAAGACTTTGGGGTTACTGGAATCTGAGAGTGAGGGGACTTCATAGAAACATGCATTCCCACAGCTAATTGGACTTTATTAATTCCCTCCCTCAGAGAACAATGTGCTTTCTTTACAATGCTTTTCGATATTGTGCTTGAGATACATGAAGAAGGGTTTGTCAGTGTTGTTTTGCTGTCTTTAATTTATACCAGGACTTCTTGCTTGCTCTAATGAATGAACTCCAGCTGTTGGATTCCATATGGGAAATGTAGCCAGCATAGCTCTTCCTGACAACTAATGCCCACACTGTGAAAGCTGAGAATGAATCAGCATGAGGGATCTGGGAATGAGAGTCTTAACATAAAACAGCTGACTGTCATCTATTATTTGGGTGGCAAGGGGAGATAAGTAAGAAAGCTTGCTTTGCAAGCAGGGTTAAAGAAATGAACTTTTTATATCGGCCGCTTGTGGAAGAAACTTGGAAATGATTTACAGTCACTTGGGAAACCTCTTCGAGAGTGGATTTGAAAGTGTGTTCTAGGTAGAAAGGAAGGAATGGTCACAACAGCTTCCAGTGGCTGTCGTATCTGCAGGGAAAGGGGAAAAGAAAGCAGACCAAAGCGCACTCACCAGTTGGGATGTCGGTGATAGGTAGTGCCTGAAAGCACTGCAGCATTACAAGGAGCATGATGGAGCTACGAGTAGATCAGAAGGAAAATGTGGAACCATTGGTGTACTGCTCTTTCACTGAAAGAGGAGAAAAAAGTAATTGTGATCGTTTTCCTAATTCAGATTTTTCAAATGGTATGAATACGGGGACTTCAGCAATGTTTGGAAAGATTCACAATCTGAAATCTCATCTGAAATGAGCCTCTTGGGGGGGAGTAATGTGATATGTTGAAGATTTTATCTTGCAGGACACTCCTGAAGATGTAACCATAACTTATCATATTTTCAAAAATATTTGTTGATAGGCTGATGCCACAGAGTTCTCCAAGTGGGTTTTGTAGAAGGAGGAAGCTAGTGTGTGGCCTTCTGCAACAGTCACTATGCGAATAATTGGTCTAGAACCTACTCATGGGAGATGTACTCAAAAATTACAAGAAATTGCTAGTGTGCTCCTCTTGTTTATAGTTATAATCAATTGTGCCAATATCTTGATCCAGCCTGAGACTGAGAAATATGCCATGTTCCAAAACCTTTTATGCTTTTCCTTTCTGTTTGGGAACTATTTGTTACTGTTTGTTTTATATTTGTTTAGTGTAAGCTGATGAGTAACACATGGTTCTTAGTTTCCAGGAAGGGTTTACAATTCCAAAGAATTCTTTTTTTTTTTTTTTTGTGTATGCGTTTGAATAGTGTTTTATTGTTTCACTTTCCTTCATAAAAAGGTGTCTCTCATAAATGCAGTTGATGAGATCAAAAGATCAGTTTCAGTTTTAAATCTCTTGAGAGGATTTAGAGCTTTCAAATTCTCATGTACAATTTCAAATAAATTTTCACCTTACGCTCTATGGATTCCATCCAGATTCCTTCCATTTTGGCCTTTAGATAGTATATAGCTGCCAGATTAGAATTAATTAATATTTCCTTAGAACCTTTGTGCTCAATAGATGCACTCATTAGAGGTAAAGGGCTGGAAGATGTGTGATAACTGCCATGGGTCGTATAGTTCCTTTATCAGGTGTATTGATATCCTATTTTAAGGCTCAAGAGGAGCTGTTACTGATATAGATACTTGTGTGATGTGAACAACTGTTATCAGGCAATGATTTGCAGTAAACAGTTGCAGTAAACCAAGGAATTGCTAAACCAGGGTCTTTAAAAAGCCAGTGTGGAGACAGATTTCAAAAATGAAACCTTGGGTCAGAATTGTAAAGTAGTTTCTGTGTTTTGTGAACTCTATTCAAATACATTTTCACTGAATGGCGTACGTTTCCACTTTCTAAGGTTATGTCAACACTGCAAAATATAATGCTTTGCTATTATACCTTGTTTTAAAGAAAAACAGATTTTTTTCCTGGGAATGACTCTTTCAAACCTTTCAACTTCCAATGAAAAATAGGATTAATTACCTTGGAACCAAGGCACGTACCGTTAGTCATGCAATGTGTGGCATGCTGCTTTTACACTGGTTGCTTCTGACTCACTTTGACTCAGATTCATTTCCTCTGTAATTTCTATTTATCTGCTGGGTTTTGTGTGTGTGTTTTGTGTTCATGTTGTTGTTTGTTTGGCGTGTTCTTTTTTTTGTAATACTGGACATTCTGAAAGGAATTCTAGAAAGGTGAATTTTAGGTTTCCCACCCCAAAAAACTTCAGGGTCTTCAGTGGAACCAGCATACTGCTAAAATCAAATAAACACGTTTTTGTACATTTAAGAAATGTGCGTGATGTAGACAAGATGTTTATTGTATTCTCTTTGCTTTTTTCTCTTTGCCAATTGTGCAAGTAAAGCAGCAAGGTAAAGGTCCCTCATCCATAGACCTAATCTGTCTTCAGTTCAAAGCTTTGTAAGTAAAAGCAACCATCTGTACAGGACAGCTGTTGAAATCCCTCTCTTACAAGCACTGCATTGGTGCCAAAGTGAAGCTTCTTACCCTAATATTGTTGTGCCCTCATTTAAAAATTAGCAACCCAAGCGCTTTATTATACTCAAAGCCCATTAAATACTATTGTAATTCCTGGTACAACAGTGTTGTATAGCAGTTCTTTATGTAGAGCCTCAGTGCTAGGGTTTGTTGAATTTCCATCCAATGTATGTTTAAAAAAGATTTCTTTTTAAATAATTCTGTGGGTATTGTTCCTATTAAGTCATACTAACTATGTAGTCATTAAATCTATGGGTGAATCATAGAACTACACAATTGATTGCTTTTTGATCTCTAATATATTCTCTCTGTATATGTTTTAGGCTGGAAAATACATCTAAGAAACTAAAAGATAAAATACATGCACAAAGGCATCTATTTTCATGAAAGAATAGGCTTTCACTAAGTATGTGGTGAAAAAAATCCTTTTCCACATATTATCAAAGAATAATAAAAATAGAACATGAACAATATAAAGGCAAAGAATTGTTTTTAATATGTTTGTCTGGTATTCATTTCAAAGGCACAAGAGCAAGGTTTAGATACATTTAAGAACTTTTAATGGAATCTTCCTTCAGGCTACTTAATGATGCATATGATTTTTAAGTACTAAAGGGGTAAAAAAAAAAAAAAAAAAAAGGCTAGGTCTATACATTCACTTTTCTCTTTTAGGATGCTTTTCTTTCCTCCTTTTCTGTAGTATTCTTGCCTTCTCAAGGATCTGTCTTTGAAATCAATTTCAGATGTCAGGCAAAAAGTTAAAGATGTTGGCACTAGTTGTCACAGATCAGACTAGGATGTCTCATTAAACTGAGCAAAGAGAGAGTGCGCATCACCTTTAATTTTCAGACTGGTTGGTGTTTTGTATTTAATGTTCAAGTGAATGTGATTGATGCCTTGCAGAGAAATATGTGATAACATTTACTGAAACTTCTCTTAAATATTTGAAGGTATATTTCTGTGTCTGTCTAGTATGAATGATTTTGGTTTCCTGTGTTCTCCCTTCTTGGCTGATGGCCTCTGAAAGTGAACTTTGAGAACAAATGTAGAACAAGTCAGGCATGCCCCTGTTGTGTTGATAATATCAACTTGACAAATGTATTCTGAATTTTGCCTGCAGCCATTAAAATGGAAAGCCAAGTCGGAAGTGTTTTATGTGAGGTTTTCTTACTGCTTGTACCAGCAAGTATTGTACTGATTTTGTCAAAGGGAAACATAATTTTTAGAAAGCACTTGCCCTATTGACACCCAATGAGAACAATATATTTTAATCCATCATACTATTTTTTACAGTTCCATTGTTTTATTTGCCATTGCTGTACTTTTTCTAGCTATTCCTAAGCTGGTATTAACTAAAGGCCAAATGTCAAAAGTTTTTTTTTTTTTTAAAAAAAAAAAAAAAGTTAATGCTAATTTAGGCTGAATAGTTGCTTGTTTTTTATACGTAGTGAAGAGAAATGGCTGAGGTTGTTACAGCTTTTAGGATTTAGCTGTGTATTCAGAGTAGACCGTGGCTCTGTTTTTGTCATGTATCTAATTTTTATATTTGTGTTTGAGGTGCACTCTCCTTCATATTTACAGAATTCTTCACCATTTGTCAGATACAATGGGTTGGCAAGAAGCACGTGCAGGGAAGTAATTTAATGTATGTTACTTTAATTTTGAAACCCACATTTTTGATGTGAAGCTGGGGGTTTAGCCTTTGTCCAATTAATGTCTCCTATAACCATGGAACATGTTAATTTAATGTTTCCACATTAAAAGAGTGTCACAGTAAGTACCTGTTGAGTATTGCTAAACAAATAGAAAAACAACTAATTTGCTTCTTAATGAGCCGGTGTAATGTGCTAGCATTTCAGTCAGACACGGTTTCTGGTTGAGCATGTATCTCTGAAGATCTACTCCATGAAACAAGCCTTTTAAAATCAATGCTAATAAAAGACATTGCCATAAACTATGTCGATGAAAGCTGCATGAAAAATGTATGAATAAGTATTTGGGATAAGCTCTTAAAATATGGCTGTAGAGTATTTCGAATATGTCACAGGACGTTGAAAAATCTGGGAGTCAACCTGTTCTGTATATTTTTTGCAATTCAGATGCCAGATCTTTTAAGAGTTAGAGCAGGGGTGTCTCGTGGGCTTTTTCTTTCCCTTTTTCTCCTTGGTGGGAAGCACCCAAAGGCTGCCTGCTCCTGGCACCTGTAGGCAGTGCTTGGATTTTGGCTGTGCCTCAGCACCTGCATTCTGCCTCCCAGAGAAATTTGCAAAATGAGCTTTTTTTGCAATAAGTACTGTATCAGAGTATCGCTATGGGATTACAAGTGCTTACAAATACAGTGACCTCCTCCAGAACAGTTAATCTCAAAACAGAAAAAGCTGTATGTTTGGCTGTTACACGATAGCTGCAGGCTTTTCCTTACACTTCTAAATCCCCGTTTGATATTTTAGAAACTGTTTTCAGGTATTTCTAGAGGATGCTATTTCTTCAATTTGTTCGTACAAGTTTTTTCTCTTAGATTTGGAACATTTTCATACATGTTCTACATAATTGATTTCATTGTAGGGTTTTCGATTGGAAAACCAGCAAGTTTACATAGATATTTTTTAGCCCTATACATAAATATGTGAGGAACTCCAGTATTGGAAGAGGGAGAGCAGTCAATGTTATTTGTGAATCTTAAACATCAAATAGCTCAGGTTGGCATTAGGTGTGTGGTGAGTGCTGAAGTTACTTCTGCTGATCTTGTCTCACCTCTTGCTTTCCTGACACAGGTTAGAGCTTGTGTTAGGCACAGAACTGCTCTTTGCTTAAAAATGTTTGAAATTCCTAGTCCTTCAGTCCTTTCAGGGAATGTAATTATTTCCTCTGTGGGTAGGAAAAAAAAAAAAAAAAAGAACATGCCTCATCTACTCAAGGAAATAATTTAGATGTCCTTTCCTTCATTGTCCCACAAAAATCTGCTTTTTTTTTTTTTTTTTTTTTTTAGCAGAAATGCTTCTGCTTTCAGACTTCTGTCTGGTGGATCCTGGTGAAAGTAACCTCAGTCTCTACTATGATGAAATTTTAAGCACAAGTTTGGGAATTGTAATTATCAACCATACTGAATTTTTTTGGTCGCCTAACTGTGTGTTTAGATGGAGGTGTTGTGACTGAACACGGGAATATGGTGCTTGGAGTAATGAATTGTGCCTCCCAAACTTCTACATCCTCTTAAACCTTAATAAAGTTATGACATTATTTTCAAAACACTATTTAAATTCCCTTTCTGTCTAACTGAAGTTTAACCCTGCCTGATTTACAAATCTTATATTTTTTCTTTACATATCCCTTTGATGCATGTCGTCCATCAATGTTAGCAAGAACAGTAAATGCATTGATCTATTGCTACACTTGGCAACTTAAATAACACTTTATGTAAGAAGTATTGATTTATAAAATCCAGTACATGTAATTAACATTAGAACTGTCAAAAGTTGAGAATAGTATTAACTTGTTGCTTATTTATAACCCAAAGAAAATTAAATAAAATTAATAAAGTAACTGCTTTTTTTTTGCCTTCAGATATGTCAAGCTGAGTTACATTTTCAAGAACAGTGATATGCTTCTTCCAACTTCTGACAAGGAGAAATTATATGTTTCGTTAGTATTGTTGAAAATAATTCTGTAGTCTCTAGGTGCGTGCATTATCCCCGAGGTGGTGAAAGGATTCCACTTGGATAGTTTTGAAAGGGTTTGGTGTAAAAGATGCAGGAATAACTGATAGTATTAGGGAAAATTAAGGTAGCTAATTTATGTCAGGTTTTTAAAGAGCCTTTGAACTTGCCTTTAATTAGTGCCTGCTCTCCTCTGTGAAAGTATGCAAAGCTGTATCTCCCTGTGTGCACAGTACAAGGTACTCTCCAGTTGTCTACGCAAATCGGGCAATGAGATAGTTGGAGAGCTCTGCAAGGATCACTGCGAACTGTTGTTCCTGACTCAAGCACTAACCAGGTGCCTGCTGCAGAATTTGCTTAAGATGATGGGAGTACTTGAATTGGGTTCTGTGAACTTTGGGCTTTGCTTTGATTGCGTTTTTGCCCTAATTCAGCATCACATAAGGATATGAACAATTCCGTGTCTGTTTGGTATGGCATGTGATCGTGTGCTTACCACCCTTGAATTCAATAGCACCATTGAGGTCCTTTGAATTGAGTTTGTTGAGGCAGACCTTATCCAATTTATAAGCCTATTTACATTTCCAAGTTTAAAGGGCAGAAAAGAAAATTACAAGCTACACATAAACAAAACAACAATAGCAGTAAGGAGCGGGTGTTGTTTTAACAAAGGCTTGTGCATGAATCATTTCCCATTCAATCCCCTTCATCAAGAGAGATGTGTTCATATCTTTTATGGTTATTCATAGTCTCCTAGCTATTTAGAAATAATTTTGTCCTTGAAATAATAAATAAGTGACCTTACATGCCTTTCAAGTCTGGCAGTGCCTTTGCTGTGCCATTGTTTCCCACTGCTGCACTAGTGTTTCTGTTCTGGTACTTCCAGGCACTCATCTGCTGTTTACCTTTTTGATTTAATTCATCTTCTACAAAACAACCGAGAATCTGCCTTGCACCAAGGACGAAGTTGTGAAAGGCATATTTGTGATTTGCTTTATCTGTTCTGTTAATTTGTCTGCAGGGTTCCATCCCAGTGTCTGTTATGTTTAGTGGATCTACATCGATACCAGTGTGATCTGAGCTGGCCCTCCAATGGTTGAAGATTGTGTAGTGGCAACAGTAGTTTCCTTTGCGGTTAGATAAGGAAGCAAGTCATGCAATATTTGGATTTTTTTTTTTCCTCCCTTGTAACGCAGTCTTTGCTTTCCACCTGCTGTGTGCTGTGATTTAAACTATAGCAGCTTATTTCCTTGGGAGCCTCAAAAGTCTCTGTAAACATCACTAAATATTAAGAGAATATAAAAACAATGGAGGTTATGCTTTGATACCAAATTCAGTCTAGAGAGGTCATATTTCTTTGGAGGTTTTTTGTTTGGTTTTGATACTTAATGGGTTCTCATTTATTTACCTGCTTTGTACACTGTAGTGCTTTTTATCTCAGAAACTTTGTAACTTCGAGATGTGCTTATGAGCATTTCCCAGAATAATTCTGCAGCCTCTTTTGAGGATGAATTATACTAAACATAATTTAAGAACATGATCTGTAGCTTCTTGATTTTTAATCTTACAAGTCAGTTTCATGAATTCATGGAGTATCAGCTGTTATTGCCTTCTGATACAATAAACCTCTTTTTTTTCCCTCCCTCCTCTGTTTCAGCTGAAGTGTTACAGAAGGTCAGAAAGAGAAACTAAAATGTGAGATGTAGAAATTAAACTGGGAAAGAAACCATAACAGGACTTTTGGTTAATATATCAGGAGCTGCTTGAGGCTCAGATAAAATGATATCAGCTCATTCTTTTTCTTGTCTGGTCTGCTAAGGAAATCGATTTTAAGAAAAAAACGATATAATTGCATGTGGGAAAATTTTGCTCGCTGGGGAGAACCAAGAGCATTTATTGTGGAATTTTGAAGAGAATGATGTTACTGACCACTGTATGTTTCCTCCCAGATCCAGATGTCTCTTCCGGGCTTCTGTAGGGGCCCTCTCATTTTGGTCCCGTTCTCAGTGTTTCTGCTAAAGCACTGCCAGCCTCAAGAAATCTTTTCTCAAAAGGGAAAGAAATCTGTGGTGTTTGAAAAGACTGTTTTTAAACAGACAACAGTGTTCAGGAATAGGTTTAGGTTTTGTGAACACAACAGGTTATGTCTAAGGGTTTTGTTAGGCAACAGGTGGTGATAGGATTTTCTTTTTTAATCATCAAAAAACTGCTCTGGCTTTTGTTCATCTGTCTTAGCTTTGTATGTTACACTGAGCTGTTTTTCTAGTTTCTTAAGTAATTTGTAGGGGAAAATGGAAGAAAGCAGATAAAACATGAAATGTTTGTGCATTAAAACAAAGTAGAAGGGTTGCAATGTTGAGGCAGGTTTTCCTCTAACAATACATTTCATGATGTGTATGTTAGCATTCCTTAAGTTTCTGAAGGTGTTTGAATGAATGGTGTTTGGTTTCTTTTTTTTTTTTTTTCTTTAGAAAACTAAGCTATGTATTAGTCATGATTTGGGAAAAGCATGTGATCTATTTGTATTGAGAAATGAGGAAGATGAAAGCAAAATGGAATTTGCAATGCCATTTGGGCAATTCTGAAATAGAAAACTGGTACTTGATGGGGTTTTTTTGTTTGTTTTATTTTTCTCTTTAAACAAAGTAAGTTTTTGATTAAGTCTACTTAACTATTAGTGTGCAACACTTATTCTTGCCACTTGGGACTCCTAGTTAATTGTTTAAAAGGCAACCAGATCTGTACATTTCAGAATGTTTAGTTTTTCTCTTGGAATAGTGTGCAACACGTATGTAACCTAAGTTCAACATTTCTTCCACCCAAATCGAACAAATGATTGGCAATTATCCAATAACTGACAAGCCAATTAGTTATTTGACCTATTCGAGATGAAAACAGGTACCTATTGAAATTTTGTCTTCCATTGACTGTACATTTAAAAGAAATAAATGTCACTTATTCTAGAAATATGCAGGTTTCCTCACAGAACTTGCTGAGTCCTAAAACAATTTAATTCCATCCTCAATTAAACCTTTAAAAGCACTATCCATCAACCTCAGCTCTTACTGTACTTGCATTTAGAGATTGTAGTGGATGTACCCACAAAGCAGGTTATCTCTTTTGTCTATAGCAGTACAAAAAATGGGTAATGTGCACTCATTTAGTTGACTATGAAATTAAGGAAGAAGACTTGATTTAAATATAGATGCTTCAGTATTATTTCAATATGAAATCAGATATTGGTTCTGATAAAAGCTCAGGAAATCCACTTTAAGGGCATGTTTTATACTGTTGTGTGAAAATTCTGAGCCATGGCAGTATATTGGAAAAATAACCTGATATTTTAATGAAATATTCACTATTGATGTATCAGTCCTTTCAAACCCAGGCTTAGCATAAGGTAGTAAAATGCAATTTTAATTTAATTGTTGTACTTAGTGATTTATGTCACACTTCCAACCAAGAAAATCTGAATCTCAAATATCCAATATTTTGGGTAGAATAGCATTCCTGAAAATCAATACAGTTAAAGTGACTCAACGCTCTAATGTATGTTTGACGTTGTTGACAGTTTATGAATAGATCATATACTAACTTTCACAGCATTTCACCAACATACTTTAGAAGGTTTGAAATAAAAAGAAGATCGACTCAAATATATCTGAATTCAATTTGACTTGCTGGTACATTTCTCAAGATTTATTGTGTAATTTTTCCAAATACTTATGCCATACAAGATATTGAAGTTCATTTTTGTCAGAGAATACAACTTGCATCCAGAGCTTGTACATGCATGCTTGCATGTTAGGAATTAGGATAAGTTGAAAAAGAAAAATCTTTTGCCTATCCGAGTCACGAATAAGAAGAAAATGGCTCTGATTCCCCAGAAGGTTGCAGTTATCAGCTGTCAATCAGTACAGAGCAGCTCGTAGTCAATTGTGTGCACTCTGAAGCATCGGCTTATGAATGTCACAGCTGAACTTTAATCTTTTTGATGGGATTCTGCTGCCCATAGTTGCAGCTATATACTTTGCTTGGAGCACTGAGAAGTCTTTCTGTCTCCAGTTTGGGCTTCCTGCCTCTAGTTTCCTTTTTAATTTAACTATTCTTTTATATTAAGTGTTTAATCCCCCAGACAGATCATCTAAAATGCTCTTTGTGGCAATTATCATTAACCTACCTGAAGATGGCTCACATCTCTTTTCTTTGCAAACAGTGAGTGAAAATGCATTTCTGTATTGTGGCTCTTCTGGACTCATCATTCATTCTCTGTGTAGTTTTTGTAGTCTCATTTCCTGGAAAATTCCTCAGAGAGATTATCTTTATTTTTCTGTGTCAGTTGATCATGGTTTAGACACGTGAAAAAGGATGATGGGCATCATGCTTTGACTTGGGTCTAATAAAGTAGAATCAATATAGGTGTGTTCTTTAATAAACCAATTGTATTCTTTCTAGGTTATACTGAAATATATCTCAGTCAAGATTTGTTTTCAGTATCATCTGTTCAGTAAACTGAGTGATGGGAAGATATGCTAAAATGACATATATTAGTGATTGAACTGTATTTACTCTGACTTGGTGATTTATGAACGGGTTAATCTACTTTTAATATTCAATATTGCTTCATCTAAAAATGATTTAAGAGTAGATACATATAAGAAAGACAAATAGTAATGGCAGCAAGGATCTATTAACCTGTTCTCTGCATTCACTGCAACATTCCTCTGAGTGTCTTCAGAACCTCAGTAACTGATTTTCTCAGGATACAAGCATGTGATTTTGACCTGCAGCTGTTGGCACTCGTGATTTCTGGAGAAAAAAATCCTGAGATTTTAACAGGGTAGTAGCTGCAGTGCTTTTTTGCTGGTGAAGATGATGTGATACTTCTCTGGAGTCTGGTAACTTCCTTTTTCTCAGTAGGACAGATGTGCTCAAGATCAAATTGCATCTTTTATTAAAACATATGGATTTCTGGGTGATAGGACTGCTTTCAAGATTCTGTGGTAACCTGTAGTAACTGAAAGATTTATTTAATCTGACTCAGATTTATGTGTTGTAATAATGTAATCTCTTAGATGGCTAAAACTCATTAGTCAAAGTTTGTTAATGCGTTTATTGGAGGGTGTGTTTGAGTTCCTTGAGATGGCGGTACTCTGTTTCTGAAGCTGTGTTTGCTTCTGCTTTCCTGAAGTTCTCTTACCTAGCTGATGAGTGGCAACTCATTTTTGTTCCCATTCCATTCAGTACAAAGCTGTAGTCAGACTGCCTTCTCCTCTTACAAATTTTATGCGCAAGTTTGTACCTGAATGTGGTTTTCACAGGGGAATAGAGTATGAGAGAGCTCTCGGGTCTTTTGATGCTCCTCATCTGCTAGGGCCAGGGAGAAGCCCAAAGTAGATAACAATTCCATACAGCAATTTTTTTTATATTTAAATGTCAGCATTAATCCAAACAGAAGTGTATGTGCATTGTTGAATTAGGTCTTGAAAATATACTGAGATAAAATCCATCTAAGCTTTGTGTGTACCAAGGAAAGAAAATAGACAGGCTAACCTGGCAGTATAATGTAACTTGCTGTTTAATGATGCACAAACACAAGGCAGACAGGTTTTAGTGCAAATACACAGATAATTTTGACATTCAGTCCTGTTTTTTTCCTGAAGATTTTCATGAAAATAAATCTGCAACATCCTTTTTAAGGGATACCAGTCAGAACGTTAGTGAATTGGGTAAGCAGACTTAATGAAAAATTGCAGAAAAGCTGTATGTATGTGCCAGCAGATAGAGACCTTATCCCTTCACTCCTCCTTGCAACTCTGACAATTTATTTTTTGGTTTTAGATCAGCCTAGTTGAAGAGCCAGAGAGGCTGGAAGTGTTAGCCCTCATGTGTTCAGAGGAAACCATCAGCATACAATATGAATGTTTGACTTTTTGTGGGGATAAGAAGTCTTTTAGCTAAGAACCCTAATTCCATGATTTGATTACTCCTGTTTCTAGGACTCAAATGCACTTTTTCTTATCTGTTTGCTCCATCTTTCAAGTGAATGAGAGTTAAGAGATGCTCTTATGGCTTATAAACCATTGAGCGGCTAAGGTTAGGCTTAATTGAGACCTTCCAATATATATGAAGTCCAAGTATCTCATGATACTATTAAATGAAGTGCTTATCTTCCATCCCATAGTCAGTTCCTCCCTTCCCACAGTTTTCTTTTTGAAATGGCTTTCATTTTTCCTGTTAATTTTCCCATTTCCTTGTGATGGTTTGTAACAGCTCAACTTGGAGGTCCAGTTATAACTCTGCTTACCCTTGCAGCTTATAATGGAACGCAGAGCTTAGCGTAACATCATTTTGATCTTCTGTCTGTGCAGAGCTGTAGAAATGCCAAAGTCGTCAAAGCTTTACTGCCACATTTCTTCACGGAATCCTTGCCCAGTATTTTACTTTCATTTCTGCTTTCAGTGAGTATTTAGTGAGCTCCGATTGTATAATTGAATTTGATAAACTGATGCTATGTGATTGATGAGAAATTCGTGAGTAAAAGATTAGGAGATAAAATTACTTTAAGGCTTTAAGTAAATCTTCCAGAGCTGGGGTAATTCATAAAGCATGCCATATTCTTTATCAAAATATTCATGTAGGTCTATTAAATTTTACCTTCTAACAGAATTGGATTGAATTTTGAGAACCATTTTCATGTAACGCCAGCCTGATTGTGGTAGTTCAAATGGGAGAGAGCTCTGAGGGGGTTGCAGCATTGCTGGCTTGGCATCGTTTGAGTTGTGGTGGCAGGACTGAATGGTGGAGCCGTGGACAGCAGTCTTTGTCTTCAAGTAAATCATTTGTTCTTGGAAAAACATGAGGCATAATGAGTAAATGGATAATTATGAGTGAAATAATGAAAGATTCTGTGCTGTTTGAGTCTTGAAAATCCATGTTAGAGAGGATAAACAGGTTACTTGGGTAGAGGTTTATAGTGCAGATACCAGCTTCGTTGTGATCTCACTGAATGGCTCGGCTTTCTTCAGGAAGGACTAACTTGATGAGCTCGTTTCATGGGCCTTGCTATACTAGCAGGTGCATATAACTGTTTTTAGCAAACTCAGTGCTCATCATTTCAGCTCAGCAGTTGGGATCTGTGCTGTAGGACTCGTGGAAACTCCTGTAACACCCCCCTCCCCTAGGTACGAGAACAACTCTGCCACTGTCTTTTCATCTCCATAAGGAAGCCTGGCACCTTTCATCTGGCGAGTGTATGATTATTAAGTCTGTCTCATAACTCCCTTGGGAGACTCCCAAAAGTATACTTGAAGCCTCTGGAAAGATTAAACGCTTCCTTGCTTGTTTAGAAATTTCTATATTACAATTTTATTTGGAGACTGAAAAAGCATATAAATTGTTCCAATAATGATTGTATTACATACAATACTTCAACCACTTTTTTTAAAAAAGGACTATTTACATTTTGTTCTGGGTGAAATAACTGTTTAATACTTGTCTAGCTTCATTTTTTCATTATAGAGTTTTAAAATATAGGTTGTTTTTACTAGCTAGAGAAGTGTGAGAATTGAGACTAAGTATAAAAAAATATTTACAGTTTAAAAAAAAAAAAAGCTTTGCAGAATTTCATCTCACTGGTTAGCCTGGGAATATCTGCCATTGTGGAACTGTTTCTGTTCTCTCACGTTCAATTTTCATTGTTTCCCGTTTATCCAATTAAAAAATATATATTAGCGATCTGCACTATCAATTCATTTGTTTGAAAGATAAATTGTTTAAAACGCTTCAAATCTAAGGACATTACCTCAAAATACATTCTTTAATTTAGTTAATTAGGTGTGTTATAGTCAGATTGTATGTAATAGTTTTGAAAGTATTGCTCTAAGATGTTAATGTTTTTATTTATTTATTTATTTGTAGAGAACTATTCTAAACCAGTGAGACAGTTTGTCTTTGCAAGTCAAATCAAAAGGTGGTCTTAATTGTGAAGTTATTAATTTCTTAACTATTTTTCAGTGGCAAAAATTAAATTAAAAAAAGAGTAGAAGTTCAAGTGGAAACTAACTCATTAGTATTAATAAATAGTAGTAATCACCTCTAGAGAGCCATTTTTTTTTTAAATTTATACACTTAGCGTATTGTTCTGTCCTGCATGATGAAAAGATTAATTAAAGAAATTAATCTGTGAATTAACACTGAAGTGGACAAGTTTAATGTACCTTAGCCTATTCTGTAACAGCTGCTCCAATGAACTTTGGGGTATTGGGATGGAGCAAATACATAAAACTGTATGAAACCCAGTTGGGCTGTAAGATTGACACAGCCTTTAAAATATTCTCTGAAGGGCTGGGGCTAGCAGGAACCTCTGGGTCCCTCTGCTCCAACTCTGCCCCTTTGGGGCCACCCAGAGCAGGTGCCCAGCATCACGTTCAGGTGGCTCTTGGAGCGTCCAAGGAAGGAGACTCCACAACCTTTGGGCAGCCCATAATATTGTTTTTTATTATTTTGCATTACATCTCTGACCTTGAATGAAACACTTAGGTATTTTTATGCATGAATGTTCTTTTTGATGACAGGATGCGTTTGCAAATTTTTATATTAATGTATATTTCTGATGGTTACAAGCACAAATGTTAGGTGTGAGGTATGAAAACCTTGATCTTCCAGAGCTGAATAAGGAGGGAGTCTCCAACAGGTGTTGAATCATGTTAAATCTGCCTTTTGGTGGATATATGGCAGTTTAAGAATTGAGTTTTGCTGCTTGGAGTATTTTGAACATTTGTGATTCACAAGAGTTCGGGACCACGTGTGACCCCTGAACATTATTAAAGTACCCTAATAGAAAATCTGTTAGTGGTTTCGGGTAATATAATTTAATGCATTTTGGTTA
Source organism: Anas acuta (assembly GCF_963932015.1). Classification (NCBI taxonomy): domain Eukaryota; kingdom Metazoa; phylum Chordata; class Aves; order Anseriformes; family Anatidae; genus Anas; species Anas acuta. The sequence goes on from NC_088993.1 coordinate 14,150,347, forward strand.
GCAATAACATTGAAAAACACATTAATCTTGCAATTCTTTGAGGTCTTCTGTTCTAAACTCTTTTTTCTATCCAAATTCCTCATTTACTGTCAGACTTCTCCTGCTGTGATAAACATTCCTCTCCAAAATTACTCCTGTGGTTTCTACAAAAAAAATAAAAACTTCTGAGTGGATTTAATCCTCGAAGAGGAAGGGGGTGGGAGGGGGGAAGGCAGCAAACATGCCTATCAGATGTCTGTGGTAGACAATGCTGAAAAATCTCAAGTATAATTACTAAACATGCACAAAAAGTTGTCTGAGTGGGCACTTCCCTTCTAAATATGTACCAAGGACTGAGGTTATTAAGATCTTCGACACTTGTGAACTATGTTTTTTTAGATTAGAAAGCTTAATTATAATAATAATTAAGCCTTAACTACTGAGTCATGTCGTCTCTCTTATTGCTTATTTTGAGAAAAAATTAGCTCAATATCAGTGCCTTTTACTGTACTCAATTTACAAAACTCTTTTGTCTCTGTTTCAGATGATGTTGCACCATACTTCAAGACAGAACCAGGCTTGCCCCAGATACACTTGGAAGGAAACAGACTTGTACTTACGTGCCTTGCTGAAGGCAGCTGGCCCTTGGAATTCAAGTGGTTGCACAATGACAGCGAAATAACTGCCTACTCCAGTGAATACAAGTAAATAAAAACCATGTCATAGTCTTCTCTCAGTGTAATTGTAGACAAACTACAGTATCTTAAAGCACCTCTGTAAATACTAACATATTGATAATGTTTTCTTATGAAGACCATTTTTCGTATATGGGTATGATCTCTGAGAATTTCTTTTACTAAAAACAATATTTAACACTCTAAAATAAAGGTTCTAACATAAAATATTTTAAGTACCAAAAAAAGCTTTTTGCTGGTTATGAAAATTTATACTCGTAATAAAGAGCAGACGTATTCCTTGAAGCTTTTGTATAGACGGTGTTCATTAAAAATCAGGACTTTGTTCAGAATCAAAAAAAAAAAAGTTTGTCATTTTGTTTGCTACTCTAGAATCTTTGCTTCTCTACCATGTAGACCAAGTACAGCATGCTGAAAGCAGGGCAAGCATTGGCTAAATGTTAGATATGTTATGCTACTCCTCCTTGTAGAGAACCAACCTCAATGGGATTATTATTTTTAGCAAGATAAACAAAAAAGAGCGTGGTCTATCTTCAACTCTGTATGCAACTTTCAGTTTCACTTCTGATAAAGCGTAGGTCTTCTAGTTTAAGAAACGTTTCTTATGTGATTATGCACTTTGTTCCCTGGACCTCACTGACTCCTTCCCCATTCCTCAGCATGTCCCATCAGGTAGGAGAAAAAGCACACTGTGGCTAATCTGAGCTACGTTTTTGTTGATAGGCAGCAGATGTCTGGCCAAACATCAAAGTGTGAAACAGCCAAGTTTTGTCTGCCTTTTCCTGAGCAGGAGCATTAACTGGGCCTCCCCTATGCAACTGCTTATTTCCATAATCTTGTAGAAATCTAATATTTATGCAGCTTCTGTGCATCTCCCAAATTTTCTTGGAATCAGCTAGTGAATTCAGAATTTATAAGGGGCAAGTATGTGACAGAACCCTGGTAATAACACTTGTCATTAGTAAAGCAAGCCAAATACTGCATATAAGCAATATAATTACTAAAAGTAGGGAAACGTTGTGTTCCACAACTGTAAAAATAAATTTAAGGAGAGATTAGTGCAAGAATATGGATAATGGTAAAAAGTTCCATATTACATGAGGTAGTCCATAATTAATTTTTTAACTAACATTGCATGACAATTTTGAAAATTTATCTTATATATTATTTACATTTACAGAACAGTAGCAAAGAATCCCTTAAACAGCATTTTAAAATGTTTGGGAGACATTTAGCACATAAAATACTGAGCAACCATTTCCAACAAAATGTACAGTTCTATCTGAACTTCCCTAAAAAGTCAAGACTTGATTTAGTTGAGAACACAGTCCTGAATAATGGCATCAATTAATGGTTGCTGTTTTCAAGCCTTGGGATATGCTGATACCTCAAAATAAGCCACATACATGCAATGGGGTGGTGTTCAATTTATAGAAAAGATTTGTGAATACTTCTTAGAAAACCAACAAAATCTCTAATAGCCCAATTAATCACAGTGTTTGAACATCATTTGGGATAAATGCCACTGTTGTTTTGATCAACAATAGCGGAGTCCATTGCAGTTCCTTGGTAGAAGGAGCTGACACCAGCTCTTCTCCTTGTAAAGTGCTGAGAAAGTAACAGAAAAACTGTGTAGGAGGGCGAGACACACAATCATGGGGTGATAACAAAAAGCAAAGGCTAGAACTTGAGCTTTGTTGCTGTGCTAGTCCGAGAGACGTACGTTTCACGATAGTCGAAAAAATATGAATAATCATGTATGACATTTTGAAACTTAGATCAGTCTCATGATTCTTATTATGTAAGTGCACATCTCTAATAAGCTCACCAAGATCCAAAATTTTTAATGTAACTGTGCATTGCAGTATATGTTAGTGTATTGGATCACCTTTCCTAAGCTGTCTGTATACAGACCTGAATACAGTGCTCTGTTTCTTGTCATTGGATTTTGCACCAGGTGAACATGAGGTTCATGCTACACGCTATTCATTTTCTGTTTATGTTCTCTTTTCCATTTGTAATTAAAACATCTGCTATAGAGGTGACTAAAAAGATGGTAAACTACTAATTTCTGATAATAAATAGCATTGTCAGAAAATACTAATTTAGATGTTGCAACCCCAGTAGTAATTTGTAGTTCCTCACCACAGCCAGAGAATTGCCAAACAGGGTTTTGATTCTGTGGCCATGTGAAGATTTTAACCTTCCAAGAAAGTGTACATGGCATAGGTGCATTAGGAAGAATTAAAGCAAAGTACGAATATGCTTAGACATAAAAGTTCCAGTTGCAAAAGTTGAACTTTGACCCTATAATAGTTTGTTCTGCAACTCTTAGGTAAATACTCTGTTTAAATGCATGAATCTTTCCTGTGTAAGTGACTTCTGCTACAAGTTGAATCATCGATCAAAGATTTTCAGTAATTGATATTACTTAGTGTGTCTTAGTTAAAGTAATGTCTATATTGTAATAGGCTGGAAATATCCAAAGCTTATTATAACACACCAAGTGAGTAAAGAACTAATTGGAGTCTTTGCATTTTGACATTGGTGACCCTGAATGAACAGCTTTTCTTTGTAAACGATGCTGATTATGCACATAGCCTGGCTTTTATAGTGACTGTGCATGCACTAGTTTCTATTAAGAATTTATAAAACAACCTTATACGTTCGTTGTGATCTGAGATGCATGTAATGAAAACAAATCAATATTGCTGACTGAAGTAGCAATTTTGGTTGTGTCTATAATTTAAGAGTGTTCAAAGTTCAGGCAGTGACTTTCTTCCAGTTTTTTTCCTTAGGAATTAAGTTCTGGACTGAAGACATCTTCCTTACTTGCTGTTGTGGCCCGAGGATATTAATTTAATTGAGCTTAAGAAACCAATGTTATGTCTAAGCAGTAGCGCACTTCCTTGGCAAACTACTTAAAAGTATCTGACCGGCATCAAATTTGTGTGCCGGTTCATTCAGCATTCTTCCCCCTCTTATCTCAAACAAGAGCCATGCACCAGCCAAACCTTTTTTATGTCCTTTTACTTCTTTCCTTAGAGGTCACAGTACTTTCCTCCTCCTTGCTTCTTACCTTTTAAAACACCCTTCCAAAATATTTTTCAACCTCTTGCCCTTTTTTTTCTTTGACAGTCTGCACATATCCCATTGTACAATTACCCAGAAAAAAAAATTCAAAATCATCCTATTTCCAAGACCATATTCCAGCGAGTGCCCATTTGCTTGCCTTACCTGCACAGCGCTGGCTGGTAGGTGCACTGGGAAGCCCAGTGCTCAGCAGGTTTGGGCTGTGCTGAAATTGGCAGCACAGATGGGATTTTCACTGTAAGCTCCTAAAAGTGTTCCTGCTAAAAGATTTTTCTTTAGGCTACATATTAAGAATGTTTCCTGCTTGAAACATTAATAAGTCACAAAAGAAAACCAATGTAAGATATTTCTGATCTAATTGAGTTGTTTTGTCCTAATAGCAGAAAAATGAACTCTCTTATGTCTTGGTGCAGAGGAATAGCAAAGAAAGAAGCCTTTAGTTTTGGCTCTATTTAATAGACAAACAGAAGAATAAATGCTAGCCAAGTACAATACCAAGTCTTTATGGGAGGAAGAAAAGCTTGTAAAGCTGTAAACTGTGGTAAAATTAAATGTTACGAAGAACCGTCGATATTTGTCAGAATCTTCAAATATTATTTTTTGGCTAGCGATGCTTTGCAGCAGTCATCTGCCTGGCAGAGAAGCAAATGAATCTGGAAGAAATTTAGGAAGCCTTCTGTTGTGTTTATTTCTGCCCTATGCCCTGTTTTTTCACCTGCTTTTTGTTTCTTATGTCGCACTTGTCAGATGAGGCAACGTGGCTAATTCAGTTATGTATACTCACTGGACACCGAGTATTTGTGTCTGATTGTCTGGCTTGCTGCTCCCTAACAGAGCACTGGTTTGAGTCTTCCTTCTCTTCCCAATACAAATTGCTGTAATCAGTAAAGAAAATTTGCTGGTTGCTCCAAAGCAGGTCAGGAGGAGTCAGCTAAGGCAGGCGTGCAGGCAGATGACACAATTGCCTATAATTGCTCCTAGGGAGCCAGGGTTTTCTAGGTATCACCTTGGTGAAATTTGTTGGGCTCTGTTTTTATTTGCCATTTTAGGTTGTCTGACCTATTTGCTACAATGTCTTTGATTGTAATTATAATGCAGTGATTATAGACTTCACTTATCACTTAAAGTAGATTTCTTGTATATCCTTTGTTTTTATGCTGTCTGATCCTTTCCACATATTAGCTCTGTATGTGGGTGTCTATAGTATGTGTGAGTATGGGAAGAGATCCTTTCTTTTAGGGGAATTAAATTTCAAAGATTAAAATTCAGCAGTATTATTTTCCCTTATCTTTTCATAAAGACTTTCATTAATCCTACCATAATATCTCCAGAAGGTGACCAGGGGGAATATGTGCTTTGATTAATGTTTGTTTAATGCAGGATTATCTATATTATTCATGTGTTTTATTCACATTAAAACTGTGCCTATCAGCTCATTTTCATGTTAGGTAATCAGATATAGTTGAATGAGGAAGGTAAGCATTAGCAGAATAAGTGACTTTTTAAGGATACTGAAGGGCAAAACAAATACAATGTACAGGGCACCGTGTCTTTTCCAGTGCTCTTCTGAGTTACGCTGGTCACACAGCGTAGTAAAAAGCTTTTTTCATTGGAGAGCTTTGATATTTTTTGTGAGGTTATTTGCTGCCTCCATTTAGGTGGTAGTCTTCTTGTACCACCTCTAAATAAAATACCAGGCATTCTTTGCCTTATGAATGAGGGCAGAGGAATCTAAGCAAAACATTTAAGTTTATATTTCAAGAAAAATTGTGGAGACTAATTAGTACTTACCAAATGTAGTTCCTAAGACAGGGTTTTTTAATGCATATTAAAAAAAGTATTTTTAATTTGATACCATACAGCTAATATTGTGGCCATAGACCAGAGACTATGTGACTACTATTCATAAGATAAAATACAGTATGCCTTTGAGACAATGTGTAAAGTATTAAAGGAGCAATAAGAAATGCCACAGAAAGTAGCATGGATCGGCAGGTAAGAAGAGTGTTGTAATTCTGCACTTCTGTCTTGCAGGTACATCATCCCAGCTTTGCAGAGGTCCGATGCTGGCTTTTATCAATGCGTTGTACGAAACAGGATGGGGGCATTGCTGCAAAGAAGATCTGAAGTTCAGGTGGCATGTAGGTTTGAATGGATGTTATTCTGTCATGCATTAGCTAACTGACTCTGTGGGTAAAACACAATGTTCCAATTATATTTTCTAGTTCAAAAATGTATTGGATATAAAATTAATTTTTAAAATTACTATATTTACAAGAAGTTTCATATTCACTGTAGATATCTTCTGGGAAACAAACAGAAAATGATGCAATATTAATTCTTTAGAGGGAGGTTTAAACTCTTCCACACAATCAAAACGAGATGATGTGGAGATGGCTGTAGTATGAGTGAAAAATATTGTCTTTCTCCAATATGCAGGGTTTAACAAAGTCTATATAGCACAAAATAATCAAAAACAAAAGCCCGGCAGACAGGAGAGGATATCTGAAAGAAAACAGTGTGGTGGACAGCTCTATGAAGATTTCAGATTATAACTTTTATGATAGAAAAGTACAGGTTTCGTAGCCAAAACCATGCTAACCAAACAATAAAGTCTGTTCCCCAAACAGACTTATTATTTCATTATTTATTGGATACAGTAATCGTAAAATTCAGCTTCAGTCTTTTAAAACAAAGAAATTGAGAGACAGCTTTCTATCCTGGATGTTAGCAATCTGATACATGGGATCAAATTTCTCATCCTCTGTGTCAATAAATGAAAATTCAGTGGTAGTAAATGTCTTGACAAAGTGGAGTTCAGTTAAATTGAATTATTAGAAAAAAGTTCCAAGGAACTGATGCAGATTATTAACTCTGTCATGAGGGAAGTTACATGGAATTTTCTGTGCTTGAAAGTAAAAACAGTTTTAAGTTGGTGCTATGTAAGTTTTGGTGTCGTTCACTAACTTACTGTATTGCAGTAAATTACTGATATTACAGACATAGTCACATAATTTGATGTTTGATCTCTCAGTGGTATTGTTTCAGAGATACTAATGTAAAAATTCTCTGCTGTCAGAATGGGATTTTCCTCCTCTGCCGTCTCCCACCCCTAATGCCCTTGCTGCATGCTCTTCTTTTAGTGATCTTGTCTGACATGTGTCAGACCCTTGGAGATAATTCTCAGAATATTTTTATGCTTTAGTGGATTGTATCAGGTCACAGAGGATCTAGTGAAAGCTGGTACAAGTGAGGCAGCTGTGAATGGGGTGGGGGGGCTCCAACAGGGAAGATGGAGCAAGAAGGGACCAGTGGGGAAAGATGGATCAAGAAGGAAAAGGGAAGGTGAGTGTGAGATACTTTTCTTTCTATCACAGACTGCCATTAGATTAGCCTGAAAGCCTCAGGAGGTGCATCCACAGGTGTGGTTTCAGGGAGCAAAAAATCTGGCACCAGTACTGGAGAAATGTCCTCATTTTCTCCTCCTCCTTCCCACTAATTCTTCCCACTCTTGTACCGCAGTGTAGTGCATTATCCCTTTAGGCTGAGCTGGAAAGCTCGTTTGTGCAGCTGTAGACTTGAGAAACTTCTCCAATACTTGGGAAAATAAAAATTGTAGGGTTTGTTAAAATCGTTCATTCTCGCCCCCCCCATCTGGTTCCCCACACAGCTGTACCATGGTTGTAGTGGCGGAGCACAGGGAGCAATTCTTGAGGAAGTGCTTGTGGGAGTGATGGGGAGGAGGCGGCACAGGAATAGTTTACCTTGATACTGCTCAAGAATTTTGTCTTCTGAAAAGACAGCTTTATTCCCTTCTGAATGAGGAAAAAGTGTTCAGTCAAGTGCTTTATTTCTCCAGGCTTTCATTTTTATTTTTTTTTGTGTGTGTATTTGGTGGTTCTTGAGAGAAAGAGGTGTAATGGTTTACTTTTCAGTTTTCAAATTCCACCCTCCCTCCCCCCATTTAATATGTAGTTCTGCAGTGGGAACAAGGCTAAAAAGCTGTCTCTTAAGACTTCTCTCTGTGAGTTAAGCAGCTTATTTATTTATTTATTTGCACTGATAAAGCCATTGAGACAAAGCAAAGCAGATTTTGTGTGACCTGGGAGATCTTTGGTCTTGATCCTATAGTGACCTATATTGCTTCTATTGTGAAACTTCTCAGTCAGACTTGCACTTTATCGCACGGATTCCAGTGTTCTACCAGCTTTAAACATCCTTTCTCCTATACCCAAGGTAGCTACTGACACTATGTGATTGTGTTTTAACATTTTCAGTCTAAATTAATTGTTTTAAGGTACGTAGGTGTAATAAAATACCTGATATTTTACCAAATTTTACTTTATTTCTGAAAACATACTGGAAAGTAGCATTAGAAGGGGTCACTCAAGTCAGCTTATCCACTTATTGAGAGTTACGAGGAACTGTGTATTAGATGTTTAACTCAGATGGGTTTACAGGAAATAAACTATTTTTTGCCACTGGCTACAAAATGCTCACTGATACACTTTAAGAAACTTAAGATCTCTAGTGGAAAATTGTAAGGCATAAGAATAAGCTGGATTGAGAAAGATCTGAGGTATTTTCCCTGTCCTCTATATCTGAAGTAGTAGGGAACTTGTTAAATAATTTTTAAAATGTTCTTAATGCATGCTAATGTATGACTTAACTGAATGGGAACAGGTATGTGTGTGAAAATTGCTGAGTAAATCTTAGTTACAGAACGGGCTTAAAACTCTTGGATTGTGAAGACTAAAATAACTATGACAGGGAAGTTAATTAGATCCACCTACGTGGTTTGAAACTTCAAGTAGCTGATATGATTACAGTTGTAAGAAATAAGGAGCAACAGAGGAATACGGTGATGTTTATGTCTGAATAAATAACGTGAAAATCAGAAAGATAATTAAAGCTGTAAAATACCGTGTGTTTTTAATTCCTGTTTTTGTTCCATCTCTTCTAATCTCCTTTGATCCACAGACCTGATAGTGTACTTCCATGTTTCCATGTCCCTTGCATCTCTCTGCCCCAGAGAGCCTGTAAAGAACCCCGTGGCCTCTAAAAACAAAACAAAAGAATTCAGTGGCAGAAACCAGAATAGTCATGTGTATTGGTTTCTTGGTTTAAAGCAAATTAAAATGCATAGAAGTTCTTTGGAGGGTGAATAAGTAGGAGCCTACAGCCCTGTTCATTTTAATGGATAGAAATAAGATACAAAAAGCAAAAGAAATCCAAGGAAAAAAAATGTTCACTGAATTTTTAACAAGGACTCCATAGATGCATGAACTTGTCTGTGAAATGAAACCTTCAGCAACAGGAGTTCTGCAATTGTTGTTTTCTTTCTTCCATTAATATTTTTGCTAAAAGCTGCTGTTGAATACTACTGATGCTTTTGTAAATGTCGAAGACCTATTTGAATCATAGTATAGTGCCAGAAGAACTAATTGCTACCAACATGACTATAAACTTGTTATTTTGATATGCATGTGGGTATAATGGCTTACTCAGATCTGGCTATTCATTCATTTGACTACAGGTGATGCAGCTGCTTATTTGTGTAGAATAGAAGGAAAGATGCTATGATAAAAATATTTAGTGAACAGAAATTCATCAAATTACACGTACCAATTGTGTTTCCTTGCATTGCATAGGAATTTATTTTATATACCACAAGGACTTATTAAAAACAATAACAAAAACAGCAAAAACTGCATTAAAATGTCACTTTTGGTTAAAAACACTTTGGTATTTGAAAAGAACACTGTTGCCATTCTGTACTGCTGACTGATGCACTTCTTGTGTGCTCTAGCAACACTTGGCTTTGCCTTATGCCTTACTGCTCACCCAAATCTGTGTTAATTAACATTGTCTCATGATATGTCATGTAATATTGACTAATTATAGCAATGTCAATGACTATTGTAAAGCAGAATTATTTCTTTTTCTGGCCACTGAAATGAAATGGGGAGTGAGACAAGAACTTCCAGGACTCAATGTAATTTTTGTCTTTACAGACATGGGAAACTTCATGGACACAAACCAGAGAAAAACAGTGACTGAAGGGCAAGCTGCTGTTCTGAATTTCCTGCACATCCTCAGCTATCCAAGACCACAAGTGACGTGGTTTAGAGACGGGCACAAGATTATACCAAGCAGCAGAATGTAAGTCAATTTAAAGCTCAAAAAACCCCACCCTACAATATGATTAATTACCTTTGATAACACAACTTACATTTAAAGTAAGCTAATTAAGGTTTAAAGAGAATAAAGTAGCCTCGTTCATACTAAGTTTGAGACAAATTACTATTTTAAGACCATCTCTGAACTTCCTAAGCAGTTTGACAAAATAATTCATGTGGTTTTAATGGTCCTGGTGCAGCATAAGGGAGCAGATATGTAGAATGCCTGCATTTCCTTCATGCTATTCATTTCCGTGATACATTTTGGAAAAGTAAATGCTCATCTCTCGATTATGTTTACTTCAGTGGACTAAATGAATACTTAGATTTTTCTTTTTTGATGGGTCTGATTTTCTCACATGGACTTATGCTCAATACTGTTTCCCTCACCATGCAAATCTTATTTTTCCTCGTGTTTTTAGCTTACAATGAAAGTTTATTTTTGAATAATTAGCAGCTCACCCAGTAATGGCAGAAGATCACTGTGGTTAGTTGTTATCTCAAGATGTGCTTGTTTATCATTTTCTGAAATGGTTGTAAGGCCATTCTGTGTTTTAACCTTAAACTGATTTAAAGACCGCGGAGGCTAGCTGTAAAATTTTAAAAATATTTATATATAAAATATATTTATATAAATATATAGATATATATCTTGTCAAATTTGTTACGGAATGCCAAGAATCTTGGTGGTTATTTCATCTTTGCAGTCTGTTTTCATGTGTTCCAAGTTGCAAGACATGCTAGCAAGTGATGGTTATGGGATCTTAGGAAGCTGCGGAAAGGCTGCTGAGTCTTCAGACTTTATACTAGAGAGGGAAAACTCTTGGTGGATTTTAATTTTATTAATCCGTACTGCATATTTTACTGCTGCTCATGTTCATTTTGTAAATGCAAAAGCTGGTATTACAGACTCTTTGAAACTGTTAAAATTGGTATTGCAAGGCTGTGAAGCAACTGTGTAATAATTTATGAGTAGTTTAATAGTAATTTGATGGGAAACAAGCTGGAAGCTGAAACAATGGGTTTCTGGGCAATCTCTTGAAGAGAGTGAAGTGACAAATCCTGAGTTATTAACCATTAAGAACCTACTTCTTGCACTCCTGCTGCATGACAAATTTTCTTTTCTTAATGCTAAGAATACACAATTAAAAAAATAATTGCAGATAGTGAAAAAGCCTTGTTGTCCAGGTATCAGGCAGTTTCTTGGAAACAATTGCTGGGGAACAGAACAGAGTGACCTAGACAAGCATGTAGCGTCTGAAAATGAGTTTCAGTTAGGTTCTCTTACAGTTTGGGAAAATTACAAGTAGAGGTGTGTTTCACGTATTTCTTAATTTTCAATTCTTATTTTCATATGCTATGCTTTACTCTTACTCCTTGTCTGTTGGGATTTTTAGGGTAAAATCACTTTTAATTCATAGCACTGCATTAATGTTTATGAATGGGAGAACTGGAGAACTGTAAAATTCTGTTTTATAATAGGGGTGGAATATAACCATTTTTTTCAACATATATATTTTATTTACCTGGTCAGAAATTTCATCTGAAAGGAATTTGAGGACTTTTATATCTGTGGTGGCTGTCCAGGAAATTGAGAAGTTGAGTTTCTTTTTGTTTTTTTTTTGTTGTTGTTTTTTTTTAAGTACACATGCTGAAAGTGTAAACCTCCTTGGAAGTTTGATATATCTCATACAATAAGCCTGATAAGTTCATAAGTTCAGGAAATGACAGGTTTATGGTGCTCACACTAATCACTTGCGCACTCTGTGCAGTAGGTCTGCTGCTCCCCCAAAGTATTAGAAAAATTGTAGGGCATCCATTCACACATTGCTGCCTGTGAAATTCTGGAAGTAAATATGGCAGCCCTAAAAAATACTTGAAACGCAAGACACACAGGGAATATACATAAAAATGTGAGAAATGTAAAAAGAGCTTTTCTTACCATAACTGTTTTTCTCCTCTGTGGAGGAGATTGTGCATTTCAAGTCATGTTTTCTGTACGCTAGGAGGTGTATCAATTTAACTCATCTGTTTAGTAGGTGATCCAGTGAGACTGATGCATCTATCTAACAGGATCAACCGCTAAACGGATCAGTTAAATTGATGCCACCACCTTGTAGAGATGCTCTTTAAACTGGTTAAAAGTCCCTTATATTGCTAAATCAATATAAAGCTTTTTTAATCGTCTTAAGCTTATGATGATTTAGCCGAATCAGTCAGCTAGTCATTCAGCTATAATAATGATTTCCAAGTGACACCACAGTAGTGCATGCAGACTGAGGACATAAACAGTGCTGAAGACAAGGATAGAAGAGGTGGTTATGGTACACAATAATTTCTTGTAAGTGCCTGTTGAATGCAAAGTTGGCATTGTCCCATTTTTTTTTTTATTTGTAGTGACTTCTAAGAAAACTGTTCATTCATATAGTTCCTCTAGTTAACTTTTACTTACACAGAAGTCTTAAGGACTACTGTCCCTGTTGGACTGAATTAATTTCATAGATGTGGAAAGAGACATGGGCAATGCGCTGACTTTTCTCATGAGGTAAGAAATATGAAACATCAAAAGTGAGGAGTAGTTTTGGAAAAAAGGAAAAAGGTGTCTTGAGCTGTTTCAAGGAATGGCATTTAATTGGCTCTGCAGCAAGGTTTACATAGCAGTTTTAAAGTAGTAAATACTGATGTAATTCTCTTACTGTTTACTGCTATTTAGGACATTTAGGGGAGGACTTTTGCCACCTCTTCAGTGTTCCCATAGTACTGTATTTCTAGGGAGCTAAGACAACAAAGTGTATTGCTGAGTTGTCACAAAATTCTGGTATCGCTGTATGTATTATTTTGGAGATGCTTTACAAATATATCAAATTAGACTCTTGTACTTTGGGGTTTCTAATATTATTTGTATGCCTCAATACAGTTGCTAGCTCTAACGAATTCTGATGACCAGATGGAACAGACCTGTAAATTCCTGTTTCTCCTACTGGTCATTAGCCTGGAAAGTACCAACTGTTTAGAATGAGAGTGGGAGAATTGATTCAGTGGATAGCTTTGGCTTCACAGCCTTTTATGAAGGAAAAGTCAGAATGGCAATTTTACTCTGAGCCAGCATAGATACGATATTGCTCGGAGAAAGTTTCATTTTGAGACATGGGCTTTTCTTTTTTTTTCCCAAACTGCATATTCTATTTAACTTAACTAGCAGCATAATTCACAGCAGAAATTTGTAGCAAATAACTATGTATTAGTTCCTACCTCACTGCTGTTTATGCCATAATATTTGTCAAAGACCCAAGATAAGAATAATGGGTGTTATTTTTTTTATATAACCTTTTTCATGACAAGTTTCTCCTAAATGAGTGGGCATGTGAAGCTAACAAATCTCTTTATAATATATGAATGTGAAGCAAATGGCCTGCATATACTTATGGGGTTGTTGATATAGTTTCTGACTCAGGGCCAGTAACGTATCTGCAGCAGAGCTAGCGTGATATGATGGCATGTATTTAAAAATTTAACTTCTAGGATTTTCTTCCCCCACTTAGTGCAGTGTGCATATATATTCATTTTGGCTTTTGTGCATTATCCTTTGCAAAGTCTCGATTCAATATTTTAAAGGCATGTTCCTAGATCATCAGAAGGAAGCTGCGGACATGCTAGAAAAGTATGAAATGGGGAATCAGAGAGAGAAGACCAGAAGTTCAGTAGCAGGAGAAAGTAAGCAAGGAGAGGAATTAGGTTCTGGGATGTTTTTTTATAGTTAAATTATGTGAAATTTTTCATAGGAGCTTTAGAAGTTGCTTCATATTACACCTTGACAGATTAATGTTTTCCAGATACACCAGTAGACTAATGTGGAATAACAACTGTGCTGTTATCCAGGGACTTGACTGATGGGATGATTCCACTTATTTCCCCTCACATTTTACAGAAAACAATAACCTCTCTAAAGGTAACTCTATCAAAAGAAATTGTTACTCTGAGTTGTCATGTCTTCAGCATATCTTGCCTGGGTGTACTTCATCAGGCAGATGAGCAAGAGTTCAAAGCAGAGTGCATTTCACTTTCTTTACATGAGGCATCTACGCCTTGAAAAGGCACACAGGATAGTAGTACTGTCCAGGTCTACAATTGCCTTTCAGTTGAAATAGTGAGGAATTAAATTCTTAGTATTCTTAGGTGTGGTTTTTTGTTTGTTTTTACACTTTTTTCTAAGTGAAGGACTTTTTCACTGAAAAAGTTCACTCGAGCAGTCATTTCATTTATTCTCGATTTCTTCTTTAAGAAGAAAACTTGTACTATAAGTACATTTTAGCTATCTTCAGTAACTTTCTAGAGTGAAACTTTTCACCCCCCTAGCAAGCTACAGATAGATGAATATTAACTCTTTTGCTAGTGGAATTCTGTCTGTCGCAAATCAGGGAAGTTTGTTTTTGTCATGTAAAATCAGTTCTGGGGTGTCCTTTTTAGCTGGGTGGATGTTTGCTACCTAGTTAATTGTAAATGGATCAAAACACTTCACAAATGCACTACTTTATCCTGCCAGACAGTGAAGATGAATTGCGTTACCTTTAGATATACATGAATATCTTTTTTTTTTTTTCTCTCTTTTTTTTTTTTTTCTCAGTAAGAACGCTTAATTATGCATTTGAATGTGTGTGGTCATTACTAGCTCTTACAGAGACTAAATGTGCTGACAGACTGTGCAACAAAAATATGTTAGGCACAAGCAGTCCTCAAATATGACTTGCTTTGGTTTTGGGCACTCATAATACCTTGCAACTAAGCAAAGCTGGTACAGACTTCCTAGCCATTTGTTAAGGTAAAATGGCACATACGTTAATGACAGTCTAACAAAGAATAGTAGCTATAGCTGAACAGACTTGAAAAATGAGAAAGAACAAAGTATCTGGGAGTAATATATTTGATTTTGGGTTGATATTAGCATTAGATTAACTTTTGGATGATAACAGCTCACTTAATGCTTCATGTATACATTTTTCACTTTAAAACAAACACCACTTCATTTTATATGAGCAGTTCTAGCGCCAACAATGCATTTCTCTGCAAATACTAGCCTGTCATACAACTTACGTTAGTTGCACATAATTACTTTTCACATACACCAGATAATACTTTAATTAAAATTCTGATGATTAGCATTAACGAACAATAAATTCAGAGACTGTCAACTCTGCCGTGTATTAGCTGAGTAATAATTTAAAGAATAAAGTTTGCAGATCTCTCCAGTCTGCTAACGTGTTATGAAGTGGCACCTCTCAGCAGTAAGAGGCATGACAAGAAAACTGAGTTGCTTTCATCTATCTCTACCTTTTACATGCTCCACATTAATTTTCAAGTCAACTTCTAAGTACCTGAGAAAGAAGGATATATGGTAGAATTAAATTACTCCCTGTAACTGAAATACATTACTATTCTGTTATTAATTTTTAAGTAAACTTTTGCATTGAGTGATTCAAATTTAAAGGAACAAGCAGCACAAGAAATCATCTCACACAATTTTACTGCTATGCCCAGGACTCGCAGGCATACAAAAGACCGTAGGGAAACCTCCCATCATCTTCTCAATTACTAAGTTGGATTCCTGGGTGCTGTCAGTGGACTGTTTTGAGTATTATTGTCTACTGTGTTCAGTAGAGGGAAAACATTAACACCTCAGTTAACAACAAATCCCAGGATTATTTTCTAAAGCTGTTTGACTTGTCTAGATTCAACCTCGCTGTTTTTCCTCTCTGCTCAAAGTTTGCCACTGGCTTTAAATATGTGTTTTAATTATTAGTTTATTCAGACCTCTTAACTTTTAGGATGAAACTTCTGGTTGGTTAGGTGAAGGGAGTTGTATTTGTGGACTACGTGTGTTGAATTCATGGTGTGTAGGAGGGACACAGCCCATTACAGCATGGAAGAGAGACAGTAGAAGAAAAAAAATGCTGCAAAACCATGCCTCTTTGAAGAGCTCATTTGAAAGCAAATTGTTCCCAAGAGATAAATTCTGAGGAGGTGCAAGGCACATTTTGGGATTTGACCAATATTTTTCGTTATGAATTTGGACCATAAAACATGGAGTTAAAATATATATATATATATATAATGTATATATATATAATATATTTATTTATTTATGAATCAGGGGAAGTTGCTGCTATTACACCAGCACTGCAAAACCCATGCTTTTGAGAGTTGATGCTTGGAACTATTACTGTTTTAATGGGCCTCAGCTGCTCTTGGTATCTCTCAGTGCAATCTTCAACAGCTGTAAATATCAATGAAACTTTAAAGACAGCTAAGAGAAAAATCTGACTACTAGATACTGTTTTTTTTCTAAGATGATCACATTTAAAGAATAAAATCATTTGTGTGTGTGTGTGTGTCACTACGCTTATTAATCATAGATTTAGAATTTGTAAAACAACAGGGAATGGATGGAAGTGTCACTAGAAAGAAACCTTTTTGCTCTAAGTATGATTTAGTTATCACTGCTTGCAGTGAGATATTGATTTATGACTCTGTTGCTTTCTGGAGACAAATGTACTTGGAAAAAAAACTGTGGACTATGAGCAAAGTGTTAATAGCATTACTCTCTGAAAGGAACTTGCACTATTTTTCTAAAAATCATATCTGATCTAGAGTGGATAGATACGAAGACTCACTGTCATTGTACTTTGGGGCTCACTCCTTCCACCTGCTACATTTCCAGAACTAATTATACTATTAGGAACAAATCACTAATAAAACTCCTTAAGAGCTGACGTGCTTTTGTGGGAAAACATTTTTTTTTTCTATCTTTGAACTACCCTATCTTCAAACTGAAATATTTTTATGTGCAGACAAGATAAGACCTTTTAGAAGTGTTGCAATCATTTCTAAGAGCAAATATGCCAGATAGAGCTCTTGTTTTATGCTTAACAAATAGCAATTATTTACAAATCCCTATGAACAATTTATTTCCTATGACCCCTCACATATCTGTATCTTTATGGAAATAGATGCAAAATGCTAGTGACTTATCAAGTATAGCAGCAGGTAATGTCTTATGTTTACCAATTAGCTTTTATTAATCAAAACTGACTGAAGTAAAATGTATCTGTCAGTACTTTGGCTGTTTACTACAAGGGATTATTAATTTTCTTTCTATGCAGAGAAACAAATACTGTCTTTCCTCATGATTCTGCTGGGTTTTTACATGATGTGTGAGGGTGTTAAGACACACGTTTGTAATTTTATAATATGAATTTATGTAGAACCATCTTAAAAGCCTATCGTTCTGGCAGATTTATTTTCACATTGAAAACTTGTGTGATTCAGGAGGAGGGAAAAAAAGCAGAACTTTGCACACTGGGGATGTGTTGCGGTTTTTGTGGTTGATTTGCATCAAGTCTAGTTTGTTAACAGTATTCAACTTGATTTAAAGAATTTGGTACAGGGAAGCAAATGTGAAGCAGACCTTACATTAATTAACGCTACAGAGAAGGAAAGAAGTTGGCAGCCTGCCTATGGCTTATCTCTGATCCGTAGTTGTGAGTGGAATCTTTAGCTGTTTTCTGTCTGGCCTTCATCTAACAGATTCCAAATGAATTTAAATAGATTGTAAATGCCCTGTCTGAGCTTTCACGGGCCTATCTGATCTGTATGAGAAGGATGATTTCTAGCTCTGGTGAAACTTTCTAAAGGCATCTCGCAATTAAAAGAGAAAAAACAGTCAAACTGCCAGTTTTCATACAGAATTTGTTTGCTGCACATTAGCACTACCCTTTTATTTGTTTATATGTCTGTGGCTATTTATATGTGTTAGCCAGATCTGTTGCTATAGATGTCAGGACCAATTCCAGACATAGACAAAAGGCATCTGGCTGCTGAGTGACCACAGGCATTGCTTGTTCACCTTCATGCTCTTCGCCTTCCCCTCCAAAATCCAGCCACTAGCCAGATCAGCCTAATTGTCATCATAGCAGTGGCGAGGGGTTGGGATGAGAGGGAGATGTCCATGCCTCTCCACCCCTTCTGCTGGTACGTGCTGTCAGTGCAGCCATGAAGAAAAGCAGCTGGGTCAAGGCAAGTGTGAAGTCTGTGGGGACTGGGTGGGATGGATGTGGGTTGTATGGTGTCCGACCCCGATGGAGAGAAGGCAAGGCAGAGAGGAACTCAGTAGATGGCCTGGCCAGGGGAAGGGTCCCAAACACTGCAAGAGGGAGAGATTTCTGCTGTGCCCTCCTAGACACTGCTCCCCTCCAGCCATACCCTTCTGTTGCTGGTAGAGCTGAATGTGGCCCACGTTTCGTCTGTGTGGTTGGGGATCTGTAGGCTTGGAACCAAGCGTGATTGAACAACAAATGCATAGGTTAAAAAGCAAGAGAGGTTATAGATTCAGTATTGGCATGTTCTGGCATTTTTTCTGTTGTATGTTCCTGGCTACGTGAATTCTCAAACCAGAGATATAAAGGAGACTTTATTTGGGGAAAGCATTGAAGGTAAGATCTGTACAAAGCCTTTTTATGTTTGTTGTTTTTTTTTTTTTTTTTTTTTTTTTTTTTTCTGCAAAATGCCAAAAGCTATTCACTTTTTAAAATAGAGTTTTGCTAGATTTTGCTCAATAATTTTTCAAGAAACTGCATTTCTTGTTGTCGTTCAGCAACCAATACTGTTTGCAAGAATTTTAACAACTCTGTTGCTGTCTGCCAGCTGCCATGTGTTCTTGTTCCTACTCCCAGTGTAATACTTCTTCACTGGAAGAAGAGTGCAATACTTTTATAATAATCACTAGTTCGAATCACTGATTATTTTAAAACATCAAAACTCATTTTTGGCAATCCGTCATCCGTTTCCATGGGAACTGAAACTGGCCTTAGCAGCAGCAAGAAGCAGAGTTTATTGGGATACTTATAAATTTCAATGGCTGTTGTTCTACAGCTGCATTTTCTGTTTACCCAACACATACTGCAGCAAGAAGCCCATAATACACTTTTAAATTTCTATGTACATTTTATTTTAATTTTTATTCACGTTTTTCACAACTTAACAAAAATGTTGTAATGAAGGAGAGAGAAAATGTCAGTAATCTCCAACATGTGCAGTCAATATTAGGTGTTCCCATCAAAGTTGAATTGCAGGCATTCCTATTCTTTTATTAGGACTATGACGAAAGAGAACGGATAAATGTCCTGCCTTGAGGGGGCAACATATAGTGGGAGGGTCCCACATACAGGTGTCAGGTACACTGTTATTCCTTGGTAATCTTATCCCTCTGTCCTATGTCTGGAGTGTGCAGAGGCTAGTGGAATGCTCCACCAGTTCTCAGTTCATGCTTCACAGAATCACCTAGGTTGGAAAAGACCTCAAGATCATCGAGTCCATCCTCTGACCTAATACTAACAAGTCCTCCACTAAACCAAATTGCTAAGTTCAACACCTAAACATCTTTTAAAGACCTCCAGGGATGGCAACTCCACCACTTCCCTGGGCAGCCCATTCCAATGCCTAACCATCCTTTCAGTAAAGTTTTTCCTAATATCCAACCTAAACCTCCCCTGGCACAACTTTAGCCCGTTCCCCCTCATCCTGTCACCAGGCACATGGGAGAATAGACCAATCCCCACCTCAGTACAGCCTCCTTTAATGTACCTATAGAGAGCCATAAGGTCTTCTAAGGCTTCTGTATGGGGTCTGTGCTTTCACAGGAGCTTATCTCAGATCACATATTTTACTGTTACTACCGTAACAACTTCCTAAACTAAATATATGCCCTCACATCTGTGTATTGGTTTTATCAATAACTTATTCATATTTATTGTCATTCACATATATGTATAATTATAAACAAATCAAGCTATATTTTCAAAGAGATGGATTTATCTACTTTTGCATTCATACGTAAAGTTAAAAATAAAATAAAAGTGATGTAATAAGGAGGAGGATAAATACCTGGTGTGTATTGTCTAAGTGTCACAGCAAGAGTATGTACAAAGCATATTGTGCAACCATTTTAGTGGGTCCTAGATCTTGTATGAACTGGATACATCTCTAGTTTCAACTGCATTATCTGAGGAGTAAATTTGTTTTTAAGAAAATTTTTAGCAGCAAAATTGAAAATATCTTAAAGGCATTGTGTAAATAGGCCTTTATCGTATGTTGATAATTTAAAATTTCAGTACAAAGAAATCAGCTAATATGTCACTGATAATTTAATAAAGCCAGGGAGTTAGCAAAATCTCCTTGCTTCAGTGAAATAAAGAGAAGTGACAGGTTAACGTTTTAATGCCTGATAGCTTTTAATCCATAACTGTCAGTGTTGATTCCACTAAATAAAAAAAGTTTATGGGGCTGAAGGTTCACTAATCAGGATTCATAAAGGTAAAATTTCAGTTGTCATCCTCTCATCCTCTTGCCCCTTTGAGAAGCCACTTTTATTCAGGAAAAAATTCCAGAATGGAAAAGAACTAAGATACCTTAGTATGAGGTAGCACAGGCAGATTGTTTTATACCAAAAGCAAAAATGATGTATTGTGTAACACCTTGTTTTGTATATAGCATGAGTAATACAAAGAGCATACGCATGATGTACAATCGTCAAACAGTATGACAGCAGGTCTAAGTCACCCAGCTAGATGCCAGATAATTTGCTAATAGTTGAAATCTTTAATTCCCTAATATTTCATTTATCTCTGTGAAAATGACTTAATAATAAAACCTTTGTTTGTGTAACATCAAAGGATTTTTCAAAGGGTTGCTTTTTTTTTTTTTTTTAATATCATACCTTAAAAAAAATAATCCACTGGGTCTTTACTCACATGCAAATGTTGAGTATCTTCTTTTATTAAACTGCAGGAGGGATTTACCGGAATTATGATAAGGACTCTGAAAGTGTGCTCAATAAATGCTAATGTAAAATCTAGTATTTTAATAGGTTTCTTAAATTTACATTTTTAAGTATAGTACGCTGAGTTTTGAAGATTTGGGCTCTCATTTTGACACTGTTCCAGCAGTTTCCTACTCCTTGAATACAGTCATGCTTTAGAAGTTCTTTGTATTTGTTTCATCTTGTGACTATCAGAGATGATTGCACCCTGTGCTAATGCTAGCTGTAAAGGGGAAGGGAGGGTGTGTAGGGCAGGGCTATACAGAGGCTGAAGTATGTTCGGGTGGGGAAATCCTTAGAACAGTGAAATAGTTCCTCCCTAGGCCGTGCCATGCCTCACAATAACAACAAGGTGCTTCGTTGCAGTGCACAGATAAGTAAAGAACAGGGGTCTTCTGAGTCACTCACCTCTGTAGTAGCAGGGGCATTTTAACTTAGGTGAAAGCAGTGAGAAGGATCAGCAAGGAGAATAAAAATGGAAACCTTTCTAGAATAGCTTAAAATAGAACAAACTGGAAGAGCAGCTGTAGTTGCCCATGAATTCCTGTCAGTATTGTTCTGAGCCATTTTGGTATATGAATAACTCGCATTATTCTTTCAAAACCCCTGTAGTGTTTTACATTAGTTAGTACTTGTTTTTTCAACCTTCCCTGTTCAATCTTAGCCTTCTCTAGTCATGAATAAGTAAATTTGCTTTGTCCTTTGCGTTTTTGCCATATCACAATTCATAATTCAACATCAGCCAATTATAGAAACATTAAGATTGTTCAGAATCAACTCTGCATCTTAGTTATCTCCTTGGCAATTGGAGCAGGATTTGTGGCCATTTGCAGTGGCATTAGAAAGGCTATATGGAGTACAATATTTGGATAATGAAAGATATAATGTATTGGTTACTTTTTCTGACTTGTAACAGTGATATGTTCAGTAGAATTAAATGTACGTTTGCACTCGATGTTTGGAATATTGCTGCTCCTGAAATCAAATGCTCTAGCTGCAGGTAACTGCCTCGTTCTCTCTTGGACTATTCTATCTTACTGTTAACATTTATTTTTACAAGAGCTAAAACAGTGGTAAAGGTAATGAAACCTCATGCTTCAGGGCATAAGCTAACACTTACACATATGCTTCACGTATCCTGAGGATTAATTAGTTACTATGCGCACAGCATTGAAAACATAAGCAATTGTAAAGTTATGCCAAGTACTGCTACAGGCTGATCATCTGTGAACTTAGGAGTTAATTTAATCTGTGCACAGATGAATACTGTACAAGTAAAGAACATTAGGGTGTTTTTTTAATAATTTGTTTCTCACTGATCGGTTGTCCTGTAAGAATAACATGCTGCATTTAGTATGTTAAGGCCTGATGAGTTTGCTCATTGTGGCACTTGAAGTACCAGTCTGGCTATGTCCACGTAACATCATAGCATTTTTATGAACTCCAAAAAGCACCTTTAACTGCTTGATATTCATACCTCAAATAAGTCAGAAATTTTTAGTAGTCTAGAGCTTTGGCTCTGGCCCTTCAGAGTTTGTTCTTGCAAGGGAGAGATTCATCAGAAGATCAAAAGGAGGGTTTATATTAGTAATAGTGGAATATATACATAGGGTATTAACAGGCTTTCACAGGCAAAGCTTTGAATAGTTGTGGTAAATTGGTGGTAGGAAGTCAAAACCACCCAGTTTTCTCCCTGTGCATATTCAAATAAAGGTTTTTCTCAATATAAGTAGTAAAGACAGAACAAGAAACAAAGCACTGCAAAATTTTTCAGGGGTGTTAACCTTTACTGAAATCAGAGGAAGGTGGACGTTTTTTAAAAAACAGTTTTATTTTTCTCCTCAGAAGGTGTATATAACTTAGCTTTCTAAATCAGTCTGTGTGTATTTGCACTTAAACAAAGGCATCCATATGAAATTTCCACTCTAAATTATTTTTAATTAGTAAGTAGTTCAGAATTATATTTGTAATTACAAATTAGCATCAAATTTTAAGTATATTGAAACAAGCCTTTCTCTGTAAAGCTTGTTTTCACTGAGACTGAAATGGTTGATTCTTGCAGTGCATGTTGTGCTTGTTTGTTTTATTTTTCCTGGAACTGTTTGCTGTCATTTGTAAACAAGAGAGATCAGTCTGTTATTTACTGAGATTGAGTAAAAACACAGCGTATTATTCAGTTAGAAGACACAGTACACAGAGTAAGCAGATCAGGAAAATGTATTTCAGTGCCAGCTTCATTAAGTTGATAATCATCTCAATATATTCCCTTACAACTTCAACAATTAGTAGCCATAGTTTTCTTTTCATAATTATCTTTAATCAACGGTGCAAAAAATCCCTAAGCCAAATTCCATGGTAATTGGAAGCTTCCAGAAAAATGTTCTCACGTGTGCAGCATCGCTGTGTAGAGCACTGCAGTAAGAATCACGGGACCAAAATCTGCTGGTTGGTTTGGGATTTTGGATGATGGAATTCAACATGGGTGATATAACAGCAGCTCATCTCAGAGGAAATGCACCTTAATTTGTCATCAACCATATGTTTATTCAAAATATATTCTTGTTTCCAGATACTGCAGCAGTGGGACGTGGCCACATGCTGAGAGTATCGATGGCTTTGGAGATTGGTATTTTGAGTTTAGTATTCTGTGACTGTGCTGATCTTCCCTGGCAAGACTATGAAGGGTTGTTTCTGTTCTTGAAAAGCAGTTAGTCTATTATTAACTTGGCTCACATGCTAACTTTTATGCTGGAGTTTCATCTTTAGCTTCTGCAATTTTAGTCTAAGCTTATGGAGGCATTTCTCATGAATCTTTTTCAGATTTTTCAACAAGAGATTAAAAAATATAAACAAAAAGCATGAAGTTTATTTACAGAGTATGGGAATAAATGAGACCATAGTGGAATCATAATAGAAGCAATGCTCACTGAATTTCCCCTGAAGTGGAAGACAGTGAGAAAAACTGTAGCTGGAGCTCACCCGTGTCGGTCTCCTCTGTGGCTCCCCCAGATGCATGTGGCCACAGCCATTCCCTTGTCATAGCCAGCAGTCCCATGGCTGCCAGCAGCCCTGGCACTTCCACTGAGAGTCCTCCATTCATTTAGGGTCCTCCACTATAGGAAGATAATGAGAAACTTGCACTCGATTAAGGTATTAAATAAGTGAAACAGGCAGAAAGGAAGGGAGTAAGAAATTCCAAAGGAGCAGTGCTATCATTCTAATCTGATGGTTAGGTGACCTCAAGCATTTTTGGCTCTCAAATTTTCTTGGGACTTCATCAGTAGGTAAAATATAGATTTAAAACAAAACATTCTTCTACCTTGCTCACATTTCTTAAAACATTTTAAGATTTTTATTTTTTTTTAATCTCTCTGGGAGTGCATGTAAATTAGACACTTGTGGAAGATGCGTATAAAACCCTTTATTTACAATACAAAGACAATACGAAGAAAAGAGTAAAGACATGGAACAATATTATGAGCACACTGAATATCTTTTGAAACTTAGTGAAACAATACCTATATTCATGAAAAGGTCCCTTTTTATGAGAAAAAAAATTGTAATTTGTTTTCCAGAAAATTACATATGGAAATATTTTTGACTATCCTGTTTCTGTCTATCATATTTGTAGTTTTATTCTGAACACATGTAATGATATCTTCTGGTGATGCTTAAGAAGAGAATACTGTGTCACTGGAGTAGTGACTAGAGATGAGACAGCCTAATAAATATTGCTGGAAGAGTTACTGACTGCTGTCTAAAATATGGCATGTTAATGCCAGTTTTATATCTCATGGGGAAGTCTTCTAGCTTTGTAGTTGTAACATTAAACATCTCGCCTTGTGTTGAGGAATCTGGACGGTTTTAATGACAACTTACATATACATTTGTTTGAGAAGCAAAATTCACTAGTCCAAAGCTTCTGTTCACTGTGTGCCTGTCTAGAGAAGAGGAAGAACCTTCTGTTTCCTTTTCTTTATTGTAGAGGGTCTCATAATTGAATACAAAAAAAATTCAAAGGTGTCTACACTTGTATATACATATTAGGCTGATTCAAATAGAGTAGATAAACCCTAGATAGTGCAGTGTTCAGTCTGGATGGAAGCTATGTGAAATTCTTTCTTTCAACATAGCTCTTCAAGGTGCATTATTATTTTTAGCTGACTTTTATCAATTTTAAATTTATGCAAGATGAAATGTTTATGTGAGATAAAATGTACAGCATGTTTTGTAATATGTCATAAAATTCATCGAGCATCATCTGGACTGATTCACACCCAGTATGAAATATAATGATAGAACTTCTCTTTTGCAATTTCTTGTGTTTCTGATCATGTCTTTTAATTCGCTCTTTTTAATATATTAGACAGGTTTTTCTCACTGTGGTGAGCCGAAAGGCTTACGGATATACAAGAAGCTTCTGTATTTTCCTGTACTCCCTGCTGCTTTGTGTATTCTGTCAGTGGCATATTCACTTAATTATATGACAGGCAGTAACTGCTCTCTGAGGGAGCAAAAACAACTGTTGAATTCACTTTTAAATTATATCATACTGCTCTGTTCGAAACCTCTTTTAAATAAATGTTGAGGATAGAACTATTGATGTGGTTTTTAAACTTTAAATTTCAGTTAGTTCAGATCATTTTAAATAGTCCTTCAGCAAGAATAAATCAGTTTTTATAACTTATAACTTTCAATTACAGTCTTTGGAGAGAATAACAGCGTTTTTCAAGGAGCTGTAAAGTACAACAACAAGGAAATGGTAGCGTTTCATTTGTGCGGGCTTTAAGCTCCCATGGAACCTAACAAGAGTTTTTCATAAGGAAGCACATCCTAGAGGGATCCTTGAGTGTGTCAGTCTAGGTGAGGCTTTGATCTAGCGTTTGAGCTTTCACTTAGGAAACTTACTGATAAACCTTATGGGGCGATGATGCTGACCTACTTTGCTCGATTTCTACCGTTCAGTAAAAATGGACTGAATCAGAAGCTGTTACAGTCTTCACTGATGTGCCACTGACTTACGTGAAAAGATGTTTCCTCTGTGCAAATTGCAAACGGGTGGCTCTGATGAAGGAGAGATTTCAGTCTTAACTAATAGCTGACCTCATTTCAAAGTATTGGACAAGGCAAAAGCTTTTAAAATGTAGCAGGACCAAATGTAAACTAAGTCAGGTATGAATCTATCAGGTACAAACTAAAAATGCTTATTAGGAATAGGCAGAACAAATACCATAAAATTAGATAGGTAGGTATGATCCATATAATAGTGTGGACTAAATAGAAGGCTTATGTGTGAATTTATTCCAGATGTGTTAAAGGAACCAACCAATTGGTTCTTATCTGCTAATGTTAATTTTTAACAAATCTTTCAAAGATGGGTAAAACCTGTAGGCTTATATGACTGGCCGTATATTTCCAGTATTTAAAAAATGACAGTCTCATTAGAGGTTGTTAGTTCTGGTAAAGTAACTGAATTTAGAACCATAACAACAACAAAAAAGAAAATTTATCACATTTTTCCTTAGCCTGTCAATTACAGATTTGTTTCTGTGTGAGCCTCGTTTCTATGTATGCAGGTTAAGTTAAAAAAAAAAAAAAGAAAAAAAAGATTGAGTTTGGAGATGCATGGAAGTACTACAGTAATTTCTCTCCTTATTCTGACCACGTTACCTGATGTTGGCATGCACTTTTTTTTCTTTGGACCAGGGCTGTACAGAGTGAATTCTTCTTCCTCTCCTCACAGTCTCTGTTGATGCAGCTCTAAGATGATGGGTGCTAAGAGAGAAAATAGTAACCCCATTCATTTTTAGCAGATTACTATGTAGATTTTCTTCTGACCAGTTAGACAATAACATTTTTAAAACTTCAGTACTCAGATTCATTGCTTCTACTGTTATTACTACTGTTGAAACAAAAATAAGGAAGCAAATATTTGAAAGCATCTGAAATGTTTAACATTAGTACCCTTTGAAACATTTTTATTGTTTGCATTCTCTCAGAATTTTACCTTGTGTGATTTTCAGAAATTTGCTAGATTAGATTCATATCATGGAATTCAAATTGTGTTATTCCACTCCAGCATTTGAGTTGCTATTTAAGGGCTTCTAGTGCTTTGTGCTTTAATCTGGCCCTTGATGAAGCTGTATTTGCACAATCACAGAAATTACATATACTCAGCACCTTTGTTTCAAAGATCTTATTCTACTTTTCTGAATGCTGGTAACTTTGGGGTATATTTCAGACAGTTCTGTAAAATGGTACCTGAGGTAGGGTGACATACGTTTAATCTCCTCATGAAATTTCCAACATTGTTCGTGTTTGCTCCATTACAGCCCTAGAAGCTAGAGTGGAACAAGTTTTCCACTTCTGCATGTCCATTGTAATTCTCCTTGAAATCCAGATTATGGGAAAAAATCTTGGAAATTACCTTGAATCATGCAGCTTGAAAAACTTTATAGAAAAATATACGTAAAATGATATACGCAAACCCAGTCATTTCACTTTGTTCTGATTTTAAAGTGATCAACATCCCTTGAACACTAATTTATAACATGCTCTTACTGCCCTGTCTAATCCAAAATAACAGCGCGTATAGTCAGCATTCACTTAACAGAACTTGCATTTCTCTAAACACTACTAGTTTTGAATACTCCATTTACAGGTTGTCCTATCTTGATGATAATATCTGTTTTGTATGGTGTCTAATTGGCTTTTAGAAAAGATAAATTAGGTGTTCCATTAGAACATAAGAAATGCCCTGTTGGCTCAGACTAATGGTCCATCAAGTCCTGTATTCTGCCTTGCCACTAGCAAAGTGAGAGCATACAGCCATATAGCTTTCTCCCTTGTTCTCTTCCGGCAACTGTGATTTTTGGATTACCGATGCTGATTGTTTATTCCTGCCCAGTTCTTCCAGTATCTGGTTATAAACTTGCTGTCCATGCATTTGTCTAATTCTGTTTTGAACCTGCTGATACTGACTGCCTCTGTGAGTTCACTATTTTTTTGTTGTTAGCTATTATTAAAATTGATTTACCCTTATATAATCATAAATGTAATTTAAATGTGGTAAAAAATAAAAATTTGTGAACAGAAAAAGGATTTTATGTGCCTTATCCACTCACAAAGCAATAGAGTAGCACATGCACATTCTCTTCTTTAAAAAATTAGACAAAAAATCAAAATATAAACAGCAAACCATTTCAGTATGACCACACAGATTTATGAAAATGTCTCTACTGTTTAATATTTATTAGGAAAGAGACTAAATAATACATTAAACAACATTCACACATTATACTGAATTTGATGGAAAGTTAAAGGACTGATGCAAACATCTGGAGATATTAGACAAGGTAAATGCAGGATCACATTTGGTTGAAAACCAGAGGATCTTTCAAAAAATGGGGGGGGAAGGGGAATAAAAAATCTTGGCCAGGTCTTTAATGATCAAGCGTTAGCACTTTTCCTGGTAGTAGAAGAGTGTTGGAGTCCAGGAGTTCTGGAATAAAAAAAAAAAAAATAAGAAAAAAAAAAGTTAAAACTTTTTGAATGATATTTCAGGGTATTCATCTGACTCTCTAAACTTTGTTCAGCAAGAGGGCAATATGCGTTTCTTCTATTTCTTTCATCTTTTCTGCTTGGCTGTTTCACAAAGGGCTGAGTTAGAAAAGGCTTCCTGAGTGTTATGTGGACCGAATCTCCTAACAGATATGGTTGTGTGTTAGTAAAAATGGAATGCTTATACTTGTACCCAGAAAAAAAATGTCCTTTAATCACTAAAAAACAACAGAGATTCAGAGTTTAGGTTTCTACACTCCCTATGCAGATATTTATGATACAGTTGCATACATGTATATATCAGGGCTTTTTCTGATAAAGAGATGCCTTTAAATCTAGCTGAATTTACTGTGTTGGCAAAAATTCTAAGCCTTTACTAATGGGAGTGGGAGAAATTTCTTGAACTCTTACTCTACTGTACACCAGCTGCAGCATTTTCTCAATCTGCCCTATCATCACCGAATTGAGTTGATTAAGGATTAACGTGTTAGAGTGACCCTCCACTCAGGTGGGGATTAACTCTGCATCCAGAGCAGTACCTTGTGAATCATCAAAAAAAAGGCACTGTGTAGCCATATTTAGCATGGGATGTTTTCTTGGGTTAAAACACAGTTCATCAGCTTCTTTCATGGTTGAAGATTTGGAGAGAGAAACTCCAGCAGTTTCCTGGGTGTTTGGATGTCAGCTGTAGGGCTGTTGACTTTCTGGAACTTCCTTCCTCAGTCATTGAAGAGCAGATGACAACAGAAAGCTAAACAAAATGCCACTTCTCCTATGAGGAAATACTTCTAATATTTCTGTGCCAAGTAATAATCTTCTCTGGGGAACAGTGGAGATGTTTATTAAGTAAACATTTCAAGGCAACAGTATATCTGTTTTTTTCTTCAGGAGGAAGGCTTTTGGACCATGTGACTACTGGATTACAGTTTCCTTAAAAACAGAGCTTGTAATTGCAATTAAGTATCTGAAATTACAGCAGTCAAAATCCAATTTCATATAACATTAAATTGAGTCTGCTCTAAAATGTACTTACACAACATTAAGAAAGAGAGGGGAATCTATAAATTTCCCATTTCACTTGCCAGTTATAATGCTGGAATAAAGTATATTTGCAGAATTATTTTTAAAACATTTGGATGGCATCTATTTGCATGACACCTGACTTCAATTGACTGCCATCACTTTCTGTTCCTGGGAGGCCTTGGTTTATGCTAACGGCAAAAGTACAAAAGGTTGTGATTACCAAACCCCAGTATGAAAAAGACTTTAGGTCTAGAAGACGTTTAGTAAAAACAATTAGTACTGATCGACATCTGGAGACAAATGGGGTCCTGCAGGAGGACGGTAGCTGCAAAATAAAAACAAAGAAGATATTAAATGCAGATTATATGTAAACAATAAGATTAGAAAAGACATTTCAGCTGTAAGCTGCTCTTAGAGCTAAGAGAAAATATCTTCTATTTTTTTTTCCTAAGCCTGAAGATGGTCTCATAGCTCAAGTGCCACCTCTTACTTGGTTCCTTATACTAGAGCAAGTTAACCTTTTATTCAATGTTTTATGCTCTGTGCTGTCGCTGAAAGTTATACAGAATGGTTCTATTTTTTAATCTTAGTAACACTCAGTTTTCTGAAGTAGTTCATAAGTTCGGAGATAACTGGATTAGTTTATGCCATTCACTGAACATTGGCAAGGTACACAACAAGAAATTATTACCAGATGTGTTTGTTTTGTAGCTTTAGCTAACCCTAAAATGCAAGGTTTTTGGACAATTTTTTTGTAGAATGAAATATGCTTAACTTTATTTTCTGCCTTTTTCAAAATCTCTTGTGGGTGCTTTCAAATGATCTATGAAAGCTTGTTTTATATAAAAAAAAAAAAAAAGAAAAAAAAAGAAAAAATAAGTAGATGATCAAGTTCAAAGAAAACACAGGTTGAAAAAATACCGCAGAGGTAACATTTTATATGAATTTTGGTGGTACCAGTGTTTTTTAACACTAATATAATTTTCTTTGTCCTTTCTGATAAAATGAACCAAGTGATACCTTAGGAGATTTTCTCTGTCTGTGAGCAGTACATAACAGTTTGTTGAAAGCTCTACAACCTCTTTCCTAGTGAAGGATCATTAGAGAGGTTTCCTCTTCTGACTGACATTCCCGGGAATGTGTTTTTTAAGCTTTACAAAGGTGGCATGGCTGTGATAAGGAACAAGAATGGGTCATTTACTGTGGTTACAAAGAGACACTGATGCTTCCCTCTGTTGAAGGGCATTGATTTTTTCATTTTGGCTCGCATCATAAATAGACACTGAGAAAAAGTACCACTCAATGGTTGTTTGCTTGGCAAAAGAGAGTTGAGATACTTTTCATTTAAAAGGGAATCTTGTTGCTGCATTGATTTTATCTGACTGCTGTTTGTTTGTGTGTACAGATCTAATGTATAATTGGAATCACTAAATGGGGAACACAGTAAATCGAATTACGTGTTGTTTTACAGTAGCAGAAAGTATGAGATCTGTTCTTAGAAATGTATCATAAAATTTGGCTTTAATTTATCCAAATAGTCTTTGGAAACATTAGTAGTTAAACTGTCTGGTGATGAGGAGACAAAAGTTTTGGGGTAGATTCACATTATTTTAACATTAATACCGTGTGTAGAGGATTTCTGCACCTTCTTTACATGACAAAACTGTCTGAATTAGGAAGAATTTTCATCTAACCACTTAAATCATTGTGATAAGTGTGCTAAATTAATTGTCAGTCAGTTTTTTCTAAAACAGAAAAGTCTTTGAAGGAGAGGGTTACAGGAATAGAGAATGGAAAGTGAGCAGCTGCCTAGAGATGAGAGATGTATTTCTCATCCAGTTAAAACAAATGAAAACCTGTTTGCAAGGCATTTAAGAAGAAAAGCCTGGAATTAGAATGAAAGATGATGTTGCTATAAAGACTTAAAGAAATGGAGAATATTGAAAAGTGCAGCAAGAATGTCTAAGATTAATTTCTGGTGCTGATTTTTTTTTAATAGTCTTCACTTTTTTTTCAGCCTTTTTGATGTAAATTCTTGACTATACACAGTCAGCTGTGATGGCTCCGATGATTAGTAGAGATTTTCTAAGCCTTGATAATTTGTCACTTTTGATCATCTGTCCATATACTGAGCGATTTGCGATCCATCCCATTGAAATCGTAAATATGGAAGGCTTAGAATGATGGTATAAATGTGTTTTTTGGAGATGAGTGTAACTGGAGATGGTTTAGGATAAACAGAGTAACCCCACTTCATTTTAGAAATGTTTACATTAGGGATCTACAGCAACCAGCATGCAGAAACCATGAGTAATGCAGTCAACCATTTTCTGTAATTTTAGAGGACAATGTGACATGATCTGTTTGGTTTAAATTTTATTGACTCCTCAGAGTATTTACTATTTGGAGTATTTCTTTCCTCATAGTCATTTTCTGATGGTTAAAGTAATGTAATAAAAAGAAAAGAAGCCCGTTTCGAAGCTTGCAGTTATCATGATGACAGATTTGCTTTTTCCTTTGCATACTTTGACATGTTCAGTCACGATTCTGTTCTGTTCAAACGCAGTATGTTTTAATTTACTTTGTAACTGAGATTCACCTTCACATGCATCTTCACAAAGGGTTTTATGTAGATAAATTTCACTTATTGCAGTCAAACTGTCATCTCCAACAATAAGATGATAGAATTCACAAGAATATAAATATCACCTCAACACCGTGTCTTTAGTTGAGCTAAATAAAAGATTGTCAGGATAAAATATTAGCACTAAGAAGTTTTTCTAGTTATTTATTACATATGCTTAGGAGGAGGAGTGGGCTTGGCGGGGTTGTTGGCAGGTTGAGGAAAGAGGCCAGAAGTGCATTCAGAGGAGAATGAAGTGGAGAATGATGAGGTCTGTAGTTTGGGTACTGTGTTGCTAACCTATACCAAATAAATGTTCTGAAGTTATTTTAACATCTAATAGGAGAACAGATGAGTATGGCATAGGTTATCTTTGGATAGTTCTCGTGTCTTGAGGACTATACACGTTTGAGATATCTTTTAACATGAGAAGAGAATGCTGGCTCAGAAAACAGCTTGTGTTAAACAGGACTCCAAAATCACAGTAGTAAAGTATCAGTTTTTTATTTATGTCTTTAATCCATGTCTTATACATGCTTAATATTGCCAGCTTACAGTGGCAAATAATGTGACTTGACAGAAGTTAATGGTTTGCATGCTGTGTTCAGAAATATGCGAATTGCCTTTCTTTTGAAGCACTTCAATAGAGATATTCTTCAGAAGATACTACTGGTAAGCTTGGAGTAGAACTTGTATGCTTTTATTAACGAGGGGGAAAAAAAAACATAGAAACTTTCTTATTTTTTGTAAATTTTTTTCATTGGTTAATTTAACTGTAATCAGCTGTAGCAATGTAAGCAGATTTTTTGTGATAGTTTTCATCACAAATCCAAAACACAGCACCATACAATCTACTCCAAAGAAAACTAACACTATCCCAGCCAAAACCAGGAAGCTTAGCAGTTAACCATGTAGAACCCTTTATTAATCATTTTAATTATTAAAAACAAACAAACTTAGAACGCTTCAACTTACTAAAGGATAATAGAGCAGGTCATTAGTAATGATGTCAGATAACGGAAAAATATGTTCTGTACATGAAACTTTGTATCAAGAAAAAAGACAGTATATTATGGTAGTTATATCGAGTTACCAGTAATTTGATCAGCACGAGCTAAATTGACTGCAGCCGTTGACCAGTGTTCAGTCAACTAAAGCATCACAGGAACTTTACTGTTATTACTGTTTCCCAAAATCCTGTACCTGAATGAAGGAGCAGTTAGTTTGAATAATTCTCCCTTAAAATAGGAATTTTCTTGTGGGTTACTTTTATGAAATAGTTGTTCCGCTAAAGTTCCCATTGAGCTTTATTTGGGCTAGCTTTTCCAGGTAAACATGAATCCCGAGGGGAACACAGATTCTTTTGCCTTCCTGCTCAGATTCTCATTAAACTGAAGAAACCAAACACTGACTACTTAAGAATATTATATATATTAGGATTTAGACTTATGTTCACTTTTGATAGGTTGGTGTGATTTAAAAAGTTGTAACGCCTTGGTATCAGTGTCTCCCGTCAGCTAGAGATTCATCCTGGAGTAGAGCTGGTAATATGAACACTCCCCAAGTGCTTCAGCGCAGTCTGCCATCCCAGTTTAAACCACAGGGGAAGACTTGAGCTAATAAGCTTGAACTGACATTGTAGCAAGTGGAGAGCTGATCTGTGGTTTAATAACCTCTGCCTGGGAGGCAGGGGAGAAGGAGTGTTCAGCCACTTCAGCCAAGTCCAGGCGAGGCCATCGCTCTCCCAGGTACTCATCAGCTGCACCCAGTGAATACAGGACTGTCTCTAGCATGTGGTGGTTTTGCACCCTCTTATTGCTGCCTGTAGCTGTGCAGCTGCAGTTTAACTTCAGGTTACTTGTGCGTGTTTCAACATTCTCTAACTCAATTCCCGTCTTGAGATCCTATCACCATCAGGAAATAAAAATAAGAGTAAATTCTTAGTTTTGTTAGAAAGTAACTCTGAACAGATTACTTAGCTCACAAGGATGTTCAAGCCAGAGGCCTTTCTAAACAAGTGAGAGGATAGCATAGAAACACTTTCTGACCTAGAGAAACAATTTAATTGATGTTTTGAGATAGACTTCACAAATATACCTGCCTGTTAAAGGAATGTTTACATGGAAGTAGGATTTGGGTTAATCCTGCTTCTTCTTGTCAAGACCTATCAGGCATATGTAGCAGGTAATTACTAGAAAAGGTAAAATAAATAATAAAATTTAGAAATGATGGCAGAAGAACTACATTGTCTGCAACTAGTGGAATTCATTTTTCACTCTGTTAGACTGAAACTTGCTGCACTGACAGTTGAGGGAGCCTGTGTGTACATATCAGATGCCTACAAAAATATTGTCTAAGCTGATAACAATTCAGTAGTTTGTATCTTGCCATTTATCTCCAACTTCTCTGGTTTTATGAGTGTTGGCAGTGACTCACGTCACGAGTCAGTTGCCTGAGGGTAGAGCCTGGTGCCGTTTTGGACAGATGGTGCTGTCCAGCTTCCCTTCCCTCCAGGTGCAGCTCCAGAAGGGCACAGGTCTCCGGAATGTCTTGTGCCTTGTGCTGTGCCTGTGGAGTGTCGTATCCCAAGTCACCTCTCATAGTGTTAGATGCCTGTTTAGAGGCAAATTAATCACACCTCAGGAGGAAGTCAATCTAAAATAGATTAGGAGATCTAAATCCACGTGTCTGTATCTGTTTGTAGAGGTATTAGCTCCTATTAAAGCTGTGAAGATGTATTCTGTTACCAAGCTGTCTCGAACAAGCGAGCAGTTAAGAAGCTGATGAAGGAAGAGGAGGAGAACAAACAGTGAAGGAACTAACTTATTTAATCAGGCATTTAATTTGCCTCTTCACATGTGCATGTCCTGCATTACAACAGTTATATATCCTTGCATACCTCACAAAGAACAGGGTGAAGTAGACTAAAGTAATTGGAGTAAATCTGCGTGGGTACGATTTTATTTGTGTTATGTATAACTTCTGAGTTGTACCTAAACAAATAATTTGTTTGTGGAAAACAACATGTCTATCCTAGAATAGGACTCAGAGTGATTTGAACTTTTTAAGGCTTCACAGATATATAAAGGAATTCTGAACTGATGTAATAATAACTGCAATACCCAGAAAAGACTCCTACACCATTCCTTTCTCCTGTAGTTCATCCGTGCATATCTGTATTAATTTGTGTAGTACAGAGAGGTTGTAGCTGCCTTATCATTTTCATTTCTTAATCTTTGAATGCAAAAACAGAACAAATACAATGTTTACAATTAATTAGTTTAAATTATATACATTTTGAATTGACCTTATAAGACAATGTGTGGGTAGCAATTAAAATAAAATTACTACATTGTTTTCCTTCCAGCTTCTACAAACACTTAATATTTTTATGTTCGTATTCTTCTTTACTGTGGAAACCTTTGGGCATCAATGAGACTGTGATCTTGTCATGGGATTTATTATTGCAGAAATGAGAAAGAAACAAAATTTAATGCAGAAAGAAAAAAAAAAATGGGTAGAGAATATTTTATAGGTCATAATGTCATCATTCCATGCCTCAGACCTTAATCAGATGGTCTCATGTAAAGCTCTGGTACTGAAGGTTGAAAAGAGGGATGCCACTGAGGATCAGAAATAGGGACAGCAAAGAGGTTGCAATCTAAACGGAGCAGTGAATATTTTTGCAAGAAAGCTGATGAATAAAATACCTCTGACAGCACAGAAGGTGATTTCATGCACTCTAAAATTAAGAATCACCTTGTTGGGCCAGCCTTCCTAGAAAAAAATATGCAGGGCAGTTTGAGAGTTGCCAGATACTCTGTGAAGGAGTGAAAAAACTCTAACAGTGAGAGCTATGAAGAGGGCTACATAGCCGGGAAATGAACAAAAATTGTCTATATTAAGGTGTTAGTCTGCTTTTGTTGACGCTGTTCCTTTGTATACTCTGGAAGCTTCATAGTAATGAAAGGAACAGAATGGCTTTGGGACAGTGATTGTGCTGTATTAATTGAACTCAACCCTTTCTGCTAGGATGCAGGGCTTCCATCTTTCTGTAAAATGCTCTTGCTGCTGTCATACTGAAGCTGCACAATACATGGATGCCACAGTGGCAGGTGATGCCCGCAGTCAAGCCGCGGCGCCCCAGGTACAACAGGTTATGTATTCGTAGCATTGCCTCCAGCTCCCCCGTGTCTTTGAGCCATTACACAGGCCTGACATGCACATTCAGTGAATCAATAACAAGGAACTGAAATTCCAGTCAGCGAGTATGAGAAATATCTTGATCTTCACCGGAGTTGACAGGGTTTTCTTTCCCCCCAGTACTGAACAAGAACAAAAATCATAAAAACTATGATTGCTGCTTCTTTAGTTCCTGTCTTTTAAATTTTATGGTTAAATTATGTTAAGCATTCTTTGAAGAAACATCCTAATATATTTATTCCAGGTTGCTGCTTAAGGTCACCATAATGTATTATAGATACATGGAAGAAGCTGTGTCAAATTCCAAATACCTTTAATCTGTAGTGTAATTAGTGTGATTAAGGCTGGTTATCTCTGTTAATTAGCATATCTGTTAGAAACACTGAAGTGCTTTTCATGATCACAACCAGTTTTTTATAAACTTGGAAATTCTTTCATTGTGTCTGTTGCCGGGTTAACTGGAAGAAGATCAAGTCTCCTCAGAGATGTGAGGCTGGGGGTAAGCAGTTCTCCCAGAAGAATTGGCAAATGATGACAGGATGGAGAAATGGGATTTGTTTAGTTCCAGAAGATTAGGAAGGAACATGATAACATTTTCTAATGTATGTTAGATTATTAAGTGGACGATGATCAGTTTTTCTGTGTAGCTTGTGGGGAAAGGAGATAGAACAAGAAAAAATCCATTTAATTTATTGTAAGGAAGATTTAAGTTAGCTTTTTTTTTTTTTTTTTTTTTTTTTTTTAACCGAAAGAATAAATAGATACTGATACTTCCCTGAGAGAAGAGCTTTTGACATATCCTTTATAGGTAATTTTTTAAAGTGTAATAAGACAAATTTCTCTTTTGGAATAATTGAGGTATTGCTGTCCTGCCTTACGCTGGAGGACGTACCCAGATGGTCTCTCGTGGCTGCTCTAGAAATAGCTGGTTCTGTGATTCATGTGCACAGCTCTGTGATTAAGAGAAATGGGTTGTTTGTTATTCATGGGCGGTCCTTTGAAAGGTCAGTACAGGAAATTTAGGAAGGTGCTTGCTTTTCAAAACTGGTGAATTTATGAAATGGAAATCTTATGTTTTTCTATTGAATAAATACCCAGCAAGTCAACTATAAAAAAGGTTAATAAGTGGATGCTCTCTATATAGCATTTTTCACATACTGTGAGCATAATTAAAAGTGCACTGAAAGAATTATATATTTTATTTTGGTTTTAATAAAAAGGGACAAGCTAGGGACACTGAACAAAAAGCAATACAGGAGGAAGTTAGGTTGCAGGTTATTGTTTGAGGTATTTAGCATTTAGTGTATAGCTAGTTTTTATTTTTCTTCGACAGTGGTATTGAAAGAGTTTATGAAGTGCTTTACAAGTTCCTTATGGTTGAAAGGCTCAAATTGACTCTGGTAACTTCCCTCCCATGAGACTTATTCTATACTTGCATAGGGTAGTAAATTTTTACAATCAATTTACTTAATTAATTTAGTAGATCAATTTATTTTTTCTGTGATGTATTCCTTCAAGGGCTTTAATTTTTTTTTCTTTTCTGACTGGTAGTTTTTTTTTTCCTAAAGCTTTCATGACTTTCACTTTGATATTTATTTACTGAATGTACAGACTTATCACTTTAATACATTATTCCTTTGTGGCTCTAATGGATTAAATTAAAAATACATGTTAAAAAGTGTTGCAAGTTGCATGCCTATTAGTATTGCTCATCAGGGTCTCAGGGAATTTTACGTCCGTACTTAAGTCACAGGTCCACATTCAAAAATTCTTACAGACCTTGGGCAACAGTCAGTTGATATGAACATTTTTTAAAGCATTTTTGCTTCCTAATTCTTCCACGTTCTGAAAACATGTACTGCTCTACTTTAAAGCTGCTTCGCCACTGTTTTCCCTACTTTAGGGTTTGTTTTCCAGCTGTATGGTAGCCGTAGGAGGAGGAAGTCAATGGAACTCTTTCCACATGACTCCTCATATATTCTATTACACACATGAATTCCGACATGAACTTTTATATTTTGACGTTTCCTTTTGAATGAAACTGATGAAATGTTTTGAAGAGAGAAACATAGTTATTCCTTTGTAAACAATTATCTATTCAATATGGTTTTAGATTAGTAAAACAATCCACTTAAGTCTCTTGCAACTTCTTCATATTAGTGAATTTCTTTCTCCCTCCTCTGGTCCTACTAATTTTCTTTTGATATCCAGGACTTAAAAGCAGGTTTGTTTGCTTGGTTGGAAGTTCAGGCGTGCCTTCTTCATTCTTGCATGCTACCTCACCCATTCTGCATCTTTCTTTTCACCAGATGTGGTCAAGAGTGTTTATCTGTATTTTTCAATTGCTGTTCTAATGACTTTCTTGGAGACGTTGAGAAGATTGTTTTTAATTAATAGACTAGATTAACTATAAAAGCATGGCCAGGCATATTTTTCTCCATTTGAGAGCAGGTGGTTTTCGTGACTTCTTCAACACCCGCCTGCCCAGAATTAGCAGGGCATCAGCCAAAAAAAACTTGTTAGTTTTTCTAATTCTACCATGTTCTAAGCTGTGTATGATAAATGATGTCTCCCATGTAAAATTAGCTTAAAACATTAAAGGCTTGAGTAGCATTTCAAGGAACTTGAGCATTTCAATTGATATGCCCGAGCAAGCTGCCAAAGTATATTACTTAAGAGAAACCTTTTTATCTGGCTACATGAGAGTGACTGCCATTGACTTAGATGGATTTCTCTGGTGTACATGTCTTCAGAAGTTTGGACATTTACGCTTTGCATCTTGAAATCAGAACCATTTATAGAAACAACAAAACAGTTGTTTTACAGAGCTCAATCATAGATCTCTGCAAGAAATTGCAGAATTTTGCAGAGTTTAATTCTGTCATTTTTAGCACCTTGTAGACAACAGGTGAGGTCAGGCTTTTTTCTGTCTACTATTGTTAAAAAATTCCTGTCCCAGGACAATGACAGTAAGAGTCTCCAGCATCAGAATGGCTAACAATGCTTTATAAGTAAAACCTTAATTATTCCTCAGACAAAGAATGGTTTACATAAACTAAAACCTCTTCTATAACGGTGTTTGTACACATACCATGTTTATAGGAAAAGTTCCTAGGAAAGTTTAGAGAGGCAGGTGGCTGAAAAACATTTATTTCTGAAAACCATCTGTCCTGAGAGCTACAAAGAAAATTCAGGACAAAAACTGATTCAACTGAATCTAACCACCTTTGTGAGGTAGCTGGAAGCATTTCTCCGGATTGGATGAGGCTGGCGGCTCGTGGTGTTTGTACGTGAATGCTGTCTTGGAGGAGGAGGTGGGTACTCCAGTCTTTGCTTCCTCAGGCAAACTTTGTTCTACTTTTCTGTCAGGATAATTTTAAAACCACATCAGGTAATTTAGCACAGATTAATCTTTCCCTTCTATTTAGGAATCTGGCAGACTGTTGTAAGTAGTGAGGAAGAAAAGCTTTTAGAAATGAAAGGAGAAATGTTAGCTTATTATAGAGTGAATCATTTTAATCAGGTGCTGGAAGCGTTCCACCGCTCCTCACTCCGTATCCCTCTGAGAGAAGCTCGTGGAACTTCTTTGGCGGGGAGGCCGACAGATGGGAATAAAGCAACTCTTTTCCACACCGTTCCTCCCCTCGCTTACTTCTCACCCAAAAGTTTGGTTATGCAGAGATCACTAGCAGTTATATCAGCATGACCTGGTATCCAGGCAACCCAAAACCTTGTCAGCGGTAACAATACACAATGAATAACTCCAGGATGATGAAAGCAGGAGAGTCTCGTTTGACAAGATAGCACCTGTTTCACTCTGAACAGCCAGTGTTGAAATAATGATGGCATTAGTCAGGGGAATACAAGAAGTTCAAAAGGGTTTTTGTGACTTTGAAAACGAATTGCAGCACAGGGAGCTGTCACCAGCTTCCTCTTCAGAGCTGCGTTGTTATGGCTCCTATTTATTTGGTAGCCAGTTTTTATGATTTTGTTCCTGCTCGCACTCGCTGCACTCAGCCATGGCCAGTGGCAGGCCTGTATGGGCTTATGTCCCTGCAGTAAACAGCAGTTTTTACACTGAACGTATCTACCCATGTGAATTGTAAGAAGTTATGTGACAGCTGCCGTATGTAATGAGAAAACGGTTACTTTGCTGGCCATTTTCATGAGTGGCCTGCTCCCCACAGTCCTTGGGTGATTCCTCCAGCCTTCTGCCCCACAGCGCTCTGACCATCTTAGTTACCTGGTCCATCGACATTTCCCCTGCTGAGAATCACCACTTAGCTCAGAGTTCGGTACATCCGTAATCTTCTGGCCTGGAGAAATGCATGAGAAGAGTATGGGGAGCATCTAACGGTACAGGAGTGGAACACGTGCAACGGGGACCAAAATGACTCAGAAGACTTAAATCTGGCAAAGCAGTAGGAAACATGAAAGCAGTGTACGGCAAAAGAAATGGAAAGACGGGGGAAATTACAGAAGCATCTCAGTGGGGATGCAAAATGTGTAAAACTGAAATATTCAGATGGTGAAATAAAGCAGGAATGGTACACTACAGTGGGAAATGTTACGAAAATGAATTAATCAGACAGCTGCAATATTATCTTCATGGAATTTAGTTACATAAACTGGAATGCCGATGAAGGAGATTTGATGGCACGCTGGCTTGGGAACCAGGGGCTCAGAGGGCATCTCACCTGCAGTCAATCACTGGAGCTTAATCAAGGCTCTGAGTGACCAAAAATAGGTACATATGTTGGCAAGAAAATGAGTTTATTATGTGGGGTATCTCCAGTAGGTAAAGCTGAAGAAGATTTAAAAAAATAAATAAATAAATCATACTAGCAGCTATGTACATGCACAAAATAAATTGGTAATGAAAAGCTCCAAAAGCACCTATTCATACATAGTAATCTAAGTAGTTTTTTTAAATTAAAACAATAACAAGAACAAAACAAAGTGAAAAAAAATAGTAATAGGTAGCATACTGAATTGCAAAATAAATGTAGGATGAAAACATATTGAACAGAAAAGTTAAAGAAGGATAATGAGCTATCATCTCTTTCCACTTCACCTCATTTTTGTATATCTCTTAGTTGGAAAAGTTAAATGAGGAGAAATAGTTTTATCTACAAAATTTGAAACTGGAAAAAGTAGTAAATTGATTTACATTTGCAAGGAAAAAGATGAATGCTAAACTAGAATTAGCACTCAATAAAAGATTGAAAAATGATAATAATAATAATTAAAAAAAAAAAAACAACCTCCATCCCTTTACTTCCCCTCTTGTTGTCTGACATCTCCATTCGGTTTCTCTGCATTCTTCTGTCCCAGTCACTCTCTGACAAGGTCTCCTCTTGGCCTTCTCTTTGGAACTTCATGGTATATTAAGTCTCAGTATTATACTCATTAATATCAAAGATTTCTTAAACTGAGTAAGTAGTAAAGATTTACTTTTCTCTTAGAGAGACTGGGTTGTGTTTGCTTGCTGTTTGGAGCTGAAAAATGCCAGAGTTTTAGGGACAAGCAAAGAGAGGGGACTTTGTAGATGAGTTTGCAAGTACTTCTGTTTTCAGTGGAGCTGCAGGAACCCAATTGCTTGGAGTATTGTGAGTTTCAACAGTAGCTTGGTATCCAAACACATTTTTGATTCTGCCTTTTTTTTTTTTTTTTTAATATGACAGATAAAGGAGACAATGTAGAAGTCTAGTTAAAAGAGAGGTAATTAAATCTATTTTTAAAATGGAAGTCTGGCTAAGGAGGATCAATATTACTAATAAAACAGTCTTTAGAGTCATCACTGAGTTTATGGGATTTAAAAAATTAAATATCCCATTAAGATTCTTGACTACCTTTTCCTTGCCTACAATTTTATAAATAAAAAAAAAAGAAAATGATTTTTTAGAGGAATTCATTGTTCCCACTGAGTTGGAACTGGGTCAGTCTTCTGAGAGTATTAATCATAGAATCATAATCAAATGGCACACGACTGAATTTTGTTTATTCGGATGAGTGCACTGTTTTCTGTATTTAGTTAATATTGATGATAGTCTAACATGTTAATGGGGATCTTTGCTTTATTGAAATTCTTAAATTATTTTCATGTACAGAGGTCAGCAGCTGAGCCACAGATTTTTTTTTCTTCCTGTTTGTTTTCTTGCTAGACTTGGGATTGTTAAAACAGTTTTTAGTTTTGATCTTTCATGCTCAGCAGTGGATTCTCAAACTTTATGATACTACTCCATTTATAGTGGTATAAAAGTTGAATATCTCTTCAGAATTGGGAGAAGCACACTTTTGTCTCTTTTCTAACATCCTCTGGCATAATAGTACTTTTTCATTATTTATTTATAAAATCTTAACCAAATATGAAATCTAAAGGAGAAAACTGAACAAAATTTGTTGTTATTCATCTTTTGTAGGCCAAAGAATGAATACGAGTTGGTATTTAACAGACTAAACCCATAATTCTCAAGCAATCTACATATATAGTTTAATGACGTTACTTCAAGAGGGCTTGTAAGCGCTTGGCACCTGTAAGGCTTCTAATGACTATAGAAAGGATACTAACATTGATATACGTTCAGAGATGGACATTGCTGACAAATTGCCACATCTCTCGGTGGCAGCGCTAGTGTTCTGTGCTTGAAGTTGTACAAACGAGGTAACCAGAACTTTCCACATGCAGAAAGTACTGCCACTACGTAATAAGATCAGCTTTGCCACCTTAGTATTTCCTATACATTCACGATATAAAATATGCAAACTAGTTTTTCATCCATTTAATTTGAAAGCTTTGTGAATTCATGCTTCAGTAATCTGATTTTAGGCATACAGTCCAAATATTATTACCTGCAAACTGCTCGTCCTATTCCTCGGATGTTTTATTTTAAAGATTTCAGATTAGAGAGTTAGCTGGTACTGTGGGGATGGAGAAAAAAAATTTATTTTTTTAAATTCAAACAGCTTTTCCTAGTGCAGCTGATGAAAGCTTTTTCAGAGTTGGTTCTTTCTGCCTTCCTGTTTGCCTCACCTAATTCCTAGTGAGAAAGGACTGGAAATGTCTGACCCAGGAGTTTGTTATCTATGCTTCTTCTAGTTCTCTTCTGCTTTCTTCTAGTTCTATTTTGCACAAAAATACCCAAGAAAAAAAGTTATCAGATCTCTACAGTTATCGTTGAATTTTAAAAGTTTTCTGTTCTTCAGGTGTTGCTTCCTGTTGGCTATATTATAAACTGTTGGAGAGGAAATATTTAAGAGTCTATCTTTTGTGTCTTCTGACCCAGTTTAAACTCTGATTTCTCTAAGTTCAAAGAATTTGTGCAGAAGAGCTAGAAGCAGCTTCGGCAGTACAGAGAATGGTGTCTCACAAAGATTTTTTTTTTTAAATTTCCACAATCAAATGTGGAGCAGAGAGAATAGCACCTTCTCCTTGGTTGGCATACTCTGAAAGATAAGGTGTTGGGGATGGGCTGAGGAACTGCCATCCGAATTGTCACCTTTCAAGTTCAGATAATTCTGAGTATCTTGAGTTCTCATGAGACAGAAGCTAGAGCTTAAACTTAATCTTAAAGCTTTACTTGAAAAATGAATATGTAATTCCACACATGCTACAGTGGCTTGGGTTTTTTGTTTTGTTCTGTTGTTTGTCTGTTTAAGCAGTGCATTATATCACGTGGTTGTGCTCTGGAGTTCTTCAGTATTTCCCTTAGATTTGAATTAAAAAATAAGCTTTCTCTGTGCTGATGGGTGGTTTGGAAGCAGCCATTTCCAACGTGAAAGCTGAGGAAACACACTGTGCTCTTGCTTCTGCTGCCCAAAGCCTGTAGTATATCATTATGTACAGAAAAGCCAATTCCCAACACCACCTCATTTTTGCTTTTTGAC
The DNA here is from genome assembly GCF_963932015.1 of Anas acuta. Lineage (NCBI taxonomy): Eukaryota > Metazoa > Chordata > Aves > Anseriformes > Anatidae > Anas > Anas acuta. Next base: position 14,194,459 of record NC_088993.1, read on the forward strand.
TCAGTGAACGTATTTTTACTGGCCAATGTAAATAAAAGACTGTTCTCTTAGGCTTTGTTTTGTTTTGTTTTGTTTTCCTTTCTCAGATCTGAAATCCCAATAGTTGGCAGATACAATGAACTTACAAATTCAGGCAGAGTAATTGTGTTCTGCCCTTCTTGTAAGCATCTGTCCCAGCTGATGCTATTTGCTAGATTCCTTCCATGCCCATTACTGGTCTTGCAAGGAAAATAGTCTGGTTCTGTGAGTGTTTTTATTAAACTTTACTGTTGATTTAAATGTTTTGAACCAGTCTGAAATCTGTATTCTACACAGGAGTAGTTAATGGTGGCCACTTGCTTCTTGTATGTGGAGTAAAAGCAAAAAAAGTATTTAATACGCTTTTTTCTGCTGATGAAATGTGCCTCAGTATGTAAGCAGGAGCTCTTGAGGATGTACTGTCATATCAACAGATATTTATTTCAACCTTAAAAATCCTTTTTTTCCCATCCTTAAAGCCTTTCCGTGCGTACATTGTGGTCTTTAGTACGTCCTGATGGGCTGTCTGTTAAAAACTGGCTTGTCTTTTACCTTTTCACTCAGTTCTGAACACATTATACTACTTTTAGCAACTGTATGAATTTATTTAGAAGCGATCGTTAAAGACTAAGTGAAAGTAAGTAAATCTTTTTTTCAGCTTTCTTGGAAACTTGTCTGACTCTTCTAGTTTCGTTGACTATTAAGTCTGTCTTCTCTTTTGTTGTCCGCACGCATTATTCACACAGCACGTAGATCTGTCTATACATTAATACTATTCCTAATTAAATTCTAGAGAACTGATGAAACTTGGGATGTCTAAAAAGAAATGTTTTGCCTTGGTTAATATTCTTATCGTGACTTGATAAGATCTCTGGAAGTATGCTGATTACAGGTGAAAACAAGCTCTCAGAAGGAAAATGGTGGTTTGAAAGGAACATACTATGATGCTGGGAGGCAAGTCAATTTAAGTTACTATTTCTTAAGATTTGAAACTACTAAAGCATTCTCCAGAGACTGACTGGGCTTGTTTACAAATCTTCTTGAGTGCTAAGCTCAAAAAACATAAACTGACTTTAAAAATGGCTGAAATATATACTGGATCCCCTGTTTTTTATGTGACAATAGGAATGGTTAGGGAACAGGACTCTGCATCACATATGACATTTGTGACTGGAAAACATTTATTTCTTTTTTTGCTTGAATTTAGGAACAGAAACTGTATCTAGTAGTGGTAAAGCCATTGTGACATGCTATGTTGCAAATGTTAGATTTTTTAAAATTATGTTTTGTACATATTACAGAAGAGGGAAATTTGGATCCATGGTAACGATCAGTAATGTAAGACCACCTTACATTACTGGCTATTTACATGTACCAAACACTGGTATTTTGGGTACTTACTGGTATTTATATTTTATTAAATCCACAACATTAAATGCATAAAATACAATTACATGTCCCAACATTTCTTATGTATCAGTATCACATTATATATAAGCTTATGGTTACTCTTCTTTTCCCGTGACTGAAAATTTAAATTCCATCCACAGGCCTTCCTTTGTTCTTTCACCTATTTTTCATTTTCTTCTCAATCTCCAATGTCCAGGCTGAAGGAACTGAAATAACCACATACCAAATTCAAAAGGACCATCCAAAGGCAGATGTATATAGTTGTCTGAAACTATCTGGGAAATGCTGAGGATATGTTTTCCTGTGTCTGAGATCTCTCCTACCTGCTGTTTTTCCAGAGACAGGCAATGCTTTATCTTGTGTCTTCATTGCTTAATATTTCTTCTGGATCTTGGACCCTCTGCTCGAGCTACCTATTTAAAAACAGAGCTTTTAGCAGACACACTGATGTATGTGAATGCATCTCATATCCCTACCGCAACATGAATTATATTTGTCTGGAATTAAAAACATTAAAGACTAATTTTGCTTTATGTCCTACACATACATTCTTTATTGCAAATTGCTTCATACTGTAATCTGCAAAACACTATTCTGCATGATGCTGGCAGCAGCAAACTGATCCTACCATTGCATCGTTGCCATGCATTTGGAATAACTGCAGCTTTTACCTTCAAATGATCAGTCATTATTAAAGGGACCTGGGGACATGATATAAAAATGGAAATTTGATTAATTAAGGTATGAGAGGTGAGACAGTTCTTCCTGATCATATATGTCCTTTTCTGCACTTGATTTGCATGCTGTCTTAAAGAAGAAATTTATCTACATTTTAAAGAGTGAATGTGAAAGCCAGGCAGAATTGGAAATGTGTAGTTTGACTTCCCTCTGGACAATGGTTTCAGAAAAAAAGATGACTTCCATGTTAGAGTGAGACCAAGATGACAGTCCATTGCTGTCTTAATCCCTCTTTAGCAGATACTTGTAATTTTGTTAACCATTTTTTCCCAGTTGTAAATACCAGTACTGTCAAAGCAGCTGGAAGTGTGAAGAATAGCAGAGGAAAACAATATCTTCTGGAGTCTGAACACAAAAGCTGTTATTTTGGAACTCTAGAGAATACAGGCTAGTGTTGTATAACAGGATTACTCTGTATTAACTGAAGTGTAGACACTGTGGAAACTATACTCTACAGAGCAAATAAAACATCATAAAAATAAACTGCTTTAAAATCCTTGCAAGACAGATAAAAAATAGTAATATAGAGAAATAATTTATTGGTCAACTACATCTTCCTTTATTTCTTCACTGATGCTTGCCTATCTGTGCTTTGACAGCAGCTAAATGGAACAATTATATTTCTGGATTATATGATGTCGGTTCTAAACAGAAGATACTAAGCATAATGCACTTAGAGCAAGTATAGTCTTGTCTCACAAAACTTAGTGTCAGAGATGAAATAAGTTCGGGGTTGATCGTAGTAATTGTAGCATACATACATGTAATTTAAGTTCCATACTCTTGTGTTATCCTGTGAATATAATTGGTTCCTAGACAAACCTTTGCTTAATTGAAAATACCTATCAGTTTCCTTAAAATTTACAGCAAAAATATTTTCTCCTTACATGAATAAGGATTGCACATGCAGGAGTATAGCTGCCTTGAAAATATATTTCCTAGAGCTGATACATCTTGTACCATTGACTCAGTTATCGGTGAGGCAATGAATGTACTGCTGTGCATGCATATTCTGTTCTTTATCTGTTTTGTTTTGCAATACAAACCTCAAGCATGCTGAGATTTTCTTACTGATGCTTAACTACTGTAGTGATGACTATGGTGGTGACTGTCACAGTCTGTCTTCTGGCAAAATTACACAACTGATAAGAAATCCCAGTGATATGAAGCTGTTTTCACAATGTCTATAATGAAAGCTATAAAAAGGACTAAACACAATCTTTAGAATTTTGTTCACTAACTCAGCCAAAAGAGAATAACATAGTAAAAGTAAAAAATAATGCACAGTTGGAAAAAAAAAATCATTTGAATACATACATAGTAATGGGTTTTAAAGTTAGGTATTAATACGAGTATAAGAGAGAGAGCCAGTGTGTTTTTTGTTTTTTTTTTGTTTGTTTGTTTATTTGTTTTTAATATGAGATCACTGGGAGTGACAAAACGGTGGCTGAGTGACTCTTGTGGTTTTCATCAGGTCATATTTTGCAGACAGTGATATTCCACAGTTGTAAGTAAGCAGCGTTTAGGTATCAGAACATTTATTACTGGTGAGGATGAAGAAAAGAGAGAGAAAGAGCTCAGCTTCACTTTCAGCTTAGTTTTGAAGTTTGCTATTCACAATCAAAACTAAAACAAAAAACAAACAAACAAAAAACATTCCAAACAGAGCAAATGTCATCAGACGGGTATTTGGTTTGCAGGATAGACAGATACATTTGCTATATCTTGTAGCATCCTTTTCCTAGCTTAGAATAGCATTTTATTTTTAAAAATCATGTTTTCATAATTATATAGTATAAACAGAACAAGGTTGAAGGGTCCATTGGGTTTCATTACTTCAACGTGCTGTAATGCTTGTGCATTTCAGGCAAAATGATACCACTGAAAGCAATTCACGTGAGATGTTCACAGGCAGGAATGCAAAGTAGCTAAATGGCCTTAGATTAAGGTATCTGTTTGTTTTGTAGGCTTAACATTCTTGACACTGGGAAGAAATTGGCATCCTTTTTTAAGAAGTGCATTTAGTACATGGCACTTCAATAGAATACCCTAGAGTAAGATTAAATTAACAAAGACAACACTAAAATATTAACATTCCTTCTCTTTCCTTCCTTTTCTGTCTTTATGCCCAAAGTTATTCTGTATATTGGCTTTTATAAAATAAATGCGTAATCCATCTTGCAATGCAGTTTGATGTCCATCAGTGAAACAGATTTTGATTAGAAAAAGTACAGATGTTAAGACTTCCAGGTTGTTCATCTTAGGCTGGAGAAGTGAATTACATTAGGTCTGCAGTTGTTTGCAACGAACCTGTAATAAATCCCTGTTCTGGTGTGGGTGAGTACTGTAGTCAAATCTGTCTTCTGTGTACAGTTTTCAGGATTAGAAATTATCATAAAGGGCAAAAAATAGGGATAACATGAACCACTTTTTGTAGGTTGCATACCTACAATGTAGCTGGGGATTTTGATAATATCAAAACAGTATATAATATATATACTTTTTTAATTCAAGGTAATTGCTAGAAGATATAATTTTTATTTATATTCTGGAAGAACATTACACATTACTTGCTCTAGGTAGCATCTTTCAAAGGGGGAAACTGTGGTCACTTGCTAGTAGTGTTTCTCTGTTATTATGAAATACTGTTATGTACATGAGAAAAATAAAGACCATGTGTTGGAATTCACTAAGTCTTTGATGTCCGTGAACTCAATAATAGCTTTTAGTCTATGCCAGAAAGTGAACAGTGTAACACTTGTGGGAGATAATGTGTAAAAATAAATAAAAGCATGTTGTTTCTTTTCCATATAAAACTTCTTACTGTAGTATTTATCAAAATGAACCACTTTTCAGTGTTGTTCAAGCTGTTTTCCCTACCATGTTATCAAATGGGGTGATGACTTTTTATCACACATCATCAAAATGCCACATTCTAGTGACATAACTCATCAGTGAGAGCTGTTTCTGCAGATTCAGTACAAAAAGAGGTTTTTAAGTAGACAGACATGGTGTCAAAAGCCATCCCACATTTGTTTGCTATGTAGAGAAAAAAAAAGTTTTCTTTAAACATCTGGATTTTTTCCCTCTTTTTTGGTGTTTTTTTTTTTTCTTTTTTCTTTTTTTTTTTTTTTAACCTCAGTAATTGTGGATATTTTTTCCTCCTTGAAAAGAATAAAAAACAGAGTTGTGTTTATTTAAATAAAAGTAAAAACTAGAAGGATATCATTTTTGAGTCTTTAAGACATGCTTGAAATATCTGAAGTTCATGGAGCTTATTTGTTTGTTCATTGTGGTGCACAGAAATGTAACTTGAATCAGGAGGTATACTGATAGCACAAAGTGTGAATCCATTGAGTGTTCCTTTCTTAGAGGTTTTTTTTTTTAACAGAGCTACAGTAAGGCTGTAGAGTATTGCCTCTTGTTTCTTATATATGTTACAATCATATCAGATTTGGTTAATATTCTGACTGTGCAAAATATTAATGTTCTTGACTTCCTTTAAAGTCAGGAATTATAGCATCTGTCTCTTAATTATCTGACATTTTCAGAATTCTTGTCTTTAAAAGAACGGTAATTTATAGTCAGTTTAGATAAAATGATGTTTACTCAGTCTCCTTTGCTCTATCTTCTTCACTGCTGATTGTCTCTAACAAGTCATGTTCTCTGCCTGCACCTTGTTCTTAGGAGACTTAATTTACATAATAGCAACTGCCTGCTGTCTACAGTGTGTGTACTGCATAAATTCAGATGTTGTATGAATGGATTTGGTAAGTATAGGATAGTGACTGAAGGGTAATTATCATTCTGAAACGTCCTAGGAAGCCAAAGGATGATCTAGGAACCCTGGCAGCGATTTAAGTGAGTTCATGTGCTGTGCCTCAGGCAAGCGCTGATTAATGAAATGGCACAGTACCTAAGCAGCTCCACAATCTGCTGAGAGGGGCTGTTTATAGACAGATACATTGCGCTTTTGGACATTAATTGTCTGCAGTATCTGCACCAGAAAGTTCTTTATACTTCTCTGTTTCTAAGGAATACATATACACCCAAGAAAAGCCAAAAAATGTGCTTTCCTTGCCATATAGTGATGCCTCCCAGTGTCGCGGCCCTGCCCTCTTCTGTTGTTCTGGGATGCTGTGATCCTGACCCACTAACTTTTGGAGTCAAGCAGGAATGTCTGCTTTTCAGACATTTTCAAAGGACAGATGGGCTTTTTGGGGCCTCCTGGCAGGATTGCTGAGGCCCAGTTACTTTCAAAACAACAATAGAAAAAAAATGTTACAGGAACAGCACAAGCTCGACTTCTGGCAGCAACTTGCTTGTGTCTCTTCAGTCTGAGCTTTTCCAGAGGCATGGTGAGCTGATTCAGCACTGAGCTTAATCCTGCATTTAAACTGAAGAGAGTGTTTACTTCTAGTTACTGGTGGGGTGATGAGAATCTGTACACTCCATACTTTTTGAAGTATCTAATTAAAAAGGGGAAAAGGCAGATAGCTTGATTTTGTTACAGTAATAACATTCTGACTTGTCTGTAAGACCAGCAATGTGTTTGCCTTTCATCTGCATGCTCTGATCGATATCTGTAAGCCGAAGCAGTTACTCGAGTCTCTCTGCAGAAATCCCCTCTCATGCCTGGTATTTCTGCTTCCAGTCTCGAAATTGAATTCCTCTCAGCACTTTAATAACTATCACAGTGGCTGCATGTGGATGTGGGTGGTCTCTTGCCTTTTTCCTTGGAGATTTGGGACTTTTCTTTTGCAGGAAGACTTCCACAGCATTTTCAACCTGTCGTGTTTGCATTTTAGAGTTGTATTGAAACCCCTCATTAATTCTCCAATTTTTATCTATAGCCACAACCTTCATTTTTGGTATTGGAAAGTAAGTTCTGTACGTTTACTATTTTGAAAGAAGAGATTTTTGGAATGTGTGGATGGATTTCTAGGCTGGTGAAGAAACACACAGATGTTCGCATGTAGCTGCAGGCCTGTTGAAGGCCCTCGTGAACGTGTGATGTTCGGCACTCCTGCAATCCACAACATCTGCAGCAATCCATTCCAGCTGGTGAAAACAAAACAAAACCTCAGAACTTCTGAAGAAGTTGAAAGGTCTTTGAAGCAGAGAAAGAAAAAAATGAAAAATAAAAGGTGTAGTAAAGGGATTAGGACTAGTCATAAAAAATGGATGTTTATAAAGAGAACAGAAAAAGCTCTGCTCATATGCCTGCCACGCTTCAGATCTATTTAGGCAATTCTGTTGAATCTTCAGAATTTTGCTTGTGAATCTAGGGGTCAGATGAAGTTGGGTGGGTATCAATTAGGAGAACCAAAATTTGGCTTTAATCATAGAAGATACAATTGCTATTTGCCCTACTTGACAAGAAATGTACTGCAACTTGCCATTTTTATTTGTGCTTTTGTCGAGGGATTAGATTAATTAATGCAATCATATATAGAGTGCATATATACACGTATTGCTCTTGGCTTGTATGCATAATAGAAGAAGGCAAAAAAGTCCAAAACATTAATCATATGCTTGCTCACTCTGATTTTGAGAATAATTATGTCTTTATTAGATGCTAAATTCAGATTTAGAATTCAGAAACAAAACAATTACTCTTCCATATTAGGGGGGAAAAAAGACTCTCCTCTATTATGGAAGAACTTTTTATATCATTCTTAGGTGAGCTTTCCCTCAAATAGGTTAATTCCATGTAAAATTTTGAGGATGAGTTCCTTTGTGCATTGGTGATACAGTGGTTCCAGGAGGTATGCAAGAATACTTCAACCTTGAGTTTTCAAGATTAAAACAGTATCTTTAATTGGGAGTAATAATTCTTTTGAGGAAAAAAAATGGAAAGGAGTGTTTTTTTTCTGCGTGGGGCTTTACTCTCATCAAGTAGAATAACTTCTGCAGTATTACACAGTCAGCTTTGGGCAGAGCAGCTAATTTACCTTGAGATTTTTAATAATTCTACCGTACTGTTGTATTTATTAAAGATAATAAGTATTGCAAAATGCTACTGAGGACTGCAGCATCATATCTCAATTTAAACCTCTCTAATGCAACTTTTCTTCTTGTTTTATGTGACTGAAAAATAGTATCTTCCCATTTGCCACTATTAACATTGCGTTTTCTTAATTCCAAGTTAAATCAGCCTGTGTTTTTTATAGTTATAATGCTTTGTTTGCATGTTGGTGCTAAAAATAAATTTAAAAGAGGAACAACATTTATAAAAAAAAAAAAAAAAAAACATTGACTGTATTAAGCTAAGTAATTTTAAAGAATAAATGTATAAGGAATCTACTTATTCAAGCCCTTCCAGAAAAATGAACTATTTAAATATATTTCCTAGGGTAAGAATCTTTGAGTACTATCTTTTCAGCAGCTCAATTGCAAGCACCAGAAAGTGAATTGGAATGCTTCCACTTATGAAAACTAAGAACAGTCTTATCACACGAGATGCTTTCTATGGAATGCAAATGTTTACCATACATCATTTGAATTTTTCTCATCTGTGAAATATTCCATTGAAAATAAATAAAAAAAAATAAAAAAAAATAAAAAAAATAATAAAAAAAAAAACACTCATCCAAATCCTTCACTTTGAGAACACCGAGAAGGACAAAACAAGCAGTCTGGATTCTGGCCATCCACCACTGCTGTTCAGTATAAGTAGTACAAATAGTGCAGAAAACAAAAAGTTATCATGCAACCAATTGTAATATCAGCAGTATCTAAACCATGCAAAGTTTTACAAGTTATACAACTGCTAGTTATCTGGTGTATACATTCATATTATTGCCCTTCATTGCGTGGATTTAGAATTGCTTAATTGACTCATCGGCTCCATAAAGCAAGCAGCTAATGAAGATTTTCTTATCTCACGGAGCCAGTGCTTTTGAAAAAGAAGGATCCCAATTTGGTTTGTCCTGATGCTTTGAAGTTCTGAGAGGCTATGGTATGCTGCATAGTGACAAATGGGATATTTTATGTGACTATAGATTTTTTGCATTAGACTTGGAGGCATAAAAGAGGCTGGAATGAAGCAACAAGTTGGAACTCTTAGTTGCATAAACTGGGAGAAGAAGAGAAATATGGTCTGGTGGAAAAAAAAATGTTTTTATTTAATCAAATGGATTTCATATCAGTATACTGCATAATCTAAGAACTAGTTTTCCCTTTGTATATCTACTTCCTGGAAAACCCTGATAACAGAGATATTTTTAGAGCATGTATTCTTGAATTACAGCTTTAAAATGACATCTATGCAACTCTGCCAGGTATAAGAAAATGTTTTACAGAAACAGTGACGATATTTAATTGAAAATGCAATATTCTACAGTTATGTAGTTTGGGAAGGATAATGATACCATTATTTTTTCAAAAACATGATTAGAAAAATCACCTTTCCGTTCTATTTCCTTTTCATTTACAGATGTATTTACAAGAATTGCATATATGTGCTCTTAAATGCACAAATAAGTTAAGACAATGCTTGTGCTTCTCAAGATGATACATAGATCTGTTAAACTGTTATGCCTAGCATGCACACTGCACCTGGTAATACATATTTTATGAATAATAGACACGTTGTCAAATAATATTAAAAAAATCCACAATTATTTGGAAGCCCTTAAATATCAAGCAGCAGAAGGCAATGCATCAAGATGACCTCAAATACTACAAATGTGGCTGCTAAAAAGTCTTACATCATTCATTGTGTTGCCAAAAACTACCCACCAAACCAAATGCCACTTCTGTGACCTGGTAGCTCCACTACATGGGATATGGAGAGATTTCCCAATGAGGGTGCGCTGGAATGCTGTGTTCACTACCAGAGTTCCCATTCTTGGTCCTAGTGCACCTGTAACCTTATTGAACATCATTTGAAGAAATTTTACAAATAACAAGGCTTGAGTAAATGGTCTTTTTCTATGTGTTTAGTTACTTTAATTAGTTATATAATTTACTGGCTAGCTCTTTTGTGTGGCATTTGCATTACTACTTAGGATCTAACTTATCCAGGTGTTCTGGGGAGCTGAGTTGCTCCTATGCTCTTCACTGATGTTTTTATGCATATAGCTACATCAGATGTTTACCCATGAAGTTTACCAAGAAATTGATGGCCAAGACAATGCTGTGGAGCAGATTCTTTGTTGTGTTCTCCTTTGCTGTACTGTAACCACGGAAAGCAATCAGAAATTGACATCTCTCCCTCCTTCCTTACATTTTCTAGAGCAGGTAAAGACAGAATCTGGCTGCCAGTGTCTGGCTTAGAGTGTTCAGTCCTGCTGGCATCATTGAGGCAGAAAACTCTCACTGGTTTTCAGGTTCTTCATATCCTCTCTTCTGACCTGAAGGGTTACGAAGCATGGGATGAAGAAATGTTACTTTTAGGAGCTCCTACAGTCAGAGGTTTGCCTTGGGACTTGAAAGATGGGAGTCATCCAGCTGGAGAGCTGCAAGCAGCCACAGCAAAGAGCAAGTGGCACTTGCGCAGAGCACCCACGGCTGAATTGCTCACAGAGATGTAAGAAAAGCCGTGGAGGCATCTGGGGGAATGTTGTCAAGCATGATTTAGTTTGTTTTAAAAAGTAAACCATGCAGTGAAAAGCTTAATTTAGTTCATACTAATTTTCCTTTTAACTCAATATCCTTCCAAGGCCTCAAACCATATCCTGAGGATCAGAAGTGTTAGATCCAGAGGGCTGAGCTAGCTCTCCAGCTAGCTAGCTAGAATGACAGAGCATTCCGAGATGCTGAGATATTAAAATGGAAATGAGTAATAATAAAAACCATGAGATCATGGTGCTTTTATAAATAAGCAATATTTCATCTTTATTACATAAATAACCCTCCCTCTTACTTGATGTCATACCTTAAATATTTTCTAATCAATAGGCCATCTGAGGTTGTATCTAGGTTATGTGGTAAGCCATTGAATAATCTTGGAACTTTTAGCAGTTATCCTTGGGAAAGAATGCAGAATGTGAGTTTGGGAAGGAGAAAAAAAAAAAGGAAAAATGTGAAAGGAAATGTGATGCCTGCTTTCCAGAAGGGGAAAAAGAAAATTGGAAATGAAATGCCAGTCAGCTTACCTTTCATTCCTGGAAAAATACCATAAAAAGCAACCAAAGAAACTGATGCTATTCCCCTCAAACAAAAAAGAAAGGTCATTTAACAACCTGTATATATATACACATATATATATGCCAGAAATAGATTGTGTTGAACCCTTCCGTAATTCGGTATCAAGATCTGTAGGTATGAGTAGAGCAACAGATGTCACATATCTTGATTTCAGCGAGGCTTTTGATACTACCTTGTAAGTCATAAGAAAGTCTGATCTGCTAGAAGTTATTAGGAAGGGGGTGAAAAACTGAAAAACTGCACTTTGAGAATAGTTATCAGCAGTTCTCTGCTAAAGTGAAATCGTTTGTAGGACCTGCAGGATTCTCATCACGATACACTGAACCAACCAGTTGTCTTGGAGGCTGTTTTTTCTAAGTTTGTGGTGATTTAAAGGTTAGTATTTGGAAAAAGACAAATTGTGAGCAAAACACAACCCAAGCTGTTGACAAAAAGTTAAATAAGCTCTTTAAAAATGTCGGTCTTTTCTGGTATAAAAATCAGGTATATCTAGTTGTAGTGCTTACCATTCAGATAAAGATGCAGTGCACAGAATGTAGTAAATCCTTTGCTAATATTTTCTGTAGTAAAGCCTCAATGTATGCTAGAAAAATCTAGTAATTTTTCACCTATATCTTTATACCACACTGAAAATGATATGCCTGGCCCCTGTTACACTACGTTGCATACCAAAATCTGTCTTTTTTATATGGTAGCTGCCTGCATGGTTTACAGAAAAATAGTTTAGCAGAAACTACAGTGTTTTATGCTATGCTGGCACTTAGTGAGTCATACTTCTTGCTAGTCCTTATTGACAAAATTTATCTTTTGCTTGTTACTACTGAAGGGTGTTTGTATTTATCTAAAGTTTTTTAAACTTCTTGGAGATCCAGTGCTAGCGTAACTGGAGGTAGCTGTTTAGCAGTAAGTCTTAAAGTATGAGAATAAAGAATTCTTGGTGACCATAATTGACCACTGGAAGGTTATATTTTGCTTTCCTGAGGCTAAGGTGGTGGATTATTGTTTCAAACAGAACTGAAAATTGACCTTCGTAGGCTGTAAACACCCATGGTTTCCAAAGCTTTGAGATTTGCATTTGCAGAAGACACTCAGAATGCTGTCCGTCTATTTCAACTGCAGATCCTTAGGACAAAAATTATGTGTAATTTCTTCTTAATGCATGAAAAATACCTGCATTTTAAGGACATTAAGTGCTCTGAGTAAGCATATAATTATTAAATATTCACAGTGTACAACGTTTAATGTGCACAACATTGAATATGTCAAAGAATAATGCCATAATTATAGCTCCTGTAACAATTATGTTTTATTGTGGCTTCCTTACTCTTTTTGTACCGGCTCCCACAGTTGGTATAAGCTTTTAAGCAGATGCCTCAGTTTTGCCCTTTGCAGCTTATAGGCAGACCACTGCTGTGTTGATTCTGCAGTCATTGTCAGCTATTCAACAATCTCATTTTTCTTTTACTGTTTTGGCAGAGATGAACTGCAAAGTTTTTAACCTTCCACTTTCCTGCTACTTATCTGGCTGTTGGAAGCAAAGCCTAAAGCTTATAGAGGAGGGCAGGCATATCATCAACAGTAGCACATTTTTCTTCTCCCTGGAGTTCTTGAAACAACTATTTAAAGAATGAAATGCAGTCGGTGTAAGGAATAAATAAAAAGACCAAAGGAAATTATAATTTGATTTTTAATTAATAGTAGCTTAGTTTCTGTAACTCAAACCTCCAAACAGAAACTTGTTTTGTAGGTATAGAATATACTATAGGTTTCTTGTTATGGGCACAGAATATATACAAAGATAAATTCAATGAATATCTCTATATATCCATTCTATAGATCTAGAATATATAGACAGGTCTACTCTATATATATAGACTATATATCTGAGGATCAGAAGTATATGTGAGCTTGTATCCAGACATGAAAAAAATCATAAAAGCATGAATTTCAGTTCTGTATCTTTCTGCTCTGAGAATGGAGCACTGGAATTTGTTATAAAGAGGTAAAGAGGTTATCCACAAGACTCAGTGTAATACTGTGAAAAGTAATGTAGCTACCAGGAAATAAATGGTGTCTGGTAGGATGTGGACGTGTTTACAAATGTTTCACCTAAAAGACTGAAACTTTTGCAGTATTGTTTGTTCTTCTTCTCCACCTCTAATTCTGTTTTGTTCTTACAAATATTTTTTTAATCTGTGGGCTGATGTTAGCCCTGCTGAACAGAGGGTTTAAACAAGTTCCCCCAGGCTCTCTGTGAATCGGGTGCTAGGGAAGAAACCCCAGAGGTACCCCACTGGCAGGAAGGGTCCACCTGAGCTGAGCTCTGAGAGAGAGAGGTTGTAGGGTCAGGGAGAGATTCAGGGACACACAATGCAAGAGAAAAGGGCTTATTAGTTGTGCTGCTCAGAACAGCAGGTTTGTCTTCTTAGTATCGGATGCTACTTTGCAATATGGGCTGTATTTGTGCTGCTGAAGCAGAGTGCAGTACAGCAGCTGTTGTTTCAACACTCACTGGTTGGCCTCTGCACCGTTTTACCCCATGAGGTAATTTCAGTTTAACAACAAACATGCATAATTTTGCATTTGTTGGCACTACATGTATATGTTTGCAGAAAATAATGCAAATGGAAATGTTAGGCATGTAGAATTACAATTGTGTTTCAGCAACTGTTTTGTGTCCTTTTTCTCTTTAAGTACATACTTGTTTGAAAGCAATCCCAAGGACCTCTCTTAGGTCTATGTTAAATGAATGAAATATGGTGTAAACCAACACAGCATTGAAATTCAGAGCACTGGGGTTTGCTCATCCATCTTCACAGATCACCTTAGCATTACCCTTTACGTGTTGCTGAAGGCTCCTGTAAGTGGAATCACTGGTGCCTTGTCTCGGCATTGGGATGTGCAGCATGGGCTGTGTCCTGGGCTGGCAGCAAGTGCAACAGAAACTGATGCTGCGGGTGAGAGAGCAGATTTTCAGGTGGCTTCAGGGTCTCTTTCCCCCCTGTGTCCGATGCTGTCGGGGTGAGGAGGTTCTTTAAGCTGACAGTCCCTCTGCTTCTTCAGGGGGAAGCCACTGAGGTGTTGGTGCTGGTGGTGTTGGTGCTGCTTCTGCTGTTGCAGGTAACTAGGTTTCTTTTCTCTAACAGTCCTCTGCAGTTGCCATGCTGTAATAAAGAGTAAAGACAGAGGGAAGAAGTGCATTATTTCCATTCCTTTTAGGTGGAGTTGTCTAAACTAAGAACACTGGAATTATTTGTGGAGCAGTATCATTAAGTCTTGAAACTTGATTCTGTGATTACAGAATCTCTGTCTTCATGTAGGCGCTGCTGGCTTATTTGTGGCACCGGGAAACTGAATTTGAAGTGCCTACTTCAAAAACTCAGCCTGTTGAATGAGCTGAAGGAGGAACTTCAGTAGATGGGGGCTGGCAGGGGAATCAGTCAAGAAGCAGCTCAGACACATCTCCTGAGATCTGTACCTACGTGTTTTACTGGGGATGTGTGCCCTCTCTTCTGCTCATTCTCATACACTTGCAGTCAATTAAAAAAGAGCCATGCCTTGAATTTTATTTATTTATTTTTTTTTTTACCCCCAGTGGTCTCTCTAACTTTGCAGAGAGTATATTGAGCCAATGCGTAGACTTAGATGTATTGAATAACTGAGAGCTCGAGTAGCTTTGTAATTGTTTTAGCTTTAAGAAGTGTTACAGTCCTGCTTCAGCTTCTGTTCTCAGTTAAATATTAGCACTCTCACAATCTGTGTTTGCTGTCTGAAAACACAGGTTACTATGTAAACTTATCTCTGTCTTTTGTATAAAGGATCTTAACAACAAATGGGAATTTATCCGACCGAGTACTACAAACCTGCAAGAAACACTCCTTCACTATTAATATTAAGTTAATGAGGCTTGTTGGCAGTGTTAACTTTTCTGATTGTTTTATGTGATTTGGGAAGGGTGTAGAATAGCCAAGTATGTTCTAGCTGTTAATTTTGTGTATAAAGAGTATAGAGATGAAAACGAGAAGTCTGCTTAAGCATCCAGTGTATGTGCCTTGTTCTATATCTCCTATTTATTATCTTTTTTTTTTCAGTGTTTCATTCTGAAGTTTGTGCATCTTGCTCTCTGGCCTCATAAGATCCTTGTATGTCATTCTTTTATGTCAAATTTTCATCTTGTGAAAATTAATCTCTTATATTGTATTTCCTTTAACAAAGTAGTCTGCAGGGTTTATTTGTGAGCATTATTTCGATTTTCCATCTTCTGAATTCAGTAATGACAGCATTAAGAACGTGGACGTTAGAAATGCAGGCACACGTCTAATTAAAGGCATTGGCTAATGGGGTTGCATTTTTCTTTCTCATTAGCATTCCGTTCATTCTGTTTTCTTTCTCTGTAGCCCACTACCCTCCCCACTCGGCTTGTAATAAAAGTTGGTTCTTGAGTGTAATGTTGGTTCTTGAGTGTGTTAATACACCTGGGAAAAACATGTACAGGAAGGAATTGATTTTTTTACCTCTATAACCTAGGTAAGATATAATGGAATGTTTCACTGTTTATCTTTACAAAAGTAATCAAAGGATCCTTTCAACTCCTATAAGGATTGTTTAAGAAGAATATTAAGTAAATGTATTTATTTGCTTGTTTTCAACTGAAAAACAATCTTCTATTTTAAGTTTATACCCCTGCAGGCAAGTGATAAGGGCGTTTTAATGTTTTCCTGCATCTATCTTTCGATTTTAATGTGTTGTAGGATTAGGGGATAGCTGATGCTGCTGTTACGAGAATGTGAGCAAGTAGAGATCCTCATTACAGAGTGAAGTGGATAAAAAGAGTCAGTAACTGAAGGTGATGGAACTGTTGTGCCTACTGTCCATTAACTCAGTAATAGCACCTCTTCTCCAGATGAGGGGATTCACAGGGAGCAGCGTTTTGCTGCGTTGCAGGAGCAAATCCCTAAAACCTCTGCGGCAGAAACGTCTGCAAGTAGGGAGATAAATATGTGAAGACAGATTGCAGTAAAGACTTTGGGGGCATCAGAGGTTTCCTGTTCTGGTCTAACTATTATGTAGAATTACTTGCATCGGCAAGATGTTGAGCATTCTGTTCACGACGTAAGGCATATAAGCTAGTCTGGTAATTCGCATGCGTGTTTTCCAGGATTTGTGAGTTCTTGTGCCATGTAACTCATAGCTGGGTATTTCTTCAGCACTGAAAATAAAAATGCTCTGCAAAGCATATTGTAGCCATAAAATCAAAGAAACAAAATTGCATCTACTGACAATTCTGGGTTTCATTTCCCTGCTCCATAGGCAGAGTGTTTATGGATCATCCAGAAAATGTAAACAAGGCAGTCTCTCGGATGCATGCTCTGTATTGCTCTTCGTTAGAGGGAATGTGTGCTGCTTACAGCTTCAGTATCAGATGGAAGGGACTTGAAGTTCTGTCCTTCTACGTTACCTTTGGGACTATTTTTAAAGTAGAAGTTGCTGTCATTCTACCAGAGGATTGGCAAGATTTACTGCAGAGGCTTTGGCCTCTAACTTGCTTAAGGTTTACAACCAGAAGGCCTGAATATATGTTGCTGCCCCGCCACAAGGAAACTTGTGTCATTAGCCTCTGAAGTCAAATACACAGTAAGTCATACACCCGTGTATTGATTTCAGGTAATTTTAAAAATAAATGGATTTGATAGGTTACCTATCTTCCTGTTTTTGGTAACACCACCGAAGTTGAAAGCAAAAAAATCTATGTGGCCTGTTGCTCTTTGAGTCATGCATTATTTACATTTTAGTTGGCTACTGAAGTTTTCTTTATGGGTTTTAGAGTCGAGGGCAGTAACCTGGTTTCAAATACAAAATACAAATGGATCCCAAGAGGGAGTTATACTTCTGAGTGTCTGAAGGCTATTTTCCAGGATGCTTTATTTTAAAAGATGCTAATGCACTTACTGGGGTTTCATAGATTTTAACATATGCAGTGCTGTAGTATATTTAATGTCAGTAAATATAGAAGGCTACAGAAAGCTTCTCTCTGCTCTTCTCACCCCTTTCTTTTCAGCATACACATGTGCTGATGCTTGGGGAGTTTGAGAAAGGGATGGTCAAAGGGTGAGGTTTAGCTGCCACTGTGTCTGTCCTCTCAGTCTCTTACATAAAGCTTCTCCTGACTTTGCTTTCCACTTTCTTGAGTTCTACAGCTTTGCTGTGACATAGCTTCATGTATGTTAACCTCATTTATTAGAAAATTAAATTTTCTGATTTTTTTAGCTTGTGTTATTTTTTAAATTAGGAGTGTATAGCACAGACCTAAAAATAGATAAAAAGCTATTGATAGAATAGGATTTTCCAGTTGTTTGTTCTGGTCTGTTTCCTACAGTATCGATAGGAAATCTTGTTAGATACAAGCCATGACATAAAAGCCACTGGGATGTTACGCTGTTCTGTTCTTTTCGTCTTTTTTTTTTTTTTTTTTTTAAGTTTTCAGTGTTTGGCTTCATGTGGATGTTCCACATATCACAGAATCACAGAATTTCTAGGTTGAAAGAGACCTCAAGATCATCGAGTCCAACCTCTGACCTAATGCTAACAGTCCCCACTAAACCATATCCCTAAGCTCTACAAATATGGTTGAATGTACCCAACTTGGCTTTTCTTTTCTGTCATTGCATCACTTTCTTACAGCAGATACAGGGAGTCATTGCTTCCTTGCAGATTTCTGCTGGAGTTGTATTTGTGGGAATGGTGGTACTGTTTTTATTAGTGTTTTCTTTGTTTTACTGTCACTAACTTGAAGTGCTTGGAAATGTTTGCATTAATGGTGTTAAAGTGTGTGATTATCTGACTTGAAATTTCCTCTGCTGTATTATTCTCAATAATAACCAGGATTTTATGGCATCTGTGGTAGATGCATCTGTTACTAAATGCAGCTGTTATTCAATACAGATTTGTAGGTTTAAATATGAGGGGATTCTGCTTAGGGATGTACTCTACAATCCCATGGGTTACTAGAAGACTGGTGTTTGAAAGCGATGCTCACCTGCTCGGTCTGTATAATTCAGGAGATTTTCAAGCAGTTGCAAGACAGTAGGTGAGAAGTTTTGCCTAAAGTCATAACAAAATGCCATACAGCTAAAGTGAAAAGCAAGGGGAAAGTAAAGAGTATTAAGATTTAGCACTTGCATAATCCACTACATCTTTTGAGTGCTAGAGGTATTAACTATTTAAGCTTATAGATAAATTTTTCAGCATAAAAAGAAAGAAATATATGTATTATCCTTTTTCTCTCTCAGCAGAACGTAGAGACCAAAAGGCTAAATAACTAACTCAAGGCTACGTATCACCAACAAAATACTGGATATACATGGCTCCCAGGCCTCTGCTCAATTCACGCCATGTAGCAATAATATATGTCTTAATGGTGTGTGAGTAGAAATAACTTCACAAGGTCGCTATCTTGATATAGACAGCAAACCTCCAAGATATTGTGTAATAAAATTGTACAGTGAATTTGCAGCAATAACACACGTGCTAGTCTCAGCAAACTGCAGTTCTGTACATAGATAGCATGAGCTGTTGTATTGATCCAAGCCACTAAATCTTTAATTATCTTTCATAGTAAAACTTGGCTAAACAAATTGCTCTACTGCTGCCCAGTACCACTGCTCTTTGTACAGGTAGCAGCAGTAAAGGTTAATGCTTGAGTCACTTGCTACTTTTTAACGTATTCATTCTCTTTTAACAAAGATTTGGTGCTGTTAAAAGGAGTGATAATGCATATAAATAGTGATGGACTACTCAGCAGTTAATTCTGGAGAATTCCCTACTATTCCACAAAACAAACATGCAGTAAGTTACAGCTGTACAAATTTTCCTTTCCAACGAAACTCTCCAATTTATTTCAACATACTTGTATATTGGACCACCTAACAGTTGAATGGCTAGTATTTTCCTGGCACTAGTTAAAAACAAACAAACAAAAAACCAACAAAGCCATTGGCTCCTGTGACCCTCTTCCACAATGTGTGTGGCTGTTTCATCATCGCTGTTAGGCAGCTGCCATTGGGTTTCATGAGTATAGCCAGACTTTTGTCAAAGCACCATGTACTCGGTATATTGGTTTTAAAAATCCTCATATGCATTTATGTAGATTGAAATGTATGAATTGTATCGAATTGTAGTATGAGAAAATGGACCAAATGTATTGGAAAGTGTTCTCCATTGACCCAAGATTTGAAATTTTATTTTCAGACTGTGTGGGTACTTACTTGCTGTGATGCAGTCTTTTGGGTCACTGAGACTAGGTATGTTTATACAGAAACAGCCATGTCAAATATTATTCTCAGCTAGTGAAAAAGATTATTTAAAATGAGACGGGTGTGGAATCAAGCACAGAATGGCAGAAATATGGCTGAGGGCAAATTCAGGAACATGAATAAGCAGAGGTTGGGAGCATCTAAGTAGGCAAAGTTATGGCATGTCTAAATTTATCTGTTAAATATGCTATTTAGAGGTTGAAGTTTTTGTTGTATAATCAATTACCTTTTCAGTGCATTGCCCTGTGACAGGGATGTGCCACTGCTAATTTGTTTTATCTTTAGTGCAGTTCACAGTCATGCCTCACATTTGTTTTTATTCAGTAGTATACCTGTCAGTGAAATAATGGTATGAAGATTATTATATCTTCGGCAGAAAACTTTAATACTTAACTACAAACCATGATACCACATACCATTATGCTGACATATTTTATCAGAAGTGAAGATGCAATTTAATAACAGAAGTTTTCCTTCCACAGAGAAGGAAAGGGAAAAAATCAGCATTTTAAAACAAACAAATACGCAACACCTTGAATAATCAGTTCAGGAGAAATGTCATAGAGCAGAGCAATATTCATGTCTGTTTGTATCTGTAAATTGGGCTATAAAATCCCAAATGATTACAAATGGTCTTTGTGCTTGCTGTAAGTGAAGCCAGCCAGCTGTGTAGATCAACAACCTAAGATAATTTCTAACTGCAATGTTTTGTTAAAAAAATAAAAAATAAAAATCGTACTTAAGACTTTTCACCAGTTCTCTTTCCAGTGGTTGCTAGCTATGGCCATAGCAACAAATAGCGATGTCGTAAGTGGAGTTCAACATGTTGATTGTATGATAAACTGGAGAGAGGAGAGAATAGGTGCTCTATTTACACACCAGTACCTTGAGTGCAGTAACAATTCGGGAAGACAAGGAGGCTGGAAGAAATTTGACTTTCTTTATTCCAAGTTTTTGGTTTCTGTTGTTGACTGAGATGTACCTTTTATCTTGAAATTCTGGGTTTTGCTTGTAGTTTGAGAACTGCTATTGCAGTTCAGCCGTTGATCAGTGTGGCTGGGTAACAAAACCCCTCAGAGCTGCCGTCTAGGCACACACAGGTACTTATATTGGCTGCACTGTCTTGTTGCTTAAAAATTAATATATTTTTTAAAAATGTCAAAGGAGTAGAGTTGTGTGATAATAATTAAGTTGTATTAAATAAGAACTAAAGCTGCTGAAAACCTGGGGGAAGAGAAGGAACATTTTAACATAAGCAGTGCGCTTATGAATATTACTGCTTGTTCTGGTTGTAATTGCTTGCTCCTGGATCGGTAGCATTGTCTCACTGCAAACATCTATTTCATGATCAGTTATGTAGCGATTATCTTGGGTTTTGTTTTGTTTTATCTCTAGACCAGTAATTGCTTGATATGGGCACGATTTTAAATATATATTTCAGATAACTGATCTAAGAGCCCCTTCTGGGAGCCTCTATCTCAAAAGAATAGAAATAAGCTTTTCCAAGGGCAAACTGCTAAGAATTTTATAACAACACTCAATATTTGATGGCTCTGCTTAAATCTGAGATACTTTTTCCAGCAGCCCTGTACATAAATATTAAGACACTTGTGACAATTTTTGTGTTTTGTGGATTAAGGTTTCTTGAGTCATCTCCAGTATATCATGTCTTCTGGATGACTGTATGTTTTTTATTATTTTTTGTTTGTTTTTGCAGAGGGTGGGGTTAATGTTTTCGTGTGGTGTTTATTTATTTATTTTTTATTTTGGTTGGTAGCCAAACCTAAGTGGAAACCTCACTTTGCTAGAACCAGTAATGTTTCCTAAGTCGTCCAGTGTTTTTGTTGCAACCCGTTCTGAGGTTTACCTGTTTCATAAATCATGATGTTATGGGCTTGTGTTTAATTTGTGATATGCTGTCACTTCTAAAACCATTATACTGCCAAAGACAGACCCTATAGACTTCTACTTGATACCATGTTCAGTCAGGCAGTGGATCACTGATCGTTGATGAAGTACGGTTTTCCGTCCACATCTGCTCCAGCTTTACATTTGCTTTACACAGGTGGGGTTTTGCATAAGGGGTTCATTAGCAAACGTGGGGATTAATGTCAGTAGCCCTATGAAACCAAGGTCTTGCAAACTCCAAAACCAGATCTAGAGAATAGGGAAGCCAGGCTTAGAATACAAAGTTCTGTCCTAACCCTTGTTTCCTCCTGGAAATATGTCTGCCAAAATCCAGCAGTCGGCCTCATCTACCGGTCAGTAGCTGGGCTGCTTTCATTACACAGTGGTACTCAGCCTGTGCCTGGAAATCTTGACTGGTTTTGTTGTTCTTCTTTAACCTTGGTTTGGTTTCATGACTAGAAATCCCAGTCCAGAATTGCTTGTTGTGCCATGGCACAGTTAGAGAAGCGATGCTATAAACTAGCATTGATTGTAAAATCAATGCATTAATTTGTGTAGCTGTACTTAATATTCAGCAGCTGAGTAAGTATAATTTTCTTTTATTTTTAGTTGATTTGCAATGAAATAACTGAAACCTGAGCACTGTTTTGTAAAATTGGCATCCGGTCACGGCTCCTCTTGCTTTGTTGCTATGGCCATGCTCTGTAGCAGATACACTAATATTTTGCCCTGTGATTACGTCTTGAAAAACAAGAACTGTTTGCATGCATTTAAATAACTTTGATTAATAATTTCCCGTCAGAATTGGAAGACACATGGGTGGTGAAATGCTCACGGCTAAGCCACGCATGCCCTACTCTGAGTTAGGATTTCACTGAACAGCTGTGTTATAACTATGGAGTGTCTTTCCAACAGGAAAGAGCCACGAGGACACCTGTCAGTAATGCCAGTGTTAGTGCTCTGAGGGCGACATGGGTCTTGTAAAAATACCTGGGAGAGAGGGATTGGATATTGGTACTTGCTGTAGGAAAAGAGGCTTTATGAAGGCCTTTTTACTAAAATATTGCACCCTTGCTCAGGAACAGATGGCTGCCTTCTAAGAGGAAGCCTAATCAGGTTACTCTGATTCTCGTTTTGTGATGTTTTTGTGATGTCGTGCTATCTACTTATTGTGTAATCTGGTACACTAATAACCGAGTTAAATTCTAACTTTAGACAATTATCCACTGGTAGAGTAGATTTTGCTATTTTCCATTAATAATTGGTTTTAATATGAAATCCACCAATTTGAGATACTGCAGAGTTCATTTCCAGTATTTTAATAAATGATTCAATTTTTAGAGCTGGAAAGCTTTAACAGCAAAAAATATGGTATTAAATGCCATGAAAATTTTCCAAAGTGTCATTATTTCCATTGGCCTGATTCACGTCGCACTGATATTAACATAAATTCCTTAAGCTTTAGATCAAACTTCAGAGATTATTTGCAGCAGATTATTTTTTTAAAGTATTAGCTCAATTCAGAAGTCTACAGTTAAAAATTCCAGTGTGTGTCCAAGTGCTTAATTCTGGTTTCAGTAAATGGAAGTCATGAAAATCTCAGTAGGTGTCTGTTTACATCTTCAGATACTTAGAAGAGTTGGATGTACATATATATGAAATTACGGATCTCCATCATGGCTATGATCTGACAGGACAAGAAAACAGCAGTTGGTTAGGCACCATGTCATAGACGTGGCTTGCAGTTTTGAAAGCACAACTTGTCTTCCCTTTCAGATCCATTTATTCTAGTCTGTGGGTGCTTCTGTGCTAAAGGGGTTGTAGAAATGCTTCTGAGGTATCATTGTAACTGCTTACCACTCAGACGTGTATGTTGTTTGCATATTGGCTGCTGTTCCCTACAGGCTTCCACTGAGCTCTGGAGATTTTCTAAAATATCTTCTATTAAAATACATGATTTAAAATGCTTCTTTCCTTATGCTTAAGGAACCCCAAGGGATCACTCTGTTTAGTTTATTTGCTGGTTGCTTCTGTCTTGAAAATGTTAAATTGAGTTAAGTTCGGTGTTGTTTTTTTTGTTCATTTGTTTTTTTAAAACCAATATTTGTTTTCCATAAATTCTGGGTATGAATTTCTGACAGGACCACTCCATCTGCTGCAGTTGTCTTTCTCAAATTTGCTAGTGAGCTGAGCAGCCGGCAATCAGATTTTCCTTCGAACATGAGTGCGGTGCTGTCATAATTTAAAAGTTACAACAGACAATGAAAACAAACAATGAACCCAGAGGAACATGTTAAGCCAATTTTAGGGCGCTCTGTGCAGCTGTTGTGCAAAATGTGGTTGCAGCCCTGATAGGGGATGTGGCATGAATCTTCAGATGTTTAGAAACATTGGCATTAATGAGTCCTTAAAACGTGACTAATTGATTTTCCTGGTGCACACAGCTCTTACTTGATCTAAAGAAAACTCCCAGAGTCTGTGGCCTCTGAATGCTCATGTCTTACCCTATTCCCGTCTTTAGTAACCAAAGTTGAAACATTTGATTTTTCACAGAAATCTTAGTTATTAATAACTCATTTGGGGTTCTTTAATTTAACATTAATTTGACTGTGGAATTGATGACCCCAAAGAATTGTATTCAGTAGTTTCTTTATCCTCTAATTATTTTTTGCTATACAAATTAATATTAAACTTTTCACACTAATTTGAATACGCAATATATAATGTTCAGCCCTTCTGCACTGAGCTTTTTCAGTTCAAATACACTTACGTGTATAAAATCTTCACATTTCACTTGCAAACATTATTTTGCTCACAGATGCAGGTAGTATCAGTGTGCATCTCACCAGTATTCATGGATTAACTTTAATACTTTTGAGTTTTAAAACTGGCAGCTGGCCTCAAAGCAGTCTGAAATGTATCTCAGTATTTTCAAAGAATCTTTCTTATGCTGCATGCTTTAGAACTACTGTAGGAATGACTATAATTGTATAGTCTTTTAATATTCAATTATTAGCACTTCACTGGAATTTTATCTTTATTTGCTTTATCAAATGTCACATTAATTGCATTTTATATCCCCACTCTGTAAATCTATCAATCTTTGATTTTCTAAGTCAATTAAGCAATTACAGGTTCATTGAATAAAGAAAAAATCATGCCGTCATATTTCTTACAGTTTCTATAATAAAAGCTATCAATAAAGATAAATGCAAACAAAATCTTTAGCTGGTGTGCAGTGAGTGAATTTAACAGACTTGCACCATCATCAGTGCTGGAAAATAGCTTTATGTATTTTGGGGATATTTTTGCTTTATTGATATCTACTGATGGCCTTATAGAAATTCAGTGTTCTTTGTATCCACGTTAGAAAACTGAAGTGACAATGATACCCGCAGCATTTGAACACACTTCAAATAGAGACTGTTATCTTCTCATTTCCAATGCAGCCATCTACATTAAATAAATAAATAAATAAATAAATAGTATGCTACAGTAGGAGTGGGCTTCCCCCATTGCTTTAAAATGCTTTTTCAAAAGCAAAATAATTGTGAATTACTAATGTTAACAATACTTTGCCAAAACAGGAGGAAGACACGCAGGAAATTTCAATACTGATTGATTAATGTACAAAGAGTTTGACTTGGCATCTGACTCTTTATGGCCTATTGATATACGAACTTTTTCATCTTGTGTAACTTTCTATCTTGTGTTTCAAACTCACCCTCAAGGATTTGCCTAATAGCACAGCTGAACTCCGTGGGGTTTCTCATCAAGTGATGTAAGTGCAGGTATGAGTTTCGTGCTCCAAGACTTGCATTCAGATTACTGAAGTTGTGCCTGACCCAGTCGGCATTTGTCGTCTCTTAGCTCCCCAGGCTTGCTATGGAACTCTACATATTCTGTCATCCATTTTTCAGCTACCTGTGTCCTGGTCAATTCAGCCCTTAGAATTTTACATAATTTCTTTGGATTAAAACTTTATCTTGCATAGGCAAGGAAAAGATTATTCAATACGTATAAAATGCAAAGGCACCAACCCTACTGCAATGTAAATGAGTAATGCTGGCCTACGAGGGGATTTCTAGAGACATTTGATGTATAGCAGCATGAAGCAAGAGTAGACTTGGGTTATATAGTTACATTTACTGACTTCTCCAAGTCTTTGCCGGTGCTAACCCCAGGGTTGTGTTTTCCCACCTGCTTTAGGTTAAATGGAAGCTCTTCCCTCCCTACGTACACACAGCTCATCTGAGGATATTGGTTAGGCTCTAACCTGTCAGTGTTCTTCATCTGTGGTATTGCAATAATTACTGATGCCGTATCTAGAGAAAGTTTACCTTCTGGGGTTCAGCTGCTTTTTTTTTTTCCTTCCACTGAACTAGGTGGTGTTATTCCCGGAGTGTCAGCCTTTTAATAGGCTAGCTTTCATGTGTTGGAAAGGTTTTCGGTCACCTTGACTTTGCAGTATGCTGATATTTGCTGGGACCATTAGCCCATAATGATGCAGTTGCACGGTGTCTTTGTTTTTATTCGTCACTTCATCTGGAACTTCTTAAAACCATTGAAACTGTTTTGATTTCATGTGTTATAGCTTTTTTATAGCTTTTTGCATGTTACCATAAACAAGTCACGTGATCTAAACAGAGAAAAAACCTAGAAGCATCAAAGATCTTGTGTTACTTGTGAATGTGTTTGAAGTTAGGCTGTTTTGGATTGCCTTACATCTTGCCTTAAATGCCCAATGAATATCATAGGATTCTGTTGAGTCTGAAGCACTGTACAATTTCTGCATAGTGAATACTGCTCTTTGGTTTGAACACTATCTTTTACTTTCCTAAACAGAGCTATAACACTGGAGAATCAGCTGGTGATCCTTGCAACATCAGTGGCTGATGCGGGAGGCTACTACGTCCAGGCTGTCAATGAAAAGAACGGTGAGAACAAGACGAGTCCATTGATTCAGCTCAGCGTAGCAAGTGAGTATCCAAATATTAGAAAACATGCCGTGGTACTGAGGTTACAGAAGGTATTCCCAAAACTCTGCCCTAATAAAAACAGCCTTACTAACAAAGGATTGGATTCCTAGAGGAGTTTGACTTTTCCTGGTTAGTTCAGAGCATGCTGAACAGCTTGTGCAGTAAGAGGGACCTGGGGGAGTACAGGCCCTCGACAAATCAGCCTCAAAGCCTTTTGTCTGGTTATTTGTTTTGTGCAAGGCAGGTACATGATGATATCCCTGGCTGTTTGTTGTGCTGTTGTGATCATAATTTCTTTTTAATACAGGGTTTGATAATGTATTGTTTTCCATTGTGCGTAAGTAAACAAGTCACTCTTCTGAGTGCAATTTTATTAATGAGTCTATTCCCAGTCTATGACATTATTTTTACCTGGAGTTATCACGGAGTCCCAGGGAACACGCATTTCATTGTTATTACTTATTATTTTACTTTGCACAAATTGTATTAACACCTACCATTACAGAGACATTCCATAAGTAGGTTTTACAGCAAAAGCAGCAGAGCAATGGGGTCAGAAAAATGGCTGCACACCATATATTGACATGTACGATCAGTAAAATGTGCATGTGTTAAATATTGTAAACTGTTTGGTAAATGTGTTTGCATAAAGAAATTTAAGCATGTAGAAAGGTTTGACTCCCTTTGAGGGCATTTGGTAGAGGTGTTTTTAATGTAACAGTGAGGTAGGGAGTATGTTAGCCTGAGTGAACGTGGAGGTTTCTATTTTTGATTATAGAGATAAGGAAGAGATGATTAAGTAAATTGTCTATAAGGCTGGCAGCGTTACTGACAGGGTACTCTTTCAGTTTAAGCTTCTAGAAGATGCAGTGCTCTCAGATCTCTGCCAATCAGCATGATAAAATGCCCTTTTGATCTTGGAAATTAATAGGTTTGAGCCAGTCCACATGGCTAGCCTCCTCAGAAGAACAAAACTTGGGAGTCTCTTGGTTTGTGGGCAGGAAATGTAGCAAATTGCTGTTGATTATATGCTTTTATCAGAAGCTCATCAAAAACATTATGTACCTGTGAAACATTTAATTTCTAACAAAAAATGATTTTTTCTCTAGTAAAGTTCCTCATCAGATTTGAGGGAAAGTTGTTCTTCTGCAAACAATGGAAGCTTTGCTAGTGGGTTCAGGAGTACATTGTGTAGTGAGTCACGGAGGGCAGAGGCTGCCTGGTGGAACACAGAGCAGGAGAGACAAACCTGTGTTTTCTTAGCTATGTTTATAGATTAAATGAACTCCTCATGCTTTTTGTACGTTTTTCTGAATTGGAAATAATATTGCAAATCCACTTTCGTGAATTCCATCTGTACTGTGGCATGTAGATTGTAAACATTGTTTCTAACAATATAAAGAGGTTTGCTAACACTTCAGTAATTTGGTTTTTAAAGCAAACTTGTATTGTTTGTATTATGCAACCAATAATATACTTCTCACTTTAATTTCATATCTTAATTAATGCTAGAAATAGTCTGTGATCATGCATGCATAACAAGTTCTGTGCAAAGCAGAAGGTAATACCAGCATATGGAAAAGAAAACATTTAAATGCATGCAGACTTGATACCATGAAAGCAAAGTCTATCTGGAATGAGAACAATAGGAATGAGGCAAGGTGGAAAGCCAAATATGGATTTGCTTGTTAGAATGAATAGTAATCAACGAGGACTATTTAAAACCTCATAAAACCTCAGAGATAAATAAACATTTTAATAAATTGAGCCAGGATGAGTAACGCTACATGAGTTGAAGAAAGACCCTGGCCATTAGGCATTGCAGTGTCTGTAAAGGAAATGAGATTAACATGGTGGTCGTGAACTTTGATCTGAGGAAGAAAAGAAATGTGTGATAGATTAGATACAAGTGAATAAACCCCTTCAGTCCAATAATAGGAAATAATCAGGCAAAAATAGGGTCTGAATGATTGACTATGTAGAGAATGGTTGCATGAAAACGGTGTATTTTGGAAGAGTAATAAATAATTCCAGCAAGCAGTTGAAAACAGATTTGTAAAGGGACATACAGGACTGGAAGATACTACATTGAATTGTCACTGTCTGAATCCTATCAGATTTTAAGAGATAGCACATGTTATCTTCTGTTAGGACAGGTCTAAAATAATCAAGAATAATAACAAAGAAAACCAGCTTCATTATTTCAAGTGTGAAGTGGAATATCCAATCTCTGTGTGACTATATTTATATATTAATTGAGTGCAACCTTGCTACATGACTCGGCACACATTGCCACTTTTATTGAGGGCAGACAGAAAAAAAATATAGATAATTCCCAGGGTAGTCATCCACTGAGAACATACTGTTAGAGATGCACAGCTTGTTATTCCTTGAAGGACATCAGCATCGGACTTGCTCCAGCCTACAGAAAAAACACGTTTACAAAATCAAAGTCTGACAGCTGAGAAAGCAGTCCTGTTCTGGTCCCAAACATAAGACTGACACTAGGAGAAAGGTATAGCCCTAAGGTAAGCAGAGCATGAGTTGCAGGGCCTGTATATTGCAGATTGAAGTCACAGCCTTGAATTGTGGCTGGAAGTAAATGGAGTTTGAGCAATATCTGGAAAATATACCAAACTGTCTGGTGAAATCAAACTGATATCCAAAAGCCAGTATGTCATGTCTGAAATTAGAATGAGATGTTATAAATCAGTCCTGAATTTAAAATGTCTTAAAATCAGTTGAAATGTATATAAAGCTAACAGAAATCTTGACTTCTTTTTAGCTATGTATAGAGCCACCTCATTAATAACAAAGGAAAAATTTGGCCAAGCAGCTATGAAAGTTAAGGGTTTAGTAGCAGTAATATTCACAAAAAACAGTTTTCTTCTCTTTTCTTTCAAATACATCACTTGCTGCCTGTCAAAAATTCTGCAGATTTCCTGTTTTTGGAGGATTTCAGTGCTAACTCCATCACTGGAACTTCCCAACCTGACCAGAGGCGTGTTAACCTGTTAACACAGATAGTTAACCTGTCACTGAGCTGTTGCAACCTTCTATTCTTAGATGCAAGTAGCACTTTAAGGATTTCCCAATTGTTTTTACTGTAATGTTCTTCCCTGCTTCATCTATTCATCAATAGGTTTGATGATAATACCTTAAACTGGTCCTTGATTCTTTTTTTCTTTTTCTTTTTTTTTTGTTCCTTCTCCCAGTTAAACGTTACAGCACAGATGGTCGGTTTTCTTCCTTGAGAAGTTGCTGGCTTGTCAGGGGGATAGAATGGCAGGCTTTTGATCTTACCAGTGTTGGCAGGAAACTTAAAGATGGAAGTATTCATTAAAGTAAGGCCATCATAAAGCTCTTATTTCCTTGATGGTCATACTCCTGTATATCAGCTAAATTTCTCATAAACCTTGCCGCAAGCTTCCTTTGGCTGTAGCATGGAACTTAAACAAAAACCAAAAACAGGATACATGGCACTTTTCTGTAGTCTGTGCCACTTACGTGTGAAGGTGAGGTTTTTATTCTTTTTATTCTTTGTTTTTTTTTTTTTTTCTTTTAAACTGGGGAGAGACTGTGGGCTGCAGAGAGTTATGAAGACCCTCCCAATGTAACTGTTAGGGCTTCTGGTTTGTAAGTCATGAATTTAAAAAGTGTTTAAGAATAAGTAATAGGGAGCTTTTTATTACCGTAAGCTGCTGGCTGAGGTAGTCACTGCAATGCACACAACGAGTGTCCTTGTTTTGTTATTTAATGACACGGCAAGACTCCAGTGCCACTTAAGAAGTTCGAAAAACCCTGCTGAGATCTTTCTATTATTAACTACAATGCAGCACTATAGACGTGAGCACCCCTGGCCCACTTGCAAACTTTTAACAGTATGCACTGCTATTTCAGAGCTTGTTCCAAGGATTTTTATGAAAAATTTGAGTAAGTGTCTCCCGGTAAGTGATTTAAATGGCAAGTTTGCAAAAGGTGGCTATGTGTAAGCTGTTCTGACAGCTTAGATACTCCTGCTTCAATTGGTTTTGCAGCGCTAATCATCTGGAACTGCAATTTGGGGCCTTACTTCTGGACCTCCTTATTAAGCTGTGAAATATTGAGATGCATGTCGCTTCAATAGATTTATTAGTAAATTAGGTAGTCTCAACACCTATTCATAATACCGGGAGATGCGGAGTGCTCTGCAGACTGATGTCTTTTTTCTGATGCAGGCTTTGTATAAACAGAAAACAAGACTGATGAAAATTTTAAAAACCTTGCCAGCCAGCATTTCTGAAGAGTCAATGATAATAAAGCCAATTATCATTTAACAAATATAAATTTTTCCCTTGAGCACTGGCAATGCTTGCTTAAAAAAAAAAAAAAATGTTGGGGGTAAGTTGGGGACTAAAAATTAAACTTCTGGCTTGGTTGCATTGCAATTAATTTAAAATATGAGGGTGTCATGTTGTTCTGCCCGGCTTCCACTTTTTGTTACAAGAGGACATTTTCTTCTGTAATGGTAGCCCTTGAAATGAGGCTGTACAGTTTGTCTCTGGTTGAGGCTTTTTTTTTTTTTTTTGATTTAATGTATCATCAAACCCAAAATTTTACAGAAGGAAGGGGTTCAGTTCCAGACTGACAGGGTACTGACTTTGCAGTGAAAGTTTTTGTTCATTTTTTTTGGTTATAAAGAAAAGTTCTTATAGCACAAGATGTTTAGGCCACTTCCAGTGGCAGTAAATATGAAATATTCTTTACGCTGTTAGAAAAGAAAGTGGAGGAAAACGTGCCATTTTGCCTGCCAGTTCAGTTGATACAATGCTGCTTTTGACACCCTTCTGTCAGGTCTGTTGAGAAGATAAGTTCTCAGAAGGCTCTGGGCAGACATCTTCCTCTCCGGAAGAAAGCATTTCACACACGTAATTTTTCATATTAACCACCAAGGTTTGCTCAAGTCAGCAGATGTTGAGGATCCTTCATGGCTATGTTTGAAACATACTGCTGCATAAATTTTTCATTGCTAGTTCCAGCTTTCAGGTGTCAGCAGAGGGAAGGGAGTGGGCAGGACCCCCTAGAGAACAGAGATTTCTGTTCTGAGGTCAATTTCGTGCAAGTCCTATAAACTTGTCAAACTGTTTTTAGTTCCTGCCAAGGGAATTTACTCCACTTAGCCCCTGTGGGTCAATGCTGTTGAGGTGAAATTAATGATTTTTTATTGTTTTTTTGAATGGGGGAAAAGAAAAGGAACGGGGTGAAATAAAATTGCATTTCTGTCCAGTGTTTGTACCGTATATGCCTGAGGTTGTGATCAGGTAGTGGGGAAGTCCAATGAGCACAGCTCGGCCCTTTGTACACTGGTTTTAATTCATTCTTTGAGATAATGACACTTCTCTCCTTTCCCATTTTCTGCACAGGCATTGCTTTCTCTTTGCTGGGCAGAATTTCTAGGGAAGATATCCTGGCAATTGTCATGTGTGATTTCACAAGCAAATGTGTGCCTTCACTTTGATGATCACTTAACATTCTTTTGTTATCCAAAAAGTTAATTTGAAGGAGGCTGTAGAAGTGTTTGGGATTTGAAATTGAACCTTAAGGATGAAGTCTGTGTAAATGCCATCTTTAACACCCTGGAAAGCTGCTATATGCTTTTTCTTTAGATGTAGCTCCAATCTGCTCTAATACTAACAGGCATATGTTTTTAAGCAGGAATTTTTGTTTATTGTGATTTTGATAATAGTTTGCATACAAATTAACTATGCTTTTGATATGCATATGTTTAAGTCAAAAGCATTTAAGTAACAATTATAGCTGTAACAAAAAGGACTAAATTGAGTTAATGTTAAAGATTCGGTCTTGAGGCATTGGAACAAACGTTGATTTAAGCATTGTCCAGGGCTAGGAATTATGTTGAAGGCTAATATTCTCACTGGTTTGCCCTATTATCTACTGCGAGACATAATTGCAATGTAGAATCATATTATATGCATTACAAAGAAATAACAGATTATGTTCTGATTTTAACAATATTCTTGGGCTCCAAATTGTGCTGCCAGATCTTTTCTGTAATTCTGAGCCTTTCTTCCCCTTAAAGGAAAACTTTTCTCACTTTTAATTGTAGTGATGTAAAGAAAATCCTATGGATAAAGTCATAAATTGGTGAGCTGCAGGAACTAGATTAGGCAAGAAACATCTGTGGTAGCTTGAACTTTCTTTGGCTTTGCTCAAATATTCTATCAGTGTTCTGATAAACAGCAGAAAGGCTGGTTTGTCTCCAGCTTCTTCCTCTGGACTATTTTTGATAACACTTATTGTCACCCATGGTGCACTTTTGCATCTGCTGCAACTCCCCCCTTCCAGGTGACTTGTGGCCCCTCTGCTAGTAGGACTTGACTTCCAGTTGACTTTCTTCAGATTCCTTATAAGATTTTAAGTACGTCAACCCCAGCAGAGGATGATGTATTTTTGGAATGGAAAGACAATAAAATAAACTTTCTGTATGTTTTTTTTTTCCAGTCTCACTGAGAATATAAACAGCAGAAATCAACATGTAACATATTTAAATATCTGGTACTTGATTAATCATGTTGCATCAAAAAAAATGTAGAAAGCTTTAAATGCATACTTTATGGAAATAGGTCCTTCTTTTTCTCCCAAATGCCACTTACATAACACTTGTTATTATGGGGAATCGTCCCTAGCTTGTGAAGCTGGGAAAATGCACACCAGTTGAGTGTATATTCCTTTGGCATATGTACATACATTATGCAAGCTGAAAAACTGGCAAATGTCGAGTTTCTGAAATCCAACTCATTATTTTAACATAGCTTCTTGTTACACTTGTCTGTTTGTAAGGCTTGTTTTTCTTTTTGTCTGTAAGAGATCTGGAATACACACACACTCTCAAAATCCTGGGTTGTCTTCTAAACCCTTTTATTTATATCTGACACATGCAATTAATCTCTTCCTATCTCTAATCACTTTTGCTATTACATTCATTGGAGTGATTTGTATCCTATCTCTGTCACTGCTCTGTAATTGATATGTGGAGATAAGAGATTCTTAGAGGACACAAACAAGGAA
The DNA here is from genome assembly GCF_963932015.1 of Anas acuta. Taxonomy (NCBI): domain Eukaryota; kingdom Metazoa; phylum Chordata; class Aves; order Anseriformes; family Anatidae; genus Anas; species Anas acuta. Next base: position 14,228,045 of record NC_088993.1, read on the forward strand.
AAGAGAAAATTGAATTTACCTTGCAATCATTTTACAAAAAGTGACATACATCAATTATACATGCCATACAGAAAAATGCCATCTTGAACAAACTGTGATCATTTTTTAGAAGGCCAACATAAGAGAAATGCCAGAAACTTTTCTGGACAGAAAAGTATTGCTAGTTCAATGGATATGCTTTTTAATCTCACTGATTGACCTACAATTCTTTTAAATAGTATTTCAGAATTTACAAAGAAAATATTTTTGATCAGAATCAAAAATTTTCTTCAGAGTCAGTCTTGTACTAGTGCTCTAGCATGGAATAAGATGAAAGGAGGCTGCTGAAATAAGCATTATTTTGATCAGACATAAAACAATGTCGGCCAGTCAAGATTCAGTCATCTTACTGGGGTGGAAATGGTAAAACTGACGGTATAGACCAATTGCAACTTAACTGCCTTCTGCTGTGAAAATAATTCTGTCTAGTTTCTTTGTTCTATTTTAATGCAGCGAGGAAATAAACTAATTTACTGTTGTCTCTTGCTTAGAAACTTTATACCCATGATTAATCAGTGTGAAAATAGTAGTGGCTGCCCATAGGTGTAATTTTAAGCAGTAGTGTTGAATCTTTGAAAAGCTTTTTAAAATGTACTGATAATACTACAAAAATACTATTAAGTAAATAGATACGATAAATAATATAACAGTAACAGAAATCATAAACCAGAAGATTTTAAGAAAAACAACATCCAGTGTTGGCCCCATCCTGGGACTGGCACACCATCTTTTCCCTAGAACTCTATTTCTTTGTTATCATGTATGGGCAAGATAAATTGCCCTTTATATAAACTTAGAGGAGAAAAATATAGCCATTTGTAGGCATTCATAGAGAGGTTTGAGTTTCAGTTTATATAAGTATCATTACTCTGAAGCTTTAAAAGGAATACCTACTGAAGGCTCTCGTATCAATTTACCCCTTTTGATATCTTATGAATCCCCTTCTGTTGTGCTACACTCCTGGCTAAGTATTCTAAGTAGCTGACATGAAATTTTTCTCTTCACATCTTTACAAAGTTGGGTGTATTTAAAATATCATTTTAATTTATTTAGAGTTGCTAAACTCTACTGAGAGATGCTTTTTAACAATAAAATACTTTTTTTTTTTTTTTTTAACTTAGTGAAGGGAGCCTTAGCTTAAACATGCTGTTTTAAGGGAAAAATCACTTTCAGAGGGGAAAAAAAATCCATGTAATATATGGCTGTGACAGCTCTGTATGATTCTGTAATGAGACAGTTTGTCCTGGCTCTTCTGTCAACGAGAGGATAAAAAGATACAAAGCTCTTCCTTAATAAAATAGTGAGGAGCATCTTTTCTTATAAATTGGGTAAACTCACAGAATGTCACTTTTTATTCACAGGAGTAGTGCTTGCTCTTAAGTATAAAAAACAATAAGTAATTTAGGATGTAATTTGATGTTCTTTAAACTGTCATTGTGTTAGGCAAGTTTGAAATGTCTTATAAACAATAGAGATGAGGCATAATAAATAAGCGCAAAACAGCTGTTTAATAGAATAACTTTTTCACTTACTGCAAAAGCTTAACTATTTCCTAAAGATTGTCTTACACATGCTAAAGGCTTGCTTGGCAGACACCCCCCTCCCTCCCCAGCATATTTACAAAAACTAATTTTCATCTCATTCTTTCACAAACATATGGTTGCTTGAGGGTTATCATTTTTAAAAGTTTTCATACTAAAGATGTTTTTAATCTCTTCTCAATATATATCACAGAGCAGGGAAATTAAATAAGAATAGAAACTCCTCACATCACTGTCTCATCGTTCTGCCAGACATACTTGTCTAAGTAATTCTGAACAGTACATAGCCTAGTCTGCATATGAACAAAAATCAAAAATATTAAAACTGCAAAATAAGCATTTGAGACTTAGGACATGCCTGACTCAATGTCATCAGTTTAACTCTTCTCCTTTGCATAGGCACGTTATGGTTAAGGCATTTAATTTGACTGTTACTGTTTTGTTCAGTAGCAAAGATGGACAGTGTGCAAATAGCAACTTCCACTGTTGTGTTTTTCTGAAAACACCTAACCAATTTTTGCTCCATTTTTTAACAAAAATGTTTAGTATAGAAATCTGTTTGGATTTTTTAGTATGGACTTGGTATGAATTTTAAAGTAATTCAGAATAATTGGACAGGAAGAGAAACTCAATTTGACTGTAACCTGGGTTGCTTCACCTGATGTACATTAAAGCTGCATCGATTTCTTGCCTCCTTGTTTGCACGATGGGAGCTGGAAATTGCCAGCCCAGGCTGTCTGTAAGCCTTCATGCTCATGCTGTTCAGCCTGGCCTTCGCCTCTGCAGAGGGGTGAGATGTCCAAGTAATCCGCGTTCTGTTTTGTTTGTTTGTTTGTTTTGTGGTGTTGGTTGTTGTGGTTTTTTGTTTGTTTGTTTGTTTTTTCATACAAACTACACTGTAAGGTAATAAAAACACTGAATTATTTTTCAGGTGCGCAGACTATTGTCTATATGTCTAAGCACCTCAAAAATAATTCACAATCCCAAATTGTGTATTTGTATGGTGGATAAATCATTTTTTTAATTGAATATGGGAACCGAGTTACACTTCTAATCAGGAGAACATGGTTGCTAGATGGTGTATCCATAAAGAACTGAAGGCTTTGTGTACTAAAAATGACGGACTGTGGTAGCACAGACTGAGGGTGCACGCAACATCCTAGACTCCATGGCCCTGCTCTTGCAAAATTCTTGTTAACTTTGGCTGGTTATATATGTTAAATATGTTTAAAAGCTGAGAAAAGTTAGCTTACTGCAGTTGTGTATAGGGAAAATATTGCAGTTGGAGGGTCTGTTGCCTGAAGAAGGAAAGACAACAGAAGTTGTGTGTAGTAGTGTGTTTGTTTGTTTGTTTGTTTTTTAATTCCCATTTGTTCCTAATGTACTAAAGAGTGATAAAAATAAAAGCTGGCCTGTTTACTCCATGTTGGCTGTATTTGGATCCACTCCGTAAAGCCATGTGCCCATAAACCTGGCTCAGTAAAGGCAGGGAAGGTGCAAAAAGTCACGGTGCCGTCTCCTCCCCGCATGCTGCCTTCCCCTGTCCTCGCGGGTTTGTCAGATCACTGAGAGTGATACTGTCAGAGCTATTACAGAAAGTAATTGGTAGTGAGTGATTAAAATTGCAGATGGCCTTTTCAAGGTGATTATGAATATTAAATCAAGTCTGTAAAAGCTAGCTAAAAAGGCCCATGAAACCGAAAAGGGAATATGCTGAGGATAATTGCAGGAAAAGGGCGTTTTGCATTCTCATGCTAGCAGATACGCCATGCTCGCGTGAAAAAAACACCCACCCAAGCAAAATAAAAAAGCCCAAAAAGCAACATCATAGTTCAAATAGGCCTACTGTTATCAAGGGAGGTGGAACTAAATATCTGCCTTTTTGTACTGGGAATCTCTTTGTGCAGAGAACTTGCTGCGTCTCACTCCACTTTGTGAAGTATGTTATCCCAGGTCATCACTGTCACCACTGAGCAGTGACGGGTCTGCAAAGTCCTATGTACACACACAACGTAGTGTAATTAACAGTGATCTCTTCCTGTTCTTTTCCAATTACAAGTGATTATGACAAATGCTCCTTACCACATAACCGTGGAACGAGGCCAAGAATTACTGTGGAGCGACTTAATTTCGTTTGGGGAACTATCTCGCAAAGCAAAGGTTATCTGGGAATCTTATTTTAGCTCAAAATCTAAGTTTCACATTGTTCCGTAGTTTAAAATGGAAATTCAAGATGTAAGGAAAAACAAATGAAGGGAAAGTTGAAAAAAATACATAAATGTCTTCATTTTGAGCCCTGCCCATTTTGTGTGTGTGTATATATATATTAATAAACAAACAGAGAACTTGCATGTGTCTCAATAGCATTGAACTTACAGCCCAAGGGAGTGTTTTCATGTGCATACTGTGATTATAACTCATCACTTTCCGACCAATTTCATATTTTCAAATAAAACAATTTTCTATGGTTGCTTATACTTCAGTGTATTATTAGTGTATTGATTCCTAAACTTCATGCTGGACTGTCTAGTCTGCCGGTGAACTGTAAAACGCCGTGGGATTTATTGTAAAGATTTATATAAGATGTGTTGTGCAATTACTGCTTATTACCTTTGGTATGACAGGAATCATTTGTTTAATCATTTTCCCTACAGACAATTCTTCTGCTTACCTGAATTTTGTGGTCATTGTTATGTTACCGGTTTTGCTGCATATTGATTCTTCGTCTAAATTAATATTATTTCATTTATGGGTATTCCCTTGTTATATTTGGTAGAGAATTCTGCTTATTCCACTACAATAATACTTATTTCTAACCATATTGGCACAGGGACTGGTCTGTGTCCTACTTGACAAAAATGTTTGTTGCATGCAAGTGCTGTAAAAAGCTTTTCTTAAAAAACAAAAAACAAAAACAAAAAAAAAACCTCTTACTGGTTCATTCCTAGTCTATGAAGCAGGCATGTTTTTAAGGGATTGTCTAAACAGATACTCAGCACTTCCCTTTAACCATGAAAAGACAAATTCAACCTTTTAATGAAAATAGATAATATCTAAGAAGTAATGAGGAATTAAAAGAAAAAAATAGAAAAAAAATGGTTCAATTGAAAGAAGCAGTGGATTGAAGTATGACAATGTTATGTTCATGCAGTCTTAGGACATGTAAATTTTAACTTTTCAAAGTTACAGGTCTTCAAGAATTGTCTTGTATGAAATTATAAGCCCAGTAAATATGGCAAATAGTTCAAAATTGGAAGTGTCTTGATAGAGTTTGGATTATCACCTGCCACTTTGCTTTTTGGAAAGGGTATTGATTACTTCTGTGTATGATTGATATATCATGTTACAACTGTGAGATCCTGGGATACTTTGAAAACCAGTATTATTGGCTGTGCTGCCAACAAAAGCAAAGGCTTGCATTAGATGTGATGAGGAGTGGAAGACTGCCTGTGATGGACTGTGGCTGATGGGTCGGATCTCTGCAGTGATGAAGGGGGCGTTTTGCACTTCACAGGCTGCTGAGGAGAGGTACAACGGAATCTGGCAGGCCACTTTGCATTTCAGGATAACGCTTGAAATCCTACCCTGAGTATAATGCAGAAGTTATTTTCACAAAGCTGAGTGTGAAGCAGTTACGGGTTAGTTGCACGGATTTGTTCTAGGCTGTGGTGGCACTAGTACCTGTACTCAGCTGGGTGATTTGATGAGGGCTTGCTTTCTGGTTACAAGACAGGGAAGCAATATGCATTCAGTGAATAACAAAATTTATTGTCCTTTTGTTGGTGGGTTGGTTTTGTAGAAGACTGGCACAATTGCTTTCGGAGGGTGTTTGTAATGGAAGAAGTGAGAGCCCTCTGCTTAGTGTGGCAGTTTGCAACTCTAGCAAAGGGGAACATGAAATAACACTGTGCATCTGGGGTTTATGGCTAGCCAGTGCAGGTGGATACCATTATTCTTGGTTCACTCTTGCATCACATATACCACAGGAGGTGTTTTTAATTTTGTCAAAATATTTTCAAGTTGTAAAACTTAAAACATTCAAGTTAGGAATTTACTGCGAATAATGACCAAGCTGTTTTCCTGAAAGTCTTTGCAAGCTCTGTTTCATGAAGGCAGCTTCTTTTCAGATCTATACTTTGTTGCTTTTATAGCAATATATAAAGTTTTTTTGTTTTGTTTTGTTTTCTGAAGGAGACTGTATGTTTAAATTAGAGGTTTATGAAGTCAGGAGACAATCCTCTATTGCCATCTTTAAAAGACTGAGCTTTAATGACTCAATTATCCTGTTTTAGTTTGGTGTGGATCCGTTACTTCATTATAGTTTCACTTGACAATATTGCAAGCAACCTTGATAACTTGTTAGTATCTTAACACATTATTTACACATGTTTCATGATGTAGTATGCCAGTGGAACAGGAAGTAAAAAAAAACAAAAAAAAATTAATTCGTGTGCTAACGTTAAAGGTATTACATTTGTACTAAGTACTTATACTTGAGTGAGTGGTATTTTTAAAAATATTCATCAGAAATGAATACGATTTACAGAAGTAATATTTATGATGCAAAAGTCTGATGGCCACATCTTTTAAGAAGAATTTTCTAACCTAAAGTTAACCTTCATGGTGCACGATAGCTAAGTAATTTATAGGAAGCCTTGTGAAGGAACATAAACAGCAAACCTGCCTGCATTTGCTGATCCTTCTGACTTCAGAAGAAATGGTCTCGGGAAAAACACTGGCCTATAATCAAGTTGCTCTGCAATTTAGGTCATTTTAGCATCCAATTACATTTTTTCAGACATAACTATTAAAAAGAAAAGGGAGGGGAGACGATGACAACTACAATTATTATAGACAGCGTATGCTGTAAAGAATAGGACATTTTGTGAAATCTGACAGCATTTGAAGTGTATGACAGAAAGCCAGACAGCTTGTGTTTGTTTTTGTTTCTCATTATTTTTAAAGGATACAGTGGGGTTTTAAGTTGTCTCATTCTTGACTGTGGTGGGCTTGTGTTTAGAATGAAGTAAGGGTGAACTGAATTGAACAATCAATGCGGAAAGAGAGGCTTGCATCCAAGTCATCTTGCACTTCTCAGTCTTCTGCAGATTTAGCAATATGAAAGGATGGGCCTTGTCTTTATTGCTAGAGTTGTTCCTTTAGATGAACTATGTAAGATGTCTTTCCCGTTCATGTTTGATCACCATGGGAACTTCAGAATGTGTGTTTCAGAAAGACTCCTGGGTAGCAGTCCCCGGAAACATGCAAAGCTCACCAAAACTGTCTGATAGATAATAAAAAAAAATGTCAATGAAAAGTGCAGATCCTGATACAGGGAAGGAACGCACTGCATCATAGAAATACATACTGCTTTGAATGCATTACTTACATCAGGTTGTAGATCTCAGTTTTATGAGCTCTGCAGAAGACGGGACAGTATTTTTTTTATTTTTTTTTTTTATTGTATGCAGTCCATTCAGATATTATAAGACAAGCATAAGAGGGAATGAGACTCCTCTGTAAGGGACAGCAGGTTACTGCTATAAGTAATTCTTATTTCACAGTTTTGCTCTGTTTTTACCAAACAGTGAATTGTGAAAGCAACATAAGCAAGTTGCTCATGCAGTTACAGTTTATGGGAATGTGATTCGCATTTGCAAGGGGAGTGTGTGTGTGTTTGAGAGAGAGAATTTTTTTTTACAATATGCCACCATGATCCTGAATTCAGAGATTGATTTGTAAAACATTCTGAATCAATTAAGGCTTTAATCAGCAAGCAGCAAATTTCGGATGGCTCGTGGACTAATTTTACCATCTCCCATCAACACGAACCTAAGCTGGAAAAAGAAAACAATTAAGGAGATGTAATTATCTGTCCTGATTACTGAATTAGAAGAGTTTGTGTTTATTCCATTGCTATATAAAAGGAGAAATCTACTTTGAAAAACAATTTGAGGCAGCTACTAAATTGCCAAGATTTGCAAGGTGCAGTGTAGGTATTTGCTAGGACAGTTCTGGAAGAGGTTTGTAGTCAACAGCTGTCGTACAATAGCTGTATGTGAAGTTTTGGAGGCTATGGCTTGACACCTCTGTAATGTACTGTACAAGATCTAGAACCAAGAGTGCATTTCTTGCCTTGGCATAAAATAAGTTTCTCTTTTCAAGGCGCAGTCTCATTTGTAATTACTTATCCAAGCATTAGCTCCATTTATATCTGGTGATTGCAAAAATCTTCCAAATTCTGGAAGCCAGGAATTAATGTTTTAGTTTTACCACACGACGACAACCTTTCTAGAAAACTGGGAGGGAAATGCATCTCTGCATGATCAAACTGATGAGCTAATGATTCAGTGGTATTGTTTTCTTGTTACCAAGTGAGATTACTTTAAGTTGTTGGTATTTTGCTTGATTTAAAATGAGAAGAGCCTATAGAAATATACCAAACTTACTGTATAATTCTTTCTCAAATCAGACTTAGGTATGATAAAATTTATATTTTTGGCTTAGTAGAGAGATGAATACAGATTTGTGACCGACCTTTACTTATGCTTATCTGATCTGATGAAAATCCACAAATTGCACAAAACCTCTCATAAACCCCTAGCTTACCATGCTAGTGTAATTTCTGATTGAATGTTTAGCACAATGTTAATCCTGACATATTTAGCTTCCACACTGACGGGTTGTTGCTGTATTCTGTATGAAGTTCAGAATAAATGCCCAGAACGCCAGTGAGTTATTGGTCAATTACAGTAATTGGAAGGAAATGTAAACAAGAAACCTTACTATTATCCAGCAGGAGTGATACCTCTATTTTTTATTAATGAGCAGTAAACAAGGCTGTCACCAATCATTGATGCTGAAAAATGTGCCATATAACTTATTCCAATAAATAGTATAATTCCTACATAGCATATGTGTCTCTTGGTAGTACTGGGTTTATTAAATACTGTTGAACAAAATTTTCAGTCGAATGAGATTAAAACTGTCTCCATAAGAGAACTGAACCTTATTTAAGCAGCAAGAGATAAGGCTGTCTCACCCACGTTTGCTTTATAGAAGGTTGATTTTATAGTGTTGGTGATACTCAATTAATGGCTTACTATATTTTGAGAATAGTTATATTATTATTAAATAAACTAAAAGTACAGTCACTGTACAAATATAAATTACATCCTATCTGCTAGAACACACTAGTATAAAGGTCCAACCAGTCTCTCATTTACACAGTATCACATAAATTAGAGTTTAATAATATTGTAATTTATGCAGATTTAATAAATATATTTGACTTTCAGAGCAATAAAATGGGTTGTGGCATTATCATAAAGGTAATTATTACTGGTGTTGTCTGCTGCATTTCATTTTTAAATTAAGAAAATCCATAATGATAGGTATGTTTGAGAGGAAATATATGATGTTCCCCAAGGACCCTTAGTGTTAATACACTCTTAATTCAATACTTATGCTATCTAGAGTTGCTGGGTTATGTTGCTTCTGGCAGGATCCTACAAGAACACCACCTTCTTCAGAGATGAAAAACAACTGTACTTAAACTGTTTGCCTTTGTTTCCTGAGTTGACTAGATGAATAAGTAAACTTTTGCAAGGATTTTTTTTTTTTTAAAACTTTATTCTGGCTTTACAAGCATAAGTGCAACAGGACTGGTAATCATCAGTGTCAAATTTTGCTGCTTAGTTTTACAAAAAGCACCAGGGCACTTGAAGTAGAGAATTGGTTGCATTCCTGGGATGCCATGTAGAGAACTGAAAATACAGAGATTAGGCTGTGGACATATCTCTAGGTTTACTTAAACACATCCCACAAAGATGACTTTTGGGATTATGAGATGGGAGAGAACAGACAGTAATATGTGTTCTAAAACAAAGGTATACTTGGTCAGCAAGAATGTAAGAGATAATGCAAACTAATTTATTTTAAACTCATTTGAGGCATTTTGTGCTATGGGCAAGTTGTGTATCACCTCACTGTGTTGCAGTTTTTTCAGCAGCATCACAGTTACTTATGCAAGTATTATGGATTTACCGGGAGCAGAGTGTCTGAAGTTCTGGGTCTGCAGCCAAATTCTCGTCTGAAGCCCTGTTAGGTATTGCACCATTTGGATAAATAGATTTCAGTGGAATCCTTCTGTGGAAAAGGTAGTTAACATTTAGCAGTCCTCTACATTGTTTCTTACAGTGCTTGAGGAATTTTTGGGCTGTTGACCTAGAACTCTTACTACTGATCAAAACTTTCTTTAAAGCATTCCAAATGTTCCTCCTCCTTCTCACAGCCATCACTTCCAGTGGCATTCTGACATTATTCGTGGAAAGGATATATTGAAATGGGTTGGCCTTGGTCATGTTTCACACAGACTTGAGTATGGAGGGACAAGACATTTGTATGAGATCAGGAGAAGTCTAGAGCACGTATATTTCAAGGAAGAAAGCAAATTGCAGTAGGTGGTGACTTGCTGGGGAGGGTAGGAGTCTTCTCTTCTGCCAGAGCTAGCTTCCTCTCCTGTGTTGATGGGCAAACAGCATTTTAGACAAATGTCATATTGAGAGATGAAGGAGCAAGTTTCTTAGAGAAACAAGCTTAGAAAGGCGGCTTCTCTAATGACTTGAGAAAAAGGGCAGTCTGCAGTCGGTCTGCTTCTTTAGTAACCAAAGGGCAAATAAATGTTAAATCTGTTTTCCCGGGAGACAAAGAGCAGATTATTCAGAATGGGGAGTCTATGCAGAGTTATTACCTCACCTGGCAAAATAGTATTAGCGAGACAGGTTTTTGCTTACCACAAATATCACAAGGTTCCTTTATTTACTGGATGGGTCATAATGTATGTTAACAGACATGTTGTCTACAGGAAATCCAGATGGTTTCCCTTCTCTTTCCTCTCCTCCTACTAGATGCAAAAGGTCAGAAGAAAAGCAGCAGTGGGAATTCTTGCTACCGGCACAAGACACTTGACTGTGCCTGCATCAGTACGATAGACTTTAATTTCCTTTACACTGAACTAAGGTTAGACTCTCTTAAAGGTCATTCTCTGTGCAATAGGGTTTATTTTGTTTTGCCATTTGTTTTATTTATTGAAAACAGCATCTTTCTTGAGTAGCAAAGTTGTTTCCCCTGCTTTTATCTCCCTTCTTCTTAAGTTGCTTTTCAAAGGTGTTTCATTACTTCCTAAGCTCTAAAGTGATTTTTCTGATAGTGATAATATCAACTTGCAAAATCTTTGAGCTGGGAGCATTTTTATACTGCAGTAGTGCATGTTACATAAAGATACTGTGACACTTGGAATTGACCTTGCCCTTATTAACTCCAGTCTTGACAGTACTCTGAAATTAGCCTATTATCTTTGTCAGATCCATCAGGTTCTGGTGATAAGCTGCACCATACATTGGACATGACCAATGCTCTCATCACACAGTTTTCTTTGGAAAGTCAAATGTTTTGTTTTATCAACCAATGTCGGAAAAATAGTTTCAGAATCTTCCATCTCTCAGGTGGTTGAGGTTCTTAGTTTTAGAAATATACGGGTGAAGGAGAATTCCATTCTAAAACTGGCCAGAGCTTGCAGCTTCATAACTCTGACAACTTCCTCCATAGATATATGGGTGCTGCTAAAAGGCTGCCTGATCTTGCCATCAGTTTTCAAACTTGGTAAGACATTGACAAGACAAACTTTCTCTGGAAATGAACACCTTATTCCAAGAACGATAATCTGAGTGTGTACAAGTATACTCGGTTGTGTGACTACATCACAAACTGGAAAACAAGAAATAGGAATAAAAAGGTGCTGTGAATATTTCACCAATTTGAGACAATATACTTAGGAAAATGAATGATTTCTCTGGTTTTTGTTTCAGCTGAGTTGGTGGAACTTTCCATCATTGCAGGTAGGGAACTGAATAAATAGCTTACAAATCTACACTAAAAAAAGTGACCTTATTCTTTCCAGTGCTTTTGTGCTTTCTTTCCTTAGACATACCAAAGTTTTTAACATGTGCTTTCACGGCACTCAAAATACGAAGTCTATTGCGTTAGATTGTTGGAGCCATGAGTTGTTTCAATTCAGAATTGATAGCTGAAACCTAATGCTTGTGAGATTTGACTGTAGCATCTGATTTTAAGAATTTGTGCAATAAAGATCTTGCTGAATTCTGGACACCTTGAAATACAGGAATGTAAAAGAACAGCATTTGTTTTAGTGAGTTTTCAATGGTACTTGAACTAAAAGTTGTGCTGGTTTAAAGTGAGAAGCAAATACACTTCTCTTGATGGGGATCTAATTCTTGCTTCCTGTTCCCCAACACCCAAAACACATTGATTTTGTTACTTTGTTGTTTAGGATCTTACCAAAGTATTTTTCAAGGTTAAATGCATAGACCATTGATTATAAGGGCAAAACAGAAATAAAAGTAATTCAAATGTGGGTTTTAGTGTGTGTAGGAAAATCACCTGCAGGAAAAAAAAATGGGGCTAATAATATGGCGGCCTTAGGGGTAAGGATAGGTTGGTTTTGTTGGATAAGGGAGTCCTCCCCTGGGCAGATGTTGGAGGATTTTGTTAGTTATTGGTTTTATTATGTAATTCTGTAATTCTGTCAATGTGTTTGTATGTCTAGATGTCTGGATTCAAAAAGAATAAATTATCTTTAAAGTCCCCTGTTAATAGTCAGGTATATCCAAACATTATACCAAGAAGAATTGAAGGACTTCTATGGAGTAAAGAGAATTTATACATATATATTTTTTTCTACTTGTTTGATAAAACACTGGAGAGGCCTTGATTCCAAAGGAATTGTCGAATATTTTTAGATATTTTTATAAAACGGAGCTTGCTGGAGGGGCCAGATGATAATCTTAGTGTTCTGCTTTCTGATATAAGAGTAAAGTACCCTGAAAAATACAAGGTGGCAGTGGGGCCTGGTGGTGTATCAGAGCCTTGTAACCAGGGTAACTTTGGCTTGGAGATCACATCATTGAAAGTGAGAACCCGTTTGTGTCTGACATTTCTTGTGTCATAGTAAATATTGGCTGCTGGTGAGAAGCTCGAACGCTCTCCTTGCTGCAGCCATTTTGAAAACAACTCAGGAGAACATAACAATGCCTCTGTATGCTCTGGAGGAGACAAAGGCAGACTTTGGTCTCCCACGTCATTCCAAGGATGGCGCTTCCTCCCTTCATCCTGAGGGCCAGTATTCCTTAATAACTAAAACAGAGCCCTATTCAACTCTTTCTTCTCCAACTAAAAGTCCGTAAATGGGAGATTTGTCTGCATGAGATGTAAGCACAAAGCGCTGAAGAGAGCTTGTAATAATCACAGCAGAAGTTTTCAAAGGAGCAGTCCTTTGTTCTGATGTCAGACCACAGACCTGTGACTTCTGTGGTGCCCAACCAGTTAGTTCCGTCTCTTTTAATGGCTTTTTCCTACTACTCTGCAATTATTTCCCTTTTCTTATTTGCCGTTGCTAGAGTAGGGCACTGAAAGCGGAGACAACAGCAGAGAGAAGTGTGAAGGCTGCTGGTTGAGGACGTGCTTTGTTCCAGGCTCCCGGAAAGCTCTCTGGATATAGCTCTGACTTAGAACAGGACCTCGTGTCCTCTGTTTGACCGCTCAGTGCCATTCTGCCTCTATTCACACAAATGATTGGGTTTAGCCATCTTGTTCGGTCGATAGGTTTTGCATCATCTCTTTTTGTCTGTGGGTAATGTTGCGTGTTTCCTCCTCATCCTCCCTCCTCCCCTTCGCAGAGCAAACATTGCCACGCTTGAAGTGCTTCTCTTGCGTTCAGAAAGTTAAGGCCTGAGATGGAGCAGAGTGGCGATCTGATTAAAATGATTAAAACTATATACAGAATGCATAATTAACCTTTGGCCTGGCTGTCAGGGGGAGCTGATGCATGGCGCTGATAGTGTATCTGTCTATGGCAGCAGGCGTATGCTACATGACTTCCCCCCCCCGAGAACTTTAATCGCTTGAGATAAAGAGCCAGGAGAGAGAGATCAGGGCTGTATTAATCCTCTCAATGGCTTTATAATTTCCCCACTATTCTGCTGCTGGTAATCAAGAAAAATAATGCTGGCTTAATCCTGGATGCCAAGGTCAATCATCCCTGAGCCTTTTGATAGTAAGGATGTCATTATGAAAAGAGTTTTAATGAACATAATTTTCCTTGCATACTTTAGGGCCGGAGCTGTGCATGTGATTTCTTGTTCCTGGTGGAAGAATATTTCTTGGTTGGAGTAATAACCGGCCCATTTTGATCATTTTCTAACAGCTGGGTAGGGCAGCAGGATAACCACGGCAGACAAAAGCTGTTTTGGGAATGTGCTGCAGAAGAGGGCCACCAATCATCCCAGGCTCATACAATAGCAATGGAAAGGCTGTTTTAAGGAATTGACAGATCAACAGGGGTGCAGAAGGACAGTAACAAACAGTGGTGAAAACATACACCAGGTACCATTAGTTCTTCTTCATCTGGTCCCATCAAAGACAACCATTTAGCATTGCATGTAATTCCCCCGAAGTTCTTTGTCCTGGGTGCTGCCATAGATGTGGCGTGCAGGGCAGGTACACAGACTGCACAGAGGCAGTTCCTTGGACTCTGAAACATGTTTTCTGGTGTGATTTCAACCTGCCACAATTCCATTTCTCAAAAAATACTTCAGATGTGGGTTTCTTTTTTGCTGTTTCTGAACTGAGGTGAAAAAGCTTTTTAGCTTCTTTATGAAAGCTGACATTCTGAACGCTTAAAAAGCCGATGCTGTAAATAATGCTGCTTACCGTCACATTTAACTTAATTGTGCAATGCTTTCAAGATTAGAAATGGTGAAAGATATGTCTGTCACTGAGACTGAAGTCTAAAAGTGCTAAAAAGGCAGAGCTGATGCTTGTACAAAAGTTAATGTTAATAGTGGGCTGCTCTCATGAGAAAACATATCGTCTGTATTAGGAGAAAAAAGTGTTAAGGAGTTTTCAATTTTGTCCCCATAGCCAACAATTCAGTTAATCCTATGAGATTATTCTTTATTCTTGCTTCTCACATTCATGGTTGATAACATCTAGAAGTTAAGAAATGTGCAGAGGATATTAACGCTTTTGCTGGCTACAAAACAAACCATTTCTTTTAGAAGCCTCTGTTAGGAGTTGCTAACTTGTGACCTTTTTTTTTTTTTTTTATCTATATTGCAATTCATAGCATCTGAACTATGAAACCTCCTATTTAATGGAAGGTGGTTTGTTTTTATTTTTATTTAAATATATATCTTTTAAAAGGATACTCTGTTTCATACAGCACGTAAGCCTCTCTCATTGCTAACTTCTTACAGAAAAATGCTCAATGCCACTTAAAAGACGAAAGCCATAAAAGTAGAACAGGATAAAATCCAATCTTAAGATTTTGACTTAATCCACCCAAAGCCAAGAATTCAAAGCAAAAGGCTTTTTATTCCACTGTTCTATTGTGTCTATTGCACGAGAGCAGTACCTATGGCGCTGTCGTTCTGCCTGTTGCAGCATCTGGGCAGCCCACGTAGCACAGCAGTGGCTGAGATGCTTAATCAGGTCCTCAAGTACCTGCTTTCAAGGTTCAGGTGACAAACCTTTCCTTTCTTACGGTCTTGTATTTATAATACTGGCCTTGCATAATTTGGTTGATTGTTAGGAAGGTGAGGAGAATTCATTATTAAGGATACTATTTGGGATGTAACCGTTGAGATTAGATAAGGTGCTGTCAAAGACCTTATGTTTTCTTGAGATAATATATATTATTTCACCTCTGCGGTGAAAGTTTTTTTTTTTTTTAATAGCAGTCATTTTATCCAGAGACAAGATGAGTTATATACTCTACATCAGCACTTTTTCCTCTCAGAAGATGGTGTTTACAGCAACTCAGGAAAAAAAAAAAAAAAAAAAAATTGAGTGATATTTTGATGTGACCAAAATAAATGGTAGTTCTTCCACACAATGCATTTTGAATGCAATGTTTTGCGAGTAGACAGTATTTTAAACGAACCCAATTATAATAGTAGCTGAAATATTTATAGTGCCTGACTATAGCTAGAACATAGCCCTTTTGTTTTTTAAATAATGCACTTCTCATTGCCCATATCCCCTTATACAGGAAACGAGATACTGGAAAATCATTCTTTTCCCTTATGTGCATGGTTTTTATATTTGTTTTGGAAAATGAAGTGGACATTTGCAGTAATTATGTCTTACAGCACATATAGTTCAAGCCCCAAACGGCAAGCTATCTTGACTTGATTTGCTGGTTTTGTTGCAGCAGCACCCTGAGCTATAAAAAATGTCTGTGTCCTGAAGTCTGGTATCACTTCCACTGAAGTATAAAGCTACACTGAGAGGAAATGGTAGCTGCTTAGTCTAGGGTCGCAATTTTAGTGAATGACAGAAAGGGGCGTTACTAATGTTTGGTGGAATAAAATGTTTCTTTGATCCGAATTTCTTTCCTTAGCCATTCTCACTTTCTTACCCACAGAGAAACAAACACTGCTGAAAATTAGGCTGCTCGTTCAGATCCCTAACTCCTGGAGGAGTTTTGCTTTAGGCCATAAGTGCCAGTCGCTTGTTAATTCTCCAGAAGGTTCCTCGCAAGTGCCAGGGGCCAAGGCTATCATTGCTAATCTAATTGATTTGTTTTGTTATTAACAAAACTAAAATGTGTTACTGTTTTCCCATGGAGTTCGCCTTGCTTCTGAGAACTGCGAAGACAAGCTGTCTGAAGGTGGCACTGGGACAGGCAGGGATTTGTCGGTAATTAATAGATGCTCAGGCAGCCGGCGAGGTTGCCTCTGCTCGCTTTCAACCTGCAATCTGGGTTATAATGAAGAAAAAATGTTACTGGAAGGGAATGCTGTTGTAGTGTAATGTTATCTGGCTAGGTAGTGTTGAGGTGAAGAGATATTTCTGCAATAATGAAAAGTTCTATTCTGACAGTGTTAAACTGAATGATAAAGCACTCTTCGTTTTGTCTGATAATTTCTGATGCAAACTGATTAGTAATTAAGTCTGTTGTTGCTGTCTTGCTTGAATTAGGATGACTAAAAAGAGCCATGTTTATGCTTCACTTCATTCAAGTGGAGGATGGGTAAATAGAAAAAAAAAAAGTTCTCTCTGTTTTTATGAGGGGATACATTTTTATAAACAGTCAGGTTTCTAACAGGTTTGCAGCTTCTCTCTTTAATTTCCAGTAGTGAGTAAAGGTCACACAGCAACAACCTGGTGATCTGAGAGGAATTAATAGTCATGGAAACACAGGATGGAGAAGGCTGCAAGGCTCCTCTGGAGATCATCTGGTCCAACCCCATGCTAAAGCAGGTCACCTAGAGCAGGTTGCTTGGGACTGTGCCTATCTGGATTTTGAGCATCTCCAAGGGTGGAGACTTCACAGCCTCCCTGGCCATCCTTTTCCAGTGCTTGATCACAATTCCCAGTTAAAAAAGAAAAATAAAAAATTCTTATGTTTAATCAGAATTTCTTGTTTGTGTCCCTTGCTTCTTTATCACTGGATACCACTGAGAAGATAATATCAGTTTACGG
This sequence comes from Anas acuta, assembly GCF_963932015.1. Lineage (NCBI taxonomy): Eukaryota > Metazoa > Chordata > Aves > Anseriformes > Anatidae > Anas > Anas acuta. Next base: position 14,245,189 of record NC_088993.1, read on the forward strand.
TTGTTTTCTCTGCAGTTTGTTATGAAGACAGTGGGTGAAGCTCCCATTCGGAGCAGCCTGAAGCCAATGCTGTGCTTGTTTTCATATTGTCATCACATGCCAAAGTCAGCTCTCCTGTAGCCCGGATGTTATTGGCAGCATTCAGCACTAAAAGCAAAAAAAGAAACATAATGAGCTGTGCCCTGCAGAGTAGTTATGTTGGATAATTGCACTAATAGACACTGTGGATTTCACAAAGGCTTTTGCAAATGAAAATATAGGGCACATTAGTGAATAAATCAATGGCAATGCATTAATAGACTATGGCTCTGTTCTCCATTTACTCAGGGAAACTACTTGATAATGTCATTTTGTTCAGTATATCATTTCAAAACAATAGCAGTTTCATCATAGTTATAATGACTTTGATAAAACGTTGCATGAATGGAAGGCCTGAAATTTGACTGTTGATGGAATTTGGGGATTTGAGTATTTGTGGGAAAAGTTCCATTAATGCTGAATATTCCAAAAGCAGCAAAAATTTCGATCAGTTTGCTGTGTGAAATCCTCAATGCTACAGAGTAAATGTTTTAAAGCCTGTGAAGCTGGGGCAATGATAATGTAAGGAATTTAATATTTTTATACACTTACAACATTGTGTATCTGGTATGAGGTAATTTAAGTTCAATTTACCTGTCAGTGTGTGAGCAAGTAAAACTGGGGTAGATCTGAAAGCTGAAGCAATTAAAGTACTAATATTTTCTTTGAATTTAAATAGCACTTATCATCCAAGGATCCCAAAGCAATTTACTATTATTAATAATAAGGCCTGATTCATATCTAATGCTTTTCATCAGTATTCCTCAAAAGTCTTTACCAAGGTGCATGTCATTAATTCCAATATCAAAATGAGGAAATAGATACACAGAAAGATAAAAGTGATTAGCCTAAGATCACTTAGTTAGAATCTGTGGCAGAAACAAGGTTAGAAATTGCATTTTGTAATTCCCAATCCCATGCTCTTCTCACTTAACAAAATTGACTCCTATACAACACAAGGATAATTATTTTACAGAATTTTTGAGAACTGTCAAATAATTTCTATTAAAAGTAACTCAGTATCTGTCACTGCTAGGTGACAATGGTGTAATACAGTAAGGCAAAAGCACTTAACAGATCAAACCTGATCCTCGCTGGTCTGTTAAAAGACGATTATCAGCAGTGATTGTGACCTATCTGGGTAATAAATGTGAAGACCAGCTTTACTGATTCTGCGTGATCAGTGAATTCTGAACACATGGCCTTTTAGAATATATTACCTTGAGTTTGGTGTGTTCCCATCTGGAAAGCCATCCATGTTTTTGGAAAGAGTAGCTCTTTTCTCCCTGAACTTTCTGATTGGTAATCCTTGGCATCTGACACTGGTTCATTAGCCATTTTTATTGAAATAGCTGATCAGATGGTCAATTCAATAAATAAGTAAAATGTAATAAAGTGAAGAATGAACATTGTAGGTAGATTACATTGTAGACAAGATAGTTTGTGATGGACCATCAAGTGGACTGTGGGTACTATAGCCAGCGTGGTGTCCACAGGAGCATTGAGCAATGTGTCCTACTGCTAGAGAGAGAAGACAGCTCTTGCTTTAGGTTCTCTTAGCAGAAAGCAGTTGCATACACACAGATTTTAGTCCCTTAATTTTCAGGCTGGGTACAGCTATTTTTGGTGATACAGAATCATACTCCCTCATTCGTATTTTCCTCCTAGTAAGAATGTCTAGTAGAATATCTGTTTTCATAAAATATTTGAATCAGCTAATTTTTTGCAACATATTTCCCTCATTTATTTTTTTTTTGTGTTGCTGGACTGCATTGACTTGTACCAACCAATTACAGGAGAAATAGATATTCCTAAGTTCATCATAGTGCTATTTACTTGCAAGAGATGGCTAGCACACAATGAAGCTTTTTGGCAGAATCTAAGCACTACATTAGAAATTACAGGGCAGAGAACATAAAACCAAAGAATAAAATGCTGGAAATTACCTAATGAGTAAAGAAAAGCATCAGTGACCAGAATTTTTATGTGTGTAATTCCCATCAATGTTAATGGGAATTGTTGATATAAACTCCATTGCTGTCCTCTACCTTCCCGTTCTCTCTACACATACTGCCATAAGTTGAAATTGCAAAATATGAGTAAATTATTGGGGAAGAAACATTCTTATGTGCTATTGAAGTGTTTGCATTCTTATTTGTGAGGATTTACAAGCAATTTTTTATTGGTTTTAATCAGTGTTGAGAAGGAAATGCCTACTGCACAGGCTGCAAATTTTGCAGATAAAGGGCCCGTTTCAATATGTCATGAAAATGAAGTCACAGTGTATTGCGTGGAGCAATATTAAAATGTTAATACAAAACCTTTGGGAACAAGAGGTTACTTTGGTTCAGGAGGCTGTCAATCTGTGTCTTCTCCGTGTTGACCCCAGCTGGTCTGATCTGACTGTAGAAGATTGCCCCATGGAGGTTTCAGCCCAAGTCTCAGCCAAGTCTCATATTCCAGTGTAATCCCTTTTCTCCCCTGTTTTTTCTCAAAGATCCACTGATCCACGTGCAGTCACAACTTTCTGCTGCAGCTCCTTGCTGGGGAATGGGGAGTGGGGAGAGACGTGATGTTTGCACAGCTTCTGTGCTCTGCTGCTGGTACCGGTGGGGCCGAGTGATCTGGTACAGCACATGCAGAGGGCTGCTGGTGCCACAGTTGTATTAGCTCCCTGTCATTGTTCAGTATCAGTCATGTTTAGGATGATGATAATTTCAGGGTATAACCTATCATTAGTACAAACTTTCAAGCCTCTCATAAAGATAAGGGAGAGAAGAGTTACCTTTGATACTCAGTGAGATGATGCTCCAGATAAAAATGTGCAAATAGCCCCTGTGGTGAGCGTGCTTTTTTTTTTTTTTATGTGTATATAAGAGGTGCTTTAAGACATGATGATTCTGAATGTGATGTTTATATACAGGCTATACACCAGGCAAATACGAGAATGGAAAGAATAAAAGGTGAGAAAACGTCACCGAAAACTAGGTTGAAAACTGCCTGAAGGGTTTGGTTGATGTAAGGAGGACAGCAAGGAACTGATTCTCCTCTTTCTTGTACCACTTTAACTTGATTATTCTTGTTCAAGTTAATTTGTCATTTGATAAAGAATGTTTTTGAACTAGCTGTTGTTTGAGGTCTGGCAGTTACAAGGAAAGGCAGCCTCTGAAGCACCGTGTGTGCATTCTGTATATGGGGCTGTGGATGAGAATGTACTGGGATGTGATACTACTATGTGACTGTGGATAAGTGTAAGTCACACTTTTTTTTTTATTGTTTTTTAATACAAGTCACCGCCATTCAGCTGATACTGATGAAGCATACTGGACTGATATTTCTGTAAAAATCCTGCCTTGTGCCATGTAAAGCTGATGACATTGAAGTAAACTTACAAAAATGAAATAAAAGATTAGAGGGTGGGGATAGCTAGAGGATTGCTTGTTATCCTGCTTCTGAGGTACTTTTATTCAGCAAATGCGCTGAAGAAACAAGACCCATAGTCTCCATGCTATTTGTTTGCCTAAGGTGAAGTCATCTTTGTTAAAACCCCTTGACAACTGCTGTTCCTTCCCAGGCGTTCCCCCTGGTCCCTCACCTACCCATCACCAACACGGAGTGCTCCTAATTGACGTGCTAACTTTTACCCTGCACAGATGTAATTTGGTAGGTTTTGGGTTAGTGTTTTGAAACTACAGAAGCTTGTTCGAGCGTGTATTGCACTTCTCCCTGCAGTACATAACAAATGCATGGCTATTAAGCCAGGGTGGTTTCTAAAGAGAAAGATATAGTGTGTGTGTTTGGGCACTGGGGAGAAGCATAATGCTTGGGGATTCTCAAATCAGAGAAGCAGCAAATGCTTGCAGGTTGCTGTGACAGGCTCTGCAGATGACAAGAACACCAGCTCCAATGAAACCTTGCCACCATCATTTGTGGAAATCCTGATTACAAATTTCTACACGAAGCCCTTGCTGTGAACATTCATAGATTAAACTAGACAGCTCCTTTTCGAGTTTTACTTCATCTTTGCTGTGTTTGCTCCTGGGGCCATCTACAGCACATTTTCTGAGATTTAGAGAAAGAGTGAAAAATTACAGTGCATGTAGTGCCATAGGAACATTCTTCAAGATACTGATTTTATGAAAAAGGAGAGAGGATGGATTGAGCACCAGTCTGGTTATAATTGTAACCACAATATTTTTCAAACTAAGGGCTATTTGTTGTGTCCTTGAACCAGACTGATTGTTTTTATGAAGCTGTATGTTAACTATTAAAACTATTTTAATATTTCTTGGTCTAATTAGATTCTCCTAGTGATGGCAATTAAGCAAAAGGCTTTCAGTCAGTTATATTGGTGATAGATCAAAGTCTTGCAACAGTGCTAAAGTTAAATGCTGTCACCAGCACTAATCAAAAAATTATGTGCATTACTTATTGCACAGTTTGCGTATCACTTGTAATCCACAATTGTCCTAATTGTGCTATAAGCTTCAATGTAGGGAATATTTTACTTTCTCTTCTATACAGTACCAGGTACTTCTGTAATTACATTTTTAGCAATCTGGCTCATAACAAATTACACAGTAGCTCAAGGGGTGAAATGAAAGAGGGCTCTGTATCTGACTGAACTTTTGTGTGGACTTTCAAATAGCTGCATAATATGTGCTTATTAACATTAACTCTAGAGACATAATTGTGTGGAAAATTAAAATTATATAATGCAGTGCCATTTTCTGTTCAATCTCAGATGGTAATACTTGGATCCCAAAATATGATCCAGGGCACAGATTCTGTACTAATTCTGAAAGAAATACGTTGTTCCTTTCTGAATCTCTAACTGTACCTGCGATATAGTTGCTTTTGATTTTATACAGGTCAGTTAGATGGACATGAGTAAGATTTATTTTGCCTTTGCCATTAGTAACAGGTATGTATTTTTGTGTGTTTGTTTGTTTGTTTGTTTGTTTTTAATCAAGAGTTTCTGAAAGATGTTCTTTTATGCTGTCATCAAAATATTTACAATAATCTGAAATTATTTCAGAAGTTGTTCTGGGCCTTTTGTATCTTCAGTATTGACATTGTAAAATATGTACCGAAATAGTCTGATAATGCAAACTTTAATTATTTTTTATACAACTAGAAAAGAAGTAAGAAAATGGCTAGGAACTTTCTAGCATTGTTAAGCTAGGAAGAAAGGTTCATTGTTTATGGTTGCTAGCCAAAACCTTGGAGTTAACAGGCTAAAGCAGTGACCTGAGTTGGTCATGAGAGTGGGAAGCAGATTCTCTTTCCTCCCAGGGTGTATCAATTCAAACTTGTGGCTTCAGCTTGATTCTGGGAATAGAAGTGTGTAAGGCTCTCTCTTCTCAGCACCTGGGGGAGAAAATTTAATATACACTTCACTATACCGGCAACTCTGAGAGCATCAGGTGGCAGATAACAGTGAGAGAAGCCTCTTGTTTTACACTTCTATGGAAGTTCACTTTGATTGCAAAAACTGGGCAGCCTTTATCTTAAATGATAAACACGGATGAGCTATTTTAGACCAAGTCTGTGCTGAATGTTGTATTTTTTACCCAGACCACATCTCTATTTAGCATAATGAGGATTTGCCAATCTCACTGTGTATATTTGTCCATTGTATTGAGTTGTCCACCTTTTCACTCTTTTTAATCAAAATGTTGATTCTTCTTCTTTTGGGAGATATAATTATACTTTTCCTTATTCTTTCATATTTACTTGTTAATATCAGATAGAAGTTAAGCCTATTATTTTATTTATAGATACTTCTAAGATATATGCCCTACATTATGTCTTGTACTTAGATGAACTGTGAGGTAAAAATTTCTTTGAAAGCAAAATCAGAGGAGATTGGTTAAAAAAAAAAAAAAAAAAAAATCAGAAGCTGAAAGGCTGTCCAAGAATGCTGTTAATTTTTCCTAAAAATAGCGATGGAAGAACTGTTTGTTTCTGTGCTGTAGGGAAATGCCACACGCTATGTGACTGCCTCTGTGGCGCTGTGCTGCATCAGCAGCTTTCTATGGAGTGTGCAGAGCTTTGTGTCTGTGTTCTGCAATTCTGCACATTGTTTGCTGGCTTGTTTTTTTCTTACATCTTTAAAGGCAAACAAAACAAAAACAGACTGCCATACTGTGGTGTTACTTCCCAACAATAGCATTTCATAGCTACCTTTTATAAAAAAATTGTTTTTCCAGCAGTTACATGTGCCCAAATTGTTCTCTGCCTACAAAGGCATTGTCTGTTTTCTGGTGAACTGACTTTGCTTGTAGTAATTGTCATGTAATAACGTCCCTAAAATACAGGCCTATAGGAACGAAAACTTCCAATTCCTTAATTTTTTTCACAACAATTTCTGTGTTGTATAATGTGTTTCAGTAAGTTTCTCCATGTCATCTCAGACATGTTTCAGCTCTGATACTTTATTTGCTAGCTGTTTATGCATCTATTTTAAAGCTGTGGCCCTGTGTTTCAGACCTTTCCAATGTCTTCATTCACTGTACATTTCTTCTCTTAACCTTTTCTGATCCTCTTAGTTTTCTCAATACCCAAACATTGAAAGAAGACTGGGGAATTTTGTAAGCCTTATGAGACTTTAAGAACACAGTTTCTCCAAGATGCTTATTTTTATTAAATTTATTTAAAAGCTGATAGTACACAGAGGCATTTCACCTGATCCTTTATGTTTTGCTATTGTGCCTTAACACCCCTTCTAATAATACAAGGGGTGTTAATCTCCCTTGATGCTTTGGTGCATATCTTCCTTGAAATCTTGATACCTTCAGCCGCTTGGACAACGTCATCACTTGATTTCTCATCTATCTAATCATTCTTTCAGAGAACCCCCACTTTAGCTCAATTTCAGCTTTCTTGGGGTATCTTTTTTGCCCTTTCTCTTAATGTCTCTGATACGTATCAACTATTTATCAACAACATTTGACAACTCAGATTTATCTTGCCATAGCAGTTCTTCCAGATCCTGCCACACCTCTTCCTCTCATTCTTTTCCAATTTCCCTAGAGAACATAAACATGCTGCTTGTCCCAGGGGGTGTCATTGCCTAGGAATTATTTACTCTGCCATCTTTCTGGACCCTCACATTTATGTTGCATCTTTTATTTAGAAATTTGTCTTACTTAATCCTCCTGTGATGATACAGCCTTTCCAATAAATCTAAAACTCTTGTCCAAGCTCTCAACAACTCATATTTCAATTACTACAATGTCTTGTCATTTTTTTTCTCTAAAGATATGTGGTCTTACCTTGATTGTATCACTTCAGAACACTGCTCTTAGCTATTGCTTTGACATTTACACTCCTGTTTCATGTCACACAGTTCTCTTCCCCAACCCCACTTTTGAGGTGGTTTATAGCCTCTTTCTTATCCCCAAGGCAGCAAGAAGACATCAGCTCCTGGCTCCAGTCAGTCATTTGCCAGCCTGTTACCTTCTTGTTCTGTTTTTGAACAGGCACACCTGCATTCATTCCTGTGCTGCTCCTCACTTATACTTGAGGAAAAAAAAAACCATTGTGCAGAGCTACCTCATTATTACTACAAAATATCTTCAGGAAGCATTTCTGTGCTGGGATGCCTACAAGAAACTTTGAGTATGATCCAGCCGTTAATAAGCTGTCAAATATAGTTGAATAATTTCCTTCGACTTTCTCATGTGGCTGTATCGCCTTTGGGAGGGGGACTTCTATCTTATACTTACACTGCAAGATCTTTGAGATGGGTACAGTCTGTTTTATTCAGTTTGAACTGTTGACTTTATGAAGTCCTCGTCCATGCCCTCGACAAGACTCTGTTCCAGTTCAGGTCTACCCAGTGCCTTTAGGCTGAAATTTCCATGATTTGGAGAGCACAAGTGAGAAAATGTCTCATATATATACAGCTTGTTTTCCTTCAAATCCATAAATTCTCCGCAAATCCCGCCAATACAATTTCCTTGTTTATAAGGCTTGTGATTGAAATGAAGTCTCTCTGTCTTTGCATTCTCATGTTCCTAAAACCTTTTTTTCACTTTTTAATCTAATGTCCAACAATGGCTAGGTGTGCTACTTAACTCTGTGAATTTATTTTGTTCATCTATACACACATATTTCTTGGTATTGTGTAGCTCTGAGCTTAGACCTATATTTTTTCAGATTTCTTACATTTACTTTCTAAAATATTTTCTGGTGTTTTATCTGATGGAACATTATGTAAAAATATGAGTTGAATAAATTGTGTACAAAAGTAAAGAGAAAATATGAGACTGTGACAGACTGCAAACAGAAGTTCACCAATTTAACTGAATTTTTACAATTCTATAACTCAAGAAATGCCTTGGATCTCAAAACTGAGAGGTTTTGAATAGCGTCATAACAGCATCTAATTGCTCTAGCTATTTATAAAAAAGAGAAATTGTAAAACATAGAAGTTCAAAAGCTAGCTATTGCACATGCCCAACAATCTTTTTCAACAATAATTTCATAATGATTTTTAGCTTGAGGACTCTGTGCTGTGCATTTGTAGCCGCCAAATTGACACGATGGAGTGTAACAGCTCCAAAGGAGCTATTACAGTCTGTTGGGTAATTAAAAGCTAAATGGAACGTTGAGAAATGATCCGTACAATTGGATTGGCTAATTTCTTCACTTTTGTAGATTTAAGTTGCTCAAGATGATGTTATCAATTTTTTTAAAGTGGGTTCCTATTGTTTAAACCACCAGGAAACCAAATTCAGCCTGACTGTGATGTTAACAAACATGTCAAGTTTTTTTGGTTTCATGAATTTTCTATATATTATTTTCATCCCATAACATACTTCCACACTTTTGTTGTCCTTTGAGCTCATATTGAGAGGATATTTTATTTGGAAATTCCTAAGGAATATGACCCAAATTACTTGTCCGTATGAACTCTACAGGGACAGAGCAAAGCTAATTGAGTTTCCTTTGGTGTGGGTATACCTGCACCACAGCACAGGCATTCAGGGGCATTCCCTGTGCAGCTCCAGTGTACGCTTCAGACTTGGAATGGGTTGCAAATTGGAGAGGCAGCTCTGGTATCCTCCCTGCTACTTGCTTTTGTTGCTCAGTCTAGCTCTAAATGATTGTGACACTAAAAGGTGTGTTTATTGAAAATGTTTCCAGAGATATTGGGGCATTCCTTTTGATGACAAATTTCTTATTTTGAAGCTATATGAACGTATGCAGTAATCTGATTTGACCTTCTGTATATAACAGGTCATCATACTTTGCTGAGATATCCTACAGTGAGCACACCATCAAAGTACTTCAGTCTTTAAGTGATTAATTTGGAATGTGTCATAGGAATAGATCAAGAGACACCAAAGTACATTTGAGGACTCTCCAATGACGAGAAACTAATTACATGAAATTTATGCTACAGATTCTATTGTTGTAAGACTGGCTGATTTTTACCTCCTTTTGTTTAAGTAGGCTTAGACAGAAGTTTCAACTTTATCAGTTCTCAGTCAAGGTATTGGAATAGTGAGACTACAGTTTTCATTTACAAAAATCAATTTTTAAAAGAAAAATGAAGTCTATTAGAAGTTAATTTTCCAGCTGCTCTTTTTGACCAAGACAACAAAAATGTATGGTAATAGAACTTGTGTTGCAAACATTTACTCCTTAGAGAGCTGTCTCAGGGGATGAATGAAAGGTAATCATGGCACCAGCAAGGAAAATTGATCTTAATGCTATCGCAGTTACAGTTACTACCTTAGCAATATTAAAGCTTGTTGACAAATTAGTGAAGATCTCCAAAAGAAAAGAAAGAGAACGAGGGTTTTGAGTGGCGCCATTGGGCAGGTTAAGACACATTTCTTCAGTTGTTCATCTGGCTGATACTTTCTTAGCCACAAGATAATGGTATAATATGAACTCTGGAATGTAGCCTTCAGTTTTACATATGCATATGAAGTTTGTGTATATATAGTTAATATAATTGCAACAGTGATTCTCAAACTCTTTTGTCCATAGGAGAACAGATAAATGCAGTGAGCTGATCTTGTTTGATCTCCCTTTCAACTGTTTTGACTTCATTTTTATTTCATTGTAACCCATGAACCTTTGGTTGGAAGTTGGATTTATACCTTAACATAAGACCTGTGGTACTGTGACCTGACTTTAATGATTTTTCTGTCACATTCCAAATGTGACCCTTTCTGCAGCAACCTTGTAGGGTCTTCACCAGCTTTTCCCGTTGGGAATTCCTCTCTGGTGAAGCATGCACTTGTGGTTTAAGCCTGAAAACTCCAACAAGCAGCAGTGCTCATCGGTTTCTTCTCAAATCATATTCCGAATAAATCTTGTTTTCTGCCAGGTGTTACTCATTCAGCAAACCATTCCTTCACTTCTGGATGAGAGCATTTCTTTGTGAGATGCAGTCTGCATGAGTGCATTTATAAACAGATACAGGTATGCATCAAATCCTAAGATAAATAAATTTGTCTCCTGAATGAAATGGATCTGTGCCAAAATATTCTGCCTGAGGATCTGACCCACTATGCCTATATTTAGTAGTGCAATTTTAAACCTGTATACAGGCGCAGCACAAATCTTGGCTTATGTACCAGGGTGCATGTCTGCACATGAGAATGAAAATTGTTTTGCGAGTACATGTTTGAAAAGTCTATTTTTTAAGTGGGGATTGGAAATGCAGTTAGAAGATTCCCATTAATAGGTGCTAAAATAATGACTACATGAAATGTTTTATTAGTGCCCAGGTGCGCAGATGTGGTAGACGCATTGGTGGTCAGGTCAGCTTTGGTTATTTTTGGTTATATTTTGTGGCATTCTCCATGTTCAAAGAAGTGTCCCAGGGAGATGGATTTCCCTAAGATAAGAATAGGTTGATTGTGATTCTTAAAAGTCCAATGAATCTCCAACGTGAGAGTGCCTTTACTCTCTAATCTATTTTCTGAAGGAACCATGCCGAAGTATCAGCAAATGCTTTAGGTATATTAAGTGGTGAAATCTTAATTTTATTCCAACCAAAATCTTAACTTCTGTAAGAATAAATAGTTTTGAGGAGCTTGATTAAGATTGCTTGCTTATAGTTAATTCTGAATTATCATTAGGTGTTGCTTACTCCCTCCAATGAGTAGCTGCTCCTACAGCTTTATGCCTCTTAAATAAGCAGTTCTTGCAGGCTGTTGTCAGTTCATTTTGTGGACCTGTCTGCCTTAACTCTACCTGGTGGAGGGCTGTGTCATTTCCTTTTTATTGATTCTAGGGTCCCCTGAGACACACTCACCTTTGTAATTCAGCAGTAAGTGTTCTGCAGCTCCATTAGGGTTTCCGCAGAACAGCCTATTTCTATTTTATTAGTCTGCGTTAAGCTACATATTTTTGCTGATCCATAGGTTGGACACTTCAAATAGGCTTCGTGGTGATGCTGCCGGAACTGCACTTGACAGGTACTTTTCAACGTGTCTGGAGTTAGCTTGGTTTAGTATCATTTCAGACAGCTATTCTAGCAAAAATTATGCTGCAACACAGGCTACCAGTTAGACAATCCATATTTCAGGATATAACAATGTTAGGTGTGCATTCAAACTTGTTAAAACTCTCTCTGACTGTAACTGCATTTAAAAATGGTTCCAGCCACAGTTACAAGCCCCAGAGGGAACAGGGCTTCACTGTCTCCTTCCTCCAGGACAGCACACACTATCTGCTTTCCGTGTTCTTGCTAGCCTACAGAATAAATGGTGAATTAATCTTCTGTGACTGAGAGAAACTTATGGTACATGAAATTTAGAATGCTGTCCAGGCCCTTTCAAGGAGGCTTCCATCTTTTTCAGACCTCAGGCTCTAGAAAAATTGAACCAAAAGAATATATGTTGTACCTCTGACAGAACTCCTGTTGTTAACTATTTCTCATCCTTTAATTTCTCTGAGTCAGTAACATGGTGCTGATGCAGTCCAGTATTTTGCTCAGAAACCTATTCTGAGGAATGCTGCACCTGAACTGCTGAGCCAGTCACCTTCATGAACGTGGTTGTGACCTTGAATACACGCTTGGCTGTAACTTGTTTCAGTAAATTCTTACTCCTCCATCTACATTGTTTTCCTTTCCCTACCTTGACCCCCTGGCAAAGCTGTTTGTTTAGATGGGGAAGGACAATCTCACCAGTAAGCAACGTGCCTGTCTAATTCTTCAGTCTTACTAATCACAAAAGTTGTAATTTTAAACCTGACTGGTGGTATCAGAAGGCCAACTGCATGCTGTTAGGTAGGTCAGGACCTGCAAATTCCAGTACCCAAATTTGACCTTTGGCAATTGACTCTGTGTGGTTTTATTCCCCATCTTTTCTCCTTAATTACAGTTGCAGCTGTGTCTAGCTGCTATTACAAGGAACTGAATTAGAAAAATGAAAGAAGTTATTCCATGGTGCTTTGGCTCTAGAAGTAGCTATTTAACCCTGTGATTTTGTTAGAGCCATGCATGAAATCTGTGCCTCTGATGTCTCTTCTGTCATATGTGCTTATAATGCTGAGGAAGAACACTCTCAAAATGATGATAAAGGGAAAGCTTCAGAATCGTGATAATTTTGACACATCATTACTATGATTGACATGATAAATAAGTCAGGTCATAAGGAATAATGCAGTTCTAAATCCCCAACCACATAAGCTTGCTGAGAGGGAAAAAAGGGTCTATTAAATTTTCTGTATAGAGATTGCAGTCAGTGGTGCATAAACAATACATTCTATAGCAACCTGTTCATTGCTCAAGTTGTTATTGGCAGGCACTGTGGCATTTCTGCAGTCATTAAAAGAAGCTATCACTATTAATCTCCAGTCTCAAGGCAGGTTTAACCTGAAGCTGATCATCAAATAACGCTAACATATATTTGTGCTTTGTTGAATGTGCCCTTTCATCTTTGGATGCCTTTTCTGTAATGCTATAAGAAGGGCTGAGAATTCTAGCCTTCATTATAGAAGTTTGCAGGTTAATAATAAGTCTCTTCCCCTTAAATCAGGGGCACTCATGGAGGGGAGGAGTTCTTATGAAAATGCACAGCTTATTCTATGCATACCCCACATTCAGGGTGTTGCTTACTCCCTGTTTCTCATAGTCTTTGATCAGGTTGATGAAAAAGTAAAATGTCTAAAACTGACCAAATATATGCGGCTGTATACATGTATGTTCAGTGAGGCAGCTCAGCGTGAGCTCTGTCAGTGGTCAGAGAAATACTCAGTGGTCAGAAGAATGGCTGGAGATGTCTGGAGACCATCCAGATCAAACTCATATTAATGTTCCTGCCTTGGAAGGAATAGTTTGTTGATGGATTGCTGAATCACGTCTTCAGAGATATGCCAAAGACTAATGTATTAACTAGTACCATATTTACTGTGTCCCTTTTCTTTCAAGTGGCCTGTGGGACTTAATCTCAGCCTGTGGATACATCTGTAGTTACAAGACCCCTGGGAAAGGGGTCATACAGATGAATTCATCAAATCGTTTCCTTAGAAAATGGTCCTTGAAAAAAATAAAAGAATCAAAACATTTTGATTCACCTTCTCTTTCTCTTCCCCTTCCTCAAGGAAAATTACTTTCCTCTGGGAAATACAGGAATCTGTCACCACAGACAAATGGGAAACTGTGTTTCATAAAGGTTACTGGGAGAAAATTCAATTTATTTTTCATTCTTTCTAAAGAGATAGTCATATCCCTTCTCAAATATCCCTTAACATCCTCTCAGAAATGGGATGACATCTGTCGTTTAAGCTCTCTAAGTACTCTTGTCCCAGTTCCAACTTTTGGTTGTGGTAAGCGAGTGATTAGGGAGAAACCAACTCATCCTAAGTTATGTCCTCAGAAGCCATTTCAATGTGCAAATGAAAAATCTGAATTGCTACCCAGGAGACTTCCCTCATATAAATTATCTTTGAATCATGTAGTGCTACTAGTATACGCAGTTCACCACAGATATACCAGTGGCCCTATCCATGTAATCTGTTATATCCAGTGTACTCATCCAGCTGCTGACAGTGAAGCACTCAAAAGATAAGCAAAGCAACAGCAGTTTCCTCAGCATCTCATTTTGCCATTTTGGTTGGTAGTTTATCATCAAATACAATGAATGACATAGACTGGAAAAATAAATGTGAAATCACCAGATTTGAAGACCGGGTCACTCAGGCAAAGTCCCAAGCTTAAATATAGATCCCAAGTCATGGGGTGGAGGCCCTGGGTGTAACTTCTCACATCTCGCCCTGCTGCTGCTCTCTCAGCTGAGCTGTTTTTCCAGCACTTTGATCAAAGGTTACGCAGCTGTACCGTATCTGAGCTGACCTCTACCACAGGCAGCAACAGCCAGAAGGAAGCTGCCGAGCCTGCTGGTGTGCTCCAGGCCTCAATTTGGCCTTTTGGCAGCGCTGGCCCACGTTCATGTCAGGGGTTGAGGCTCCCCCAGCTGCTCTGTGGAAGTAACTAGCAGCCAGGAGTCATCTTTGAGTGTTTGATGCTGACTGCTGCTTTGTTTGTAGGAAAACTGGGAAGGGAAAGAGCCGCTAGTTTGCATCTTGGAAGGACTCGGCTCAGATGCCCGAGAAGAGAACAGCAGTCCTCCTGCCCCAGGCACCGTTACCAGCTCAGTTTCAGGGCAGGGTAGGCCATGAAGTCAAGTCCTTGCTGTCGGCAGAACTGCACACCCGCCACATTCATCTTCTGCAGTGTTTCACACTTCTTCATTTTGGCCTTTTATTTTGAAGTATGTTGAATATATACATTTGATCCCTTCAAAACAAGTACACAAGAAAGACATGGCAGAAAATTAGTGTAGAGACTGAGGAGCAGGAAAGCAGATTTTTAATTCTAGACTGTAACCTGCTGTTTGAGTGGCCTTAACATACGTTATGAGCAAGGGTTTAGACGTTCATTTGTAATGCTTGATCCAATAGCAGAAGCTCATTTAAATTGGTGTGATGACATGTGCCAGAGTCTGCAGGCAGCTTGAAACAATAATGCTGAGAAATGCAAATTGCCTGTTTTATTCTTGTAGTGGCATTGCCAATGATAAAACCTGGGAGAATACTCTGTCTTTTTTTCTGCATCCTGTCAGCTGTTGACCAGAGATGCTGTGAATAACTGCCCAGTCACTGTTGTCTGAAAATTTGCAATAGAATTTAATTTTGATTGCCATATCCCATTAACAAATCTTTCAACCAAGAACAGAGCTGCAAAGGGAATATGAGATGTCAAAAATGGCTTCAGAGCCTGCAAGATCCCCATGGATATTGTATAGCATCTTCTTCCAGTTGGAGAGTAGAAAGAAAAAAAGTTCTCCATCATATATTTGAGTATATCCTAAAATGTTGGAAAGGTTATAATGAACAAGTCAGGCTTCTACCTGCTGTAGCCTCGTTTCAGTAATGTTTGTCCTTGCCTCATTTTCACCACATGTAAAATAGAGATAATGGTTCCTACATCTTCTGTAGAGGTCTCTGGTGTGCTGGTAGAAGTAGTTATTATTTTTCAAGAGCACTTTCTACTTCTTATGCTTTCCAGTGGTAATAAATTGTACTTTTTAATGGTAGGAATGAAGGTTTAGTGCAGAATTAAATCAGCTTTTTTAAATGTTCCACTTTCCCTCTTTGCTGGGTTTTATATTTTCTGTATTTGTATGCATAGAGAGGAATCAGAAACAATGGGGAAAAAAATGGCATTTTAAACCATTTGTTTTAAAGCATTTTTTGGTGATTCTGGGTCTCCCATTTGAGCTAAGAAAAATAGATTTGTTTGCAAGAGCCTATTTTTTTTTCATGTCTTTTGCATTGGTTGTCAATATTAATTGTTTGGGGCAATACCTGTGGTTCATTGTAAAATATACAATTTTATATCCACCCTGCCTGTATTAAGGGAAAGATCAACCACTTACCCCTTTCAAAAGTTGTTTTGCATAGTTCACAATGATTTACAGGAGCTTCTTAATGTCTGTCAGCTATTTGGTCGTTTTAAGTCTGATCGTAGTTATAAGCCTAAAAGTTATGACCAGGCAAAAAATCCGAAATGCAATTGGCTTGAAAGCTAACACTTCCAAACATTTGGGTGCACACTAAAGTTAAGGCTTGTAAATTGTTCTATTTACATTAAAAACTGAAAAGAAAAACAAAGAAAACACACCATCTTCCATTTGTGCACTGTTGCTTGCTGAATTGAGGCTAAGGAGTAAGCAAGGAAAACACCAGCCCAAGGCAATTTCCAGGTTGTTTGAAATAACGTTGCTTTATTACATGTATAAAATCCTTGTCTAAAGTCCCTGTGTTATGGAGCAGTTGTTTGTGGAGCCCCAGAACACTGTAGGTTACGTAGCCCAGACGTGGTACTGGTACCAGTAGATTACAGAGGCTGGATGTGACACTGGTACCAGTAACTGCTTTCTCCCAGCAGCGTGTCACCGTGCCTGTGCTTGACCCAAGCACAGCAGCCGAGGTGCTGTGGGTTCCTCGTGTCTCTGCCTGCTGGGCCTTGCCCACGCACCCCTCCGGGTATCGAGCGCTGGCGTGCAGCAACACGCAGTGAAATGTCGGAGTGTGAAGAGCTTTATTTGTAAGTTATGGTGGGCTCTGTTACAAAGCTGCATTAAAGCATTTTGCTGAAATACCAAGTAATCCTTTTCAAAAGCACTAAGTGAAAATGCATTGATTTTTATTTTCTTTCAGCAACTTCAATAGTTCAGGATTATTACTATTTTTGAGAGTGATAGAGAAATGTCAAAAATTCTTCGGTTGTACTTTTATTTTTATATATCCCTTCAGGTTTGGGGGGTGGGGTTTGTTTGTTTTGTTTCTGGTTAAGGCTTTGGAAGCAGCAGGAGGGGGAGATTTAGTTTATTTCTAAAAGCTGCTTGTATTTTGATTTTTTTTCAGAGATTTTGTGGTTCCACATGCAATATATTTTGTTGTCTTAAGTTTGGTCTATGTTTTAAAATTCTTTGTCTCCTGAATAGCTAAATGGTCTCGCACACCTAAGTCTCTTCTTTGTAATTACTTTTGAAAGAAATAAAGGGAGAGAAGATAGGTCAATTAGGTTGCACTCACTGTTTTCAGTAGCTGTGTAGAGTGGCCATCAGTTGCTTTTTTATACCGTGTGGGATTTATTCATGTAGTATTTTATTTCATTGAAGATTGGTGTGGATGCACTGAGTTTACAGAATACCAAAACTCCCAAACTGGACAGAAGTTCCAGAGCAAAACAAGGCAAAACTTGCTCAGGTTTGTAGGCTAATGGGCATCCCTTACAGAAAATTCAGGTTGCCAGGTACTAGCATACAGCTAGCTCTTCCCATCTTTGCTTCTGCTGTTATAATATATTTTATATTTTTTAATATTAATCTGTATTTAAAAGCGTTTCGTGCATGTCTAAGCAGAGTGATTCGTTCTTTACCCTATATATATAAAAGAAGTTTTAGGAGATTTTATGTATCTGAGAGACAGGAAGAGACAATGTTTTGTTGCAAAGTGCACCCCAAAACATTTTCTTATTGTTTCACTTGCTCTCGTGTTCGACAGTTCTGCACTAACAGCACAGCCCGTTACCATCCAGATAGTAAAATCATATTGTTACTGTTGTTTCCAGGGCAGATCAAATAAATGGGTTGCTTAAGACTAAACAATGTCGCTGTGTTCTGCCTAATTGCACATTGCCAATTAATTTCAAACTGGTAACCTAAGGACATTTTTGAAACTGGCTGCACATTTGCAAATGTAGGGGTGAATTTATTTCTTTTTACAACATAAAACAAGATAGATGTCAATTGTATCTCAAAAAGAACTAAATTTACATCTTAGACAAGGAAGGAAGTATATCATTTTCTCATTTTATCTCTCATTTCTTCTCCCTAATTTTCTTATTAACTGTAATTCTGTTGTGACATCCTAGTGTCATATTATGATAATAGAAATTTGAAATAATCAGCAGCATGTAATACAAAGTTTTGGGTGAGCTGGGAGACAGGAACACCCTGCAGAAATAAGCTTCTGTTTTTCACTATTGAAGCAATGAGTCCTTGTCATCTGTAGAAAAGGCTGTTTACTGTCCATACAGCTGAAAACAATGACCTAGCCCTTTTCTGAGAGGGTAAGAAGTCAATGCAAGATCGAAAAGACATTATGCTCTTAAACTCCCCTCTTATCTGGGAGCAGCAGAAAGGAAATCATAAGTACATTAATGCAAGCAGCATTTGTACTGGCCAAGGTACGACTAACAATTTATTTATAACAATGCTGACACTACCCATACTGCAGAAATACTAACAAAGAGCCCTGAGTAATAACTTCCCCCTAGATTTCTTTTTACAGTACTTGCAGCATTCTCTGGGCATGCATTTATGTACTGTGTATAAATAGGCAGACAAAAACTTACTCCATCTTCCTGAGAAGAGAGATGCTGTTTTATTCTCACTTCAGAAAATTAAATGCTTATCCATCTGTGGAATTATTTTTGAATGAATAAGTTTGTAGACTTTCTTCAGCTGGGTTATTATTTGCTCTTTTGGAACATTCTTTGCTTTCACAGTTGTTTTGTTCTTGCTACAGAGGAAATAAAGCGATGTGTATTTTTCTCCCTGCTGAGGTCTTAGGCAACCTTATATTATAAAATAACCAAAGATTGATAATCACAAAGGCTGCAAAGGGAAAGCCTCCACTTTATTTAGAAGAACATCTGTGCTTTAAAGAGGAAGAAAAATTCTTTCTTTTGGTACAATATTATTTCTTTGGATTCTGAGCTCTGAGTGATTTTGCCCTGCTTTTACATTTTACAGTATTCTAAACATATAAATGAAATTTTATTTGCTTCTGAATCTCTGTGACCTGAACAACACTACTTCTATTAAGGATTGTATCCCTTTATAGAAGAAAAGGACAAAGTAGCATGATGTGGTCAGGGGGCGTGGAGAACTTCAGACCATATGGAATGGACCCGAGGCCCCTGATAACCTATTTCTCAAAATATTATTTTGACAAGTCATTCCATATGTTTGGTTGAGTTAGCTGTTGGAAGAAGGCTGTGGGGTATCTTCTTGTTTTTCAGATCTGCTCTCTTTATGTGAAGACTTTGAAACAGCAGACCTTTGGGAGCAAGGTAGCAATCTGGATCCCAAAACATGTTTCACATATAAATATATAAACAGAATGCGGCAAGAGTTGACCTTGAGCTTAAAATACTGCTCAGCGAGTGCATCTCGGTTTGAATAGGAGTTTCAGCAACAAAGAACAAAAGTGCCTATATAGTTCAACATTATAAATATCTGTAGAAGTGCTCTCTTAAGCCTTCACAAATTGTTCCATGTCCGTAGCATATGGGATCTGAGGACAGTTTTTGAAATTTGGGCGATTTTTATTTTTTGAAGTTCAAATGTAGTAAATTTTAATCCCTGTTCTTAGAGGGGATTTGCTGGAGAAAGCTTTCATCAACACCTTGCTTATCCAGTAACTGCAAAAATGTATTTGCATGGATTTAAGCTGTCTTGCTCAGATCTATATAAGTACTCTTGTATATGCTTTTTACATAATGACAGCCAATTTGGTGGCCTGTACAAATTTACTGGCACCAACTGTCTCTGACGCAGAAGCCCTTCCTTTCATTGTGAAGGAGAAATCAACCATGGAACACTTTCAGATTTGTCTTTTGCTTATTTTCAGTGAGGACAGATTTAAATTCTTTCATCATCTGGGAAGAGCCCAGATTTTTAATTAAGCAGCCAGATACAGTAGACATCCAAGTATAAGGAAATCTCTAAAATTCAGTAATATTTATTATTTTCATGAATTCTCCAGGTATCTAGTAGCGTTCTCCTGAATCTAAGTTGATACTAGGAAAACCCAAATTCTGAAACTAAATTGAAATTTAGTATTAAATTTAGCTTTATTAGTACCACTTGTCAGATTGTCAGTATACATATATGCAAGTGTCTGCTTCCATTGTACTTCTTCACAACATCAGGTTCACTTAAAAGGGTGCTACAAATAAATACATCTTAGAAATTCACATATGATGGATTGTACATACTTGTAGTGCTCTACAAGCACATCCAGTCTTAAGTCTTCCCAGTAAAAATGTACTTACTGTTGTCGTAAAATAAATTCTGAGGGGCATTTCCTAAGTCATTTTGCCCCAGAGTCACTGGGGATTCTTGTCTTTATCCTTCTTTTTAAAGTCTGGTGAAGGACAGATAAGAACTGTCATTTTTATCTTTTTATTTTTTATTTTGTCTTTTTCTCTCTCTCTCTCTCTTTTTTTTTTTTTTTTTAATCCACAATTTCATTTCTAAGTAGAAGTGTTCAAACTTGTTGCGAGTATGAGAAGAAGCAAATGGACCATCATTTGTGTGACTTTGGTTTGTCTTTTGCCAAGCCAAGGAGTTAAGAAATTATCTTCACATGTGGCTTTTTCTTTTTAATATGTGTTTGAAAATATAGTGTGGCAGCATTTTATTGTCTCCCATTTCTCTTTCTTTCCTGCTGCTTGACAGTAAACCACAAGCTGCTGGTGAGAACTGCAGCATCTAAAACGCCAACAGTTCTCTGGTTTGTGTAACACAGCCATGTCCCAGTTCAGCTTTCCTTCCTCATTTCTTCTCTCAGCTTTTATCTTTGCAGTGAATTTTGCATTTCTGGACTGTTTGATTAACTGACAGTTCTAGTTTATTTAACAGCCAATTACTAATGAGTGGTTTATTAACTTAATTTACATTCCTTAAGAAAGCAAGTGGTAAATATTGAGGTATGTGAAGCAGCAGGGCTGTAAGATGTCAGAAGTTCCTTTCTGTCCTCAGCAGGACGTGACTCTTGCTGTCTGCTGCAGAAATACAGGGGCAGCAAAGCATCGCTGTCTCAAACCTGTCTTCCCCCCCCCCCCCCCCCCGAAGCGCATGCCTGTTTGCATTTAAAATGATGCTTCTCTTATGATGCGCTAAAGTGCGTCGTAAAAGTATACAACCTCTTAAAATCATTTCCACTGATGAGTTATTTTAAAATCTTTTTAAACATAAGCATGTTCCCGATGACGATGCTGAAAAGGTTCTGGGTGTTGCCTGCAGGGGCAGCGCTCGCCGGCTCACTGCGGTGGGCTCCTCTGCTCTGCTCTGCTCTACCTGTGGCTCCTTGCATCGCTTTGGAGATGACTCTGAGGCTAATAGATTCCACTGCTAGACCATGCATTTTTTTTTCTTTTCCCTTTTAACTGCCGTTGAATAAGATTACACACTATCCACTTATATAGCCGGTATTAAAGCTATCTGGTGAATTGAAAAGCCACCTGAGTGTTCTTTAGCTAGAATAGCTTGAGGCTCTATATTTTTTAATGTTGAAAGCTCTAATGATGTACTGGATGATAAGTTTCTCGGCAGAAAAAAAACCCTCACTGTGCATGGGGGAAGGTCAGGTCAGTGACAGAGACTGAACTTCCAAATTGCTTTTTGTGCACGAGGAGTTGTGAGAAGGGGATTTCAGAGTGTCGGAGCAGAAATTTGGTCTGCTTTTGAAGTGAGCTGCTGAGTCATCACAGGGAGCTGTGTTACTAAGCAGTGCCTTAATTTCCTTAAAACTACATGGGACAACACTGAAAATTTATTTCCAAAGTAGACCTAAAATATAAAATGGGTTTGTAGCCCTCAGGTAGCAGAAAAGAGGGAGGAATGGGTCTCTTGCAGGGGGCTTGCCCACCGATAGCAGTTGCTGCACTAACGGCCTGTAGAAAAAGGGCAAAATCAAGAAGAAAGCTACATGTACCATCCCTTTCCCAGTCTGTGGAGCAGAGCTGGTGCAAGACAACCTGGAGAGTCTGGCACCGTGCAACCATCAGGCTGGGCTGCCTCTGCCTGGGCTTGGTGCTGTTCCTTCAGCAGCAGCGGCTTTGGTCGGCAGCAGTGCTGGCTGACTGCACGTCAGCTGTAGTCAGGCCCCCGTCTCTCGTTATGCCCAGGGATAAATCCTAAAAACCCTCTACAAGATTTTAGAAGCTTTTCAACCTGTATTTTAGCCTGTTTTATCTAATAAAATATAGAAAGCTCTTCTTTGCTGGAGTATCTACACACAAAAGGGTATAAGTCATCTTGTGGATAGAGTTGAGTTCTCCATTAATCTTTCCCTAGGGCTAAAGCTAACAGCTCTTGCAGTCTGTGTGAAGTCTTTACAAAGGGGGAAAAAAAGCTGTTACAAACGTGGCTGTTATTTGTTTAAACATTTGGAAACATTTATAGTGTGATGCTAGCTGTTCTTTTTACCCTTGCGCCTATTCTTTTGTTTGTATATATTTCAATGAATCCTTTAAGACTTGTCAGGCAAGAAGAGTTTGGCTTGTTTAGCTAAGTAAAACTAAGACTGTGAAGGAGTATGATTGTTGCCTATAAATACTTTAGGACATAAAAATCGCAGAGGGAAAAAAGAGAGATTTGAGCCAAAGGACAGCTTTGGCAGAGGAACAAATGGGGTACATTGGTCATGAATATGTTTAAGCTGGAAATTAGGAGTGTTTCTAACAGATTGAACAGGGTTGTAGGAAACCTTCCATCCAAGAAAGCGAAGTTAGAAGTGCTCGGTGTGCTCAGCAATGGGATCACGGGGTGGGACGTCAGCGAGGGAGCAAGGCTTTCTAGCCCTCTGCCCCCCACACAGCTAGCAGGAAGCTTGTATGCATAAAACATCTCCTTGCCAAAGTTTCGCATAATGTACTTTTCTGTTTTCTCTTTTAGAAGTCTGTTTCTGTAAGATGATGTGTCTGCTTAACTTAGGAATGTGTTTTCTTTCTCTTCAAACCGACCAGCAAGTTCCTGACGTTACGCACATTTTGAACTGCTTGCAGAACTGCAAGCTTGACTGTATGAAATATATCTTGTAGGTTAATTATCTTCATCTTTGGGGAACTTGAGTTTTTAAAGTTAAATGCATCAGTAGTCCTGTTGTAACACGTATGGTGCATCACATGGGCCCAGGAGGGGTGGATCAAAAAGCAAGGAGTGGAGGGTTTCAGACACTTGACTGCTTTATGGCATGGGTGACTCAGCCAAGATGAATTTAGGCAAGGCTTTCTCAACAGTTGCTGATGAAATCTTTGGCAACTGCTGCTATTCACCATATCCCCCCTCACACACCATGTATTTAATCTGTGATCTACTTGCTGTATTTTGTTGTTATTGTTTTCTTTTATTCACTTTTTGTTTGTTTATTTGTTTACTTGCAGTGGAAATTAATCATTTTTGATCTGATGTGGGCAAAGCTTAGTCACATTGACAGGAGTATATTGAGTCAATAAATATAAGTGACCTAGATCATTCGCTTGTTTTGCTAGTACTGTGTTTTGTAAACCTTTTCCATATCTGGTGTTTTATTCATATGTTACCATTCCTGATGTCTGGATCAAGACAAAGGTTGTATATATAAGAATCCACTTGCTGAGATTGATTCAAACAACTAGGCTGCTTTTGCTGTAAATCTGACCCACAAAACTAAGTTTATATGTTGTTGCTTATTTACTATTTTCAGTCTAGGGTCCAGTTTCTCAAGGGTTTGAAGATAAGAAATAATACCTGCATGTCTGGGAATTCTTAAGATATCTGCGGGCACTGACAAGTCATTAACTCTTCAAATACCAACTCCATGTCATTAGATTGCTAATTATTTTATACAAAATACTCCATCTGGAGTTTTAATATTATATGTCAAACTAAACAAATGTGATCAAGGCAGGAAAATCTGTTATTTTTCTTTGTCTAGAGATCTAAGCAGAGACCTGTACTGTACACAGTGGTGTACAGCAACATTTCCCTTTTCTTGAAAATTTATACCATCCTTGCTAGAAAAGAAGCGAGAACATGAAATGGTAACAGTTGTTATCTTAACACTTCTTCATTGCATAACCTGTTAATAGACAGTCGAATAAGTAGGGAACAAATAAACTGTGGTTTAAAGTAGAGTTTTATGATTGGTAATACCCTTTTCTTTTTTTTATTGTTTGTGTAATGATTCTCTCCTGGGCTGACAGGTGGTTGTCAGCGTTTGCTAGTCTGTTGATCAGGCTCTAGGTCATGTTGTGCATCTTGTACTTCAAAGGGGAAGGGAAATTAATCTGTTATTGATCGGGATCCAATTCCTGTTGTGCATCTTGTACTGAAAAGAGGAATTAATTCCTTAAAGAAAAAGTTAATTCTATTCCATTGGATAGTTTGTATTTTTAAGGTCTTTTTCCCCTTGAGCAATCTCTGAGGTGCCATGACTGTTATTTCTCCTTCTTCATCATATTCCATGTTACATAGGCTGACCGTACATCCTTGATGCCATAATGTTGAACTACTTATATGTAATATTTTTGCTATTTGTATTAGACTCTTTTCTCCTATTCTGTTTTTTTTTTTTTCTAATAAAATAACCATAATTTTGTAAATGAAGCTCATAGTAAATGAGAAGGCACTAATGCATACAATGCAAGTCTGAAAGTCTGTAGGAAATTTATAGCAAGTTTTGTTTTTTTTTCCTTCCAGGTTAATTTGTAATTGTTTTTAAAGTTCTGCTGAAGTACTTAATTTCTCCAGTAGCTGGAGGGTGTACTAGTATACTGGTGATCTTTTCTGCAAAGTATTTTCTCCCTTCGACGAATTTCCTAACATAAAGAAGGAAATCCATTTTTGGACACTGATTCCAGTGAAATTCCTTCTTCACTGACAAGAGGACACTGAGAAGTAATTGCAGTAGTAACTAAGACTGATAGTAGGAATGACTAGCAGTTGACATCATGCTCCAGGCTCTGCCCCATGCCATGTAAATGAGGGTGTTTCTTTAGGCAATTCTCTCTCCTCTCGCTCATGATAACCTCGTTTGTGTTAAGTGTCATCAACAGGTTGGGACCTATAAGCAATTTAATCTCAGCCTCAAAAATAAGACTTGCCATTTTTTCTCAGGTCTGAGCTCAAGCTATTACTTCTTTTCAAGAGATAAACGCTTTCTCTCACCTTTTATTAAGGCTGGTTGGCACAGTATCTCTCTGAGAAAAATTTGAGCATCCATGAAGTAATGCTCTTAATATTCTGCACTGCAAACACAGATGTAGATAAACTTTGTGTGCCATAATGTAAGACCTGGGAAAGGAGCTGATGTTTATACATTTTTGAAGGGGAAAGCACATTTTGTATCTTCAGTCATATGGCCCGAGTAAGATTTCATCTCTGTTGGGAAAATTAAGCACCCAAGTGGCTTTGACAAAGTCTGGGGTATTTATAAATTGTAAATCGTAATATTTAAAGTTCCTTGAGCCTTATATGTTAATGTATATAGGGAGATAAAAATGCTGATTATGACTTTCCTGAGATGATAGGGGAGTCTACATAATTATCATACTTAAATAACAGAAATTAAAAATTTTACAGCACACAGGTATTAAATATATATATATATATATATATGTTTCAGACCACCTGGGACAGCTTTCATTCCTGGTCAGATGGAAGGGAAAAAGGGGAAGTTCAGTGTGATTCAGGATCAGAGTTGTGCAGTCATACGCAGCCACTGGTGATAAAAAGAAATAGACCGTGCAAGAGGTGTTTGCCCTTTTTTCTCTTCCCTCAATATATCTGCTTGGTGCAGAACTGCCATATGTTCTGCACAGTCTTGAGGGAGTTTATGGTCCAAGGGACACGAAGACCCCAGATCTTCCCTTTCTGTTTTCACTTTCCTTTGTCTCTCTTCTTGTTTTTGTTTAATATGGAAAAATAATGTTGGTGCTAGTTTACATTAATATTTTGGGCTGTAAATGGCAGCATTTCAGGAACTGCTTCATGAGCAGCTGGTTGTGGGAACACTGAAATGGCTCCGAGGTAAGTTCCTCCATGCCTCGAGCCTCAGAGATTGGTTAGGGCCAGTCCCAAAAGCATTTTGGTTCTTGGGCCCTGAGAGATAGCAGTAATAACTCAGGCAGTCTGATGAGTT
The DNA here is from genome assembly GCF_963932015.1 of Anas acuta. Classification (NCBI taxonomy): domain Eukaryota; kingdom Metazoa; phylum Chordata; class Aves; order Anseriformes; family Anatidae; genus Anas; species Anas acuta. The sequence goes on from NC_088993.1 coordinate 14,271,220, forward strand.
TAGAAGCAAAGGAAAGACTGGAAGTACTGTGAGTGCGGGAGCTGAAATAGATGCAGTGTGAAATAAAGCAAAGAGCCCTTTCTTGGAGAAAGCTCCGTATCTGGATTAGGACTTGCCTGTAGCACTCCTTCTGTCCAGTCTTTTCTTCAGGACTAGAATCAGATTAGAAGCACATCCCTTAAGTGATCTTCAGTGCCTTTCCTCCTCATCTCTGCAGCTTCCTACAAGTTCCCACAGACTCGTTATGTCTAACAGTTAGGCATCCCTTGGCTGCAATTCTGGGGTCAGTGTCTTTCCCTAATGTTGCTCTGCTTTCTTAGCAGAGTAAAGGGGCTCAGAAAGCAGATAGAAAGGAAAAATCTTTTCTTTCAGAAAAAAAAAATGGAATTTGGGTGGGAATGGTGGTCCCCTGACAGCAGATTCATCTTATTATAACTATGTCCTTGTATTGTTCTCACATTTCAGTGTCTTTAATAAATATTTCCTACTAATGGATATGAAACTGAGAGATTGAAGCTCAATCATTAAAATAAAGGATTCATGAGAAATTGAGCAGCCTTTTAATAATGTGAACTATCTATTGGGGACCGTGGGATTGAGGGAAGGGAAATAACCAGTGATGAAGGCAGAGAAGTTGCCTGAGTAAAGGGAGGCAGAGGAAGAGGAGATAAAAAGGTAGGCAGAAACAGCAGAGGCAAGGACCTAGAAAACAGAGAACAAAGAGTCTGATGAAGTAAAAATAAATAAATAAATAAATAAATAAATAAATAAAGGAGTATTGAAGAAAAGAAAAAATGCAATTGTTTTCTACAAAGGATTCTCAAAGAAAATACCTGTTTACTAACAGTGACATTCTGCATTGCAATTTAGTGCAGCACCAGTCAAGTAAAATCACGTCAGTGCTGTACATTGGAAGTAGGAGAGGGATGGAGTGGCTTATTGACAGGAAGGATAAGAAACGTAGAAGGCTGGGTAGTTTTTCATTATCTGATTGTTTGAAATAGCTCTCTACCTTCCACAGCCAGGCTGAAGTCTGATTTGCTGCATCACATCGTGGAAACCAAATCACAGTGCTACTCCTTATCTAGATTAGGAGCCTGGCTGCTCTAATATCCAGCCTGTGGATTTCTTACAAGGAGTGAGGTTCTGAAAGGATGGGGTGGACACACAGATTCCAAGTTTCAGCCCTATTGAGATTTTTACTGTAAAGTAAGACTAAATTCCTCCTTTGATATTTTGACCAGCCACAAAACAAAGCTGTAAGCTCCACGAGGAGCCGTGGGAATGTCCTTGTTGAGTTTTATTTAGCAGGACTGGGCTGGACTGAATTACAGCAGGTGGTTTCTTTGTGCCACAAAGGGAAACATAAACAGCCTTTGAATATGAAACAGGAATACGTATGCTGTCTAGGTAGTGTTTAGATATTACTTGGAAACGTTGTTCTATATTCGTGCTCATTATATCTGCAGCTGACCTTTTTAGGATTTTACTTAGAATCCAAGTGATAGCAGTTTTGGTGAGCTCTCAGTGTAACATCTTTATTAGTTCACCCACTCAAAATCCTTATCAAAAGACTGCTTTTAATATATTTGTTTCAGGGATGGTATGAAAAGAAAACAAAAAATAATAAATAAATGCACATACCTTGCTTAGATTCTTGTTATGGTTAGCAATTAAGTCAAAGAAACCTCATGTTTTCCTGGTTGCAGGCAGAGGAAAGTTCTCTTATTTCCCCTGCTTATCTGCTCACTGCACAAAGAGCCTTTCCCATGTGGCGAACTCTTAGAGGTTACAACAAAGCTGGCTTCTGTTCTTTGGTTGTTTTTAGTGTGGTTGAGCCATTCTTAAGGGAGCTGATAAGCTGAACAAGTGGTTTTCCTCTTTTCCAGATGGAGATAAGAGGTGATCATTGCCAAATTAGTAACTTGTTTGTTGATCTTTTAGCATTTACTGTTGTAAGCCTTCATCTTGTGCAGAAATAGCGGTGAACAGTAATGCTGAGGTTTCTTCTCATCAGTAACAAGTTACTAATCTGATTGGCACTTGGTTTATATTTTTTCATTTGCTATCTGGAAGATTACTGTCATGAGTACTTCTAAGAGCACCACGGAAATCTTCTTAGAGAGTAGATGTGGGACCTGATAACGCCATGTTTCCAGGAATGTTGCTAAACAGACCTAAAATCTACAACAAGCTTGGTTTCTGAGATCCTATGCAAGCTGTAATATGTATGCCATGTCAGGTCAACAGAGCATACATATGGAAAGAAATAAGTATGTGCTTACCCCTTCCTTAAGCACTGTCCTTGAATGCTTGAATTTATGCAGGTGTGCACATGGTATTCCTGAAATTTTAGAACTGTTCTATATGCTTTCATCTCCCTTAGTCAACTATTTGCTACCCATTACAAAAGTGTCAAGAGGTAAAAATTTTGTCATTCAACAGTTCAGAGATCTGCTGACCTCGTGAACTTTGAGCCCTATTACTAAAAATTTTGTCTATCTAATAAGGGAAGTAGAATGTGAAATGGCTTTTGGCATGCAGTTATTGGATAAGCAAAGAATTTTCTATCTATTTGCTATTATTTAGGGCTGTATCTTAAAAGAGGATATCAGGATTCACACCTTGCATTTGCCAGTTTCCCATTCTACTTCACAGTTAATAGGCATGGGTTAGCCTCTCTTGCAGAAACTATTTGATGAATTGGCTTGGGTTTGCATCAGTTTAGTTTTATTTTCATTACTTTTCTCCATAATTTGCTTATTGGATTCCGTGTCTTTAGAAATTTTTATTACTCTCTTATTCAAGCTAAAAAATAGCTAATTTTTCTTTCCCAAATGAGTTGCTTGAAGCAAAGTACCTATGAATACATGGGTATTTTAATTCACTTACTAAACGTATACAGAGAAAATTTACAAGCAGCCTTTTTACCATTTTTTAAGTGTCTGCTGACTGTTGCATAAGCTAAATTATTTACAGTATGATGCCTCACAAAAGAGTAGCAGATTTGGGTTATTTACTTTCCTGATAAGAAAAGGGGATTGAAGTTGCTATGATATGCTGCTTTGTTAATTTTATATTTGTTCCCCAGTGTGTAAAATCTTTTTAAAGGACTAACATGAGTATTGGCAGACTCTTTTGAAATGGTATGGAAGTGCTAAGATTAAACAAAACATGAAACGGTCTTAAAAATAAAAGTCAGCAAGTGTTTGATAAAAATAAAAGTGCTCAACAATAGAAAACCTTTAGGATGCTTAATTTATTTGCTTTCTATTTGAGAATGGCCTCTGCACTCCATCTGGGAGCAGTTCTGGTGAGCTGTGTGTGTTTTGAATGATGCCAAGCTGGGTGTATTGAAACAGTGTGTTTGTACAGTATAATGAAAGCCATCAAAAATGGTCATGCTGAAGATCTCCCTTTAATGAGGAGATTAAAAGGGGGTGCTGAGGCTGAAGAGTGAAATTTGCAGCTGTGTCACTTGACAAGATCCTTTACCTGAAATGTTTCAGTCCTTGCTGTTTGCAGATGTATAGAGTATTCACAAGTATATTTCTTTTCTGCCCATGCAGATGCCGTAGACCTGTCTGACACCATGGCTCCCGTCATTGTAATCCCTCCACAAAATACTAGCGTCGTAGCAGGGAGCAGTGAAATTACCCTGGAATGTGTGGCCAATGCAAGGTACTGTAAAAGCAGTGGGGTTATAAGCAACTAATTTTAATGGCCTGTCCTTTATTGGAAAGGACATAGGAAGTTCTTTTCATTTTTTGTTATTTTAATGACTGAAGCCGCATGCAGCATGTCACTTATTCTTCAAAGTAACCTTACAAATAATCTTATTTGTCCAACATTACTGAATTAAGCATTGATTTTTTTTTGGCAAAATAAGGATATAGAGTGAGTGAGTTTTCTACCTGTTACATGCACAGTAAAGAAAAGAAGTATAGTTGTTCAAGCAGCAAACGTTATCTTAAGGAAATAATTATGTTAAGGTTTAATAATATTTCAGCTGTATTGCATACTGACACGGAAGGTGATACTGTTTAAATTAACAGTCTGTGCTTCCAAGTAAATAAATTAGGGAAGCTCTCCTATGGAGTAATTTCTTACAGATGTTGTTAGTTTACAGTGATTATTGCTCAACTGTTCATAATGCACCGTAACAGGGTTCACAGCATTTGTTCTGTGCATGTGGCTGTTTCCATCTAGTTAGACTTGCACAGCACTGAATTGTGGAGGAAGTGAATAGTTGAGGTCCTCACATGATGGGAGACCAACTGATTTGCTTTATCCTCTGAGGGCAGAGATGTTCTTGATATGGTTAATATTTTCTTGCTAATTGAGTTATAATGAAAGCACTTCCCATGCAGCTGATTCCCATAACAGTATTTACTCCTTTTGCTTAGAGAAATCAAATTATTAGTACTTAACTTCCATTGCCATATCAATTAGGTGTACTTGCATAATGCTACTTGAGTAGTGTGTGGAAGTTACATACATGTTTATTTCTGAGTAGCTAATAGGGGATAAAGCTAGATTAGATATTAGACATTCAGCTAATAGATGAATAGGGCATAAAGGAAGTTTTTATAATCTGTATGTAACTATAGAAAAGATTATTCTGTAAAATGTTTTATCTTTTTTTTTTTTTTTTTTTTTTTTAACCTTGGTAGACCCATTGAGAAACTAAGCATGACTTGGAAGAGAAATGGAATAAAAATAACCAGTGGAATTAGCAGTTTTGGGAGACGACTCACTATCACCAACCCAACCTCTGCTGATGTTGGGATGTACTTCTGTGAAGCGAAATTGAGAGACAGCACAGAGGAACCAGCGAGAGCAAATGCCTTCCTTTCTATAATAGGTAATTCTCAATGCACTGCATTTTTTAGTAAAATAGGCTCTGGACTGAGGTATAGTAGGAAATAAAATTGATATTTTAATATTTCATTGACCTTACATTTGAACCTCTCTTCAGAGAACAAAACAAAAGAGGTGGAAGGGGGTTATCTTCCAAATTAATCCAGCAGTTCTTCCCCATGAATATAAATTCATCAAATAGATACTTCTAAACACTGATCTGATTCTGAATCTCTGTGAAACTATACATTTAATCAGAAGTTGGGGAAACAGTAGTAAAATCCTTATTGTGTAGCTTCCCCATCTCGGCTTTTAGCTGCATTAAACCCTGATTAACTCCTGGCTTGCTTACATCTAGTTCTAATATGTCAAGTGCCAGTATTTCTGAAAGAAGCCTTTTAGGTGCACTTCTGTGCATCGTCTGTTGCAAGTGCCAGTCAGGGGGCCAAGGACATTCCTGAGCAGACAGGCAGGCAGACGTCTTTACTGAGGGAAGAAAAGGGAGAAGAAAATAACATTAAAATGAACGCTACGTGCCTGACCTCCAACTCCAAGAGAAGCTTTGGACTTAAAGGTTTTAAAGGGACATTAGTGCTTTTCAGCCCTTTCTTGATGGAGGGGCTGGCCTTTTTCCACTATCACCTCCCTGCTGGAATTTTGCTGTAGCAGGGGGGTTGTCGTTTGAAAACCTAGCTACCACGTCTGTCATGTTCTGATATTACAGCACAAATGAGCTCACTGGACACTGCACAGAGGTTTGCTTGGTATTTTTAGGATAAAGGAAATGTTTTAGAACAATAAGCCAGAGCTGATTGTGTCAAGTCTAGCTTTTATATAATAGTCCCAGTAGCAACTGCGAATGTCCTGGACAGGGTATTGCTTTGGCAATGATACAGGTCTCAGTGATCAGAATTCATGTACATGAATTTCTGTAGTGCCTTGCAGTGAGAATTCATCACAACAATTCTTTACACTCTTTCAGACTTCAGGAAATACAATTTTAAAAACTCCACTGTATGGTCTGTATTCTACTAAAGTAATTTAAAGTAGTTCATGCTAAATGAGAAAACAGCTCTTCTCTCTACAAAGCTGTGCTCCAGGTTCATCTGTAGCATTGTGTCTCCATTGTATTTATTACCTACTGGATGAAGTTTGGTTCCAGTCTTTTTCTTTATACTTCTTTTCTTAGAATTACCTCACAGCTTTCCTACCCGTTAAGGAGCAGAGACGGATTTCACTGATTTATGGTTTTGGTTTAAACTCTCCTTTATTCATAAGATTTTATTTAACTAGTTTAATTTTGCTGCTGTGGTGGCAGATCCAGCCTAATACAATACATAAAGCAGCCTCTCAGTTAAGGTAAAAGATTCTTAAATACAGTTACAATAAAACTGAGAAGCGATCATTGGGAAATGATATTAAAATAGCATTGCTGCCTTTATTTAGTAGCTTATCTCTTCTCTTATTTTTAGATGTTTTATTTATTTCTTATCCAGTTTTAGGGGGCTGTCAGGGAATGAAGTTATGAAAAGGCCTGTAGATAAGAACAAGCAGATGAAAGAAAGCAGAAACAAATTGGTTACCCATTACTTTTATTTCCTTCTGATGGAACAAGACACTTCAGTTGCAGGTGTTTACTCAATGTGTCAGCAAAGCCTGATAGATTTATTTATAAGTTTCTCGAGCTGCAGGATGGATCTAATTCAAAACAGGAAGCCAAATCATAGGATTAATAGTTAATGGCATAACTTATATTCAGCCTTAGAATTCTTGAATGGATTCAGGCATTGTTTAATTAGTCAAGGAATGGGTTCTAGGAGAAAGTACAGATGAGAATCAAACCTAAGGATTTTTTGTAGTGTGTCCCTTGTAGTCTGTTGGAGTAGTACTCACAGAGATTCAAGTATGCTTGTCTATTTGCATGCATAAAATACTTACAGTGTGTACATGTTGATAGTGACCTGATAATGAGCTGTTCTCTGCAGAATAATACAGCATGGACTAAATAAGGGTCTTGACTAACAGAAAAATGAATTTGTGTTAATAGAAGAGGTTTGTTTTCAAAATGATTTGGGTAAATCAAATAGAGACACTCAATAGTATGGTAATAGGAGCTTTTGTGGATTGATAGAAAAAAATATTGCTATTAACAGGTGGAAAAGAGGTAGTAATAAAAAGATGCATCAAAGCTATCACAGATATTGAGTTAATCATGGATTTTGTTATTTATTTTACAAATATATCAGTCCTTGACTTTCCTAACTAAAGGAAATAACATAATTTGAGTGTGTACCCAGATGGTGACAAGAGCTTTATTAAAAGGCAGTGGAACTTAGTACAAAGGCATGCACTCAGTTCAAATTATTATTTGTGACCTACAGTATTACTTCTGAGAGTACATCTTAGTTTTTTAAATTAAAATCACACTAGCATTTGAAAAATTCTGAATATCTAATGCAGTAGAATAATACTGCATGAGCAAGAAGAATATCCTGTAGTCTTGTGCTGCACTGCAATTTTCTTCTGGATGTGGCAGAAAGCTTTCTGACATCTTCATATTGTTCCAGCAAAGATAAACTGAGGTGGTTCCAAACTCTGGTTTTATTAGCTGCAGTTGTTATAAATTTTTAAAGGGTAGCATGTTCCTTAGTTGGCAGAGTAACAGTTTGGGGAAGATTTGTTGCAGATTAGATAAGAGCACATTTGTTTTATCACTAACAGTTTGAAGATTAAGTAATTTAAGGAGTCCTCTCATGAGCAAACCAATTTGGAGACTGAACGAATTTTAAATTCTTTTGCTCTGGTTCTGCAAGTTCTGTTAGCGACAAATTGCAATCATCATTTTTTAAGTGATTGTTCTTTGGGAAATTATGAATTTTAGGAGCTTAAGAGAAAAAGAAATGAATCCCTTCCACTACATGAAAACTATACTGTTCTTTAAGTCAGATGCAGTCAGAAAGTAAAATCAAAATAAAATGAGGAAGAAAACAAGGAGAAGGAATGGCTTTGTATGATGAAGCATTGCCCAGAACTGAGTGTTGAAGCCCTGTTGGCCTATCCAAAGGACTGTTGGAATGAAGTGGAATCACAGTTAAGCATTTTCCTTCTTTTTGGAGCAGTTTTGTGCCCAAAAGACCTGTATTAGTAGATGTGTTATTCTCATCTTGGTGTTTTCAAGAGAGAACTTTGTATCTCAGCTGGGTATATGACTTTCTGAAAATAGGACGACAGGGGAGTGTAATAGGTGTCTCTCTTTTTTAAAGGCTACCCTGGTTTTCATCAAATGGGAAGGATGCTGCTTCACAGGGCTCTGGGATTCAGGAATACAGCTGAAATGTTATAATGTTAGCATGGAGAGCCCACCTGGCTGGACTATGAGAGGAACCGTGGGGGTATTCCTCCTTCGCTGTACTTCTCCAGGAGCAAGCCTGGAGATGCAGAAGGGCCTTCTTTGTGCCTTGCTCTTGTTTGTGAATTTGAACTGAGCTTGCAACCTTGGCTGCTAGCCACCTCAAAACTTTGTGCTCAGTTCTCTGGACCCAATAGCTCTTGTGGTTCTTGTTTGGAAACTTAAAAACACTTCAAACCATGTCTTGAAAGCAGAGTGAAGAATTTTTCCATGATGTTTGTGCTCATATGTTGTGCTTAAGAAAAGGCCACAATGGTTGTGCTCCTGTATGGCACATAAAAAAAAAAAAAAAAAAGAGTTTTCAGGAAAACTTAAAATATAAAGTCTCTTTGGACACGTCTAAACTTGAGTTGTCAATTTTTTGGTGTGGTGCACCACAGAGGTCTCCCTGCATGTTGGGCCCAAATGCCCATGGAGTCTATCCCACAAGGGGACTTTTTGGAACTTCAGTTCTGGCTGTGACCTTCATGAGAAATTCCCCTTTCTGTCAGTTCTGCAGACAGGAGGTGTGTTTCCTGGGCTGTTACGAGATTTTTCAATGCACAGACCGCAGCTAACAGTAGGGGAGTTAGTCATACCCCGTAGATCCCCAGATGTAATAATTGTATCTGTTTTTTAAAATAGTTGCTCTCCTTCAACAGGATTGTTTTCCATGATTGAGAGAATGCAGTGCAGAAAGCAAGAAACAAGGAGTACCTTTTTATCTGTTTCTGTTTTAACGTGATATTTGTGCAAAGAAAAATTCTCCTTCAAGGAATCTGCTACACCTGCATATATAACGTGGCTCATCTCCCAGCACAGGCAGTCTGATGTGCTGTCTGGAGTTAGGGACCTGGTAACCTACGAGCGGCTCTCAAGTTCGCAGTTCCACTTTCTTTATAGGATATTCCCCAAATAAATTAGTTTATGCTAATGTTAGAGAAAGGCTTCCATGTTTAGGGCTCAATTTTCTCCTTAAATATTCAGGCCTGAATTTGAGTGATGCAGGAATTTCAGCTTTGGAGGAGCCCCTGGGGCTTTCTCTGTTCTTTCTGACTTTCATGTATGTATCTAGGATTAGGTCACACATCTCCAATGCAGCTTGAAGGGTATGTAATGGATGCTGACTGCTATCTTTTGAATGTTAAAATCAGTGACCATGTAACTCTGCGTGGGGAAGTTAGAACAGTATCAAATTTTGCAGGCTCCCAGGGGCTTTGCAAAGCGGCTATCTTTTCAATGATTTCTGTAGTGCAAAAAAAAACCTGAAACCTTCGACAACTATTAAAAGCATGCATTTATATTCAAATATTCTTTTTCCCCTTTGCTTGTTCTTGACCTTTTAGTTAAAATCACTCAAACACCAAAACAGTATCCAAACAATATAGTATCCATTTCATCGTCTAATATGAGATGTGACCCCCTCTCATTGCATAGGGTGCTGCAGTGCCAGCAGGGTGAACTCCTTGTAATAGGTCCTTCCCTGTTCTAACTACTGTGATTCTATAATTTAAATCAAATGTTTGACCTGGTACCAACAGATGACTGTCGCTCCTAGAAGCTGCTGTGTCTGGGGGCTTGTGTCTGGCATGTTATATAGTTTGGAAGACATTCTAATTTCACCACACACATTAAATTTCATCACATGATTATTGTCTACAACAATAAATGTTCAAATTTGCGCAGTGTGATTCAAACCAAGCCTTATAAATATGTAATAGAGTCATATATACAGACAACCAGAATACCCCTTCAGAATGCCATCTGACCCCTACAAATACTGCAGCATTTTTATGGCCTCTTTCTGACAGTTTTTCACCAGCTGGTGTGTAGCACCCAAATTCAGATCCCAGGAATTTTTCACTAGCAATTTATGCTGGGCCTACAGGCCTTTAGGCACACACCTGATGTGCAGATCATGTATCAGACACTTCTAAAATGTGGGGAGCCTAGATCTCAGTGGTCCATGACGTGTAACTACAGCTGTTTTGCCTTAATTTCATCTACACCTGGGTTCTGTTGAAGCCATAGACCCTTGCTACCCAGCAGAGTAAGCAAGCACACTGGAGCTTGCAAAGGACCTTTTGAGCATTTGTGTTGCTAACATGAGGGACACAGCTTGTGGAAAAGTAGCCCTGCTTGCATGGCAATCACTGCTTCATTTCACACATAGCCCTAAGAGTATGCCCCCAGCAGTACTGCTGGGATTCTTTCGTGCCTTAAATCACCAAGACCAATTTTCCATGTCTATTAGACTTGGGATGCAACAGCACTATTGTCCACAAGGTATTCTAGATCTCTCAGAATTCCCTTACAGTTTGGTCTTGTCTTGGCATCCAGGCTTGTCTTTAATTCCAGGCAGCAGAGGCAGGTAGTTACCAATCAGTATATTGTGGAACTGCTTCTGGAAGTGTTTCTGTATCTGCACTTATCTCACAAGAATAACATCTGAGAGCTCTGCATGCAGTTGTTGCCTCAGCCTCTCTACCCCTCATATGCCAATTGCAGCATTTAGCAGAGCTTCCAGCTGCTGGAGTGGCTGTGAGAATTGAGCTCAGCAGGCTTTAGGGTAAGGGAAAAAGTGGGTCTGGTCTTGATGAAGACTGGAAGTCATATCTGTTGGCATACCTACACCCTGAAAGTCCTCTGGGAACTGTTTGTGGCCTTTTGATTGCATCTTTCTGCTACTCCTGCTCTTTTTCTGTCTTGTCTGCTTCTTTCTGCTGCTTTCAAAAAAGCCAACGTGAATCTTCCTTTTATAACATCACAGTCCTATTTGCTAAGTGACAGTTGTCAGTGACTTCAAGTTCCTTGTCAGGCAATTCATTGCTTGATAAGCTCACGTAAGCATCTCTTAATATAGTAAATTTCTTTGAGGTAACATAACAGCCTGTATGGGATTTAAAGGAAGGAGCACAGACTGTAGGATAAGGTTTTGGGGGAGGCACTGGGAAAACACTCTGTATAAATATGCCAAGTGTAACTGCAGGAACTGTGCAACAGGAGTTCATAAGAAGTGGTCTTGGCGCTAATGGCATCTTTGAGGTCACATTAAATGCTTTGCAGGTGGACTGCGGGCCCATGCTGAAGATAAATCTTCAGATTTATCACTGGTGTGTGAATATGTTGCTGATCTAGGAGAACGTTTGAGAGCTGGCAGCCGAAGGTTGCCAAGTTAAAACTTGGCCTGTTAAGGTCAGAGTGCCTTATAAAAAGGGAGGGTGCAAGAGGTATACTCCGTGACTTCCCTGAAAGGAGGAAAATATGCTTGAACCTCACTGACTGAAGAGAAATTTGTAGAAGAAGCCCAGAGTTAGAAGCGAATGTCTAGGTAGGGGCGTGTGTGTCTTGGTGCTGTCTTACTCCTTTGGATGGTGGTTTGGCCACCTTTTCCCTCTGTCTCTCCTCTCAATCAAATTAAATTGACACAGAAGGAAAGACTCATATTTTGTTTTAACAAAGATGGACAAATGGATGTGGATCTGTGTGTCCAGACATATAGATAAGTAATGAGACTAAGCTAAAAACTCAGAAGTCGAAAAGTTAAAATTCTGCAAAGCAGAGCAGAAACTTCAGACAAAGCTTGGTGGATGGCAGTGAGATGGGAGAGCATATTCATAATTAAACATGGACATAGTCGTATTGTAGAGGACTTGGCAACTTTGATGATCAAACATGTCAAGCGCTGTGTGCCGTCAGAGAATTTCAATTAAATGTTCAGCTTTTCAATTTGTTGTTTAGATTAATGCATGAGATCATATGCAATAAATCACAACTTATGCATGTTTATTAATAGCGTTATATTTAGGCAGCGAGGATCAATAATGTTAACACATGTATATTATTAGAATATAATAAATCATGTAGCTTGTTTTATTGGTTTTGCTGGGTAAATGAATATTCCAAGCTATTTTGCAACCTCACCTTCCCCTCAGCGCAGGATTTTGAAGACTAATATTGATTGACTTTATTTGGAATTAATACAGAGTGGTAATATCCATTGGTGCCCAAATGAAGCCCCAGTTCTGTACACTCAAGCAAATATTTTATTGTAGTTAGCGGGAAGGACTGCTGGGGGGGAGGGCTCTGCAATCCAGTCCTGGTGCTTAGTGATGTGTGCCTGCTGGCGTTTCACTCTGTGAGATGATGATGGCAACACTTGCTATACTATAGGTGGTGGCAGGAGATACAGCAGATATTTGTGGAGTAAAATAATATGACTTTATTTTCATTTATGAACATACCAACATCCTATCAATAATACAAACTGCACATCCAGTTTTAACATACAGTTGGGGAAGAGATTTGAGAGATCAGCTAAGATGACCTTGTGGCTTGCTACATTTTTTCAGACATCCTTGAATTCTTTGAAATGAAAATACAAGTAACTTGTTCATACAAGCTACTTATTTTATCTTTTCTGTGTTTTCTAAAACTTAGCACTGAGTTTGTGTATGCTACAATAGAATTCTAGTTATAATCAAATAAAATGCTTCTAAAAACAGTATTCGAATGATAATTGCATTGAACAGACTATGACAGTTTTTAGTTACCATGATAATTACTGCAACCTTAATGCCTGTGGGACTTTGACATGATGCTCCTCAATTTTATGCTGCATAGAAAAGAAAGTAACATGACAGAATACTGTAGTTTCTGGAATCTTGTCTTTGTTTAATTAAACGTCTAATATCTTTTCTTTAGTCCTAACGATAAAGTGTGGCTTTTTATGATTATTACTATAACTTCAATTAAAGCATTAAATCTGTTTGCTTTCAAGAAATAAAACAGTTGAGAAGAATTTTTTTAATTATACTGCATTTATCCTCTGATGTTAGCTTTCTGACATACTATGGCACTTTATTTGACATGCTTCATGCCTTCATGAGGTTGGATTCAGTTTAGATACTGAAGCAAACTATCCTATAAAATGCTAAGTTGTAAATATAAACCTTTATAAACCTCTCGGGAGGGCCTTTCTGAATGAAGAATTAAAATGTTCCACGATTCAGACCTATAAAATGAAAAGTAGCCCATGCTCTGAGTATTAATTTGCAGTGCAAAATGCTAAATCTTACTGAACATTGACTCAAGTCTTTTGAATTCATACTCAGCAAAGCAAAAATTTGTTGGCTTTTTTATGATGCTTTTACTACCAAAAAAAAAAAAAAAAAGCCTCCAAGTAGAGACAAACTTAGACAAGCTAGACAGTTCATAATACAGCACATTAAATACAATGTCTATGGAGACATCATATGAATGTCTTTAATCAATACCTATTTTTCATTTTGCTGTGGGTTTCTTTGTTTACTTCTCTTTGTTTTCTCTGTTTTGAAGAACCACCATATTTTACTGCTGAACCTGAGAGCGTGATTTTGGCTGAAGTGGAGAAAGATGTGGACATCTTGTGCCAAGCGATGGGTGAGTGTGCAGAAGTATTGTACCTCGGATGACAGGTAGATGGATATCCTGTTCCAAAGAATGCATCTTTTGTCAGCTTTTAATGTCTTGAGGTCTGTGCGTTATTGCTAACTCTGCCAGATCCAGGTACAAAGGGGGGGGGGGGGGCATTTGCCTTTGGAAAATCTGCCATAAATTGCTTCATAGCAAACATTAGTGTATTGAGCCAATAAATTAGCTGAGGTAAGACTATGGTTTCAGAACCCATGATTTGAAATGCAAACAGTCAATATTTTCAACAATTCAAATGCCCTCTTTTCTAAAAAATTACGGAACTTCTATATCTGCTGTCAGTAGCTCTGACTTTTAAGTGTAGTTAATAGTTTTCCTTCAGAACACTCTTACAGGCAGGTTTTAATTGACAGGTGTCTTAATTGCATAAAAGCCTTCAGATGTTTAGAATTCCACCCAAGATAAACTGCTGTTTAAGATTTATTTCAAGAGAAATGGATACACATCCTATTTTAGCACTCCAGAAAGACAGGAGACGTCATAGTGTTGTGATTAGAGAAGGTTTGACTCTGTCACGGAATTACTGCATGACTTTGGCAAGCTGCTTAACTTTTTGATGTCTCAGTTTCCCTGACACTAAGTTTAACAGGCAGTACACATAAAAATGCCTTGAGATCCTTAGGTAAAACGTATGGCTTATTTGGATGGGTTCATTCTTCAGATCAGAGCCAATACAGGTATTCTTTCTTTCACATTGATTTTATTTGCATCATGATTTCAGTACTTTTTGCTTCATGTAGGGAAGAGTCAACGGTGCTTTTCTAGAGAGAAGCTTAGCAAACATGTTAGCACAATCAGCAAGCGTGTGTGAGGATGCTGTGGTTGATTTGGAATTTCAAAAGCCTTTGATGAGGTCTCTTACCAAAGGCTCTTGTAGAAACGAAGCTATCAGGTTATAAGAGACAAGGTCTTGTTGTGAATTAATAGCTTTTTAAAGAGAACAAATCCTCAGTTCTCAAAGCTGGGACCTGCTGTCAGTGGAGTTCCCCAGGAGTCTGTGATGTGGAGTGTACTTGTAAATGCCCTGGAAAAGAGGATGAATGGTAAGGTGATAATATTTGCTGATTATATAAAATTATTCAAGATAATCAAGATTAAAAATAACCACTGAAGAGTCAGAGGGTTTTGATGATTTGAACTGACTGGACAGTAAACTGGCACATGAAATTATTGACAGAGATGAAATTACCTATTACTTTGCAGAAAAGCCATGTCTTCTGAAAACCTCAGTTCCATGCCAAGCAGTGGTTCAAAATGCTAGGTAGTGGGTAGAAAGGAATAGAATAAATAAAAGAATGCCACTGTATAAATGCTTGACACCCCCATCTCAAAACCTTTCACTATTCTAATTGTTCTACCATAGAAAGGGATATAGGAAAACTAGAAAATGTACCAAAAAGTAGGATTTATTATAATTAGAGGTCTACCATGATTTTTGAATACTGAAAAATTAAACTGAGTGGAACACTTTGTGAAAGAGATGACCCAAGGGCTGTTGCCATGTAGAAAGGTGAATAGATGATTCTGTATTGCTTAGTGCAAGAAGCAGAAGAGGCACCAAAATAAGTTTTCAGGTAGGAATTGTAAAGAAACAAAGGTAGTACTTTTTTTAGAAAACATAAAAATATGGATGTCATGGGCCCAGGCAGTTAAGATCAGAAATACAGATTATATTATTTAGAAAAAACAATATTAAGCATATTTATGGAAGAAGAATCCTGTATGAACTATTAAACACAGCTGTGTGTATGCAACACGTAGCTCAGGAAATGGCTAAAGCACAGATTAATGGAGTTGAGAAGTTGTAAATAGTGTTCTGTCATTGGGCTGTTCTTGTGCTTTGTGCCTGAGCAGCAAGGGCAAGACAATTTCAAAGGGAGGAAATGTGACTAGATAGATCTTTATTCTGGCCATGTACCACCAACTTTTTGTTTTAGCATGTGCAATTGCAAACATATAGGCTTTTTTTTTTTATCAGAGATTTTTAGGTAACAGAATTTAAGTGTTAGGTCATTAGAAAAATTGAATTTTTAAAAACATTCTGAGATTTTTGGAAAATGTTTCAATCCTATGATGCTATTTGACAAATCTCTGAACTGTCTCGCTGCTGTTACTGAAAAAATAATCTGCTGTCTCAGATGTTTTTTGTGTATTAGTAAAGAAATCCTAGAGGAGTCAGGAAGAGAAGAGGTTGACTTTTAAACTCTAACTTCTATCCTAACTCTTCCTTCGAGCAGTTTAGCTTCCAAGGGGATTAATAGGGAATTCATAATCATACTCACGAGATGAGGTCTTATTGGAGATATGGGAACCATGACTAGACCAAATAATTTATTTCTGCTGAACTCTTCTAGTGCATGTCTGATTTGTTGAAGAATGCAGTGCAGGAGCATGGAAAACCTATCTTCACGTGGATTATTTTACTGAGTGTCTGTAACCCAGACTTGTGAGGGGCAGGTACTTGCTCTTATATACAGTATTAAACATAGAGGCCTTCTAATCCATTATTACACAGACCTAGCAATCACCAGCCTTTAAAAAGAGGGTAAATGAAGGTTGCTGTCTCTCTGCTGCAAGCTAGGAGCTGGAATAAAGCACGAGGGGAACCACAAAGCTGCCCTGCACCTTCACTGCAAATAGGAAGACAGATTGGATTTCCCCAGCCCCATCAAGTTCTGTGCACAAAGCCCATTTGCTCAGGCTTTGTGCACTTTGAATGTGTGAGAGACAGATTAATTTCACAGTATAAGGAGAGATTAACTGTAAATAAAATTGCAACTTGCACAGACTAGCTTTATACTTCCCTGTAATGGAGTTTCAATGTATCAGACTGAACAGTAACTGTGCTCTTCTGTATATCTTTCAGCAGTTGCTGGTGCTGTGTGCATTTTCAATGGGTTTCCTTTAAATGCTTTTTCTTTATTTGCTTATAGAAAGTTTAGGGCTGCAGGCAGCGGTGGTAGTGTCTGGGGAGCGCAGTTAATTGGACTTTAGTTCTACCTGTTTAGACAAGTAGGTGGAAAGATGCTTTTGGGACTCCCCAGTAGTCCACCGGGAGCTAGAGAAAGCTATAAAAATAAATAACAAAAATGACACAGTGAATATTGAGAGTCTGTTATCCAGGTTCTTAAATAAGTTAAATTTGGCAAAGAGTCAAGCATCTGTTTCACAGATGGGGAAACTGAGCCTCAGATTGCATAAATCATTTGCCCAAGGTTACAGAGAAAGTGGAAAAGCCAGGACCAGAGACTCAGTCTCCTGCTTTCCCTTCTCCTCCACAATACTGGATTGATTTGTCAGCCTGTCTTTGAAACAATGAAGTGCACTTTATATACATGCTGAGAATTAAGCTTGTTTTACTTAATATTACTGGTCTTTTAGGCTGCTCTGTAATCTCTCAAACAAAATGGTACTGCTGGGAAGGGCATAGTCCAAAATGTCTTTAAAATGTTTTCTTCTTATTATTTTTTTTTTTCAGCTGAATTTTTAGAGAGGAAAAGAAGCAAAATTCCATGGAGGGTGGCAGGGAGGAAAGACTGTGCTGTAGGAGAAGCAGAGAAGAAAGGAAGCTGTTTTTAACCATTTTTATAGCTAAAGAGGTAGCAAAATGATAAAAGAAAATGTGTAGAACTTGGAAGACAAATCTCTCTGGGAAGATCACTAAAGCCCAAATGAATGCTGCTGACAGGCATCAGAATGCCTAGATAAGATCCTATTATTCAGACTCATAACTTTGAGTAGAGGAAGATATCCATAACTGAAATGTAGAAAAATAGAGATGGTAATATTCAGTTTGTCAGCTGAGGTGGTGATAGGAAGGTGTATCTCACAGTGATTGGAGGATTAGAAGGTTTGCTAATACTGTTAGTAGAATGGGATTTATGGAATGACACCAGTGTTAAAGGTTTGAGTGTATCGAATGCAGGATTTCGTTATTTCCTAGGTGCCCATCGAGTCTAATGTGTGGGAAAATGGACTTGCTATTATTTAAACTTGAAATCATTTCCAGGCTTCTCTGCATCAGGAGAACTATTCCATTTTGCATCATCTGTTTCTTCATTACTCGGTGATAATTTGTATTTGCCCAGGAGGATTTTCAAGAGATGAATAGCACTCTCACCGAGAGTTCTGAACATTGAGGTTTACGCTAATTCTGTATATGGGCTGTTGTGGGAAGTTTAAATTATGTCTATTGCAAGATACTACACTGCATCTATTCTTTATCAGACAATGCACTCTACATAGTGGATTTCTTCTGAGATGATTACCTCCTAGATTATGAGTACATTTTATTTTATCAGCAGAACAAAAGCATCAGATGTGATTGTAGTAAATGATACATGTTTATAAAAATAACAGCAGCAATTGAATGTTGTTTTTCAATCATTCCTTACATTGTTTGTACATTTTTTCTGAGAGTTAGTACAGCTTTTGTCTGTAGCAAGAGAATACGTATATTGAAAGGAGATATGAATGGAAGTAGAATACAGCAGTATTTAACTTTGGGATTTTTAAATGATAATATGGATCCTCCGTAGTGCTTTCCCTAGGAGGATCTTAAGTCATTGCCAGCATTACAAAGAAATTCATGGTCGGCACATGCTCAATTCATCAGTGACATCCCTTCCTTAATGCTTCTGTGTTACTCAGTATTTTTCTGCTTGGGCAAACTTCATTCACCTGTGAGTTTAACTCTGTGGTTCCAGTGTGATGCATGCAGCAAGGGGATGTGAAGCACCCAGGTTTTAAGTGATACTTTTTGAGAAAAAGGTACTGATTACGAAAATAATGTTATGTTTTGGGCTGAGGTAACTTAAATCAGTTTGATACCCTTCTGATCCTATGATTATCCAATCACATAATAAAATATCTGCTTCACTTCAGTTCTCTCTCAAGGGCTCTTAGCATTTGATCAGTTGGGGATTTCTGGGATTTAAAGGCAAAACAGTTTCTGATAGGAGGAGTGTGATAGGAACATTTGTATACAGCTGTTCTAGGCCCCTGACATCTCCTGAAGGAAAGAATCCTACACTGTTTGTAAATATTGAATTTACAGCTGCTTCATTGCTGCTGACTGGGAAATGGCTGCAGCAAAACTGAAATAAGTGTGTCAGTGTTTATGCACATGAAGGAAAAAAAAAAGGAAATGGGATTGTAAGTTATGTTTAGGGCAGTTTTATTTTTTTTTCTCCTAATGTCTGTATTCTTCAAATAACAGGTGAAGCTTGAAAGTGAATAAAAATAATAATTTAAAGTTATCTCATTGTGGCAACATGCTGCTTGCACATTAACTCAAACTAAGCTGCCGAATTAGAACTCGAGTACAGTCATGTGAGCACTTCATTGCTTGTGTGTAATTTGCCATTTCCTTTTTATTTTGACATCTTAGCTACAGTAGCACAGAAAAATCTTATTTGGGATGGAACAGTCTTACAGACTTGCTGCATTGCCACACTGCTGCTGTTTAAGTAGCCTGATTCTGGCTTTCAATGTGAAATTGCTATAAATCTTATTTTGTAGTAGCATGAAATATGATTGGGTGAAGGAAGTAATTTGATAACATGTTTTCTCAACATTCCCTCTTTCACTGTTTGCTGGTTTTATTCCCACATGTTCTGCAGTGTATTATTACCATTGATAATGTAAGATGCAGCCTCCCATTTATCAAAAGCAGCTTGTAGAAATATAAGTAGTGTAGAAGGAAGTGATACCAGGGATATGACCATAAGAGCGTTGTGTGTTTCCACTATCTAAAGCATGTTGTGCAAAGACTAATAGCAATTTTTTTTTTTTAATAGGAGTTCCCATTCCCTCCCTCGTCTGGTATAAGGACTCTGTTCCTCTCAGCAAGCTGCAAAACCCACGCTACAAAGTCCTGCTGAGTGGCGGGCTGCGGATCCAGGCTCTGCATCCTCAGGATGCTGGAATCTTCCAGTGTTTTGCTAGTAATAAAGGCGGGGAGATACAGACGTACACCTACCTGGATGTAACTAGTGAGTAAGGAGCTGTGATAGAGATTGATGAGCTGTGTTGTCATTTCTGTTGAGCCTACATCCATCAGATTTCTCTGCGCCTGTGTAGTTCGGCTCCCAGAACCTTCATTTTTTATAAAGTGTAGCTGTCCTGTCTGTAAGATGCCCCCAGATTCCCTGTATGGTCTGAACACAATTTGCTGAAGCCTGTAAAAAATCTATCTTTGACATTAGGGGCTTGAGGTGAGCTCTCTTATTTCACGCTGAAAAAATGAAAACTAAGACAAGAAAAAGAAAGGTTAATTGTAAAATATTTTCTGTTCTCCTTTATACTTAAATTATTCAGTACTCCTATCGTGTGATTCTGTTCTGAATTGGAGCTATTGCTCCATGATTGTGCATGGTATCATTTTCTCTGCCCTTTGTCTACAACTACATTTAGCAGGAAAAACAAAGTAAATTCAAGTTAAATGTCTTTTTTGTTTTTTGGCCAAAAAGTCTGACTAAGTAATTTGTTAATGACATACATTCTTCTCTATGGAAGAATTACAAGTCCTAGTAGTCTCTTTTAAAAGCAATTATTAACAGGCATATCCATAATATTTTAACGCCTCTTCAGGAGGCTGATTTTTAGCCCAAGAGTAGTTTACACATACTGACCAGAATTTCTGCAGCCTTCAGAAACTACATCAGCCCCAGTTCAATATATATCTAGGAAACTGCAGCAAAAAATGTAGTAAAATGCAACTGGGGGAAAATAAGAGAGAAAAAAACTTGGAAAATGTCTTGGATGAGACTCAGGTTCTAAATTCTTTTGGCTGACATTTAAGTTTCAAAGTTAATGCCTTTCTCAAGTTGCTTTTCATCTTAAAGAACTCTGTTATGAAGATGAAAGAAAATAGTTTTGTTTATCTAGATTTCCCAACTTCCCCCCAAACACTCATTTTGAGCTTTATCTGCCTTTATCTGTAAGCCATCTTACTTGTACACGTGTACACACTGATAGATTTTTATTTTCCAGGTAGGTAATAAACTGAATTAGATAATTCCTAGGAGGTGAATAATGAAAGGTTACAGTCACTGCTGAGAGGTTTTCATGTATTATTGTCATGTCCTTTTCCATGATCAGCTCTATAAAAGTGGATTTAAAGCAGTCCATGATAATAGGTAAGGGATCTCTCTGATAGCTGATCCATTGAGTTTTTTAAATTTTTCATTCTAGACATTAAGCCAGCATTTATACAGCCTCCAGAGGATACCACTGTTACTGAGGGGATGACTGCAGTGCTGACCTGTGAAGTTTCAGGGGCTCCAAAACCCGCCATATCCTGGAAGAAAGGTAGCCAGTTACTATCTTGTCATGGAACAGCTGTAATCCTTGTTTTCTTGTCCATTCCTGTTCCTAAGGGTTTGTAGATCCATTTAACATATCTTTATTTCTTTAGTTTTGTGAGCAGAGGGTTTGTGGTGATCCTGCTGTGAGCCAGTGACCTGGATGGGTTATCACAGTGTTTTGGAAGAGCTAGAATTTACAGTACTTAATCCAAGCAGTCTACGTGACAGTAATCATGCTGTTTTTCCCTTCTGTGTTTCAGGAAACCAGATCTTAGCCAGTGGCTCAGTTCAGATTCCTCGGTTCATTCTTCTTGAATCTGGAGGGCTCCAGATAACACCGGTTTTCCTTCACGATGCTGGCAATTATACTTGCTTTGCAGTCAACTCTGAGGGATCTCTGAATGCTTTTGTGACGCTGACAGTGTGGAGTAAGGACAATGCTTTGTTTAAAGTCTAACTTTAATCAAGTACTAACCAGTTTTTGGTGTATGCGCAGGAAATTTTCACAATTATGCTTTTCTAGTTAATAGGGATACTTGTACAATTTAATAGTAATACTGTATTTATTGTAGGAAACCTATCACAAGTACTCTTTTTGTTTGTAAAATCATGTATATGATCTGATACAGGTTGTGAAAGAAAGTGTGTTTAAATAGAGCATCTAAATGATAGTTTCAGTTTTACTCAGGTTTTTCATTGGTGAATCTTGCCTTGGCCTGCATTGCCAGTCAGCCCTTTTAACTTGCAGATTAGGCTACTTGCAGTTTCTTTCTGCCTCCAGGAGTCTGCGGGCAGTATAGAACAGCTTATGGTGTTACTAAGGCTGTGGCCACAGGTTCAGTAGATGTGCTGTTTCTTATAACTGTATTTCTTTGTGATGCTGGGCATTGTTGGAAGCCAAAGCAAAGTACAGCAGACTTCTGCTACTGTCTCATACTACAGATTGGCATGGCACAGCCATAAAATGGCATGGCAGCCCATGAAATTCCATCTTTTATTGTTTGCCCTTGATCTCTATTATCTCTTTATCTCTCTGGTAAGAAACCAGATTCATTAGTTTTACCTTTGTTACGCCTAAGTGCAAGGTGAAATACAAGTTCTGTGTGACTGATCCAAACCAGCAGCTGAAGAGTTAAAGTGCAATGTGTTTTTCTGCTAGTAATGATGGGAAATAATAATCCCTGAGCTGGGGCTAAGAGTAATTAAAAACAATGAAGATGATAAATACAAAAGTATTGTGGCTCTCGCTCTTCTCCTATACTTGAACTGTAACTGTGAGACTGATTATGCTGCTGATGTGCAGTATGTATTTGACATCTGTTAATGCCAAAAAAGTACAAATTACATCAGCAACATTTTGCCTTTTGAACTTGGCAATACGTGAAAGCAGTGCTGGCAGTAAACCTAATGTTCTTGTGTCATATGACTATCATATTTATACCTCAATGACAATATAAAGTCAGTAGATTTATGCGGATGTTATAAACTGATTGACATCCAGGTGCATGGATCAAGTAAAAGAGATCCTTCCTATTAATTCTCAAGGGACTGGTTCTAATATGCATTAAAGACAGCTCCTGTTCAATGTACTGCATTGAAGGGGGGGAAAAAGTGACTTCAGCCTAGCAGTTATGTAGCAACAGCACCCTTGTAAAGCTGGAAGGCATGGATAGGCACATCAGGAATAATGCCAAAAAATCCATGCTATGAGGTATAGCCTTTGGTTTTGCTGATGATTTCATCTATGAGATCTCAGTAGATGCTGATCATCTCTGTAGGGATTTGGGGCTGATTAACATTATCCACATATCTTCTATATTCATCTTGGTTGACTACCTGCTTCAGATGATGCTATCTGCTGCTACTACTGTGTGCTAAGCATAATAGAGATCTTTCACACCTGATCAGGTTGCTGTAGTTACAGCAATTATTGTGTCCTGGGTCTCCAGGAGGTGCTTGAATAAAGATGTTTTGAAACATTTGAGTAAACAACATATCTTTCTTACGTGAAAAATTCAGACTATCAGAAACTCCTCCTCCCTTAACCTCTTTATAGTGTGCCATTCAAGTTTTCCTCTTTCTGGGTATTTTTCTAGCATCTGTTTTTTTTGCAGAGATTTTCTTTGTTTTTGTTTTCTCCACTCCAATAGCGTGACTTGTTTCCCAACTAAATCTGTGTTGTTTTGATTCATTCGTAACGCATTATAAACATACTTGCTGCCTTGTGACTTTAGGGAGTTGCCTTAGACACTTACCACAAAGACAAGTGAGAGTTAGTACAGCTTTAGCACTCTTCCTGCTCAGAGCACTGCTGGCTCAGACTCATGCCTTCTGCTGCTTTTGCCTCTCTGCACCCCACGGTGTACAACCTCTTCTTGACACAATGACATTAGAGGCAGGGGAGGCTTCACGGCAAAGACTTGAAGAGGAATGGCCTGCTTGCTTTGAATGACAAATGTTCAGTTGCCTGCTCCCTGAGTGAATATCCAAGTCAAAATGCTGTAATTTCACCTGAACTATGGCTTGTGTTCCTTTCAGATCGGACTTTCATTGTTCACCCCCCTGAGGATAGCACTGTGATCAAAGGAACTACAGCCACTCTGCGATGTGACGCAACTCATGATCCTAGAATTTCAATCAGGTTGGTGGTGTCAGTTCTTGTTTGTGTGGTTTATCTGAGCTTAATTTTATAAGCTATAAGAATAGCATTAGGTGAAAAGTTCCAGGACCTCAGATTTCAACACCAGACCCCTTATTACTGCATTGTAAGGTTGTACACTGTATCATTATTCATATAAATCCTATCTTCCTTTTCAGCCTTGTGTATTATTTACAATGAGCTATGTTCCACTTCATGACTTCAATATAGCCTTCCATGATTTTACTGTCAAGGTTAATACACTATCAATAAAAGCAACTTGTCAGAAGCTGATACTTAATGAGAGTAAAAGCCAAAGAGAAGGAATAGGATTTCAGAAGTGTTTACGTTGGGGTGTATGAAAGCAATGTGAGATGCCTATGTTCTTGGAAACAACTCAATAACTAGGGGTTATATTCTGCTTTTACTGCGTAAAGGAAAACAGAACTTGTCTGAACTATTAACATTTGCACTAGAGCACTTAGAGGAAGCTCAACATTTTAAAATAAATTTACCATGAAAATTTATGTAGTCTGAAAGCAGCACAAATTAAAGAAAATGCAAGGGACAGCTTGAAAGAAGCCAGGAAGGGCCAACTGCAGAAAGAACTTCAGAAAGAGCAATACAGATGTAAAAGTGTTCTGTAGAGATCCTTAACTGTAAGACCATGGACTATACACAGATCTGTGACGTGTTGGTATGTATTTGTTTTAACAGATGAGCTCTAGTGAACTTTGCCATAATAGTTTAAGATGTTACTGATTCTGGCAGTGTAAGGTTATTACAGTCTTAGCAGAGCTGGGCCAACACCTCAGCTGTTACCTACAACTTAAACTGTTGGTGAAGGTGGACTTGCAAACTTGAATGTTTATGAGTACATCTTTTCCATACAAAATACAAAGTATTATAAAATAGTATCTTGGATGTAATTACATTACTCATTCTAATCACTGATCTAAAACTAAAATTTATAACAGGCATTGTTCCTGAAAGTATCCACAGAGGCCTGACATTTTAAATATATGTTTATGGAAGCTGGTATCTCCTTGCATAATTCAGATAAATCTGTTTTGAAGTTCTTTTGAGTAACTACTGACAAAAACGTTGTAACACTCAGGTACGTTTGGAAGAAGGACAGTGTCATAATAAATCCATCCAGCAGTTCCAGGATCACAGTAGAGAAAGATGGAACCCTTCTCATCAGCCAGACGTGGTCAGGTGACATTGGGGACTACACTTGTGAAGTCATTTCTTTTGGAGGAAACGACTCCAGAATGGCTAGACTAGAAGTGATGTAAGTATTCTATCTGTAAGATAATGCTATGCTTGTTTTGGGATGCTCTTGGACATTTTTCTGGAAGTTCATTCTAGGAGATCTGGTTAGCTTTTAAGTTTTATTTTATTACTTTTTTATTCATTTATTTTAATGGGAAGTTAAGTCTGGATCGTTCCAAATTAAATTGCCTTGAAATGTCCTCCCTTTTGCATGTTGCCATGCCGGTTGGATTTTCAAGTAACTAAAGCCTTGGAAGATACTTCCAAGTAATTGCATCTGTCTGCATCACCATGAGTACATGTCCATCTGGTTGGATGATCAAACCTAGGGATTAATAATTAAAGGGTTGTAGTCTGAATGAAGGCCACTAATAGACAAAGGGGACTAAAATGGGATATGTCATGTTCAACATCTTTTATAAGTGACCTAGAGGAGACGGTGGAATGCAAACTCATCAAGTTTGTAAAGGGTACAAAATGGGTGGGGAACAGTTGATATGCTGCGAGGTAGGGCCACCATTCATAGGGGCCAAGATGGGCTGAGGGCTGGGCCAACAGGAACCTTATGAAATTCAACAAGGACAAAGGCAAAGTCCATGTTTGGGGAGGAATAACCTTTTGCAGTAATGCGGTTTGGGCTCTGACTGTCTGGTAGCAGTTCTGCTCAAAAGAGCCTGGGGATCCTGGTAGACTGCAGCTGAACATGAGCCAGCTGGGTGCCCTGGCAACAAAACAGGCGAGGAGCATCCTGACCTGTATTAAAATAAGCACAATAGATTGACAGATGGGATTACCCCCTTTTACTTGTTGAAAGTCATTAGACTGCATCTAGAATACCGTGTTTGGTTTGGGGAGCTAGTCCCTTTGCAATATGTGTGGTGGGAGGATGGGAAGCAAAAGCCATGAACTGAAGCAAGAGCGATTCAGGCTGGATATAAGGAAAAATGTTTTCACTTAGGACATTCAGATGTTGTAATACATTGCCCACAGAGGTTAGAGTTTTTCAAGACCAGACTGGATAAACTGGTCTGAGCTTATGTCTTACCCTGCTTTGAGCAGAAGTTTTGGCCAGAGACCTCCTGAGGCCCCTTCCAACCTGAATCCTTCTGTCACCCCATGCTGAAGGACTTTCCCATAAAGTCCAGGAGATGCCAAGGTTATAGGAAATTGTTTCCCTCCTTTAGTATTTTTTCTCTGTTAAACATATATGAAAATAGCTGATCCCTGAGCAGGCATTGCTTATTCTTTCATTCTCTTTATACATAGGTTTCCAGGGAAAAATATTTTTATGTATGCCTTTCTTTATTCCTAAGGATCTTTAAAAATTCAATTTAGAAAAAAAAAAAATGTTTAAAGTACATTTCCCTTCTGAAAAAGGATTATAAAGATGGCATTGCAGGGTTCTGTATTTTCTATTTCTGTCATTCCACTGGAGCAAAGTAAGCTTCCATTTTATTTTTATCACTAAAAGCAACAACTGCAGTTTTGGTACATGTGTGGAGCAGATCAAACGAATAAGAAAGTAACGTTTTATGTAGTCTTATTTTTTTTCATTTGAGTAGTGCCCCATGCTTTAATTTAACTAAAATTGCATCTGTTTCTGCTGGTCATGCCTGATCTCTCTGAGAAGATGGCAACTTCTGCTGTTGGCAGTATAATGAGTTCACCTCAGAGATTTGCTATGCAGAGCGCCGTTTGATACAGCATTATTCTGACAGTGCCAAGGCTAGATCAGATGCCCATTTTCAGAGAGCGGTCATACATTCTTTCTCTAATTAAGCACTCCTCAGCTCTCCTCCCGGAGTACATTTTACTGCTGGTATGAGTCCAAGAGCAGAAGACAATTCAAAATATACTGCTACTATATAATCATACTTTTTCTCTGAGGCTGTTTTTGAGTGGAGGGCAGAAAATTATAGAGTAAAGACTGAAAAGAATGTTAAAACCCGGCTTTTGAAGTAAAGCTACAAATATGTGCTAAACACTTACACAGTCTTGATCCTAAATATCAGAAGATGTCCTATGCAGCCCAGTATAGCCCAGCAGATGTATTTATTTGTAGGTTCCAGTTGACCAGTAAGTTTTATACTTCTTAAAACTCATTCTAGATGTTAACTGGGCGAGACACATCTTGTGGATGCTGCTTTTCCTTGCACCCCACCTTGTTGCAGTTCTGTTGGCTGCCTCTCCATGACCCCATGCACTGTGACCCTCTCTTAATCCTGCATCTCTGCTTCCTCCAATGTTCGGTTGTTGATTGCCTACAACCTGCCTTTCCTGAAGGAATTAAGGAAATATATCAGACCCACTCCTTTAGAGGACTTCAGTAACTGATAAGTCACTCAATCATACCTTGAAATGTGACATTTTATTTCAAAGTGGTGCTGCAGGTAGTGCAATAATGCCAAAAAACATTGCATTCCTTTGCAGCGTTTGTCATTATCATTTGGCTCAGCAGCACAAATCTATGAGAAATAGAGATACATGATACAACAGAAACGAAATGAGGAAGAAAATATGTGGAAAAGAAATGTCTGAAGTAAAGCTTAAATTAAATTCTAGCTAGTATACGAATGACAGATCTATAACATTCCCAGTTCTCCCAGATAATTCTCTTGTGCAGAACATTAACAAACAGGGCATGTACGTTCCCATCGATGAGCACTTACACTTCAGTGCCTTGAGTAGCACTAATGTCAGACAAATGTTCAAAGGAGGCCTCTCAACCAATTACAGACTGGAGCAGTCTAGCAATGAATAATATCATAGCCTACCTAGCCTTATCTGACAGCTCTAATTGTCTCACCATTTTTTCCCCCCAGGATCCTGCATATCCCTCCTCTACCTCTAGGCATGTAACAGGAAATTTTCAAAGGCACAAATAAGTTTGTTACTGATTTCTATTCAAACTGATTCAATTCAAAACCATCGACCTTCAGGGTGACCTTCAGTTATTCAATCTGTGAGTGGTTTGGTTTTCTAATCTGTGGAAAAAAAAAAAAAAAGGAAAGAAAAGAAAACTTTTTCCTCCTTTTTCTTCCCTCATTTGAAGGCATGCCTGGGAAAAATGTGCCATTTCTTGCTAGAAGAATATATGGTGATAGCACAGTAGAGTTTTACTGTGGCTTACATTGGTAGTGCAAGAAGGATGGATCATTTTTTCTCAGCGTGTCTATGAAGAAATAAAGTATTTGAAAAGAAAAGCCAGAAACTAATGAAGAACTTGCTAAAGTGCAGCCAAAGGTTACCTTGCTCATCAATTTTGCACTGATGGTACTTGGGCACAGAAACTAATTGCTAGTCAAGATACTCTATTCATTCATTTGTCTTTCTTCTAAACGTGTTTATTCTTCATGTACATCACTTGATTTGATTTGCACAAGGTAAAACATTCACAAGTGATGTTTCTATCCTGTAAGAGAGAGATTTTAATTTTTTACTTATTTCCTTTTTTTTCTGGAAGAGCTTCTCAACTGCAAATAAAGAAACAATTGCAAGTCTTTTGGTGATGCGCTAGTGCTTCTCTTGTGTTCCTCCAAGTTATAAGAGTTGATCCTGAAAATAATTGTATATAATGAAACTTTGTAACTTCATTTAGCTTGCTTTTATATTCCTGTAAATACTATACAGAATGAAATACAGAGAAAAAAATGCTTGTTCCTGAAGCTGCATAAGCTTGAGTTATCGCAGTGCATCACTCTCCTGACAGAAAACACTGATGATTCCAGCTCAAATTATCCTGAGGGTTCTCAGTGTATATAAAATATGCAGAATTACCACTATCTGTGCCTGCTGCTCAATATCTGCCTGTCTGCAGTCCATATTAAGGGATCTCTTTGTTGTATGAATGTGACTAAAAAGTATGGTAATGCTACATTGTAGGAAAATCAAAGCCCTGTACAAGCCTCTGTTATGTCACAACATAGAGTAAAATCTTTTAGGCTCTTTCTCTATGCAAAAATATGGGGAGGACAATGTAATAAAAAAATAGGCAATTTATTCCTGGCAGCAAGTTCATCTTCTTTCAGTTCTCTTTCACCAAAGAACTATTATAGTTCTGTCTTCTTCAAAAGCAGGAGAGGTGAGCTAACCACTTACAATGAAACCCAGTGTGAAGCCAAGAATGCACAAAATGAATTTTGATACCCCTTTTTGCTTGAGATATTTGTAGTTGCTACTTCTTCCAAATACATCCCATAAAATGGCTTGATTACTAAAAACAAGATCACTAAGACCAATGCAGAGTAACAAATGAAAATGATGGCTTTTTACAGACTTATTTTTATATGGTCACATGTCCCTCAATTCCAGCAGCCTCTTTTCTTTTTGTAGGGAGTGAAAACAAGAAGGGTATCGAACTTGAAAATATATTATTCTTTCATCACTAAAAAGAAATCTTCTATTTATTTTTTCCAAGCTCTCTATTGAGATGTTATCCAAGAAATAAAGCTCACTGCTGAGTCTAAATACACTTGATACTCTAAAAGAAATACCACCCAGAAATACAATTGGAAATACAGTTTTGTCTGTTCATTATTGAGCATGTTTTAGAAATGTAGGTATTCTTAGCAAAAAGAAAGCATAAAATTCAGAAACCTTTCCCAAGGCATCCGTAGACTTGAGCTTGTGGTAACTGCCAGAATGAAGCAGGAAATAAATCTGTGTGCTTTGGGATTTGACAAGTGCTTAATTTCAAAAATCTACCTTGATATAGGCCTGCAAAAGAGAAAAAACTTCAGAACTAATCGGTGCCTTGTAACAGTCCTTCCTGTGTTTAAAAATCAGAGAGGATTCTTTTGCAAGAGAAACTGGAAAGTCCTGAGCAACAGATGATGTGTTTATTTAAAATGTTATAAACTTTTATGAGCAAAGCCATCAAGGCTGACGGCTTTGTTAGTCTTCTTGCCTCAACTTCTTAGAAAATTATCAGGTGTAGCAGATGAACCACCTGCTCCCAAGTAAAACTTGTATGGTGGACCTGATTTAGGAAATCATTTATGAAGTAAGAGCAGGGCTTTTTATAAACTGACAAGAAAACTTGTTTAATCTCCCTTGCCTTTTTAGTAATCCCCTCTTCAGTCACAATCTCTCTAATTACCTGCTGTTGGACCATTTTTCTCAGAAATCTCTCCAAACCATGTCTGGTTTATTTCCCGTAGCAAATAGTTCTGCTTTTAGCTAATTTTATAAAACACTGGATGTGTTTGCTGAGTAAATTTTTCAGCTACCCTCTGGCAGTGATGAGCTGACTCAAACATTAGGGTTTCTGTTTTGAACATGTATCATCTGTAACTAGCTAATAATTCTCTCCTAGATTGTCACAATGGTTTCATGTTCTTTTCTTGAAAATATGCTTTTTCAGTTGCTTTGTCAGAGTCCCCTTAGGTCACCTTGGTGGCTATGCCATTAACCCTGGGCTTATCTATCAATTACAGATTTCAAAAGTGTCTGTATACAGTTTTTGCTATCATACAAAGTAAGTTATGAAAAGCTTGACTCCGTGCAACTCTTCAGCATTAGAGGAGTAAGGCCTTAAGATACTGAAAAACCTTCATATATTTTCTATGTGGGGCTTCAGTGAATAATAATAAAAATAATAGTAATAAAAAAGGATCATAATGATGAATTATAATCTTCCAGTGTCTGATCAAGGGTTGCTATGTGACCCACGTGTTACTGTCCTAAACCTTCTTGGTGTATCAGAAGTTGAGCAGTTGTCATCTGAGGTTCTTTTCATCCTGAAGAAGGTTTGAAATTACCATTCCCTGCAATGACTTTGGATGATAGCAGCAAGGAAAAGTAATTCTCTGTAAGGAAAAAAAAAAAAAAAAAAAAAAAAAAGTAGTAGTGATCTGTTTTGGGAATGTGAATATTCATGGTGGTGTCACAGGTCTCATTTATCATCCCTTCCACACAGTATGTGTAGAAAATGATAAGGGGACAAAGTGCAAGTGCTTGCTAAAGTAGGAATTACTATTTATTAATCTCTGCTTTTGTATAGTACAAAGAGAGAAGTTCACTTCTGTGCTGAAATGTCATTGTAGTTTTAATTATTTATTTTTGTCCAGGTGTGTTTTGTAGGCACTTGTTATGTCTGCCTTGAGGGATTTAAATCTGTAAGCACCATCTGTTGCTGTTCAGTGTGGACACATGGGTAAAGAATATGATATTAGTGGAAATCGGTGTGTTGTATGGCTGCTGCAACTCACGTTATTCAGCCTCTGAACAGAGTGCCTGTTTCCATCATGCTGCCGACTGATTACCATTTTATGTCAATCCAACAGAATAATCAACTCAATTAAAATCATGAGCAAAAACAAACTTCAGCTAAGTTTGTGCTTTAAAAAATGTAAAGAAGGGAAAGTCTTCTCTCCTCCAGAAGAACTTAGATATTTGTGCCCTATGAAAAAGACTGATCCGTAGATTCTTTTTCATGTAGTCTCTTCTTTCAGTCGTGTAATGAGCTGTTAGTCAAATGAGCTGCTAGTTCAAGCCTTCAAAATGCATGGGGAAACAAGATTAGCCAGTGAACACACACCCTGAAAATATCCTTAATGTATTCCAGGAGTGTTTGTTCAGCTCCCAGCAAAGGAGTTACTAGGGGTAAGTTTGCAGGGAGAGCCCTCTCAGCCATCCCTTCTGTGCTGCTCCCCCTGTGAGAGTTGTCTTCTGGAGGAGGCTGGAGCCGCAGCTTGTCCCACGGGGCCTGGTGATAAATGAAGTGGGGACTGCGACTTCTCTGAGCCGTGTCACAACAAGACGTCTCACTCTCCTTCACTAATTTTCTTTGCCAGCTTAATCACAAAAACATTTTTCCAACCAGCTTGCTCAGGGACACGATGATAAATTGTAGCGGAGGTTTAATGTTTATTATAATTTAGTGTTTCATTCAAAATGAAGTAGCACATGCCTGTAATCCCTGTGTGAATGGCCACATCTTAAACACCCGCTCCATGCTTTCAAACAACAAGCTTATTCTTGTTTTGTGGCCATCTGCCCTCCTACTTTGTTTCCAGGTCTCCCTTTTCCCTAAACTTGCTAATTTTGCAGCACTCTGTTCAAAATCTGCATCTGTTGGGCCTGTTCATGTTCTTCCCTGCGCCTGACGTTTCCTCTAGCCCCAGAGTGACCATGTCTTAGCTGTTTTTGCATCAAATTCTGGAGCCTGGGTGCATCAGGCCCAGACTAAGTGGGAACATAGCCAGCCTATGCTCCTTGTAATTGATGGAAGGATCAAAGAGTCTTGACCAAGTGATTTAATAAAGCTAATACCTGAATTTCTGTCATTCCAGAGGTCAAATTGAGGTGTCATTCCTCAGAAAAAGCCTGGGGTTACCACGCTTCTAATTTGGTTAGGAATTTAAAATCGAATGAGATAAGATAAGACTTGGGTCCCAAGTTTAGCCTTAGGAAGCATAGGCGTGGGTGGGTGAGAGCCTTCCACTTGTGTTGTCTCCTTACCTGTGTATTTTCCTGGCAATTCTTTGGCTCTTGAGGCATTTTCTACTTTCTTTCCTCCCTTCCCCTCTTTCTTCCTTCGCTGCTTCCTTCTCACCAACTCCACAGCATATGGCCATGACAAACAAAAGCATTCACAGCTTTAACAGAAGAATAATAAAAGTATGGATTGACTCTTGTACTTTCCTCAGTCTTCCAGTAGAAACCTGAATCCAGAGCATATTTATTGTTCTGGCTTAAAGCCAGACTCTGTATTTACTTCTGTGAGTGGCTAAGGAGTTGCGGCTTTTAAATAACTGTAAGCCTTCAGTAGCATGATACATTACGATGTGAAATTGCTATTTTTTAAATTAAGGATATGAAGTCCCCTTGTGGCTTTCTGCTCTGGCCAGAGCAGATTAGCAGTACATGCTGAGGGAGGGTTACTGCTCAGCTTTCCTGGGGAGAAGCACCAGACTGAATGGGCAAAATCTGGCCCTCCTTGCTCTTCCTTCCCTGTCAGAGATGCTCGTCCTCCTCAGGAATCAGGATAGAAGGAGCAAAAATCAGGCTTAATTATAATGACTGAAGGGCTCTTATCACTTAATACATATCAGCCTTTAAGGGATGTAGCAGAATTCAGTTTTCTCACTGCACCATGCAGCCTCTGACTTTCAGGCAATGAGTCCAAATGAAATGTTTTTCCATAAATTGCCTTTATGTAGAGAAATTACACGTTTTAATTGAGCTGCTGTTTTATTTTTATTTTTTTTTAATGTTTCATTTTGTATTTCCATGGGGTTTCTGCAGGCATTTTCTCTGTATTTTCTGGTTAGGTGCTTCCAAAAAAATCCTTATTATAGGAAGGAAAGATTCTACCCATGACAGGATAAGCCTGAATCCATGAGTAAATCAAGCTGTTCTGTAGCCTAAGAATACATATGGTAATTTTGATTAGTAGCTCTATATGGATAGTGTCAATGTCTTCTGCTTCCTTGAGTATGAAAAATTCCATGTTAAATCGCATCTCCCATGTGTTTTACTGTTTATACATATTACTGCTGTCACATTGCTAGGACATCATTGTAAGAAGGGGAGAAAAAGCGAGAGAGAGAAATTTATTGACCAACTTGTCTCAATCAAAAAACAGTATGAAAATTGGCTTTTCCCACATTTAGCAACATTTCCATTAGCTGTTCTAAGCATCAGCCTTGGGACTTTCAGCACAAGTTATTTTTTTCCCCCAAATAGGACAAAATTGTGAATAATTCAGAGATGTCTTTCATTTATTTAATTGCACAATAGCTGCTGGTAGTTTTATATCTATCATCATACAAGTCTGATGCCATGTGCCTTTAGCTGCCTATAAGACTGTCCTGAATGAAATGTAGATTGATTTTTCTGTGCATTTTTTTTCTATTTTCTTAACAGCGAGCTGCCTCATTCCCCTCAGAATCTTCTGGCCACTCTGAATTCCTCATACAGCCGTAGTGTGATGCTTTCCTGGGTGCGTCCTTTTGATGGAAACAGCCCTGTTCTCTACTACATGGTCGAGCTCTCTGAGAATAGTGAGTAAAGTCAAATATGTTTCAATCTCATATACTTCTTAATTATTCAGCCTTCTTGCAGACTTAGCTTTTACCAGAGCCATCAACAAAATATTATTGTAATTTGCTAAATGAGCGACAGTTTGCAGGGAAGCCCTGGGTTTTACACTCAGCTATTAACATCCTGAAATATTTGAAAAAGAAAAAAAAAAAAAAAAAAGAAAAAAAAAAGTTCTGATATGGTGAATTTGCTATACAGGAAAGCCTTAGTTCTACCTCCAGCCAGTCTGACTTCAGGCATGTCAGCTCATCCTTCAGTGCTTCTATTTGACATCTGTAAAATAGCAGGAGTCATATTTATTTCTTTCCATTGTTGTCTTTTGCTCTGGGTTCTTAGATATCCTGATGCATTCAGAGCCCCAATTTCACTTGAAAAGTGCAGGCAGTATGATAATACAAGGAATTGATGGTCTGTCAGAGGAACCAACTTGGATGTCAATAGGAGCAACTGTCATATCTGTATATGGTTTCATATGTTTTCTCCACTTTCCCTAGGCTTTTATTTCATATCCTTCTTTTAAGTAGGTGGCTGAGGATACAGAGCTGCAAAATATACAAATATCTAGCTTCATAGATTGCAAACCTGGTCTTTGTGAATGCCCACTTCTCGTAATTTTGTCATGCTGCATGTCTGGTCCTTTGTGGCTGTCAGTTTGCAAGGTTATT
This sequence comes from Anas acuta, assembly GCF_963932015.1. Classification (NCBI taxonomy): domain Eukaryota; kingdom Metazoa; phylum Chordata; class Aves; order Anseriformes; family Anatidae; genus Anas; species Anas acuta. The sequence goes on from NC_088993.1 coordinate 14,305,870, forward strand.
CAGGGACACTGCTAAATGCTTCTTTCTGAATTGATTGAAAGATGAGGTTATATGGAAATCAGTCACCTTGGCAATACTTTCTAATCTCTATCACCCTAGGAACTGGAAATCCAAGCCTAGCAATTGATGAAAAAATTAAGAGCATCACTTCTTCTGACATGTGGAAATTAGCCACTGCATAACTGAATGTGAAACAGTGCTGATTTATTATTATCTAGAGAGTAGCATTTTGTTTTGCCACACAGGGAGTTTGAGATGAAGCTTGAGCTTCCAATCACATAAACCTTTGTGCTTTGCAGGCTGGAGTACCTAACTTTTCAGATACAGAGGTTCCAGAACTGATGATCTTGACATCTGTTGAGCAAAGTGCAATGTTCTAACGGAAATCTGAAGTCATGCCTAGGACCACTGTCCTTAAAACGGTTGTCTTAGAGCTACGACTCCTGATTTATTTATTTATTTATTTATTTATTTATTTATTTATAATGGATGACTCAGAAAATTCACAGTGTTCTGGGCTCCTGGCTCCCACCCCACTGCACCTTTTTATCACCATCTGTTTTCTTATCTCTCTTCTCTCTCTTTCTCTTCCTATTGCCTACAGGCCAGTACTGCATGTCTGCTTCTCCTTACGTGTTCTTTCACCCAGGGTTGTTACCCTTGCGTTTCATGGCTCCCGGTGGCTTTGACAGAGTTGAGTTAATAAAATCCCAGTCTGGGGACATGATGCAAAGATACTAGAGCTGTGTTTACGTGGAAGCAGCAAAGAACTGACTGAGCATACGCACTTGGGGCCATAAGAGAAGGGGCAACTCACTTAGTGTCCTGGTGAGGTTTGGAAGGTCTTTCAACGTCATTATTGCAAGGATGTTTTGCAGTTCTAGTAAGAGAATGGGCTAGATGTGCCATCATTTCAAAAATGCTATAATTCATTTGCTGAAATCTGTAGAAGGCTCAGCAAAAATCAACAATAGTTCTCCAGAAATTATGCAGTCTCTCAGAACTCCACGGGATCCTGTGAACTCTTGCTCGCTCCATGATAGATCCAATAATTTTGGCTGATGGCATTGCAATCAACCACTGAGAGAGTCTCATTATCACAAATCATAGGTATGTTTACTTCAGCAAGCTTGCAGCTGCAAAAACCAAACACAGACCAGTCTTCTTGTGCATTGAGCATCTGAACTCCCAGAAATACCCTAGATCTTGCTCTCATTTGATTTTCATCTCTATATTTCCTTTGCTTTTATGCCTGGTCTCTAAATGGTTACTCATAGGAGTAGGATAGGGAGGAATTTAAGCCCCTGAATACTCCACTTTTACCATGCTCTCTAATTTCATATGTTATTGCTCAGCTTTAGAGATGTCAACAGAATAGTGGAACAATGTCAGCAGTGACTTTGGTTTGCAAAGCTGACTTTGTCTACATACTGTCACTGTCTTGTTTTGCTTTTATTTTTGTGAAGTGTTTGTTTTTGAGGATCATTTTGATCTCAGTAGCATGTAGTCAATATCTAGTTTCTACAGACCTGCCACTCCTTTGGAAAACAGCGTATTTCCTTGGTGCTGCCATGTTCCCCTCCCACCCCCCATGTGATGTTCATGAATGAAGCTGACATTTGATCTTATGTAGGTATAGTTTTGTCTGATATGACTGTGCAGCATCTTTCTTTGCTTTTCAAAGAAAACTTCTTTTCAGGTTTTCCATCGGTCCCATTTGTGCTGCAGAAAGAGCAACTGTCAGGGATTTGGCATGTGCCCTCCTTGTGCTCACATCCTTGTGTCTGTAGCTCTTTCACTGTCAGCAGCAGCGCAGTATACTTAACATCCCAATCCCAGTTTGTTTTCACCCATCTAAAGGTTAGGGAGGGACATCAGAATTATGATTTCTTTTAGCAAATCTGCATAGAAGAGTTTATTCTTGGATGTGTGGAGTTTTAATATGTGGGTTTTGCTTTACTGCTACAGGTGCCAAAATGTAGCCTAGTTTTTTTCATCCTTTTAGTTGTTTTGCTTTGAATTATTTCCTAATAGCATTTAGGATCCATTGTACATTTTGAAGCACATACTGTAAGTGAATACATAATAACAGTATCTGTTTCAGAGAACTAGCTGAAGAGGGTTCAAAATAATGAGTGTAGATTTCAGGGGACTAATTACTAGCTACATTAGAGAGAGGCGTGTCAATCCACCTGGCATGGATTAGAACTCCTTTTCATTAATTTCAATTCAGTAAAGAGATATAAAAACCTTATTTTAATTAGAGGAAAAAAACAGTGACAGATCGTGCACATAAATTGCTGGAAATATGAACAACTCCAGTCACCAAGTCACCTAATTTTTAAAATGAATGTATTTGGCACAATGTAATAATTCTCAAATTACAAGTATTCACAGTAGACTGTGTCTGTGGGTGATTTGAGACATATGGCCTTAAACATTTGGGGGCAAATTTATAATCTAATTTGAAAAGCACAGTTCCAGGGAAACACAGTCATTAAGTATTCCTGCCCACACAGAGCTGGGAAAGTGAACCTCCATTTGAAATAGGATTTTCAAATAAATAGTAGCATAAGTTGTTATTTGCACCAACATAATTTGTGGATGTTTTGTGACCTGTTTAACCCCTGTTGCAGCATACTGAGGAATTCCTGCGGAGAATCTTCATGGTGTTAGAAGGAATTCCGTATATTTTATTCCCAAAAAAAGTTTAGATTTCAAGGATTAATCAAAAATTATGCTGACTTTTTTTTTATCTGAAGAAGTGAATTAATACTTAGAGAATTCTGCTGAGTACAGTTAACATAAAAGCCCATTTTTGTTTTATTGTATTCTGGGATATCTGTGCGATGTAATGATACAACTCTCCCTATTCATCACATCATTTCAATGAGGAGATAATTAAAGCTCCTATGAAGAGCATCTGTACTAGCCTAACTGAAAGTCTGTGAGTTGTCTTGCTGAATTTGGTAGGAATATTCCAATGATAAAAATTGAACACATAGGTAAATCTTTGTAAAAATCAAAGCAACACTCTGTTACAACAGTGATGCAGGCCTATATACGATAGTGCAAACAGATACTTTTCTCAGGCCAGTAATATACCTTGTTGAAGTCCTACCAAAGGAAGGATGAGCCAATTCATTTTTATTTGAGCTTTTTGCAATATCATATTGTCATGAAAGATGAATTCAGTAAACTCCAGTAGGACAGTAAATTCCAATAGTACTGTCAGTGCTAAACCCTTGGAGAAGAAAGGAGATGGAAATGTACTCCAAAGCTACAAAAATTAGATTTCTGCAATAGATATATTCTGTAATATCAAATTGGAAATGATTCTTGAGGAACTTGCAATTAGTGCAAGAGTTGTGAGGTAGATAGGAAAATATAGAAGAAATACCTCTTGGTAGGTAACCAGTAACCAGTGTTATCAAATGTATCAAAAATGCATCCAAAATTCTTAACAGAACAAAAGTCATTTCTCAAAGGTGAAAAATCATATTATAAGCTAGAGAATAGCCTGTGAGATTCTTGGTTTCCAATAAATTAACTTGGAGAGGCCATCGGAGTTAATTCAAAATACCCAATATCCTTAAGAAGACAGACAACTAAACGTGAAAGTTTTTCGGAGAGTGGCAATTACAGCACAAGAGCAAGCAAGCAAAGCCCAGCATACTTTCTGGGCAGCTTAAGTTAAATGAAGGATTAGTGGAGTCTGTTCAATATAACAGAGATTTATTTAATAGTTTGACCTGGCAAGTCTCTTGTCACTGTGGAACTTCTCCAGGCTTCCTGGGACAGGCAAGTGACAGTCATCCCTGAAGGAGAAGAGAGTCAGTGTTGAAAATCTTATGGAACGTTTCCAATGCTAGAATTGCTTTTCTACATGGTAAAATGAACTTCTGTACAATGCTGGGGTTTGTTCTGGATTTAAAGTGGGGAAACAGCCTCTCAAAATGTTTAGTTTATTAATTGTCAAGAAAAAAACCTTGACATTTAAATTTTAAAGATACTCTGAACACTCACTGTATCCACTGCTCCATGAGCAAGCAAATCCCCCCCAAACCACTTTCCTTTACGAATCAGAGTGCCCAAGAGATGAATAGGGTTCGTTTATATTAGTTTTCAGTTTAATCTCTCTTCCTGCTAGATCTTTTATCTTCCACCAGGAGAGGAAAAAGAATAAATAAAGTATTCTACAGATGCAGCATATAAACAGAGCAAAGCCCCAAGGTGCTGAAGAGATTAATAGGCCCTGTTGTTGAATCAAACTGCTCACTACATTGAACTGCTTGGGTTAAGCACTCTCAGGTGGTGTTTACACTAGCAGTAAACAAATGAAACTGATTTGCTCTAGGAAATGGACCACTACCCAAGTAGCTCATACAAGGGTATTTTGCTCTCTTAGTGTTGTCTGTTCTTCCGTTTTCTTAATGCAGCTGCTTCAGGCAGCTTACTAAGTCAGCCATACCTTAACTTTGGCTTATCTTGATTTGTTACTGTGTACTCTGGGTGTAACAAGGTAAACAGTTATTTGTAAAGTCTCAGGAGAAGCTTGATTAAAGAAAGAAGGAACTAGAGTGCACAAAACTCCTAGCCAATGTCAGCACAGGTATCCTTTTCCTAAAAGAAGCCCAGTGTTCAGCTAAGATGAATTGCGCTCCAGATCTTGCAGCAGAAGCGACTGATGGCAAATCAACAACAATTGGCAAAGATGGAACTTGACTGCTGTGCAAATGTCCCTCTCCAGCATTCCCAGTATTCTGCTCTGTCAGTTTTCCTGTTAAAAAGGACTTTTTTCTCAGAAAGCCACTACTGGAGTAAATATATCCTGAATAACTTGAAGATGCAGTGTTTATAACCCAAAAGGCATCACACCCCAGTGGACTTAAACTTTCTAAGGAATCTGCCAGAAAAGTACTAAATTGGTGGTTTACATCTTGGTGTGAAGTTTAGCAGCTTTCTACATTTGGGACATCTCATCTTCATTTTCAGGCAGACGTCTAGGTCACCTGCCAGGAGCTGCGATGCACTTCTGATGAGCAACATGCACAGATATGTTGCCAAAATCTACAGCTAGCTCCTCAGTAATTTCCAAAAGTATTTGTAATTTTGAGCAGGGAGCATGAAAACAGCTGGTATTATTTAAAATCTGAGCAAATCTTTAAGTTGGCTGATTCCATTGCTGTACTGTTGCAACGCAGACCAAATGTCACATCTCCTTGACGGTTTCAGTCGTGACTTTGGAGAGAATATATGACATCAGCCCAGGAAGAAAAGAAGTCAGTATATTTAATTTTCAACATGTTTCATTTCTGACCTCTTTGAAAACTTGAAAATATAGTTCGGGCATCAGAGGAGCTCGGCATGTGAAGTATGTGAACTGACAACAAGGGTTTTATGGTACTGCTGGGACTGTTTATATCAGGGAACCTTCCTAGGAAATGATTAGACTGAATGCCATATACTATCTCTAGGAAAAAAAATTGCAGACGTAGGATCTGCAGCAGAAGCTTTCTCAGGTCTTACAGCAAAGGGCTGATTTGGCAGAGAGCGTAATGCTTCTACACCTGCCTGCAAGCTGGGTACAACGATATTCCAAACTGCCTGTGAATTTCATTACAGTCCTTCCACCAGAGCCACTCATGGGTGTGGTGTTGTAATGGCCTGCCAAACAGATGGGTTGTGAAATACACAGCCCATCTGTCTTTATCATGCTTGTTTCCTCTTTTATTAAAATGTTAATGAATATAGTTTTTATTTATTATGCCATGACATGTGCAGCATCACTTTCCAGTAGACAAATGTGCAATCTGCATAACCGTGTGGGCTGACAGGAAGGTTTCTTTTGCTGAAAAAGAAACTTCTTTCCAAAGTTCCTCTGAGGAAAACAAACACAAAGAGCTCTGTGCAGTCAGAGACAATTTCTCACTTCTGCAGCGTTTTTAACAAGCACTCCGGTCTCTCTCAAATGTTAATTATTCCAACAGATTCTCCCTGGAAGGTTCACCTATCAAATCTTGACCCCAAAATGACTGGCGTCACTGTGAGTGGACTAACTCCAGCCCGAACCTACCAGTTTAGAGTATGTGCAGTTAACCAGGTGGGAAAAGGCCAGTACAGCGCTGAGACCAGCAGGTACAGTAAAAATACATTCCTATGTACTCCACGAAAAAAAAAATGCTGACTGTTGTGAGTGAATAGCATAAAGTTATCTTTTGCACAGTAACTGGGAAGTGGAGCAGTTATCATTACCCAAGCCTCTGGAGAGTGCTCTGCAGCTGCTAGTAATTGGTGATAATGGCAATTAGGTGGTGCAGGATATCAGCACACAATGGGAGAGGTGCCCTCATATTTCCAGTGTATCAGCTGAACAGAATCTTGGAAGATGGTCAAATAAGTGTGTGCAACCCTAATATTTTTTTTCTTATTGTGTTAAGTCACTGCAGTTAGCCCTGGAAGGAGTACAGCTTTCACCCAATCATTGCAATGTCACTTCTGCAATTCACCCAGATGTGACATAGAAGGATGGCTTCATCAAATTTGGTTTCAAATGCATCCCCCTTCCTATGTGAACCGAAGCTTGCTGTGAGCTTGAATTGCAGAACAGCTGAACTCTAAATGGCTTTTTCAAAATGTAGGAGTTTGATATGAAAAATATTGAAAGAGCTGAAAGAAACAATTTGGAAGGAGTCACAGACACTGGACCTGAGCTCTAACTCATTCAGGCTTGTAATCTTTTTAAAGAGTTGTAGCAGCCTGGGTGATTCAGAGAGAATAAGGTTACCTCAGCTGTCTGTCTTGTTGCTTGCTTAACTGATTTCTTATTATGTTGATTTGTTGTAACTATTTCATGCATGTCTTCAGCAGTTTGATCAGCATTATATTTCTTTCTAGTGATCAGACTTTGATAAACGATACTGGTTCACATGGAGTTGGATACATGAAATAGAAATGTTACCTATCATTTATTTCAACACCCACCTCCCTCACGTTGTTTTATATTCAGGTTGATGCTGCCTGAGGAGCCACCTAGTGCCCCACCTAAAAACATAGTGGCCAGTGGGCGCACTAATCAGTCTATCATGGTCCAGTGGCAACCTCCTCCTGAAAGCGAACATAATGGAGTTCTTCATGGGTACATCCTAAGGTAAGTAATTTCCTACCCTGGAAAGCCTGGAGCTCAATTCTTGTATGCATGAGGGAGTTCTTAATGCTGTGTTTGAATATGGTATTGAAAAACTATTCTTAATTCCATTAAATATGTTAGTTATTATTTAAAAATGCCATTGCTGCGTTGGTTTATTACAGATGAGAAATTGCCTCTGTTCAAATGATCCCAAGGGTGCAGACATTTGAATTCTGGCCCATCTTACTAAAGAGTTAGTGAACACCAGTTTGTTTTTTACACTGATAGCTACTCTGAATGGGCCTGCTGTGTGGACTAGCATCCTATGGAGACTCTCAGCATCCTGATAATTTTTTTCCATTTTTAAAGTGAAGTGAAGTGAAACACCAAGAACTAGAAGTGTTTACAAGGGAAGTTGGTACAGTGCAGCCTATGCGTTGCAGATGTGTATGTGTGTATTGCAATCTCAGCCTACTGAGAGAGAGGTGAATTACCTTAACAAAGTCACAAAGGGCTCCTGCTCTATGGAAGAGCAAGAATAGAATCAATAACCTTCAGTATTCTGCCAAACAAAATGGAGAGGAAGGAATCACAGGTAATGCTTCATGACAGACCTTGATCTGGGGAAGACCTTGATCTGGTTTTTAAAATTGGTTAGTTGAGTACGATTCTTTCAATCTCAGCTGTATTTATTAAAGAGAAACAGAATTCATCTACACCCAATTCATCTACAGCCTACTGGCTTCCTATGTTTTGTGCAATGCTAGCAGCCAGCTAGGACCTTACCTTTAGAAAGGGAGACATTATCTAAATCAGAGTATTTGTGGGAAGTTCCCAAGCACTGTACCACCACTGACATATTTCCGACTGACAGTTACAGCCTATTGTAGGCAGGTTGCTGACATTTTTAATGTAGTGTCCTCCAGACCTACTGAAATATAATTAAATGCTACAGTCTAAATGCCAACACCCTGTTCATTCTGTGCTCCTACTTCTGCTGGCACGGGTGGGAATGCTTATGCGATGTTAGTGTTGGTGAGTTCCCAAAATAGAGCTGGAAAGTTCCTTTCCTCTTTAGGCAGAATTGAAGTCTGTTAATCTCCCTGTCACCTGCACAGAAGCTTTTATAGTAGTGAACCACTTGTGCAAGTGCCTGTGGATTTAAGAGATGGACTCAATTTGAAAGCTGTGCTGGTCATCAGTGACAGGTGGGGAAAGATGCTTTAGCTTCTGTCTGTAGCTGAAATTTTGTCATGAGAGTTGGGTACCAGTTTGCACAGGGTACAAATGTTGTCTGTACAGTTCTTTCCTTCAAACCAGCCTACCTGATGATAGGATTAACTCCTTAGCTACTCGTAGTGAGTTAACCAGTCTCAACATTAAGTCCTTTGAGAAAGCAATCCTATAGCCTCCCACTTCTGGCAATCTTATCTGTTTTCCCTGTAGAGCATTTTCAGTGATGCCAACAATTATTAGCATAATTGATCCTGGTCCTCCCTATAACGTCTCTTTCCATTTTAATAGAGACTGATCATATTCATTATGGTCAATCTGTGAATGTTTTTGATGTCTACGTGCTTTGTCTAGACCACAAAGAAAGCATTTAATCAAAAAGAATTTAAGATTATCGTATAAAAGCACAACTGTCCCAGGCAATAAACCAAGCTGTTCTTCTAAGTCAAAATACATGGCCACAACAATATGTGCACTGAAGAAAGGTCTTCCTGCACTGATTTCTATAGTATTAAGGTATAACAAAATGAAAACCACTGTGCATCCTACAGACCCAATGCTGAAGACATGCAAGATACTAAATTGATGGAGCACCTGATCTTTAAAAGTGAAGGTGCACTGCACAAGTCATACAGAGTATACATCAAAGTCTATGGTGAGAAAAATTGTGAAGACATGACATTTCTGAACTGGCCTTCTTCCTCTGCCCTTTTTCTCACTGGCAGTATTGCATTTAGAGGAGTGCCATGCTAACAGCATAATAGATTAAATCACAGGAGCACTCCACACCTTGTCTGCTAGGTGTGAGACAAAACAGTGCTGCACAAAGAATTGACTTTGCCAGGATGCATGCAACCTTCGCAGGAGACGAAAGAAAGGAGAAGGTAGATATATAAAGTAAAAAAAAAAAAAAAAAGAAGAAAAAAAAAGATAAAAGAAAAGATGAAGATGATTCAATAAGCTCAGCTGAGAGCTGATATTTCTTTGTTTCCATTTCTATTTCACAAATGGAATTGTAACATCACAGATGTTATTAACTGTGACAAAATACGGTCAGGCAAGCAACTCCTCAACAGAGAAGAGGGGTTGTCAGTGATTAAGAACTGATCTCTTTATGAGGAGATTTTAGAACAAAATTTGTGGCTGAAGTACATGCAGAAGTTGTCTAGCTGTAGAAATTGTACCAATTTAACTCAGATAACTTAAGATCAGTCTGTAAGATGTCAGTGAAATTGTTCTGTGCCAATAAGATTTTGGTGCTTATTGTGAAGCAAAAGATGAATATGAGCGTGTACAAGTTGTGCGTGAATAAGAATTCAAATGTTCCTGAATTTGTCTGCTCTGTGGAACAGTAATGCCTCATGCCCCTTACTACTTGGTCTCTTTTTCTGATTTGATGTGAATTAGCATATTGTAAGCATCCATTGTACCATTTTAATAAAGGAAGGAAAACAAACAGTATTATTCACATTCACAGATTTGCAGGGTTTGTTTGTTTTCTATAATTTATTTATTCTTCGTAGTTTCTTAGCCTAAATAGATGCATCAAAAGGGCTTTGTTTTCTGCAACGCAGTTTTTACAGGGAAAAATATATTCCATTTTCCAGTTTTCCATGCCTTAGTAGAAAGTTTATCAGGATGTCTACCACTCAGCCTTATTTGGTACAGCTCTCCTCCAGGAATTCTTGTGCTTAACCAGTCCTTCAATCTCAAATGTATTCAGTCCTTATTTTAATCATGCTGTGATGTGAATCCTGGTGGAAGCCAGAGATGGCAGTGCCTGTAGCTCTAGGTCAGAGCCTGCCTGAGTTCTTCCTTTTCAGATTTCAGAGAAGGAAAAAAACATTCCTCAAGCTGATTTACAGCAGCACCCTGATAAAAATCATATCGGGGCTATTTTTTTCTCCTAAATCACATTTTTTACTAGACAAGCCACATTTAAAAAGCTGTAATTTTTCCACAGCCATAAAACAGGTTAAAATACCCATTTTGTTTAGGTCTATGCACGTAATTTCAGTGAGATCACATTATAAATACTATAGTAGTCAAACAAGATGTGGTCTTATCAGCAGTTAGTCTGTTGTTTCTGATAATTTTTCATTATTCTTTGTATAATTCGGCTGTAAAAGTGTGAATATTGCTTCTTCACAAAGGAAGCTATTTTGCTAGTCAGGATATTTTCTATAATTGATACCAACTAATTAACAGCAAATTTTTCTTCCCATATGGTAGGTATCGCCTGGCTGGCCTCCCTGGAGAATACCAGTATAAGAACATCACCAGTGCAGAAATTAACTACTGCTTAGTGAAAGACCTGATCATTTGGACCCAGTATGAAATCCAGGTGGCGTCTTACAATGGAGCTGGGCTGGGAGCATTCAGCAGACCTGTGACAGAGTACACTTTACAGGGAGGTGAGCAAATCGGAACTGTATGTGTCAAAGCACAATTTACTAAGGAGAATATGCACTCTCCGATAGTCCCACCTAACAATTGTAAAATGAATGGTCAGTTCAGTCATATTTGAAAGACATCTTTGTTGGGTTGGAAAGAAGTAGAAAACACAAGTTTCGAGTGCTTAAGTAGAGACTCCATTGCTCCCTCTGTTGTAGAAAAAGCTGTGGGTCCCATGGAATGGATTTATAGGATGTGTGACATGCAGTGGCTGAGACTACTCTGACAGGAGAGGCATAGGGAATTTGTCAAGGAATTGGGTTTATGGCAGTCAAGATATGCAGTATGCCACATACATAATACAGGAGACAAATGCAGAGCAAACCAGCATCATTATTTTTGATGATCACAGAATAACTTGATTTAGAAATTTGGAATAAATTTGAAAGGAACTGTAGAAAGAGAAATAGAGCCTTTGGAGAAAGTATGTTTGATAGCAGTTCAAGGATGATGCATTTCAGACATTTGCAAAGAGGAAGACAGAATGATCATCAGAGCCTTCATTTTTATGCTATGGCTCTTCCACACCTTTCTGGTAAGTGCTTTAAAAAGAATATAAATTGCATCAAAAAAAGGATATGTAATTACTTTTTACAACCAGTGTAAGGCATGTTTACACCTCTAGATTGGTATAAAAATCTGTAGGATAATTAAGTACCAAGCCCTTAAAGCTTTTTTTATATTTCATAATGGCAGGGCTATGCTGGTTTCTGAGCACTGGACAGTATGTGGTCTCTACTGGTCATAAAACAATTAAACTATTTTAGAAACTTGCAGTTTTATAGTACATCAGTTAATTTATAATCAGTGAAAATTGTGTAGTTGTTTGTTAATTGTTAGTAGGAGTACTTCATAATGTGATTAGATACAGTTTGAGTTGTAGGGAGATCTTTAAGAAAAGATTGTTTGCATGCAATAGTAATTAACCACAATAATTAAAACAGGAAGCTATCCATATTTTGTCTTAGGGCATCTGAAGTTTCGCAGTTTAGAGGAGTCTAGACACCTCTTTCTAGAAGTATTTATAGCAGACCTTGAAATGCTTTTTCCAAAGTCTTCTCTCTACAGCCAGGATTAATGTTTTGTATCCCACTAAAGACCAGCTCTCTGCTGAGAATTGGTTTGCACAAAGAATTTGAATCTATTCTGTGAATATGTTTGCAGTTCATTACTTTGTTTATTTGGACATTTTAGGCTATCACATCACCTTAGCCTTCCATCTGTTAAGACTCAGGTTTGGACTTCACACTCTTTTTCTTAAACCCTGCAATTGACTCTAATTTCCCTTGATATTATGTGCTGTTATTATCATCCTTTATTGATTGGCTGTCTGTTGTCGTTTATAAGGATATAAATCCTCTGTTATAAATTAAGAGTAATCAGTCCTGCATTCATATTAACTATCAAGAATGTTTAGACTGCAGGACAACCTGCAGTGGCCTGTTTATACAGTTTCTATCTATATCCTAACTGATCAAGAGTGGGTAGACATGAACAACAACAACAACAAAAGGATCTTTGTTATATATTTTATAACATTATTTGATAATAGCAATAAAAAATTACTTCATGGATGCTGTATCTTCTAGTCAATGCCCTTCTGGATATCTGTGCAAATCACTGAAGTCTGCTCTAAAAAGAGTTTGAAGCCTTTTTACATCTAGAGTTGAGAAGAAGAAAGGTTGAGTGGTATCAGGATCATTTGAAATTGGATTAAAATAAAGTCTCGATAAGTAACGTCCTACTGTCCATAACCCTGCATATTTGTCTGTCTTGTAGTTGGGAAATGACAGGAAAGGCCAGTGGTTGTTTCTTGCTCTAGATTGTCCTTCCTAAACCAAAGCAGCAAGAGTGAGAAAAAGCAGTGTGTAAAACTGCCTTGTAAATCATACACCGATTTTAATGTGAGCCGAGATAAATGTCAAAGACACACTCCCATCCATCCCCCTCTCCTACTACGACCACCACCACCTCTATTCTGACATGCATTAAATGATGTGAGCTGTGCTGGCAAGAACCTGTCTGTCTGCTGATGAAAAATACCTGAAATACCTCATATTAATCAAATGTGCTGTGCAGTCAAAGCCTGGCAGGAAATGAACACTGGGAGCAGATCAAGCCGTTGGCAGGAGCAGATCAGCACATTGGCATCTTCGTCGGGAAGAATATTGACTGGCCATATAAGCTGTGGATTTATACCAGAACCCAGTCCATTAATCCCTTATTAGTCCTCTGGCATTGTGTTAGCCACTGATAACTAATCAGCTGCTCAAAGCTCTTCAAAAATTACCAGTTTCTAGAATATAGCCAAACTTGCAAGATGCTGAGCGATCTAAACTTGTAGCGAGACTGGCACATAATGTCAGCTAGATAAAATGTCAGAAAGACTTACTGGCAAAGCACTGAACTTCCTAGCACTAGGGTCAGACAGTTTGACTGTCTCTAAATCTTGAAAGTCTTTTCAGAGTGATATTCAGCCTAATCCTTTGATGCTCTGGGTATATAGGTCTTTCTTCATCAGAGCTTCTCCAGCTGTTCCTTACTTTGATATTACTTTTCACAGGGATTTGTGCCAGCCTCCTGCATAGGGCAAATTTTTCTTAGTTAAACAGTGTCCTGCAGGACTTCTCATTGCCATATGACAAACTGAAGTTTTCCAATACTTTTTCATATGAGTAGTTTTGTGAGATGTATAAACATCTTTGTGGATAGCGCTGATACTGTCTCTGCTCAGTACTGTTGGACATGTTTACCTTTTCCTGCAGGCTGATTTGAGAATCTTCCATTTTTTACTGTCCCTTTAATCTCACTAGCATGAATACTTTTGAGCTTGTCTCTCCTTGAAAAACATCCAACACTCTTTAGATTTAGCCAAGGCAAGGCTTGTAAGTAGAGACAGAGCTTTTCTTAGACAATTTACATTGGAATTAACCTACTTTTATTTCTAATTTAGCTGTTAAGTGTTTCTTTTGATGCACATTCCAAAAGCCAGTGTTATATCCTGAAGTTTATAAGCCTCAGCATGTAGTTTGATATTATTTTATTTTCCCTACTTGCTGTGTACAGACACCTTAAAAGGCCAGAAAAGGCCCTTTTTGAGTAAAAGGCTGGGAGAGTCACCAGACTAGTGAGTCTTGATGGAGTACAGGGAAGGACAGAAGTACAATGTAGTATTCAGCAGGTCCAAAGTGGCTTTTTCCACAGGCAGTAGGAGTTGAATTAGATAAATTCATAAGGACTGAGATAGAAGAACTGGACAAATCTGTTATCTGTTTCAGTTGACTGAAAACTTCCTCCTTGATGTAGGAAGTAATCTTGAAATGGAAATCTCAGAATAAGGGGTGTCCTCTACAAGCATTTCAGTTTGCCTGAGGTAAAAGAGTCCTTAATTTTCCCTTACACATTTTTGCTAAAACCATCTTCATTATTCACCTTGTTTGGGGAACTTACCAACAGCCAGGAAGCGTCCATGAATGTCATTCTGGCCCAGCTGCTCCTGAGCAGAAGCAGGTTGGAGTTGTAGCATCTGGATTTTATAGCTCTCAGTCTTACCACTGTTAGGTGTCATTTCCCATCTATTGTTTTGTTGGTGTTGTTTTTAATGATTTCACAAAGGTTGTGAATTACCAGTTGTTTTTGGTGAGGCTTCTGGCTTCCAGCTCTTACTAAAGAAGTAAAACTTGGTCCTTGTGAGAGGCGTGTGAGAAAGGGAAAAAGGCATTTCCCAGCTGCAGGAAGCAAAACTCTTCAGTTGATGCCAAACCTCACACTTTTGAATTTCAAATATTGGCACGTGTAGAACAGCAGAGACCACTGTTTCTGTGCACCTGCTGCAGTTCCAAGCAGAGCAAATGTTGTCGGCCAGGTGCGGAGGGGAAGAGGCTTTGCAGAAGGAGTAGCACGCTCCTGTACAAGGCTCTCCCCATGGCTCCCAGTGGGTGCAGCTTAGCACCTCAAGCCAGTGCATTGAAGGAAAAACTCAACCCTCACATAGAGAAAAACCTGAGGTTCCCTGAGCCTGCCTTGCTAAGACACGGAAGCTGCCAACAAGGAGCTTGGGAGGAGCAGGGCGCTTTTCCACAAGCCTTTGTTGAAGGTCGGTATTTAAGACCAGCAGTCTGTCCGTTGGAATCTGTGCAGGGTTTACATGCTATTTGCACATAGCTACAGACAGAATAATTACATGTACACATGCTTAACCTTAATGCCTTCTCTTCTCTCAATTATCTTGTCAGCCAAACCCTTTTAATGGCTTTTATCTAGAGTGCTTCCATGACCTTTTCTACTTAGAATGCTGCACATTAGCTTGCAGTCCCGGGAGCTGAGCTCTTAACAGATTTCCAACCGCGTGAACTTTATAGGGAAGAAAGTAACAGTTGGTTTTGTCTGACCAATTTGATCTGCACTTCCAAGATGACTCCCAGGTGGGTCTCCGGTGTGAGATGGTTTAGGAATACTTGCAAACATCATGAAGATCAGATTTTAAAATTGAGTATGTAAACACATGGGGATTACTTTTGAAACAACTGTTTGACATTGGTAGCTCTTGTACTGCTTGACAACAAGAAACTCGTAGGAGGAGGATAACCATCCACCACTAAATTAGGAAATTCTTAATGCAGACAGTTGCAGCTTCAGCAAGGTGCTAACTGTGATCTTGGAAAAGTATCTGAGTTTAGAAATGACCAGAAGGTCAGCTCTGTCAAACTTTTTCTTTTTAATGCAAAACTATTCAAATACCAAGAAAGTCTTTAAGATCAGGACATAAAAGAAGAACTCTATCCTGTCACTTTGAAGTAAATTCGAGGTCATGATGCCAATATTTTACTGATTAAAAATATAAAAATGTATTATATTACATCTTCTGCAGGATAATTAAGCTTATGCATCTTAGACAGACCATATTCTTTCCATCTCTTAAATTCATTCATTGTGATGCAGATGTTGATTCTTCAATAAAGATTTTAAAGATGAATTGTAATACACATCGTGGTTTCCAGTATTCTGAAGGGTTTATATTTTCTGGTCATGATTTTTACCGCTTCTCTTATCATAGCAGGTACTCTTTGTGCTGTGATTATTTATTTGTGTTTCAGAAAATTATCCTCTAATGAAAGAAAAATATTTCACTATTTAAAATAAATAACTAGTATATTTGGTTTTCCACATTTCTAAAACTACAGTAAACCTATCCTAAAGTGCCTGCCTGGGCTCTTTCGAGATGTGCTACAATAAGGGCTATAAATGAAAACTTGAGGCGTGCTGATGCAGGTTTTTTCCTCTCAAAAAATTGCAGTATTTTGAAAAATTTGCAGTATTATGAAAAGTATTTTTGTCAGACTCCTAGAATAAAATCCTCATGTTATTGAAATTACTGGAAATTTGCTATTGGTCATACAGCATTTGTGGAGTTCTGCAGTAAAGAAAATGCCCCCAGAAATGAAGCGAGCAGTGTGCATGCTAGTAAGTGTTTTAGGAGGATGAAGACTGGGAGTACCCTGGTTGGCAGTGGCTGTACGGCTGACTCTTCCGTCAGTGGTCACCTGTATGTTACTGGTGTTCTGGGAACAACAAACTCTTCATACCTCTGGTAAATTCTGAATTTCTTTGGCTGTGGTTGTCAGTGAACAGCGTATGGGTTAGATATAGACTTTCTGTGTAGTTTTTATAAGTTACAAAATCAACTTAGCACATATAAATAGAGTTGTAATGTAGCACTTCGACAGAAGGAAATGAGTGGAGAGGAGGATGCTCGGCTGTTCAGCCTTAATGACAGAAGGAGATTAATCTCCCTATGATATTCAGATGACTTTCTGATAATAAACTAACTTGAAGGTTTCCTATACAATTTTCTTCTGCAATAACAAATCTCTGGCAGCTACAACAACAAAATATTCCAATGTGCAGGAAAGTATGAATTTTGATTTTAAAAATTCTTACATTAGCTATCAGTTATACAAAGCATTGAACACAAAAGCAAAGTGAAGTCAATCATGGCTCTCATAATAAACAGTTTCATCAAAGAACATGAATAATTTAAAAAAAAAAAAAAAATAGTAGGGGAATGTAGCCAAAGCAGCTCATTATGACTGTATAGTGACTTGTATATCAGGATGATTTGGTGAATCTCTTAACTACAAAAACTTTGATGTCTACGGGTTGGTAAGATTATTGTAACTTTCCAAAAACATACAGGCAATTATGATACATGGCTGGAAATAGGACCTAGATTCTAACAAGAAATTAGAGTAGTATCAGATAAATTCTGGTTTTAGAACTCAATAATTAAACATAGTTATAAATTGTGACATTGGGTTTTAAATTAGGGCAAGGTGATTCTCAATAATATACACTATTTCTGAAGTTAAAGAAAGAAATGTGCAGAGCTAAATTTTCAAGCCAGAAGCCATCAGAGAGTTTTAGTGCCACAAGGCAAGAAAGTGGATATCCTTATCATTTCAAACCTCACATCTTTCTGGATCTCTCCAGATTTCTGTGTTGATATTTCTAGGTTGTGAATGTCTTTGACTAGGTGTACACTGTCTTAGCACTGTTGGCAGCAACCTCACTATAGCTTGTACACCAGTTAAGAATAATGGACCTGGATGTCTCTTTCACACAAAGCTTTTGGTGGACAAAGGGACATTTTTACATTTTTGAACTTAATGTCTTGATTTCTCCTCCATACAAAGACTCAATTTCCAAAAAGTACTTTGAAGCTTTTAAAGTTTGTGACCTGTTTTTGAAAAGTATGGAACAAACCAGCATTTCTCAGTTGGAACTGTGGTTACTTTTTAGAAGCATAGGTCATTGGACTTTGGTAGAAAGTTTCTCTTGGAAGCAGAAGGAACAAAGCTTTTCAAGCTTCAAAATCACTTGTGGATTATTCCTGTTTTACAGAATACAAATGTGCATGGCTGTCAATAGTCATGTTTTTGAAGCTTTACTAAACTGATTTTTTAGGATTCAAAGGGTATTAGTACTTTTTCTTTTTTTAATCAAATAGCAATTTTCTTCTTTAACTTACTATGAAATTGATAATTTCGGAAAAATAGACCTGACTATTAGTATTACTTCCTCTTGAGAACTAAAGAAATGACATCCTAAAGCAATGAGTTGAAGAAATTGCCTGGAAGATATTTAAAGAGACATTATGTTAAATGGTAAAATACTTACATCGTGGGTTGTGTTGTTGTTTTTTGAAGCCAGTATGCCTCCATGTTCCAAGCTTTTTTTTTTTTTTTCCTTTTGTACTGAAGAAATAATCTACCTAAATAAGTACTTGACATGAAAAGTTTACACAAGTTTAAATAGATTTGAGGTTGTATTGGTTCAGATTATATATAATAAATTTAATATACGTGAGTGAATACAGTATCAAGATAAAATATCTCCAATTCCCAAGAAAAATCTATTGCATATGATATGACTGGTCCTAATTTTTAAGCAGTAGTAAATAATAAATGGTGTTGCTAGATTATAATTCACAATTGTAAATTTAATTGTGCGGACCCCACATTTGCTAGTTTGATCTGGGGAATTGTGTGGTATTAAGAGAAATTCTCAGGAAGTTTCTTGGTGAAACTTCATTCTCTGTGCAGTCATGGATAATTGAAAGAGATGTGTTCACCTATCATTACCTAGTTCCTGTGTCAAGTTTTATGAAAAACTCATCTGAGGAGTTATGTGCTACCGAAAGCATTTCATCCCCTCCCCCTGAAAGAATTTCTGATACAGGATGAGAAATAACTCGATTACCATTCTTTGCAAATCATTGCTGGGTACCATATCACAGGAAGTGCATCCTTTTCTCAGGCTTGATATTACTTTGAGACTAATGAGTGGCAGTGAAGAGGTTCTTTTGACCTCTCATCTCTCCTCCATTCTGTTTCATATTCTGTTCCTCTTGCCTGACTGGGAGCAGTGCCTACAGCTCCACCGCAAAACGTGCAAGTCGAAGCCGTGAACTCCACAACCATCCAGTTCCTCTGGAACCCTCCACCCCAGCAGTTCATCAATGGTATTAACCAAGGATACAAGGTAAATAGGAACAAGATTTCTACATCTTCAAATAATGTTTCCTGTAAGAGCCTGATATACAAAAATTAGAAATTTAACAATCTATGAATGTCCAAAATGACTGTGTATTTTAAGAAACAAAATGAAGAGAGGACTCAACAGTTGTTGCTCCTCATGTAACATTTGCTGGTTTATATATTGTTAATATATATATATTATTATATATGTAATATATTGTTATAATATATATATATATTATAATAACTATAATTATAAAAGTTCTAATACCTTTATTATTTGCCTGGAGAATTTCCAAATCCAAAAAGCAGTTTGATGTCAAATCGTGCAGGAGACACATCATTGTGCCACTAAATCAGCCTGGAAATTTCTATTTACTCTAATGCAAAACTCCCATTCATTTCATTAGGAACCAAGATGTCACGCTAAATATTTGTCTTAACTTTCCCACTGTGATGATTTTGGAGATGTAAAAATGTAAAATTTTAAATCGTGCTCAATGGCGTGGTGTTAGCATGGTGAGTCCCTGTTGATGGGGCAGTTGGCAATGTTTTACCGTGTGCAGAGTAGGTAGAGGGTGCTTGACAGAGCACTTGGTGGTCCTCTGCCCAGTGAAGTGTAGCTGGAGTGGTTTATTTCTGTCTCTCAGGAAGGACTGCTTAATAGAAACTCCTTCCATGGTTCAGCAGTGGGGACGTAATAAAGGAAGGGTTTAAAAACATTCATAGAAAGAACAAAGAGAAACCTTGTAGGAATTGCAGAAGAAAAGGGACGACAGGTATGTTCTGTTGGCAGGGAGGAGGGAGCTGGATTTAGGTGTTGTGTGAGGAAATGCTCACTGAGCTGAAAAGGACGTGTGGTTCAGAAGACAAGCTGTGAATTGGAGGATTGTAGGTGGATTTTAGGAGTTTCAGAAGACTTGATCCTTCTCTTAAGAATGTCTGAAAGTGATGGAGAAACTGAGACAGAGGTACACATGTGTTTCAGTACTTTTGCCCAGATCTATATTTTTCTTATAAAGAACAGTGGTGTTTTCAGAATCTCCCTGCTGAAGTAGTATTACAAGTAGATGTACATGTCTCTTTTTCCCAGAGATATGATCAGCTGTCAGGACTGGGTTGCTGACAGTGATTTTAGACTGCAAAAACATAGCCTGAAACCTCGATACAGAGGTAGTACCTGGCTTCTGTTTGGACTGTGAAGAATAAAAGCCCTTTGGGGATCAGTGGACTGCAACATGCTATAATTATCTGGTGCAAGTCCAAACATGGTGAGCTCAGTCAGATTTGGAAAAGCCACATTTTAGATTTTTATTCTTTGTTTTATTCAAACACAGAGCTTCAGTATGAAGATCATTAGTTTCATTGCATAGCTGCTTCTCATTTAAGTTTAAATTTATTTATCAATTGTATAAAATAACAAAGATCTTTATTTGTATTTGTCAGTAGTCATTAAAAACTTCTGGGAATGATCAAAAATACTTGTATTTCCGTGATTAGGTTGCAACAGCTTTGTAATTCCTATTTTTCACAGGCTATATGAATTACAGTATGCAGACTGTGTGAGAACATTGCTGTGACAGTTACTTCTATTGCATAGTTTATTTTGTGTAGTTTATAAACAGTAGTAGCCAAAGCTAGGCCTTTGCTTTTCCTAAGGGTTAAACCCATTTTGTCCTTTAGCTAACAAAATTCTTCACCTTTATTTCCTGCGCATGTTTTCTGAAGAATGTGCAATGAAATACTTGAGAAAGAGAAGTTCAGTCCCCCAAAGTTATAAATGCCAAATCTAATCCGCAAAGGTGATTTAGAAAAGAAAATAAAACTTACAATTCCATCAACCATTATTCCATTTTTATCTTTTCTTTGGAATTTATTTGCATTTCAAGAAGTTGTAAAGTGCACCTTTCAAATATGAAATATTTCTAACAAAATGAGTCCTTATAGTCCTCTAACTGCTTTCTGACTATAAGGAGTATAGTCTGATTATCAGCCAGTAGACGGCTGAATGTGTCAAATACAGCTCAATAATTTCAGGTATCTATTCATGTTTATGAGCCTGAAATCAATACAACTAGCATGATTTACACGGATACTGAGTAAGGCCTAGAATTTTAACGTGCTAAGATTTTAACATCTACAGGATAAGGATTTTTGAACAAAACAGAAGTTTCATAAGCACTTTAAAACTTTAGACCTCTACGTTGTTACAATGATTTCAGAAATCGTTTTAAAATTCAAAGTTTGAAGTCTTTATTTAAGTGCTTAGAGATAAGGTATTCTACTCTAAAAAACGTTGATCACCCAGAAGATCCACTGAGATGACTAAAGCCTGGAAGAAGTGTGGCTTGACAAGCATGTTAACTTTAAATGCATGAAAATATCTTCAGGAATCTCACTTTTGGGACCTAGTTGTCGAAAACTGTACTAATCGTTTTTATGATTATTTCCTATTCTTTCTGTAGTTCCAGAACCTTTTGAATCATTCACAGTGTGGCTATCCGCACACAGTCAATCACTGTAAAATTCTTGATCAGTGGGATGCTGAGGGCTATGGAAAGGGAAGGAGGATTTTCCCTCCCCTCTCTTCCCCTTCCCAGCCCAGTGGGATCTTTCAGGGAACCCTGTAATATGATTTATTTTTATTTATTTTATTTTTTTTAAACTCAGGGTAGCACTGAAATTGCCCTTCTTACTTCACTCTCCTTTCAGCGGCAAAGATTGTTCAGGGTAGGCAGAGCAGCCCAGAGGGGGACAAGAGAGTCATGTTGTACAAAATACACAAATAGCCACTCAATAATTTTGGCCTTGTTCAGTAGCAGAAATTGAGAATTGTAATACCTTCATGGAATCGGTACATCCCCCATCACTAGTAAGTATTACACACATCCCTCCTGTTACCATATTAACAGTATTATATCCATCTGTTCAGCATCAGAACTAACAATAGTTGAGCAGTACTGCTTGTTTTTTACAATCAGATTAAGATGGTTTTGGCAGCCAAGCATACTTTAGTTCTGAATAGACGCAGCTTCAAATGAGATCTCATTTATGTTTAAATTTTCTAGCTTCTAGCATGGCCAGTGGATGCTCCAGAGACTGTGACTGTGGTCACCATTGCTCCTGATTTCCATGGTGTTCACAGCGGATGTATCACCAACCTGAAGAAATACACTACTTACTATACGTCAGTTCTGTGTTTCACCACACCTGGAGATGGACCTCGAAGCACACCGCAGCTGCTACGCACCCTTGAAGACAGTGAGTAGTGAGCCACTGGTAGAGAATCTCAGTGCTCAGATTCTGTCTGGTTCAATATAAAAGCCAGAATTTTTACATCTGGGCACTTAAAATCAGACCTTAAGTTTACAAGCATTTTGTAGTCTCTTCTTAAGTTACTTTGCATCAGATGATGACCTCAGCCAGTTGTCCATATGTTTTCTTTTCGCAGGTAGAAAATGAAAGGTGTTTAATATTTTTCTCATTATGGACTGAACTATTTTATATTGCTTAGGAGCTGAAAGCTCCATAGCGTGGTTCAGCTAACACAATATGTTGTTTGTCTGTGAACCCTTATGCTCCCAAGTCCATGTTTAGGCATCCAGATAAATAGGAATTGATCTTCTGAGGAACTGAACACCAGAACATCCTGTGGAGATCAATGATTAATTTAAGATTGTTTCCTTCTGCTATTCAATATATTGAAAATCTCTATATTATATTGCAAGTATTTGTGTAAAACAGAACAGCCAACATCGTGAAAATTCAGTAGCTTTTACTCTCTAAAACTGAAGTCAAATTCATGGAATGAAATAAAAAGAGCTGGATCGTTTAGCTTATAAATTATTTGCTGCATCAAAAAAATGTTTTGACCTCTGTGGCTCCCTGAAAGTGTGTGTTTGAGGCACGTTTGGGACTAACAAGTCTGGTCTGTCAGTTGCAGGTAATTAAATTGCAGTGGCCATCATAGCTAACTGTGTGTCTGCGGTGATCTTGGCTTTGGCCAGGGCTTCAGTCTTCCTTTCACAAAGCATCATAAACACTGCTGCACATTTAGAGATCCAAATCAGAATTTTTAAAAAGTCTAATGCAGCCATTAAGGTATTGTTTTTAGAAATACTACTTTGCCTTAATAAGGACCTTTTAGGCTAGTCGATGTTCCCGTAAAGAAAAATTTAATTAACATTAACATTCACAGAAGTGAGGCTCAAAGTGCTAATCCAATTTTTCATGAGATACTCTTGAAAGAGTATGAAGAAAATTAAGTACCTTCCCATGGATTTTCCTTTTGTGATTCACCTCCTCCGTGTGCTAGACCTGTGTCCCAAGAACAGATTCTGGACTTAAACCTTTGCGTATTAGAAGGTCACAGAGACAGCATTGTAAGTATCAGATATCTATGAGTGTCCTGGTTTCAGTTAGGACAGAGTTAATTTTCTTCCTAGTAACTAATATAAACTCATATATGTTTACCTGGAGTTAAAGCAAAAGGCATGGAGGAAAGAAAAGCATGCATTAGGTTTCTGTGTGTCGTATTAACATCTTGCCTGTTTTCTTTAGGAAATGAGGCTTTGGCAGTGTAAATGTGTTTGGCTGTCTGTCTTAGATCCATCTGTCTTTCTCCCTCCAAAAACATTTTTATTCCATGGCTAATTACAGAGAGTAAAGAAGAGCAAGAAGCCAAAGATATGAGACTCCTAAGATTTCATGAAAATTAATCTGCTGGGAAGAAGAAAATAGACTATTAATATTTCTGCTCATGGAAGAGGGAATGCAGAAATGAGCCTTAGAGACTTTGTGGAAAGGGGGGAGGGGGAGCACAGTCAAAATATTGGGAATAACTCAGGGAAACATTGGGATCACATGCCATTTTAAACATGAGAAAATTCCATCATGAAACATAAAATAAGAAAAGGCCAAACTTTTATTTTGTAAACATTTCTTGTCAAATGCAGCTGCACGCTGCAAGGATCTTAGGCAGTAGAGATAACCGAGATTTTTTTTTTAATTGTAGTTCCTTTAGAATTGTTTTTATGATGATTGAGAAGTTAAGTGTGGTATGGTATAATGTGTCTTTGTGGAGAACTTGTTGAATCTAAGTTGTTTCTGGATTTATGTAGTGGGAAAAGGTTTGAAGGGACGGTCACTCATGTTCTCAGGTGATAATTTTCTGTCTGTAAAGCAAAGTTAGGCATTCCTTTAAAAAAAATAGTGCAAGCAAGTCTGTTTGCTGATGAACTGTAGGTCAAATAAAATCTGACATCCAGTCAGAAGCAATGTGTCCTGGCTTGGTGTAACCTGCACCTGTTTTTCATTATGACATTAAAATTGGAATGCAATTGCAGGAGCTAATTGGAGTGAAGCTTTGTGAGTTCTGTGGCTTGCATGCGTGTAGATACGTGTTCCTGAATAGCACATAATTGCCGTGCTCCTGTTAGGTATTCCTGAGATCACTACCAGATCAGCAGTTCTTTCTGTGTAATGCTTCAACTACTAGATAGTGCAGAATGGATTTGGAAATTTTCCTCACTAGGATTGCAGAATTGCAAATGTGGTTGTAGCCGACCTACTGGCAGGCTTTTTTTTTTTTTCATCCTAGCTGGAGGGGAATGAGAAACTGGACTAAAGTGAAGAGGAAACAAAATATGAAATTGCAGACGAGAAATTGCCAACTGATGTCAGTGGAGCTGGAGGATACTCAGGCAGGGATCCAATGACAGAAACACAGTGAATATAAAGTGAACAAAAACTCCTTTTTCCAGTACATCGATTGAAGACAGAACCGCAGTTGGATCAAAAATCAGTCAGGATGTCTTCCTTGAAGATCAAAATTGAGGGAGGATGGCATATTCTTGACAGTCATTCCATTTTATGCTCTTTCATTGCACACCAGGGAGCTGAAATTTTTAAGAGCTCTTGAGCTACATCATAAAAATCCTTTAAAAGTTTCACACACTTGTATTCATTTTACAGAAGATAGTTGCCATTATGTTGGACGTTTTTAGAGTTGTTTTGAGACAGTCTATCCAAGTAGTGATGCTGTCCTTGCTCTGACCTTGCATAGGCAAAAGGCTCTTTCCAGATGAGGGTTGTGCAGGTGGTGTTGCTCACAGCCACAAGGCCTGAGGAGCTGCCCACAGCAGCACGGGTACCCACAGCATGCTGTAGTGGAGGGAAAAAAACAAACACAATCACTTCCAGGATTGCCAGCTTGATTGTTCTAATTAGATTAGATCAAGAAGAAAGACAGAGAACACGTTGTGTGCAAGTCCCCTGCTGCCGCTCTCTTTAGTTCTCTGCACAGTTAGGATGGCGACTGGATAAAATAATTTATGTGATGATAGCCAGAGTGCTTCTTAACACCTTGCATTCTCCCCTCTCCCCTGCAGCTCTCACTGATGTTTCCAGCAGGCTTCTATTGGCCCCGGCTCAGTGTTTTATTTCTTCAGCCCTAACCTTGCCACATGAATCAGATCAGAAGTAAGTGGGGTTCTCCTGTTAACAGATTTCCTTTTCTGATTGCCAGAGCCAGGAGCTGTGGGACACCTGAGTTTCACTGAGATTCTGGACACATCTCTCAAGGTCAGCTGGCAAGAACCTGTAGAGAAAAATGGCATCATTACAGGCAAGTATCAGCTGCTACCTTTTTTTTGGAGGGGGTGGTGGTGAAGGAATGTATCATTGCAGTGAAAAAAAAGTTTGCATAATAGAGCATTTAGGGAGAACCGGCTGCTGCGAGTGCTGGTTTCCTGGTTCATCTTTTGGGTAATTGAAATGTCAGCTAGGGCACATTATAGAAAGTACGGGTCCAATTACTGGCAGCTCATGATTGTGGTCACTGAAATGGCAGCCTGTATTAGAAATCAGCTCCCCACAGAGTCTACAGTCTTGTTAAGTTGTCCACGACCTCCACCTCTGTTACTTAATCTCTGAAACTTTGTGAGACGGTGTTTGTCCTTTGCCACAGAGGTTGGGGTTTCCTACATTGAATTTACAGCTGCAAAATCTGAATTGGCATTGCTAAGGTTTGCAATCAAGTCCAAGCCTGAAATCAGCAGTATCCTTCATCTGTGATCAAGTGGTCTGGCTGTGGACTGCATGACAGAATTTGCATGTCATTACTTAATTTTGTATAAACCATCACAGCAGTTCAGAACTCTCTCATTTCTTTGATGAGCTGGCTATTTGACTGTTCTCTGCTATTTATCTATTTATTGTGTGCCAATGTAGATGTAACATCAGCAACTTCATTATTTTTCATAAAGGCAGCTATAAATAGTTGAGAAAATCTAATTCTTATCAACAGAGGCAGTATTGTTTTCAAATGGGAAACTATTACTGTTGCACAGGGTGGACACTCTATTTAACAAAGGCTTTCAAGGTTTTGAAGCGCAACAAAGCTCCCAAATTTAAAATTGCTGGAGTTAAAATCATAGTTGGTAAGGGAGAAGGTAATTTTATGTGGACCAATATCCTCTGTTTGGGGAGTATCAACATTTAATTTTAAGGAAAGTATCATAATACTTTTAGAAAGTAAATATATTTTAGGGAAAAAAAAAAAAAAAAGAAAAAAAAAAAACAGAACAACAACAAACAAAATAATTTTTTTGGCTCCTGAGCATTAAAATGTTATATCAGTCCAATTTTATGAAACATTTTAATTTTGACAGGGCTGAGTATTTGGATTGGACTTGCTTCTGTCAGTGTCTTCTCTTCACATGCACCATTTATGCATGTCTTCCATGCTGTTTATAGTACATGTGGATTCTTTACGCAGATTATCATCTTCCTTTTTACCATAGTAGCCGTCCTGAAATATGCATTGATTTAAGTGGTTCAAGATCAGAAACTAATGACTTCTGAAAGCAGAGCAGTATTGATTCAGTGAGGATGGCCAAAGCCTTCAAGCCCGAGTGCTTAAATTTAGGTACCTAAATCTCAATCTAGTTATCTAAGCAAGATGATGTAATATTCATCCTTGTAAAGCACCAATTAGCAGCACTGTGTTTAGTGTTGCAGAATTGCTTTCCTAG
The DNA here is from genome assembly GCF_963932015.1 of Anas acuta. Taxonomy (NCBI): domain Eukaryota; kingdom Metazoa; phylum Chordata; class Aves; order Anseriformes; family Anatidae; genus Anas; species Anas acuta. The sequence goes on from NC_088993.1 coordinate 14,332,755, forward strand.
AAACGAGCTGCCACCTCCCAGAATGGGTTGAAAACCAGTGGAGTGAAATGATGAACTGTGTTATCGTCGGGGCAAATTGTTTTAGCGAGAAGGAACTCGAGAGGCTATATCCTTCATGAAGGAACACTGATGTAAAAATGCCCAACAAAGTATATACGGAAACAAAAATGTTCTTAATGCTGCAAATTACATTTGGGCTAGAAGAGCAGCAAAACTGTTCATGCCCCTGAGTACCTCAGAGGTTTATAGAGAGCCCCTTGGAGGTCTGAGCACTCAGGGAGGCATTTCTTCTTCATTTCTGCTCATTGATATCTTTACTGGAACTTCTTGTTCCGTGCACCGGAGCTGGGGGGAGGAAAACACGGAGGGTGGTGCCCGGCAGCCAGCCTGCTCTGGGAAATTGCCCATTACTCTTGCTGTAAATCTCCGTATCTTCCTCCTCCCTCAGTAAACACTGATTTATGAGCACCTGGATGTAGACGGACAGTTCGTGATTGGGTGTACTGCTCGCTTGTAGAGAATTTACTCCAGATCAACGGAAAATTATTTCTGAAACTCTTCTGGTCATTAGTTTCTGTTAGGCAGCGTTTTATGGAGAGGATGCAGAGCCAAAGCATACGGGTGGGCTCTGCAGCACCTCTCCTGCTCTCACGTACGCTGAAGGCAGAGGAAGCACTCTGCCCAGCCCGATCGGACTCTCCATGCGTGTTGCTGGCAGTGATCACGTCTGTAAATCAGCGAGCACATTTTTACCAACCACATGTCCTAAAGTTCTGCCCATCTGTCAGTCATTGTGGCTTAAGTGCTACTTGGGGGTACGCCTGTTGTTGTTCCTTTCCTTCAGCGTTTTTTCATCTGGTTTTGTTATGCATGATTACGTTTGGCTTTGTGTCAGTTCGGCATATATGTATGTATTTTCTGTTTCTGTGTTTATACAACTAGAATTTAACTATACTTTCGGGACTGAAATATCCACAGTAAATGCTGCCTCTTTGCCTTTTCTTCAGTCTGCATGCGAATTTATGATATTTTTCCTGGTTAAAGTTTTTTTTTTTTCAGTAAATAAATACATAGAGACTATGTGCCTAATGGGCAGGAAAGCTGTGCCTCATCCCTGTAGTCACAAGGGAGAAAACATAAAATGTTCAAAGAATAATCACCAACATTTGATGTATATGCGAAGTTTATCTAGATGGGAGAGAAGAAATCTCAGTCACTTCAGATTGTCTTGTGCATGGTACAGGAAACTTCCTATCGTTTGTGAGTCACAAACAGACAGGGAGAGCATTAGAAGTCTGCTGCTTATCTCTTATTCTGTTTATTGTTCTGAACAATGCATTCTGTTTTATTCCGGGGTGGTACTCCTTGATTCCCTCTGCCAGCCCATGCACAGGTTCAAAGCAGGCACGGCAGGGTCACCCGCAGCTCCCAGGCAGACAGATGAGCCACTGCACGGCCCTTGCCCAGCCTCTGCCCCATCCATGGCTGCACGCAGACGTTCCTGGGAGCTGGCTTGGCTCCCAGCTGCTGGTTTTGTGTCCTCAGTGCCACAGCTTGAGAAGTGGGAAAATGCACAAGGGCACCTTCCTCAGACTGTTTCTCACTCATCCACGTTGTCCTGTCTGGAACAAGCATAGATTTTGAAAGAGAGGGGATGCTAGTGACGTGGTTCTGTTTGCAACTCCTTCGTTGATTCTCACTCAACCTTTCAGTTCGCCCTCTGTTTCTAAAGTCCTTAAAGTCCTTAAGTTTTGTCAAAATCTTCATGCAGATTTTAATCTTGCCTGTACTATAAAAACTCTGATCGCTGGTAAATGATTCTCAAGCAGAGAGCCTCAAATCACTGCAGAGTCTCTGAGATATTGGTAAATTACTGCCTTAATTAAATCCTATTTAACAGATGGGACATTTCGGACACTTAAAACTGGCTCCAGGTGAGCATTCGGGAGTTTTTCTCCTTCCCCTAGGTAGTTTGTAGTCAGACGAGTGGTTGAAATGTAGCCGGACTGGTTGAAGCATCGCCTCTTGGCTGTTTATCACTGCCCTTTCACTTGAAGCATAATTAACGACTATGTGATTACTCTGAGCCCATTTTCATGCACAAGTATGTTAACTTGAATCCGTCAGTGATGGCAGCTAGCACCAGAGGGAGGATGCCATCTCACACCTTTCAAGCTCTCTCACAAATGTGTGTCTCACCAAGTGTTTAGCTCCTGAGGTGATGTTTCCTTGTTGATCAAGACCATAAGGTATTTTGCTAGTTCAATATGTTAATCAGCTTATGTTTGGGGGGGAAAAAAAGAAAGCAAAACAAAACAAAAACCCTCCTCCCCCACAACTGGTCTGAATTCCTCATCTCGTATGATGGGAACAGGAACCCAGTAGGGAGTTTCTCTAGCCAGCTTGCCTCATTCGTGGCTCTCTCAGTGGGATTCCTTTCTGTTAGTCCTTTTCACTCACTTCCATTTCACAGGCATTCAAGAGCTATGTGTATTTTTTTTTCCCCTGAGTCAAATCACAAAGAGAGCTGCAATCAAGCAAACTTTTCAGACACGCTCTCCGGAGACTGGCACAGTAAGGTTCAAGTGGGTTCAAATGAGAATAAAGTAGGACTGGGCAGGAGAAGGACAAGCAGATTTGGAGGTAAAATTGAGCAAATCAGACAGTAGAAAGTTTCAAAAGTTCTTGGAAGGTAAATGGTTATAAAAATGATAGAAAGGAAAGGGTTTCAGAGCCTGGTTGTGATATAAGAATAATATGGAGGTCAGGGTGAGTGCAGTTTTGGACAATAGATTGGCTACACTACAGTTTTGAAAGAAGGGATAATGATTCACCTTGCTAAAGGACTTGTGCGAGGAACAAGCAGTGGGGAGTAGGGTTTTTTTGGTTCCTAGAAGAGTCCCACAATGTTTCTGCATGATCATTATTGTTAGATTTGTAGATACATAGCAGTGAAGGTTGCTTCAGCCTGGAAAAGGGATAGGTGTACTAAGTGCATGTAGATTTTTAATTAGATATTCTGGCTGGTGAGAAAATGTTATATTTTCCAGTGTTTCTTCCTATTCATTTTGTAGGGTTCACAAAATGAAAGTCCACCTTTCTTTGAGTTTATCCCCAGGTTTCCTAGAGATTTCACAGCAAGCTCTGTATATTCATAGAAAAATACAAATAGGCCATTGAGACTCCATGTCCTCCCCCACCTGTAATTTGATGGGCAGATGACACCCCCTGGGTATTTATGTCAATTGTTTGTTAGAAATAAATGTAGTAGAAAAATGCTTTGGTATTTTAGCCAATGTTTACCTCAATTTTTTATTTTTATTTTTTTTTTACTGTTTACAAAAGATTTCTGTAATGGAGTAGAGTAAGAAATAAATCATACTACAATAGACCACACGCAAATCTTGCAGAAGCAGTAATTTACCAGTCTCTGGGTTATTGCATAATAGTGCTTTAGAAGAAAAACTAGACTCCCACCACTGTTACAGCCCCCTGACTTTGTGTAATTATTTTTCAGGCTATCAGATCTCCTGGGAGGTGTATGGCAGAAATGAATCTCGTCTTGCCCGCACGCTAACCAACACAACACTTGAGTACAAGATCACGGGGCTGTCATCTCTCACCACATACACGATCGAGGTGGCAGCTGTGACAGCAAAAGGGAGTGGATGGGTCACATCCTCCACCATCTCTTCTGGTGTGCCTCCAGGTTGGTAAAATATCATGAAACAAATTAAAGCAGGCTCATTCCACACGTATTCCAAAGATCACAAGCGACTTTGATTCAGTTATAATAAATATGGGTGGGTTTATAAAGCATCAGAATTCTTTACCACATAATTTAAAGTTAATTCTTAGAACAGATTAAAATATTAACATGAATACATTCACAAATTGAAATTACCAGAAAATTGAGGTTGTTTTGTACACATGGAAAAAAAAAAAGTGTGCAAGATGATGCAGTCAAAGTAATTGAAGTGGATACCATACAGAATCTATTAATATTTACAAGGTAACATAAGAAGAAGAAATCAAATCAGAAAGTTTTGCTTTTTGGGAAAAATAGAGTTTGAATGCTGTTAAAAGGGAATGGTTTCTCTATTTATAAGTAGTATAGTTTATATCACCTGTGAGAGGACATTTGTATAATGAAACTGAAATATTTGCAAGATTTAGCATTTGTGGCTTGAGAAAGACTTGAGAAGAGGTAGTCCTATTCTCCATTGTCTGATTCAGCATTTTAGGGACCTGTGAATTATTTGGTTTAGCATTTTTTATTTGGATTTTAAAATTCTTCACTCTCCTTCATCCTGTATAGAAAGCAAACTAAAAAGCCGTTTCAAGCCTCAAAACAGCAGTTTCAGTTAATTTATAGGCTGTACAAGTAGAACTTTCCAAAATGGAACAGCTAACGTACATCCCTGATGGTAATCAATTTTTTCCCCTTTCTAGTATTTTTGAACTTTTCTGTGTGTCTTGAAGTATGCTTGCCTTTCTTTTCCCTAATCACAGGTAATTGTGACAAGTTGCAGACTGGATCAATGCCATGCTGCCTGTTGTTACCCAGATAACAGCATTATCCTGTTTGGTCAGAGTTAGTTTATTGATCATAGTTCCCACAAATGTGAAGTAAGAAGCAAGAAATATTGTGTATTTATGTGTACTTGAAATACGTGCCAAAAACCTGCCCATTTTTTGCTTGCTGCATTTGCACATAGTACAACATTATGAATGATTACTGATTATAATACTAATTTCCATTACTTACGAATGCAGGTACTGTTGGGAATTTATTCTAAACAATCTACATTTAATCCCTTTCCTGAGCTTGCTTTTGTTGATAATTCAGATAGTATTAAAAATGTAAATGCCACTCTAAGCTTGACTGATGTGAGACAAAGATCTTATTGGAGCTCCAGATTTTTCCCCATAGGAAGGTCACCCTCTTTATTGACAATAGACATTATAATATATATATTTTAGCTCTATTCAGCCATCAGAAATAGCTCCTAACACCCACCTATTACAGGTCAGTATGAGAAGCATAAAGTCTTCCACTTACCCTACCTGAAAACTCGAGTCTTTTTCAGTTGTTAACATATTAAAGCTGTGTTTACCATAAGAAGTAAGTATTATTGCCATTTTAATTCTACAGAAACAGAAGTGCAGAGAAACTAGGTGACTTGACAAGTGACTGGCAGATCTGGAGCTGGGAAGTACCTTTCCCCCAAGCCACCACGCCTTGTCTGTTACTCAACTTCTCTAAAATAGTAGCTGTAATTCTGTAGAGGGGCTTTCTTCTCTTTTTATCTGTAAAACGTGGTGCGTGCTCAGAGCAGCAGAAATAGTAGTGCTTTATTTAATACTCTGCCAAAAAAAAAAAAAAAAAAAAAAAAAAAAGGAAGGAAAGAAAGAAAAAACCCACAATATTTCATCTATAGTAATCGGTGCAAAGGTACTTTATATGCTGAAACACTGAATGTTGGCCTGTGTTATAGGGCCTTATTACCAAGAGCATTTCCACCTCTCATGTGTATTTATTTCTCTTTTTTGCAGAACTTCCAGGTGCTCCGTCCAACCTGGTGATCTCTAACATCAGCCCTCGCTCTGCTACACTTCAATTCCGGCCAGGTTATGACGGCAAAACCTCCATCTGCAAGTGGATAGTTGAAGGCCAGGTATGTCCCTGACGAAAGGCTCCTAATGAAGTTTTTGAGGAGTTGAAAAGGGTCCAAGTAGTGAATTTCTGTTTGGATTACAGTTTTTGTTTAATTGCATCAATGCAATGATGCTCTATGTGATAATAATTTTAGTTTGCATCTGGTTTGAAAACGCACCTAACAGAACCTAAACTCAGGTTTCAAACCAGATGCAAACTAAAATTATTATCACATAGAGCAGAAGTACAGGAAGAATTGCACCCGAACAGTAAAGATACCATTATTCATGACACTGAGTGCATTTGTGCTGTCTTGTAATGAAATATACTGAGGTTTTCTATCCAGGTCTTTAGATATGAATAGGATGAATTCTCTTCATCGGCTTTAAACAATATCCCTCTTTCTGCTGTCATTATGCCTTGGAGTAGTTATATATTCCTCATTTGTTCTTGTGACAGATGAGCTTTGCTTCTTCCTTTCCACCCACAGATCTTTATAAATAATATAATCTGTTTTTAAGACCAAATGTTGGACTTCTTATATCATCGTCACCAATTAGACATGTTGATACAATCACTTCACTTGGTAATGAGACTGTTGTGAACAAGTTGGTACATTTTGTACAATTTACATACACACGATCACATATTACAGAATTAAACACTTAAATCCTATAATATGGTGGCTTGGCACATTCTGAGAAACATTTTTGTGCTGGAGCACCACATTGATATGGCTTGGAATTTGTTAATTCTGTAATCACATGAGTTGCAGAAAGCCACTGAAATGAAATATATTTGAGTACTTGAAAACTGCAATAATAATTACCATGAGGTTCATCTGCATCCTTGAAGTGCCCCAAGTGCAGATAGTGGTTGAAGGGTTCTTGGTGTGCGGGGAGGGAAGAAGGGAGGATCTCTCCTGTTCACAAACACCATAACATCCTATGCATCCCTAGTAAAGTTAAGAGACTGGTGGTTCTTATAGATCTTGCGTCCACCAATATTTGCTCCATGTGGGGAAGGGGCACAGCCAAAATCACAGCAGAGTCTGTCATGCTTTTCACTACAGCTCTCCCGGCAAGTTTCTCCTGCACTATACCTCACTGTTCAGCTTTGGCACAGCAAGAAATGTTGTTCCGATTGGATTTAATACTTGGGAAAAAAAATCTTGCTCACATGATTAACAAAAAATCTTTTCAGTTATGCAAAGAAATTGATGATTCCTTACGGATATAGCAAATCCTGTTTCCAGGATGACAGCCGCATATAATCCTTTGTTCACAGCCCTTTTCTGCCAGCATTCCAACTTAAACTTCTCTCTCAAAGTGCAATTTCACAGCACCTTTAGCCAGTGTAGACCAAGAGGTCTTGTTGTCCTGCTCTCTTTTGTCATCCTCATCACTCCCAGCAAGACTTTCTCTTGTTTAGCTTCTGCCTGCACCAGTTCTGGTGCAGCCATATCCCGAGCTGCTACAGGACGTGATCCAGCCAAGAACAAATGACTTTCAGACAGTTCGACTCCACTCAGGATTTGTGTGTGATCAGAAGAGCATCAGTGTAGGGGAGGAGATGAGAACATGGTGGTGGGATCAGAGATGAGGGCAGGAATGCCCACATCCTGGCTTGGATCTAAGCTGCCATGGACCTGGACTTCATGATTTTTTATGCTTTACCTTTCAGAGACACACAAGCATTCACAAAACAGCTTCCAGTGAAACACCATTGTTCACTTAGACCTTCCACTCACATTTGTTCTAAGCAAAGGTTCCTCTGTGACATGATGCAGACTACTGTTGCATCATCTGTATTTTAGTACAAATTACCATAATTGTTCCTGGGGACTGTGTTATGCTGAAGGGCAGTGGTTATACCCAACCTACCCACTGTATTTTCTAAACAGAAGTTTAGAAGTTACACACACACATCTACACACTGCCACCAACATGTTTTTCTTCCTTCATGTGGCATGAGGTTTTGTTGATGAGGACAGGTTTAGAAAGTCTTCCAAATTTTCCATTTTGGCTAAGTGCCATTTTTGAAATCCAATACTTCATGAATAATTTGTATGAAAACACAGCTGGGAATTCCAGTTTGTGTGAAAATTTGTACATCTGGCCTTGGCTTCTGCTTTTTGTGCTGGGGGGGTAAATTCATGGGATCCACTGTGGAACTAATTCTCAGTTATGTCAGCGAACATAAGAAGGAAAATTAGGTCTTTAAGAGTTTATTGCTACTAGATACTGAAATACCAAGTGTTGAAAATCTCATTTCTGTGTTTCTGGTAAAGCTCCTTTCTGTACTTCTGGAAGGATTTCTTAAAATAAAATTAAAAAAAAAAATCATCAGCAGTTTCTTCTCCATCTTTGCATCTAGACTGAGAGAACTGTAGCAAAGTGGATTTCCAAACTGCTAAATAAAAATACCAATGCCATTTTAAAAGTGATTCTAAAATGCTCTTCCATTACATACAGTATAATCTATAGAAAAAGAGGGTCTAATGTATTGTAAAGGTTTTGCAGAAACTTGTTCAGAAGGTCCAGCAGTAACTGTCTTGTGGGATTGACACGAGTTACATGTTCATCCTGAAAGAATTTCAGTAAGTTTTTCTTATTGTCGCCAATCATCCTGAACTCAGATGCAGTTTGACGAGTTATTGTGGACATATTTTTCTGGTAATTTGCAACCACAAATGAGTATGAATCCCTGCTAGTGTTCACATGGTTTCATGTTTGCACTCTCTCTGTGCTGCAACCCACTTTCAGCATATTTTTCTTGTGGTTTAGTTGTGAGATTATATAAATGAGAGTTTTGTAACCGTGCCTTGGTAGGTAGGCCATATCTTTTAGCTTTCTATGGGCTGATTAGAGAAGCTGACTAACTTCTGCCAAGTTTGATTTGTTTTCTGGTTAACGTTAATTAATGAGTATATGGACTAATGTAGAGTTTTTGCTTAAAGCCTTTCTGCTGTTTTGAGAAAGATTTCCTTTGACTATTATTGTGAGCAGCAGCAGAAATGGAAAGGGAAGTTTCAAAGTAGTAAAACCTTTAAAGTATTCTCACTGTATTCTCTTGTAAAACCATGAGCTGGGACATCTGTAACTTTAGCCATGAATTTTCTGGTTTTGTGGGTTAAGTCAGTGACCCAGATAGGATTCATCCATTGTATGAGGTGATTCTCTTGGTGTCGTTTTCACTTCAGAGCTGGCAAATAAAGTGTCTGAAACTCTGACAATTTTATGCCTTTGCCAATCTTTAAATCAAAAATGGGTGAATCGATTTAAGGATTTTGTAAGAAAAAAAATTGCACCCAGGCTGACATCCTGTGAACCGAATTTCTCCCAAAGTGACTTCAAATGCCTGAGTTATAGACCTCTATAATGAAAACTCTGACATATCTTGAACTATAGTGGAACACAAGGTACCTCTATAATGTACAGAAACATTGTGTTTCCCAATCCTGCAGTTAGTTCTTAATAACTGTTCACAATTTTGGTAGCATCACTGTCAAAAAAAAAAAAAAGGTAGCAAATGATTTTACATTCCAAATTTTGTTTTTGATTTTTTTTAAGTCAAAATTCTGCAACTTCACTCACATAGTATCCATCAGACAATGTTAAGTCAATTGATAAGATGATAAGATATGTAAAATTTTCCATTTAGAAATGGAGAAACTAATGCCTAGAAAAGTAAGGGGGTCTGACATCATTTCCAATATTGTTTTTTACTGTCTCGTTTCTGTAATAATAAATGAATGTGCCCTTTTATTGAACATAATGCCGTGGGAACAGCCTAGAGATGGAAATATATATGTGCCAGCTTATGATGGCTGATAGTTATGGAGAATCATATGAAGTGACTTGGCGGATGTAGGTATTTTAATTGTGGCAGTCCCCATAGACCTGCTGGGGATCACGGCCCTATTATATTGAGAACTGTTAAGATGCAGAGTGCATTTCTTAAGGAGTTTTTATGCTGATGGCAACAGCAAAGCAGTTGGTGTTCTCATCTGCCTCCTAAAACAATGCACAGACGAATACATGTGCACCTGTCACAAACATAATCCTTTTCTGAACTTTGCATTTACTGTTATCCAAAAAACAACGAGAAATAAGCCTCCAAATTAACTTTATGTAATGCAGGCTGGCTCACAGTGGACTCTCTGGCCCCCTGTAGGACTCTTATCCTAACCATTTCTCACAGTTCTTTTTGCCTCATGGGAATCCCTTTGTACTCTGATTTTTGAAACGGATACGTTTCCTCTGATCTACCATCAGAGTTTTTCAGGAAAAATAATTTCCTTTTCCTTCAAGAGCCTGAAACTCGGAACCTACAGAGGTTCTTGCAGAAGTTAAAAATACAGGAGTCCATCACTGAAAGTTCTGTTCCAAGACTCATTTCTGAGATAATTGAGTAAGTGAAACTTGCACTGAGTAACAGTGACCTAGAATCGCATGGCCTCATGAGGCAGAAGTCATGCAGAAGTCCCCAGGCTGTTTACCAAGCTCCCCTAGAGCTGTTCACCCTCCAGTCTTCCTGCTTTGGAAAAAAAATCCCCACAAAAGCAGGACACTCTTAAATGTGCTACTGATTTCAGTAGCAAAATGGCCCACATGCTGACTGCAGATCATGGAGCATTACCAGGTATTATTCTAAATAAAGCAAGTTCCTGAACTATTTGTTTTTAAAAGTGTTTTGTTTTGTTTTGTTTTTCCTGAATTACAGAAATATGCCTGTGCTTGATTTCTCCTGCTCCCTCTCAATCACTGCCTTTCAGCAGAGAAGGAGTCTGCAAGAGGTTAATTGGGATTGTCTGTGCTGCTGCTTTGCCCAGGGTCCCCCAGCTCCTGAACCAAGTAGTGGCCACCTGTTGCCAGCTGGCTCCTGAGCTCAGAGACAATCAGTATAGCGGGCTTGGTTGGCATCTGCCATTTCCTTGTAGGCTACACCCATCCTTCCTAGCAGGGAATGCATTTAAAATTAGAAAGCTATCTCCTGGGATAGCCTTTGGGGAGCTTGCCATAGTCCTGTGAGCATAAAAGCTTTCACCAGCTCTCAATCAGTAAAAGATCCTTAATATTTTCACCTTTGCAGCCAGCTGGTAAATGCATATCTGCAAAACAGGCAGGGGTTTTGGACACCTCTCAAGCTTGAGTCAATGTCAATTGTTCTCAGCCCTGTGGGCCTCTGGGTCTGAACCATGTGGTCCTTAATGTGTATTAATGACCTGCCTGCTGCTGCATAATGATCGAAACCTGTGGTCTTTTTGGTCTTTTTTTTTTTTTTTTTCCCCTATGCAAGAAATATTTTAAAAGCTCTTATTGTTCTTGGAATATAAAAAGAAGACTCTAACTCACTACTGGAGATTATTTGCAGTCTCCAAAACACTGAATTGTTGCTATACAATTACTGCGGCACTTTGAGGAGATACTGTTAAGAGCAAGGAATTTTGTAAAAATAAGCATTCTACAAAATTAATCAGAAACTCTTTTAATAAACAGTGTTCTGTGTTTCCGTGACTAAAATGAACTCTCTATTCCTTTCTTTGTTCATGTAGCTTTTTTTTTTAAAAAAAAAAGTGTTTTTGTTTTTGTTTTTTTTTTTTTTAAAAAAAAAAGACATCTCTATCATCTCTTTGGTCTCGGTGTTGCATTTAGGTCTGTTCTGTTTTACCATGCGGACCTGTCTCAAGATGCGTCCTTTAAGCTTCTCTATCCATGAACTTCACTAGAATTTCTGGAGCACGGTTGGGACTGGGAATTTCAAAGGCCCATAAAATAAATGTCAGTGTAGATTACAAGATCATTGGTGTTTAGCAGTGTCTGTGATACCCATCAAGACTGAAAGACCCACCAACACCTTTGCAACCACGTTCCTCCATGAAAGGAGTCCTCTGCTAGGAAGATCACAGAGGCTTCCTTTTGCTGTGCAATGCAGAACTTATTTCTTTGGCCTAATTTTCCTTGTGTCATTTCTTCATGCACAAACATAAATATGCAGCACATCAACTCCTGAGTGAGCAAAGAACTAAAACATCTATAAATAAATCAGGCGGCTTCTCCTGTAGGGGAAAGAAAGAAAGAGTGCAAGAAACCTCATTTTCTGTTCAAAATACTTGGGATTTGCTAGATACTTTGGGCTATGTTGCCTATCAAGTGCCTTGACAGTGTCAATGGCTGTAGCTAGTATACAGAACTTGTAGGGATCTATTTAAAAAAGATTAAAGAGAGTAGCTCTTTACACACTGGGTCTTGAGCTTCTGAAATTTGTTGCCACAGCAGGCTGTGGAAGTAGATAGTGTCAGAAGGTTAAAAAAGGATTAGTCACCTTAATGGACGTGAAGTCCATAAATAGATACTAAAGGGAATAGCTGCGTATGTCCCTCTAATATCCCTCAACCCAGAATTGTGGATACCAGGGCAGGGTGAGGGAACTGACTACAGCTATGGCCAGGATTGCGGCTCTCACAAAATGCTACTTGCTGCTGCTGTGTTGGAGCTGAAATGGTCTACTTGTTCTTCCTGGTCTACTTGTTCTACCCCAAAGGATATTTTTTATGTTCTTAAATCTTGATGAAGTGGGATCTTCCTGGAGCTGTGGTGAAAGAACAGAGTGATAAGAACATCACTCCCTCATTGAATTGAAGCAAAGACCCTCTTTCATTGTGGCAGGGCTGAAGCATATGAGTAAAAAAGTGCATGGTGCTAGGCAATTGTAGCAGGGAGTATTGTCTAAGGTCCTCTGTATTTCTACATTTGTGAATCTCCAATGTGAAATTCAGACATCTACCACCTCTCTTACATCTCCTTCTATGGCTCTTAAGCACACAGCCCTGCCTGCTCTTACTGCCGCCTACCAGGGTCCCATTTCAGGCTGGCCTTCCTCTCAGGTCTTGTTGATTTCCTTCTAAAGTCCTCATTCATCTTCATATCATCTCCAAAAATCTATACGGAAAGTAATGCTTTTGGCTCCCATCACCCTTCTGTCCCTTCTAACAGCGCTGTAGCTGAGGGACGTGTTGGGCTGATTCTCAGCAGTGCTGTGATTAATTATTACAAAGCTCTGAATGTGGAAGAGCCTGGTCTAAGTGCAGCCCAGTAGATGAGGTTAAAACACTTTTGTTCTTTGACTTTGTTCTTGTTTCTCTGTCTTCATTTGTGTAGCATTTTACCTCAATTGAGACTTACTTAGTATGCATCAGTTCATGTAAGTTATTATCAAGGCTATTTTTCATTTTGTTATATTACTCCTTAATATTTTTGTATTGCGGCAGTGAGATTGAATGGGGTAATAGCTCTCATGGTGTTTTTCTGGACTAGATCCTATCAGAGAATCCCGGTGAAGTACCAATTAGGTACAAGTTGGCTAACTTGGCTATGCTGTTGCCTTACAAATAACTAATGTCTTGTTATGTGAAAATAAATATTAAATGGATATCACATGTTTAGAAGTATTTGTCCTTCCGTTGCACAGAGTGGCACAAATTGCAAAATTGGGTATGTAAAATTACATATATATACACACACACACAGATTTTATGTGTGTGTATATATATATACACACACACACAGATATGCAACACACACACATATGGTCTGCTTTATATTTTTTCTTACCTTTTCTTTATACAGGTTGGTGTACTAGGTGACGAAGAAGAGTGGGTGAATCTCCATGAGGTGGAGAATGAACCTGATGCTCAGATGCTGGAGGTACCAAACCTTACTCCTTACACTCATTACAGGTAAGAACAGCAGGTAATTAGCTGCGGTGTGGGGGGAAAAAAAAAAGAAAGAAAAAAAAAAAGTTAATTGCATCATGGAACAGCTTTCCTAATCAGTAACAGCTGGCTGTATTTTGTTATCCGAACAAAAGGGAAAAGGTTCACTGTTTCCACAGTTTATACTTAAAATTGTTTGTCTGATACTGTTAATTATAATTTGCATGCAATATAGTTCATAACATTTAAAAGGGAAGACAAGTGCAAAGTGAAATGGTATTATGAGTAACTGATTTCCTGTGACTTCTCTCAGCTAAAGGGCGCACCAGTGTAACATCAATCAGTGACAAATCAATTGTAGTTAAACTGGTGCAAACTTGTAATTACATATTTACACCAGTTCAAACATCATTTTATTGATTTAGCTTAATTTGGTAACATCAATTAGATGAAGCCTTTGTTTATAAGAATTTCCCAAATTAAACTTAATAGATATATGCAAGGCTTAAGCTGATTGAAGTGCATCTACGTTATGGGTGCACCCCTGTTAAATGAGATTGATTTTTAAATCAATGCAATGTAAGTGATGCATTGCTTTAGTATAGATAAGGTTTGAGAATTTGAGATATTCAATCCTTACAAAAATACTTGATGAAATAGCTTGCTGACATAAAGTCTCGTTGGCAAGGAGATATAGTGACAAGTGTTAAATCAACTTGCAAGAAGCTTTGTACATTTTCCCCTGGCTGAAAGGCCAGTTAGCTACCCCATGTGCTGTAGAGAGCTAGCCTTAGATAAAACCAAAGTAAAGTTTGTATCATTTTAAACTAATTGGTACACCACTAGTCTTCTTCCCTTAGTCAAAAGCCCAGAAACATACTGGAGAGTTTCACACAAACTCTCCACTGAAGCGTCCTACACCTCACCCTTTTTTTAAAGTACTTTGCTTTTTATCCTTTTTTTTTCTTTTTCTTTTTCTTTTTTTTTTTTTCAAATAAAAGCTCTTTCTAAACTTTGGTACATGGGCAGAGATATCTTGTACAGAAGTTTAGAAAAATGACCTAGGTTGAAAAGACTTTGCTCTCCAAAATGGTAGATCTTTAAAGCTGAAGAGGCATAGGTGATAGTAAAGTGCAGATTGTACCAGAGCTCAGTGTTCAGTGTCCATGCAAAGTATCACTTACACACATACCAGAGGCATTGAGAACTGTCTTAGGGCTAACAAATAATAACAAAGTGTGTGATGAGTTTGTGATATAGATAGATAGATAGATATACACACATTTTTCTATCGAACTTTCTGGTTTATTTTGCTGCTACATCTCTTTTCTCTCTCTGGAGCATCACACTCATTTTCCTTCCATACTTACTGAATATTAGAGTGACCCCTGATCCCTCTGATTTTCTTTATCATCATTTGTACACTAAAGCAGCTCCTTGAATTTTACCTATTTTCTCTCACAAAGATGAGCTTTTTTATTTTGTTTGTCTAGAACAATTTTATGTAATTTTTTTTAAACCTCGAGTGTTGTTGCCAAATGGATTTGTTGTTCTCTAGTCAGCTTTACTTATTACCTACTTAGGAAATAAATCATGAAAGCTAATTATCAGACCACATCTTTATCGGCCAGCCTCTTTTCTATATTTTGTGCCAAGGTTTGACACTAGAATCAAGGACAGTATTTGTTTAATGTGTTTCCTTTAATGCATTTTCCAAGGAGATCAGGGAAGATAAGTAAACACAGCTATGTTGACTAGCTCACCCTTTCCCCAAGTTCAGTCATTAGGTCCAAAATTGAATTGTTTAATATGAGCAGGTCATGTATTTATGTGCAAGTGCTGGATGCCTCTAATTGCAGTACCTTCTTGTGTTTATGATGGGTGAGAGTATCTGAAATGTACAGCACGTCTTAATTATTTGGTGCTTCCTGAAAAAAAGATTTCTCTAAATCTCTTCTGACCCAGTAGGGATTTCTATTGTAGAAGAGATGGTTTCAAGCAGACAGGTTATTTTTTAAAGAACCATATCCATATTAAATAACTTAATCTTACTTGTGCAGGAAACCTGAAAACGCAGCATGGGGATAAATCAGCTTCTTTCAACCAGTAATTGAGGGGAAATGTTATCACCGGAATATTTTTTATATTGACAGGGAATGAGAATATCTGAAGTTTGATATTTTAATACCTTTCTGGTTGTATTGTGCAAGTGCTGCAAGAGAAAATCACTTACAGCTAGCATAAGCTCATCAGACTTAGCATAATTAACGTGAATTTCTCACACAAATACCTAAGTTTCTAATAGAACCTAAGCTAATCTCGTTTTCATTTTTTTAAATACCTGAGAGGATCAGAAAACGGTTACCATCAGCCATTCAGCAATGAATACAAAAGGGACCTACACACGATGACCTTTGCAGAACATTTAGAGAGACCCCGTTCATGTTTTCCCACCCTTTGGGTGTTCGGGAACACGAGGTGCCTCTCGTTGAGCCTCCTCCCTTTGCTGCAGGTTCCGGATGAGGCAGGTGAACGTGGTGGGCCCCAGCCCTCTGAGCCAGCCCTCGCGGGTTATCCAGACGCTGCAGGCTCCTCCGGACGTCGCCCCTGGGAGCGTGACCGTGCGCACGGCGAGTGAGACCAGCCTGTGGATGCGCTGGGTGGTGAGCCATCGAGTGGTGATGGGGGGGTGCCAGCGCCCGAGGCGCGGAGGCGGTCCCCAGCTCAGCGATGCTATTTTTTTCCTTGCGTTTGGCATAAGGAGTGACGGCAAAATGATTTCCTTTTTCAGAATACTCGGAAATCTGAGACTTACCTTAAGTGCCTTATTAATCACTTAAATTGCCTACTGCCACTGCCTCTGCCACTTCATCAGGGGAATATATGCCTGTGTGTAAAGCCTCGGCTTTTGAGACTCTAGTTCCACAGTCTGGGTCAACATGTGGGACAGAAATATAATACTGGAGCCAATTTGCAGTTTCCTAGGGCTCAGTTGTTTGCTCTGTATAAAACAGCCCCCAGAAGGTACACACAGGCCATTGACAGTCATCCTGCCTGTACTGAATCGCTGCAGTTCAAAGACAGCAAAGTTTGCATGTTATGCTCCTGTAGGAAGATATTTATGTGAAAGGCTATGGAGTTATGTGATAAAGCGTAGACACAACTGATTAATTGCAAAGATGCAGTGATTGATGACACTGCTGTGCCCCTTTGACTGTCTCACTTACCTGTAGGGTGGCCACACTGGGACTTGTTTGGCAATTAACCTGCTCCAGAATGGTTTTTCTTCTCGCCTGTTAGGTCGGATTTTCCGCTGGGGTTACTGTGGTGTGAAGCTGATGAAGTGCAGGTTTCCTTTTGCCCAAACGTTAGCTTTTCCATGCATAAACTCATTACGTCTAGAAGTCAAAATCAGGCTACAGAAACAGGAGGGGATTTCTCCCATCGGCCAGGAATAATTCTAATTTGTCAATGGAACAGGAGTTAGTTCTGAACCTTGAAAGCCCAAAACATCAAACGCGAAGGCATCACCTCAGGATGTGTAGAAAAGCCTTTGCAGTTCATTTGATAGGACCCACGTAACTCCTTCATGGCTTTACTGTGTGAATAACGTGCCCACGTTGTTAAACCTTTGGTACTATAGCCAGACCTACACGTCTTACATCAAAATTAACTCAAAGTTGTTTTAGAGACTTTTAAAAACTTTTAAGATTGTGTTTCCATGCTGCACTATCTGGGAGCCTGGTTTTCGTGAGTCCAACTGTGCAAGGTTCAGAAGGAGCAACAGCCACAGCTAAAAATGCCCTGGCATACCTTTTTCATGCTTGATAACATCAGCATTTGAAAGTGTTTAATCTCTTTTTTTCAAGACCTACAGGTGAATCTGTGTCCCTCTGGGAGCTGGGAATTCCTTCCTTCCAACAGAATAAGGGTCACATTTTTAGCCCTGCTTGCCTGCGGGATATAGTCTTCTAAGCTGTGAAATGTTAATGTATATCAAACTTTGCCAGTGAATCAGAACTGAATCTCAGCCATCCGTGGCATCGTGTAGTTAGTTTTATGAGGAGAAACTTGAAACTTCATGAAGTAGGCTAATTATTTCATATTTTAATCTCCCAAATTGCTTGAGGAGTTAGAATACTGGAATAAATCTCTGCTGATAAATGAATAGGGAGAGAGTCAGTAAAAAAGTTTTTTAAAAAATACGATAAATGAATTTGTCACATGCTCCAGCAATTTATCATTCATTTCCATAATTAATCACAAAGCCCTGAATATATTCTGTTGGTATCATCTCTGTTGATACACCCACAGCAAGTGGCACAGTTCTGTCAGCATATCTATGTGGTACAAAATAAAGGTAAAAATTAAAAGAAAATTTCAAGCAACACAGAAATTAGAGAAATGAAAGATAAATAACCCTAGAAATTAATCCCCCTTTCTCTTTTGCCTTCCTGTGGCCTTATACGAGCTTAGACAGCCTTGGTGTACAGCATGGAAAGCCCTGGCAGTGTGTTCTGAGTAGTAATATTGTGCTTTTCTTTGTCTGTTTCTCTGGCAGCCCCTCCCCGACACACAGTATAATGGCAATCCAGAATCGGTGGGGTACAGGATAAAGTTCTGGCGTGCGGATTTGCAATCTCCTACCCTGATGAAGGTTATTAACAACCGACTGGAGAGAGAGTACACGATCGAAGATCTGGAGGAGTGGACGGAGTATGAACTGCAGATCCAGGCTTTCAATGCCATTGGGGCAGGACCATGGAGTGAAGTAGTGAGAGGTCGTACACGGGAGTCTGGTAAGTCAAAGCATTGTGTCTGTGAAGGACATGCTGGAGAATTTTCAGCATTCTATGCCTTTTTGTTCAGCTTTTTTTTTTTTTGCTTGTTGATCCATTAAATCAAAAATGAAAGGAAAAAAAACAATCTCTAGACGCACTGAAGGCAAAAAGACATATAGACATTTGAGGGAGTTTATTTATTTATTTGTCTTACTCCTACCATGTTTTCATGCATAAACCTGCAGGTTGTTTATTTAAAGCAAATAAAACAACCTCTCCCCACTCCTGCCCCAGTTTGGCAGCATAACAGGTAGCACAACGAGAAGCTTGTGTACAGCCTTCTCTTACTGAGCAGCCAGCACACGCTTCCTCTCCCTCCCTAGTAGCTCCATTGCTCCTAATTCTCCCCCTTCCCCTATCTCCTTCTGGTATGGGGCAGATTTTCTCGCAGTTATGATTATCTGAAATTTAATTTCAAACTCCAAGTATTTCTAAAAGGGCACAAATTATTTTAGAGAGCTGATTAGCCACATAGAAATAAGATAATTATCTGAGCTTTTGATGACACATTTTCAAAACTACCCTCTAAAATTGTGTACACAAGGTTATATAGACATAACCTTCATGTAGACATAGAGCGTGGGTACTGTACTGTCTAGCTGATTCATCCATACTAGCATAGAGACTTCAAATACCATAAGCAAACTCACAATTTCAGGCAACAGTAAATTATTGTTAGCTCAGTAGCAACAGTAAAGCAGATCTTGAAAAGCTGCTCTCTAGCTGTTAACTTCCACATAGCCTGTTTCCAAACCTGCCCTACATGCACCTGATAAATTAAAATTCATATTGCAAGTGAATGATTAAAAGAAAGGATGACACTTATGTTTTAAAAGTTATATAATAAAAGCTTCTTGTGACCTATGGTCCAATGCTGATATTTTTTCTTACTATTTTTTCTCATTTTTCTTAATAAAAATGCTTTTCAGTTTAATATTATGCATACCCTACACTTACAGACACGGGCACATGTGTGTTCCCTCTGTACCACACAGTGCTGGTTGGCGTGAAATGGAAGCACTGTGTGTAGTGCACGATTTGGTCTGCTGGTTCAGATAACTGTCCTTTGAACTAGCTGAGAAGAAGGCCAGACGAAGTCATCCCCTTCCATTAAAGTGCTGCTTTTTGGAAAGTAGTAATTGGAAAGCTATTGCCAGAGGTATTTTAAACAGGGCATGTTTGTACTGGAGTTAGAGATAGCATGACCCAGACAAAATAGTTTTGAAGTGTTTTGTATCATAATAAAAAGATACCACATGCTCCATTTTCTCCTTTCCACTACTCTTCAAACACTTCTTTTGAAATGTAGTAAATACTAAGATTAAGTGATTTCATAAAACCTTAGGATTATAGTGCTCTTGCTCAGCATCTGAAGATCAGAGGTTACATGTGTGTATTTGGCATTTCTCTTGCGGTATTAAAAGAAGGTTGACTTGAAAATGATTATAGGAGACACACTGAAACCAGGATCAAAATAATACAAAGCTGTGATCTAGGCATAAGGACTCATTTGTTTTTTTTCATGTATTTTCTTTGATACTAACATCTGATTTCTTGAATAGAGCAAGTCAGGGCTCAGCCTTTTGGATGTATCTTTATTAATTTGCAGTATACAAAAAGCAGGGTATGTGGGCAATCTGCATGAGAGAGGAAATCAGCAGTTAACCTGCATGTACCACAGAATAAGGTTAAAATAGGAATAAAATTATCAAAAGTTGGCAAAAGAGTTCAAAACATTTTTTACATCTGTCTTTTGAGTTATGAGAAAAATTACATTTATCACCTGGGCTTTCAAAATACTTCAAAAGCAGGTATCCTAAACATTTCTTTTTCCATTTTATAGATACAAAGTCCTAGGAAAGTGGGTTTTGACTGATGCTGCAGATTTTAAACATCCCTCACAGTGGGCCAGAGGTGACATTGTCCAAGCTGGTTCGTTGACAGAACTCTCAGTTCTGGGTTTTACACCATCCAAGGAGCTTCAGAAATCAGAGCCCAGGCACTAAATTAGCTCATACTATCTAATGAGCATGCAGTCACTGGAGTCCAAAACCTGTATTAAAAATAAAACTTTACTATGATAAGAGATCTTATCACCAATAGCTGAGCAAGCACACACTCTAACAACAAAGGAGCAGGCTGGTACAGGTATTCTCCTGATTCTGGAGCACTTGAATTTGAAACATCTTAAAACAAAGAAAAAGGAAGAATAAATAATGCAGTGGGTTTTGGTTACCCAGACTTAAAAAAGTTGGGAAGCTCTTAAATGAAAATCTGGGTTAAAAATGCAAGCAGCTGAAAATGGAGTGGGATGAGTTAGGATTTTTAAACAGGACAGGTTTTATCAATCTGTTTTTTTTTGTTTTTTTTGTTTTTTTTTGTGTGTGTGTTATTTAATTTCTAACCTTAAAAAAAAAAAAAACTTATTTGATTTTACAGCATAAAATAAGTACAAAATAACAAGCTGAATTCATACTCTATGAATTGAATATGGTAGTAGTTATAGTATAGAAAAAACAAGAAAATGTGAAGATATCTGATTTATTAGAGCAACAATGACAGGGCTGATTTGTTTTAAATACAAACCTTATTTTCAAAGAGTTCATCTCAGATACACCTAACCAGTTCCTTCATATTTTCTGGTATTCAGCTACATGAATGTGTATAGTTGTCTTCAAAATCAGCTCCTACACAAGCATGGTCACAAGGATCAATCTCTGATGAAAGTCAGAGACAGACTTCCATGAAGCGGTTACCGTGGTGTAACCAAGCATCAGTTGATAATTCAGATGTGGTCCAATGTCACTGCAAGATTTGTCAGTTGATACAAGCTGAGAATGTGGCCTGCAGTATCTAATTTTGTACACAAAATGGTTGCGTGCTTTTTGCTATGGAGAGAACCACTGTATCATACCATCTAGCTTTCTTAGCCAAAATTCAGACTGTCTTATTGAAAGATGCTTTTGGCCCAGTTAGAGACATAAAACAGCATCATTTGCTGTATATTAAATATGGTTATATCAGCTGTAGAAAGATGCACGATCTTGGATGCCAAGACAGATAACCTTAAAAACTTGTTTTCCTATTGAAGTTCAAGTGCAAAGTACCAGAAACTCTGTAATTTCTAATGTTTGATCTTCTAAAGTACAGTTTGGCAGTTTGCTGGATTAACTAATCATTTAGTTTCAGTTTTTCTGGTTCATTTCCTTAAAGCTCTGCGATATGATGGAGACTTGCTTGGCTTCTGCACTGTTCTTGTAGGTTGCTAATGAGAACTTTGCTTTGGAGCTTTTAACTAAGTCTTTAGTGCAATAGTTAAGGAAACAGCATTAGAGAACAGAGTTTGCAGAGGACAGAAGGATCTATATGCCTCACTCAAGTCACTAATCAGTCTTAGCAAACTATAATTACTTTGAAACAGGATATCCTAAGAGAGTAGGGAGGTCAAAGAAATGAAGGTTACATTTCAATTCGTTCTTAAATGGCTGATCAAACTGCATTACCTGACAAAAGATAGGCAACAATAAGATCCATGCTACCAGTCAGAGGTCTGGAATTCATACATCCGTATTAAAATAAAATTCTCAACACCAATATGAGAATAGCAATGGAAAACTAACATGGAGCAAAATATGTGATCAATGCAAGTATTTTTGCCTTTTAGATGTTGGGTTTATATCCCTCCCCAGCGAAAGGGGACATTCAGCTGCTGTCACTGGGAATTAGGAGGAGTCTGAGCTAATAAATCTTCCAACAAACCATTCTCTCCTTTGTTAGCTTTAGAGTCCCCCTGCCAGCAGCGTGATTGTACACACACCTCAAAGAAAGCATGCACACAGGGCCAGCCCGGGCACAGCCTCGACCTTTTGTGAATTCGGGAAATCTCGTGGCTGCTGATCAAAGAGAAAAAGAAATATTTGTAAAATAAAGGAACTTTCACTCTTGAAAGGATTCAAAGCAGATAAAATAAAAATAAGTGTGGCTGGAAAGGGCTTCTTTCCTCTATGCATTCTGGTTTCCTGCGACCCACCTCCACCCTTTCTCTCTCCAGAAGTGATTCATGTGGGAGTAGCTCTTTGTGAAGATCTACAGATAAAGTTATGGCAGCTATCCAAAGACATTCATGGCTCCTGGCAATCTATTTTCCTTTAACATAATTATATCCTTGTGGGGGATAAATCTAGGAGAAGATTAAAAAAAAAAGAAGAGCACTTCAGCGTTGGAGGGGAAAAAAAATGGGATTTTAGTCTGCTGCAGTGTCATGTGACGGTGCTCTGTTCCTCATGTCCCAAATAATTGGTAACAGGGAAATTGTTTCAGAAATGACTATCTCTGTGGTTAACCTTGAGTGCACAAGGGTGAGGACTAGTGTCTTTTTTTTTTCCCCATTTATATTAATTCCGGTGTCATACTCATTATCTTGTTCATGTTGCTAGGAGCTTCAGAAGCTAGCCTTCAAAACAGCTGATCTGTTCTTTCATTTGGACAGCATTACTTTTGGCAGAGACTTGTGCTCCTTTTTGTGATATATTCAGCACCTAATCAAGCCTTACTGTCCATAAGTACTTGTGTAACATAACTTGGTGAGTGTTCTCTTGAGGTCTGACAGGTGTATCACGCTTTAGGAAAGATTGCACCCTTCAGATGTTGGAAATGCCACAGGAAAAAAATATGAAAGGGCAGCATAAAATGTGAACTCTTAAAAATAGCCTCCAATTTTGCTTGCATAACACTGCGTGCTATTAAGCTTGCCCACAAAAGCTTGCAGTTGTATGGTGGTTTTGCAGTGGCTTGAGTTTTAATGGCATGAGAAAATGCAAGTTTGCTCCTCTCTCAAGTCAGAGAAAATTACAGTGTTCCCGTGCCATCAGTTCTAATAATGTTTCTAGTTTCATAAGAGCCAATTTTGCAACATAAATGAAATAGGCATATCTTTCATTTACACCATATCAATCCCTGAAAATACACCTTGCATTAATGTATCTGTCTATAATTGATGTATTGCAAATGTTAAGCACCATCACATAATCAAAAGGCTTAGAGGTTAAAGCACTTCTTACTGAACTGGGAGGTCTGGGTGCTGTCCAGTGGTTGGAATTATTGCTAACGCTAGACAAGATGCTATAATTTCCTTTTGGATAGTATAGATAGCCAGTGTGGCTTAAAACTTCATGATAGAGTAGATCATACTGTAAGATAAACTCTCATTCATAAAGATTTCTAGCTTTTGGCATAGGGAAATGAAGCATAAGGAAAAGAAATGCTAGGAGATAGACATTTGTAGAAGTCCAGCAATTTAAACTTGATTCTAATTACTGCAAATATATAGAACCTCAAGTTTATTCATGTCTGTCTATATTTACTGTTCTTCTGTAGACTGTGATTAGCGTTGAGTGTTTAGCTCTTTACAAACATCGTGATTTCTGAGACAAACTGGTGAGAAATTGTTAAGTAGGCTGAAATGTGAAGATGATGTATAATGAAACTAGAAAAGAAGGGATTGTTCAGAACGTATTCAAGTCCTTTGGGATTAGAGTAGTACTCTAAGGGATCCCGAAACAATCCCAAGGAGATAGGGAGATGGAGCAAAATGACCTGGAATGTTTTACCTATTTCTGCTGTTGGTAATGCTGTTTTATTCTAGTTCCCTCTGCTCCTCCTGAGAATGTGTCCGCTGAAGCTGTGAGTTCAACCCAGATCCTTCTGACATGGAGCGCAGTCCCTGAGTCAGAGCAGAATGGTCTGGTCCTGGGTTACAAGGTATGCAAGTGGAGTTTCATGTTTTCTACATTTTTAAAGCACTACCTGGCTACGTTTTTGCATTTGTAATTTATTGTTCACTTGGGGGATGTTAATATTATCCATAACTCAACCAGATAAGATAGCGGAAGTGTGCTGTTTTTGAAAGGGGTGACTGGTGAATTTAATCTCATTTTATATCATGTGAAAAGGAAGAATCTAAAATGCATACCCCTCTTTTGGTAATATGTTTTTCTTTCCATATTCGTATGCATTTATTCTACAGATACTTTTCAAAGCAAAAGATTTAGACTCTGAACCAAAGAGCCAAATAGTGAGAGGGAACCACACTCAGTCTTGCCTGCTGTCTGGCTTGCGGAAATATGTGCTCTATGAGATCCAGGTCTTGGCGTTCACTCGCATTGGAGATGGAGTCCCCAGCTCTCCTCCAGTTATAGAAAGAACCAAGGATGATGGTAAGTGTACGGGTTGCCAAAATAAGGGTTTGTCTTGATCCAAATTTTAACACTATTTTCTTTTAGTAATGCAGGTGTAGAGGATAGTCCACACTAAGACTTTTTGGATTTTTTTTTCAACTTTGAACTAAAAGGACTTGATCCTTACCTAATGTAACTGTTCCATCAATCATGGGATGAGAATTGGCAAAAACATCGAAAACTATAGTCACCATTTCCTCTTTCCCCACAGCTAATGAAGAGGAAAAATTCTTCTAAAATTATTTGTACTCTGAAGCTTGATGTAGACAATTTCTATTGAAGACAATTTATAAAGCCCAATTATAAATGTCTATTGAAGTTCAATCATGCTCTAAAGAAAAAGTAGAGTGCTACAATTGGAAGCAATAAACAAATCTGGGTCTGATTGGACTGAAGGAGAGATATGGAATTTGCAGCTTCAGTAATCCATTCTCTTTTTTTTTTTTTTTTTTCCAAAAGAATAAGGCATTGACCGTGGAAAGTGATCATACCATCTTCCTTTTGTAATTCCCTCCAGTGCTTCCCATGAGCTCAGGGACTCTGAAGTGCAGTTTCATATGCTGAAAAACCCTGGGCAACCCTCCTCACCCCAGTTCTGTTTGAACACACCTGCAGGGTGAGAGAATTCCTGCTGGTGGGGTTGTACAGAAATTTAATTCAACTCTTAGAGCATTTTTTGCTTTGCAGATGCTATAGTTGCTTTTAGTTTCATTACCTTTTTTGCTATGAAGGGTAGTATCTGTGCAAGAGGCTTCTGTTTATTACTCCCAGTGAAGAAAAACAAACAAACAAGTTTGTCAAGATGTTCCCAGTAGAAATGGAATAAACATTGGTATCTACAAGCAAATTCATTAAGGCTATTTGGTTGGGCTGAAGTGCATTCAGACTCCTGGCTTAACCAGGCATTTTCTGCAGAGTGCAGGGAAGGTGCGAGAGCATGCAGGGACAGGAATGGGACAGAACGGGGACAGCAGCTCCCAGGCATTTCTTTTAGCCGTTTTCTCAGCATTCAGCCTCTGTAGTGACATGGCTTTTCTTTGAAAGGAAACAAAGAGAAATTGCTGTTAGCAGAACTCTGCAGGGAGTAAAAGAGCACTCACGGAATTGTATGTATCAGACTTTAATGAGAAATATTTAAAACTGTTTGTTTAAGATAACCCCATTATAGCAGTTCCCTCCTTAAGTGCATGTTGGCAAATGATACAAATTGTTCTTCCATCTCCGTACTCCTGACATAAATATGTTGTGTCTCCTCTGGGCTCAGCTTAATTAAATGTATCATCAGGGGTAACACGCAGGTGGAATTTGTGCTGAAGGGGAAATTTTGTGGATGCAAATGTGTGAATTAACATCTCCTCACCTTGCAAACCTGGAATGGTCAGTGCAGCCACCAGCCATCCTTATTAATGTGCACCTCACCTGCCTCGGGTTCTCCTGCTCAGACCTACGTGTTTAAAATGCACGTGTAAAATCAGAAAGCAGTTCAAAGCTAGCACCGATGACACAGAGAGGAGATATTATTCAGCTCCAGCAGGTGTGAAGTAGATTAAGCTGACACAACTCCTGTCCATAAAGGCAGCTCAGTGACTTGCTTCGTGGGATGTGCTCGGTTATCTGGTGACGAGGCAGCGATGCAGCTGGCTTACAGGGGCTCCCCGCTACGCCACTGGGAGATAACTCACAGAGGTCAAGCTCATTTGTCAGAGCATCCTGCTAAACTCATTTCACATGTGCAGTAAAACACGGTAGGGTGTACTAGTTCTGTATTGTGCTTGGAGCTCGTGGGTGCTGGAGGCATTCAGCTATGGACAGGATCCCTCGGAGTAAATGTGTTATGTATGTACGTGGGCGCTCCTAACCATCTATTTATTATTGGTGAGCTACACCTTGGGCTGCCTTCCATGTAAAATAAGCAGAAAACTTGTAATTCCCCTGACATGTAATGCCTACTAGCATGATCTCTGTTTCTCTTTCCAGCCCCCGGGCCGCCCGTGAGGCTGGTGTTCCCCGAGGTGAGGCTGACGTCGGTGCGAATTGTTTGGCAGCCGCCGGAGGAGCCCAACGGAGTTATCCTGGGTAAGAGGGAGCAGCAAAGAGGGCTGGCAGGAGAGGGCTGGAGACCAAAGGCTGCTGGGTTTTCCTTCCCCTTGCACATCAGATTAGAAGCCACACATAAGCAGATCCATGGCTAAAGAAAAGATAGGCTGGTATATCAGCTGAGAGGCACGGTGCCCTGCGGTGAGGAGGAAAATTCTGCCAGACTCCGTGGCGCGTGTTTTCCTGAGTCAGAATCGCATTTCATTCATGGCACTGTGTTTGAGTTGTCATCTCTCTTTCTATCTGCATTTGGATTTGTAACCTGCTTGGCTGGGCTGTTTGGCAAGCTGCCTGTTGAGCAACAGCAGGACAGAGTTGGTTTTTCCCTTCCTTCCCCCCCCACTTGCCTTTGCCAGGCATCCCTAACTTGTCATTTTCACGTGTGCTTCTGTTTTACTGCTTCCTTCAGGTTGCAAGGAGTTAACTCACACTTGGCTTTTTATTGAGATAAACAGGAGCAGCAAGGAATGAGAGGAATTCATGAAAAACCTTCTTACTTTCCTGCTATTGTAACTCCCGGGTTGCCTTTGCACCAGGAGTATACCAGCAGCTACCTTTAAAACGTCGAAGGCTTTTACAATGTAATAATCTATTCTTGCCTCTTAAATTAATGTAGCTAATATTTACATGGTAGTGTTGTCTGTGTTCTGTGCTGATGTTCAACACGTTCTATGATAGTCTTAGCAGGTGAGTAAGGATTATCCCTCTAAATATCCCTTTAAGTAAAGGACTAGTCTGTCTTTGTGTTTAGATCCTGAGTCAAGAAGCTGGAGTCTTTGCTTAGGTGTGTAGTTTCTCACAGGGGGTGCTCAGGAGGTAATCCTGACACCTGAAGTTGCAAGGAAATCATCAAATGGGGTCCAAAGGCAGCCTCTGCAGGGATCTTCTTAGCACAAGAAAGAGAGTTTGCGTGAAACTTGGCACCGCTTAGTTGTCAGAGACAGATCCACGCAGGGTTTCTCTGCAGCTCAAGGAAGCTTGGCTTCCAGATTGTCTTGTGGGTTTGATTTGTTGTGTTTCTTGTAAGGAACTGTGTGTCATCTAAGTTTGCTCTTAGTAGAGACTGGGATTTGAATCACAGGATGTGGTTAAGGAGAAAAAAAATCATTTGTTACAAATGATGAGAAAGTACAAAAGATATTTTGCTCTCTGGACTGTTGCAATGTCTCCCATTTCTGCACTTGGTCAGCCTTATTTGCTGGAGTTGCAAGCTCGGTGGAGTAAGAACTCTCTTTTATTTCGTCTTTGTACAGTGCCCTGTGCAATTCATCCACTCGTTCAATTCTGGGTCAGTGCCACAACACTGATGACAAAATCATACAAGTATGGGGCTGGAAGGGAAGGTGAAAGGTGTCCCTTAGCATGGTTGTCATGTTTAACACATAGACTGTTGTCTCCTGTGTCTTCAACACTCCATACCCAGTAACACATCACAGGGTACCTGGTCCTGTATTGACTTTTTTGCAGCACTGGTGTTGTGATGAAGTAAGTTATGGCTCACTATTAATTTATTCCCCTTTTCTGCAGGTCAGTCCCTCTTTCAGGTGTACATTAAGCTTTTTCTTTGTAAGTGCAGTACTTTGCATGTATTTTTATTGAATTTCATCTTACTGATTCCAGACCATCTCTTCTCATTAACAGGATCACTTCAAATTACAGTCTTGTCCTTTAAAGGGCTTGCAACTACTCACAATTTGGCTTTATTTTTGAAGTTTGCAAGTAGCCTGGCAATTCCATCAGCCAGGTCACTAATGGAAATACTGAACAGAAACAGACTCAGGACTTGTACTCATGAGACCTTACTTAATATGCCCTACCAATGTGTTAGCAAACTGTTGCTAACAACATTTTGACTTTTTTTTTTTTTTTTTAAGTGATCAAGGCAAAATGTGCAGTATTTTTCTTAAATTCTGTTTCTCTAGTTTGCTTTTGACAGGGCCATGTGGAACCATAGTAAAGCCTTACTTAAAGTCAATGTGGATCATATCTACTCTTCCCACCTGGCCAAATTACGCTGTCAAAATGGAAAACAAATGATTTGTTATTTATTATTTGTTCCAGGCAAATACGTATTAGCTGTTCCCTGGCACTTAATTATCTCATGGATGTTTATATATTTCCTCAATTTTTTTTATCCGGGATCTTTCTAGGTATTAAACTTTAGCTTAATTTGTTCATAACTCCTTTGTTTTTTCTTCCTCCATTTTATAAGATAAGGTACTCTGCTTGCCCTTCGGTAATATTCTGGCATGTCACCTGCCCTCCACAAGTTCTTGAAGATAATCACTAATTATTCAGAGATGGCTCCAGCTAGTTATATAAGCACTGCAGGGCAAATTTCATCAGGCCTTTCTGACTTGATTACATCTAGCTTAGCTAAATATTCGTTAACCTATTCTCTATTCTAGCCTACATCCATACTTCTATTGTTGTCAGTTTTAATTTGTGTTAAGTATCTAGTCAATATCAACGGGTTTTGTGTCAAAGTGAAGCAGCAGAGGTATCAGGCTTCTGCTCTTTTGTGTCACCTGTCTTGTGTTCATCTTTTATTCCCAGTAGTTGACCTCTCCTTCTGTTTCTTGTATTTCTAAAATCTTTCTCACTGCCTTTGCCCTTTAAGTTATAACTCACTGTGCACTTTTAGCTGTTCTGATTTTGTTCCTACATGCTAGTGCTGTCTATTTATACACTCCCTTAGTAATCTGTCCTGTTTCAACTTTTAGTACAATTCAGATCTGATTTTCAGGTCATTAGTGAGATCTGAATGCAAACGTACTGGGCTCTTAACATCTTCTGTCTGCATTGCGATAGTTGAACTTTTATTTTTGTTTCTTTTAAAATTGTCAGCTAACCTGAATTCCTTTTTCCCTTAGAATTCCTTCCCAGGGGGCTTTACCAATTTCCCCAGTCCACTTCTTTGAAATCCATTGTCTTCATTCAACAGTTTTCACTCCTCTGTTTTTTTGATAGTAGAAAAATTGAGGTTCCTGGAGGAAGTAGTTAGCTGCCAGTGTCAGAGAGAAAAAGTAAAAATTACATTGGGTACTTACTTCTGTGATCTTTTATAAGAAGTGAGGAGTGCTTCAAAAATACCTAAAAAAAAAAAAAAAAAAAAAAAAAAAAAAGAAAAGTAGCATTCTAAAGGTTGCAAGTTTATTTTCTTTCTTGTGCACTTTTTAAATCTTATTACTGCAATGAACTTTTGAAAGAGCATTGTAACCACCACCCTGTAGCACACTGAAGTAGAATTACTGGAAAATAATAAGTTAATATTACTTTGCAAGGTGCCCTGTTATTCACTAGTGGGGTTGCAAGGAAAAAATACTTTTTTCTTTTGCAAGAGCAACTTATATTCACAGCCTTTGAACTAATGTTCCTGCTCTGCTAGCTTTGTCCTCTGAGTATACAAGCACCTTTGCAGCTAACATTTTTGTAATCTATATCAAAACATGTTCTAGCATTTCAGAGAGAGATTAGCAGGATGAAATACTGGCAGGCACCAAGAGGGAAAACTACTTGTTTGTTTGTTTAAATATTTTACTGTAGAGAACTGCTAGATATTTCCACTTCTCCTTTCGGGAATGTTACAGTAACCATCTGAGGCTTAATTCTGTCTTCTTTTCTGCACTCCATTCAGCTAGCACCCAGCATAGCTCCTTCAAACACTATTAAAGGAAAATGATGCATTAATGTGCATATATGCCAGTCTATCCATGAGCTTCCCCTGAAAACAAGAGCTCAGGCAGCATCCTTCCTGGTTAGTATTCCTCGTGGTACACTTGTATTTAGCGTTCACCTGAAGCTTATTGCAAAAGAGTGTAAGAACTCCACTGAGAATTAGAACCAAAATTGGATGTAATCCATGTTTGCAAATGCGTATTTTGATCCTAGGCTGCATTTGCACACCCGCTGGCCCTTAAACAGATAAGCAGTAAAATCAACAAACTGGATTGCTGCTCCACTAGGCAGACCGTAACCTCCCAGTATCGTTTGGCTTTCCCTAAGTTCTGTGACAAATTAATAAGTGTTTGTATCTCTGCTGCACCATGGCCTGCATGAGCGGGTGCTGTCAGTTCTGAAGGGCTTTGTATGGTGATGAGCTTGAAAGCTTTTTTATATTCATGGTGTGTTGTCATCTTCCTGCCTGTTTGCTTTGGGGAATCTGCTGGCTGTGTTAGTGACCTAACATTTAACAGGCAGTTCAGACTGTTGCCATTTATTGAGTTCAGAAAGCATAGCTCATGAAACTGCTCGCAGTTGTGCAAAAAATACTTAAGAAGATGCTAATGCAAAAATAAGCCTTGTTTCAATGAATAAATAAACTCCTGAGGAGCTGATCTTTCAGGTTTTTTGTTATGCTAGTTTGGCCTGGTGAACAGCAGAACTCCCAGTAACAGAAGAAATTTGGCGTCTAAGGCTATGTAGGAAAAAAAAAAAAAGAAAGCAAGAAAAATGAAGAAAATGGTACATATCCCTCTGACTGACCATCCAGATGATTAACATTCTGTAAGATACTCCTTTCCTAGAAAAGTTTGCTGCAATCATCCTTTAAGGATTTCATTTTCATTCATAACCTTTGATTTTTTATTTTTTTATCTAACGTATCTGTAACATCTTATTGTCGTAATCTAGTAAAGAAATGTGGCTTCCTTATTCATCCTCTGCAGTAATCACAGGTATTGCCTCTTACAGCCCTCAAGCATACATTAATTTCTCTTTGAACACTTTCCATTTACTTCTATTGATTTGCCTCGTTTAATTTCACCCAACATTTCCTGTCTTCTCCCTTCCCTTGTTGCTGAAATTCATCAACTTAATAATTTTATCTTTTTGATCTTGTGTTAGCCCTAATTATTATCTGAGCTGTGGTTTAATATTACATCTTCCGTGTCACTCAGAGCAGTGATTTTTATGACAGAACGTATCTTGGCTGCCCAAATTGTCTAATAGTGGAAGGTGATGTAGGGGATCAAAATTAAGATACTGAGTGTGTCTCAGGAGGTTTGTAGGCAGCAACAAGAGTGAGCTGAGTTCAGATGCAGAGGCTGGATATGTACCTTTGAATCATGCTGAGGGAAGTGTTGAGTTTCTGAAGAAATATTTAAAGATGCAGGCTATGGCTGTGTAAAGTCTGCCTGAGACACCCAGGAAAATAGATATTTACCCCAGCTGTCACCCAGCATGGCACGTGTAGGGGAGGGGACAGCAGTGGCCGGTGCTATTTTTCGAAGAAGTGCATTGAAAGGGAGTTTGCAGAACCTGTCTGAGATGGCGTGAGAGATTTCTTTTTTCTCGTGGCTAAATTAGGTTTTACGCTAGCCAAGGATCCACTCCCGTGTAAGTTGTTATGATGGCCTAGACAAGTGTGTTCCTTCGCCTGATCTGTGCACATTTGTAATTGGCTTTCTAGCATGAGTACCACCATTTAGCAGTAAATAGTTGTCTTTCTATTTCCTCCTCACATTTTAACTACACTTTATATTTTAGAATGATTTAGAAAAGAGAGAAAATTGCTTGACAATGATATTTCACAGATATACTTATCTTTTAATAACTAGATAAATCTAGTTTTCTATTCTTTTAATATTGTCTGTTTCCCTCCAGGTCTTATTCTTTACATCTTAAGTCGCTTTATCAAACTTCTTTAGCCATCTTAGTCACTTCTTCCTTCATCTTCCCTGCTGCTGTAAAAATTGCCCCAGTGCTTTTCTCTTTCTGTTTTCCCCTTTATTGAGATCTTACATTGGGGTTCTCACTCCTGAGTTCTGCACACCTGTATAAACAAGAAAGCTCATAATGTATCCATTCCTTCTCCCCGCTGCTATCTATCTTCCTGTGGACTTTTGCAAAAGATCAAAATGCCGTAGTATTAAAGATGCAGAAATATTGTGAAGAAACATATGGGACCAGCAATGGGAGAGCTGGTGGGTGAAAGAAGATAGTTTGCAGGAGAAGAAATGAGATCTTCAAAGAGTCAGACCTGAAGACTTTGCTGGCATGTAAGCATGCTCTGGAGTTCTGAAAATCAGGCCCCGTTAATCCAATGTTATCCACCCAGCTGTGGACAAGTTGGTGTACAAATGTGCCCAGCACATTCACTGGATACCCACGGCAGTACGAAATGAGGCAGGTCAGGTGCAGGAAGCTTTCTGTTCCTGGGGCATGTTTTCAGGTGTGGGTGGCTGCTGCATATTGGGGCAGTGCAGTGACACAGCTCTGTCCCAGCTGTAACCACAGCTTGCAGGTGATCTGAAGGCCAGGTTGCTCTTAGAGGTGGCTGTGCAGCCAGGTTTGTTCTACGTTAAGGCAGCTATGGCTGTTGCCCTCCGTTTCCTAACAGCTGCAGAAGAAAAAAAAAAAAAAAAAGTCAAGGAAGTGCTGGGGCTTCATCAACAGCACTATGAGAACCAGCACACCAAAATTATTACCATCTGTATCCCAATTAAATTTCACTGTTCATGAGAGCATGTACCACACACAAGTATGGCATTTCCTCAAGAGTGCGCACAAACTCTGTTTGTGTCTTTCCTGTGAGTGGGGCTGTGCCAATTGTTGCATATTCACAGTGAAAAATAAATGCCTTCGATTTTGTCTAGTAGCTACAGGTAAGATACAATGTGCAGTTTTCATGCACTGGCCTTCAAGAATGAAGCACACCGAGCTTGGCTCCCCTTGTTGTTGTTTCAGCCAAAATTTGGTGGGAGTT
Organism: Anas acuta; assembly: GCF_963932015.1. Lineage (NCBI taxonomy): Eukaryota > Metazoa > Chordata > Aves > Anseriformes > Anatidae > Anas > Anas acuta. Next base: position 14,366,011 of record NC_088993.1, read on the forward strand.
CAAACTCTAGCTGGGATATTAATTCCAAGAGAAAAAGGTGGTCCCAGGTGTCTGCAGACCCCTTTGTCTTTCAGAAGATGAGCAGACGGTTGGCAGAATCATGTCATGACTATTTTGTTTTCAGCTGCTCTGATTTGGATGTGCTGGCTGCCCTCCGCCCCGCGTAACTTCATGAAGCATTTAATCATACAACTGTATTCAGCTTGAGCAATAAAGCCCCACACCAGTTCGGGTATTAATTGATTTTGGAAGTTAGCAGCTGGACTGAAAGTTACCATCAAGCTCCAGGAGTAAGAGCCTGATTCAATTGCTGAATGTACAGAATGAGTCTGAACATTTGGCAGACCCTCTATGGGGGCCAGTTGTTGCTAGTGGTGCGTGAGAACTCTGGACGCCCTCCTTTGCACAGTTGGATCATTAATAATACACACTAAACTGTGAGCTCGTAATCGTCAGGCAGGCAGGTTGGAATGAGGGCTATCATTTGCAGGCATCCACAAAATTGATTATTAAGTGCAGCATGATTTAAGCAGGACCTCACAGCTTGCAGGCTTCTTCCTTGGGGTGTGGACAGGGACAGAAATGTTTAAAGACAGAAGGGGAACGATTTTATTGCCAGTCCCAGCCTTCACCATACAGTTACAGGGGAGTGAGAGAGCTGAGAGAAAGGCAAATGCAAAAAGCAGGGGCAAGCATTTACCTGGGTACAGCCGAAGAACTTTTAGTTTCAACAAGTGCTATCATGGTGTGTGTTAGAGGGGAGAACAGTGTGTGTGTGTGGGTTTGGGTGGAAAGCTGAGAGAGTGTTGTCCTGAACTCGCTGAGCCAGGTGAGATGAATTGCATAAACTATATGTTTCATTGCCTTTCCAAAACAGTATAAGTATGCTCAGGAAAGATTATACGTTTTTGTGTCTTGTTGGGATGAAGGATGGAAAGCGAAATCAGTTCCAGGGCAGATAATATTGAATAGACCCTTGTGTGCGCCGCAGTGTGTAATTTCTCTGTAAGGTATTGCACCTGACTGTGGACGGCTGGCATGTAGCAGAGTTTTAAAGCCCTAAAGGAAGCAAATTACTTAGTTCTGGTCCAGTTAAACAAGTAATTACAATAAAGTAATAGTTTTGGTGCTCTTTTGTTCCTGCTAGAAAAACATCCTAACCTCTCTACTCTCTTCTGTTGACGCTGTGATTTCAGGTTATCAGATCGCATACCGCCTGGCCAGCAGCAGCCCTAACAAGTTCACAACAGTGGAGGTTGGTTCAACGGTCAGGCAGTTTACTGCTACAGACCTCACCCCTGAGTCAGCATACATCTTTCGGACGTCTGCCAAGACGAGGCAAGGCTGGGGGGAGCCTCTGGAAGCCACAGTGATCACGACAGAGAAAAGAGGTAATGCTTGCAGCCACAGGTTGAGGAGCTTTCTGTTGCATGCCTTAGAGCCTGTGCTGCACTTAGGGGAATTTTAATAACAAGCTACAGCCTGTACACCTCCTCCTTCTCACACCATAAACCTGCTCCAAACCATAGCAACATCATGATTTTAGAAACCTGGTGAGCAAGACAGACTTTTATGAGAGGCAGTTCTTCTAACCTGCCGGGCTGTTGGAGATTGATTTTTCCATCAGCTGCTATATTGGCCATATGCAGCCTCCTTCTGCAGTCAAATAGTTTTATTTTTTTCAGCTCTCTTCTTCTCTAGAAAGATTGCAAGCTTAAGAACGTAAATGATGGATGAATTACATTGATTAGGGAACACAGAATGAGAGTCAGTGATGTTGCAGGATTTCTTCATGTGGTTCCTCCATTACACCTTAATCCGACCTAGTGTGTTAGTAATTGCTTTGGCCTTTTCACTGCTGTAAATTCAAGCAGAGTGTTTGCCTCTGGATTGTCCAGAATTTTTCTACTTCTTGTATCAGGCTCAAAATGGTTATTCACATTCTGCATCCTCAAATTCTGTTCTGTAGGAAACCTACCTGAAGAAAGCAAGAGCTCCATGTACATGAATGAATGCAGATGCTTAGATAAATGTATCAAAATGTGAAAGTTATAAGTAATATAAGTTATTACAGAATCTGCTCTGCATCATTGCTTGTTTCTAATGCCTTGGCTCAAGTAACAGCTCAATTATCCAGTCATAGAATGGATCTCCAGAGCTAACAGAAAAAAAATATTTTCTATTTGTTAAGTTTTTTTTTTTCATTCAGAGCTAAAATAGGAGGTATTAGTAGAGAACAAGAGTGTGGGCTTTACTTTGTTCTTACATTATATGCCATGTTCTACTGCAAAGCGTTTATCTAGTCTCTTGAGCTGGTGAAGTCAAAACTAGCTGGGGCAATGTTACCAGCCTCACTCCCTTGTGCAGTTAGATTTTGTGCCATGTGCCACCTTGACCAATTGTACAATTTTCATATTGATTTTCAATAAAACCTCACCCTCAAATATTACTACCATACAACTTCTGTGATTTATAAAAGCACTGTTCAGAGAGAAGCACACTTCAGCAGGTAGCTAGAGCAGACCTCTGTAGACATCTTTCAACTACTCTTAGCACTTTTGTGTGTGCACGTGTACATGGTCTTTACTCTAGCCCAAGATTTGCACTCTAATACTACAAATAATACTTACTTTTGGTTCTTAAAATGCAACTACAAAGCGATCTCTCATTTTAAGTCCTTTCTACACTTCACCAATTAGTTAGTGCGAGAGCAAGGAGTTTGCATGCTATTTGCTCACATCTTCCTTACTCTTTTCCTATAACACTTCTGAAAAAGAGAAGTCATTGGCCTGATACTCAACCACCAGCAGGGAAGACCGATGGGTTGCATTTCAGCTACTTCAATCCTGTGTGGTTGGTGTTAAAATTCCCACCAGCATAGCTCTCCAGGTCACATGCAGCCTCCCAGTGTGTAACAGTGCAGTCCTTAGAGAAAGAACCTCTAGAGCTGTATTAGGAAACTTAAAGTGCCTCTGCTAAAGATACTGTCCATCAAGCAGGTTTATCAGCTCAAGGTTTCTTCCACCACTGTCTGATTGCTGTCAAAGTGGAAGTTTAAAGTCAAATGTATAAGTTTCAGGGGGAGGAAAAAAAAAGGCATGCCCAATAAAGTGAATAGTCAAAGCTCAGAACCTCTCCTTTTCAACAAAATGTGCTCAGATTTCCCAGGCCATGCACCGGCTGTTGCTGGATACACAATAGCTCAAGGCAGAACTCCCAGCTCCACTGCAGGAACAATGATCCCTTGTTGCTGTCAGTGCTTTAGGGTTATCTTGAATAGGCAAGTCATAAAATAAAAGGAACTCTTTCTCTTTTTGATGGATGGCTCTACTGTGTCTGTGCATGTGCTATGGAACTGAGTCCCAAGGCACTGAGAGTTAACTGAAGTGATCCCATATGTAAAGTGTAGAGAGAAAAATGTATAATCTTACATCAACAAGATTAGTGTGAGGAGATGATAAAGAAGTTTATCTAGCGCAGCTATTCTGTGAACAAGTAAACAAATAAACAAGCCTGGAACTTGTATACATAATAAATATTCTAGAGTGAAAAGATATTTACTTTCCATTAATAAAAACACATTTAATATCCTTGTTGACCTTGATAGTGAGGTAAGCAGGCATGAAAATTCCCTCGAAGATCAGCAAAATTGGTCACTTATTCTTGCCCTTTAAATTCCCGCAGTATAAAGCTTTATATTTTACAGTGATACCTCTGATTTACAGGTCCTGAGCTGTATTGTAGCTGTGTTCTCCAGACATGCTTCCGTAGAGCTCTGGATCTACATAATGGCATGATACCTTTCTGACTAGTTAGCACCAGGGATCCAGGCAGAACTGAGTCAGAAGATGTAAATGTAGCAAGAAATTAAAAGGAGCCCATTGAGTCATATGGCCTGGTCTTACATTCCTGCACAAACAGCTCACCTGAACATTTGCTTGTGGCTAAATTCCCAGAAATAAACTCTTTATACTAATGCTTTTGTACAAACAGTCACAAAGTGTATCTTGCAGTACAGGAGATTTTAAGATCTCCCATTAGCAGCAGAAGGAAACCCAGTCATGGGAGACTGACTGCAAGATCTGACCTGCCCAAAACTGCAAGCTGGTTAAAGCTTATCAGCAGAGAGTATTAAATCCCCACATAACACTCACTTCCTTTGATAGAATAACCCTGAATACCTGTCTCAGCCTGTCAGTGTAAGGCATTGACCTTTTGCATTGTACTCTGGATCGCAGGCGGCTGGCACTGAGGGCTTCCTACAGCTAATAGCTTACAAATCTTTTGGCACTGATGTCAGCAAGAGCATGCTGCAGAGAGGTGCCAAAACATATAGGAAATGTTTTCAGGGGATGGCAAACAAATAATGTGCTCGCCATACAGAGCTGTGAGGAATCATGCCATCAGAGGGATGTTTATGGAAACGAGTGCTGATGAAGTTGAATTGAATTGCTTCTCAAAAGCAAGTCACTGCAGTGTCTCCAATCAATTTCTGCTTTATTACATGCCACACATTTTAATCAGAATCAATAATCTTCATGATAAACAATTAAACAATTATTCCTCACTCTATAGAGTTTCTCTATTGAAATCGATGGAGTGCAGAGACACAGTGACGGGAAAGGAGATCTATATTGAAACAGTTGGGGACTGGCATGCTCACACCTGCGTTACCACTCCTTGCCTCATCTAAAGGTGTACTGTTGATTACTTCAGGGAGATCTCCCTCAACATTGGCAGTGGCTGGTCTGACTTTGCAGATTCAAAGTTAGTAAATGAGAAGGAAAGAAGAGGGGAGGTCTGGAAGTGAACTGAAGCAGGTATTGGGATGGACTGTAAGTTGTGGACTTGGACTCTGCTACACACCAGCCTGGTCCAGTTCATCCCTTCCTCTTCTTCATGCCTTGACTGGGGAGCAACTGGTAGAAGAAGATGTGATGTAGCACAGAGAGAATCCTCTGGTACCAAGCAGAAAGCACAGATTAAAAAGTGAGCTAGTTCACAGGCAAGTTTTGTCAAAGAGCAGTTGTAGCTGGGAGCACACCTGAGTTTCATTAAAGACTTTTTTGATTTGCTTGGCTGCTGCTCCTAATGATTCTTCCTTAACCTGCCAGGTTATGACCCTCAAAAGTTTGAGGTCTGCTGCTAGCAAAGTATATGTTCAGTTATGACCTTTTATGTAGGGAGATAAGAATCAGTTTTATTGCACATCTTTGCTGCAGAAGGTTAAGGAAGGGGATGGCTTTTACACTTCATGGGGCAAATCCAAAAGTTCAATCTCCTGTGGCATTACCACTATGAAAATCCAATTATGCTATCACATTTTCTATTAGCTTGAATAGCCTCTCAAGGCAATACCAATTTATGGTTTAATTGCAGAACGGCCAGCACCTCCCAGGCAGCTGACGACCCCCCAGTCGGATGTGTCATCACGGAGCCTGCAGTTGAAGTGGGTCCCTGGAAGTGACGGATCTTCACCAATACGGTATTTCACGGTGCAAGTGCGAGAGCTGCCAAACGGAGACTGGCAAACCTATTCCTCTTCTATCAGCCATGAGGCAACATCCTGCATCATTGAAAGGTACCGTATGATCCCAGCCTGGCATGGAAATTCCAGTGTTTTCCACTTAGAGCAGTTAGAAGGCCAAAGCTAGCATCACTCAGCTTCACGGTCTTTTGGAGGGAGATAGGTTAAGTGAGGGTCACCGATCCCATTGTAGAGGTGGTGTTATGAAAAGCAATTCAGAGATTTGCTGAAGGTCATGCAATAAATCTAATTAAATTTGAATTGCAGTGCATCTTTTGAAGCCCTTATGAAAGCTCAGCACGGTAGATAATGCTACTCAGGCTAAAGCATATGTAGCTATGCAGTGCTCTGTAAAATACAACTAGTGAAAAATCCTTTCAGTAGTGACTGATGTTAAAATCCACTCTTAATGCTGCATTGCAATTATCTCTATATAAGCTTTTCCAGATGAAATGAGAACCATTTTTATCTGCGTTTTCCATACTGAAGTTTATAGATAGCATCAGAATGCCTCAACTTTGTTATTCAGACTTCATTATATCCTCAGCAGTGCTGTTGTAATTAAAGTCCTTGTAACATCTGTGAAAACAATTGAGTGTCTATGAGAAGGTACTTGTTTTGCTGTCCATTTCCTCTATTGACCAACTAGTACAAATCAGATTATTTCTGAAAGGCTGAGAGCTTCTGCAAAATACTGAGCTCAAAGCATTCAGATACAGATTTTTCAGGTCTGTTATAAAAATATCAGTGGCTGTGACATATGGCTGCTCTCTGGTCATGTGCCAGAAGATGCAGATACATTGGTATCCTTTTGTCTGACTGTGCAGAAAAAAAAAAAGAAAACCTGACAGTTATTGTACAGATATAAACCAGATTCATTAACCCTGGAGGTGTTATACCCCCCCTGAATTATACCCAGTATCTTTCCAGTCAAAACTTCTAAAATCAAGGAGACCAACTGTGTCCTTTAGACTTGACATTGGCATTACTGAAAACAAAAGATCTGTATTTCAAGGAAGATGATTCAAATTCTTAAAGTTGCTGTAGGTAAGTAATGGTGTCCTAATAGTGTGGTACTGCTGAAAGTGTTCTTCTCCCACTTGCTAAAAGCATTTTCCTGTGAAAGTCCAGAAGAGTAGTATGTGCATGGTGCTAGAGTGCTGCCCATCAGAATGCATTATCTCTTGATGTTTAATCATTCCTTACAAGCATCTTTACTTGGGTTGTAGTCAGTGTTACATCTGCCAGCTGGTGGCTAGACACTTCCAATTAATCAGATAAATCCCCCATAACTTACAGCTCTGCATTTCTACCCTGCATGTGAATCAAAAGGCAGCCTCCCCCACACCTTCTCCCTGCCAAACCAAGCCAGAAGAATCTTTGCTAAGGTTATGTCAGCTGGAAATCGCTCTTTGCATATCTTAAAGCCCTGTGTCGATAAAAGAGCTGCAGGGAACCTGTTGTTACTGTCTTTATTAAATAATCTAGGTAATAACATTAATTTAAAATTCAGTAGGAATAAAACGCGCTGATCACACGGCGTGCTGTAGAGGATTAGTCAGAAGGCTGACGCTCTGAATTCCAATGCCAGCTTCATCCTGACTCACGGGCTGACCCTGCACATCACCTGCCTCTCTGTGCACTGAGGACGAGCAAACCTGCTGGTGTGTTCAGAGGATAACTCAGGCAAAGCTTATGCAGCACCATGAAAGCCAGGTTTTGCAACCCCATGCAGCAGAGCAGTCATAGGTTGCTCCATGCACTGCACCTTAATGGCTGTTTTCTGGAGCATGATTCAGCTCTGAATCCATGCGTGTTTTCAGGATTTCAGGCCCAAGGCAATCTGAGAAGATGCTGGTGGCACTGAGGGTGTGAACAGCTCTGTGTCCTGATGAAGCTGGGGGAGGCTGCAAAGAAAAAGTGGCATGGGGAAGAGAAGCTGCCAATGGGCAGGCTGTCTTTAAAGGCCTGTTATGAAGCAATCTGTGATGATGCAGGGAGATTTCTTAGATGCCTTATTGTATGTTCCACAGCCTGAATCCATTCACCTCTTACAAACTGCGAGTGAAAGCAACCAACGATATCGGAGACAGTGACTTCAGTGCGGAGACTGAAGCGGTCACAACTCTGCAGGATGGTAAGCATGGAGGAGAGGCAGGTTGGGGACATTGCCATGGGATGGGTGCTCTGGCATGCTCCTGGGTCTGCTGAACCCGCTGCAATGTGATCTCCACGGTGCCTGGAGTGAAGATTCAACATCAAATGTGGTTTTGTTCTTAGGAGATTGATACAGGTAGTAACGAGGTTGGGCTGAATTAATAACAGACAGTCTTAAGTGTCCTGCTGTGCCCTCGGAATGAATCATACTTTCAGGAGTCTCCAAATGGAATTAAACTCCGTTTGATTGGCTTCCAAACTCTGCACTAACCATTATCTTTGCAGAAATTGAATAATTTACAGGAGATCATTAAAAATAAATGTAGAACCGTGAATACATTTGAAGAAGTTTCTTCAATTGTTTTCACTCACAATCCACATCACTCTGCAGTACGGCAAAATTGCTGAGGTATAAGTAAGAAAGAGCACGAAGCTCCTGGAAACACGAGCATTTAATCCTGCAGATCAGGACTAATAAACTGTGAATGACATTGACAAGGCTTTTATTTTTAGCCTTAGAGATCAGCTTCTAATTCCTTGATTGTATAAAGCCAATGCCTGAATGCAGAATTAGCTCTGATGTCTTGAATGGGACTACCAATGGAGAAATGAACTCTGCAAAGTGAGAAAAAGCATTGGCATTTACGCTTAGCCTGGGAAATAGCATAATACTGGGATACCTGTGTTTATACAGTGCTCAGATTTAGTATTTAATACAGCACAAGGAATGACTAGTCAAATAGGACATGCAGATATAAAAATAGGAAAAAAAAATGCCGAGGAATGTTTAAAGAATGTGATACTGAAATTAGAAAAACAGGACAGAGCTTGGGGGTATCCTAAGTTAAACAAGTATTTTTGTAGTACTTGAAAAAACGATGTGCCTAGCAGCCTTTTAAAGGCATCTCAACTCTCCACCTTCCAGAATGAGCTGCTGCATGGTGCAGGCTGTAACTGGTACTAATGAGGCAATACTGACTCACTATTTTGGAATTCAAAATTTTATTTTCAATTCTCTTTGAATTTAGCTACGGTGAATCCAGAGTTGTGCTTGGCCTCCTCACAATACAACTAGGAAAGGCTGTGAAAGCTTCTCACCTCCTTAACAAACTGTGAACATTTATTCTGCTGAGCAAACCTGGTGCTGCCACTAGAGCATTACACTGCAGAGGGCTGTCAGCTCCTGATAAGCCTTCCCTTCTTTGTACGTGAGCTGCTGGAGTGTGTGCAGATGTGTTTGTTACAGGCCGTGGACACAGGAATGGGTTAACCCATGGTAAATCAAGCTGTCCTAATTAAAATAATCTGGGAATGCATGACATGGACTCTTAAAAACAACGTGGGCTTGCCCCAACTGTGGCAAAAATGTCATGGAAAATTTGGGAGTGGTTTGTTCATGCTTTCCAGCACACACTCAGCTGGTTTAACTTCACTTTGAATTTCTAGCTAGTTGTTTGTGAGCAGCTGGCATGATGCAGCTTCCTCCAGATTTATGCCCTGAGCTTTTCTCTTATTCCTGCTCAAGTTGCCAAGGCCACAGGTAGAGCAAGGAGTGTATGAGAAATGGCTGGCTTCTGCCTGGATTGCAATATTCGTATCAGCAGCATTGCATTTGAAACCCACCGCATAGTGACTGGGACAGAAGACTTCTTTCAGCAGTGAAGAATTTGATGAATAAGCTGCCTATTTTTCACCCTGTTGCTATAACTGTTTTGGTTACCTTTCTATTTTTCTCATTTAGTTCCAGATGAGCCACCCAGTTCTGTGTTAGTAACTCCCCACACTACTTCATCTGTCCTTGTGCAATGGCAGGTAGGTAAAATGCAAACTCATGATGTTTCTTGTTTGCTTTGACTTGTTGGCCGCAATGGTTCATTGCAATGGCTGTTTTTCTGAGCTGGAAGGAGTGTAGTAAAGTTGAAGGACTGCAGCTACTTCCCTGGTTTCCTGCTCTGGGCATATATTTTAGTGATGGATAGAAATTTCTGTGTGTTAGTTTTACTTTGTACCCTGTGAGGAAAATCTTGGGAGGTAAGAGTTTCTCTAGAGATGCCCAAGATTATTACTTTCACAGATTCTTCTGTCCTTTAATTGTTGGGCAATAGATGTGCATCTTTACAATGAGAGCATTTAACGGTGTGTGGTATTGGTAAGGATCAGGAAAAGCTCACTGCTGTTCACATTGCATACTGCCTCCTCCAGCTGCTGAAGTAATCAGAAGTGTATGCTGTGCGTGGTATCCTGCTCGTACTTTGAGGAGCTCCATGTGCCCTTTTGGCTTTCTGAGGGCTAAAAGCTGAGATTTCTTCAGAGTAGAGGAAAGCAAGTTTCAGCGCTCCGTAATGTCTCTGAGTTGGATGTGAAAGAATTCGTGCCGAGTCTGCATTTTATATACGTCTTTCCTGTGCCTTCCTTTATCTTTCAATCTGATACTGGCCTCCTGGGATATGCTGGAACATTTTGTGACCCAGTGCCTGAGGCTCCTTTTTGTGGAGTAAGCACTAATAGAGGGAGCCCAGTGGGGTGCTGCGCGTTATCTGTAACCTCTGCTGCAAAGCCTCTGCCCACCCTACTCCTGAGACAATGTCCCACACACATAATAAGGATGGCTTTGGACAGATTGCATTAGAGTGAAAAATGTACATATGCGTTTACAGTACAGATGGGGCTCCTTGCATTTTGGAAAAAAAATGTATGTATGAGGGTCTGTTTATTGCTGTGCAGCAGCACTTTAAAAATATGCCTGGCTCTACTACTGGGTTGCTGGCCCAAGTTCATGCAGCATAATACTAAGTAACAACATTGCTTACAGCATGTTGAACAAATAGGAGACATGTTGAACGGTTTTACCAAAGGAATTGTGGAGAGATGTAAATCTGTCGCCCCACCTCCAAATAAAACCCACAGTGAAGGAAAAGGTATGAAAAAAAAAAAAAAAGGGCAAAGAGAATGTGAGGCATGATGTACTGTAGAAATAAACATTCCCCCAATTGACTGATTATTGGTGTGTAGTTAATGTGAAATAGGTGGTTGTTTAGGTAATTGGATGCTTTTTATTTCATGAAAATGAAATGGGGTTGTTGTGCCAGAGCCATCTCAAGGGAGTTGTGGGCGATTATATGTCATTACTACATGTATATTAATAGGTCCTGGTAATTCAGCCGCACTATATTTTTCAAATAAACAAAAATCTTCAAGTCCCACAATAGCCTCCAATTAAGAAGTTGTTTCACAGCAGTGTTTAAGAAATAATGTAAACTGAAAACAGCAGTCAAGCTAAATGGGAGAGCAGATTTCCAAGCAAAGCTAAATTTTTAACTTTGAGCCATGTTAATAATTCACAAAACAAACTCTAGATGCACTATCTGTGCTTTCAGCTGCTTGGTCCAATCAGTCCATTATTTTTAAATTTAAAGTAGGAAGAAAATAAGTAATTTCCATTGCGGGCTGCTGTATCAATAATGCAAGGTTATTTCAAATGTTCTGGAGGATGTTACAGTTAACATCAGGGTTATGTACTGTTCTGCTTCTACCATAGAGACAGCAATTATTCAAACTTACGTTGTTTTCTTTCTTTTTTCAAGAGCACAAAACTGTTTCTCTTAATTCTGTACAGCATTATGGCCTGCCACTCATGATCATTTTACCTGTTTCAGCAGATCCCTCAGGCCTTCATACAAAACCCTAAATAATCCATTACATCAAAAGCAGACTTCTGTCCATGAGAGACGCATAGGAAGGGGAAGACCTGACCTTTTAGCAGAGTACCCTTTTCAGGAGAGAATCATCATTTCTGTGGCAAGGAGAAAGACAGATTTCAAGCCATTTATTTTCTGAGCTTTCCTGTCCTAAATTTAAAGAAGGGGAAAAATGGAGAATCACATGAAAGCGTAAGAAAACAATGCCTGCTATCAACAAATCGGTGTTGTACCGCAGTGAGGAATTAAGCTTTATCTCTTAGCAGCTGTATGGCAGGGTAGGGAGGAACAGCTTCAGTAGTGTTTTTCTTTTAAGATTCTCTAGGATTTCTATTTCAACTTTTTTTTTTTAAGTAAAAAAATGTTTTTGATTAAAAGTTAAATAGAAAAAGACATTGAATCCTTGCAATAGCACCTTCCTTCTAGATAATAATTAACTGAAATGCAAATCCATGTAATATATACTTTTTTTTTTCATTCTGTGAAGTTTTTTCAATGATGGACAGGCTTTATTATATAGATTTTTTTTTCAGCTTTTCTCCTCCTTTGTGGCAATGTACTACCCGGGTAGGACAATGTCTCCCTTTACCTTGTCTGTGTAGAAAACAGTCCTCGGGTTTGTGGTTTGACTCCTCCCTTCTAGGACAGAGGGAGGTGATGACTATACAGTGCTGTCGGGTCTTTCTCAGCTAGGGCACTGTCAGAGCTAAAGCAGCTTTGTTATAATATAGAAAACAAAAAAGGAAAGTCATAAGATTGAAAAAGGAGGGAGAAAAAAATCAAAATCATGGTACATATGCTAGTAATTGCCAATAAACAATATCTCTTCTCCATCTCGCAGAGGATAACATTTCAGCTGGTCCATGAGTGATGGTGCCAGGCAGCCGTGGACAAGGCTGTCACTTTGTTTGGTTTATTTGTTCAGTCCCTTACACCAGGGCTTCAACCTGTGACTGGAAAAGGTTTTTGTACAAGGGGTTGATTTATTTGCCTTGTAAAGTGGACTCTGAGAGGGGGTATGGCTGCTCTTCTTTTAAATATAGCAAAGGAATAAATACCCTATAGGGAGAACAATTTAACCCAAAAGACAATGTTAGCAGAGAAACAAATGGTTACGGACTTTCTCTGAATTATTTAGATGAGAAATTTAATGAAGTTTCTAACCACCCAAGTAGGGAGGTTTGGAACAGCTTTCCACAGAAATACTGGGAAGCAGAAAAATTGGCTTATTTTCTGGTGGAGCTTGCTCTGTTTATGAAAAGGACTTTTAGAAGTTGTTTTCTGCAGTCATGAAGGCCTCATCTTGATGATTCCCAAGGTCCCTCACAATCTTGTGTTCCTGGATCATTCTGTACTACAATTGTTAAATAATAGTGAAAGGCGGTCAAAACTTCTGCAAAGGATGGAGCACAATAATGAGCATGAAACCTGATGATGAATGAGGTTCTCCATGCATAGCAAGTAAAGCAAGATCCTGGGAAGTCTGGGATTGCTTTCGACAGATTCTGCGCAGGACAGCTGCAAAAGAAGCGGCTTCTTGCAAGAGCACTTTCTGCTCCTTTTCTTGGTAATTTGGTGTTTATTATATACACTGGATCACATACTTTTTTTTTTTTTTTTTTCCATGAACTACAATCTTTCTACTTAATTCCTTCAGCCCTTGCCCAAAGAAAACTTAGTTCCAAGGAGACAGGACAGCTGTTTCTTACCTTCTACTATCCCGAGGAAGTAATGGAAGATTCATGTCATTTCTGGAAGCAGAATGTTAGGTTATTACCAAATTTCTGCCTTCTTTCCTGTAAAAATATTCTTCTTACTTTCTGCATTAAAATTACATGTGGTATTACCTTATACTCTAACAGTGTATCACACCAGTGGTTAATTTTTTAATGATGGACAGAAGGTTTCTGTAGTAAAGTTCTCAAGACTGCTAGGGATCTTCTTGGATTAAAGGCAAGATCATCATTAAAACCCTTTTCATTTATCCTTTCAGCCCCTTAAATTTCAGTACAAGAATCTTTAGAAGATAAATGGCTCAGGGCATCTTTTCTTCTCTGCAGTTCTTAGCCTGCATTAGACTCATAAAAGTCATTTTTTCCCCAACATCAAGAATCTCTTTTCTTGTCCTTAAGTAATCCATTCAGACAAAAAGCTCCTGGTTGGGTATCTGTAGTTGAAGGAAGATGTGAAGGACTGTTCAAGAAGCCATGCTGAGGTACCATGTCTTGGGACATCTAGTAGCATCTTCCAGGGGAGCAAACCACATGCATTTGGGCCAGCTCAATGGTCACACGTACTCTGCTGCTCCAAGCTGTTGTGGAGGGATACCTGTGTTTTCCCATGGGACTGAACCTATGCAACTCATCGGAGTTCATCATACTGTGACTCTTCTCTAAAAGCCTCTCTGATGCCTATTCTCATCTTCCTAATTAAAGCCACGATATAACACGTTTTGGTTATTCTCTCATCAGTCTTTCAGTAAAACATTGGCAAATGAGCAATAGTCTATGAGCAGTCCCCAAGGAAAATAGCTTGTCTTTGGCAAAATAATTTATTTTTGTCATCTCAGGAGAAGTGAAATAATGGTTTGCTGCATTGGAGACCAGCGACATGCATTTTCAGCGATCTGTTTATGTTATTTATCACACAGATTTTTTTGGACCAAGAAGGAAAGCAGCTTATCTCAGAGAAATGCATTAGGCATCAATTTTTAAGTAAAGAGCCTTTTGTAATTGCCACAGCTGAGAGAAATCATCAAAGTTGCCTTTAACTTGTGTTTTTCCCATTGCACGAGTTTGTACATTGCTAATGGCTGTTTTCACCAGAGAGCAGCACCGCGTCCCTTTGTGCAGAACTGGTGCCAGCTCCTGTCTGTCGTGTCGGATGCTTGTTGCAGTGCATGTCTTAACAAGAGTGTTCTTCGGGTGAATGTCTTTCAGCCACCTAAAGCTGAGAGTCTGAACGGCTTGCTGTTGGGATACCGCATCTACTATCGGGAACTGGACTACGACACCGGGTCTGGAACAGAATCCAAAACCATCAAGAACCCTTCAGCTTTAAGAGCAGAGCTCACACGTAAGCCTATGTTTTTAACACTGTAATATCCCAAAATCTGTCCATGCACAGACATTACGTGCACTCTTACCACGTGGAAACAGCACACGATTGTGTCCAAGAGTGCTGGGGATAATTTGGGTTTTACACGTTCAGAGTGAAGATGCTGGAAAATGCTATTAACTTCTGTATGATCAGCATCACTTGTAATGGTGCGCTCTAATCTGTGCCATCGTGCTTGAACTGATGTTCTGTCCTCCATGTACCCTCTGATTTCCTACTTTCTGCTGTCTTCACTGGATGATTACCCTGGTGTACTTAGTTCTGCCGTCAAAAGAAAAAGAGGGGGACTTCATTTTCCTCCACTTGCTATTTTCCAATATTTTCTATTTTTTCTAATATTGATAGTTTGTTTTTGTGGTATAAAAACAACAGATGAGAAATTTCAAGTAACACTTCTAAAATTTTGAGGTGCTAGTCCCTATTTTGGAAGAAAATAGCAAAAATGAGCAAGAAGGTGCATGCTTGCTGTGTTGGCTGCTATTTTTTTTTGGCTCTCATGGAAAGAAGGTAGAGAGGGAAGGGGATAATAGAAAAATAAAAAGGACTTTTAGACAAAGGATAGAAAGAAAATCAGATGGAATAATAGGTAGAATAAGGTGATGGGAGGTAAAGATGTGAGCATTCAGTAACTTTACAGGTATGGCCCAGTAATGAAACATGCTCAGGGCAGGACCATCTTTTGTCCTTTTTGATGTAAGTGGAATATTCAGAATAAGATAATATTCTGTGAGCAGCAGAATATGGCTGAATAAGACTATTTTAATATCTTTTATTGACTTCCTTGTTTCCCTGAACCCATACAAATGGTTTCTGCAAAAGCAAGGATAATTTTTGTGTGGGTGTGGAAAAAGTGGATGTTTTAAACGTATCATAAGCTTCTAACTCTGCCCTCGTTTACATCATCAGTTCTGAACGAGAGTTCTGGGAGGGTACAGAGTTTTAACCAGAGGAGAGAAATAAAACTCCTATAGGTATAGGGTGTGCGCAGTTGTTGTTTTTTCCATACAAAGCTGAATGATTGGTTGTGTGTTTTATCATAAAATAATGACTTTGGATGCTCTCTAGTCTCATGGAGCTTGTAAAGCCTACTGTTTTCCTCTCTTCCCTCTTCTTGGCTGGCCCTGCAGCTATGTTCCTAATAGCTGTATAGTAGAAAACACCTTGCTGTACTTCTCCAGGGAGTCAAGAGAGAACAAAAGGGTTGGAGACGAGCATTTTAATAGAAACTTCCCTCTTTCTCCTTATAATATGACAGTGTTAACCTTAGTACACCTCTGTTCCTCACTGACCTGCAGTTTTGCACAGCTTAGCATATTATTACAGTTTGTTCACAGCAGGAATGTTGAATTCTGTAAGTGAAACTGTGGGAAATCTAACATACGTTTAAAGAATCAGGTCTTGTCCTATTGTAAGTGTTTGCTCTTTGTGGCCCGTGTTCCAGGTCTTTACCCTGCCGCTCCTCATGTTCTGAATTTTGCATGTTGAGAAATAAGAATGCAATACAGTGTTGAGAGATTCCCCCCTAGAAACTGTTTCCTTTTCACTCATTTATTCTATTTAATCTAGGAGTCAGAACATTTCTGTGTTGTATATTTGTGAGATACTCTGTTTGAGGAGGAAATGAAAGAACCCGTGTGAGTGAGATGCTTTTGATGTGTTACAAGAGTGATGTGGTTTTATTGCCCTTCAAGGTATAGTCCTGAAGCTCAAGTTGTGTATGTGTGTGCTGCATCATTTGCCTCTGTCTCTGCTGTACATCATTTGCAATAACTGTTTCCTTGCACTGTAACAAGCTTTCTGCTTTGCTTACCCTGAATAGCCCAAAGCAGCTTCAAGACAGTGAACAGCAGCTCTGCATTAACGACGTATGAATTAACACGTAAGTGCACATTGCCTTTAGATGAGACTCTTTTTAATGGCTCAAAATACAATATAGGCAAACTCCTATGGTTCTCCTCAGTGGATCTAGCAGAAATCAACACAGATTAATGATTCTGCTTTCTTGAGTTTCTTTTTCTTTAAGCTTTTGCTTTCCCTACATCAAAAGACATTGATGATGCAAGTAGGTAGCTGTTGTAAAAATGTGGCTGCTGGGAAGGTAAAACATTATTGACTGTAACAACCCAGTATTGCTGATGCTAAATGAATTTTGATATGCTTGCTACATATTCTGCAGTCCATCTGAGTTTAGCTGTATCACATCATTAGTCTTATGATTCAAACATTGCAATGCTCAAGCTTTCCGTGGAGTATGAGGCCAGTTTAGAGAGGGCCCAATGAATTTATATGCATCTCCAGAGGTGTTTTCAATTGGAAATGAATAAAATAGCATTCGACAGAGTTAAAAGGCAAGTTGCTTTGTAGTGATGATGGTTCACTAGATAGGTTTTGCCCAAGGCTTTTGAGTCACAGATTGTGATGGGCTAAAAAAAATATGAAACCCTATCCCCACTGAAACTTGCATGCATGAACTCTCATATGTTCCATTTTCTTCCACATCCAGTTAACACTAAAATCTCCCTTGTGGCTTTTCATGGCAGCGATTAAAGTTTCACTGTACCAGCTGCCTAGTACTGTACTTCCAATCAAGAGCTATATATCTTTAATTATTATTTTTTTTTATTAACAGACTAGCAAAACATTAGTGATATGTTGGGTATCACAGTATACCTGAGACCAGGGAACGATGCTGAATTCTGTGTCAAATAAAGGAGCAAGACACTTGTACATGCTTCTGTGAAACTGAAACTTGAAAATCCTGTATGATTAGACATATTGAACCTTACCAAACCAATGACATAGTATAACAGAGATAAGGGTACAATGTGATTTGTAGATAACAGAGAAAATTCATGGCAAAGGGAGAAATTTAGACCCTTGGCCATGCATGTCTTAATCCATTCAGTGATCATTTAAATACAGCAATTTATAGTATCAATCTCTTTCCTACTTTAATTTCACTGTTAAATATTTGTAGATGATATTTTTTTCTGTTAGGATTGATTATTTCATCCTGGATATGCAAAATCTGAAACTGCTGAGCTGCTGCCTCATCTAATGATGTTGACATGGTTCTACTCCACCCCCATTTACATCATTTAATTACCCCCATATCATTGTGTTTTCTTTTTTCACACTGCTTTCATTCTCATACCTCATCTGTAAGAGCAGTTTTTATATGCCAACAAAGAAATTGGTTGCCTGGTGGCCAAACAGAGCCCACACTTCAAATTCCACTTTCTCTTTGTGACTGATGTTTAAACTGTGATCACTTTGAGGGAGCAAGATATACTTGAATACTTTGCATGGGGCTCCAAATTCCTTGCTGCAGCAGTGGCATTGTCTAGCAGTGCAGCTGTTAAATGACTCCCCAGGTGAAAGTCCCAGGGGTTAGGCAAAGGCTTGAAGCCATGCTCTGTCCTACCAGTAGAGGAAATCAGAATGAGCTCAAATGGTGAACATTCAAAGCAAAGTCCTGCCTTTTCTCTGTCACCAAGAATGACCTAGAGATGTTCCCCTAGCTAGTTACCCATCAAGGATGATCCTTCCTATTGGAGCAACGGACTGAAGAAATGCTGGGAAAATTTTGTCATCTCATTGCAAAGATCTTTCTTAATTATGCAATTTCTGCTTTGATGTGTGTATTAAGGAAGGATGGAAGTAGATATTGCACTGTTCTAATGCTGTGTTTCACGAGAGAGATGTGGTGATAAAGAAGTAACAGAATATAAGAAATGTCAATAAAGTAATATAGGGTAAGTAATAATATTTAATATAATTTGCATTTTCAGAGTTGAAGAAATACAAGAGATATGAAGTGCTGATGACTGTGTATAATGTAATTGGTGAGAGCCCTACCAGCACACCAGTGGAAGTGTTTGTGGGTGAAGCAGGTAGGTAAAAAGAAATTTTTTTTTTTTTTTTTAAAGTGCCATCAAGTTCTAATATTCTCCAAATATTGGGAAAGGGTTGCTTTGAAAAATTGCACAACCATGATCACTAGCAGGTTTTCTGTAGTGTCCTCTCCTGGAATAGGTTGGCTCTGACAGCTTCTTGCCATTTGAAAGCCAGATGGTCTACAAGAATAAGGGAAGAGAGTGCATCTGAAAGAAAGAAGAGAAAATCTTTTTGGAGTCGCAGGAGGATGACTGTTCATACCAAATTGGCTTGAGGGGAAAATTGACTCAAGTTAAAGAAGTAAAAAGTAGAGCATAGGAAAGCCACAAGGGAAAAGAAACAAAACTGCAAAACAAGGGAGACTTGGAAAGCTGGTTCTTTTATTTTATAGCTCTATAGAGACATTGCCTGTGCCCCACATCTTGCTGTATTTTTATGCTCTTGAAGTCAAGAAGACATTGTGTCCGGTTTAATGGTAGCTCTGGAGTCACAGATGATGATTACTCTCAAGAACATGCAGACATTATATGCCAGCATCCAGCTTCTACCTAAGCTGTGTTTCAGTGCAATATTCATGCCATTACTTATTATGGTTGTAGTGCATGAAGTCGGGCTGTATTTCTGAAGTGTAACTGGCTGATCAATTTTAAATCCCTCCATTGGAAGGCCAGAGGCAGAAATCAGGACAAGAGAGTTAACTAGGCACTTCTTTGAATGCTTTGTAGAACAGGTGATTTTGCAGAGCACAGATAACACACAGCTGAGCCTGTTCTTCTCAGTAACTCTAGCTGAGCAGCCAGCGCAGGACTGGAATAGCTGATGTCTTCCTCACAGCCCCAGTGGCAGTGCGGTATTTACGGTGACCCCAGCTGGAGAGAGGCTGGTGCTGAAATAGTTGTTAGTTATGGTATCAATTTCTGCAGCAACATCTTTTTGAAGCCTAAAACAAGAATAGGCAGCAGCATGCACCCTCCTGTTGTTCAGTCTGCTGCCGGGAACAAATCTGATTGCACTTTTGTTCTTCTGTCTCAAGGCTAGGATGTAAAAGTTATCAAACTCGGTGCTAATACATTTTGTTGTTATTCATTAAATATATTGCTCAAAACTCAGTAAAGCACAGGGTTTGTTTTTTTTTAAACTCTGCTTAACCTTTGCATTTCAAATAAGGTGTACCAGTCGCTATCTTCCTCTGAAAACATCATAAATTAATCAGAGCAGCATGGTTCTGGAGAAACAGTTGGCAATATTTACATTTTTTCTAGCTTGCTGCTGCTCCAACTTCCTTCTGTAACTGCAGCAAAGGAAGCCCCAAGTGGAGCCAACTGTATCTGGCTTCAGAATACATTTTTGTTTCAGAACTAGAAATCTCACTGCTGCAAACTCAGCCAGCAACTACATTTCTACACGTGTACACAGCACAGAAAATCAGCTGGGGAAAACAAAAAGATGCTGGTATATCATGTCTCTCTTATTGTAACTCAGGGAACAGAGCACTGGAAGGAGCAAAACTTGGGAGGAAACAGATATGCAGGAGACCTTTCACAGGCAGGCAGAGCTGGTGTTTCTGAAGTTGTAGCATGACTCAGTGCGATTTGTAGAGATCCTGGATTTACCTCTGTTTCAGGACAATCTGGATTCATGCAGTAGAAGTGATGAACGTAGGAGCTTCCCGCAGATTTTCACACTTGTTGTGTGAAGTTACTATGCTTTGTTATATAACTGCTTCTTCCACCTCCAGAGCCGACTGTGATTTATACTGTGAGCAAAGTGATTGGAGCTGGTATGGCAATTTAAGTTTTAAATTGACTTGTGACACCTTTGAGTTAAAGTGTGCTGGGGAAATACAAGTTTTTGTTATTGTTGTTTGCTTGATGTTCTTACCCGTGGTAAAGGCAGTTAAGTAGCAAGCTGGAAAAAATGGGTCTGTTTAGCTTTGATGATGGGTCACCCATGTAAAAAATAGAGAAATCTTTCTCAGTAAACAACAGATGCTGGCAATGAGATCATAGCACTGCACACAAAGTTACTGAAGGGGACCAGCCCCAGGAAGACCCTGGATAATTTAAGTCCAAATACTGTGTTAAATGGTGTTTTGTTCTGCTGTTAGGGTTGCGGTAATTCTGGTAGGTGTGAGAAGATTCCTTTCAGTTGTGAAAAGGAATATACAGCATATGCCTTAAGGGGGAATGTGCTGTATTTAAGCCAGCACAGCGAAAATACCCAACTCTGTTGAATTCATAGTGTTTTGTACAGCATGGAGCATCCAAAAATCATACTGACGGTTGATGTGCTGTGCAGCATCAGAACAGTAAATGACCCGTCTCTGTCCAGTGCAGTCAGATAATCAGTGCAGAAGAAGAAGCATCCACAAATCCTTCCTTTGCTCTTGCCCTCTCCCCTGTTAGATTTGACGTTGTCCAATCATTGTACCTGGATTTTTACAGTAAGAACTCAAGTGAGCAATGGAGCCCCCTAACAAACTCAGAAATAAATAAACAAATAAATACACCATTAAAACCATCCTTCTGGCAGTTTTGCAAATCAAACGAGTAAAAAGCACCAGAACGAGGAGTTTCTTTCAAGCATGTTGTTTAGCCGTACCCAAACCAGCATCCTCCTCAGGCAGCTTGTGTGCTCAGCTCTCATTTGGCTCTGACCGAGGGGCAGGGAGAGATTTTGGGAACTCCGTAAGAACAACCTGCTGGTAGGCAAAGGGCTAGACGTGAATGACAGCTCCTGTATCCTGAGCAGCCAGGTAAACTAAGGGGCTACATGCAAGCAGGCTTTGTTTGGTTTTGTTTTGTTTGCTATAGGTGGACCAAAACTTTTCTCCCAGCAGTTTTCTCCCATAAGATGAAACAACCCAACGAAGGCTCCATTTTGTGTTCTGTCTGGGTGTTTGAAAAACTCCATGATGTGGGAGAGCAAACCTTCCCCACACCAGGAGACCAGGCAGGGACTGTGCTGTGTGCAGGGGCGCTGCGCTGCCTGGTCCCTCTGAGCAGAGCCGGTGCTGTTCCCACTTGCATCGAGCCTCTGGATTCCTCCCCTGCACTGCCTTAAGCTCCATGTAATAGGTGAATAGGTAAAAAAAAAAAAAAAAAAAAAGCCTATTTAGATCTGGCTGCAGCTCTGCCCTGCTCATTAGAGAGCCACGTGCAGCTCCTGACAAACGACAGAAAAACTGAAAGCTGCCACTTGCAGAAACGAGGAAGGGAGTTGCAGCCCCTTCGGCAAGCCCCCCTTTCGCCTTGTTAATTCATTTAACAGTTGAGCTGTCAGGGACTCCGGCTTTGATTGGGAAGGCAGTGAGTGTGCAGCGAGAGGCTGGGTACTGATAGTCGTCCCAGCCCTAAATGCAGCTGCTACCAGAGGTGCTGTTCTGCTTGACTGAAATTAAGACTCTGTTAGAGCAGCCACTACATCAAGTGCATTATTTTACCAGCTTGCTGTCGCTATCTGATTGTGTGGTGGGCTCTGGAGTTCAGGAGGCTCCACCACCTGCATTTTAATTAAACAGAAATCACAGGTTTGGGGCACGCGTGCTTCACCTAATTTGGGATGGTGAATAAAATGGAAGGCGGCAATACAAATCCTGCAGTAACGAGCCTGCAGCCTCCAGTGCTTTTGCTACATACTGCAAAGCTGTTCTGGATGAAAAATAATGGAATTCATAATTTCTTCCAGCAGCTGCTGCTGGAGGAGACCAAGTGTGTGTGTGGAGAGGAGGTAGCAGAAGGGGTGAAGTACGCTGAGAGATGCTTGGCTTTGAACAGGTTGTAAATCCATTCGTGTGGAGAGGGGAGTGATGTGTGTCATTATAACTGATGGCGACATTGGTGACCTTCAGAATTCACCAGAACTGATGAGGCTGGTTTGTTGTTCTTTTTAATAATGTTCTTTTTAATAATGATCTCTCAGTGCTCATTCTGCTAAAGGAAAGGGAAGGAGCAAAGAGCTGGGAAACAGAGATCCCCTTCTAAGAAGTCCTCCGCTGAAACACTGCTTTGTTGCTAACATCTTTCGGAAAAGCAGGTTTCCTCTCCATCTTGCTTTCATCAAAGTGAAACCATAGCTTAGAAAGGAACAGGCATGGGACAGAGGGATGACTGCTTCTCTTCTCTTACACTCTTCAAAAACTTGAATTTACCCCTTGATGTGAAGCTTGCAAATGCCAAAGTATTCTCATCTCTACCTGCAGGCCTCGTTCTTGTTGTGTGTTTGTATAAAATATCTTACGTGGACTCGCCTACCTGTTCTAGGTCACTTTTTGGAGAAGGGAGTCCCTCAGCACTACCTCGGGCCTCCTTTCTCTTACAGCACGGAAGCTTTATCTCCTTCTGTGCCCCGAACGTAGCTGGGAAGATGCTGTACGGAGAAGTCCCCTGTGCCTCCTTGTTAACAGCCTACAAGAAGAATGACAGCATTTCAACACATTAGAACTGGCAGCTTCAATCAGTCTGCTGTGGCCCCCTCGGCTGTTTTCTCCTATCTGTCTGGGACACGTGCGTTCTGCCTCTCAGTGGCTGGCTGTGCCTATGCAGATAGGCTCCGTGTTGCTGCTGGCACAGCTAGAAGAACTGGGTGGGCATTTCCATCCCAGACTCCACTGGAGGAGGGAAGAGAGGGATTATCGTGGCCGTTTCACACTGCAGTTGTCTAAAACCTGTCAGCCTAGGGACAGCATCTTCCCTTGATAAACAAAAGGGGAGGGAGAGAAGCTATTGGAAAGCAGTATAATAAAGAAATCACTGGTTTTGCTTTCTTCCACTTTAAACAAAGGGATTGACCTTCCTTGGCGCTTTGGAAGTGCCAAGCCTTTGGTATGTTAGGGTATTTGCATTTTAATTTTTGACAATTCTGAACATCAGCAGAAGGCTACTTTTGGGGGACAGCAGGGTGTTTGATACATTGATTTTACTTTCCCTTCATCTTCAATATAAAAAATTTTGCAGGGCTGTTGCAATAACAGGCATGTCCTGCTCCAGGCTTGACACTGGGTTTTCATCCTGTCCCCAGTGCCTTTCTCTCTAAGCCACTGAGCTCAGAGTTAAAGATCCAAGTGAGGTTCACCAACAACGTGCTAAAAGAACAGAGTAAAATCAGAACAGAGCAAGGAAGGAAAACTATAGGAAGATGCTGGGGGGAAAAGAAGTGAAAAGACCTTTTCCACTCCAAACAGGATATAAACCTCTTTTCTGCTTCTCTTGCGTTACTGCAAGCCATTACAACTACAATCCCTAAATCTCAACAGCACTCCCTTTCAGACAGCAGGATCAGCCACTGGGTAGATCACATCAGTATTTTGTGGTGTATTTTAAACTCCAGACTCACTGTATACATGGTTTCCACTTGGGGCTTGTCTGCAGCTGGTCCAATTTGGATTTGTTGTTCCCATCACTGCTCCACTGGTGGTAATAGCAGTATAGATAGCACTCAGTTGCATTATCTAATCCTGCAGGGTTATGACAGCATAGTAAAAAATAACAAACTAAAGCGTGCCTACATTAGAGCATTAGTCGTTGCTTGTTACCGGTGGAGCTGCGCTGCTGGGGAATTATGGATATGAATTTTCTCGATAAACCCTACCTCCATTTCCTACTCCAATTGGCTATTTTTGAAGGGTAATTTTAAGTTCTTAATTTGTGTATAGATGAGTGCAGAGGTTCCAGAATTAAACTTCAGAATTTGGTAGCTTAGCTCAGTAGCTGATCTTAGAACGGCAAAACAGAAAGTAACCATGCCAGTGTGAGTCTGTGGAAAAAGTGTCCTTAATGTCAACATGTCAAAAAGACATCCCTGCAGCTCTCTGGAGACTGAAATCTAATGTCAAGGCAGAAGGAAGCAGACTCTAAGTGGGAGTCATACTGCTGTCAAAGCAAGTTATTCTGCCATACAGGAAAAGGAATTTTAAGAGAATTTACTAGAAAGCAGTGGCCAGATTGAGACATAGATTTTGATGGGTTTATTTGACATCTTTAATTCTCCATTGATGATCCAGAAGCTCCCTAAAATGATTTGCAGTGTTTTCATGCTGCAAGTAAAAGCTGAATGTGCGCCTCATTAACAGCTCATTAAGTTGTTAATATTGGTCATAAGCAGCCTTTGGTACAGCACAATGCTTTATACAGTGCAGCAGCTCCTGCTTAGCTCTGGTTTAATTGCCTCTTTTTATCACATCTCAATGTGGGAAAGATGTTTCTGTCCAACCAAAAATCTAATCGGGTTTTGATCAACTGAGCTTCCTTATCTCTTCCACTGCTATTGTTGGCGTAGGTGGTGTTGGGCTGCAATTGGCACACGATGTTTTGCTGGGATGATGAACTTCTGTCTCGCAAACCCACCAATTTGATGTCGATTTTCAGCACTGACCATAGCCTGAGACAGACATACTATCTGTGCTTGAATTCATCATCAGGACTCCCGCCTTTGTTCTGTAGCTGGTGCAAGCAGCAGTGGGAGCGACAGGACAAATTGGCCGTTCACAGTTCTGCTGCGGTGTTATATGGCCTGTGAAGAGCTGAGTGCGGGGACATCCCTGCACAGAGGGCAGAGGGATGAGAAGTCTGATCGTGTATGCAGAGCCTTACTGAGCTGACAGCAGAGCTACTCCATTAAAAGCAAAGGAATTAACCTTCCTTTCAAAAACATGAGCAATCTGTAATAAAGTAAAACGGACCATAAATCGCACTGGTAAAGAAGTGGGGAAGCCCCTGCCTGATAACTCATATTCAAGCAGACCCAGGCTAGAGTTGGAGTATTTTTGACTAAAGGGTTATATTTTCAGCCAAATTTCTGTTTACTCTAATTGCACAGTCCTGCTCTGCTTGTTTTGCTTCATCCTGGGATATGTGAGCAAAATGTAGTTTTTTTCACACAGGTCTCAGCTCCTGTGGCTTTGTCTCCTCTGGATGGCTTTGCTGTGAAGCCAGCTGTAGAGATGCACAGTTGGTTTTCTTTTCTGACATCTGTTTGCTGTATCCATCGTCAATCATGGTCCTGGAGGCATTTCAGGTTGCCTCTTGTCGACTGAAAGCAAAAAAGTTGCCATTCTTATTATGAAAGTATGAGTTAGCAATATTCTAAAACATCATGGCCACAAAGATCCAGACACTAATATGGTGTCAGCGACAGAGGACCACAGTAATGAATTCACAGATATTATGATTGTAAAATAAACTAGGAGAAAACTTTCACTCAAAAGTTTAGAAGACATAAATTTAGACTCTCTCTCCCCAGGACCATGGGATTACAGTCCTGAAAGGTTTCCCTGGGGTTCCCTTACCATTGC
Source organism: Anas acuta (assembly GCF_963932015.1). NCBI lineage: Eukaryota > Metazoa > Chordata > Aves > Anseriformes > Anatidae > Anas > Anas acuta. Next base: position 14,391,698 of record NC_088993.1, read on the forward strand.
AATCTGTAAATCCTAAATTAATCCCTCATTGGAGGTCAACTATACGACTTGCTTCAAAAGCCGCAGGGAAAGGTTATCTCAGTGGCAGATCTTACCTGCTCAGTTTGACTTTTTTGATACAGCTTTTAACGTTTGGGATATGGCAAACCCAGTGGAGATTCACCCTAATTATTTGATATGTTCTCCTGACTTTAGTGGAAGGTAAGGAGACGTTGGCGCTTATTAGGCTGTAGTAGGTGCTGCTGTTAGCGAACACTAAGTGGGTGCTTTTGTCTGCTGCCATGAACTTGTGGTATTATGATATTGGAGTGTGGGATTAACAAGTTATAATGAGAGGAGCATGAGTGTAAATGGCAGAGGAGGAGTCTCGGGTATCAGCCTGAGAGTTGTTCTGAAGTGGGTAGCGTTGCTGCTGTCTAATGGACTTTTTTAAGAGAACTGAGAGTGGTGCTTTCCCAGGTGGTGCTGCTCCCACTCCTGGTGCAAGTGGGAGAGGAGTCGGGCTGGAGCACCAAACACTCAGCAGTCCTTCGCCACCTCATGCGTCCTTGAACAACCTTCAGTACATCCCGGGGGGTGAATCCTGTGCTCATCGAAGCCGACACTGCTCCTAGTTACACAACTTTCACACTGGGTTAGCTCCACTCGCTTTAGTGGAACTAACCCTAATTTACATCGATGTGAGAAGGGATTTCAGCATGAGGGTTTACACTGGCATGTTTGTTTGTGCGTACCTAATGCGTGTCAGACTCTTGCTGTTCCTGCTCGTGGGTCTATCTCTGCTGACTGATGGGCTGCCTTTGTGTGAGAGTATCCTTGTTGACACAGAGAAAATAGAGAAAAAAAAGCATATTTTATTATTTTCCCCTTCCCGTTTTAACCACCTGCATGCCCTTTCCAGAGGCAGTCTGACAGTTTTGTAAGGGCTTTACTTCTGGGTCGGTTGTTCTCGGTCTCTTGATGGATAATCTCAGTATGCAATGTGATAGCCTATTTTAGGTTTTTATTAGCTAAGTAGAACTGCGGGCTTCAGCAAAAGCCAAGTGTGTAGCTTTTGTTTGCAGGGTCTATTTCACTGTACCGCTCTATAGCATGCATCTTGGTTTAGGCGTTGTGCTGTGAACACAGTAACTTTTCTGCATCACTCAGATCATCTCTGCCCCAGGAACATCCCAGATTGCACATAGCTCATTGGGAAAACTGAACTCTGAGTTAAAAGATCAGCAATCACTGCACCAGTGTTTTCACCACTGCTGGAAGAGATGGTGAGGGAGAGGATGAGAATTACTTCTGCTTGATTCACTTGCCAGTTTATAAAGGTTCTTCATGAATAAGTCATATCCGTGGAGGTTTCCTCAGAACATGATTGCCTCCTTAGTTTGAAAAAATGGCACTAGCAGATAACCTCCTAGAGTCTGGGTCCATGGAAAGAATACCCATTTCTAGTCCTTGTTTCATTTCAATGTTTTTTTCCAATACGTGTGTTGAATGTGATCTCTCCTTCTTTAACTACCTGCATCCCTCTACACACCTCTCCAGAAGGCTGATGATATGCCTAGAGGATGTTGGGAAGCCTCCCAGTGATTAGCAGAGAAGCTGGGTTGGGTGTGTTACTCCTGGGTATCATTCGCAGCTGCTTTTATTTGCATTTTTTCATGACCTTAATACCCTTTATAATGTGATGTGGTGAAATATGGCTACTGCACAAAATGTAGTGTTCAGGCAGGGGGCAAGTCTTTGTCTACCCAGATAAAATGGCACAGAAGAAAGTAGTGGTGGGTGCTCTAGGTTCTTCAAATCTCCATCCTGACAGCGTTTTTCTCCTTACCATCCCTTCTTTCCCACCAAGGTAGATTTGTCTTTCTTTTTTGGCTCGATTAGACTGTGCTCCCTCTTCATCAGTGCTCACAAAGGTGAGAAAGTTCTTCTTCGAGTTAGTCTTGTATCGACTTCTCTTGGTCTCTTGTACACTAGGAAATGTTTCAATTTCTCTAACACTGATCTATGCAATCTTGTAAATCAGCACATAATTCACCACGCTGAAGAACGGGTTATTTCCTACTTAAAGCCGTCTGTTTGCAGCTGCCCTCCAGTAGGAGGTTGGGCTTCTCAAAGGTGAGAGAGATCAGAGAACTCCTTTTCTCAGATTCAGGTCAAGTCGCAGGGTGACACAAGCCTGTCGAGGCTGGTAACTGGCAGAGCACTAGGTTTTGGTGCCAAATTGTGATGGCAGAATAAGAGGGTAAGAGCATCATCAGGTCTGGTGTTAGCAAACAGAGTTGTGTTGGAGGGGTTAAGGATGTCAGTCACTATGTGTGCTTTTGAATGTGGATCTGCCTGTCCTACTGCATCTGAAATACATCTGAATAGCCCCAGAAAGAGCAGCTCTTGGAAAGAAAAAAAAAAAAAAAAGTGTGTACTTCCATCACAAAAATGTAGCCTTGCTTAAAACAGGCAGAAATTGGTGGGAAACATCTTTTACATTCTAAATATAGCTTGTACTGCCTTGTCACAGCAGAAAGCAGCTTCACAGTTGCTGTTTTTGAAGCACAATTAACTAATTGTTATTGAACTAATCAGCATAGCTCACACAGCATTCCTAATGGCACAGAGGTACTGCCGCACAGAGGAAGCATTCCTCGCTCCCACCTTTCTTTCACAGGCACTGTAAGAAAATGGCCAATAAGCACAGAATGTTTTTCTCTCATGCTGCTTTTCCTTCATGGAAGGAATGACTACAAACATTTGCAAATACACCCCTTTGTTCTTTCTCGGGAGGATACCATCCTTGTGTTTCTTCTCTAAGCCCAGACTGCAAGAAAGCCTCTTATATTTCCCTTTGCCCATTCTGCTGATCAGCCTCAGCTGTTTTATCTTGTGACCTTCTGTTTGTTTTGTTGTGTTTGGCTTTTTATAATCCACTTAACAGTTGCTTATCTCTGCCATAACTTGAGGGCAGCGGCTGCAGAGGGAGCGGGAAGGATCTGTTCTCCATCCCGCTGCAGGAACAGAACTTCAGTGCAGCGAGGCTGGCTTTGGCCAGACGTTAAGGAAAACAAGTAACCCAAGAGTACGCTTTAAGAGTTATTAAAATAGACAGAGCCCGTGTGGGGATGGCAGAGGAATTTGGAAAGGGGACAGTGGCCAAGATTACCCAAACATCTGACCAGCAGAGCTGAGCCCAGTGTGATGCAGGAGGCTGGATTGTCTGAGCCCTCTCAGGATCCTTTCCAGCTCCATTTTTCCAGGACCGCGTGTGCCAGGAACCAATGTGTAAACCTGGAAGGTGCTGCGTGTTCATGCTGTAATTGTGCGCTTATGCTACATTAAATATTGCTGTGTCTCTCTTGTTGTAGGGAGAAGGTAGCTAAGATTACAGTTGATATGCTAGAACATGCTCCAACCACCCCTCCATTAGAATGTGTAGACATACAGATTAGAGGCTTTTAGGGCCTGGAGCTGTCTTTATTCTGTGTTTATGCAACACATTGTGCAATGAGATTCTGGCCTCTAGGTGCTAACACCAAAATGCAAATATATTGATTACTAGGGAATAAAAGCAGGCATGTTCACAAAAGCATGCTTTGATGAACAAGGAGGGGGGGAAATGCTTGCTAGATAGAAAAGGATCAGAGGTCTTTATAGAACAGAAATTTGCTTGGGATTGTTTGGAACTGTGGGATCAAGCTGTTGCACAGAAAATCTTTGGTCTCTTTCACTGCTTCACTGCTTTTTCTTTTTTCTTTTTTTTTTTTTTTGTCTGCATGTTTATTTAAATGACATGAGTACATGAGTATCGGGGCATCTTGTCCCAGACTTGTCTGTGAATTGCCTGACATAATACTGGCTTTATTTAAGTAATTTGAAAGACGGTAGAGGAGAAGTCTTTCTCTACCCAGAAATTTGAGCAGATGCAACAGCAGCAAGGAATGCTTTATAAAAACAGTTATTAAGTTTACCCGATGAATCACAAGGATTTGTAGCCTACCTGTGGCAACTGTCACTAAGAAAAGGAACAGTACTTTCATATTGATGAAAAGCTCGTACTGCCACACAGCCCAGAGAGCAAATATCCCAGGCAAGCAGTGAGAAAAACTAAGGTGAACCTTCTGCGGTGCATGGAGATCTAGTGCAGAGCCACTGGGGATTTAAAGCACCTTCTCTTTAAAGGTTATAAGCATTTCCAAGCTCAAATTGTCTGCAGCGTGAGCAGAGGCTGTTCAGTTCAAGTGCAAATGAGGACAGTGATAAGTTTAAATTTGGATGTAGATGTGTAACTTTTTTAATGCATCCATTTTCACTCTCGTTGCTCTAACTCCAGATAGACTTGTTGTCTTTTCACAACCGTGCCAACATCAACCCAGTCCATAGCTATTGGTATTTTTACTAATTACTATACAAGGCTTTTCTCCTTACTTTTTGACTGAGAGTTTCAAGGAGATTATCTTAAAGGTGAATTGAAATCCGATAAGAAAAGAAATGTTTGTAAATATCTGCAGGAGATTCCAAAGCAGGATACTTGCAGAGAATTAGATTTCATGAATGCATACATATTTTTCAGGGAAAGTGAAATGCCTTCCACCTGCCATGACCTGAATTTGGACCCTCAGGGGTCTATGTCACTCCTGCTGTAGTTGATAATGTCACTAACACCTAAAGCAGTGTGAGGTATGAGGCTTTAACCTCGCTTTTTATGTATTAGTGATTTCAACAGCCATGAAAAAATCAGAGCTCGGTAATCTTGAACTGCATTCCTAGAAGGTAAAAAGCTTTTGAATTCACATTTAAAATGCATTCACTTTTATTGGCACAGGCTGTCCATACATTCAGTGAGTGGTCTGGGGTTTCAAGCAGGTAGAGTCTTTAGGGATGTGTTTCTTCCTTTTTAAAGTATTTCATTTCACTGTTAGTGTAATGTGCTGTGTGCACAGAGCCGCAGCAAGAGTAAGCAGCACTTTTCTGCTGTCCCTTGCTGTCAACAAGAAATCTGTGCTTAGAAGAGGAGGGACAGATCAGCCTTTGAAAGTTGAACACAGGGACAGACTCACAGGGCACAAAACCAACACAATTTGCATGTTGTTGAGGCTCTGGGGTGGTGAAATGTCTTTTTTTCCACAGTCTTTTATTTTTTATTTTTCCCCTCCCATCAAATTCTCCACCGCCATGCCAGCAAAAGTGCAGTTCCAGCAGCGACGGTGTCAGTGGAGAGTGATCACTGGCAGTTTTTAACCATTGTGTTTCTTAGACGTGCTCTATAAAAAGGGTTTGAGGAAAAATGGTGTTTTTGTGGCAGCAGGCTGCACACGCCGGCTCTTCTAATGGTCGCAGCTCGGAAGCAGCAATTGTTCCAGGCTGGTGTGTAGGATCCAAAGAAAAATGCTATTGCAGACACCGCTTCAGACCTGGGTATTGAAAGCACTTTGAAGCTGTCAGCTCAGGACAGACAGTAGTGTCACTACCTAGAAAGAAAATACATCGCTAAAGTGATCCATTTTCCTGTGATTGTACATATTCCTGTTTCTCTGAGCATGTCATCATCTGCAAATCTCTGAGATGTATTTTCAGGTTTGTATTATGTGATCGGTTTGGCTTTGCACTCTGATATGTGCTGCGAAAGTCTCAAAATGCTGAGATTTTTGGTCCTTAGCAGCACTACATTGCAGTGAATGCAGCCAGCAAGCCAGCTAGCTGCCCCCTTCAATACCCCAGAGAAACAAAGGAAGGCAGGGCAGCAATTAGATGAGAGCACCCCTGTGAACAAGCCAAACCTATGTTTTACTGACAGTCATTGTCACCTAGTGCGTTTGGTACATCCAGCCAAAAAAAAGAAACAAAAAAATATAACAAACAAATAGTTTTAGCTGAGCACTGGGATAATGGCTATTTTCAATTTTGCCTTTCACATTTTAATTGTACAGCAATAATTTTGCAATAGAGTTGCCGGTGGCAAACATGCAAAAGACATGAACTTTATTTATGTTTTGGATTATTAATGTGGCTGTTAAAATTCCTCCAGTTAGTTTTGATTGAATTGTTTTTTTGTGCGATTCTGTCGTTTAATGGAGCGGTAAATAAGAATTTCTGATAATGAGCCCAAGCATCTGTCACAACAACCTGGCGCTGGTTATTAACATTTCCATTAACGGCAGGGTGGGCAGTGATAATATGGAAACCACACAGTTAGAACAAAATAAATAGTTGGTGTCAGGCTGAGTGGGTGTTAATTACTATTTTATTTTATAATGCTGGGGGGAGGGAGTATCGGTAGAAAAGTGTGACTTATGAAGGTCATTCTCTCTAAAGAAGGAAGTCTCCAGAGGAACAGATAACCGGGGCTATCTTACTTGAGTGGTGAATGTTTTATCACTTCTATTTATGGCCCATAAACGGGCAGAGAGAAAAGAGGCAGCTTTCTCAGGTAGGCTGGGTGAAGGCTGCAGCACCACGAGCACAGAGAAAGGGGAAGCGTGCCCTTTGCCCTGCCTTTCCCTTCCCACTTCTGGAGTTCGAACACGACACGCTTCAACATCTCTCCTGGAAACAAAATGTGCTGTTTTGTTAAGATCTGCTGGAGGCAGAGGCAGCAGGTCTGGAAAGCAGACCTTGCTAGCCACTGGGGAGGAAAATCCATCCGCATCGAGTTGGATCCCAACAAAAGGGAAAGCTGGTGTGACCCAGGTGCGCTCAAAGGAAGCCAAAGATTAGTTTTCTTGCATAGCACAATGCAAAGAAGTGCCACCAGGAGCCCAGGAGATCCAGTATGTGTATGGGTAGGTGTAATGAAATCAAGGCTAACAAGTAGCAAGCTAAAAGCCATTCTGTCATACATAAAATATTAGTTGAATCGATTAGTATCTGTTTTGGGAGGTGGTTTTCAGCAGCATTTTGGTCCTCATTCTCAGTGCTACAAAGGCCTGTAAGAAAGGCCGGGCTGCCAGAGCGAGGGGCCTGCCTCGTCCCACAGTTGCTTTCAAGGCTGTTGTTGAGGAGCCCAGCATCGCTGCCAAAGGCAAGCCTGAAACATCACCACAGAATAAAGAAAAGATTTGCTTTTATTTCCCAAAGCTGCTGACAGGATTGAGTTTATTCACTGTCTAACCCGGTCTGTGTGAGACAGAGCATCGCGCTCTCTGGAGGCTCGGCGGCTTCTCCATCCACGCGCGCTGCCGCTTTATACCTGAGACTTCCCCGCGATGCTGACGCCTCCAGGGCCAGCTCTGTTAGCTGGCTGGTGGCGTAAACAGAGCCTGTCCTGGGTCCTTCCGCAAATGGAACATTGCAGCCTGGATATGAACTAGTTCTGCTTGTCACTATTAATTCTTCTGTCCTCCTCTCTCTAGCTCCGGCGATGGCCCCACAGAACATCCAAGTAAACTCCCTTTCTGCGAGCCAGCTGGAGCTCACCTGGGACCCTCCTCCCGCCGACAGCCAAAATGGGAATATACAAGGCTACAAGGCAATACTTCTGCTTCTGCTGGTTTCATTTGTCTTGCTTGGCTTTGCTCTGACTTGTAAGATAGCTCTATAACTACAGCTGCCCTCACTGCACAAGGCAAATTAAAACAGCATTCAGACTGTGGTGTGGAAATGGCACTGTGTCCTGAAATCTAAAGAAAGAAAATGAGGCAGGGGAAAGGGGGGAGAAAAGGAAAAGAGTGTTGCTATTTGCAGAGAAAGGAGAGCATGGGGAAACAGGGCACACAGACAGGGAGGCAGCTACACTTATTCAGGCAACATATCTGCTCCAAAAAGCAACAGAGACAGCAGAGCTTGGGGCAAAAAAGTATTGAAGAACACTAACTGAGCTTTCTATCTATCAATTGTTCCAAAGCTATTAGGAAAAGCAGTACTTCCTCCAAGCTAGAAGCCTGAGCCAGGTCAGATTTCACAAGAATTATTTCATTTCCTTAACTTTAACAAAATTAAATCATAGTATTAATTGCATTTGGTTCATAGGAGACAAGGACGTTGCGCAGGCATGTTGTTTAGCTTCTCCAGCAAGAGAATGGACCCTCAGAGAGTGGAAATGGGCAAGTCTACAAACACTGGAGCTTGGCTGGGGTTCAGTGTCTGGCTCTGCCTCTCTCCATGAATTTAGATCCATAAGCGAAGAAAAGCCAAGCCAATGTGAATAATCTGGCATCCCTTCTTGGCAGTAACAAGCAACCTTATATATCAATTCATGTTCTTTTCCTTTTCTATGTATATAGATGGCTCTAACAGCTTGGCTTGTAGAGCCAAGGTAGAGTCTCGCCTTGGCTCATTCTTTCAACTTTCTGGCTTGCTTTGGCCTGTTGTAATGCTCTCCGTGCCAGGCCTGTCCAATAAGTAGGGTTGGCACCACTTTTCTCTTGGAATCGTCTTCTCCAAAGCCTAATTTTATGGCATCGGGATAAAAATTATGTAAGGCGAGAATGGGGAAAAGTACCTCAAGGAACTTTAGGGAAAGTCTTTATTACCATCTTCAGGAAGACATTTGCTTGGCTGTCCTGTGAACACAAATGGTGAATCTGTTGTGTGCATAAGGAGACAAATTATGGGAGCATTGTATCACGGTGCCAGTGCTGACAGGCAGATAGCATTTTAGGAAGAATTCAGAAACTGACCTGTCATTGCTGAGCTCTGGCAGCTCCTATCTATTGTCATTAGGCCACATTCTTCAACTTGTGCTCTATTTTTGAATGATGTGCTCAGTTACATGGTCACAAGACTCAGGGTAAGTTCCAAAGGGGAAGAAAAGATTGGGCCTATGGTGAAAAGCGTTAGCATCCCATTTAATGGAGGATCCCAGAGCAAGGCTGCTCCGTCCTCCTGATCTTTTACAGCTGTAAAGCCAGGATGTTTTAGAGGTGTGGATATACTAAAACACCTCCCTGTTCCAACAGATTTATTACTGGGAGAGCGACGTCCAAAATGACACGGAGAAAGTGAAGGTCCTTTTCCTTCCGGAGACGACTGTCCGGCTCAAAAACCTGACCAGCCACACGCGGTACATGGTCTGCATTTCTGCCTTCAATGCAGCTGGGGATGGCCCAAGGAGCAGCCCCTCGCAGGGCAGGACACACCAGGCTGGTATGGGATCGCTTTTTTGCCTCAAAGCATGGACTTGGTGGTCACCAGCAAATAACTGGGCAGCGGCTGGGGTGGTTGTCCAGGAGGACTGTACTGGTGTTTAGAGTTATCTTTAGACAGGTCATTACATTATAATGGTTGTGGAGGGGGGAAAAAAGGGGATCAGAAAAGGCAATCGTGGGAAAGGGAACAGTGCAGTGGAAGCTAGAACAGGCAGGCAGAATGACTGATCCCTCTGCGAGCTGATCCAGAATGAAACTGTCTGCGGGTCTCTGTGCGGCCGCTGCTATCACATCTGAAAATCTAAACTTGTCTACAGAGCCTGGAAATTCCCCAAGCAGTCTTGTGAGAGAAGTGCTGAGATTTTTGCAATTCATCTTTTTTTTTCTTTTTATTTTTTTTTTAAGCCACATAGGCTGAGCTGTGCTGGATGTGACCGCAGTGGGAGCGCTCCAGCACTGCAGCAGGCAGCACCATCGTGGCTGGCCATGAGGAGGAAGCATGCACTTGAGCTGTGTGCTCACTTAGTACCCTTTTGTCTGTCAGCCCTCTAATTCTGCTACTCTTCTGAGGGAGTTAACTTGAGAAATCCCAGCATCTGCAGCACGTTTCCACCAGAAATGACAGGGGGATATCAAACATGTAAATGCTGCAAGTTTTCTGAAAATCAGCAGCTAGATAGAGAGCGAAGACAAACTTAGTGTCCCTGTGAGAGTCTTTTCCTTCTTTGTCATGTCTCCTTGCTTGCTTTTGAGATCCAATTTTGCAGTGGAGTGGGTGGTTTTCTTAGGAGAGGCTGTATTTATGATTGATTCTGGGAAATTTTGATCCAATTGGTAAATCCCATTCTTAGTTTGTGTCCTTTAGATTTAGTCTGGGAAAAAAAATGTTCTATAATACGTATGTATATCAGATTCACTATGCCTGCTGCAACTCAATATATTTGTAATCCTTTCAGCACCCAGTGCTCCCAGCTTCTTGGCATTCTCTGAAATCACTTCCACGACACTCAACGTGTCTTGGGGCGAGCCGACAGCAGCGAATGGAGTCCTGCAGGGTTATCGAGTAGTCTATGAGCCTTTGGCTCCCGTCCAGGGTAAGAAAGACCTAAGATCATACATATTCATAGGAAAATGACAGAAATGCACTGAAGCATCTTTTATCTCTGCCCAATTTCCTACTTGCTCTCTGCCATTTTCCAAGAGAGGCCAGGTGGCAGAGGGTAAGTAAAACAATTCTGCTTTTGCCAAAACTATTCAGCAAACTGTAATATTGTGGAATATAGCTTTTGTCTGTCCTCTCTCATTTTCTTGCACAAACTATATTCTGCATGATTTGAAAAGTCATTTTACTGCCATTGTTACCCAGTGTGGGAGAAGAGGAAACTCAGCCTGAGCGTGCCTGATTGTCTCCCCGTGTTGCGCTATAAAATTGCTGAGTGGGCTCCATCCCAGAATAGTCGTCAGGCTCATTTGTGTTTCTGATCACATTATGTGTCACTTCTGTTATCGCAAAGATTGCCTGGGCATCAAATGTGTTAGTCATCACTGGTACCACTGCTACTTTTGACAGGGGAGAATAACTGTGATAGAGTTTTAGTCGTGTCTGTTTACACAGAGTTTTCAGGCAGCATTTTTAACCCAGCACTAGATTTAAGCTACACCACAACAATGTGGTGGCCACAAATGTTTCCTTCATTTGCCAGAACAGCAACAGAAAATAATTTGGCAATTTATCTGAAAACAAATGTAAATTGATTTCAAAGGTGAATTAGAAAAGATTGCAGTTTGGGGATGGTCTTATTAATATTTTTGTATTCCTGGTAGATTGCCAGTAGTTCAATAGTATGTCCAACTTTGGCAGTGTGACAGCAGGGAGAGTAATTTCAGCCATTGCCAATCCATTTTGAACTCTTTTCCAAAGAAATGAGGATATCAACCACCAGTATTTGCTGCTTCTGTAAGGAATAAAGATCTATATTGTCTGAATATCCATGTCTCGTGCACTGAGAAAATTATACTCAGGAATGAAAACACGAGAATAAAAGCACTTTCAGCCTTTATGGCTGGCAGATCCAAGCACAAAGAGCTAATGCGGAAAGCATTTCTAATTTTGACCAAGAAATGTGCACAGGGTATGCAGGAGGTTCAGGCTCTGTGGACATTTTCTGCCTTAGATTCATTCTTACACAGTGTTTAAGAATACATTTTTTTCCCTGAAAGTATGGAAGTGTCAGGTCATATTTTCTCTAAATGCATTTGATTTAACCTCTTCAGAATCTTTGTTTTCTTTTCTTCTCCTGCCCACCTCTGCCTGTGCTCTTTCTGACTCCACATTGTCTCCTCTTCCCCTGTAGAAGATTTCTGGGGCGAGCAAGGACGTTATAGAGGGTTTTTCCTTCAATTCTAAATTTTTGCCTACATTTATTCTTCAGTTTCTACCCATTTACTCTTGTGCCAACATTCTTCTTTCATCAAACATTTATTCTCCCTCTGTGGTAAGCAATCCCTCCCTCAAAGCCATCATTTTGCTTGGAAAGATAGAAAACCCATGTTCATTTATTTAGGCAAAGCCAAACTCACTGAAGATGGAGCACATAGTGGTGCTGAATGCCACCAGGCAGCTGGGCTTGTGGGCTACCACCACCCGCCAGATTCCCACATCCTGCAGGGTCCTCCCAGCCCCAGGTCTCATGTTCTGCACTACAGTAAAACACCCAGACCAGACCATTTTCCTGTATCTTTTGACTTTTCTCCCATCTGTGGTTCTTGGCTGAGCCTCCTTGCCATTGTGACACCTCCTGCTTTCTCGCTCATGAGCCACCAAATAAAACCTGCACATTTTGCAAAACTTTCAAACAGTGATCTGTCCTGTAGTGCAGTCTTCTCCCTGTTTGACCTTTTATTGTTTAAGCTTTACAGTGTTATGTTTTACACCATAATAGACAACAAAATTGCCCTGGAGCCTTTTTTTAACAGTTCCTTCTTTTTTTTCAGAACGTTACTTTGAAATGACAAATGCTTCATGATTTGTCTCTGAGAAATGAAATAGTACACCTAGGGAAGGAAGGAGCACTTTTACTGCTTCCTTGTTAACTGAGGAAAGATTCTCAGAATTATAAATTGTCTGGGAGAAAACTTTGAACAGAAATCACTTGGACATTATTCTTTATTTAACTGATAAAAACTGAAAGAGGTATCTTGATTTGCATAAAATAAACATTTAGATTGAAACACTTCTTCATTCTGTATTTTTTCTGGAGAGGAAACTAGCAGACAGCTTTCTCAAGTGGGAAAAATATTTTTCCACTTCGTATCTTTTTGGTTCGAAATGTTACGTACATCTACAGGACCAAAAAATGCCAAAAGGGCTCTGTTAATTCAAATGTTTTTTGTTTTGTAAAATACTTCGTGTATCAAATTATTCCTGTTAACTTAGTTTTAGAAAATATCAGCAAAAACTATAGTTTAATTCATCCATGCAAGAAAAACTCTTAAAGAGTGAGGAAGAGTGAAACACAAATCATGACTTTAGCCTTGTTCAAATTAGTAGTGCTTTAACTGCATCCCCTTTTGCAGTGGTATTTATACCCAGAAGTTACCTGTGAGATATTTGTCCCTCATTCTGCGTTCACTTGGTAATGGTGGAAGCCAGGACAAGAACAAAGGGAAGACCATCCTCCCTTACGTCCTCCTCCAAGGCAGCATTGCAAGTTACTTGGCAAAGAAAGAGCAGAGAAATGCTTGCATAGGAAGCAATCTGCAACGCTGCAGTCCTCCTCGTTTACCTCTTCCTTTCTTCCCAGAGTAATTAGTGAAGTTGCATGTAGTCTCTTGGTAATTTCCCAGTTGTGTTGTAAGGTTTTTTTCTTGTCAGTACCCACTTATCAAGCTTAAACTCTAATTATACTTATCAGTGCTGAAAATTGGCTATTATCACTACTTAAACTCCTTCTAATTGTAAGAAATACTTTCTTAGCAAACGGTTAGATAATTTTACTTACCAACTAGATGTAATAAGCTAATTTTTTCTTTCTTTTTTTTTTTTTTTTCACTGCAACCTTCTCTTATTTTTCATCTTTGTGGCTACTTCAGGGGTCAGTAAGGTGGTGACTGTGGACATAAAAGGGAACTGGCAACGCTGGCTGAAGGTCCGAGATCTCACCAAGGGCATGACCTATTTATTCAGAGTGCAAGCCCGAACCATTGCCTATGGACCTGAACTGCAAGCCAATGTCACAGCTGGGCCAGCAGAAGGTAAGTGGAACCATAAAAGCATGTCATGAGCTAGATAAGTTATGCAAACGCAGTGCAGCAGCAGGAAATAAAGCACTTGGGGCTTAACATGGATTTCTAAGCCAAGGAGAAGTTGAGTCACAAGAGCTCAGGGCATGATTCAGTGGGTTTCACAACTACCCATGAAAAACACATCTCCTTTTTTTTCTGAAATCTAAAAGACTGATGTGAATAAACAAAACAGCGTGAATAAATCATAGCGCAAAGTAGCCACCCAGGGAATTCAAAGCTATAGCCAGACAGCGTGGTTCATAATTCTGGTTGTAGTGCTATGCTTTGGAGTCAGAACTAGAATAATTCTGCCTAAACCAGCAGAGGTTCCTGGATGTAAAATCAGGAAGAATTTACAATTGTTTCCTCCTGATACTTTGGCTTGTGCACAGGGAGATGTCTGCAAATATCCTGATATGCCAAGAGGAGGCTGAAATTCAGCATTCTCTGCTTGATACAGTGTGTGTACCAAAACAGTTGGTTCTCCTATTTGATCAGTGATACCAGATAGTCTAACAGGGTAAAATCCCTCAAATTATATCGTCTTTTTTCTTAACAGGCACACCTGTAAAACCTAGCCATTGGTGTTTGTAACTGGTGGGACTAGAACCAGCACAAAAATTAGGCCAGTAGCCTATTGAGCTGTTTTATATTGTTTGTGTGTTGACCAATATTTCTAGATTATTTTTTTCCTTTGTCACTAGAAGAAATGAATAATACCACACTGTGTCTCTGATACCACCCACATGTCATTTGCCGTGTCATTTCATCCTTCAGGGTCTCCTGGCTCCCCTCAGGAAATTCTGGTGACAAAATCTGCTTCTGGGCTGACGCTACAATGGACTGAAGGAGATTCAGGAGAAAAACCCACAACCGGGTACATTATAGAGGCACGGCCCTCAGGTAAGCCATGGGAAACATGGACAGCTTGATGTTTTGGGTTCCCTTCCTTTGGTCCACGCTGAAACCCATCCTTCAGTGGAGGGATTGTTTGTCGTCCCAGTAAACTGCTGGGATTTTGTGAGAGAAAGCCATCACCACCCAGTATTAAGCCTTTGCTAGTTTATTACATGGTTTACCAGATTTTATCCTGTTTAGGAATAGTCACAGAAAATTACCCTAAGAGCTCTAGTTTCCACTGTGCCACATCACTGGTAAATCATCCAACTGATGAACCAATAGAGTTAATAATTAAAACTCACTTAAATGCTTACAGCATCTCTCATGCACAAGGACCTTTAAATACTTGCAAACTGTGTTTTGAGGGCCACAGATAGAGATCTATCCTTCGGCAGCAGAACTCAGCAGCTAATCACCATTAATAGCAGGGCCAGAACTGAAGCAGCATGCACACATGGCTTCCCCTGTTTGTTCTGCTGGGAGGGCATAAGTGGGTGAGAGGAGTCCCCTCATCACCGTGTGTTGTTTTTTTTTTTGGTGCTTTCCCAGAGCTCCTGTGCTTCTGGCATTTGCATTTTACTAAAGCTGCTTTCTGCTTTTTCCCCAAATATTTTCCCAGTTGGAGAAGATCATATTAAATTTAGGTGTGCTCTCCAGCTTGTTTGCAGCCTCTCCTAGTTTGGTACCCCTTGCATATTTACTAAGCACACACTTTCTGGTAGCCAAGTCATTAACAAAAACAGTGAATGCTGCCAGACCCCTGTTTAATCTCACTTGATAAATTCCCTCCACTCTGACAGGGAATGCTGATAACCGTTCTCCAAGTACAGTTTTCAGCAGTTGATGCATCTACCAGATACTTGTTTCATGTAGGCCGTGTTTGAATGTCATGATGTCAAAAGCTTTGCTGAAGTCAGGATAGATGATGTCTGTTCTTTCTCCTCTATTGACAAGGTCTGCTACCCTGTCACAGGAGGAAATTAGACATGATTTATACTTGACATATCCATGTTGGCTGCTTGTTCTTTCCTTTTTTTTACTTCTAGGTGCCTACACATTGCTTGATTATATATTGATTAAGTGAATGCTTATCTGTTTGACTATATAAAGGATCCTAACTGTTTCTTGGATGTGTCTTAAATGTAAGGTTGTATTTAAACCCAACAATTTTAATTGCATTTAACCAGACCAGTAACAAAATCATCCTGGTCATCACTGAAGCTGCAAATGAGCAAAATCATAGTTGCCTTTGATAGGGCCACTGCAGAGCAAGTTCTAACATTTCTTCTTAATTTCTGTCATTTAACGTAATTTTTTTTTCCAAAACAAATTGAAGGAAAATGTGTGCATTTTCAAAGCACTGGAGTTCCCCAGAGTGATCAAGAGTTTTTTGAATTAGAGGCATGACACCCAGTGCTTGCATTTGCTTTACATCAGCTTATTGGCTCTGCCTTTATCTCCCTGTATGCAGAAAATACCCTCTCTCATTTGAATAACGCTGTTTACAGGTAAAAACGTTAACAGGTAAAGTTAAAACAAAACCCTTCACTGAGGCTTTCTTACCAGCTTACATTTCCCCAAACACAATTTTTAGAGTAAATTTGTTTTGGGGGGAAACCTGTACCATATGTACAGATTGTTTGCAGCTTGAAATTCAACTTGTGAGTTGCAGCACTGCAAACTGATTGGATGTTTCTGGGGTTGTCTCACCTTTGGATGTGCACCAACACTTTACAGTTCATGGTTAACGATGTAGGATTTGTGGTCCACTCTTTTTGAGTAGAAAGAAAATAGTCCTTCCAAAGCAGGTCTGAGCTGCATTAACCCTGGGTCATTCCAGCTGGCCCCACTCCACTGATCTTGGAAACACACAGAAGAGGTCTTATTCTCCTGCTCTTGCAACCTGACTGTTGAGGCATTTAATTCCTCCTCAGATTATTTTAATCCTATTCATGCTGCTGTACCAAATGAACTAGCCATTTGTATGCTGGATTCTCACCCTTAGTTCTGGTTGCAGCTGTAGAAAGCGTGAAATGTGATCCAAGAGAGGAGACGAACTAATTGGAGCACTTGCTTATTTCACGCAAGTGTCGGCTTCCTTTCAGTACCGCTTTTCTTCCTCATCTCTGCATGGAGGAGTTTGAAATCTGCATTATGAGCTTAACAAAGACAGAGAACTAATTCCTCCTGTCAGGTCTGGCCATTCAGAGCCGTTTGTGTTTTAATATAATTCTAAGAATTTGCTTCTGCATGTTGATTTATATGGGTAGTAGAGCATGGTTTGGAGCAACCTTTATTTTTAAGTACTTGTTGTCCAAGAGAAGAGCAGTTGACTTGTGCCCTTCACATAAAATCAAGGAAGGAGAAGATATTCATCCTTCTGAGATCAAAAAAGGGGCATTGAACAGACAGATGAAAAGCTTTAGCTTGTTGCCAATATTCAAATGCAATACCACTACCTTAGTATTTCACATCTCAAGTGTCATCTATTATAGGCCTCATTACCCCAAACGTTAAATGCTGTATCATCTCATTTTCCCTGCTGTAGCTCCCTGCCAAGGCTCTTCCATCAGAGTAAGAGGGTGGCTTTCTGTCATAAATGGCAAGCCCCTACCCCCTTTTGTCACTTCCCTTAGAATTTTTCAGTGCCCTGCTGTGTTTCACAGGGCTCTAGCCGTCCTGCTGGGTTTAGCAGTGGTGGCAGCAGGCAGCTGAGATTGTTCATTTGATCTGCCCGTTTCTCCCTTGGATTTATGGAAGGTGACCAGACTGACTACCTCTTGTGCATTTTGAATATACTCAGACACCAGCATGGAGCAGGCAAACCAATATTTTTTCCAGTGATCTGTGCTAGAGGAAGACAGTACAGAAACAGAACTGTTTTTCTTTTCCTTCAGCTCCTCTGTCCCTGGAGAAATGGATTCCAGTTTAGCTTCTTGTGCATTACTCGAAATGCAATTAAGCAGCCTCTGTCGCTGCCATAGTAAGCACTCCCCAGACATCGACTAGGCTGGCTAAGAAGTGGGTATTAGATCATGTCCTTTGTTTCGATGTGCAGAGCAAAAGACAGAAATGGCACATCAATAAAGTTCCCAGCACTGTTGGTGGGAGTGGACAAAGGTGGGTCTGCCCCTCTTTTCCCCACTGTGTGTCATCTCCAAGGCTCCTCTCTCTGTACCGTGCTTTAAAGGCAGGCGTGTGGCCTGTAAAGCGTCGAGCAGGCCCACTCAGGCTTTCCTTCCCAATTATCCCCTATTCACAAAGCAGGTGTTTCTGCACAGTGTCCTAGGGACCCCCTCTGCCAGGAGGACACATCCATGTGTAGGCCTTCACGCACGTATTGGCCTGCTACGGTTGTCTCGAGCTGTGGGGCAGCTGAGCAGATGCTCAGTCAATCTGTTTTACAGCTGGTGGCATCTCGGGAAAGCCTCTGACCCAGGATACGACTGCAGAGGTTTCCTCTTGTGCTTCCTCTCTCCCCACCATGTGTTTTGGGTTTTGTTTGTTTGCTTTTCCCCAAGTAAGGAATGACTTCGGGCCAGTGGGAGCTAATTGCAGCTTAATATGTTTCCAATAATAACACTTCTAGCGCTCTGGCTGGCATGAATAGGCTGGTTAGGCCTCAGATCAGCTACAAATCATATGCTCAGGATGTAGACAAGTCAGAATAGTGTTTTCTTTTGTTCTCTCAGTTGATCAGTTCCATGAAGGCGGCAGACGTTTTGGGGAAGAACTTGTCTATTTGGAGTGAGGATTGTCCTTCCCATAAATGCTGGTTTTCGCTTCCCACACCCCAAGGGCAGATCTCACTTCAGTTTTCTTTCTGGTGTCTTGAGTAATGTTTTCATGTTTTCTTCCTTTTCTATTTATTTTTAAACAAATGAGGGAGTGCAGTGTCAAACATGGACTCAAACCAGCAAAAGTCAGTAAATTCAAAGTGAAGGGTGCAGCTGCATTGCCGGCATCTGCCATGGGGCCTTTGGTTCGCTTCTGCTTGCAAACAACATGCTGAGGCTGACAGTTTGTCAGCCTTCACTTCCCATTCTTGTCCTTTCGTTAGTTTGCATGATAATCCAGCCCTCTAACAAATGCATCCCCATTTTAATTTTTCCCTCTGTAGGAGGAATGCTGCTCGCATTCAGCTGGTCCTTAACTCTCAGCTGCTTCTCCCCTCATAAACCACCTAATGCGTAATTAGGAGAAAGTTTTACAGCACAGCCCTCCTCTTTCTCCAAGGGGGAAGGCTGGTGTTTAAGACCCAAATAACTGACAGCTTTCCATCTTTCTGGCTGCAGCACTACAGTCGTTTGTTAGCGGCTGGAGTTAGCAGAGCCAGGAGCCCTCGTAGCTTCCTGACAGTTTTATTTGGCCCCCGATTAATTGCTGGTGAAAACAGGCAGGCCTGTGGGTGCTGTGCCTGGGCTACACCTGACCAGGGCGGTGAGTTGCCTGCACAGGAGGATGTCCAGGGCACACTGGACTCATGGTAGGTTGGAGATGGTTGTGACTTCTCTCGTAATTTAGGTCTTCTCCCCATGCATTGTTAAGAGGCTGAGAGCCCACTGAAAGACCATGTGAAATACAGAAGGGTACAGATGTTACTGCTCACAAAGGCTTCTGCTCCAACACAAGTGCAATGCCAGCTGTGCTGCGTGGCACAGGACATGAACCAGGAGCTGACTGGGGCTGGCTGAGTCTTGTACCTCCTTGCAGGTGTCCAGCATTGCAAACTTGGCTTATCTTGATAGTTTCCTTGAGTTAATACTCAGCTGCTATCCCAGCCATGGCATGCACATCCTTCCTCCCTAAACTGAGTGGAAAATGATGTGTACAGTATACTAATGATTTTCTACTGAACTTAAAGGCCAATCTTTGCTATCACAGGTGACCTTCTAATGAATTCTATCTCAGCTGAACTTCTAACATTTAGAGCAAACCTAGTTTTAAGGGATGGGGGAAGAGATGTGGTGAATGAATTCACAAGTCTTTGTTCAATATTTAATTACCGAGCTCAGTACTGAAATAAAATGCTTTTTTAGTTTGGGTATATCTGACTGCAATCTCTGTTTACAAAGAGAGGCCTGAATATTCCAGATGGAGATGAGATAAACTGAAGCTCTGTAATTAAAAACCTTATTGGCCAGAGCTGGGGAAGCTGCAAACTACCCTGCGCATAACATTTGCTTGGTGTCAGCAATGGGGGAGTCATAAGGATGTCCCCATCTTTCCAGAGCATTGCTGAGTCCCAGTGAGGCAGGAATCCCCCCGAAAAAGCATTCACCAGCAGCTGTCATTGCCTCACACCATCATCACAATAGCCAAGGGGACAAGGAGGTAGAAATGTCACACTAGCTTCTCAAGGATAGTTTTACCAAGTTATTGCAAGCTTTACCAAGTGGTTAAATTTACGCTTCCTTGGTCTGTTTGATATTCTGCACTGTGCACTCTGATAGGTTTGAGAAAATGAGCAAGGAAGTGTGTGTGTGTACAGTTGTGTTTGTGACAATGAGCGTTGAACATTTCATTTCTACTGTTGCCTTTTCTTCCATCATTTAAGCATCTTTCAATGCAAACAAATTGCTTTTCAGACAATTCACAATGGGCTCAAATTCTCTTATTGCTGTTTACAAATGTGTTTATGAAAGCTCAGGCAATTCTAGCAATTATGGCAATGTTTTATAGTCTGAGATGCGTCTTCTTAGTATTGGTGGTTGCAACAATCCAACTTTGAAAATGCATCCCTCACTCCACCCTTTTCGGAGAAACTAAATCCCAAACCCCCTTTTTATTACATTGTAAGTTTACGTGGTAGAAATAATCTAGCCATCTATTGCCCTGTAAAAGGGAAGTCAATATTTTATCTCTTGTTTTATAGCCATTGTAATATCCAACTAATACATAACAATGGTACATTATGATAACTTCATTATACTCTGATCATGCTAGTGAATAATGTATTGGTCTGAATTTTAAGCATGACAGAAAAATTACCTATTTTTATTGTTCTTCAGTATTTCTCAATGTAGCTGGAACAATAACATTTCAGCTTGCTTTTTGCATCCACTGAGATGCCAAAGCTCATGATCAGAAAAGATGTAGTTTGGGGGCTGTTAGTCAATGTGTGCGTTGCTAGACGTGCAGCACGTTACAAATCACAGAGCCAATATTTACTGGTGCCAAAGTTAAAATATTCACATGGAAATGCACCTGCAGTGTTAATCAATCCATCTTTGCTTTTGTTCCCTGTTGCACAGAAGTAGGCGGAGGGCCAAATTTTGCTCTGTTACACCAGCACAGTTTCAGAATTGCTGCAGTGACTTCAATTAGTTTACATGCAGGTAAACGCAAAGCAAACGAGAACTGATTCTGGCCTTCCATTGTCACAGCAGCAGTAGTCGCTAAGGGTGGTGCTGCTGGCTTCAGCTTTATTGTTACCTTGATAACACCTCAAGCTACAGAAGTCATGCTGATGCTTGAGTCTCACAGTGCAGAGGGCTTTCTTTCAAAGCAGCCGGCTCCTGTGCTGCAATAGTATCTGTGCAGAGGTTATCACTGTACTTCTATTGCTGTGGGACATACAGAGAAAAATAGGCATTGCTTGAACAGCTTTGATAACTAAAAGTAAAAGCCTGATCAGGTCAGATCCTTAAGAGCTGTGCTGGCTTAGGCTAGCTGAGAGTTTGGCACCTTGTGTAGACAGCCATTTTGTCAGTGGCAAAAAAAAAAAAAAAAAAAAAAGTGCTGGGCACCGGTTGTTATAGAAAAGCAGTCTGTTTAGATTAATGTTTGATTCCTGCACTCAAAATTATTGACTGGCATCTTTAATTATAGTTGGTTTTGTTCTTACTGGTAACAGCATCCATCTTGTTGAAAGTCCTTTCCATTGAAGTCAAGTGAATATAAGATTACGCGTATGGATCAGGGACCGGAACGGTGCCTCGTCAGGATGCACATCAGGATAAATGTCAGTATGGCTGTTGAGAATCAAGATTACCCTACTGAAACACTCTCATCAGTTATGCAGAAGGCATTGTGTTTCCAGCAACTTTTAGAGCTTTATAATACAAACAAAAACTCATTCCTGCTTAAAAATGCATGGCACAGAAGTGCAGTGCCTGCTGCCTCTCTCTGTGGGCTGTGCCACGCTGCAGTCCAGCCCATGCAAAAGGACGTCTCTATATTGATATTGTGAAGCAAGCAGCACGCCAGTGGCACCAGTCCACCAGGCACCAGTTCATGCAAGGCCACAGTGCTTCCTGCCAAGACCCAAATCTGACATTAGTCTGCAAACCTAACCTATGCACCGGGATAGTGAAGTCAGTTTTGCAATGGAAAAAGCAGGCAAATCCTTTGCAGTTAGGACTCATTAAAATACCAGGTTGTTGTGGGCTTAGTTGCTCTGTCAAATAACAGGCATGCAGATGCAGCAACCATACCTGGTCAGGAGGGACCCAGATGGCTGGCAGCTGCTCTAGCCAGCTTAGGTCACCATGGGTGCTGCTGCAGATTTTAGCAGAGAACTCTTCCATCTGGGCTGTTGTAAGACCCCCGTCACGAGTAAATCCTTTTACAGATGGGGTCTTGCAGGGCAATCTGACATTTGTGTGTATCACTGAGCAGCCTTCAGGTAAGCATGTCCACTGCCTGCGGTTCAAGCACACAATTAATGACAATTATTTTCCACGAGCAGAAGGAAGTGCCAAGTCACACAGTTAATGCTGTTCCTCTCCTTGCTGCTTTCCCAGATGAAGGACTGTGGGACATGTTTGTGAAGGACATCCCTCGCAGCGCTACCTCCTACACAGTCAGCCTGGACAGACTCAAGCAGGGTGTGACCTATGAATTTCGGGTGGTGGCTGTCAATGAAATTGGCTATGGAGAACCAAGTGTTCCCTCTGTGGCGGTATCAGGTAATCAAGCTTTTTGTTACCTTTTCCAATGGAATTAGTGGGAGTGGAGGAGAAAAAATAATGAAGTTTCTGTTGTTACAATAAATCATCAAGACCAGCTTGTTTTCACTTATTTTAAGACAAAAGCAGAGTGAATCAAGGCTTGTTATTACAGTATACTTTACTCTCAAGGGGAAGAATAGTCATGTGCCATTTTTAAGCTTGACAAACTTCTCAGGAAGTTGGTGAGTGTTTACATATATGATTTCTTGCCTGAGACTAATTTATAAAGTCTACAATGTGTTTGCTTTTTTCTTCTTCCTCCTCTCCTAGTCTGTTGTTTTGTTTACTCTCCTTTCTTCTCTGTCCCCAAGGTTCTGTGATAAGCAATTTCTGTGTTATTTTGCATTTAGCTCTCAAGAATGTAGAATTATAGTTTCCCCAAATTATTCATGATATCCTCTGTGCTGGTAATTCCAGCATATTGTGATACCTCCAGCCTCCATCACAACAGCTTGCTGGTGGTGCTCACGGACTCTTCCCACCCACCTGCTCTGTTGTGGTTATTCCTGGTAAACAGGGCTATGTGAGCATGCTTCCACAGTCCCTTTGAACAAACCAGCACTCTGATTTCTTGAAGGAGCTTCTACACCTTGAAAAGCAAATTCCACTCAGCTTGCTATGTTTGGACAGTTCAAGCTCGATGGCTTCTTGTGAAGTGGGAAGCTCGCCCTTGTAAAAGTTTTTCTCAGTTCTCCTGTTACCCTTGCAGAGAGGGTTGTGCTCCAGGTTGCTTTTGAGCAACAGGTCTCATCCTTGCTGTGTCAGCAAAGACAGACGAGGAATAAAAGAACCTGATAAAATGTCTTTGTGATTCAAAGTTCTGGAGAGTCCTGAGAACCTGGCAATGATCCAGTCTCTGGAGTGGCTTTTATCTCTGCTTCTCGAGTGAAAAGCATAAACACCACTCAGCGATTACCCAGCAGGCTGGAGTAGCAAATGCTGCTATCGCCATCACGGCTGCATTTGTCCTTACACAATTAACCACTTAACCTGTGAGAGCTGTCTATGGATTTCAGTGTGAGTGCTACCCTTCCTTTTCTCCTTCAGGACAAGGGCATAGACAACCTACTTCAAACACCAAGAGTCAGTGCTTTTCCTATCTGTGGTTTCACAGAGGCTGTAACACAATGTAAAGGGTCAGTAATCATGTCAATCTTTCCTTTCCCGGAAGACATTATTCCCCTGAAGCCAGGCATGCAGCTCCTTCTGATGCTTTTTATAAATAAACTGCTTGTTTGTATGTTCTCCGCTTGAACAGAACTATTTAATTCACCTCCTTTTGATGCTTCAGTGTTCATCTCAAATTGCTGCATGAAAGTAAGAGGTTTCCATTGAGATTCGCAGTCGTAAAAGTATACAGTATTTTAGGCTGGCCACTTCAGCTAACACAGGGAGGTATAAATTGCACTGAATCTGCTCAGCCCAGCATGGCTTGTGCAGTTTGCCTTTAGGTCTTTGTTGGCCTGGACTGGCCTCCTAGCAAAGAAAGACAGTGGCTACTTTTCACCGTTACAGAACACCCAGTGATCCGGAACAAATTTAAGCCCACATCGTAAGGCTTACAACAGACATTTTTAGATCCAGGGTCCAGGACAATGTGGGGAAAAAGAGTGCCTGGATTCAGTGATAATGAGGATTTTGGTTGAAGCTGGTCTCCTGGCATCACCCACTCTTATGGGTGTTCTTCTACCTTACGGACTACAGGGAAATAATATACAACTGCTGATTTGTGCTACAGTGGCAGCACTTTTTCTCAGAGCTGAGGGATGCTGACAAAGAGAATATCACTGAAAAAAAATAATAGTACTTACTACTTCAAACCAGAGTGGCAAGATAACTCTAGAAAAAGGAAGTTAGTATCATTTTGTGCCTACAATTGAGGTCAAATGGAATGAAATGACTTGAGATAACACAAAATTCAGGGAACTGAATTAATGTCAATGTGCCGCGTGTTGGGCTTGGCTTAAGTCACTGACAATACCATATAGAACAGGAGTCAATGTTGGAATTTGGGGTTTAAACTACGGAGGTACTGACTCGAATGTACCTTGTTCCCTGGCACTAGTTGTATTTTTCAAAGAGCCATTGAGCAGCATTTTGGCAAGGCAAGCCTCTTAAAAAGTGGAGTAGCCATGGGTCATGACAAGTATATTAGTGGCTCCTTTGACCCAGGGAGTATTAAGCATACCACAGGAGCTGAGAAATACAGGTGTGCTGGGCTGTGGGAAGAAACCTTCTTACCTTCACTTGGTGATAACTGCTTCTTAGCTAGGGGATTCTGCAGCACTGCTCCAAGTCTGAGAGATGCTCGTGGAGAAGTTGGAGCTGTGGTATGGTCCTATATATCTAGAAGTGTCAGAAAGCCTTTTGAGGGTCTTATTTTCACGTGGACTAGGTTATTTCCTTTGAACACCTCTTTACTGAGTACTGTTATGGATTTCGCTCATTGTGGAGAAGAAGGGGAAATTGTGAAGGAGTGTAAGGAGTTGCTGTTTGTCTTTTGCTCTTTCAGCACAAATAGAAGCCCCTTTCTATGAGGAGTGGTGGTTTCTGCTGGTGATGGCTCTCTCAAGTCTGATTCTCATCCTGTTGGTGGTGTTTGCATTGGTCCTGCATGGCCAGAGCAAGAAGTACAAGAACTGCAGCACAGGTAAGACATCATCTCTGCGCTGTACACATACTCTCAAGAGCTGCAGGAATTAGAAATGTCCTCCCTTTGAATCTGTGATTTCATCGGCATGGACTCTCTTTATAGGTATTTTGTTTGGCAGAAGACTTGGATATTTTTACTATCTAATTTGGTAGAAATGGCTTTTGCCCATAGCTTTACTGGGCAAAGAGTGCTGGATCTTATCAGGTTTTGGAAGTTAACCAGCCATGGGCTTGGACAGGACAGCATCTGGAAGTCCCAGGGACTGTAGCTAAAGCCAAGGAGTCTGGGTCAAATGTTTGGCAGAAGACCACAAAAAATGAATAAGCTGAGCCTTTATTTAGCTTAGTTGTCATTCCCTGATAGATGGGGAGAAGAAGGGTTCTGCTTTTCCATGTCCATACCCAGTGCAAATATCCTACGCCTGTATGCATAAGGACTACATCATAACTCTTTTACATTAAATAGGGTGCCCAGTATCTCACATTCATTCCCTAAGCCAAGCTACAGTTATTGGGCTGGGACCAAGGAGCTAGAAGTCTTCGTTACCTGGACCTGTTAAACTTTAAGGCACCATGAGCATCTAGCTTAGAATTTTCCTTTACTTACAATTTTTACCAGTCTCCTTTTTGAAAGGAAACAGGAACTACCTGCTCTGTAACTAGGAATGTTAAAAGAGTCCCCTTTCAAAGCACCTTGTTCTGGAGCACTGAATATTGTTCTGAACCTTTTCTTCTTCTTACATGGAAGGGTTGTTCCTGTGTGTTAATTCTCAGATAGCCTTCTCCACCTCCAGCAAGAAATTGCTCTGCTGCTAGAAGGTACCAAAAAGGCACATTAATGAGTAGGATCAGGTGGATGAGTCTTTGCACTACCCATTCTGAGGGATTAATGTAATGAAGGAGTCTTGAAAGAATCTTCCAGGCAATATTTAGCGATTCAGTCCCAAAGAGAAGATCTTTTCTTTCTTTATAATTCACTTCTAAAAAGCGTTAGAAAATCAGATTTTAGTCCCATGCGATATGAGATGAAAGAATACCACGGCATTTTACCAAGTTAATGCTATTACATATTTGTATGCATAGCTCATAGGAAATCGCTCATCTTCTTAGTTTTGCTCAGTGTTTGGGGGACAGACATGAAAAGACAGGTCTGACCTGTACTGTCAGATATCAGTGTTCACACTGAGTCTTAATGTAGCATTGAAATTGAAGTTGAGGATAAAGTACCTGTCTGCTGCAAAGTGGCAATGTGCAACCAGTCTTTCTCCCCAGGACACTAGCTGAGCTCACACCTTTGGGATTATAAAGAAGAGCATGGGAAAGAATAAGCTCTTGCTATATTTGATCACCAAAAAAAAAAAAAAAAGTGTACTTTGCTGTATTTTCCCTCTTCTGCCAGTCCCCTGTCCTTTTCCCTGCCTTATGTTGTCTGGTGATGTCTCACACCTATGTCTTATGCTCATTACAGCTCTGACATCTTTTTCCTGTTTGCTGCCCACTGACCCTTTCTCTTTCTTTGCTGTCTTCTTGTCCTCCCATTTTTTTTTATTTTTTTTATTTTTTTTTATATTTCCTAGTTTTACTTTCTCTTGCTTTCTTTCCATCAGCATAAATGGGATTCTTGTCACCTGGTTTAGGGCATCTTCAGTGGCTACCTGAATTACTCACCTGTATTCCATTCATAGACAAAAGACAAAAATAATCACATGTGGAGCACTGTTCATCTGCATTATTTTAGATACCTCCAAATGAAACACATCCATCCATGACTCCTTTCATCCCCTCTTTTGGCTACTCCTGCCTTTTTGCACTCCTGATATGCTCTTTTCTTTCAACTTGTACTCATTTGCCAGTAACAAAGGTAAAGAGATTTTCAAAAAGAATAATAATGGCATAAAACATAAAGAAGGGGAAGATAGCGACTCCTTACAGTTGTACTTGGGGGAAAAATACCCATGTTTCAGCTGAATTTTTTGTTGCCTGGCTCCAGGTAAAACCATCTCCAACGTGGAAGAGTCGGTCACCTTAGATAACGGAGGCTTCACTGCCCTGGAGCTCAACAGCAGACACCTAAACATCAAGAGCACTTTCTCAAAGAAAAATGGAACCAGGTAAGAAGCTTGGAACAACATGCTCCTGGAAATGGCTTTTTATCTAGGTTCAGACAGCTGTTAAATAGGCAAAATGAGACTGTTGTCTGGAGGATCTAGGGAGGACTTTACTACCCGAGTCACTGCCCTAGGCTGAGGCTGGCTTCTAAGCATGATTTAATTGTATTTTTAACTGTGTCATTTCAGAGAAAAAACAGTATCCTATACACTCACCTACTGTTTCCTAGGTCTCCTCCCCGCCCAAGCCCGGGAGGGCTGCACTACTCTGATGAGGATATCTGCAACAAGTACAACGGAGCCGTGCTGACCGAGGGCTTGGGCCTGAATGAGAAGCCCTTAGAAGTATCAGAGTCAGAAGTAAGTGTTTGCCTTTGCCTTGCCAAGTGCTTGCCAATTTTCCCCCCTTAATCCTGGAAAGTCTTTGAAATGCCATTCCCATGCCTGCCTTATACCGTTGTCATTATTTGTCTGTCTTGGTGACTTTAAAATGTCCTATTCCTCGGGCTGTTCACATCACATTTTAAAATTAAAATGTCCCAAGAGGGAATCACAAACAGGACCCAGCCAGGGCAGATTCCAGATCTGTCCTTGGCAGATATTCACAGTTTTCCAGTGTTACACAGAAAGGCAAACACAACCAGTCAGTCAGCGTGTGCTGACTCCTCTGGTAAGGAGCTGCACATCCCCTTCTGCGCATGGACTGTAACGATGGAGTGTTTTTGGGCAAACAAGTACGTGCTGCAAAACAACCAGCTGGCTGCAGCTACTGCCTGGACACGCTCTGGATGGCTGCAGTGACTGAAGTATGGGATGTGCTTTGAAGTTTTCACAGTGCCTTTTTTAGACAGCTGCAGCAAACACTAAGCTTCGGAAGTGTGGTCTTCAGTGGTGATAACTGCTGCCTGTGCTACAGGCACAGTGGGAGTAAGTGAAGAATGAGTAACCTGCCAGGGATAGCAATTGCTGTGAGAGCCCAGCATTCAGGTTTCGAAACACTCCAGTCCACAACATTAGGCTAGCACTAAAGGAGCCTTCTGCTCGGGTTGCTTTCAGGCACTGTTCTCCAAGGAAGGTGGTTGTATGCCAGCATTATACCTTTGGCTGTGCCCTATCTCACGTCCCCTTTAAGAAGAAGTAAAGTGATTTTGGTCTGCAGAAGCCCAACAGTGGCCATGGGTGAATAGGCAGACTCCAAGGGACGTACAGAAAGGTAAATCTGTCTCTCAAATTGTGTGTTGTCAGCTGAGAGCCTGACGAATCTGAGCTGACAGCACAAGAAGCGAGCAGTGGGCCAAACCACTCCAACCCTGACCCTTCCAGCAAGAATAAATCAAGAGCAGCAAGTAGTGAAAGAAGATGACAGTTTTCATCTGTAGCTTTTCTGCACCTGCAGCTACAGCTGCTTTTCCTGGCTACCTAGCTCTCACCTCCTGTTAATTACCACGGACAGCCTGCTGCTTTGTGCTGCCCTATGGCCGACCCAGCGTGTCGGCAGCTTTCCTTCGTGTAGCTGGAGCTGCTGTCTGCGCGAGGCACAAGTGTTACCTCCAGATTAAACCCACAGTGCTTTGGTCATGTCACTGTAACAACCCAGCATTAAACCTGTCATTAAAACAGTTCGCTGAGCATGATCATGAATTTAGCTCTAGCACCTTCTGACATTAATTTCAATGCCCCGTGTGGTATTTCCTGGTAATGCGCAGAAGTTGTCTTACAGGGTGTCATTACTGCCTTCTATATGCACTGTTTGTGCAACACAGAAGAAAGTGGGGTTTGTTTTGTTTTGTTTTCTCATACTATTATTAATATTATTTATTTACTGTGTATTGCTGTCAAGCCTGAAGGTCTCAGTTGAGATTCTTGTGTTTTCGTGAATCTGTGTGTGCATGTGAGTATGTGAACAAAATGTGCCTCCTGTTTTTCCTTGGGGCTTAGATATGCAGCCCTTCTGTATAATGTCTTTGATGCTTGCCTTTTTTTTTTTTTTTGTGGGGAGTGCTTTTAGGCATGAAATGTTAATAGGCTCCCAGTAGAGGTAGCAAGAGGAGATGCTGCCTTTTGATCAGCCTGAAAATGCTGTTTACGTTGGCTGGTATAGACAGGAGGTGAGGGTGGAGGGGGGCAGAGGTGGCTGTAGATGTTTGACCGCTCTGTTTTCAAATATTTGTGTACCTATTAGCTCTTCCTGTTTGTCTTTGCTGTTCTTTTGGTTTCTGTTCTCAAAGGATATCTTAACAGACAAGCTGTTTTCTGAGAGTTTCAGAATCTCCATCTCTTTTAGCAGACGAGGGTGTTTCCTATTATATGAAAAGTTAAAGATATCTTTTTTTTTATATAGGAGCTCCACACGTTTGGTTCTTTCCAGCAAAGGAGGGTGGGGTCCTGATGCTGTTTTCCTCTAATATGTCTTTGTGTGGAGCTCAAATTTCACTTAATACAATGCACATAAGGGCAGGCAAGGACAAAAACTGTGCTTTTGCTTTCAACCCACGTGTCATCTTGTTGCTTCTCAGTTTTACCCCTATTGCCTGAGGTGTCAAGATTTTACATGGAAAAGAAGGGAGCTCGCTGGCTTCAAGTCTCGTGGGGTTTACTGAACATGAAGAAGAAGTTTGTGAGAAACTCTCAGGCTGACTGACTGCATTTACAACACAGCTGCCTGGGAGCCTTCCTCTGAGCTCCCTCCTGAAGAGGAGAACAAGGGAGAAATGACGAGAAAATGTAGCAGACCAAGCAGTACTCTAAAATTCATAAATCAAGTGGTTAACTTACTCCATGTCACGAAAGCCAAGCACCAGTACTGTTAATGAGGTTAAAGTAGTTTAATTGGCAGGTATGGAGCAAGAGAGTGCTAAAAGTGTAATTTCTAAATGATTAATAATAATAGGCTTTTAGATAATGAGTCAAGTGGACAAAGCTCTGGACAGACAATCTGAAGAAATTTGGTGTTCACCACGTGCAGAAACTTGATGATATGTCTGCAGTGTCATCCAGCCATGGAAGAGCAGTTTTACTGG
The DNA here is from genome assembly GCF_963932015.1 of Anas acuta. Lineage (NCBI taxonomy): Eukaryota > Metazoa > Chordata > Aves > Anseriformes > Anatidae > Anas > Anas acuta. The sequence goes on from NC_088993.1 coordinate 14,421,688, forward strand.
GGGGTAGGGGAGGGTGTTGTATGTTTGCTTGCTCTCATGCATCTTTTTGGTCTCAAAAAACTGTTTTCAGGAGATAACGTTCTCACAGATTGCACCCAGTATCAGTCAGTGCTGACTGCTGGCAATGCTCTGGTCTTCCAGGCTGCTCTCTACAGTCTAACTGATTTTCCCTTTCTCATATTATAAGTTCCCACTTAACATTTGTTAGGGAATATGATTTAACTCATTTCCAATAAAGTTCTCAAGTGATTTTGACAAGTTGGGCACCATGTGGAAGTCAGCTGCAGATGACACATTCAATGAGCAAGGGCTGCCATGTCCAGAGAAATCTGTTTGCCCTTCTAGGTCACCTCATCTCTTACAGCATATGCACTTCATGTCAACCAAGAGAAGCTGCTACCATCTACGTTTTTAGAAATAATCTCCAAAAGCCGCTTCTCCCGTAACTTAATATAAATATATACTTACATAATTGGAACTATTTTCAAATTTCCCATGGACTAAGCTAGCCGGCACTGCTGGCTGTTCTGCCTCCGAACAGCATTTGTGCATTCCGTGCTATCAATAAAATACGTAAATAGCCTCTCATTTTCTGTATTTATTGTTGCATAGGCATCCACACACCCCTGGTTGACAGTCGGTAATGTCACAGTACACCCAATCGCGCTCCAGCCTATGGAGGTTTCCAAGGTAACAAAGCCACAGCCGCACTGAAGGGCGACGCAGAGCGGGGAAAATGGAAAAACAAAGCAAAAAGCCCTGCAGCATTTCTGTTTACTCAATAGTTTAAAAAACACTAGAAAGTAATCCCCTAGTATAAGCTGTCTGTATTGTCATGCAGAACGTTTATCTTTCTAGAGCTTGATTTTCATCAGGGCAGAGGGGGATGTAGGACTGTAATTTGGAGAATTCCTTGCTGCTCAGGGCAGTTATTAGTACCTTGTTCAAAGTAGACCTTAGAATATACTTTGGAAACATGGACAGAATAATCAGATCCTGCCTATTTTGAAGGAAATGTAAAGAAAAAACAATGTATCGAGACTAATGAGTAGGTTATCCTTTCCAGCATCAACACAAACAAAGGTGAAAGGCTGAAGTTAGATGATGCTTGTGCAGGTACACAAGTTTCATGCAAGTCCCTTCTGAAAGGCACTGGCCTTATTTACACTAAATTAGTATTCTCTTTCAGTAGGGATAATGGACTAATTAGCGGACAGATTATCAGCAGGTGGCCTAGTTTTAAATTCTCTCTTTCTGTTCATGGCAAGTCCAAGTGACACTATTTCAAGTGGCAGCAGCCCATCTAAAAGTGTTCCCAGTATTTCTCCTCTTTATTATGTTGACTTCTGGCAGTCTCAGAAGGATTTGGCTTGGGTACAGAAATTATATTAGTTTTGTGGGTAAGTATTTTCTCCTAGCAGTGGACAGAAATCAAGTGGCTGCATTGGTGTTGTTATACCTAGTAAGTAATGAGTTTGCTTTCTGGATACAGCTGCTTCTCAGCATCTCTTCTTAGATCTCTTGCCCTTTTAACCATCTTTATGTTTCTGTACATCTGTGGGGTCATCAGAAAGACCACTAAGTGTGGGTTTTTTTGTTTGCTTTTAGTGTGTCACCTTGTGACACCTCAACTAAGCTGATGTGATCCCTCTCTTCAGCAGGGGCTTGTTTCTTTGGGGGTGGCTGAGTGTGCGCAAGGCACTAAGACTGACTTTGGACTGGGGAAGGAGTCAGAATACATGGTAAGGGCAGTGGTAGCATTGTACCTTTGATAGAGGGAGCCCATCCATGGCATCTGGGAGCTCAATTACAAGTTTCTGGTGAATAAACCATAGCCACCTGCCTCTGCTCAGGATGCAGAGACTTTTCTTCTGGGTGCTGCCACCATCCCCCAGATCCCCACGCACTTTCTACCTTAACATCAGACTGTGAAGCTGCAGCATAATGTTTGGAGGTGTAGGCTGGTGCCAAGTGCAACTTGTTTCTCGATAGGAACGAGGAAATCAGATTTGCAGGAAAGGTTGGTTGCCTTTGCAGCTGAGGACTGGCCTGCCCAAGCTGTTGCCCTCCCTCCCTGTCGTGCTGCCACATCTGCAGTCATCAGAGGCGCTTTTGTTGGAGCGCCTTACAAAACAGACAGGGCAGTGCTGGCAGGATGGTTCCTGCAGCAGTGCCAAGACTCTGGAAGTGCTCTCTGCACCCACTGGCTGTGAAGTATTCCAAATCTGGGGATATTCCAGGCATGCTGCAAAAACCACCTGTTCAGGATGGCCTTTGGAGGGAATCTGGTGTTGGCTTCCCGAGGTTGGCAGCTGGTGCAAAGGAGGGTTTTTCTAGGTGATAGACTTGCTGGGTTCCTTCTGGAATAATTGTTAAACGCTGGTGGGGTTTTGTTGTAATATTAATTACGTGTCAAGGCACCTGGAGCTTCACATTCATAAAATAATCAAACGAGGTAATTCTGAAAAAGCCAGAGCACTGTTAACAGCAGAAGGGAAATTTTGCAAAGCTGTTAAGAGTTGCGTTGCTCAGGCTTTCGGAAAACTCTGGGAAATTTTTCTCATCCCTGTCCATCACCCACTGTGTTGGAAAACACTCACGAAGTAGTATTGAAGCAGCTATCTAAGCAAAGAAGTAGGATGATGGATGCGGTGCCCTTTTCAAATGATGGTTTGCAAGGCATTTGAGGGTTGTTCTTCAGAGACCATTAAAAAGGAGCTTCAGAAGAGGAGAGACTAGTTGTGTGGCAGGCAGGATCAAGGAGGATGTGTGTTTGCTGTGGGGTGTCATAGATCAGAATGATACCAACTTTTTGAAACTAATTGCAGCAACTAACAGTTGCGAGTTGCACTTACCCATCTCTCTCTTGTATGTCTTAGGCAGCCACCGCTTTGATATTTAATTGCCTTTCGAATTGGCTATGCAGATTATTGGGAGAAAAAAAGAAAAAAAAAAAAAGAGAAGTGAAAGCTTTTGCATACTCAAACAAGAGATTTTGAGGGAAGGCGTGAGATATGGCAATGACTGAGTAAATGTTTGTGTGCTGTATGGGATGTGGCTGTTATCGGTGGGAATGTTACTGGGAACAGAAGGAAAATGTGCGCTCAGATATAGTGGCCAAGGCTTTGCTGTGGTCTCTCTTCAGAGGAGATGGATGAGCCCTCTGTGCTTCCTCCAGCTGCATCACAGCAGTGGTACGGGGGAAGGGGCAGGCACACACAGCTGATCTGGTTGCATCTCAGTAGAGCTCCTCAGCTCCAGCTAGACGTTGATACAAGCTTTGAAGCTACCAGGCACTGTGTGTAAATGTTTGAAGGGCCAAGATCTTCTCTGAACGCTGACCTATATGTGAGCCATGTCAGGAGAGTGACCCCTCCTTCTGGCAGTTCTTTTCCAGATTTTGCATTTCTGTTTTCCTGTATCGCTGCTGGTTGGGTGCATTGTTACACCACCGATAATCAGCTGGAACATACAGAATGGAGTTGTTTGCCTGAAATAAACTGCAATTTTGCTTAATTCCCTTTCAGTGATATAACTAATTTTCAATATTTAATGGGGCTTGCAAGCCAGACTCTGAGCACTGTGCAGGTGCCCTGATCTGACCAGCATAAACAACAGCACGTCTGGCTAACTTGTGTGCATTTGCATGAGAGGCATTCTGTCAGTCCTTGCAGCAGAAGAAGACAGATTCTCAATTGCTGTTGTAATTGCAATCTTTTTGATTATATGGCTGAAAGCTGTTGGTTTCCCTACAGTGTCTCTACCCTTCTCAGCATCTTCTGTCAAAACAGGAACTTGTAGCACTTGCAGCAGTGTTCTGCGGTGAATTAGAATGGATTTTTCTGCATCTCTTAGCATCAGAGATCATTGGGGAACCTTCCCTCTAGCAGCAAAGCCTGGCTAAACCAGAGCAGTTGCTTCCTACAGCCCAGAATGTATTACACTTGGATTACAACCCACCTTACCCTAAAATCACAGCTTTTGTCAGCTGCTGATATTAAACTTCTCTGATTTCTTTTAGAGCGGAGCAAGCTAAATCACAGATGCTAATGGCTGCTTTTTTTTCCCCTGCTGCTCCAGGCCACTGACTCGGATTATGAAGACGAGCTGCCCAAGCACTCCTTTGTGAACCATTACATGAGCGACCCCACGTACTACAACTCCTGGAAGCGGCAGCAGAAAGGGGTGAAACACCCGGCGTCCTACAGATACGAGGAGTGCGCAGCCAGCGAGACAGAACCCTATTTCCAGACTGTCATCACGACACAGAGCTCAGGAGGGGTGTACACCCCAACGGGACAGCCCGCGCCCGGCTCCCGGACTCCAGTGACAGGGTTCTCTTCCTTCGTCTGACACGGGCCGGGAGGGAAGAGCCCAGGCGAGCCGCCGGCAGCACGCGGGGCGCCCCGTCGCAGCGACCGTGTGCGCGTGGCCGGGGTGGTGAACTTGGGGGTGATAACTTTCTCTATCAGGGTAGAGCGGATGGGAACACGAATGAGGCTGTTTTGGTTTTGGTTTTCCTTTTTTTCCCGAAGACAATCAACTCTAAAAGTATGGAGCTGAACTAGCCGAACCTTTGTTTAAAAAAAAGAAAAAAAAAAAAAAGGAAAAAAAAAAGGAATTCTGCAAAGTGATGATTTTAACCACTTGTGAATAGTAGGGGTTTTTTAACCACTTTTTTGTAACACTGCTTCAGGAAGCAGCTCCCGTGCCCTTCTCTTCCCTCTTTCTTTCTCTGCCCTCCTCCTATCCCATGTCCAACAAGGAGGTGAATTCCCTAGATGCAATGAGTGACTTTGTGATGTGATTTGACGAGAGAACATAAAACCTCCCAGGCTCCTTTTGCTTTACTCTCTTTATTTTTCTTTTCAATTTTTCCCTACCATCAGGGTCAAGTAGGAAAACACAGAGAAGGGACAGACTTTGACGTGAAAAGCAGACCCCTCCTCTCCCCTCTCCCCGTGGCTGCTCCCCACATTAGGAGCACTGGCTGATTCACTTAGGCTCAGATGTGTCACTGTGTCTGCTCTAGGCTCACTACTGGTGTCCGTATGCTGAATTGCTGACCTGCTTTCCTTTCTTGTTCAAATGGGGCCTGCTGCAATCTTTAAATATTCCAACTCCAGGGCCTTTAGAAGAGTTGATGGCTCAAAAGAGCACCGTGGGCAGCAGTGGGTGAAGCAAGTGGGAAGAATTCAGATGCGAGGTCGATTTATTTTTGGTGTGGCTCTAATCCTCCCTTGTGGACTGCATGTGCCATTTGAATTGTTCATTTTTTAAAAGTCAAAGGACACAACCCAGCAAGCCAGAGGAATCTTTCAATTAAGATTGCAGGGACAAGCTAGAGCGTCTACTAATTGATGAGGTTTTTGATCATGAAAGTTATCCTGCCCTGTCAATAGAAATTGAGCATCCTTTCTTGCCCAGACTCTGCAGTGCTGCTTGCTGATCTGTAAAAATGGTACATGGTAGTTGGGTTTGTTTGATTTTTGAAGCCACGTCACACGGCTTGGGTGAGTTTTGGTGTCCACAGGTGCCTTTTATTGATTCTTCAGCTTCTTATCTAGGAAAAGCAACGAAGTGTCTCCAAATAAAGCTAACACATTTTTTTCAAGCATTGGGGTCATGAATTACCTTGTGCACATTTACAGGCTGCTTTGTGCACTTGAAGCTACAGGCTTTGGAAAGAAGAGGGAGATGGTTTGTTTATTTTCCTTCCTTTTGTACAGCTTTATTTTTGTTTTCTGTCCTTTTCCTGAGTCTGCCATGTTTAGCAGCATGTTCTTTGTTCACATGAAAATTGTCAGGGGTTTAAAGAAACCGAGTCCAGCCCTTGGACCTAGCAGCAGTCCTGGATCGCTACGCTTTTTACTGCAAGAGTTTGAAAGGTAAATTTGGAAGGAGGCACGTCCTCGCCACTCCAGCATCTGGCATTTCCTCCCAGGTGGATGTAGGTCAGCCAGGAAAGTTGGCATCCTGCTACTTGCTAACGTCGCATCGGGGCACGTGTGGGCACTGCTCCTATTGCAAATTGTCCCTGTCCTCTCTGCAGGGCTGAGGGACAGCTGTGGCACTGCCTGGTGGTGTCTTCAAGGCAGGCTGCTGAAACCAACCTAACGCTGATTTCAGCACCTGCCTATCCCTGCCTTTTGGGGCTGGTTAGATGTAGCCTGGTGGCACCTCACCTGGACAGGGAAGGTCCAAGGGCATGCTCAGCCTTGCTGTCACCTTTCAGTGCCTCTCAGACAGGGCAAACCAATTCAGAACTGCCTTTACTCTCTGGCACTGCCTCTGAGCACTGCTGCCCTTGGTGCATACAGACTCCGGATAGCATTGGCACTGGATTGCTGTTCTTTTCCACAGGCTCCAGAAAGCAAAAGGTTCAGAACCGAAAACTCCGGTGGGTGTGTTTAAGTGCTTTTGAGGTTGGGATAATTATCCACAGCTCATTAGATAACAAGGGACTTGCAAAGGTACAAGCTTGAGCCAAAACCCTTGTGAGGCACCCCCTTCTCTGCACCTGGGTAGGATGTGTGTGGGATGGAGAAGAGGCTCCAAAGAGGATGATGTGAAGAGGAATGCAAAACAAACAAAAAAACCCTGCTGCCTTCTGTGCACTTTGACTGTTCTCTTAAGCCATATGGACTTTGCTTTAATTACTGAACTGAACAAAAAATTGTTCAGTCTGATTATTTTTTGTTTGTTTCTTAGGCAAAATTATCGATGTGACTTTCTGATTTGTTTTCTTTCTTCCTTGTTATTTTCTGCATCAGATTACGTATTTTGAACTTCTTGTTATATATACATGGGACACAACAATGCCGTTGATGTTGGAATTTTAATGGGGCTTAACTCCAACAGAGGTAGTGCTATGGGAGGAACCTTCCAAGGATCACTAAGGGACCTAAAGATCTAGTTTAGAATAAAGTAGATCAAATGTTGAAGACATTGCTCCAAAGGATAGCGTTGTGTGAGTAGCTCCATACCTCCTGAATATTGTCAGATCTGAATTGATATAAGGTGAAGTTACTCCTTAGGACTGTTCTGATATCACATTGAGAAAAAGGGCAAGGAAACCACGGGGAATAAAGAAAAAGGACTTTGTGGCCACAGTTTGACTGAAGGAAAACATGGGGAGCAGTACAGTCTGTACAAAGTGAGGAGAATAAACAATCCCTTTTTTTTTCAGTGCCATCTGCAACAAAAGTGCTTGTGCTTGCTGTGGGCCTGCTGACATGGCTGTATGGCCCTTTTCTTCTGACTGCCACCAAATGAAAAGGTTAGATTGGATTCCTTTAGGACCCATTGATCTGAACAAAGCCATTTCTGTTCCATTCCAGGCTATTATCACTCCTGGTTTTGTTTTGTTTAGGAGTTGGCTTTTCTTACATGTGGGTTTATTTTACATAGGCATTCACTAATCATGGACATGCACTACCCTGCTCACTCCTAAGATGAGAGGAGGATATACGTTCTCCTGCCCAGGATGTGTATAGCTACATGCATGATGCCTGTGCCTTCCTATTCATATGCTGCACTTGCAAAATATGATGAATAGGTAGGTTTTATTTACCTCTAATATCAGGTAAATTGTTCTATCTAGAAGGAAACACTCCATCAGTTAGCAAGAAAAGCTCTCTTTCATAGCTGTAATCTTTGGGAATTACAGCTTTGAAATATAACTTTTAAACATTAGCTGTCATGTTACAATAACTTCACCCATCAAATCTACTTCTGTTTCCTTTTTTCTATTTAGAACAGTCTTGAAAAATGAAGGCTTCTATGGAAAACTCTTTGTTAGGATATTTTATCTGTATTTATTTATTTACTTTGCCTTGTTTCTCAGGTCTCTGGGTGACTGTTATTAAAAAATAAAAACAGCGTTATGAAATGACCAAGGGAGACATTTTAGGGAACAGTTTAACAGGAGCTCATTTTTCATGCAATAGCCATGGAAATATCCCATTCCCTGCAGGAAAAGAGTGCCCAAGCCTTCGCCCCCCTCCCAGGGCTGAGCTGACACCAGCCATCAGTCAGCGATGCTCGCAGCCCTCCCCGTGGGACTGAGGATCGGCTCGGCGCTATTACAAACCATGTGCACAAGTGCATGTGGAGCAAAGGAGCCTCCCACAGCCCCTGGTATTGTTCCAAGCCACCGCCAATGGAGCCTTTTTGTCCTCCAAAACTCCATCTCGCACATGGAGTGTCCCCAGCCAGAGCCTGCTGCCTCAGCTGGGGTATTTTCCATTCCCATCTCAGTGCTCTGAGGTTGGTGCAAGGCTGGGGTGCATGGGGCAGTGGTGGGAAGGGACAGGAGGGGGCACTCTCCTACTTCAGTCAGTGACAGCCTCTCCTTCCCCACCCTGGGAGTCACCAGCTGGAAACTGCTTTGGGAGGAAAGCAGGGAGTGGGGGCAACATGCAAGGCAAAGGAGTTCGGCAGCACGTACTAAAGGAATCACACTGTGGCCAGTGACCCCAGTTTGGAGGCAGTTGGTATTACTGGAGAAGAAAAGGAGAAAAGGAAGCTAATCCATTACCAAAAAGATAATTTTTTTTCCTCATCATTTGGAGTGCTAAAAGCAGTGATGCTTTGCAGATGGGCCAAGATCTCATTTCTCCTGCTTATACCCAGGTCTCTGCCAGAAGCTGCTTTAGCAAATTTTAGAATAAATATCCATGTCTGTTGTGAGGTGGGGTTACATTTATTATCCTTGTCATTGCTTCCCTCAAGAAATCCATTGGGTCATCCAGAGATTATCCAATCTGCTCTCCAAAAAGGGAGGAGAGAGAGCTGTTTATACATACAGAGCACTGCTATCTTCTCCCACTTGCTATTTTCAGACTAAACAAGGCAACCGATTTCAGAAAAGTCTTTTTAGAGAGAGAATTTGTCAGGAAATTTTTAAAAAGAAAGAACTTTTGGCAGGGCCATTAGAAATCAGCAGCGCTAGAAACCTGAGACAGAAGAGAACTCGATCCCCAAACCCCCTATCTTTGGCAATTTCCTTTATCAGTAGTAGCCAAAAGGGCACATGCAACGAGGGATTATATTTGAAGAGGAAAAGCTGTCACAGAACGGTTGCTAGACAGGCAGGTTGTATTGTAAAGGAGTTTCATTCAGCCTGGAGTTCCTGCTAGTTCAATCACATTTCTTAGGTTGTTTTTATAGGTTTTTGCCAGCGTGTGTGGAGTCCGTACGACATCCTGGTGTTACTGGAGGTCACGTGGGGAGAGGTTTGTTGCTGTTGCGTGTACACAGAAGCCACATGCATGACAATGTGGTTGTACAGAATCCATTAAAACCTCCTTCTCACGGAAAGCCACCCTTCAATTAGGAGCACGTTAACCCTGAGACTGAACAGGTTGGGCTGGGCATGAGCCTTAAGCGGCTTCACCTGACAAATCCCTTAATTTCTTCATATTTCTACGTTCCTCTTCTCCCTCACATCTCAACCCCAGCCCTCCCAGATAAATAAAGTTGGTGTGGGCTTTGTAGAGGTGCAAAGCTTGCCACCCACTCTAGTAGAGCCAGCACTGATAAGCACACAAGTGTCACGTGGGACAGGTGGGACGGGTTTGAATAAGGGGCGAGGTACCTTTATGGTTTGAGATTTGGGCACTGACTCAGAGTTTTTATCTTCTCGGAGCTGCCACCTGCCCATTTCAAATGGCTTCAGAGCCTCAAGACTTGACACGAAATTCATTATTTCGGTTGATTACTGTTTGATCACTGTGCACTTTCTCGGGGCTTGAATCACTGGATATAGAGACTGGAATGGGACTGCAGCACTTTATGTCAAAGTGTTCTCTGGTGTATGTCCGATTCTCTATGTCTGGAAGTGCCACCTTTCTGCTGGTGGTGTCCCATAGGACATATAGCACTCCCCAATTGGTGACGCTGAGCATGGGGGCAGTGGTGTGACCTGTGGGGATGTTGCAGCAGCTCTCGGGTAGCAGAAAGGTGCAAGAACACGGTGCTAGGGTGGCTTGGCAGCCGGTTGCTTTGCTGCTCTCTGGATGAAGTCCGTCCTCTGATTTGGTATCTGCTGTCAGTTTAGGGGTAGGAACACCTTACCCAGCTGTTTCAGAGTTATCCTTTAGTGTACTATGGTTATTGGGCCGTTGCTTTTACTTCAGTGTCTCCTTGGGAATTTGCCCTGGATTTTTGTTCCACACCTCTCGTTAGCCTCACCTTCACCACTCCACTATTTTATATGAGAAAGTTACTTCTTCTTTTGCAAAATTGCTTCTAATTAAAAGAACCCTTTTTGAATGTGTGTGTCCTTGGTACTTTTATTGGTGGGGAGGTTGGGGGGGGTTCAAGCCTCTTCTGTTATTTTTGGCTTGCAGAAATGTCTTGGTGCCTTGCCAGCGTGCTCACGATTTAACAGCTCAGGACAGTGAAAATGTAACACGGGCTGAAATTCCACGCTGTTAGTTCTGGACTATAAAATCTTATAATCCCCTGCTGCTTTTCAGCTAAAATGGCACTCTCAAATAGTTTACACCCAAAATTTGATCAGCCTGAAATTTGTGGTGTTTGATGGTGATAAACTTCCCCCAGACCTTTAGTACACGAGAGCTGAAACCCATGGGGCCACCAGTTTGTATGATTTTGTCCCTTCACAAATATTTGTCATTCCCTGCAGCCCTGTAGCAGCCATTATTCAGGTCCCACAAGTGTGCTGATGTTGTGAGGCCAGGCTGGATCCCAACCAGTGTAAATCCGTGCAGCTGCTATTCAGGAGTAATTGTGGCTTGACACCAGGTGAGGATCAGGCCTAGAGGAGTAAACCAAGTGCAGCCAGGTTGGCTGCAGCTCTGCTGGGAGAGGCAATGGTGGGAAATCAATATTTTCCAAGTGGGAGATGGGGAGGGAGTCAAACTGCTAAGGAAAGAACTTTTATTTTCCTGCTTCTGAAACGGATATTATAAACAATGCAGTGTTGTATAAATACAGGCAGCCCTCTGTGGCTGGTAGCTTGTAATAACCCAGAGGTATCAATGTACCCATTTTGAAGATGAAAATCCTTGCACTGTAGAATTTTGTGAACGAGACATTATTCTACAAAATAGCCAGAAAAATGCAGAAGTGCTTTTTTGAGGTCATTCAGCTCCAAAGTGTATCATCCTCCCGCTTCCAGCCCTCACTCCTCTCAGGACACGTTTCCTCTGCACATGTTTTCGTGGTTAGGAGTGGAGCATGGCCATAAACACTGGAGTGGATGGGAAATCTGCCATGGTATTTGTAGCCTAAACAATACCAGAGAAAACAGATTGGCTTCCCGCCCTGCCCTGAACAGCAAAAGCAATGGCTTGAGTGAATCAAGTAATCTGAGCTTTCATTACTGGCCCTTTTCCTGCTATTTGTCTCATTTGTTTCCTCTTCTTACCCCTGCAGTTTTGCTCTGGGGTTATTTATTTTTCTCCTTGCTCCTTTTATTTTAAATTTTTAAGCCTGCCTCTTGTTTTTTATATTTTTCTCCTCATCTTGCTTTGTTTATTGTTTTCATTTTGAACCCACAATTCCCACCATGTCAAAAAGAACTTTATCTGAACATGTGATTTTGTTCATTTTTCTTGCACTTCTACCACATCCCAAGAAAAGGGGTCCTTTTGCTTTGCTGTGCCATTTCCTTGAAAATGCAGGCGATAAGCCCTGGCGATGTGGTTGCTGAAGCTTTGGTGCTGACTTCCCAGGCCTGTAGAGACCTCTGTTAGGTAGGCAATTGGCATGTGCATCGCTGTTTGTTAGGCAGGATGTTATTAAGTCAGGTGAGTTCAATGCGTGAAGTCATCCTGCAGAGTTTAGGCACGCAAACGTCTCAGCTGCCAATAGTGCTGACGCCGATGAAGTCATTTGCAAAATTGGAGAATCTGCACCTATATATGGAAAAAAAGAAAAAAAAAAAAGCTGCAAATTATCAGTGCCTTACAGCAAAAACAGTGTGTCAGAGGAGGAAGCAACCAACGCCCATGATGTTATGAGAAGAGATTTCTCCATATTGTGCAACGTCTGCAGGCTGAGGTCACTGTTCGTGACCATGGGCCTTGTGATATGCACTCGAGGAAAGCAGACATGCAGTAGCTGCACCAATGGCTCTGCTACTCTTCACCCCAACCCTTGATAACATGAGACTGTGCCAATGCTTGTACTTTGTGCACTAAACAGAACGTGCAGATAAGGCTGAAAGGCGGTCCTGAAAAAAAAAAGGCATGTGTAATATAGCCCGGGGCCTTGTGCCAAGAGTGATAAAAAGCCTTACAAACGCAGGTGACCTCACCACAACCCTGTCAGACTGGAAAGGATTAATATTCTTTGTTTAACAGGAGGAAATTGAGGCACAGGGCAGCTTTGCCTATGGGACCAAGCCGCAGTTTGCGTGTCCAAGTGGCCTCAGTTGCAAACGTCCTCGGTGCAGGGCAAAGAAAACCCATCTTTCTTACGAAACAGCAGGATGAGTTATTTTTGGGTCTCAATAAATTGTCTTTGTTTTCCAGTGCTATCACTCATACCATACCAGGGGAACATGACTGACCTAATTAGAGATTAATTCCAGCAGTACAAGACTCAACTGGTAAATACACACTTTTTTTTAATCTTGGGTTCTTTTTTTGTGTACGTACAAGCACATCTGATTGGTACAAACACCCTGGAGGTAGGGGCCAGGGAGGAGACGGGCAATTAAGAGTAATCAGAGAAGCTGAAATGTGGAAAATATGGGTTGAAGCAGGGCAAATTTCCAGACTGATTTGTGGGACTGTGACTTAATCGTCTGGGAGAACTTATCCTCTGGGATACAACCTCATGCAATCAGATGGAAATTAGGAAACATTTAACCACCTACCATGGAAGTGACCAAGTGATCGGGAAAAGAAAGTTTCAGCTTTTCAGTCTTCCATTTGGCAAAAGCCTTCCAGCCCAATTGATGAAGGTGCTTCCACTGATCCCCACCACAGAAGAAACAAAGAAGGTGAGATGTCTGTGTTTCACTGAGCAGGTCAGGCTTAGCCCAGACAGCCCAGTGCTGGCTTTTAGTTACAGCAGAAACCCTCCAGCCAGGGGCGAGCAAGAAGCCTCCAGCTGAGCCTGCTGGGTTTCTCAGGAGGGATCGTGCCTGGCCTTCTTGGATATGGCTCACATCCAACTCCCGCTGATATGGAGCTGCTGGCAGTGAATGAATTGTGGGCCAAGCAGCCCTGTCACGCACATGCTGCCCGACCTGCAGTTGTGATAGGAAGAGCCACCGCAGCCCAGGAGCCTTGGGCCTAACTCTGCCCATGGGCCTCAATGCCCTGCTGAGAGCCGGGTCTGGCTGGGCACACACCCTGGCTCTGCAATCACCACATGTTCCTAACGTGTCCCATGATATGGGGTGGGTTTGGGCTAAGGGGACCGTGGTGGAAAAGGCTGGGTGTTGCATGTTCTGAGCTGGTGTCGTTAAGGCCCTTCCGTGATTCATTTACATATTTGTTTGTTTGTTATCTGCCTGGGCTCATGATTTTGAAGCGACTGGGCACAAATTGAGGTCACTGTGAATGTGGTGTTGCCCCTTCACCCTCGGATAGTTCTCTGTCGAGTGTACTTCATTAACGGAGGCTGCGGTGCAGAGAAGAGCTCTTCCATCGCACCAGACGAGACGTGCGAAGGATGGACCGTCCTTGGCGGGGCTGGTGTCAGAGAGCACTGCCACCCCCACGCTTCTTGTAATTGGCTTTATGTGGAGCGCCGGCTGTGGGTTGTAATTTTCTGTCTTTGCTAGGAAATTACAGAGGAGTGAAAGGGAGATGGGTTTCAGATGCTGACGCTTCGGGAGCCTTCAGAGGTGTTACCGGAGTAAACAGTTGTGTGCGTGGTGCTTGCCCATTGAGGCCTTTCTGGAGGCTCGTGTGAGAGCACAGCTGGTCAGAAATTTGACTTCAGGCAAAAGACTACAGTGAGATGAGAGGAACATAAGAAAAGAGTTGTTAAATGTGTGACAGTCAGTGAAGGGCAGTTTGTTTGTCAATGCAAATACTTTGTCTGTTAGAAGTCTGGTGTGTGTTACAGTATGGTTTGTTTTTTTGTGTGTGTGTGTGTTTTTGTTTGTTTGTTTGTTTGTTTTTTCCCCTAGCTTGTGGAAGAAATGTAAACCTTGGGGGTCTATGATACTGCTTGGGGTGGTCATCAGCCCAGTGGTCTGTGTCCATGCAGGACTGTTCTTCCCCTTGTGTTTCTCGGTCCTGTTTTTGCCAGCCGGGTGGTGGTAACATCACCTCTCCTCAGGGAAAGACTGTGTGGTTTTCAAACCTCTGTGTCTCCAGGAGTTTTTACAAGCAGAAGGGCATTTTCATTTGTCAGCCCCGTTCCTCTGAAGTTCTGCATCTTCCATGCCCCATCAATTCAGTCATCAGTTCCCTGATGCTCCAAGATGAATTGCCATTCCTGTGACAAGCCCATTTTTGCAGCTGTGACAATACCGGTGACTGCAACCAGCTATCACCACCCAAATCACCTTCTGTTTGTGTTAAGCGTGGTGACCAGCAGCTTGTGAATTACCCATACTTTCCTTGCTGCCCTGCCCTGGGGAACAGGGTCACACTGAGCTCCCCCTGCTCACCCTGAGGTACGACAGCACAGCCTTTTTACAGCTCCCTGCAGACAGCCAGGGCTCTCACAAGCTTCTCAAGTGCCCTTGGGCTTTCTTATTGATGGGAGAAGCAGCAGCGCTGTGTTGGTGTCAGCATGAGGGTGATGTCAGGGGAGCTGAGGCCACGGCTGCTCGTGACCTGGAGGAAGAGGCTCTGCTTGGACCGTGCTGGTTCCTCTGTGGTCGCACGCCGTTAACCCTGGGAATGTGGCTGTGGCTGCAAACCATCCCTGTCTCGTGTGTCTTCTGTGACCCTGTGCACCAAGAGCCTGCTGGCCACCAGCGTGACTCTTACTGCTGGGGTTAACAGCTCTCGCGGAGATATTGCTTATTAAGGAAACCATTAGCTGAGCTGGGAGAGGAAGAAAAAAAAGGACAATTTTATGAATCACTCAAAATTAAGAGAGTTGACATCAGTTCAGTACAGTTATTTTTCATTTGTTTTAGCCTGTTTGCTGCACACCTGAGGTGGGAAGCACCTGGCACACCCCGGTCAGTACCGCAGGACTCTGGACTGTGCCTGTGTGCAGGCACTCTCTGGGTGCCCTCCAAGCCCTCAGATGTTTCCAGAATCATCCTGCGGAGAGCCTTCTGCTCTGCTTCTTCCCTCCTGGGTGCCATTTCAGTGATATTCTCATTACAGAAATAGCCTCAGTAAGGACACGCTCCCCCATCGTGTCTGGTCCAAAGCACTGTCTATGTATAGCAGGATTGCTTTAATACCCTCATTTCATATAAAATTATGTGATGTGTTCAGGATCTGCAGCTCTGACTGGTGGTGGCTATTTGGGGGGGAATACCTAATTTAGTAAGATAGGATAAATTCCCCCTTCTCCTTCTGATTCTTCTCTTGTCAGACAGCAGCACTTGGGTGGTCAGGGGCTGAGAAGACCATGAAGGGCATCTTCTCAGAGGAGAAATGACTTTTATTGACTGTGATTTTTCTCAAAGTCTGTCAAGCCAGAGACAGAACAGTGCTCCAGGAGACGAGCAAGAAAATATATATATATATATATATATATTGAAAAATTGGGTAAGTAAAGACTTTGTAAAGGTTCAGCAGCCAGGTGCGGAGCCCAGTGGATGTGGCTTTCAATAGTGACCCTCCACTGCCCAGCAGCAGGAACACCTCCAGAGCTGCAGCAGCGTGTTTTCCTCTCCTGCATGTGGTTCCTTCATCACCATGAGGTTGTGGGGAGGTTGCTGGTGGGAGGGGATGTGCTCCTGGTGTGGTCAGGATGGTGCCACTGTCACCTGCCAGCCCCAGCACGGCAGCACCGTGGGTTTGTCGGGCTCTGCATCTTGTTTGCTCCTACTCCTGGCTGGTCTGTTAGATTGCCAGTCACCTACAGATGAGTAAATTGCTCCCACCAGACCCATCTGGGATGAAAGGAGTGATTTCCTTGTGTGTGAAGCTGCTGCACAGTTTATTTACTTTCTGAGGGAGCAAGAAGGGGGGCTGGCCTCTCTCTCTGCTGAGGCTTTGCCTCAGTTTCTGTCTGAGAGGAGAAAATACCCAACCACAAACCCAGCTCCTGCTGAGATATAACACCAGTTATTAGCAGAGGTAATTGGAAAATCAAAGGCTTTGTGTGAGGGAAGCAAGGCAGCTAACCCGTGCCTGCAGCCCTCGCAGGGACACATCTGCCCCCGAGCACCTCTAAAACTTCAGCCCCTGACATCCTGCTGGAGGTCCCCAGCATCACCCCGTGTGGGGAGAACCTGCTTTTGGATGCAAAGATACAGGATGAGTGCCTGAGCATGGCCTCCTCAGGTCCAGGTGCTTTGTAAGAGCCCAGCAAAAGGGAAGTAAGGTTCCTTTCACATGGCAGTTGTAGCCCCATGCTGATGGGGTTTTGGCTGCCCAGTGCAGGCTATGGGGCAGAACTCGGGCACGTGCCCCTGTAAAATGCTTAATTGATTCCCATCTGTCACTGATTACATAAATCACCAAGCACATCATGGCCGTGCAAAGCTGGGCACCTCCGAGATGTCTTCCTAGGAAAGGTGTCAGTGCTGCTTCTTGGCTCTTCAGTACAGGTCTGGAGGTGAGCCTGGACCTGTTTTGCAAACAGTAGGGCAGAGGCAAAAAAATGCTGCTGGCCCAGGGGCACAGCCCTTAGCAACCTGTCTAGGAACCTGGCAGTTCCTAGCATTGCCTAGCCCCTCCTGATCATACCCCTTGATAAAAGCGATGGACGTGGTGAAAGCACAGCTGGGGGTGAGCTGGGCCACGGAGAGCACGGCCAGCAGCAGGTGGCTGCAGCGAGAGCAGCTGGCAGCTCCCTGCACGAGCCTCACCGCTCCCAGGAAGGTGTTTTATGGATGTCTTCCCCCTTCGCTACCTTTTCCCCTGCTGAAAATTGCACCTTCAGCAGTTTCATGTCACAAAACCTTCAGGGCTGGGCATGGTATTGGCACCATCCAGGGACAAATCTGCCCAAGGGTTAAAGTCTGAGCAACCGAGGCAGCACAACGCCTCCTTCCGCGTCATCTGAGCGCGGCTGCAGCTGAAGGTCAGCCCCAAACCTCATAAACCGAGGCCTGGGCGGTGCAGGAGTCAGGTGCTGTCAGGCTGGGAGGCACGATGAATCTCCTGCCAGACTTCTCCCTAGCCACTTGGACACTCCTCATCATTTTCTTTAGCCTCCTGATTCTGTGAGTAGAGGCTAGACCTGACGGGTGCCTGGGGAGGAGAAGTCCCTGTGCATGGGCAGCCAGGGCTCACAGGGGCATCACACTCAGTAGGAAGTGCCCTGGTGCATTAATTAGTGTTAGAAAAACAATCCTGACTCTTCCTGTGCTACCTGCAAGGCTGAGATGAGGACTGATAAAGGGGGTGGGTGGGACGAAGGAAATCTTTGCTGGAGGAAGTCAGAGAGTATTGCCTGCCTCCCTGTCAGCAAGAAACGATTGGGAGGATTAAAAGGAACCTCTGTGTTTTGTTTTGTTTCTTTCTTTCTTTCGTTTGTTGTTTTTGCTTTGCCACACAGAGCCAAAGGGAGGAGTAATTCTATTTTTGCTGGAGCAAACTGCCTGGTTGCAAAGGGCTGGGCTGTGCAAGCTGGGAGTAGGCAGCAAGTAAAGTCTGCCCTGCTTCTGCAAGCAAAAGCCCCTGCTTAAATAGTTATGCTGGCAAAATTGCCCTTTTGCTTACAGCACTCGTGGGAGCTGTAGTGAGCTACGCAGGCAAAAACTTAAATTGGCTCTTTTAATTTATGCCCCTGCTTGGCTGCTGTGCTGCTCTGGCTCTTCCACCTGGGCTTCACAGGAGGTCTTTGCAAAGCCAAGGGCAGGTCTCAGCTTGGGATCTTGGTCCCTCTGAGGTTCCCTTCAGCCTCCTGAGTCACCGTTGTCTGACCTGGGCAGTGGGATGCAGCCCCTGAGCAAAGGTCTGAGATGTCTGCATCTGCCTAGGCTGGGCTGCAGCTGTCATCAGCCCTTGTCTTGTATGGAGATGTACCCCAAATGGTCTTGGGTTTCTTGAAGTAGCAGAGCAGCCCCAGCAGGTCTGCCGCTGCTTGTCCGTAATTTCAGCTTTTTCTGTGTGGCAAGAAGCAGCTATGTAAGCTGCTCGCTGTGCTTAGAGTGAAGAGCCTTCTCTTCTTGTTACGTAAATGCATCTCACACACTGGCTTTGCTCGGCAGCTATGGGATATGGCCCTACCAGACCTTCAAGAAGCTGGGCATCCCCGGGCCACGGCCTCTGCCGTTTTTGGGAACGCTCTTGGAGTACCGGCACGTGAGTATGGGCAGCTGCTGATCCACATCTGCCTTAGGGGCTTACGTGTAGGTGGTGCTGGTTTTTTCCATTCTTTGGTCACATCTTTCCCCTATCCTTGGTTCCTTGGTAATGGCAATGACGTTTCCAGGTAGGAAGCTCCATGGATACACAGAGAACACAAAAATTACTTTAAGGTTCTTGCTGACCTGAACGAGGGGTGTTGTGTTTTTCACTCACTTCATAATTTGAGCTATTAGCTCCCATTTAGATTTCTACCCACTCCTCAGCAGCTGAAGAACTGTTGGAAACAAAGAAAAAATATATTGAGGAGCTACCTAAAGCTGCCACTTTCTGAGAATTGTGTGCTTCTTCGTGCTTTGTGTCACACCCCAGCAATGCCCTGTCCAGCCATCTGTTCCACCATCCTAAAACTAATCCAGCTGAATAGATTTCCAAATAAAACAAGTACGACCAAGTTAGCAAACCTTATCAAAGAACTGGGTATCAGCTGGCTCCAGATAACTGCCTGGAAACGCAGGATGAAATGTATTAGCTTCAGCTTCAATGAAAGGGGTGTTTAAACTTGTGTTTGCTGAGTTTACAGCATGACACATGGTCTCTTACTAATGGTTTAGTTGATGCATGGTGAGTGTTATGTGTCCCAAAAGTTTCATCCTTACATGTAACATCAGTTAAAACCTTAATGGGAACAAAGGAAAACAGAAGAGCCCTCATCACTCTGGTTCAGTAACTGCTGTGGAAGATCTCAGGAGGACGAGGCAGTAGCAGCTCTAACCTGTTGAGCTGAAGATGAAAGGACACGCTGGGATCTAGTTCTGCCTGCTAACTCTGCTCACACTAGAGCTGTGTACCCTATCGTACCTTGTCTTCATTATATTTTTAGCGCTGGTTGGCTGGTGGAAGTTGAAAGTGCAGTTTTCTTTCTCTGCTCTCTTTTTACCTCCAGCACAAATGTCCCCTCAGAGTCTATGTGGCTCTTAAGGGCTGCCGTGCACCCGCCAGCCTCTGCCTCTGAGGATGGGTCCGTGGGATGCTCCCAGCTGCAGGCTGGGACCTGCTTTGATCACTCTTCACTCACAAACCATTCGTTTCTCCTTTTTTCTTTTGCAGGGATTCCTAAATTTTGATCAGATGTGCTTTGAAAAATACGGTAAAATCTGGGGGTGAGTTTCTTTCTGCAGAACAAAGTTCTCTATCTGGGTGTTTCTCTATCTCAAATGGGAATGGGTGGCTTGCTACCATGTCCCTGCACTGTCATTCCTGCAGTGATGGCTTGGGGCATGGGGAAAAAACAGTTTCATGGCTGGGGAAGTCTCCAGCGTTCTCTCCAGGACTTCTCTCTTGCTGGGATGGGATGATGGAAGCCAGCTGGGGGGTCTTTATTTTTTTCCCCACTTTGGGAGCATTCAGAGCTAAACAGTGGTGTTAGTGACCTTGGGGACAGGCAGCTCCCCCATCCTCCAGCACCCACCACATCAGCACGGCCGTGCCTTTATCTCTTAGCTCCAGCTGCGTTAGCGAGGAAAGGCACCGATCATTTCCCAGCTACGCAGCCAGCCCAGAAAACTCCACTGCTGGTGTCAAACAGAGCCTCAAGCCTTTGAAGCCTCTGTTGTGTCTGTCTGGAGCAGAAAGCGAGCTGCAGGCTGCCGTGGTGTGTTTCATCTTGCTCCCTGCTTCTCCCAGAGCCAGGGCACGAGCCACCTTTAAACCTTCCTCCCGCTCCCTGCCCAGCGCTGGCTCTGTGCAGGCAGGCACGGGGCTCTTATCGTGCTTCTCCTGGGAACCTCGCAGACCGAAGCAAAACTGGTGCACAAAGATCGTAGGAGCTTCATGAAACTAAGCATATTTTTGGAAAGATTAAATTTTTCTCAAACCTCTTGAAGACGGCAGCTTCCCTCGGCTGTGGCCCAAGGCTCCTGCCCTTTGGCTTTTAAGTTCTCCTGCCTCTGGTGACCGGAAAACAGAAGAGGCAGATGAGATTTTATTTTTTTCCCCTCTCATTGCCTTGTAGGCCACACAGGGAAATCTCTTTACCCCACAGGTGGCCATTCAGTATGGGCTTATTGACTGCAGCCACCAGTTACCGAACCACAGCTCAGACAGCCCAAATGCGGGGATCAATGTTGCAGCCAAAGCTGCCTTTTATCTGAACTCACACTGCTTTGGAAATCCTTCTGTAACAGCACAGATGATGGCTAGAAGTGCTCATGCTGTCCGTGTTTGGCACTGTCCTTTTTTCCCCTCTCTCTGGTTTTACGGCATAATAAACCCATTTCAGCCCCGTCCCTTTAGCAGCTTTGTCAGAGGGGACTCAGCTGGCCCAAACCCCGTGGGCTGCAGCGCTCATTGCGCAGTGCTCTGTCCCCGGGCAAAGCAGCCTGCTCTCACTCCAGCTGCCCGTGAGCAATGGACTGACCGTGGCTTTCTCTTGGCTTAGGATTTTTGACGGCAGGCAGCCTCTGCTGGCTGTTCTCGACCCCATCATCATCAAAACCATCCTGGTGAAGGAGTGCTATACCAATTTTACCAACCGCCGGGTGGGTATCTCGTCCTCTGCTTTCCTCTCTGGTGGGGAGCGAATGCAGCAAGAAAGGAAGAGTTTCTTCTTGGTTTCTGTTCTTACTCTCTGCTTCTGAGTCTCTATGAGCCCTTCAGCAAGTATTTGCTCTCTGTTGTGCCCCAGCTTATTGACAGGACTGACAACAAAACTCTGCCAGGGAGGTGGAGAGGCCATTCTGGCTGGGGCATCAGCCTGGATGTATGCTAGAACCGAGCTGTTTCTGCCTCTTGCACTGTTTCCATTTCTGTTGTTTGCTGTTTGAGGTAGAGCTGCTATGACTTTAGGGGCCAAGTCAATGCTCCGTGATATTTGTTTGTGTGTTTTGTTGTGTTGGTTGTTGCTGTTGTTTTCCTTGCCTCTTTGCATTGCTGTAATGTCAAAGGGGGGCAGAAACCTTCACCCATTGCCCTGTAAAACCACGTCCCTTTTCCTGCCAAATTCTCCTCATGCAGAACTTCCGTCTGAACGGGATCCTGGAGTCAGCTCTCAGTGTGGCTGAAGATGAGAAGTGGAAAAGGATCCGCACGGTGCTGTCTCCAACCTTCACCAGCGGGAAGCTGAAGGAGGTAAAGCAGAGGCCGCTGGTATTTTGCACCAAAAGCTGGAGGAGTGCTGGGACCTTTCCCCTTCCCCCAGAAGCCAAAGACTTGCTCACTGTGGCCCGTTGCAGATGGCAGCGTGGAGCTGCCCAGCCTTGCTTAGAGAAGGTGAAAGAGTCTCAGTGCCTTCTGCTTTGGTTTGCATTTCAGATGTTCCCTATCATTAAGCTCTATGGTGAAAAATTAGTGAAAAACATTGAGAAGAAAGTGGCTAACGATGAGTTCGTGACCATGAAGGAGTGAGTAACTCTGTGAGGCTGACAGGAAAGAGTATGTATTCAGTGTGGGGAAGGAGCTGTTTTGGAGAGCCATTTTGGGGTGTGACCCAACGCTATCTGGAGGTCCTTTCCAAACCTTACAATTCTGTGATTTTCATGCTGCAGCACAGAGCCCTTCTCAGCTGTGCTCCTCTGCAGTGGGCCTGCTGTGCTCTGCTCAGCTCAGGCTGGGTAACGGTGCTCGGTTCCCCATCTCATTTTATTGGGGATGCATTTCAAGGCAGCAGTTGGGCCCATTCCAGAAGCCCCGCAAATCACAGATGTGGTATTTTTACATGCCATTTTTACAGTCTCTTTTACAGATAAAAATGTAAAAGAGCTTCCCTCTCTCAAGGATTGCTCCTAAATTGGCTATTATTCACTGCTCTGGTTTTGCTCATCCCATTCACTCTTTTTTCTTCTCTACTCAGCATTTTTGGAGCCTACAGCATGGACGTAGTGGTCAGCACTTCTTTCAGTGTGGATATTGACTCCATGAACAACCCCAATGATCCCTTTGTCACCAACATAAAGAAATTTCTCAAATTCAGTTTTCTAAACCCCGTGTTCCTATTATTAGGTATGACACACCTCATTTCATACAGCCCTGAATCGTCCACGTGCAGTGACCACCTGCATTTCGTTTTAGCTCCCTCAGTACCTCAGAGTCCTCTTTGACATCTGAGAGGTGCACTTTGCAGGATTACATTCACCCTAGCAGGACTGAGGAAATATTTCCCCTGGGAAATCACAGCCAAGATTTGCACAGCCCCATGTGGGTCTTTGCTCCATCATCTTACAAGCAGAGATACTTTTTGCAGTGGAGAGCTGCTGTTGTGTGTCACCAAGAGCTGCACTCAGTGCAGAACTGAGGACATATCATAGTAGAAGGCCAGAAGATTCTCAAGTGCTATTGCATGCCAGCTGAGGCCTGTTAATTTTAATTTTTATTTATTTATTTATTTATTTTAAAGAAAAAAGATCTGAAGGCAATGAAAGGCAATTTGTTGGGTCAGGACTCAGATTCACCCCACTTCTTTCTACGCTTCATAACAGCCTCCTTGAGCTATAATATGTTGTTCACTTCTCTCCTTTTAGTGTTGTTCCCCTTCGTTGTCCCAGTACTGGAAAAGATGAAAGTGACTCTGTTACCCTCAAAAGTCATGGATTTCTTCAATGCCAACTTCATGAAGATGAAGAAGGAACGGGACAATGGCTACCAAGTGGTGAGTCCTGCCCAGAGGGCATTTTCTGTCCGTAGCACTGTCCTTCTGAGTGCAGGAGGACCCTGGTCATGCCTTCAGCATCTGTGGGGTATTCATTTGCTCCTCTCCAGGATAACTCCCTGCTTGTCAAATGTGGGAGGGCCAGAAACACCCCCTGCATGGGCTTCCATGTGGAAAATGTATGTGTTCATAGGGGGTCTCCAGCCTGAACCCCAACATGTTCTGAAGCTGGGGGGCTGCAAGTGGAGCAGGCATCTCCTCAAGGAGCTTGTGCTGAACAAGTTTTGTTCCCTGCCCACCCACCTCTGCTCTGACTGCCTCCTCCTCTCCCCAGGACCGGGTTGATTTCCTGCAGCTGATGGTGGACTCACAGAACAACTCCAAGTCTGCTGAGGAGAATGACTTGTACAAAAGTACGTCCTGAGAGCTGTCCTGCCCTCAGCAGAGAGCAGGTGGTTCTTCATGTGGTTAAAGAATGGAAGTAGGAGAGGATTGTAGTCATTTATTCTATGGGAGTTTCAAGGTCTCAGTAGCAGGGCCATAATGATGCTTATCACATATCAGCCATATTTTATTATATCCCATTTCCTGGGGTAAGTCCTGAGGGCCGTTTATCCAACAAAAAGCAAACAGAGTGAATATCTCCTTGCCTCTTTGTTTCTTATTTTGTCTTCTCTGAAGGCCAGTGGTGCTGGCTGTATTTCATAAAGCACACAAAGCACATATGCTGCACGTACCTTGCTCATCGACAAGCTCATCTCTGTTGCTCATCCCAGGTTAACTGTTAGATTCAGAAAATAAAGGGTCAGCCAAGGCATAGCCCAGACCATCAGCCTCCATCAAGGCAGGAAGCTTGTTAACTTCTGATATTCACAGACAGGGAATTTGTGTGGCACCCTGCACTGCAGGCTGCATCCTGGCAGCACTGGGATGCTGCTGCAATACCACAATCCTGTATTGTCTTCATTACCACTGCCAAACTATGCTCAGGGCTACTAATCCCTCAGCAGCATGTGGCTAACCTCAGAGCTTAGAGCAGTTGCTGGACATCTCCTCACCTTCAATTTTTCCTGGCACATACCCATTTTTTTTTATTTTTTTTTGCTCAGATAGCACAGTTCCAGAAGATAACAGATTTTCTAAATCAGGCTCAGGCTATGCATATCTTTGCTGGTGCAATTCTACCCTTAAATACAGCAAAGTAACTGCTGACCTTGACAGTGTTTTTCTGGCTTCACACCAGTGCTAGACCCACCCTGCCCTGTGCCAGAGGCTACCAGTCTAAGTTAGCTGGATATTTCCTTCAACAGGTGTTAAGTAGTTATTGATAGTATTACCTGGACTGACAAGTGGGATCCTGGATTTCTGAGGGTTAATCACACTTGTGCTGTAGATTTCAGCTTCTTACACATGTTTCTGGTGCCTCTTTTCAGCATTAAGTGATGATGAGATTCTGGCCCAGGCTCTTGTCTTTGTCTTTGCTGGTTACGAAACCACCAGTTCCACCCTCAGCTACATCTCCTATAACCTGGCCACACACCCTGATGTGCAGCAGCAGCTTCAGGATGAGATTGATGCAAACCTGCCCAACAAGGTAAGGAGGATGGAGAAACTCTGGGCTCATTCCCACATATTTTTTTGTGGATCCTGAACCACAAACCAGGCTGGAAGCAACCCAGAATGGAACTGATGCTGGGGCTGAGGTTTCCCATTTTCTGGTTTCTGGCGGGGGGTTGGGGTCCTGTGTTCATAGCCATCCTGAGACCTTTGTCTCCCCTGCTGTCCCCAGGCTGCTCCCACGTACAACACCATCATGCAGATGGAATACCTGGACATGGTGGTGAACGAAACCCTCAGGCTCTTCCCCCCTGGGGGGCGGATCGAGCGGGTCTGCAAGAAGACGGTGGAGATCAACGGGGTGACTATTCCAAAGGACATGGTGGTCATGATCCCAGCCTACGTGATGCACCGCGACCCGGCGTACTGGCCTGAGCCGGAGGAGTTCAGGCCTGAGAGGTGAGGGCCTGGTGCGAGAAATAGCTGCACATTCGACCTGGTTCCTGGGAGGGGAAATGGCAGTGAAAGTGGGGAATGCATGATTATAACATTTAAATTAGGCATTTATCATTGTCTGACATCTAGTCCCAGCATTACCGTGAGGGGAGTTTTATGATCTACATCCATAAACTGTGCATGGAATTTAATTAACTGCATTGAAGGAAGCGACAGTGAGAGCAGCTCCCAGCAGCTGTAACACTGAGGGGTTTATGGCCAGATATTAAAACGAGAGCCATTGGGTGACTGGCATGCTGCCGTGCAAATCAGCAGTGGAAGGGCAAAGACAGGTAGGAAATAAAACTTAATTTTTCAACTCTAGTTGTGAAACAATCCTTGCTTTGGAGGCTCTGCCAGCTGCTGGGAAACGAGACAAAGGCCTGAGGCAAGCCTGGGAGACCCTGGGCTTGCTCATCTTCAGGTGGCCAAGAAGGCACTGAGGGTTGGCCCAGGGAGAGCAGGCCCAGATCTGTGCCCTTGCACCACGAGCTCAAATGCCTCTGGAAGCTAATCCTGGTGTGGGGTTGTGGTCCCCTGCAGGACACAGCATGGCGGCGGCATCAGGCATAAGGTAGAGGGGGATGTTTACTGCTGAAATCAGCATGGACCCTTGTGGGCCATGTACCTCATGCTGGCTGCTGAAGAAACCACCCCAGTGGGAGCATCTGGCAAGGGGCGTGTTGCACCTCGGTAACTCCAGCAGCTTGGTTCTTACACCAGGTGACAAACAGGGAAGGGTGGGTAGACAGGAACTCTTTAAGGATCACTTGCCTCACTGGAAATTCATCATCGGGTTGTGCTGGTGTCTTGGTAGCGAGATACTTCACTGCTGGCTTAATGTGGTTAAGGTTTATACCCAGATCTCATGCACTGGGAATGAAAAGCTTCCTGACGTGAAAACTAACTGATCACTGAAAAGCATTGCTGAAAATGCTCAGTGGAAAATTCCTCTGTGAAGCTGATTGTTCTTCCCTGTTTTTCATGATGAGGAGAGGAATGGCTGGTGTGTCTCAAAAGCAACCCTCCTTTTAGTCACACAGGGGGAGAACGTCTTTGTGCTCGCTCAGGCCTTTGATCTAAAGGGAAGATGTGAAGCTGTAGACCTGTGTGTTTTAGGGTTTGAAATCTGGGTTCAGTTTTTGAGCTTAGAGGGAGTTCTGAGAAAAGAGTAGTTATGAAATTGTTAGCATATTTCAGGTCTTCCCTGTTCACCTGACACACCCAGAGATGCGCAGCCAACTCCAAACAGCAGGATAAAAGCAGAGGCATAAGGCATCTATTGAGACAGAAATAAGGGACTTAGCTGGTTTCTTCTAATATGCACGGAAACACAAAAAGCCTTTGCCTTCCCAGACCCCTCATATCTTCAGATCTGAGAGCCGACACACCTAGAACAGAAGCTCTTTCTAACCTTACATATTTTTCTGTAATCAGGTTCAGTAAAGAAAACAAAGAATCCATCGACCCCTACATCTTCCTGCCGTTTGGGGCCGGCCCCAGGAACTGCATCGGAATGAGGTTTGCTCTCCTCGTGATGAAAATGGCTGTGGTTGTCCTTCTGCAACACTTCTCATTCAGACCCTGCAAAGACACTCCGGTGAGGATTTGGGATGATGTGTGCTGTTACCTGCTCTCTGGCCCCACTGGGGTGGTCCTGTGCACTCTCTTTTTCCTGCATCTCAGGACAAATAGGGAACTGTCCCACTTGAACATTAAATCCCCCATCCCCAAGGAGTTCAGAGACTGATAGCTTCATGACCACTGAACCTTGTCTGCAGACTTGGGTTTTTACTGCTTCACACAGAGACCAGTGAGGAAGATTTCACTGTGGATTAGAGAGGCATGTGGGAATAACCGTATTTAAATGCTCTCAGTTATTTTAAATGGTTTGACACAAGTTACTGATACGTTTTTTAAGCCTCTGCAGAAGCAGAATTGATGTTAATGGAATATATCAGGCTGAAGTACTCTGCTTTGCTTGGGGTGCAGCTAGCTGCAGGGTGCTCAGCCCCTACTGTTCCCTGCCACTCTGCCTTGACCCAGCTTAGGCAGACCCTGCTCCAGAGAGTGATTATCCCTGCTCCAAGGCTGTGCTTTGCCACACAGGCATGGCCATTCGCTTTGAGACCCCGAGACAGCAGAATTCATTTCTTACGGGCCACCAGGCGACCTCTAAAGCATAACAATTTTAAGCCAAGTGCAATCTGAGATAAATTTTAATTGGTGACTCTTCCCCCTTTGAGGCTATGGAGGTCCTCGGAGGCAGAGGAGAAACAGGGAACAGGCTCCCTCCCTCCTTCACACCTGTTTTTGGTTTTGTGTGGGCTCCCACATTGCTGCACACGGTGCTGATGGGACAGGCCCTGCAGGACGGGGCTGTTTGACATAAAGGAAATGCCTGATGTAATTTTCCAGCAATCATCGCAGCATATCCTGAAAACAGGGCAACTCCCCATGACTCAGAGGCAGGTAGCATCTGCTGTTACTCTCGGCTACGGACACTCAGTTTCCAGCCCCAATCTGGCTTTGCTGCCATTAATACATTTTGTTCACGAGACAAGCTTAGGAGATCAGAGCAGAGGGGGCAGCAAGTGCATTCAAAGGACATTTGTTGTATAAAACAAAAATACTCACAGAGTTATTACTTGGCACGAGCACTCAGCTGGAATCTCTGCAGATTCAGATTGTGACTCAACTAGTAACCCGGAGGTGAAAGACTGTAATAGTCCATTAACAATGTGGTGACCTATCCACCCTCCCCCAAGTCTAATGACATTTTTCTAGTCCTCTGCAATCCATAAAATTGATTCTTTTTATAACTGCCTTTAATTAAAGGGAGACAAGTTAAATATGTATTGTATTATTGGTGCCCATAGGTTTATGGGTCTCTTTCAGCCCTTTTTTCCTTCAGAAGATGTCGTGTGTATTGAATCAGAGGGGAAGGGAAAAATTCACCTCAGAACATCCCTTTGGAATACAGACATGGGAGCTGCCACCTCCTCTCACTCCTCCACTGATGGCACATTGGGCTCAGAGCCACATTGCTGAAATTTCCTGAAGCAAAGCTTATTGGGGCTTTTAGTGCACTTTGTCGGGTGGGGGTGTACTGCCCGTGTCCTGCAGGGGAGGAGGAGAGTTGGGACATGAGCAGCATTGTGGCAGTGGAGGAGGTTCGGTGAAGCACTTCTCCCTGCCCCACAAGATGACTCCCTTCACCACTAACTGTAAATGTTCTTTTTATTGAAATTTCCACCCCAAGGGAACCTGGTGCTTTTCTGCAGGAGGACTCTTTTTCTTTGGTACTCAGCTCAAGCAGCTCTCTCTGTTTCTTCATTTCCCAGATAACATTGTTCCTCTAACTCCCATTATGGCCCAGCTCCCCTTAGTGCTGACACATTTCAGTGTTAAACAAAATGGCATCGTGTGCCCCTCCTCAGCTGCTGCTCCCTGGATGGATTTTGGCTGCTTTTCCCTCTGTGTGCAGCCCATCAAGCACTGAGTGCCTCTTACTGTCCATGTGGACACCAGCGTTCACTGACCAGTTCATCAAGAGCTGAGGGCTACTGAGCTCCAGCTCATGTCTGTTTTACATGAGCACTAGTGATAGCCCTATAAACACACCTGTAAAGTCAGGAAATGCACTGAAAATGGGGGGTGGCTGAGATGTGTGTGGGCTGTAGGGGTTCTCTCATTTTCATGACTGCCCTTTTCCCCATTTTTCCCCATCTTACGTGGTACTTTTGGTTTTCTTTTTTCCTCAAGATCCCCCTGGTTTTGGACACGAAAGGTTTCATGCAACCAAAGAAGCCCATCGTCCTGAAGATGGTCCCCAGAGTCCGCGGTGACCTGGAAAAGTGAAGGAACAGATCAGAGACTCTTGTTTGATGGTGCTTTCTCTGCCTAAATCTTAGGCAGAGACCCAGATTGATGTGTGCAATGTAAAAATGTCAGTGGTGCAAATCCCCATTTCACAACATGGCATTTAGGGGGTTGGCCTGGCATAATTAAATGAGCATTAGCCTAATGAAAACTCCTCAGTCCCAGATCCTGCTGTCCCAGATCACAATAGGCATTTTGCAAGACCATTTCCACTCAAGTTATTTGGGTGTTTTTTTTTTTTTCTTCTACTTCTGAAGAGGCACTTTTCTCAGCAATTTGATTCCAGACACTGTCAGTCTCTTCTGGCAGTGTAATTTAAATCAGGAGAGGGAGAGCAAATTGCACACAGTTAAGTAATGCTACTATTGCTCCTGTTCCTACTGCCTGCTGGGCAGCTCGGTGTGTCTTCTGGTTTTATACTCCTGGGGATGCAGAGTTGTCCAGGGATATTTCCTCAGCTGTGTGCTCTGACCCTGACAAGTGTTAAAGTGGTCACGTCCTTGCAGGAATGAATGCCCGTGGCAAATTTTCTGATGCTGATTTATTTAGATTTTCTTATGATTTTATGAGTGATTCAGATTGCAGATGAGTTAACTGAAGGAGCCCAGAGACAAGCAGTTCCCCCTAATGACTGGAGATTTGTGGAGTGGGAGAGAAGTGCCCTGCGTGTATTTTCTGATTGTTTGCTTGTTTTACCCCGGGCACGCAGCCATCTCCCACAGAAGCGACTGTCAGTACAGGCACCATCTACACTGCTACTGTGACACCTTTTAGTCTCTGATGTGTATTAGGCCATTGTAAGACCAAATTAACTGAATTAAAAATGACACAGGGTGTAGCACTGAGAGCCTTTGGATGTCCTGGGGAACACTGGTCTGGAAGAAAGACGTTGCCTTTGGCTGTTGAGAGCTGGGAAGTCTTGCCCAGACTTTATGCTTTTTTTACATTCTGGAGGACCTTATGCTCTGTACTCTCCCACTTCGTGTTACTTGTCCAGAAACTGCTAAAGAGAAGTTAATCACAATAAAAAGCTTGCTTACCTCTTTTGTACCCAACTGAAGCCAGTCTCTGCTTCTGTTCTTTCCTCCATACACAAGTTAATCCATCTGTAGGTCTAACAAGCTGTTTGCCAAAAAATGGTGTGGTCCTGTCCCACCACCTCTCCTAGCAAGGCTTCCTCATTGCTTAGGTGGGATCCTCAATGTACCTCTGCCTCAAAAGTCAGGGCCACAGAATGGATACAGGAGCCTGTTTTGGCAGTTCATTTTTCTACTATGACGTGGTAACAACACAAATTACCAAAGGTGCTGGCTTGCTTGTCTCAGCCAGGCATTCGTCTTTCTGTGAGAGCAAAGAGGTTTGATTCCAGGGTCTGCTCCATGCTGCAGATCTGATGACTTCATGCAGGGTTCAAAGTGCTGTCCGTGCTCCCTCCTGGACAACTCACGTACCTGCTCTGATGTACCCTTCCCCATCACAGTCTTCTGCTTCCAAACTGTCAAATTTCAGTGCTGGCTGAAATAATTGCATGTGCACCTACCCCGGTCACTACCATGTATAATAATGCTTGGATTCCTGGCGGATGAAAACTCATTCTGTCCTAAACGCATCTAAGGTGTTACCTAACATATATCATCAGTAGTAAGAGCTGCTTGTAGAGACGCTGAGTGTAAGACGCCCCAGTCCAAAATAAATGGCTGAGGAGAGCCATTGATGGTGTAAGTGTGAAGTGGTCTCCAGTGCAAAAATGGGCTTAGGAACTTCAGTCACTAGACAGCAGTTGTTTTCTTTCTTTTTATATTGCTTTTCTGTTCTGATATACTATTTTTATAGACAGATAGATTATATATATTATTATATATCTTTTATTTCTTTTTATAGTTTATATTTTCTTTTTTTTTTCTTCATACTTTTGAAGCATTTAGTTGAAAACCCCAAAAGACACATAACAACCTTTCTGCAGTGGATTAAATTCCCCAGTGAAAGACATCCTTGCCTGAAAGGGTAGGGAAAGGATGAGGCTGTTTCCCTTGAGAGCCAGCGATGAGCAGGGTGGGAGGGTCAGAAAATTCCAGCTTCCCTGTTTGCCTTCATGACCTGCAGCTTCACAGCTACCTTCTGCTGCCCTTGCACAAAAGCAAGGGTTCATCTTTGTTTTCTGCTGTTACCGTCCCTCTCTTTTAAAGCCATTGCTCTGTGTTTCACTGTGGCTGTGATGGAGCATCTCAAGAGATAACAACAAAATATAGAGGCAGTCAAAAACCAGGAGAACAAACAGCAGAAAAGTGACTCTGCTGCCACAGTGGTTGACAAAAAAGGGGCATGGAAAATCCCCAAGTCTCTGCCTTCAGAGGTGACCGAGCAGATGAGGGTGATGAAGTAACACAGTGTCACAGGTCAGGGAGGCATTAACGACCTCTCTAGACTGAAGGCTGTGGCTTGGCTGGTGGCAGCGAGGGAAGTCACGAGCGGTTCACAAAGGGTTTTGCCTCCCTGCTCCATGCCCGCGCTGGAATTAATCACTCACACACAAATGTCAACACTGCGGAAAATATCCTTCAGGATAATCTCTCTCACAAAGCTGCTTAACATTTTAGTAATATACAGTTCACTTCCAGGTGTCAAAGGATTTCAGCCTTTCTCATCTCTGTTCAAAGGCATCTTCATCTGCTGGCACCCTGGTGCTGCTTCTCTGCTCTGGTTAAGCGTGTGAGCCGGCAGCTGCAGCTTGCAACGCGGATTTACCTGCGGAGAACCCACCAGCGAGCTCGTGGTGCTGCCTGGCTTTATCTTCAGGTGCTTGTGCTGGGTTCTGGCAAAGATAAGGTGATGCTGGGGCATGCCAAATCTCACCTCCATTTGGCTGAATTCAGAAGCACTGGAGAGTAGCAAGTGCACGCCTTTGCTGTTTCCCACTTGGGCTTGTAGGAAGGATTAGGAGAGGAGGCTGATCTGCCCGTTTGCCTTCACCTTGAATCAGGGAGGGGAGGCAGAGAGTGGTGCTGCTCCCAGGCTCTGCTCTGTTAACCAGGAAACTTCACGTCCACCTCACTGTGACCAGGAGAATCGATAGCAGTGCTGCTGCTAATGGGGCTGACACAGAGGCAGGGGTTGCTAAACCTGGTAGTGATGAAGAGCAGAAAGGAAGATTAGGGGAAAAAGGCATTGAAAAGGTTAACAGGATGCTGTTTTCAATGATGAGGTTCAAATGTTGGTTTGGTGGGGTGGCTGGGTGGGAGCTTACAGTGGGGAATCGCTCTGATCCTGGGAGCCTTCCAACAGATAGACACGAGCCTGGCATAGCCCGTGGGATGGGATTGATTTCTGGTGTTCCTCTGGTTGGTGCCGCAGTTCTGGGGTTGGTCTGTGCCTGTCCTTGCTGCTCTGACTTCCAGAGGTGCTGAACACGCACAGCTCCCCTGCAGCCAGAGGGAAATGGAGCTTAAGGCTTCAGCAGCGTCATGCCTCAGTTTACCTGCAAATACATTTAAAAAATAAAAATGTTTACAGCTAACCAACAGTGAGATCTGGTGCATATCTGCCTTTGTGCCATGCTTTGACTCAGATCCCAGTGAAGTCACAGAGTGAGCAAATGGGTTTCGGTTGGACGGCACTCAACCACAAGTGCTTCAGGAGCTCATCTAATGTGCTTCAGCTGCTGAATCAAGTCTCCTGCTGCCCCCGAAACACATATAGGATCTATAAAAGGCCCTCAGTGCCAGCTCCTTTGCTGTGCTGATTTCCCTCCCATAGCACAGTGCTGCTTCCTGAAGCTAACCTGCCTTCAGCTTAGCAGCAGCAGCTCCTGGAAAGCTCTCCTTGCTGTAAGGAGAGCTCACCACGAAGCTGCAACATTCAAATCTGGCCCCACTCACTTGTGCTTCAATTATTTAGTCCAGTTTTAAGCAAGAGCACCCGCTTGCATTTAATACGGTGCTGGGAGGGGTGTCACTGCTGGGCTTAATGCATGCCCCAGTGCTCTGCTGGCTCTCGGTCCTCTCCCCCGGTGGCATGAGCCAGCGAGTGGGGATGTCCCTGGGCTGTCCCCTGCTAGGGCAGCCCTGCCTGCCACCAGCCCTGCCTGCCACCAGGCGCGAGCCACTCGGAGCTTTGCTGACCCTGACCCCAGCTCGCGACAAGGTTGTCCGCATGATTGCTGCTGGTGCGGTACGAGACCTGCAGTTGAACAGAGGCAGGCCTCCAGACAGCCTCACTGAACGCTTGATTCGGTTAAAATCGATGGAATAATTAGCCCACAGAGTCTGCCCAAAGGTCAGGAAGCAGCGATTTCTTTTTTTTTTCTTGCAGCAGCTTTGGTCCTGAGCTCTTGCTTTAGTGCAAGGATTGCAAGCAAAGGCACTTCAGCAGGTAGGTTATAAAAGTGTTATGACTGCTGGTATTAAGCTGACAGGCTAATGTGACAAGTGCTTAACAAGGTCTCCCAAAATAGAGAGGTAAATGCTCCACAGCGCTGGTTTCTCGGACAACCCCGAAATGAGCTGACGGGCACGGCACAGGCTGGGCTGGCTGCCTGGGAGGCAGAGTGCAAGAGAGCCTCCGAGAGCGGCGTGGAGGAAGAGGAGGAGGAGGAGGACACCAGGAGAAAGAGGACGGGACCAGGTAGGGGCACCCTGCTCTCGCACCCCATTCTGTCCCATGGCCCCAGAGCTCGTCCCTCAATCCTCTCCCCTTCTGTCACCCAGCTCTGTGCTGCTCCCCCTGTGCTGGCTGCAGGCGTCTGCGGTGATGGGGACACAAGGACGGTGCCATACAGCAGAATCCATCTTTCCCCCTCTCGTCCCACGGGGCACATATGCTACCAGCTGGACACGCTGCATCCCGCGGGCTGTGTTTGCAGAAACGCTCTGATCTCTCATTTTTAAGCCCAGCGTTTCAATCCCCCTCGGAGCGAAGGTAAACGGTTGGGATGCTGCTTCGGTGGATTCAAGGTTTCAAGTCAAACAGCAGTCATTTAACCACTCTTTTAAAGTTCATATCATTTGAATGTCATATGTCAAACTAATGCTACTTCCAGTGAAGGCAAATAGATATTTATTCCCCTCTCAGCTGTCCAGCGGTCTGACATTCATTATTGAAACATTGCAGCTGCCAGGGATTGAAATTACCTGTAGGAGTGCATCGAGCAAAGCCTTCCACCTCTTTAAGGGTTATTCCCTGTAATACGTTTTAGTTCAGGCTCATTTTACAGCTGCTCTTGGTCTGCAGTTGCTTTTTCCTATGTCTGGACAAGGTCAGGCATGGGCTTTTTGACCATTTCCTTCAAGACGATGTTGTAACTTCATTTTTCATGGCTTGTCTTTGGCTTGGATTCATGGTCATCGTGCACCTCCAGTCCCTGAGGGGCTAGAACGGAAAATTCACCTCTTGGGGAGTCCCAGGCAGGGATTATTATTTATTTGTTTATTTATTTCATGCATTATTTTGCATGAAATAGCCAACATTTTGTAGCTCATTGGGCACTAAAATATTCAATTGGCTGTGTGCAATTTCAGGGACAGAAGGAAAGACAATGGAGACGACTAGATTAGGAGCCTAGATTCAGGGCATTTAGACATTGCCCTGAACTTCACAGAGCAATTTACACCTGTACGAGGGTCCGTGGAGTTATATTGAATCAGACCAGGAGCATTTTACAGCCACTTTGCATGAGCATAAATGATAGCATAAGGTGCAAAGGAAACAGCCAGCCGGACAATTACATAGCATCTTCACACGCCTTATTAATCCTCATTACACTACCCTCTGTGCTGAGACTCAGCATCTTCCCTTCCCCGTGAAGGGAAGGCCGGGTGAGGCTGCGGAGCCAATTTAGCCACCTGCCAAATGTACAGCCTCTGGCTGCTGGTAGCTTCGCTCCTTGGGCCTGGAGAGCTGGCTGCCCCCTACCAGTGTCTGAGAAGCAGCTTGCTAAATCAGTGATGGAAATCACAGCTGTCTCCTGCCCTTCTGGGCTTCTGAGCAACCTGTGATGTTACAATCAACTGTACCTAAGTCTTTTTATTATTTATTATATTTCATTTTTATTTAAAAAAAAAAAAAATGAAAGGAAGGGGGTGGCAATATTCACCTGAAGAATATGCACCCAGTTCCTGCCTGATACTGAAATTCCCTTAAAGAGAGCAGCTCCTTAGAACTCCCACAGCCCTTGCCCTATCTCCCGCTCGGAGCCGCTTGCTTAAAAGCTGGCAGACCTGCACCTTTCTGGCCAAAGATGACCAGAAAGACCTGGTGAGTGCTGGGCTCCTCAGGCAGGAGACAACTTGAATAGTCAGACCAGCTTTATGCAGCTGGGAGAATGGCTATCTGATATTCTTTCTGGGAATCTTATTAATGTTATCTTATTATTTCATAATAGATATAACCCGTGTGCTAAGGCTGGCAGGCTGTAATTGGGCCTTGCCAGGGAATTACTCATATTTTTCATTCTTGAAGGAATGAACAGCGTATTCGGTTACGCTAACTACCTCATTTGTGTGGATTCCATTCACTTTATGTGTCTCGCTCCTGAAGTATTATGGCTAGGGCAACGATTTCTCACTCGAAGTAAACGTCAGAGAGTCTCGAAGCAGATGCTCTCTTCTCCCGGCGCTGAACAGACGCTGGCATCGTGTTCTCCTCTCCTTTGGATGCTGCAGAGTTGCCCAAAGGTGGTTTTTTTTTCCACGGAATACACTTTGTTGATGAAGATCTACATCTCTTCTTCCAGCTCAGTGTCTCAGGGTGCTGCAGCAAAATGTGGAGCTCTCTGAAAAGGGGCGACAATGCTATTTATTTATTGCTGCTTTCCTATTTAGTAACCCTTATCTGGGCCTCAGGCCTTTTGGACTGACTTGTAAAGCACCAGAAAAGGTAGAGCATCTACCCAAGTTCTCAGCCTTTTTTTTTTTTAATTATTATTTTTTTAAAAAGACCTTTTTTTACTCTCCATGGGGTGTAAACGATAGTTTCAGCCATAGCAAACCTCCCTCCTTATACTTACAATTACGCTCTTTTGTGTGCACAAGCAACATATCCTCGTCAATAAAAGTCCTTCTTAATTCCTTTTTATCCTCCCCAGGGGAGTCCTTAGAGCCCGGTGGATCCTCGAGCAACCCTTTAATTCCTCCCACCTCAGCCCTCGCTGCAGCCAGCAGTGAAAATGCTGCTCCTGAAGCAGGCTGCGGTGGCTGCTGGACGGCACGGAGCATCACCTGCCCACAGGGACCCAGCTTTCTGCAGCGTTATCAGAAATGTTTCCACGCGTTTGTTTGCAAAATGTCTTTATCCAGCCAGGAGAAATGTCCCTTGAAGTCAGCTAACCAAATAAATAAATAACAGTCAAAGACAATAGAGTGGAAAAGTTTCTAGAGGGAAATAAGTGATGGATTGGAAGAGATTTGAGGCTGTTATGGTGTACAACTCAGTGCGTGATGTGACAGGAGAGAATCCTCATTGTGCCCTTTCCTGGTCTTCCATTTTAAATGAAGTCCTAAAAATGCTGATTTAAAAGGGTTGGAGAAGCAAAACAAAATAGGCAGATGTATGGTGTGACATTTTTGTTGTAGACTTCAATTTTTTTCATAATACAGCTGCTGGTAGCTGTGTCGGAACAGAGTTCTTTGACCAGGGTGCAGAAGGGATGCTGGAGCTGCTGGCAGTTTTTTAGTGTGCTCGTGCACAAGTCTGAACAAAGAGAGCAGTGATTTCACTTTTCAACCATAATAATAGCAAGCAACAGGAATTCTGACCTGGAATTTGTCTTTGCATTCCAAGAGTATCCTCGAGCAGTCCATGGAGACCCAGGGAAAACAGCTGATTAATGCCACCATTAATGAAAATAAACACAGCATAAAATTCCAAGTAGGGGGACTGCTTCCCAAAGCATCCAGGAGTGAGGGATAACAGCAAATGCAATAAAGCAGAAATCCGCTTTGACTGTCAAGGGGTAATGTTTCCTAGCTCAGACCCAGGCCTGTGAGGGGGAACATACCATCCATAGCAAAGCAGTCTGCGACCTTGAAGTGCTCATATGCTTGAAAAGCGATCTCAGAAATGCAGGCATGAATGTTATTGGTGGCTGTTTCCCCACTCCCAGCCCCTGCAAAGGGTCCCGTGTTATCCCCTGTACTGCACAGGACCTGGCTGCTGTTGATGCCCAGGGTGCTATTGCCCAAAACACAAGTCAGAAGTTTTCTGGCAGGTTTTGTGGGAAAACAGCAGTAAATATGCCCACAGGCAGATTTGTCAAGGAGGTGCCTGTAGTGCGAGGGGTGGGGTGTGCAGGTATTTGTGTGCATGAGTCCGTGCCTGGGAGAGGTCTCTGCCTCTTTCTCGTGTGTGTATTTATCTCACCAATTTGACCAAAGGAATTACAGGATTGAAAGGAAATTAATAGCTTAGCACCCAGTCAGCTTCTTATTTTGAATCAATCCATTCTTGTCACTTGAACTGAACTAAATAATTAATCGTGCTACCTAAAAATAATTACGGCTAATATCACAGAGATTACACTAGCCAGTTCTAACAATAATGTTGTTAAGAACATCTAAATAACCCTATATTTAATTACAGTCTGGCTTGTTTAGTGATGTACAGGTTTGGGGCTTTCTCTCACTGCAAATTTGGGCCAGTTACATTTATTAAATGAGAACTTTTTATAGCTAGTGTTCAAATTATCAAATACTTGCCTAAAGCAATCCCATTGATCAAGTGTATCATTTGTAATACAAATGTTTTTATTAGGAGGCTTTGTTCAAGATAAATGAAGGATCAAATTAACTGGAGATTGGTTTGAGTAGAAAATGCTGCAGCTGGATAATTTCAAGCACTGAGGCTGAACATTTCTTTCAAATGACGAGAAGTCATCAACTAAGTCTTAATATAAAACATGCACGCACAGAGGCATCTTTGTATTGATTCCTCTCATTTCTATGGCACTCTTTATACAAAGCACATCAGGTTTTGTAGGAAAGGTTGCAAACCCATCACATCACTGCCACTAAACCAATCTGAGATATTTTTTTTTCTGGCCAAAACTATGTATGCTATCAAAATACCAGCATGCCCCAGAACCTTCTTCCCACTCCCTCTTTTTTCAACCCCATTGTGCTACCTCTGTTCCCACCCAGGAAGATTTATTGTGCAGCTCTGTTCTTAATTCAAATGCCTCCCTTGCAGCTGGGCTGGGGCAGTAGCATGCCTTCTTTTTGGAAGGGAAACAAGGAGCCTAGACACGTGAATATTTACCTCTTTCCAGCATTTGTGGTAGCACAGCAGGGTCTGGATGTGATTGAGGGTTTGCCCATGATCAGCCAGTGGAAAATGAGCATGTGAGTGCAATGCTGTTACTTTATATATATACACATATTAATACAGTCTGCGTTAGGAAAGCTATTTGTCTGGGGTTACATATTTGGCTGCCATGTAGAACTGTAGGTATTAAATAGTTGCTTTCTAAATTAAGCTCTCCCCTTGCCACATCCCACTCCCATAGCGATGCATGGAGCGTTTGCTGATACAGGCAATACAGATGTCTGGGGAGCTGCTGTAAAACCTCCCAAGATTTACAGCTCCTCCGCCAGGTTTCTCCATGGGTTGGCTTCAGAGGGAGAGGTCTCACAGGCATTCAGGATCCTTTCAAATCTATCTCCAGAGGCACCCGCAATAATCAGAGGAAATCCCTTGAAGCCCATCAGATAAAATTTACAGACCTGGAAAGGCAGCATGGAGGTCAGTTGATCCCTGGGGACAGGCTATTTCTGGCCTGTTCAGGGACACAAGGCCAAGTTTCCAGCACGTGCCGAGCACTTTGTGAAGAACTCCAGATGCTCTAGCTTGGTTTGGCTTACAGCAGAAAAATCAATGTAAATCTCCTCAAAATGCTGGGTTTCTTAATTTGAGGTGGGGAGGAATACTCAGCTCATATACTGGGATCTAAACATCCATAATGCCTGTCCCAGCACCCCATTAATGTACCAGGAGGGTGCTCAAGCAGTGCAATACACAGCACAGCTTTTAGGGAGAATTATTACTTTATTTATCACTTTAGCAGAGGAAGTAATGAACCCAGGTGGAATTACAGGTGGTAATGAAAATCGGAGACTTGTTTTTTGCAGCTATCATTTGTGGCTACTCCAAGTATATGGATATCTATGCAAGAACCAAAAGTGTGTACCATGTATATATGTGACAGATATTCTCAGGATTACGTATGTGTATATGATGTGTTTGTCTTGTTATATCTGGTTTTGGAGCTGCAGATACTGGGCTGGGAGAGCTTGTATTTTGCTTTTGTGCTGTGGTTAATAATAGCTTGTTACCCTCATTGAAAGGTTTAAAAGCTGTGACCATTAGGTTTGATGGAGGTGGTTCAAACTTTGCTTTGGAAAACTGCAGTGTATTGGTGGGAGAGCTATTTCCTCCAGAAAAGCTGCAGCTATTGTAGTAATAATTAAAAAAAAAAAAAAAAAAAAAAGGCAAACGATCAAATTTAGGAGTTATATTTAAAGAGACAGAGAGGGAGATCAAATTAACCCCTTTACTCTGCAGACAAGGCTGAAGCACAAGGACATCACTGCAGTCTGCCCAGCAAAGTGAGGAACGAAAGCAACGGCGTGTATTGGTAATGGGTAACTTGATATGAGTCGAGCAATTTAATTTCTATAGGGAACACAGTGATTGAAAGCAGCACTAATGCTGATTAATCCCCCTCCCTCTTTTCTGTCTTCTAATTTCTCGCTCCTTGGTGCTCTTCATTCCTTTCAGACGAGTCCCATTGTACGTGTACACCAGGACACCTCATGCTACACGTGCTGAATACATGTCAAAATCTTGGGGGTCACACTGCTGCTTTCCTTAGCCTCTATTACACTTTATAAAGCTGTGTTTTTCTCTACTAATTCCAAAACATTTTATATAGTTCATTTAATTACTGTCTTAGTCATTGACCATATGAAAATCTTTTTCTCATTAGAATTTTTTTTCAGCATCCAGAGATGAGACTGCAGCATTGCATCCCTGTTCAGCTCACAGGACTGCTTTCAGAGGACAGCTACTGGTGGGACATAACGGCCTCTCCAGCCTCTTTCCTCAGTCTGGTCCCAGGCATGAGGATAAATAACTTAGAGGAGAAAAATTCATGCTTGTTATATGGTGCTGATTTCAGGAAAGCTGACACAGATTGATTTCACCAGGAATATCTGTTTTGTTTTGTTTTATTTTAGTAGATAGTCTGTTTTCAGGGAAAACAAACAAACAAAAAAAAACAACAAAACAACAACAACAAAACCAGCGTGATCTAGGTTTAGAAATGACTCATGTTTGGCCACCCAAATAACATGACAGTTGGGAAATCTCAGCTAAGTTCAATGTCCTGCCTCTGTCTGCAACATCTCCTGGAAAAGCCACGGAAGTGACTCACAGGTTGCTCCATCTGCCAAGAGCTTCCCTGTCTGCTGTCCTTGCAAAAAGAGATTTCCTCATCTTGGGCAGCAGCTGAGTTTTTGTGTGCAGTCAAAACTGCCTCTGAAAACAGAGGACGTCTGAGAGAAGGGCTGATACAACAGAGTTTTAGGCAGGAATACTGAATCTGAAAATCTGAAAATCTGAAAATCTGAAAATCTGAAAATGAAGTTTGGCAAAGAAAGCTTAAAAGGGAGAAGTGTGCAGAAGTTACAGGAGCAAAATCCTGATTTCTCCAGCATTGTTTTCAGAAGGGGAGTGACAACTTTTGGGAAAATGCCAGGATTTTAAATACGTGTTTTCTTTTTCTGAATATTGGACATGCCAGCCCAATGGGCATAGTGGATAAGTTTAATTGAGTGGTTAGATTTAGTTGATTAGTTTAATTGATTGTTTAGGTTTAATTGATTGGTTTTGATAAAGTGTTCCTAGTCACCAGAGACACCAGGCTGTACAGAAAAGTGAAGAGTAGGCACTACTCATTTGATCGTCTTCGTCACACGTGTGGATAAATAATAATAATGGGAGAAAAAAAATAGAAATTATTTTTAGGATGAAACAATTTAAAATATATGGTTTGGGGAAAAATAGTTCTGATTTCTGTCTGAAGTTATGGACATGGGGTCTATATGATCAAAGAAACCCAATAAAACCATGGCCAGCTGGTGTCAAAATAATGACTGGGAAAGGGGGGAGCCAGCGCAATGGTCAGCAGACAGCTCCCAAAGCAGAGGATGCAGTGAGTTTCCCTATGGACACAGCAAGGTCTGGCTGCAAATCAGCAGGAATTCTTTGGAGAAAAAACAAACAAACAAACAAACAAAACAAAAACTTTAAATTAAGTGTTGTCTATTTTAGCTCAGCTGTAGCCAGGACTCCAGCAGCTGGTTAACAGAGTCACCATCTCCTGCTGCCTGATGTCACTTGTGAGTGACAAGGAGAGGGCAAAGAGGGAATGACTTCTACCATCCCTCCCAGCAGAACTAAAGATTTAAAGATTGAAACTGGAAGGTTTTCAGTACACGCAAAAAGAGGTATTTCCCTTTCTGAGCCTATCTATGGACTCCTTGAACCACAAAGCCCAGGCAGCTGAGAGTATTTCTGAGAAGTACCTTTAACTCTCACCCTGTTCCCAGGCTTTTCCATGAGCATCTGCTGCCAGCACTGTTGGGAACAGGCTGAGCTACTCACACTGACATTTTTATGCTCCTCAGTTACTTAATTGTCTTTATTTGACCAAGAAATTTTAAGCAGAAAAGCAGTGTCTTGGAGGGGTGAGGATCCGCCGGGTTGCACTGAAGGCCAACAGACCTCAGACTCGGTTCCTGCTGTCACGAGGAGCACAATCTCCGTGCTGCTGACGTTGATTTTACATCTGACTTCAGCTGCAACAGGCTCAAGGATTTCATTATTCAGCAGCCTCTCCATCTGCTTTATTGAAAATGTGTGCAAAGATTAAACATGACAAGGAATTTGTTTCCAAGATACTGATATTTTGGGATGGATTAAGAAGTGTAAGTACACCCTCCTTTCCCTGGAGAGCAAGGCAGGCTGTGCCTCTCTGCTCTGCTCCCCTGCAGGCTGCCCAGTGTCGTGGGGCTGCACAGAAAATGGTATCACAGCTGTGTGCCTTTGCAAGTTATTTCTTTTCTTTTCCTACAGAGCCTTTTAATTCCAGCTCCAAAAGAAAACAGGTTCATCAAATGTCATCTCGAGAATATCCCCCTGCATCCAGGCACCATAAGTGTGAGAAATGATTTGTCGGGCACCACTACAGCTAGTTTTCGCCTGTTCCTATCCATCTCCTGTCAGCACTCACACCCCTGTTGACAAAACGAATTTCGCTTTGATTTCATCTTTCCAGATAACACA
The DNA here is from genome assembly GCF_963932015.1 of Anas acuta. Taxonomy (NCBI): domain Eukaryota; kingdom Metazoa; phylum Chordata; class Aves; order Anseriformes; family Anatidae; genus Anas; species Anas acuta. The sequence continues at coordinate 14,463,976 of NC_088993.1, forward strand.
GATTAACTGGAAGCTGTGTCTTTCTGTTGTTGTGAAAACGTACAGAAGGAGCAATCCTACAGAAGAGATGCAGATGTCTCAGCGAAGCTTGCAGTGCAGACCAACATATTGCTGGAAACAGAGAGATACCAGAGTTACCAGCCACTTCAGTAAGACTTTGAGCACAATAAATGCAAATACCCGTGTTACTATGCTGTTTTAATACCATTTTCATGTCTCCCAACCAGCATCTCCTGCAGGGTTACGGTCCCCATCTTCTTGCATTCAGCCTTCCTCCTCCTCTCCTGCAGCTGTTGTCCCGTATGCAGCGCGGGGGGAAGAGCAGGGTCAGACAGCCACCACCGAGCTGCCTCGTGTCACCTGCCTTGCCTTCCCCCTGCAATTCTGGTGTGACAGATGCAGGAGAGAAGAAGAGCTCCTGGAGGAGCACACAGGTTTATGTATTAGTGAAGATTTCCTCTGTCGTTTCCAGGGCATGGGGGAAAGAGAGAATTAGATGAGCCATGGCAATCCCTCCGGCTGGGAGACAGCAGCCCCACGCTTACCCTTATTGCCACGAGGAGACAGTGATACTGCAGTCAGGGACCTGTGTGACAGTTGTAGTGAGAAGATCCAGGGAAATTAAGATGGATCCTGCAGATAAGCAGCATTTAACAAAATTAAAGTGGATGCCTTTGGAGGCAAGAGATGTGCTCACCTCTGGAGAGCTTGGACAGAGCTGGAGTTTGTTGGAGTGACCTCATGAGCAGAAGAGGAGCTGTGAGTCACCTTCATCATCATAACGCTTCACAGGGCCAAGAATCTAAAATGTCAAGAAGCTTTTTCTGGAATAGTTGAATAAGTTATTTCCTAAAGCATCTCCAGGCAGCCCCAGAGCATCTAATGTGGCCTCATGTGGTCGGGAAGGGCAGTCAGCCCACAGCCCAGGCGGGCAAGGATGGAGCTGGTGGCTTCATACCCTGGAACAAAACCATGTGTACTGCAGCATATTCGGTGTGTTTTACAGTGTGCACATACACCAGTGAGAAGAGATCATTCGCTCTCACTCCATCCAGAGAAAGAAAGTCAGGGAATGGAGGCTGTGATGAGATAAATGGTTATTATGAGATATAGGCATTTTTAATTAGCTCCTGCAGACTGCACCACACTCCTAATGAGCTCTTGCCAAGTTTGCTGTGATTCCTCTTTACGTTTTGTAACTCTGTAATAGTAACAATATAATCATTTTCTATAATAACCATGATAAAACCCAGATAATCCTTCTGTAACTCCTGCATAAGCTTCATGTAATTAAATCAGTTGGTGAAACATTCTTGGTCTAAGGGACAGATGAATGCAGCTCTGTCACCCAACAAAAGGGGCTGATGCAGAGAACACATTTCCCATATCTTCCTACACCCAAAGCATTATAAATCCAGTTAATGGGGTTAAAATGGTGAACAGGTGTGTTTGGATCTCAGATTTGCCCATCACTGCCAAAGCAGCAGCCAGAATGTTGCCAAATCGGTAAATTTAGTCTAGTCTGATGTGTGTTACAGGGGTTAGTGATTAGGCAGCTGCTGCAGCACAGAGCAGTTCCCATGTGGGTGGGAGGTGTGAGAAGGGATGAGGGGCAGAGACATCACAGGACTCCTGCTTTCATCCCTCCTTTCAAAGAAGGAGGAATGCTTCTCAACAGTGCTAAGAAATGCAATTTAGGTAAATAGTAGGTGGCTCCTAAGAAGAGTTTATGCAGCCTGTTATCTTTCGCTGCTCTGCTCTGATTGATGTACCCCAGAAGGGGTCATATGTGCCTTCCCTTTCCCTTTCCCTTTCCCATTCACCCTTTCAAAGGAAGGACCAAAGAGGGGACATACATCTGTAAGACAATGAAACGCATTGTGAAATGGACACAATACCCCCAGAACAAAAATCTGCTTCATTAAGAGATGGGTAAACCTAACTTCAACAGTAAACTCTGAGAGCTTTAGGACTCGTTCTGGTTGGTGGAGCATCCAGACTTTACTGTTTGCAGATTGGGCTCTTAACTGAACCAGGTGCTGAACAAGTGTTTTCCACAGGTCACTGATTTCCAACTTTGTTCAGAATAGCACCAGCCCCAGGCCAAATTCAGTCCTGAAATAAATGGACTCTGCTCTCAGGCTGGATACCCTGGCACGGTGCATCTTCTGTAGCAGCCTATGGCATTGGGAAATGCGTGGCAGGCTGATTTCTTCGACTCCACTGCAGGCAATGGAGATCCGCACTGGCCCTTGGATGGGTTACTGCCTTTCTGCTCCACTTATTGCTGCAGTTTATGAAAGCCTGCAGTGAAAATGTCACATTCATGTTGAGGGGAGGTGAAAAGGCAAAGTGTTGTTTGACCATCTTGAATTTTCCTCGGTCTCTCATGTCCCAAACCACTGGAGCAGCTGCCAAAGTGCTGCTCTGTTCCAGCCTTTCCTGCCTGCTACCTATTACAGACCCGATCTGATCTTGTACTGACTCCTCTCTGCTAACTGCTGAAGCTGCTCTCTTCTGTAGCTAGATGCAAGCAGCAAGAGGGGATGGATGATCACAGAACTTGAGCATCAAAAGTCCATCCCAGCCACCTGAAAGCCGAAGTGGTACTTTAAAAAATATTTTTTCCTCTTGCAGCTAAGGGGAAAAAGGACAAAATAATTTCCAAATTAACTAGTTGGTTCCTACTTTGACAGCTGGGTTTCTGGGGCTGCTCACAGTCTCAGTGCTAGTTCTGAATTACTGGTGCCATACCCAGGCTGTCAGATCCAAACACCTGGTGACTAAAGGTAGAACAGATCACACAGATTCAGTATTTATGCCCCGTAATGGGCCTTTATAAACTTCTGCTTTAAAACCCAGGCACCAAACTTACAGACACTCAAACCCATCTAGACAGGCCTTAAACTGTCAAGGCTTAACAAAGATTTTATCCAGCTGAGGCTGGAAGAGGCAAATCTTCAGAACCTGGTGCAAAGCATGAGCCTGTCCAGGCCCCGAGGCACTGACTGGTCTTAACAGCCCTGACCAGCCTCACCTGGGTCTTGCACCCACACCCAGGGCCCTGGGGACCATTTAAGCACATCTTGGTGCCCTTGTTCCTTTTTGAGTTGTGCTGGAGGAGGGCAGGTCTCTAGCTCAGGCATAGCCACGCTACTTGGCCACGGACCCTGAAGATCCACCTGAAGAAGGGGGGTTTTCCACCTACTGCTACCGTGGTAAGGCTCTCGTTTTGGATTAAAACTGGTGGTTTGGTGACCAATGTTCTGCTCTTTTCACTTTGCTAGCCTGCAGTCTAGAGGATGTTTCCTTGGCCCCCTGCATTGCATGAACTCAACCTAGTCTTTGCACAGAGCTGTGACTGCGGCAGAAACCAGATTCCTGTAGGATCTGATGTTTTTGGCCATGAACAAGCACAGGACCCTGGTGCCTGCAGGCAGGGGCACAGCAAGCAGTGTAATTCCCTGCTTGCACAAGCAGGTTCATCCTTTCCTATTTATTTCTGAATGTTTTTCATTATGATGTTTTTGTGATGCTCTAGGGCTAGAAACACCAGGAATATAAATCAGAGTTTGTCATTGGCAGGCATCATATTTATTATACATGCATATACTTTTATTGTTCAGATAGCACACATTTACTTCTGAATCTGGTCTATTATCAGACACTTGCTATTCTAACAATTTTCCTTTTTTTTTTTTTTTTCCCCACACACATGAAATACTGTGTTTAATGATTGGTTTCTGACTGAAGAAAGCAGTCTGTTAGAAAAGTCTTAGCCTGCATGCCCTCTGTGCTCTGACTTAGCAATTTAGTTGCATCTGGTCCCCTGGGTTTTGCCTTTTTTCCCCACTCATGAAGGTGGCGAGGGAGCCCAGAAAACTCCTTCTCTGCTTCTTTTTCACTGCTAATGTGAGAACAGAGTCCAGTATCCCCCTTAGACTAAAAGTCTGGGGATAAAAGGCAAAAAAAAAAAAAAAGCATCTATAATTCTGCCGGGATTTGGGGATTTCCCTGGAGAGGCTGAGAGCAGTGAGCCCTGCTCTCTTCACCTGCCACCATGAATGCTGCTCAGCTGCTCGAGGAGTGAAGGCATGGAGAGGGGTGGCTCTGGGTACCGCGGGCTGCTGCTAGCAATCGGAAGGGAGGCACGTAGCCAAATGCTGGTTTTTGGATGCCAGCCCCCAGCTGTACGCTTCTAATTATCCAAGCACATCCATATGCATGCGCAGACCCCTGCCTCGCTGGTGCGTGGGCAGAGGACCCAGCCCCGCTCCCGCAGATGGGCACAGGCAGCTCGCACAGCCTGGCTTAATGGGAGCAGAACTTTGTCCTTGAGATCCCCACACGTGTGGCATTCAGCAGCCTTTTGAAGTGCAGTCAAAAGCCTCATCTGAGAGCAAGGATGCTCGTTGCCCATGGAGCCGTTCCTCTGCCTGATGCTTTATTTGAGGACCATGGGCAATTAGTGGAGTCCCAGGCAGAGGAGTTTGGGCATCCTGCAGGACCACGTGCGGGCTTCCTGGGGGGTGTGAATGAGGATGCTATTGTTTCTCCAGGTGGGTTATTAGCGATGGCAAACTTGCCCCTCCACTGGGGTAAAAGCTCTCACACCCACACAGTGTCAGTGAGTCATGTCCCAGATAACCAAAGCAGGCTGCCTGCGGTCAGAAAACACGGGGGGAAAACAGCCTATTATTCTGATCAACAACCACCACTGGCAAGAGAAGTGGGGGGAATTTAAAGGAAGCTTTTCTCCCAGGTTTTCAGAAATAGCTGCAGGTTCTGGGCTTTATAAACTTTCCGGGAAGGTCTGTTTGATCAGATAGGAAAAAATATCTAAACTATTTTTCATACAGGCTTCATTTTTACTCATCAGAGTGCTACGAGTAGTAATATCAGGAAATAGATTCACAGGCAGAAATATGATTTTTAAGTTAACGATGTTCATTTAATTTCAACTCTTGTCTCCTCGATGTGCCTCCTCCTAATGCTCTAAATAGCTCTTCTGCCTCTTTGATGTTTACACCCTTCAAATGCATAAAGACAGTTCTCTACAATTCCTCATTTTGCCAAGCAATACATACTTAGTGCTTTTCATCTCTCTCCATAAATCAATCCCTTTCCTCCAACAGGAGTTAGAATAGGATTTTTTTTTTTTTCCTTATTAGATTTGTACTGAGAATTTCTTTTCAGAAACAGATAAATGATACAAGGCTTTTTCATGACAAAGCATCCTATCATACATTATTAGCAAACACTTCCACAGTGTAACAGGAATAAAAATAGAAGTGGGCTATAAAAAAGAATGTATAGCGGGATGGCATCTAATCTCACAGCATGGCACTAAAAGTGGAGCAGTTCCTTCACATTTCTTTGCAAATCTTCAAGGAAAGATCCAGGAGTCCTAAGAAATGCTTTGCATCTTTTTACTTAAGGATTTAGTTAAATTTCTATGCAATCTTTGACATCAAGTTAATGAATTTTCTCCTTATTCAAGAAGCCCACCTATTGCCTGCAGCGCGATTGAAGCTGCAGATCCTTCCCAGCCAGCTCCGCTGCTGCTCCCTGCCTTGCTTTCCTCCCCTGTGTCTCAGCTCAGCGATGCCTGTGCCCGTGCTCTTCCACAAAACTTTAACTGAGAAACTGCCTGGGTTAAAAACGCTTTCAGTTCCCACTTATCTCAAAAAAAAAAAAAAAAAAAGGCATTTTTTTATTACTGGTTTCCAGCAGAAGCAGTCAGTTACAAACTAACCAGTGCTCTCACCTGGCAGGCCAGGTTAACGAGTATGTGATGTGCTTTTAGGATTGCTGCTTCGGATGGATCCTTCCTGCACCCTCCGATCGAGATGGTTGTGCTGTGCTTTAGAGGCTGCACTGATAAAGAGTTCCTGGGAAAAATTCGCCCTCAGATTTCCCATATTTCTGAAAGCAATTTTGGTTGAAGTCCAGCAAGCCCTGCAAAAATGATTTTCAAATGAAATTACGAATGAAAGACGAATACTCAAATAGACAACAATTTCAGCAGCTATTTGTCAGAAGCAGCCCAGGACCCAGGAGGTTTCCCTGCCTGGCGATTGCTGCCCTGGGACATAGGCACGTGTAGCTGTGCATGGGTGGCCTGATCTTTCCTGCATTGCTCTTCCAGCTATGAATGTGAGGAAAGGTGAGGCTGATGGATGGGTTTATTTTCCCTGCTTGTGGCTTTAAGGGTGAATTTGGGAAGGGGATTTTTCCCCAGGGGCATGAACACCCCAGCAGGGCTGGCTGCTGGGTCTCCAAGTCTACCTGGGGGCAAATACAGGGACAAGTAGGGGCAAGAAAGGTTAAAATTCAAGCTTTTTTTTTTTTTTGAATTTAAATAAATGTAGCAAATAATAAGCTGTGCTGCTGCAGCAAACATCCAGGGAGAGAGCCTGGAGGTAGCTTCTATCATTTCACAAAGGAGCAGGTGCTCCAAAGGAAACCAATATCTGAAACTTTCAGCAAAGTGCCAAAGATCTTCTCTGGAGCTGCTGCCAGCCAGCAGAGAGGAGGCAGGAAAAACCAGCACAAAGCCAACGTGGCTTTGTAATGAACCAAAGCAGTGCCAGGAGTTGCTGTGCACTGGGGTTTTATGACCGTGCATTTTAATGTCTTATTGTTCTTGTCCTTAGCCCTGGGTTAGCACAGCAGTAGGTCAGGCTGCTTTCCCCTGATGGCTCCTTGTCGGATGCTGTTGGCACCACTGCAGATTTCTGTCTGATGCAGAAGGTGCCCCTCAGCCAGCCCAAACCTGAAAGGTAGACTTTTTAAACTCAGTTTAGTATTTCCAAAATGGATAGTGCTCTTTTGGCCTCTTTCAACTGTCTTCCCTGATATGTGCATGAATGTCAGCTCCCCTCCCTGGGGAGGCTGAGAACCGTTCAGTTCTGCTATTCCTCCAGAAAACAGAATCCTGTAACTGCTTCTGCTGCTGTTGCACAGAATTTTAGTGCAGCAAGAAAATGACAGGTACGAAGTCAATTCCGGTTGTGGGTTAGTGAGAAGCACAGATCGACCACTTCAATTTAAAAACAAAATATAAGCAGCGTTTTTGGTATTTAAATATTGTTGGTGAGAAGCAATTGTGTACCTTGGTGTATAGGTAAGGACACAGGGAAGCAGAAACTAGGCTATGCTGTGGTTCAGGCACTGAGCTCCTCACCCCAACCTTGTGACTGCTGCAGCTCTCTGCTTGTGACAGGAGCAGCAGATGCTCTCCTAATACCAAGATCCTCAGGCAACTTCCCAGATTTTTGAATCTCCAGGAATTTTCTCTCCCAGGACAGATTTTGGCCGCAGATGCCCTGGGGCTCGCAGGCAGCTGAGTGCAGCCAGGCACAGACAACCTGCTGCTTCCCCAGGCAGACCCCCCTGGCCCTACGTTGCCTCCTGCTCAGCTTTGACCATGCTGGGGGCTGTGCTCGTACCTTCCCCAGGTGGATATCAAACCTGGCTTTGGAGAACCTCTTCAAAGGCCAAAAAAATGCCCTCTGCCCTTCTTGCTGGCTGCATGGAGGTTTTTCCTTGGGGCTCCTGCTATTATGTGGAGTGTGCATGTAGGTGTTTCTATATGCTCACACAGACACGTGTGTGTAAATATGCTCATGCTTACGAAGTCAGAACCAGCACAAGCTGTCTGTGTTTGCGGCACATTCTGTTTCTCAGGGCAACATTTAGACTGAAGTCCCTGAAGAAAAGCCTCTTGCTGAGTCTTTCCAGCATGGCTAACCCTCCTGGGCTTTCATTTCCTGACTGGCTTTTAATGGAATGTAAAGAACAGAAATAATATCTTCCATTAAAACTTTATTAGGTAGCTCCTCCACTTAAGAGAGCTGTTTCGCTTACTCCCAGCCAAATGAATCCTGGTGATTGAAAGCTAAACATGAGGATTCAAGAGGAGGAGGGGGAAGCAGAAAGCCACCTGCAATCTTGAAATGATGGAGACCAGCAGTGTGGGGGGCTTGGTGACCTGCCTGGGAAGATGCTCACAGCTCGATGCAGAGTCCTGGGCCAGAGCTGGATGTGATGGGACACACAAAAACAAGTGCCTGGGCAAGGCACTTCATTTCTTAGCAGGGGGCATCTGCAAATGTACACCCCCCACTTTTATATCCTGCTGATTTCCACTGAAGTCTGTTATAATTACTGGGAGCATCAGACATCTGCTCACTTCCATGGATGTTGCTAAGGCTACTGGTGGCTGACTGATGTGTGGTTACCACCGGAGAGCAGCCTGAGTGGCAGCAGCTGACCTTCTTTGGAGCATCTGTATCGCCGCTCACCTTCCCTCTGGCTTTTGCTGTGACCTTTGGATACAGATCGATCCCAGATTAGTGTCTGTTAACAATAAATACTTTAAAATTAGGATCCAAGCAGAGAAGTTCTGAAAAGGTTAGATAAGCTTGGGGCAAGTTAGTGCAAGACCCTGCTCTCCGTGCTGGAGGTTGGCCTGTGAGATCTATTTTCCACAAGTGTCTTCCAGTCCTATTACCTTTGATTGTAGAGCACAAACAGCTGGGCAGCCCTAGGATGGTGGAGTCTGGCACCTGCGTTGTCTAAGCTGGGTTGCACAAAGCCCTGATACAGTCTAGGGGATGGGCTATAACTTATTTTTCTTGGCACTCCCTGGTGTGTTGATAGAACGAGCGTTCTGCCAAGCAAAGATGGATAAATGCATCCAGCTGGACTGGCTTTAGTTTGTGAGTGGCAGGTGAGGGTTTTTCATTTTCCCCTTGGACAGTTATACTGTCTTTAACACTCCATTTGCAAGCTTCTGACTGCACAAATGTATCAGTGCACACATACACGCAATATGGAGGCTGTAGGCTGTGTAACACGCTTGAATCTAGATGCTTGCAGAAGCCATGTAGGAAACCCACAGAATATTTCCTGATCATCAGCTATGAACTAGTTAAGCGGAAACTTTGATCAATAAAATCAAAGCTGTTTTGTGCATCTTTGCAACATCATCTGTTCGGTAACCAAGAACTCTGGGGGTAAAAGTGTGTCACGGGTGATGTAAAGCTGCTTCAGTGCCCCAGCAGTACAGGAGAATTGAAGTAATGAACAGAAATGCTCAGTTAGAGCTTTTTCCATATTTTATGTTAATCATTAGGGTAGAGCTGAAATTAGCTTTAATTGATATTAAGCACTGAAAAAAATGAATCCTCTGGAGAATGAGTCTCTTTAACCTTTAATGATGCAGTAAATAAAATATGCTGTCAACATTTGTGCAATAGTAAGGGTTTTCAAAATTCCGTATCTGTATGGCGAGGAATTCAATATGCCTAATTCTCCATTACAACAGATAAAGGTTATGTCAGAGCATAAATCCAGCTACAGGTTTTCCACGTTTCCAAGCTATCTGTCATGCCCTGGTAATTCCCTGCACTGGCTTGTTATTTCTAATAGGGAGATGGAGGAAGGAAGGGCTGTGACAAGCGTGTTCTGCTTGCCAGCTTCTTTCTTTGTGCACCTTCTTGCATGTAGGCGTCCGATGGCAGGGTATCGATAGAGAATCTATGGAATCATCAGCAGAGGGGAAAGAAAAAGGACCAACACTGCCTATTCCTCCTTTTGGGTGAAATATGTCTGAAAATGTTTCATTTTTCACTTTAAAGGCAAGATGAAATTGCAAAAGACTTCAATGCTTTAGGGACACTTAGTTTGGTAATAGGCCATTTTTCTGTCTGTCAGGGCTCAGTCTATTTTGAAACACCCAATAACTGCTTGGGTGAGGCACAAAAAAATATTTCTATGCTGTAAGCATCAGGAAACTTGTTTTTTCGTAAAATCCATTTGATCACTGCAACCAACTGGAAATCTTGCATCATTTAGGCAAGTTACTGTAACATTGATGGTTACTCTGTCATAGTTAACTGAAGAAGAGGAAAAAAGTTTCCCCACTTATATTTTTATCTTTGCTCAGAAATGATGCAAGAACAGTTCTCACGTCATGGGGTATGCATCTGCTTTGAAGAGTTCCCAGCAGATCTTTCAGTAGGCTGGGGAATATATTTCTGCATGCTTCAGGAAGACTTCCTGAGCGATGGGCCAGTGCTTCATGATTTTTTAGGGTGCCATCCCTTTACCCTTGTACAATGGTAAAGGTTAGCCCTTTGGCAAAGACGAGGCATGCTTGAAAACATAAGAAAATGTTTGTTTTTGTTTTTTTTTAATATGCTGCTGCATTGCTCTTTTGTTCTGTTCTCATTTTCCTTCTTATTTGGAATCCAGGAGGATTTAGGGATAGGAAGGAAACCGAAGTGTCTCCAAAATAATTTCCATGTTGTATGGTGTTAGGAAGCTCTTCCCTCTGACAGAAAGATACTGATTTCTTGGGACAACACCATGTCCCACAATGACGTGCCGAGAAGTTCTGGGTAAATACTTATTTTGTTTATCAATGAAAACACTCAAAGCAGAGTGCACTGGGATTTTTAGCTCCAACAGTGATGCCTCTGGTTTTCTTCAGAGGAAACAGACAAAATGGTGATAACTACCTCGAATACTGCACAGCTATCAGGACAAGTAGACGCATGGCCACAAGTGGTGACGGGCAGCAAGGCAAGGAGAAGTGCTGGGAATGATGGAGGCAGCCCATATAGGCAAAGTAATTTTATGGAGTTAAGACACAGAGGATCTAATTTTCTTCTCGAAGGCTCATTACCATGATTTTGTTACACATTATTTATGGGCTGTTATGATAGTCCTGGCAGGTCATAATTGGCTGAAGCTAGAGAATTAGTCACATTTTTCACATTTGGAAGAATGATCTGTACGGTTACACTAATGACTTCATTCCCGGAGATGCCATGTGCTGGGCAGGGACTGCCTGCATCGGGGTACAGCTGCTTTAACCCCATCCTGCTCTGAGCACTGTGCCTGGGAGCTTCACTTTGTTCACCTGATACCTACAGGCTTCCCTATACTCTGAAGGGGTTGCTTGGTCTGTAAGCAACTTGGTATTTTTGTGACGGTTTCCCCTTTCCTTCCCCTTCCTTGAGTCTGAAACTTAAGCTATAACTATTTTTCTATTTTTTAAAAATGCATTTTTAAGCTAGTCTGTCCGTGCAGGGGCGTTGTTCTCTCCCATCAGAGCCAGCTGCTGCAGTGTTACGGCAGGTCCAGCTCTTTCACTGGGGGTTGTTAACCCCTGTTAAGAGATGAGCAACAGTTTAAATGGAGCAGGGGCGTTATTGGCAGCACTTCCAACCATGCCTTTCTGTGTACATAGCAAAACCCAAACAATTTTTCACAGATGATGAATCAGAAGGGAGCACTATAATTGTTTTATCTGCCTTTTGGGACAGCACAAGCTGCTAACTCTTGAATTAAAGCCTGGGGAATGTTACTGTATCTTCCTGAAGAAGGAATAGATTTGGTTAAAGGATTTCCAGTGATTAGGAGGCTACCACACAGTCTGACCTCTCCCAAACTGTTAATTGCTGTCATAGCTAAAGGGATATTTATTCTTGAATAAATTTGTGCTATGTTGGGTTGTAGCATTTGGATCATGTCGCTGTTTAGGCTGCTAGACTAAAGAGAAAAGCACACTGCCGTGAGAGGAAATTATAGACCATGATAAGTGGATTGGAAAACATGCCTTGGAGTGAAGAATGCCAGAATAAAGCTAAAGGGTAACTTGAACCATTTGCGGATCTTCCACAGGCCTTTCCCATTTTATTAATTCTTTCTTGGTTTGTAGGTCTTGAGACCAGCCCAAGATAGTGGGGCTAACTGGCATGTGAAAGTCATACCCAGGAGAACCTCCCACCTGTCTTTTGATATATAATCCCTGTCTATGTGGTTGAGGATGGCCTAAATCTGCTCATACCAGGTTGACCTCCCACAATGGCAATGCAAGGCTCTGTGAGGAGGCAAGGCAGCTCCTATGAGCTGTGTCCAGGAGCAGTCGTCCTCCTGTCGCCACTCCTGGAGCACGCGCTCTGCAGTCTGTCCTCTGCAGCCCCGGCGTGGCTGAGGGCTGGCCAGTAGTGAACCCAAGGCAACCTCTTAATCAGACTAAGAGGTGGGAGTTATAGTGTTTGTAAAATACTGTACAAATGGGAGGGCTTGATCGCATTAAATGAAGGATCAGATTCATTAAATTAAGTGGAAAGCAATGTACATGGGTAATTTCAAGGGCTTAGGCTGAATACGTTTTTTTAAATAGGAAGTGATCAGCTGCTATACACAACACAGAACAGCTCTCAAACATTTTTAATGACAGTATTTGTACACACTTTAGTTTAATTAACACATGGCACAAGAGAGGATTGGTAACTAGGATATAGTCTCACACCAATCGGCTCAATTATAACACAAAATTTCAAGCATCAGTACACCAAGAAGAAAGTCACCCGTCCCTGCCCAGCAAGGTCTAGCAATTTGAATTTCCATAACACCTTGTTTCTCTTGGATGTGACAATAATTCCTTCTCTCCAGATTGAGAAGTCCCCTTAGAAGTGAGTGGATGATCAGCTTCTCATTTGGATTTATTTCTTGATTTCTGCAATCAAAATTAAGGGGGCTGTATATTGTCACTGCCCAGTGATCCATGTTACGTTTTTGACAGCTATGTTATTTGGTAAATATGTAGTAATTGCTTCCAAAATTAACTAGAGTTGTTCTTCTGTGTCTGTATGAGAGATTTCCTGTGATGTGCGATCCCTTCGTTAGCGCAGTGCTCATTAGGCACTGGAGAGCTGCTGCAGGCACAGCTGGGTTTTACGCCTCTGCGGGTGTGGCGTTGGTCCGAGGGACTAACTTCAGAACAATTGGCTTCTCTGGTGATAGGAGTCCCTGTGAGCTCAGCTTGAGAGGGATCTGCAATGGTGAGAGGGAAAAAGCACACTTGAAGTTAGACAAATGAAATAAGGAGAGATTAAAGGAAGCTCGGCCAAGGTTTGGGCATAACTTGGTCCATAGGGGCGATTTTTTTTCAGGGGCTTGAGGCGGTCTCTTTAATTTTCCTTCAGAGCACAAATCTGGTCGAACTCCCACCCAGCCTGGAGCTGTATTTCAGAAAATACACATTGGCAAAAAAAAAAAAAAAACTATTTCTGGGAGTTGCTGAGCTCCAGTGGAAATACAGACCTGCCTCTTCTAGTTTTTTTGCTGTTCTTCCTCATGGAAGATTTTCCCTGCGCTTGCTCATTGCAGCCTCTTAAGGGACCTGGTGATCCCTGAGCAGTGAAGGGAGCTCTGGTAACCCAGGCCCTTCTCCCAGGTCCCATCACCCACCTCTGGCCTCCCTTAGTGCTCAGGAGAGGGACCCAGTCCCCAAAAGTGCAAAGTAACTGTTGTCAGCACCCAGGGTAACCTGGCTCATGTACAAGATTCCAAATGTAATGCAAGTTCCTCACCTGAGTTTCTTTGCAGACTTGGAAGGTGAAATGTTGTAACAGGGCGACAATGGCAACTTTCAGGCTCAGGAGAGCAAACCTCATCCCAATGCAGTTCCTAGGACCAGCTCCGAAGGGCAGGTACGTGTATGGGTCTATGGAATCTTTGTTTTCCTTACTGAACCTGGATAATGACGTGTTGGGGAAAAAAAAAATGAAGACAAGAAATCAAAAATCTCTCTATTTACTTATCCAGAGATCTCTTGCTGAGGTCCTACAGAAACTTGCTCATTTTTATGCAAAGTGTCTCAGCAATTGAGTGCTGTGTTAGGGCCCTAGTTCAGGGCAGGAGGTGGGATCCCCTTCCAGTGTTTGAGTTTAATTTTGGCCATCCAGGCCAGCAGAAACCACATGGAAATCTAGGCAATGTGCTGTCCCAAAATATTTCCTTTCTGTTGCTTTTTGTGAGAGGGAAACCAGGAGTCACCTTTGGTAGGAGCAGCCTATGCCTTCAGTCTTGTTTAGGAATGAGAGGAAGAGGCTGCTTATGAAAATAACCAACTAGTGATAAGTAACTTTCCTGAAAACAAGGAGAAGGCAACTCTTGGAAGATCAGCTCTGATACACTTTTGAAGCAAAGCTTGCGTGGGGGGTAAAAAAAAAAAAAAGTTGGCAATGAAGGTGATACAGAAAGATGGACTAGGAGTCCAAAATATTATCTACATGTGCCTCTTCAGCAAGCCTAAAAGCTGTATACAAGATGTTGTAAAGTATCAATATTATTCTCCCAATTAGATTATGTTGTTTGAAACCCTGCTTTAGCTGCAAAGCTCATTTTCGTCTTAAAATTACATTCCCATGAGCCTGCAATTTCTCTTTGGTATTGTTTGTGGAAAGATAGGAAGAACACCATTAGGAAGCTAATCAGATTAATACTTAATTACTATGTGAAGAAAAAGCAGCAGGATATTTCTTCCCTTTCATTACGTGTTTTGCAATTTTGTACCTTTCTGGTCTGAACTCATCTGGGTTTGGCCAGTGCTCAGGGTTGCGGTGCAGGATGTAAGGTGGGATCATAACAGCGGCTCCTTTTGGAATGGTCACCCCATTTATTTCCACGTCTTTCTTGCAGACTCTCTCAATCCGTCCCCCGAGGGGAAAGAGACGAAGGGTTTCACTCATGGTCATGTCAAGATACTCCAACTGCATCACTGTTTCGTATGTGAGAGGAGCCTTCGGACAACAGGAGAAAGGTGGTCAGGTATGTTGGTGTGAGGACGGGATTTTCCTAAAATGACTGCTGAAACCAGACTGCCCCCAACCCCTTCTGCCTCAACTGCATCTGGCTTGCTGAAGAACAAAACACAAGGTAGATATTGCAGAGTTGGTTAAATTTTCTATCCTTGAGTGATGGAGACTGATGATAAATTCACATTGATTTGTGCATGGATGCAGGGTATGGCAAATGGGTTTGTGCAGGGCCTGTAAGGCTGTAGCTGCCAAAAGAAAATTGCTACAGGACTAAGTTGTCAGTGAGTGTCTTGGAGCTCTTAAAAGATCTCAGGATGATGCTTAGCAGCTAAAGAGTCATTCTTTGGACTGAGCTAGGAGAACAGCAGGGTCAGAGGTGTTTGCTGTTGCTCAGCGTCCCCTTACCTTGTTGGGAAAAGCGCTATCAATTTCCTCCACCAGTTTCTGCTGTACGTCAGGGTGCAAGGCCAGTTCGTAAGCCACGTAACTAAGCGTGTTGCTGGTGGGCTCATACCCAGCAAAAATAAAGATGAATGCTTGAGACAGGACCTCTATGTCAGTCAGGGCTGTGAAGAGAGAGGACATGTGGAGATGAGCAAAACTGGTGTGGACAGCCTCAGCAAGGAACAAGGAGCAATGGGTGGGGTTGGGGCAGGTTTGCTGTGGTGCATTTCTGGTAATGCAGAGGTACTCAATCTGTGTGGAAAGTCATTTGATTAGAGAATCCAGGAAATTGTCTGGGTGTAAATGATTGATTCCCTGCCAAGGGACCTTTCTCTGGGAAATGGCTCCCCATGTTCTTCTCGTTCCCACAGCCCCCATTCCCCGATGAGTATTTGGACATAGTTACCTTTGTAGTTGTGATTCGATTCATTGTTCCCATTAGCGGGTGTTTTCTGGGATTCAATCATCATCTGCAGGAAATCTACCCTGCCCTGAGGAGAAAAGCAGGAGAGTTTCTTTGGTGACAGGTTCTGCGGGGAGGGTTTGCACAAACAGCTTCCAGAGCCCAAGCGCTGCTCCTAAACTGAAGGTATCACCCTGATGCACACAGCTTCCTTGTAGTAAAGCATGACACTTGCTTTTTATTTCGGAAACCTACCTGTCCTTTTCGTGAAAGCATTGGGTGAGAGAGTAATCTCTCAAGTGAGTTTCAGGAAAGGCATTTACATTCTAAGAGGGAGAGTTTTGTTGGGAAACACCTTCCGTGTTTGAAAAGTGAGAGGGGAAGGCACAGATCTGGAAGGCAGCACTGCTGTCCAGTGCTCTTGCACTGCTTACTCTGCTTTCCCTTATCCTCTTACTAATCTTCAAGGAAGATGAGTGGCTTAGTTTGCTGGCTTATCAGAAATTTTGCAAGCCCAAGCTTTAAAGTCATTCTGCCAAACCTTTATCTGTACTCCACTTCAGATCATGGATGTACGAAGTCCACCATGCTTCCATGCCAGAATTGGTCGAATCAGACTTTCCAAAGGCATTAAAATCAAGTGCTTGCAGTTTAGTAACTTTGGGGTTTTACTGAGTCATTGGACTTTGGCTTCACCTTTGATATCATCATCCTTGAATGATGATATGTCACTTGTGTGTATTGAGAAGAGGGAATTTGCTGCCACAACTGCTAGCAAATTCATGTTTGCTTACCTTTTGAGTCTCCTTTTCACGATCCTGCTTAATTTTGGCGATGGATCTCATGAAGAAATCTACAGCATCGTTGGGAAAAACGCTTACATTGAACTTGGCCAAAAGAGGGCATATAAATGGAAATACAACTGAAAAACAAATTGAAAATGGAATTGAATAATGTAAACTCCACCTCATATAAGATAGCTATGGATGTTACTGAAGCAGTCGTCATGGTAATCGCAAATTATTTCCTTTTTTTTTTTTTTGCCTAGGCTTTGGCTTTTTTCCCCTCTTTCTCTTTCCCTTGGGATCATTTGTCTTCACACAACCCTCTCCCATCTTCCTGTTAACTGGACATAACTGAACTGGGTATAATCTTAGCTTTAAGAGATGACCAATGGATATGCCACCTTTTACCACGGTTTTCTAAGGACAGGTTACTTCTGTGCTTTGCGCAGCACTACAACAGAAAGGTAGCTTAGAAGAGAAATATTTAAAATTCTGATTTTTTTCAGGTTGAGCTGTTCAGTGTTGTTCTGTGCTCATACGAACACTTTCAAATCCCCTTCAGACCACTTCCTTTATCATAGGAATTCTCTATCCTGGGCTTGTTTTATAGGTTCATAAAAATCTATAACACCAGAATCTCCTCTACACACAGATCACAACTTTCCCTGTGTATTAGCGAGGTGTCTAATCTTGACTTAAGGTTGCGAGTGATTTAAGGTCCATCATCATCACTGCTAGAAAATTGCATCTAATTACAATCCCCACTCAGAACTCTTCCAGAAAATGCATTTCAGATAACACCACTCTCCTCAAGCCTCACACCTGAGCTCTCAATTCAAGGATCATTTTCCAGCCTGTGTTTGGATATTGGCTGGGATGTTCTTGGTTGTTGCACTGTGGATGCCAAAAGTCAATGAAGCTTTTACTCATCTCCTTCCCAGGGTTCTAGTATGAAGCTAACAGTGAGGAAACAATGAGACAAGAGCCATTAGGACTTCCATCCTGGCTAGTGAGGTTATCTAAGCAACAGTTGGTTGGCCAATGTATAGGATTCACAAGTGTCTGATATGCTTGCTAAACTCATACATCAATAGTACTCTGACACCTGAATAAAGCTTTCAACAAAAAGTGATTTACATGACACAATGAAGACTGGATCGAAAAAGTCAAACTTGACCAGTTTCTTCATCTCTCTGACAAAAGGGTCTTTGGGGTTGTTCATGGAGTCAATGTTCACACCAAATGAAGTGCTGGTAACCACATCCATGCTGTAGCTTCCAAAGATGCTGAGAAAAGATGGAAAAGGTACTGTGATTAAATATTTGCATGATGTGAATATATTTTTCCTAATGCCTAAGTCACATTCAAATATAAATTCTTGTAAGACCTCCTGCCTGGTTGTTGAAAAGGAAGTTGGATGTATGGCAACTGGGAGGCACTTAGAGTGAAAGGGATGGATTTTAGAAAGGTTTGGTGCCTGTGTGTGTTTAGAAATCAGACAGCCTTCCTGGAGATGTTAAACAGCATGTGGCTGCATGAGCATGTTAGTGCAAGGACAGCATGGGGCTCTCGAGCATCTTAGCTTCTCAGGGAGGGGTGGTAACACACCCTGCTTCAAACATGCCACAAAAACAGCATCGTTTGACCCCGTGAAGCCCTGTGATGGTACAAACTGTCCTTGAGGCTGCTTCTCCTTATGGGGCTATGGTGTCTGCTGGTGTGCTGCTGCCCCTTCTGCATTGTAGCTGCTGTAGCAGGGGTGAAACAGGTGGTGAAGCAAGTTGCTTTTGTTCCAGAGCCCATTTAAAGGATGTGGACAAGGACAACAGACATGGGGCTGTGTAACTGCCTCCCTGCCCAGTCCCACCCCAGCAGCGGGGGCAGATGGTAGAAGAGGGCCCCACAGTGCTGTGTGGGGCTGGGAGGCCCATGGCCCTACGGGCATCCCCAGCTTGCTGCAGGGTGAGGAGGCAGTTCATAGGCCCTGAGCATATGTGGGGAAAAGTGGGTTTTCCTGTGGAATTTAGTTGTCATGGTTCTGTGGATATACGAGGCTAGGCTCATGCATATTTTCTCCCATCTAATTCCCTTTAGAAGGCTTTTGTGGGCCTCTGCTTCTAGGAAGTTTCTCTAACATCCTAGTTTAAATTTCCCCTTATGAATTTCCAGCCAGGCTCGCAGCCAGCCCTGTTCTTTGTTTCAGAGGTCTGGTTTGCCTAGCAAGTGATCTGTGCTGCCAGTAATGAACAAACCACAGCACTTGCTAACAAGGCTTGTTGCTTAGCCTGCTGCTCCTAGCAGCTACTTACTCCTTCACTGGTATAGAACTGTCCTTTTCCACTCTTTTTTGGACGTTTTTCACCAGCACTTCCCCATAGTGCTTCATTATAGGAAACATCTGTAACACAAAACAAAGATGGTCACTAAAGTACAGCACACTTCATTCCTTTAAGACAGGCTTACAAAGACTACAGGGGTTTTCATGAATATTTACAAATAAGATCTTTCTGTTAATTTTTTTTTCTTCCTTTTTACATCAGGCATAAATTAAACAGGCCAGCTCAGCTGCCAGGCTCTGACTACAGAAATCAAACCCCCGTGACTATCTCAGCCTGAAAACAGCCTACTGACTTTCTGATTTAGCTTGTACTTGATCCTCTGTGTTTTACCTCCTTTAGCTTCCCACTGGTAAAGGTTGGAGAGAGCACTGTACGAAGCCGTTTCCACTGCTCGTCTTCAGCTAATGAGACAGCGTTGTTCAGCACCCCTGCTAGATCCATGTGCTGGAGGGAAAAGGCAAGGTGTTAACCTCAGAAGTTCGCAGCTTCCTCCCAAGAATGGGAATGTATACACATTATACATGCAAATACATAATGCTTTTTCCTGCAGTAAGCCACATGAGAGGCTATTTTCATATCCCAAACAACTAACCAAACACACCCAGTGTCTGGGCACATGTATGCCCACACCTGGCTGTGACACCCAGTGCACCCAGCTGGGTGGCACGGGGTCTAGCGGGACCCCGGCAGGTTCCTGCATGCTCACACAGGCTCAAATCCATCCTGTTTGTGTGTATATAGGCAGATGGATGAGCAGAATTTGAAGTGCAGGCATATAGCCCGGGCGTGCAGTCCCCAGGCTGTTGTAAGGCAGGGGAACAGTGACATACAGTGGCCACTTACAGTAATCCCCATAGTGCAGTCACGCAGACCCTATGGGAAACCCTGCTGCACGCTCGTTTCCTTCTGTACTTTGTTTTCTGGAGTCTCTTGCACATCACAGTGCTGCTGCTCTTACCCTGCGGTTGGTGAAGGTGGAGTAACACTCCTTAACCAGCACGGATTTGATGATTTTGGGGTCCAAGATAGCCACCACAGGTTGCCTGCCGTCGTAAATCCTGGCGGGGGAGAAAAGGAGATAGATGAACAACCCCAGATAGTTGAGCTGCAGGCTAATGCTTGGTAAAGAAAACATGTCAAATGCTCCTCTATCACCAGCCTTGCTGCTCTACAAATGCTGAAGTGCAAGAATGTAGAAATAAGGGATAGAAGAGGACTCCCAGGCCACCTCCCATCTGTTTTTGTAAATGATAAAGGGGCTAAGCACCTTCCAAATTCTCTGGGAAATGAGCTGGGCTCAGACCCTCAAAGGAGCAGATACTAAATGAAGCAAGTGTCTTCACTTTCTCCCTAGACTCTGTGTTTTTCCAGGCACTTAAACACATTACAGTATTAGAAGGAAACTTGTTCGACCCCTTCCAGCCTCATGAATTGAGTGTCTGGAGACTTGGGCTGGCAGCTCTGAAATATCCTCGGAGATAAAACTTGATCCTTGTTTTTGTCAATTTAAGCTGCCAGTTCTGAATGTTTTCCTGGAACAGATATAGATTTAAGCAGGTTTACATGTCGTCCCCTTTCACGCAAAGATATCTTTCCCAGGCTCAAATTTCTAAGTTGCTGTAGGGGCCAATAGATGCGTTACAGAGAATTTGTATGTTTGCAGCCCAAAATATAACAGCAGCTACAAAAGCCATAGGAGGTGTCCAGAGCAGAGCAATGATAGCTGCCAAAGCTCCCACTGCAGCAGGGCAGGATCTGCACCTGCGGCTTTGCTCGGTGTTGGGAATTTGCTCACCCTCCTCTGCTGTTTGAAACCAGAACTTGACTTCCCAGCTCCACGTTCCCCCTTAAACAGTAGTTTTGCTATTGATTTTGTTAGGAATGGGTGAGGACCTTTTGTTATGGTTTTTGAAACAGCTTTCATAGTATAGATTAAAGCAATTTCTGTACAGTGTGGCAGTGGCACTGCCCTGCAATCCACGGGATTTAAAGTGAGCCCCCACTTGCACCCTATTGCAAGCTGCACCATCGGGGCTGCAGGGGATGGGAGATTTCCTACAGGTTTTTTTTTTCTTTCCTGTTGTATGGATTCTGGTTTTTAGCTTCAGAAGAGATCATTGGTTTATATGAGTACTCACCCCCACACTTTCCCATATTTCTGGAAGCATTGATTGTCAAAATCCAAGAAACCCTGTGGAAAGCAATTTAAAAATGAACTCAGGACACAGCGGAGGGGACAGTGTCGGAGAGGTGGTTGGGAGGAATATCTTCAAGCTGATATTCAGAGCTGTCCCCACTGTTCCCCTCCCTGAAAGCACTGAAGGGCAGCGCTCGTATCATGCTTGTACAAAGGAGGCTGTGGATGAGCTACTTGCCAGGCCCCCAGTAAAAGGGCAGTTGTAAATCAGCCACCTGCAAGTGCTCATTTGGAGACATGGGAGAGGAAAGGCCCCGTGGTCTGTGCTCCTGAGCCATTATCCCGTGCTGGCCTTTGCACAACCTGTGCGTTAGAGCGGAGCTTGGCATTTGGAGATAACCTATCATTGCCATGTATCTGCTCAGCTACAGCTGTATGAGCAAACGCAGATATTTTTGGAGCCGGGAGGGCTTCAGTCACTTACTTTACGATATTCCAGGCACGTCCCAAAGAAAGGCAGAGGTGTTGGCCCAGGGATGCCTAGCTTCTTGAACACACCAAACGGCCAGATTCCATATCTGTGGGGCAGAAAACACAACTGAGCACTGTGTCACCACGGGGCTGCGAGCTCCCTGAAGCCCTGGGACTGCAGCAACGTCCCCTTGACTCTGCATAGTGGAGGTCAAGCCAGGAGGTGAGAAAAAGTGGCCCAAAATTGCTCTGCAAAATCAACATGGCAAGGCTCACTGCTGCCATGCACCTTCAGAGAGATGGCTTCGGGGTAAAAGCTGTTGCCTTGTAAAGCTGTTGCCTTCTGGTGGAAGCAGGACCTTAAAGCCTTCAGCAAAATGCAAAAGAGGAGCTCATTGCCAACTGAAGGAGAGGCAGAAAAGAAAGCTGGAAGAAGGAACACCAAGCTTACATGTTTTCATTGAAAGGAAATCAAAGTCATGCCAGAAGTGATGTCCCAAACAGGGCTTTTGTCAAGCTGTGCTTTAATTTCATTTATTGTTCTCCCTCCCCTTAGCCTGCGTTAGCTCAGTCATGCATTAGGAAGGCTTGTCTTGATGGTGTTCTCTTTAGATTTCATTGACAGCCTTACAGATTTCTCTCCTCTGAAGCACCCCTTTTTGGCAGCTGTAAAGTTATTACTTCTACCTCGGGGCCTTCTGTTTCTCAACAAGGGCCTGGGCTGCAGCCCTTTGAAGCTTGTCTTTGTCTGTGTTGAAAGAGCTCTTCAAAATATTTGGTTTTGGTAAGCAGCTGCAGCTTCCCAAGTGAGCGGTTCACCGCAGAAGGGATGTAAAACTGCAAAGGTTTGGTAAAGGGTTGTTATCAGAGATCCTGTTTGGGCCACGAGCTGGTGGCTGCTCAGCCCGTGTCGTGGGGAAACCTTGCTTTAAAGCTGGGGAAAGAGAGGGGTTTCCCTTAAGATTATGAATGCTTATTGTTCCAAACCTGGAAGGGCACCAATAGGATCAGGATCCCCAGCACAGGTTCTGCTGAAGCACAGAAATGGACCTCATCCTGTGGTCCAAAAGAGCAGGGAGAAACCAGGGAACAGGGTGTTTGTGGGTGCGGAAATATTTCACAGAGCTCAGCTTGTCAATTTTTAACCTCTTCTGTCAAATGTTGCTTCAGTGCAAAGTGTAAAACGTTTGCGGATTCTCACTTGTAAAGTTCATAGGCAGCTGAGGAGCAGGAGTACCAGGAAATGCCAGATTGAGCTGAGCGCAAAGCCCAGCAATGCTATAGAAACATAGGCGAGGCTTAATCTGCTTGAAACACAGCCAGGAGAACAAAATCTAATGCTCTTATGGCTAAAACATGACACGGTTTTCAGCAGGCTGAGAAGGGCCATTCAGCGTAAAGCCAGGGAATAATCATTAGATCTTCTTACCATGGAAATGAACCAGAAATGCCTGATGGTTGTTCATGTGTGAACTGGAACAGCACTGCCCCGGACAGACACAAGGCATCTGAGCAGCCTCCTGGTGCTGATGGCACTGAGATGTCTATTTTAGCTCAGATATCAGAGCACGGGCATCTGGGCTTTGTCCTTCTTGCCCCAATGAAATTACAAGTGGCTGCAGAGGGAGGGGGATTGTGGTAGCCAGCAGTCCTACATTGCCACAGTTATTAAAATAGGAAGGTCTGGGTCAAAAATAAGGTTTTTCTTCTTGGAAGAGCCTGCCCCAAATGAATTTTTGAGTGATCCAAATCATAGGAAAGGGTTCAAAAAACATGGCCAAAAGTTTCAGAACTTACTGAACCACTGTGGCTGGAACATTGCCCAGGGTAGATAAATGTATTGTGCCCATGTGCACCACATTAATCATTAAGGTTTATGGCTACCAACATGCTGTCTCTGCCTAAGGGCTTGTCAACACCACAGAGTTTGTCAGTCCAGCCTTGTAGGCAGGGACTTCCAGTGGAGGTGCTGCACATCCCAGCAGAAGGGTTTTTTGGCTGACCGTACATGATGACTGGCATCAGCTAAGTAGACAAAAGCATTTCTCATTGGCATGGCTGCCTCTGCAGCAGCAGGGTACAACTCCTGCCTGATGGAATTTGTCTGGAAAGCCAGGGGCCAGAGCTGACCTTGCTCTGGGCTTCCTTTCCTCCCCCTGTGAGGGTGGGCTGGGGGCAGTACATGTGGCATGTGGTGATGTTCCTGCAGGAGCACAGCAAGTTGAATTTCTGCAGTTTGCCACACCTGGTGCTGATGCCCATGCAAGGAGCATCTCACCTGGGCACTGCAGAAGGGGTCAGGAGTAAGAGCTGATCCTACAGCTGCTCAGTCAGACAGGCACAGCCTTCCTCAGGCTGTTTCTGTGGACAGTAACCTATACTAACATATACAACCTGTGGTAACGAAACCTTGGCACCATTATAATTTAATTGTTGCCTTGGCACTTAGTAAAAGCATTGTAACAGTCCATGGGATTATTCCAGACCTTAGTAAGATCCCTCGTCCATACAACCGTTAGACTCCTCTGCTACTTCCCAGAGCCTTTCACACCTACCTGTTTGCTCTTCAGCACGCTGATTGCATGAGAATGAACAACGGCAAGAACAGAAAGAGCAAAGAGCCAATAAAGAATAATTTACTCACACGAGCAGGAGGGCTACAAAAATAAGCAAAAGGGCCCAGGTTTCAGGAGCGAAGGAAGGAAGAAGGTTCATCTTGGCTCTTCTCTAGTTGGCTTTGAGTTCTGTCTTGATGCGTGTGACCCTCTGTCCCGGGTCTGCAGGAGAAAGGAGAGTTTCACAATGTGTAGTCTTTGGTGTCCAATCATGATTTAGGGGTTGGCCTCCACTCATGAAAGAGGAGGAGTGAGAGGCAAAGGTAGCACAGTATGCTAATCTGAAAAACATAGTTCATGTGATAGATAAATGTCTGGCTGAAGTAACTAAAGTTCAAATTATTTAAAACATACATTTTCAGAATTTCAGCTAGCTTCTCTGTTGCAATAGTAAGTAAAAACTTCTTGAGTAATGCTCCTGGGCTCCTATACTGAAATAAATAAAACCAAGTTACAGTGAAAAGGTAAATCATAAAGCAGGTGTCAGAGTTGGTTTACAAAAGGCTAAGGGAAAGAAAAGTGAAAAGGTTATTGGAATATTGTATGACAGGATCTTTTCTGGCAGCTGAATTAACTTTGGCAGAACTTAAGATTTTGTTTAAAATATCTATATTTCTGTATGTGTTGTGAAGAGGAAGTGCTGCCTGCTTCCTTCTGGGGTGGGTCAGGAACAGCTTCTAACAAATGCAGGAATTGCCCTATTTGCCCCGATAGGCAATGAAGACCTTACAAGTCAACTTTTCTTGCTGGGTTTGTGGCTGGGCATTTTGTACGAGAAGTAGTGTTCCACAACTATGAGCAGATCTTGACTGAAGCACCATCAGTTCCAAACAGGAGCTCAGGGCTTATGAAAAATCTTTCTGCGGTGGTTAGAAGAAAAGCACAAGCAAAGGGAAAACACTAATTTTATAACGGTTGTCTCATAAGAAAGGCACAGAAAAATACCAGCACCCTAAAGGTATGGATGTGATATGAGAAGGTTATGATGGTGGAGAAAGTTTTGCCATTTGGATGGTGTTTGTAGGTGATCTTAGCACCGTGGCATGAGGTTACGTGCTTTGCAAAGATGTGTACTATGACATCTTTAGGTCTCCATTCAGGACTTTAAAATGAGTAATTCCCTTCCTGTTGACAGAGCTGTCGTCTTCTAAAGAAAGTTGACTGCATGAGCAGGTTGGTGTTGGGTTGGTGTTGCACATATTAGCACCAGATGCTCCGATTGATGCTGGGTTAACGAATGAGTGCATCTCCGTCCAGGTGGTGATGTGAGACTTTCTGGGAGTTACCATCTGACTTATCTCAAGACTATTTGTATCTCACTTCACCTTTGCCTGGCCCTTGTTCTGACCTTCAGAGAGGGGTTATTTTGTAATAAACATTCTACGCCAGCTTGGCATGAACAGACAAGTTCATGACACGGTTACGTAAGCATGTGTTGGGTCCTACCTCTCTTGACTCAGATATGTTGAAAGTGTGTGTGACTAAATGGGTGCTTTCCCATTCAGGCGTTTGTCACAGCAGTGATTGTTTTCATTGTGACATTTCCTTGAAGTCTGAATTTAGTGGGCTCCAAATATTCCTGACTCTGTGTTAGGAAACCCGTTAATATGGTTTAGCCAAAAAATAGGGTTGATGAGGGTTGATGTAGGGTTTTCCATCCTCACTAAAAATAAGCCTCAGTCCTTGCCCTGTGTCAGTTATTTTTAGGGATAACAGTAGTTTCTAAATAGTCTCTCTGATTTTGCATTGGGGTCTTATGACCACTGCCAAGTGGACTGTAACTGTTTCCTTAAAAAAAAAAAAAAAAAAAAAAAGAAAGAAAAGAAAAAGAAAAGAAGAAACAAAGAAAAGAGAAAAAGCCGAGAACTTGATAGGTTAGGAAAAAAGAAAGAAAGAAAAGAAAGAAAAGAAATAAAGAAAGAAATCCTCTTGCTAGTTCATGGCAGGAAAGTCAATGACCGAGCAATGAATGACTGATTTTTCACGTCATATGTTAAGTCCATCTCAGAGCTTGGCTTATATCCTAACTTGACAGTGGTTTGAGCCAAAGACACACACAGGGTTTTGCCATCACTGCAGTTTCTCCATGAGAAGAATTTCATGGAAACGAGAACAGAACGAGCTTACTCCTTTAGAGATGTTCCTTCTTCCCACGAGCTCTCCCTTCACCTTATCCAAGTCCTTTAGATGTGTCTTCTTCCTTACCACCATGAGCTTTTGGGCATCCCAGATGTTTTGAATTGTGCTGCATCTCGTCATGGTCTTGGGTGAACCCTGGGCACCTGCTGGCAGCAATGTGCTGCTGGGGGGCTGTGAAAAGGCACTCCCCCAAATGGAGGTGCCATGGTACCTGTGGGAACAGCCTCCTGGTGACACAGTGGCACGGTGTGTAGTGCAGGGGGCCTGTGCAGTGCTCACCCCTGCCATGTAGGCTCCGGCACCCTGGGAGCAAGAGGTTTAAAAAGGCAAACTTTACAGCAAATTCCAAAGCGAACTGAGCTGCTTTTCCATTTCTAATGCCGCTAAGTAGCTCAGATTAATGGATTAATGGCTTTCAGGAAAGCAAAATAACACCACATTGTTATTTGCAGTGTAATGAAAGGAGTACTCCTAATCCAGGTTGTGAACAAGGTGTGATGAGCAGTAGGGATTTCTTGTATAATAATGACAGGGGGCTGGGCTGTAAAATGGGAGAACATGTATTTCTTTCACAGGCCATGAAACCAAATGATGTAGGGTAAGAAAAACACTGTGGAATAGCAATTATGACTGGGGAACAGGTGTGGAGAAGAAAGAACTGCTCAGAAAGGAAAGACCTGTTGGCCAAAAAAAAAAGAAGAAAAAGAAAATAAAAAAACACAGTGGGTAGCATTTTGTGTTGATGATGAAAAGGACTGCACGGGAATAAGGAGGGCCAGGCTGGATAAGCCTGAATTTTTAGGTTTAATTCACTTTTCAGTGTGATCATGAAAGTATCTCCTGAGATACTTTAGGGAATTTGTTTTAGATTCCCAGGGCTGAACCAGTTGCAGAGGGACTCTGCATTGCTACTTGGGATATAAATATTGCTGGGGAGTTATCTCATTATGGAGTACTTCAGACTCTCTAGATACAGACCAGAAAACTGCTACTGATGGTGGCAGAGCTCAGATAGTCTCCGTATGGGAGATGGCAGATCTCTGCACTGAAGAAACACCAAAACTGGCAAGCAGTGGAACTGGTTCAGCTTTGGTGTTGGCAAGTAATTTAAGATGTTATAGGAGAACAGTGAGGAGCAAAATTTCCTTGGGCTGAGCAAAATGCATTCATTTAGCTTACCATAAGTGGAAGCATAAGCTAAGAGGAAAATTGATGAAATGATCCAGCAGAAGGTCTGGGCCTTTAATGTGGACTATGCCTAGACTCCTCCAGAAGTCAAGAGGTGCAAATATTATCAGCTAGTTGTGTGAGAGCCTGTACAAATGGACTCTACACCCAGCTGGATGAGCAGCTGCATTAATAAAGGTGCTGGGAACAAGCCACACCAATAGGAGGGGGAGAAAAAAAAAAAGAAAAAAAGAAAAAAAAAAAAAAACAGCAGCTTTGTAGTTGGAGGTACACCATTGCTTGTTCTGCCCCTAAGATCATCAGGGTTAGGAAGTTGTTTCTGTGCCCAAGTAGGAGCAGCCCTGTGCTTGAAAGTACTGGCCCACTGGGGTCCAATTGTTGGGGTTCAGCACATCAGTGGCATTCCTTTCTCCCTTGGAGATGTGCCCCATAAAGCTGTGTTTGTTTAGTCTGGCTGAATAATAGCTGAGCTGGAAGGTGGTTGGTGGGAGATAAACGCCAGGTAGAAGAGCGATTTCATCACATTATGGTGTTGGCGTAGAGACAAATGGATATAGTCCGGCCATGAATAAATACTGTGCTGGAAATGAGCACAGTCCAGGCCTGGAAAGCACAGGAGTCCTCCCATCATGGTTTTGGGGTGGGGAAAAAAAAAAAAAAGAAAAAAAAAAAGCTCAGATAATGTAAAGTGGGACTAGATAAGACAGCTGCTGGTGGGAGGAGAGAGCAATATATTAAATTTCTTATCAACACTCCTCTGCCAGAGCAGTGTGAGGAGTTCACTTTCTGCATAGGCAGAAGCTGTGGGGAGGCAACCTATTTATTTTCCCTGATACATAGTGGTTTAGTTACCCAAAGGAAAATACTTCATAATGAAGGCTACATCTTGTTGTCAGTGGTTAAAATATTGATACACTGCTGCTGGATAAAAAAATCAATGTATTCGGAGGGGTCTCTAATGATACTTTATGTAGTTCTGTGTATGGATGACTGATACCCTCCTGTACACAGATTTCCCTGGGATTTAAAAAGCTCACAAAAAAAATCAACAAAAAAGTAATTAATTCCCCTGGATGTTTTGTTCCATATACTGAGCTTTGGAACTACATAGAAACTAGGACATTTTTCTGATGTTTTTCAGTTAAAGTAATATCCCTGATACATACCAATCTTCCTCCATAATCTTTACAATATATCATTATATACCTTTTCATTCTAAGAAATGATGCCTATAAAAGCTATATTGTACCTGAATAGCTAATTAACTCTGAGCACTGCGTTTTTTTGATCAATCCAATAAAAATGTGTGTTTCAGGTTCTCTCAGTTGAACCTTGTAAAATTAGTTTTTTAAAAAAAATATTCTACGAGCTCTATGTGCTACGATTTATCTGTGATGTAATGAAAGACAAAGCTGTGTCCCAGAAGCGAGCAACAACACTGTTCCTGGGCAAATACAAAATAAAAGAGCTGTATTTTCAGCACAAGGTGTAAGGCCATGTTCTTTCCTAGAAGGCACAGCGAGGGTATCTCGATGGGGCGGTTGCATGTGAGCACTGCTTTGTTATGCCATAATTTTGGCAAGGGCATCACGAGAAGTGTCCATGCAAGTCATTGCACAAGCATTGGTATGTCAGCGCCCGGTGAAGTCACTGTACATGACTCATTCAAAGTGATGGATTTTTTAAAGAGTGACAAAACAAATTGTTCATCCAGAGCCTTAGGACCGTGTTACGTAAAGCACTGCAGAAGTTTGTGCCTAGAGCAGGGATAACGTAACGGCTTCCTGCACGTCCCCTGCCACCGCTGCAGCCTCCCGCGGGGTGACCTGTGCTGGCTGTAACTCAGCAGGCTCAGCTCCACCACCGCTGTGGTTATCCTAGTTAGCAAGGGTCATGAGACTGAAGTCTTTGCTGTAGAAGAAACAGAAATCCTTCCTTCTTGTGCTTTTAGACCACAGATCACTTGCCTCTCCACTATCTGACTAGCCACGTTTGCTTCTTTGCTCCCTGATGGACCAGGATAGGTGAGGCAGCCTCTCCTCTCACGGTAAAGATGTGTAAAAACGGTGGGTGTCAGGGCTGCTGTATGTGAAGGTTATGGAAAGGTCTGTACACAATAACAAAGGTTACTAGTTTTGTTTTTTTAATGCATTTCTTCTAAATGTAAGTGTTTCCACAAGTGCTTCTTTGTCATCCCCACTCCTTCTGGTCATCCATCTGATGTTCCCGCTACCTGTAATGTTAGAAAAGGATCATCTCAAGGTCATTGTCACATCACGTGCCAGTGCATCCTGATATATTCTCTTTCTCTTCTGTTGTTAGGTAGTGTTTCTTCAGTTACTAAAATTTCAGCTTTAGGTCACATCTTCTCTTTTTGTTAAATGTAAATGGGATTGTTTTAAGAAGCAATCCTTAGAATAATGTAAGGCAAATATGGACATTCAGGCCATCACGGCTACATGGGGTGGGGTTTGGATTACTCTGTAATAAGTTTTTAGGACTTGGGTTAAGATAGCAAGGCTGAGATTAAAGTACCCAGCAGTATGGATCCGGGTCATTTTGTCCCTGGATCCTGCTTATCTAAGCTCGGGCGCTTGTATGAACAAGTCCCCTGGAATGTCACAGGTTCTGACCACAGGTCTGTGTGTAAAAGCATCTCTCGCTGCCTGATTTGCTCCTGCAGTTTATTTTGTTGAATATTTAACCAGCTACAACTCTGTGTGACAGCATTTCAAAACACTGGGCCTGGAAACATGGAGCAGGAGGCGTGGAAGAGGACGGGTCCCAACTAAACCCTTTCTACCAGTGCCAGAAAACTGGAGATGAGGTTCCTCCAAATCAGGAGGCTTTTATTTGAGCCTCCTGTGCTTTTATGCTATTAGGTGTCCCTCTAGGTTTTGACTTACCAACACCAGCCCCAACTTTTTTGGCAGGAGGTACCTTGGCCATATGCAGAGATGAGAAATGCTGGGTTCCACCAAGGATGGAGTGTCCAGCCCCAAATCTTCTGGGCACTTTGAGGAGTTGAGAGCTTACCTCTGTAATAAGGACACTTGTGCTGCCCTTGGCTTTGTCGGCTGTTCTTTTAATTTAGAGAGAAGCGTATCTTGGAAAGGAGCTGGTGGCAGTGCCTGGGAGGGGAGTTCAGGTGCAAATCTGACAAGACACGTATAAATGTATATTTATATAAATGGCACGGACAAAAATAGCAGCTTTAAAGCACAATTATTCCCCTAGGTTGACACTCCTGCCCGTGTGCCCAGCAGCGTGTCAGCTTCTCAAGGAAAAAGCAGCGGTAGGGACAGCGGTTTCAAAACCTATTTCTGAAGTTTCCTGGCCTCATCCTGCAATGTTACTGCACCCAAGAAACCTTTACATGTGCAATCCAGCCCAGTTACCAGGGCTGAGTACCTAAGTGAGGAATGAGAATGAGATGCTGAGCTTGGCTCTCAGGGCAGATTTGAGCATGGGCCATGAGGTCAGCCAGGAGTCCTCATTCACCCCTGTACTGATTTCTGCATTTCAAGAAGAACTGCAGAAATACATCAAAGCTCAGCTTCTCTCAGAGCTGCTACTGAAATCCTGCCATTGTATCCCGTCACCAGGATGCTCCTGGTGCTGCTGTGCAGGCAGTTTTCCTGTGAGTGCTGCGGGAAGGGCTCCTTGGAGCCCTGAACACGCTCCTCCCTCCCTTACTCCAGCAGCAATTCCCACTCTTCCCAATAACCTTCAGCTTCCCTGAGCCTAAATGCATGACAAAGACAGACCTTTAAAAATGTTGGACAGAGACCCAAACTGAAGGGCACTGTGATAAATTCCAGCAGCGGTTTGACGTGATGGGAAATTCATTCCTCCCACATAAATTATTTTCTGCACTTTTCAGGCTTTAGCCTTTTACCGTGCATTTTCAGCAATAAACAATGAAATATGACATTATTTACTTGTGAAGCACTAATAATGCGTACCAGCCATAAAACCTGATGATGCTCCAGAGAGCACCCCATCACCAGCACAAACACGGGGAAGATGGAGCGTGCCAAGAGCTCACCGAGGTGCCGACCCGCCCTGCCCTCCGTGCCTCGTGGTGCGAGCAG
The DNA here is from genome assembly GCF_963932015.1 of Anas acuta. Lineage (NCBI taxonomy): Eukaryota > Metazoa > Chordata > Aves > Anseriformes > Anatidae > Anas > Anas acuta. The sequence continues at coordinate 14,495,212 of NC_088993.1, forward strand.
CCCAATTTATTCCCTGCTCGCTTAGCTGCCCAAACGCACGGGATGGCCTCTGCTTTCAGGTTCATCTCCCCTGTTTTTATCAGCGTCCCTGAGATGCTCTGTCGATGCCTGACCCGCCTCGTTTAGTGGCACGGCCCGCAAAGCCTGGCTCATTTTGGGCTGTGAGATGGGTTGGAAGCTGAGCATCCCTGAGCCATGGGGCTCCTCCACATGTAGCTCGGCACGGCTCTGCTGCAGGGGCCAAGCATCGGAAGGGATTTTTGAGATGTGCACATGGATAACGACATAATGAAGTCTGGCTGCTTTAACTTTCCTGCATGATTTATTGTTTCTCTCGAGGTCTTTCATGTTGGGATTTGATGTGGCTCGACTTTCTGTTGCTGAGCCGCAGAGTAGCCTGGCTTTGCGTGGTCAGGCGCGGCACCGCATCCTTGTGCCCACACCACACCGTGTATCTCTGTCCCTGGCTCTGGGAGCTGGCTGCTCTGCAGCAGCAGCCTCTGCCTGGAGAAGAAGTTTGCAGGATGCACTTGTGGCATCCCGGTGGTATCAGTGGTTTTGTTGTGCCAAACAAGGAAGGTTTCAGGTTAAATTAAAGGTGAAGCCTGGGACGCCCCTGGATGCTAGCAAACCTCTGAGCCAGAGGGATTCCCAGGTGTGTGATCATGCAGAAGGGCCAGCTAGCCCAGTAAGGGCTTGGGCTAAGTGTGCTGGGTAGCGGGTCATACTTCTTTGTCCCTTTGGGCTCTGGCAGTGTGAGGAGCCCAGTTGGCTCATCAAACAGTCAAAATACATCGGGGACAAGCGCTGGCAGAGCAGCGAGCCTGTCCGCGAGGGAGGAGGAGGAGGAACCTGGCCTCCTCCAAAGAAAACACGGAGTGGCTTTGGCCATATATATTATCATTATTGGAGCTGTCAGACGAGATTCAATACAGAGCTTTAGATAGATGTATCGAGGCCAGCTTCCACACTGACTTCCCCCAGCAGCGAGGGAGCCTGGCTCCCATCTCATTTGTGCTCATTTAATCCCATTGATCTCAGCAGAGCCTGGGTGAGGAGTGCAGCAGAGCAGGGGGACAGGACGAGCACATGGGGACAAGCTCTTCCAGAAGGAAAGATTTGTTCCTAAATCGGGTCACTGGGAAGCTGGACCTATCATTTTCTGATTTCTATCCTTCTTTCCCTGCAGTACTTCTAGCAGCTTGTTTTAACTGTTTCACTCCATCTTCAGGTTGTACTGAGAAAGGGAAATTAGTATTTTAGAAGAATTCAAGCAAAGATTTCTGTTTTTTAGCTGTGCGGCAGTCAGTCTCAAAGGGATAGGACCATGTCAGTTCTCCTATCTGTTAAAAAAATATTGTGTCAGAAGTGGGATCCCTGTGGGGTCTGAAAGATATACGTTGAGTAATTATAAATTTCTGTAGAAAATGAGAACATGCAGAGGAGGTAGTCAGTTTGTTCTAGGACCCAAAACCACAGCTCAAGAATTTGCTGTCCAGATTAATTAGAGAGCTGGAAAGGTTGCATATGTGATTACCTTTTTTTTCCTTATCTTGTTCCAAAGTCCATGCAATATCTACAGTGCTTCAGAGTTATATATGCTTAAAAAAAAAAAAAAAAAAAAAAAAAATCGATAGTAGCACAGTTCTTATTATCACCAGCCTACAAATAAAGCCGTATGAGAAGCAGAGGGAGAAAGACATTGGTATGGAAACAGGCTTCACCTTTACATTTATGTGTGGACTTGCCTGTAAGAAAAGCTATGGAAAAATTTCAAAAATTACTGAAGGAAAATGATAAAAACAAAACAACAACAACCCCATAACCCAGCACTGTCAGCTCCTCTAGCTGAGGCATAAGAAAGCAGTTGCCTGGGCATTCTTGTGTGAAAGACGTGTTGGTTTTTGGCTTGGCCACCAAATTCTGCCTGGGATCTCCTGTACCTTTTTCTCCATGGATAAGAGCTGTTTAACAGTAGGTCCACGCTTGGCAGGACCCCAGGAAAGAGGCAAGCCCCTCCTTTGCACCCCGGAGATGAAATAAAGATAGCTCTAGACATCTCTCCCAGGACACGTGGATATCAAGCAGTTGCTGCTGCTTGAATCGCTCTCCTCAAGTGTCAGCGTCAAGGCAGAACGGACACCTCCAGAGGATGCTCTGTCCCATCCATCCCACGGGGAACTCATCGCAGTTCAACTCCCTTGCGGTCACCACCGGCCAGACCTTTGGGTTGAGGAAGGTGGCATCAGTGCACGGAGGATGCCACCGTGCCACCGGGGCACTGTCACGTACTGGCACCTGCAAGCAGCAGACTCAGCAAATTTTGACCGTGCCCTTTTCGCTTCCTGTGATAAACACCCCATCACGGTGGTTTTACAACGTGGCTCGGAACAGGATCTGCCCTTTGTTATCCCAACGAGGTCGAATTGTTGCCAGCACACAGCCACGAGTCACGGCAGGTTTCGATCGGGATTTCTGACTCCTGAACGAGGACTGATGAGGCTCCCGGTAGCTCCCATTAATCTTATTCCCCCCAAGCAGTGCGTGGCTGCTGTTGCAGAGGTTTTGTGTTCTCCCTGGCTCATTTGCACGAGGTGTGACAGTGCCACAGGTCTGACAGAGGGGACAGGGATGGGAAGGAACTCACCTGGGTTTCAGGCCACTTCTCTCACCCTTCTCAGCTCGCGAGGCTTTCCGCTCCACGCTGCATGGTGTAGGTCTCTCTTCAGCACTTCAGGAAGCTTTCAGACCAATTAAATCCTTAATGATCATCTCTCAGCTCCTGGTGTGGTGGCAGGCCAGCTGCGTGCCTCCACACACAGCTTCAAAGTCACCTGGGACAAGGCAAAATTCATCTCCCTGCTCTCCTCCCTATCACACCCTGTCCAAGGGCACAGCCCCGGGGAGCCGAGGGGATGAGTTTCCTATCGAACCTCGCATCCTTCCGATGTCAAAACGCTTTGTGCAGCCGGGGCCTGTAGGGAAGCCGAGCTGCTGGTTATGTGATCGATGAAAAGTTTTACACGGAACCTTGGATGCTCACAAAAGAGGGGAAAGGATGTAGCTGCAACAGCTCTTCGCGTGAAAACAAGATGTTTATTGGTATTGAAACACCCCGCTAGGCTGAAATCAGATGCCAAGTGATGTGAGCTCGAGCCAGCATGGGCCTCGCTTGGTGGGGGGTGAGGGCAGGCTGGCTTTTTGCATAGGACTCTCTAAAATTTCCCTGTCATTACGTGTAATAATAGAAGGATAAGTGCACAGCATGGTGAGACGATTGAGGTTGGAGCCAAGGGGGACAGAGCCAATAACATCTTATGCATTTTTCCTGTCATATGAATTCTTCACACCTTGAACTACTTTTCCTTGATTTTCTTCTTCGTCTTTTATTTTTCTTTTTTTTTCTTTTTTTTTTTTTTATTTTATTGAGGCAACAGCCAATAAAAGAAACTAATGGGTTAGAAACCACGTAAGCAGTCTCCCACTGCGCTTTATTCCCCACAGGCTCTTTGCATCAAAGGGAAGGCAGCAAAATAGGGCGACCAAGCACTACGTAGGAGTCAGAACGAGCTCTCTGCTCCCCACTCCTTGCTGTGCACAGGGATGTCACCCTGCCAGCGAGGGCTGCTGGCCTCATGAGGACACTGGCAAGCACCTGGCTGGGGATATCTCAGGGCCTTACACAGGGCATGTAGTGCCTGATTTCATTCCACATTCCTCCTTCCCCATCTCTTCATGTGCAAACCTGCTGCTCCATGCTCTCGCTCCCTCCCCTGCCACCTCCTCGCTGGGAGCAGAGGCTCCTTGCCAGCTCCTCTCCCTGTATTTCAGTCCCCTTCTCTAGCTGGGGGTGCACAGACACCACTTGTCCTGGTTGTCTCCTGCTTGACCTTTCATTAGGAAGGATAATTTCAGACAGACCTCGTTCCCACACACAGCACCGTCCTTTCCTCGCCCCAGCGTACCGACCTCACAAATGTTGAATTAGCAAATCCAGGCCTCGTGGACACAGCAGACATTATTTCCAGCTCATTTCAAGTTTTACTCCTCTGCTGTTTTTTGTCGCGCTCCGTTCAGCACTTGGTGATTTTGCTCCATAACAATGGGATCAGTGTCTGGTAATGAGTGTGAGCCACAGGGCTGCATCCTGCAAAACTGGGACACGCTGGTAAAATGCTGACTGTGCCCCCCTTCCTGCGAGGCATTAACCCTGAGATTTTAAGGCAGCGGAGAGGGGATGAGCCCTGGTTATGGGAGATCTGTGGGAGATTGCTGGAGACCTCCTCTCCCACCCTGAGCAAGCCGTACTCATGGAGCTGCTCTTAATTTTATGTCTTATTTAGCCATCAGCAGTGCTCTGGTAGCGAGCACTGAAAAGATGAGGGGAAGAGCATTAGGAGACAAGTCTTATTTACAGCTTGGAAAATCCGCATTTTAGAGCAAGGCACCTTAGTTAAAAACTGGGAAAGACAAAGGGGCACCTTGCAAGGGTGTGTGTTGCCTGGGCAACTAGCACAGCGTCTGCAGCCCTGCAGCCCCTGCAAACATCCTCGCCGTGCTGCTTTGCTGTGCGCTCACGCCTCGAGCTTTGCTCCTGCTCGTGTCCGCCTCTGCTTCACTGAGCTGCCGGCTGGGGAAACGGGTAGGGTCTGGCACAAGGAGTCTAAGTATGCTGCTGGCAAGAAATTAATCTTCCTCCAGTCTTTCAGCTTGCCTAAGCTGCTGTGTTTTGCAGAGGCTCAGCCCTGTGCTTACACGCGCTGCGGGCTGCACCCGTGTGCACCTTCAGATGGAGCTGGGTTCATTCGTGTCCTCTGCTCAGAGCTGAATCCTGCGTATCTGGCTGTGCCTGGTATCAAAGTTACATTTATGTAGTAGTTAGGCTTGAGGACAGATGCTTGCCTCTTCTTTTTCTGCTCCTTTTTTTTTTTAAAAAAAAAAAAAGAAAGAAACAACACTGTGAAAGAAAAACACACTCATCTTGCAGAGATGGGAGCTCTCTTGACAGCAAAACAGCATGATGGATGTGCCAGGGCATCATTTCATCAGAATATCAAGCCATGAGGTTGGCTACTGCCATTCATTCTTGTCATTTGAATCCTCTTGATGTGTAAGATGACATTAAAATCCTGTAAGAGAGAAGTGCTGTGGTTCTCCTTGTCAGGGCAGGCTGTGCTGGTGCGTCCCGCCAGCCTGGGCCAGGGCAGGCAGAAGGCAGCTCTTCCTCGGGCACGAAGGTAAAACAAAAAAAGCCTGCTGGTACTTAGTGCCAGTCTGGCTCCATCTTCCAAACAAAGGTAAGGACAATTCTCAGCTGCCATGAACATAGGAACAAACTGTCATGGCATTTTATTTTTTTGCAATTTTCTTCACCCTGTTCATGTAAAAAGTTGGGGTTGTTCCCTTTGCTGGTGGCAAAAGAGATCTGCTTTTCTTGAGCCTGTTGCTGTTCTCTGCCTTTTTCTTTAACATCTTGAGCAGTGGGCCAGTGGCCAGGTTTCTAAAGGTGTTTAAGCATCAACAGATGCAGCTGGGTACCTGGAGGGATTTTTCAAAAGCATCTTGCTGTAATTGTTTATGATATTCTGCACTCCTGTCATGATCTCTTCGGCAGCATCACTATTCCTGCCAGCATTGCATTTTCTATTGCAGAACTGAGCTGAATTTTGCTTCTTTTCTTCCTCCTAGCCCCGGAATTCCAGGAAGATGTACAAAGAGAGAACAAAACGGGCAAGATTTGCTGCGGATGGTTATATCTGTGGAGATTTTGGTGTCCTCATAAATACCAACAGCATGCTGACAAGGTGCGTGCTTTCATCTACAGCAGCAAACTCCAGTACAAGCAGGGCATTTTCATAGATGTGATCTTGGACCAAGAAACATAGAGAAAAATCAGCCGCTTGGTCCCTTTGAAATGCAAACTATTCCCATGTTGCAACATCGTGCCCAAATTTGCTAGCGGATTTTGAGCACCTGCGTGCTCTCTTAGAAGCAGCAGTTGCTTTGCAGAGAGCTTCCTTCTTGCTTTTGCCTGTGATGAGACAACGGAATCACAGTAAATTCTGGGGGTGACAGTTGTATTGTCATTAACTAACTGCGTAAAAACCCAACAGATTTCAGACAGATCTGCAGAAAGCCCCATCCCCTGCCCTGGGACGAGCTGCAGGCGAGGTTGCATCGCGGGGCGGTGATCGCAGCGAGTGGGTGTGCAAGCTCCATCCTGCACTGCCATCTATAGCGCGGCGCTGAGCACAGCAAATGGCACAAAGCAGACCTGAATGCCCCCAAATCCTTTGTGCAATTAATTAAAGTGGGGATGCAGGGAGCAGGAGGGCACCTCTGCCTCCGTGGCCTGTGCCGTGTGTTGGACAGGATGCGAGCAGCACGCTCAGGGTGTAAGTCCCATCTGCCCTCCTCTCTGCCTGCCCCTCATCTTCTCTTTTTGTTTGCAAAACAATTTCATCCCCTCCAAATCGATACAGAAATGGCCAGCTTTCTCCGGAGGGCAGCTCCAGATACACCAAATCAGAGGCGTGAAACCAAAACCCATTTTGACTCTGATGAGCAAAGGGAATTTCTTTTATTTTTGATTTTTAAACCAGATGTTGCTTTCATGCTCTGAAACCTCTGAAACAGCTGAATGGGTTTTCTTCAAACTCCTCGCACGCACAAAAATTCACCTTTGGGCTGCGAACAAGCTTAAGAAATCGCAGCGCGATGGAGATTTTTTTATTCCTCCCCTTGTCCTTTTTTGATTTGGAAAGTTAAAAGCATCCTAAAATAGAAGCTGAGAATTGGATTAAACGTCCCTTTGTTAACTCTAGCACTGCTTCCAAGTCTGCAATTATCCCTTCTTAAGGTCCCTGGTTCCCATCCCTCTTACACTTCCAGCTGCCACATTTTTTATTAAAATAACTACCATGGCTACAACGAGGACCAGCTCCTCCCTGATGCCAACCAAAGAGGGAGCTTTCCGAGATGGATGAGAGAAAACCCAAGTCTGGCCTTATTTCATGTCTCCACAACTCACCCATGATGCTGGGGACAGAGAGTAGGGTGGCAGGAGCTGGGGAGCCCTAAATAGCTTCCAACAAAATGGTCTTGTGGGATGCCTGACCCCAGTGACAGCCTCACCCTAGCACTCATTACTGGTCTTGAGAGACATGTATGTGGCTGACTGCAGTCCCTTTTGGTATCATACAGGAATATCCAGGAGCCTTGGACTCGCAGAAAACATCTTCATTGACAGGAGATGGACCAAAACTATCAGGTCCTGCTCTCATCATTGATTTTCAGCAACCCTCATCCGTGCTGATGAAATGTCTTGCATGAGTAAGTACTCCCAGCCTGAATACAGAGCAGATGAAGCCTGGTGTTGGTATGGGAGTAAAGCAGGGGAGGCTCTGCAGGTGCCTGAATGATGGATTTCAGACACCCCAGGAGCTTGGAGATTGAGGGAAAGCTGTTCACAGCATCCAAAAACGACTTGGTGAGAGCAGCCCGTGATGCTAACAGCCTGAACAGGCTCCACGCAGACCGATGCGATGGTCAGCTTGGGCATCGGCTGCTTTAGCAGAAAACAAAATGCTAAATGAAGCCCTGGGAAGCAAACCTCACACTGAGCCTGGGCTGTGGGTGAGCAACTCACAGGGAAGGAGACAGGAGGGGTAAAGCAGAGACAGGTTTTTATCATTTTAGCTAATGAAACGAGCCGTAAACGTCACCTGTTTACACCTCCCGTAATTCCTCTCCTTGTTCTTGCAAGCCCAATTCAATTTTCTTTTTATCCTTGCGTATGTATCGGTAAATAGCCAATTACTAGTGTTGGCCCCTGCCAATAAATTGCTTGCTTTTTATTTGTTCCCCTTCCTTCCAGAGCCCGTTGGCATTAAGCACTGCTGCGGTGTGCAGAAGGGGTGGAGGGCACATAAAGCAAGTCATTACTGAGCGTGGCCTCTCTTCTTGCACAAGGAGCATTCGGAGGATGCAAACAGCTGGAATATGGGTAATTTCATGACCATAAAAACTTCATTTTACTTTTATTGCTATCGAAAAGCTCCGGATAGGTGCATCTCTCATCCGGCTGATTAACCTGAGGTTAGAGCAGATGTGCGCCTCTGTGCACCGGCAGCGTCGTACCTCAGCTTCCCTCCGAAAGAAAACCAAAGGCGAAGCATTGCTGGCATGAAGAGACAAAGAATAGCCTCCCTTTTTCATCTGGCACGCCGGCGCAGCCTCGCTACGCCCACTTCGGCTGCTTTCAGCTCCCACCGTGCCTCCCGGTTGCCTAGCAATCCTAACAATATTTTATGAGGCTTTATTCCAGGGGCACAGCGTATTAATGCCGAATTTTAGCGAGGCGCTCCAGGAGAAGCAAGGAGGAGGCCTGAGATAACATCACATCGATTTATTACAGGCAGGCCTGGGGGAGAAAAAGAAAATGCCAAGTGGCGATGATGGGGATTTAGCAGTCAGAGCTGAAGAGCTGCTGGGAGCAGCGTTTTGCGGGATGATGCGTTGTACCAGCATTGTCTGAGCAGGAAACCTCTGCTGAAATTATCCCGTCTGGGTATCCAGATTGCTTCTCTGCAAGTTTGGGGATGCTGGGCCAGGGTTTTCCAGCAGTAGCTCTGGGCAGGATGATGCCCGCAGGCAGGTGGAAGGAGGCTGGAGGGGACGAGACCCACCAGGTGCTGGTGAGGAGCCACCAAATTTCCTTCCACCCTGGGCAAAATGAGAACGAAGGCACCAAAATGCATGAATCTGTTTCAAAGCACATTCCCTTGGCTTCTCCCTTCCTATCCCCAATCAAATATATAACCTGGGGTTATATTTTATACTATTAATTAACCCCTTGGGGTTAGGTTCACATTTTCTGAAGGCTACAGAGTTCCTATTTTCTGTTTTAGTTTGGCTGGCACAAACTTCATCTAAGACCCAAACTTGCTATAATGGCTACTCTTAATGTTTGGTGTTGGTTTTGTTTTAAGCCTGCCTTTAAAAAAGAAAAACAGCACCCTTAATTTTAGCAAAGATTACTCCATAATAGTAATCTCTTGCTAACATAAACTGAATTAGATTCAGCCATTTAACTCTTACATAATTATTATTTTGTTGATGAAGAATGACCTTCGGTTACGTTCTGCAACTGTTTCATTTCTGCAAAACATGTATTTATAAAAAAATCAATAGAAATGTTTTTGTGCCTTCTTATGTCTTTCACCCTATTTTCGGAGGTTTTTTTCTTTTAAATTCCAGGGTACACGTTTTTTGTCTAGGCAAATAAACATGTCCCCTCCTGCTTGTAAAGCAAGCACATTAGCATGAGGGTGCTGGTAAGTGAAAATTACTCTAAACAAAAGTGAAACCTATTTCATTGATTTTTTTCAGTGGCCAGGCTGAAGGACAAGTAAATTGGATTTTTAAAATCCTTTCACTTTTAATACTGTATGGTATTATTAGTAATGTGAGTAAGTAAAACAGTTTATAGCAGATGTTTTTCTAAAGCTGACAGTGTGCCCTTAGAGTGACACGCAGTGATTGTAAATCTGGTGTTTTCCAGCACGTAGAGCAAATGCCTGTATCACACTAACATATCCAGCCAATGCAACCAGCTGCAAAGGGGAGAGCAGAGCGGGAAATAGGACGGAGTTTCACACTTCATCCAGGATTTTACTGGGAAGCAGGGTTAGTGCTGGAAATATAATTGAAGGTTAGGTTTGCTCAGTGCTTTGGAGGGCCCTGCAAAGGAGCAGGATGTTTACAGGGGACTCTCCCCAGCGTCTGCTCCAGCAATCCCAAAGGATGCTTGGAGCCCATGGAAAGTAAATATATTTTACAGGTGCCTTTGCTGGCCTCTGCTTAATAACCCTGAGAGAACCAGACCTGCAAACAGGTCCCAGTGACTTCAAATCTCCTCTGCGGGATGAGGTGTAGCAGCTGGAGACCAGGGCAGTTCCCATGCGGGCCCCTACTCACTTCGGCAGGTCGGTGTCAGGACACTGCATTCTTCATTTCTGTCCTTGGTTTTCTGGCATTATTGGAAAGGAAGCAAAGCCACATGAAGAACGGCCACCACGTTCTTCCTCTAGGTCCAACCCGGCTGTTTTGTTTTTGTTTTAAGGATGTTTGGAGCCAGCTGCCTGGGTCAGAATGGCTGAATCCAGACCTTTTCCTTTTTTTCTTGGCATGGTTTGCCCAGTGTTGATTTTATTTTATTTTTTCCTTTTGAAGGGCATCTTTTGGTGTGCAGCTCTTCACCAGTAGGCTGATGGTTGATTAAATTAAATTAAAAAGGAGGGAGCTGATTAAAAAGAAGGTTGTCCATTGCTGGAATGGGGATCTGCTCAAGAAATGTTTGAATGCAACCGCTCCAAATGCCTGGGATAACACAGGGTGGAGGCTGCTGGATTGTTCACAGCACAGAGGTTGTGAATGCCTTCCATGCCCATGCCGTGGGTCATGGATCTGATTCCAGATCACCCAAGACCTTCCGTGTGGGCTCTGTGCCTGTAAAAACGCAGGAAGGAAGCTGGGATCAGGTGTGGCCGCTGTGGTTTGGGCAGCACGTGGCACTCGCTTTACAGAGCTGCGAATCACGAGGGATGTAGGGACAGCAAACATGCAGGTCCTGGCCTTCCTGTTTAAATGTTTTGTAATAATACAGGGTAAATTCTGTAGCTTTACTGGCTTCTCCAGCTTCTCGGGCAGGTTGTAAAGCAAGATACTTCAGATCAGCTGCTTCCAGCCCTCCAGACACTGCACAGAGCTTGTTTTCAGCAGCAGACAGGCAGTATATGCTACAGTTGCTCATAAAAGTCCAAAAACATATTCCTTTCAGGCTGAAATGTTTCATGTTTGATATCAGATTTTATATTTATTGGTTCAGTTGTTTTTAGCTGTTGAGAAGTTTGTGTTTTATTTTTCTTTCTCTATTCACATTGATGGAAAGCGAGAAAATGAGATCACTCAAAAACGGACCAAAGCAAATAATTCAGAGCTGGCTTGTGTTATATATTTCACCGAGGCCTGAGTTTCAAGCCAAACTGAAAGAAAGTTAGCGGAGTGGGTTTAAAGCTCAAAACACACACAACAGTGCAAAGTTTATGAATTATTTTAACTGCAACCTGTGAAATGGGATTGCTTTTGTAAAATTATCTCGACGACAAATGGTCTCGTTCAAGGCTTTCCAAAATGGGTGATCGTACATCAGGCAGTCCCTGGCATGGATTCTAGAACAGCGACAGCATATCTGCATTGGGAACGAGCAGATCATATAATATTTTAGGCAACGGCAGAGTCTGGGCATCAGATGTTCCTGGGTCTTTATTGTGTTTCGGAGAACTTGCTGTGAAAATACATTTCTGATAAGTGTGATTTGAAAAAAAAAATCCCTTTCTGAAACCTAAATAAGCTGTGAGAGAAATATTTCCAGCATCGTGGAGCTTACAGTAAACAGGATGGCAGCTGATTCAGAAAAGAAACAAATTGATTGCAATAGAAAGAACAACCTCCCTGGGTGGTGCTGCTCCCAGGAGGGAGCTGTGGGATGCAGCGTCTCATCGAACCCCATCTCACAGGTGCTGAGCCCTGCTCAGCCCCTAGCCCCTCGCAGGGGGCAGCCCTGGCTTTTGGGGTCTGTGCTGTTCAAGGGGCAGGTCCCATGGTCTGCCCACCTTTTTCTGTCTCTGATGTTGCTCCCTTCAGCCTAGCAGCCTGCTGGCATCAGGAGAAATGGTGTTTGGCACCCCTTGTGAGCTTTTGGGACCGGGAGTGTTCCCAGCACATCGCTGAATCACCAGTGTTGTTTTCCTCAGCCTTCTGCTGATTAAAAGCTGTGCAGGAAAAGAAAGAGCCCCTGTATCAATGCATCACCTCCTCCACAGGCCGGCCCTTTCTTATCAGCCCATCTGGGTCAAACCCCTGCTCAGAGCTGCTGTGAAGGATTTGTAAAGCTGTTCTGGTTGAGGAGGGGTATCTGTAGCTGTCCCTGAGGAGATCAGGGCTCTGCTGCCCTCCCCAGACCCTCAGCAGCAGGTTGCATCCTCGCTGCTGCAGGCTTCACAGGTCAGGCACCCACACTGTGGCTGAAGTTTCTGTAGATATATGAGGGCTGTCCCAGGTCAGGGCCGAGGGACATCGCTGGGGAGGCGCACGGATCAGGGTTAAAAGCACAGAGCACTCAACAGGATTGAGAAAACAGGTACAAATCCCGTGGGAGGCTGGGGCAGGCACCGTGCCTGTGTGCGGGACAGATAGCCTCGTGTGTTTCAAAACAAACCTGGCAGCCCAAATTCGATTTGACTTCTTGCAACAGCTTGGTTAAGAAGAAAATCCTAACAAAGGAGCATGAGAGCAAACCCCCTTTCACTCCCATGTCACAGTGTTGTGATTTCAGAGACAGAAAAGGGAATTAAAACCCATCCAAGTGGAGAAAGAAGTGAGGCCGCTCCCGCACACAGGTGTGTAAGGGAAAGCAGCTCCCCACTTACAGGGCATGGTGCTCATCACTCGCATCTGCTTCCAATCAGCTTGGACAGAAGCCATAAAAGTGTTTAAAAGCTGCTTGATGGCTGAGAGAAGGGCAAGAGAAAGAGGTTGTGGGGAGCCGTGCAGGAGCAGTCGAATTGGAGGGAACGCTGCCCTCTTCTTTATTTCATCTAGGTATGTGTGATGGACCCAAAGCGTCTGCTTGCTCGCTAACGATGCACGCTTTACATCCCCCTTAACCCGATCAGGCAGAGAAATGCTGGACTAGGCTTGCACGGAGACAGCAGAGCCTCTTTTACTTGGAGTAATTGCTTTCCTTCGCTCCTCTCCTCCTCCTTCCCCGGGTCAGGGCTGCGCGCATTAGGCTGGCTTTCATTGTTAGCATCAATGTGTTGTCTAGCTGCTGGGTAAATACATCAAGCGGCTCATGCCCAGCATGCAGTTCACATCTTTCCTCTCTGCCGAGGCTGCTTTTCAATTACGCTTTGGTCTGGGGGTAGAACAGATTTCCTGCGGTGTTGAAGCTGGGCAGATTCTTTGCTGAATTGGGGCTTGATAAATATGTATTCTGTCTCGTGCATCAGGATGGAGAGAAACAGCCCCGTGAACTGCTTGAGAAACGCAGCATTTAACTTACAGAAATTAAGTGTTTTTAAGCAGATGCCACCCAGCAGATAGATCTAGAAACGTAGCCTTTTATCACCATTTTTATGAGATTTGTTTGCCCAGTGCAGTGATATCTGGGTGACCAGAAGAACCCATTGCATTCATTTGACCACAACTGATAGCACGGAACAGATTCCTGCTGTATGGTGCTACAATGACACGCTGCCAAGCAAATGTTTGACAAAGGAAAGTCGGGTTCTGTGCCCTTCTCTGCACGATGCTGGGTCTGTCCTCGCTGCTTGCTGTTCCTGTCCCTTTCCCAGCTGCTTTGAGCATTTAATTTCCACTCCCAGCTCAGGCTGGCCTATTGGCACAGGGGTGGTGGCACAGGGCAATGCCTCAAAAGGGCGCAGGGTGTCACTGCAAAGGGTTTCGCCTGCAGCAGGTTATTTCTGCCTGTGCACAGGCTGTGTAGGCAGGGTGTGGGCATCCCACATCTGGCTGGTCTGGAGCACAGAGAAATAGCTGGAGATGGCACTTTTTTGCACAGCTCCAGTTCCTAGGCATATTGAAGGGGTGGCACAGGGACCGTGGTGTTGTCCCCCCCACCCTGTCCCATCCCCAGGGGCTGCGGCTGTTCCCATTTTGTGGTATCCATCTGGTGGCTCCCGGCCACCTGAATGTTTTGGTATGCAACTTGTAGAGTCAGGAAGTTTGGCCACACCTGCAGACGCATCCATCCAAAACCTGCCGAGGAAAATGAACCACTTTAAAGTCAATCCAGCCATACGGAATGAGATTAATTCAAACTATTCGGAGCGCATTTACATCAGGTGTTTACACTGGGATAGCCGGCTTGACTTTAAGCAGGATTAGGCGATTGGAGGAGCGCAGCGCGTTTCCTTGTCTGAAGGGCCCTTGGTTTGATGCTGTTGCGGGGTGGATTAGAGCCGAGCAGAGCGTCAGAGGCTGCCGAGCACAGCGTGCTGCTGCTCGCCGTGCACTGAGCTCAGGGAACGGATGCCGCAGGCAAGCAGGCTGGTGAGACACAATGCGAAGCATAACCCGCCAGGCAGCCAGGAGGAACCCCGTTTCTTTCTGCCACCTGATCGCATTTTGCGTGAAGTTGGGATTTATCTCAGCGGCGCTTCCAGCGTAAGCAGCAAATTCCTCTCGGAAGAAATTTTCAGGCAGAAAGAAAAAGATTTGTCGGAAGAAACGCAGATGCACGCTGGCTGATTCATGCAGCGAGAGTGTCTCGGTGGTGGGGGGTGGCTGTGACACGTGTGAACGAGCCCTTCGGCATCCCCAGCTCCACTCTCCTGGTGCACAGATGCTGTGTACGAGTTATTCTCCAACTGGAGCTGCAGAAATCTGTAGCCTATACCCAGTGTGGGACAGGTAATGGGATGCAGCCCTTGCAGCGACACGTCTCTTGGCTGTACATCAGTTGTCCATGTGGGTCCCCAGGGCTGCTGGTACCTCCTGTGTGTGGAACAAATGCATCACAGCCCATTTTCCTATGCAGCTTTGGAAATATTTACTGACACTGTCTGGGAACTGCCTCACCCTAGTTCTGATATTTTCGGGGTCCTGCTGAATGAATGGCACAGTGCTGGGTTCTCGAAGAGCCTTAGACGCGAGCTAAAATCCACACCCCTCCAGTGCTGCTTTCCCTTTCTTTGGGCAGCTCAACAGTTGCTCCAATATAGCGCCTGGTTTCACTTTGCCTGTCTGCACACGCACGCCTACCAGCTTGGGGCCATTTTTAAGCATGCTTAGCAGTACTCTCACCCTGGTGTGAACAGACAAAAGGCATGAGCCAGCTCTGATGTCAGGCAGCGTGTGACACTGGCTCTCACCTACCAGATGGCTACGTTACTTGGTGGCCACAAGCATTTGCTGATGCTGAGCAATCTGGGGCAGGACAGGAGCTTGCATGCCTGAGAGGAGCAGCTGCCTGCTGGAGCCCAGGTTACGCAGCGCATGCCACTGCTGTGAGCCATGGCCCCATTTATTTGTTCCTCGATGTCTGAGAGTGCTATTTTAGCAGTAATTTAATTCCAGGCCTCCAGGGAGGCCACTTCTGTCCACCTCCCTCCTTCCCAAGTCCCCTCCGGGGATGCCTTTACTTCATCTCCTGCCCTGGAGACTGAGACCCTTTGCTGTGCCAGGCTCAGTCCCACTGAGAGCAAACACTGCTGCATAGGAAGTGATATTGGTGGGTTTTTTTTAAGTGGCACTGGTCTTTCTTCCTTTCCACTGGTATTGAACTGTAGTGGCAAAGAGCACTCTAACCGAAGACAATGTCTCGGGTGAGATGTCTAACTCAGGTCCCAACTGCTCAGCAGTCATTAAACATCTCAGGGAAGATGTTCCAGGAACGGGGATGTTAACCTTGTGGTCTTGGACCAATTCCAGCTCGTTTAATTACAGTCTTCATATCTGAAATTTGCTCTGCACTTTTGACCGGTTATGGGATTATTTTTTTCCCATCTCCTGTAAGCTGTTGAGCAGCCTTGCTAAGAGCTGTCACACTCCCCACGTGAGCCAAAGCAATAAGCAATTATGGCTGTTCCCTCTCTCAAGATTTTCAAATTTATTGTATTTTCTGGCTACTTAACAATTTGGGATTCTGCATAGTGTCACTGGCTTGCCTATGCAGAAAAGTTTTACCTTTTCAATCTGGATATCCTAACCAGTAGAGTATACATGATCCACAGATGTGGTGGTGTTGCAAAGAACATGACCTTTATTAAGTAGGTAATATAAATAACTTCAGGAAAAATAAAAAATAAAAAATAAAGGGTAATTTTAATTAGTACAGTAATGCAAGCTAAACAACCCCCATACACACACACTTCCTTACACTGGAGAACTGTGCGTGTATAAAGCCTACTTTTTAAACTCCCACCTTGGTGTAGCAGGGATGTTTTCCCCTTGGCAGACGGTTCAGGGGATTACGGTCATGTTGGAATTAAATCCCCGTGTAGTTGTATAATGGTTAGGGGTGATGCCAGGTGGTCTCACCAGGTGTAAGGCAGCCTGAAGCGTGGCAGCCCTGCTTCTCTGTGGGGCCCCAGGGCCACACCAGGTGGGGAAGGCCAGGGGGGACCTCTGTAGGAAGTGGGGGGCTACAAAATAAACTTGGGCAGCCCCTTGGGGTGCTGCTTCAACGTTTGGAGCCCACTGTTGTGGGCTTTTCCCTCTCATCCTCTCCAGGGGGAAGAAATAAGGGGACAAGAGGAGATAGGGGGCAACCTGAGGGGGGATCTGAGCCATGTGAAGGGGAGACTGAGCCCCCTTGGGGGGTATCTGAGCCACCTGAGGTGGGGTCTGAGCCCCTTTGGGGGTGTCTGGGCCATCTTGGAGGGGGACTGAGCCCCCTTGGGGGGTGTTTGAGCTACCTGAGGGGGTGTCTGGGCCACCTTGGAGGGGGACTGAGCTGCCTGACAGGGGATCTGAGCCCCCCTGTGGGGTGTGTGAGCCACTTGAGGGGGTGTCTGAGCCCCTTTGGGGGTGTCTGGGCCACCTTTGAGGGAGACTGAGCCCCCTTTGGGGGTGTCTGGGCCCTTTTGGGGGTGTCTGAACCACCTTGGAGAGGTACTGAACCGCCTGAAGAGGGATCTTAGCCCCCTTGTGGGGCGGCTGAGCCACCTTGGGGGTGCTCTGCGCCCTCGCACCCTCCACCCCCCAGCCCCTAAAAGCGGTCCGCAGGCCACCTGCCCCGACTAACGGCGCTTCGAGGCCCTCTCCCCGGAGCAGCAGCACCCGAGGCCGGGCAGCGATCGCTCCGCAGCCCTGCAGGCGGCGCTGCGAGCCCCCACCACCTCCGGACCTCCACTAAAACGCTGCCTGGGCCGGGCCCTGCCCGGCGGAGCTGGCGGGGAGGCGGCAGGCAGGGGAAGAAGAAGGCAGCGGGGCTCGGCTCCTGCTCCGCCCCGCTTCTCCTCCCCTCCCGACCGCCCCGCCGGCTCCGCCCCGGAGGCCGGCACGCTGGCTCGCTCGGTGCCTGGGAACATGGCCGAAGTCGGGGAGGACAGCAGCGGGGCGCGGGCTCTGCTGGCGCTGCGCTCGGCGCCCTGCAGCCCCGCCGCGGCGCCCCCTCCCGGGCCGCCGCCGCCCCCGGCCGGGCCGCCCGGTGCTGCTGCCTCCTCCGCTGCTACCGCTGCTGCTGCCTCCTCCTCCTCCTCTTCTTCTTCTTCCTCCACCACCACCACCACCACCTCTTCCACCGCCGCCTCCAACTCCGGGCCGGTGCTGGCTCGGCTGCAGGGCCGCGAGTTCGAGTTCCTCATGCGGCAGCCGGCCGTCACCATCGGGCGCAACTCGTCGCAAGGCTCGGTGGACGTCAACATGGGGCACTCCAGCTTCATCTCGCGGCGGCACCTGCAGCTCAGCTTCCAGGAGCCGCACTTCTACCTGCGCTGCCTCGGCAAGAACGGCGTCTTCGTGGACGGAGCCTTCCAGCGCCGAGGCGGCCCGGCCCTGCTGCTCCCGCCGCAGTGAGTGGGGCTGGGCCGGGGGCGGCGCCCCCCTGCGGGAAGCCCGAGGGGGAGAAGGGGGGAAGGGGTCGGGTTTTTGGAGGGTGAACCCCCCGCTGGAGGGTGCTGAGGGGGTCCCGCTGGGGGAAAGGAGGTCGGGGGGGTGGTGAAAAGGGTGGTCTGTGGTTGGGGTGGGGGTCTCGCTGCCCGCTGGGGGGCTGCTGTTGAAGGAGGTGGGGTTACAGAATCACAGAATTTCTAGGTTGGAAGAGACCTCAAGATCATCGAGTCCAACCTCTGACCTAACCCTAACAGTCCCCACTAAACCATATCCCTAAACGTCTTTTAAAGACTTCCAGGGATGGTGACTCCACCACTTCCCTGGGCAGCCTGTTCCAGTGTCTAACAACCCTTTCAGTAAAGAAGTTCTTCCTGAGATCCAACCTAAAACTCCCCTGAAAGGGTTGGAGGCCGGCCACAGGTTGTGAGGGGGTGGTGAGGGACCCCTGGTGTCAAAAAGGCCTCAATGTGTGAGGGGTGTGCTCAGGGAGGCTGTGCCCACCCCATGGGGGGCACAGGGTGGTGGTGGGGGATGTCCACCTGGTGAAGAGCCAGCTTGCAGGGCGTTAGTTCCTCCTCTGGCTCTGCAAGGGGTGTCCTCGCCTTGCTGGGCATCTGCAAGTGTAAAGGGGGACGTGCATCAGGCCTGGATCACTCAGAAGAACCACGTTTGGGGATGAAGCATGACCCCGTTGTTGTAGGATGCCTCTCCGCCAGCTGTCTCCATGGTGGTTCTGCCACCAGGCTCACGTTCAACCGGTGGCCCTTAGGGGTCTCCCAGAAGATAAACAAGAAAGGCTCTCACCATTGGGCCGAAACTTGCTACGCCCAGGGTTTGTCTTCCCTGGAAAAGTTCTAGTGGAAAAAGTTGGAAAACCACTTCGCCTGAGTGCTTATTTTAGGGTTGGCAAGTTGCGTGTTGTTCTCCGTGTCTCTACGGGGCAACAGAGAAACAGGGAGTGGTGTCCCGTCCCGCGGGGACGGTGGCCAAGGGTGGTGCTGCCCACCGGGACCCCCGCAGAGCAGCTACCTCGGGTACCTTCCTCTTACAGAGAAGGCTGCAGGAGTGGCTTTGGTGCTAGCAGCAGGGTGGTTGTTGTCTCTGTTATGTTTTAGATAAGCTTTCTTGTTTGGGGGAAGCGCAGAAAGAAGGATGAGGTGGACGCCGATCTATTTCTTCCTCCGAAAACGCTGTTTACGGTTGCTGAGCACTGTCCAACTACTGCAGCGCTTCGCCCCGGAGGTGGCAGCGTGGCGGCGGCGGGTGATGTAATTCCTGCGTGCATCTCTTCAGGTCCCGCTGGGCAGGCTGTGTCTGCTGTGATCCCCGAGAGAACCCCCCCTCAAAGGCGGGGAGCGATATTTCCCTGCCTCTCGGTGCTTGTGTAAAACATCTGTTTTCAGCTGGCAGCGTTTGGCTTTGGTACCGCTCACCTCCAGCGCAAGGGTCCCGGAGTTATCCCTCTCTCGCCAGCCTGTTGCTCAGGGGAGGGTTTTTTAATTACTCATTTCCTCTGCAGGCTGCTTCATTTTGTACTTAGTAATTTAGTTATAACTCCCTAGCTGCTCGCTCTCCGAGGCGTTTTGGTTTGTAACGTGTTTCATTTTCTAAAAGAGATGTCCTTTAGTGTCTGTTTAATTAATCTTGCTTTGTAAAACAAGACCACCCAAAGCCCAGGGCAGTTCTGGTGTTTTGCTCCCTCTGGTCCTGGGTTTGTTTGTGCAAGCTCTCTTCTCCCTGTCGCTCTGTTTCTTCGTTTGGTTAATCATAAGCATTGTGCTCGAAAACTCTCTCAGGCAGCAAATTGGTTGCTTATTCCCCCCACTTCCATTTGCTCACGACTTCTGGTGTGGGAATGGCAATTTTCCTTCTTCATCAGTTCAAAGGGAGGAGTTCAATGTGCAGTTAGGAACACTGTTCGGTAAGCCATCCTCTGTGCTTGGTCACTGTTTGAGCTACATAAATAAACTCCATGCTCCTCCCTTTCTGAGTTCTGGAGTAGGAAAATGTTTTGCATCAATCTAAAGGAATTTGCCCCCTTGCTTCTAGCAGGTAAACAACTCCTTTTCTTTTCCTGGCAGGGCAAGGGTTTTTGTAATCAAGACCAGGGGAAAAATAATCCTATCAAATCTTGTAATACACAGCTTCTATTGAGGTTTAAACCTATTCTCCTGTCCACTGCTATCCCGGACAACTCCCTCCCAGTCCCACCCTTGCTCCCCCCACAAACACACCCCCACCACATAAGCAAAACAAAGCGCTGGTCGCTGCCATTTCTTCTCTGCAGAGAAGTCTGTATGCCTGTTGCTAGCCAACTAATATTGTCAAAGACAGGAGGAATAAAAATAAAGATAGGTCTGAGTACACAGACTTTACAACTCAAACTACACTTTTTTCTGAGTATTGTTTTCTGGTAACATTACAGTCCTGTTTAGTACAGCCACATCATCTCCATCTGCCACTAAAATGTACAGTTTATATTAAATTTTAGGAATTAGTGGCTGCTCCACGCAGTGATTTAGATGGAAGCCCCTTGTGATATGGGGAATGCTTGCTGGTAAACTTTGAAGAACTGCTTGTGTGAATAGCTGTCCCCTTTCTTTTTTTCCCCCTTCTAGTAAAGGATAGCAAAAAATATACAAAGTCCAATTTCTTCTCTCTGAGTACAGTCATTGCTTTGATATTACAAGCAAAGGAGATGATTGTGGGTCATGAGATCATGAATGGAAGCAGAGAATTCCATGGAAAAAATGTCTTTCAGATGTAATTCATACTATAAAAAATAAATCCTGGGCTCGCACATTCTGTTTCTGAGGTTTCTTCCCATTTCACTCACTCTACATAAACATTTCTGTGTTGTCAGCCCCCTCCTGAGTCTAGAAGTAATTCCTAAAATTTACAGAAGCTTTTGCAGGGAGGAGTAGGGAGGGGAAGAAAGAGGAAGAGTTCAGAGATGTTTCTTTCTGAAGACTCTCAGCCCCTCCTAAAACAATAGACCCGTTCAAAATCGAGGGCCTTGGAAAAGTTTCGTATCACTTCCTCCATCCCCTCGGTGTGTACGTGTAATAATCCGCTGTGAGCAGGATTTCACTGCCGGGCAGGAGTGTCGTGTTGCACAGCTGTGTTGTTACGGACGATTATATTTCACAGATGTGATGACATAACTGTGAAGTGTAATTAAACAGTAACGACCAACAAGAAGGGCATTTCCTAGAGGTTAATGACAGATAGAAACAAAGTGGGTAGGAGAGCGGAGGGCCGGCAGTCCGGCCAAAGCCCCCTTAATCTGTTTAATTAACATGAGTGTCGCACTACAGCAGGCATTACAAATAAATCAAGATGAAATCATGGAAGTACTTACATTGAGCATAAGTGCTTTAAGGAAAATTAAGGATCGCTATAAACTCCTTTTAGCTATGCTAGTGGAGGCTGGAAATCCGTAGAGAAATGTTGCTGAGTTTTATATTAAAAAAAAAAAAAAAAAATCAAGGCTATTGGTTAGGGTAAGCACTGGATTTTTAAACTGTTGATACAAGCAAAAACTTGAGATACAGCTGGAATCACTGGCTGGAGTAATTTTTCCTGCTGAGGACGATAATATTGTCAAAAAATAGGAGGGGAAAAAATAAAGATAGGTCTTAGTTCACAGACTTTATGATTCAAACTATAATTTTTCTCTGAATATTATTTAATGGTAACACTACAGTCCTGTTTGGTACAGCTTCAAATTTACTGTGCAATCAGGTGTTTGCAGGATCAGGTCGACATTGGATTATCAAATTTTTCTTTGCAATCTTCAGAAATGACTCAATTTTTAAAAGAAGTGACAGTAACAAGTTAGAGACTTCCAATAACTAAAATAAGCCTTTTCCGCCCCTAGAAGCGAAGGAACTGAAACAGAAGTTGAAAGTTTAAGCTTGCTAACCTGAATTTTAAGCAGCTATGGGTCAGGTTTTCAAATGCTCCGAAGTACAAAAGTCCTATTGACTAAAAACTGCAAATGTTGATCGAGCGTAGCCCGATAATGGCACTTGAGCTTTCTGAACTGGGAGCTCAATAGATTGGAAAATGGTGCTTGTCTGCAAGCGTTTCATGGGATATTTGCTTATTGCTTTTGTGCCCGTTCTGTAGCTTTGCAGTAGAGCTGTTAATGGAGCTGAAAGTTGGTGTTTTTCAGTGTAAGCTGATATTTTCAGCGTGAGACTTACAAGCGTAAAAAAAGTTTTAAAACCTGAAGTTCTTACAGCATTTTGGAAGGGGTGAATGGAGTATTTTTTTTACTTTTTTTTTTTTAGTTGGAGAGTAAATATGTGGATGTGTAAAATTAAACCATGGAGTTAAAAATAAAATCTATTATGTGTATGAGCCCCATTATAAATTGAAAACTTGCTCTGCATGCGAAGAGCATGCTGCTTTATTTATAATGGCATTTTGCTAGGCACTTAATAAACTTGACAAAAATAAATAGCGCAATGCTCCGAGCAGCTATCGGGGTGCTGAGCCCATAAAATGCTGTGGGCAGCGGCGGTGTCGCTGCGATTGGGGTCTGGGAACCCAAAACTGAGAGCTGGATCCAGCAGTCTTCCCATTCCCCTCCCGAAGGGAGATGGGGCAGGCTGTTAGCCAGGAACCCGAGGCTCTGTTTCAAGTAAAAATTGACCCGCTCTTGAAAAATGGAGATGTGCACGGCGTGTCAGTGTTTTGATGACCTCACTAACCACTCGGCCTCCATTCTTGTGGTTAGGACGATGCCATCACGGTGGGTGCGAGTGTGGGTATCCCTACAGCTCGGAGGGAACTGCGAGCCCTGCGTACGCGTGCTAAGGAAGTGCTTTGACCACAGAACCACGACTGCAGAGCTGCTCGTTGCTGAAATGCTGCGCGGGTCTGTTGACTCTGTTAACTCCTCGTGCAGTTTTAGCCCTTAAAGATTGCGTAATCTGCATTTACAACAGTTTTTTTCCTTTGTTCGAAATGCATCGCTCGCTTTGCTATAGCTAGTGGATGGTGGTTTTGCTCTTGCTAGAAATTCTTTCAAGCTTTGCTGTCTTAGTTCTTTATCTGACGTTTCTCCTGCTCTGATTTCAAAGACCGAACAGGTTTTTTTTGTTGCGCAGCGAGGCTGTGATAAAGGGCTGCTTCATTTTAATTACGGAATTTATGTCGAGTAATAATTCCTAGCTACGCGCCTCAATTTGTCATGGGTTACATTAAATGTTTAAGGCAAGTTTCTCATTAAGTGAGACTGGTGCTCGATCTGTTGATTCAAAAATAGCCGTGCTGGAAGTCAGGCTGCGAATGTAAACTAATGCCATGCAAAACTCGGTGTCTGCTCTCTTAGGGATTCCTTTCAACCAAGCTGGGTTCAGTTTAGCTGATGTGTTGATGATGAAAAGATTAATGTAACCAGAACACGCCGCGCTTGTCCTGTGCATTCTTGTGCAGATCTCAGCTGTAAAGGCTGAGGCTGGAATGTGGGTTCAAGTTGTGCTGCTGTAACTTCTCTGTTCACAAACTCTCAACCCTGACATGAACGCTCAGCTGACTCGGGGATGCTTCCAGTTGCTGTCTGCGTACAGAAGTCTAGGGGATGAATGAGTGTGAGAGGTTTTGCTCTTACAAACACAGGAATAAAAATCATGAGATCTTCAGTAATTCGCATCTCGGTTATTTTGGTGCCAGTTGCGTGAGCATCCCCACTGCAGGGTTCCTGTTTTGACTTCAGGCAACAGATCAGAAGAACCTTTTTTTTTTTTTTTTTTTAAATTTCAGAGAATGGGACACAGCCTTCCACCGACGAACTGAAAGTATAGATGAGGACCAGCCTGAAGTGGCTGTTTTCTTTGTAAGCAAGCTCCTAGTAACTGCACTCCGATAGCCATTTGGCGTCCGAGCTGCTGTGTGCGATGCCAAATGCTCTTGCTCGGTGTTGCAGTTTCCTGGAGGAGTAGATGTGGCAACAGGATGTTGGTAAAGAACAGGAAACTACTTGAATTTACTACTCATGAGATACAAATAAACTCTTATTGCTGGCCCACGTGTAGTCCTTGGTGTCTGCCATCGACCCGAGGTTCTGCAGCCCCTGGAGGCTGGAGCTGGGCGAGCTGCAGTGTGCTTTGGGGGAGCAAAGACACAGGCTGCTTGGTGCCTGGTAAGGGATTTGGTGCCTGGTAAGGGATTTGGTGCCTGTCTGCAATCGGACAGTTACCTCCAGCTGCTTTTGCTCCAAGCATCAACCCCTGAAGGGTTTCCTAAGGCTGCAGAATTACAGCTGGGCCATCCTACTTCTGGATTCCTGCTTAAAGGGGGAACAGCACCAAACAAACAAGAAAGAAAGCTAAATATTCATTCCAGAGTTTATTAAGTGGTTAAGGTCTTTGTCATCTGACAATTTTATATGTCTGGGACAGGTGATAAATGCTCTAAGAGCTGGTTCAGTGCTTTCTGGCTGGTTAGCTTGGGTAACTTTTCAATATTGGTTTAAAACATTTGGAACAGAAGTGACTGGCAGGCCCCGATGTAGCAGACTGAAAAATACGGGGAGCTGGAGGTGTGGGGAGTTACGGGTTCGTTTTGTGGCCGGGATCCGAAGGAATCGGTAAGGTGACGAGGTTCAAGCAGTTCTTTTGTCTCCTGAATGCGTGGGCTATGACAGACACCTTAACGTACTTCCAGGTTATTTGGTTAATTGACTAATTGTGAGTACAAATGATTTTATGGTCTTGATGCATTTGTTCACCTCAGTGCCTAGTCCCGTATTAATCACTGAATAGCTTTTTTTCGAGTATTTTCAAGTTTCCCCACTCCAGCTGACTGCAGGCTGCCTGCAATTAGGCAGAGCACTGATCTCCCGCTTAGGTAAATGAGTGAAGATTTCTTTGCAGCAGTATGTTCTTTGTTTTCGTAATACAGATGCAGTTTTACTGTCTGTTCACTCTTGTCCATAAATGTTTTTTGCGAGTGATTTACGTCTTCGGTTCCTTCAGAACAGCTCAATAAAATGCATGCGTGCATTACTTTTGCATGGCACTTAATTTTTATGAAATACATATTTTATTGGACATTTAAGGGTCTTAATGGCCTAATTAATACTCTGTATCCACTTCTGGCTTGTGTGTTTTGCTCTTCATTAGGCTGCTGCGCCTTTTCTCTCATCCTGCTACATTTCTTATCATAAAAATTTCAAGCAGTCTTTGGAGAGCACTCTGTCAGAAGCCTGTTCTTTGAATATTCAGCAACTCTCGGGAAGATGTGATTGATAGTCCCTTCCCTCCCTTACCCACTCTATTTTTAGTGATTCGAAAAGGAGTTTAATTTCTCGGGCTGTCGTTTGCTGGGTGTGCATGCACGCTCCGATTTGTGTCGGTGTTTTTCTCCCGCCTTTCAGCGCAGCAGCTCGGCAATTTGCCTCTTGTTTGATGACACCTTGACAGTTACCCAGAAATAAGGCAGAAGTGAATTGGGAATTCCACCTTAGCCGAGGGAGCAAAGCCGAACGGTCTTCGGTTCTGTTAATAGACGCTGCGTGATTAGTAGAGGAGGGTAAGTGGAAGGAAACTTTGAGCACGTTTTTATCACTTAGCCTGCGTTCAGGGCTGTTGAGCAGAAGAGCCTGCGACTCTCCACGTGCACCTACAGCGCACTCCATCCTCTGGGGTGGATCAGGGAGACACAAAACCCGTGGCATAAGCAGAGTGGAAGAGGCATCCCTCCCCTTCCCTGAAACACGATGTTACAGCCATGCCCCTTTTTTTCTGCTTCGTGCCACTTTAAAGAGAGCCTTGGGAAGGCTTCCCACACAAACTGTTTTAATCTTCTGTCTCCCTTAAGGCCACGGACGGAAGCCACCAGCATTTTGGCTAAGCAAGACCGGACTCCCTGCAGAGCCAGTTTGTGCACTTGCTAAAGGATTTGTTCTTGAGCAACTGAAGGCCTTTCCTCTCTCCAGGGCACAAGAACTCTGGACTCTTGAAACACTCACAATCCTGATGCTGTGGGAGGAGAAAAGAACCGGACAGAGAAAGCAAATTTGGTTTCCACCTGATGGGTAGGCCAGAAGTGGTTTTGCATTTCGTACTCAGTTTGAGCGCAGTCCAAACCAGCGAGGGCAGGCTCTCGGTGTCGGAGATGTGCCAACTGCTGTTTACTTATTGATCTTTTTTTTTTCTTTTTTTTTTTAATTGTTTCACGACTTGCGTAAGGTGGCATATCTTGGCTTGGCTGCCAGCCCATCATGTGTAAAGGGGTGTTGACTGTCAACAAGCCTGGCAATTGGGTGGCTTTGCCTCCTTCTGTCTTGGCCGTTTGGCTGTACAATTATTATCTCTGTTCTTCTACCACGTCTCCCTTAGACACTGGCTAATGAGACAAGCCGTAATGAAACTGTTTTGTGCCCTGGTAAGACCTGCAAAGGAAGACAAAGGCTGACACGTGCTTTGGGGCTGATACCTTTATTTATGGAGTATTAAGGCGAGCGCTGATGTTTTCTTCAGGCACAGGAGGTCTTAGGAGAATATTCCTGATGTGCACTGGTTCAGTAAACGCGTTGCTAGCACGGTTATTTTTTTTGTGTGTGTGTATTTTGTGTAAACAAGGCATAAGCAAACTGGCTGCTAGAAATCAGTGCAGTCACGTAGTTCAGACTTACACGTGGTCTGTTTACAACCGAGTGGCCCAGATCAGTGCTCTGCTGCAAACTGAGCCTCAAATGAACTCGGGAGACAAATTTTTTTGATGAACGGCGATACTAAATCTGAGGTCTCTGGGTGACATGTGGGTGCATCCTCTTTTCCACGTGACTCGGTTTCTTCTCGCTTTCATCTTGCTTTGTGCTTCACCAGAAAGCATTACAAGTGTGAGAATTGACAAAATTATAGCAGAAAGGGGCTAGAGTCCTCTTCCTCAAAAAGCTGGTATTACAAACTGTGAAGTTTGTGTGAAGCTTCCAGGTAAGATACATGCACCAAAGTAAAATGTTTCCCTAGCTCTGTATACTGTAAGGAAGCAGGAGGGAGGGAGGGGTGTAGTAGAATATGCTGGTAATAGGACAAGTTAACTCTTTAAAATGTCCTGCTTTAAGGTAATGAAACCATTGTGGTGGCAGCATACAAGTGTCCTGTCTTTTTGCACAAGTCTGTCACTTTAGTAGATTAAATTCTTTTCAAGGAAGAAACTCCTGAGCACAGTTATACATGCTGTCAGGATTTAAGATACGTGAACAGTTTTGGGATTATTTTTTACTGTTTGCCATTTTAGCTGTGTCCTGCTACGTGGTCTTTCCCAAGCCAGTCTCCAGTATGCATTTGCCTTCAAACAAACCACAGTAGGATGAATTTCTTTTCTGCTTCTTTAGTAGAAAGGCTTTGTCTCACCAAGCTGTGCCTGGGATCCTCTTCTAACCTTCATTTCCAATGTCAGTATTTTGGAGGCTGCAGGTGGGTGTCACTTTGTAGACATATGTGTGAGGGATGCTCTCTGATGCCCCAAATGCTTATTTGGCTCCGAGTCCAAAAGATGCCAGCTTTTAAAACATCTAAATTACCCTCGGAGCAGCCTTTAACAGTAATCCTGGCTTCCTCTACTGGGCATTGAATGGGTTGTGAAATGTCTTCGGAGGGAGCGGAACGGACTTGAGTGAACATTTTGCAAAGTCTGAGTCCATATGGATCGTTTTTTATAATGTACATAAATAGTACATTAGCTCCTTCCAAATCACTTTCTAAATGAACTGAACCAGCCTCAAAGGAAAATACATCATAGTCATGCTCGGTGTGTTAGAGCCCTCTTCGAGAGTCTGACTGCATGCAAAGGTTAGCAACATCCCACACACAAGTTTTTTCTGGCATATGTATGTGGGAATTAAGATCTTTTCCTGAGCTTTACTGAGGTTACTTTGTTTTGCACAGCCTTCGCTAATGTGTTTATAGGTAGGTCTTAGCTTTGGAAATACGTCTCCTAGGTGGCTGCTGAGACCTTTCAAGGAGACCAGCTGGCTCCTTGAAAGCCAGCCCTAGGATGATGAATGGCCCATTAGAAGGAAGTTGATGGCATTGCAAATGAGATTTACATGAGAATCAAACTGCTCGAGTGCGGCCAGCAGAGATGCTGAAACAAGTGCCCCTCTCCGGGATGGTTATTGAGAGATTTTTATGAACTCATCTTTTCAAATGGGGAGTTTCTCCTCCTTCTCCGGGATATAAAAATACTCAGAAACCTGCAGTACTAAAGGAAGGGTCTTCCCAGGAAGCTGGAAAGGGGCATGAAAAGGGGGATAAGACACATGCTGAGTGCTGTGCACGGCCAGATTTCTGTGGTGGAAGGGGCAGGAGCTGTGGCAAGCTGGAAATTCCCCAGCAGTTGAGCAAAGCTTGAAAAATCTTGGTGTTGAGTTCGGTATGGAAATGAATAACCAGCACGGCTTGTCGAGGCCAGCGCTGGCACTGCCACTCGTTCCATGCTGTCACTACGTATTTAATTCTCGGTGCACTGCTTAATTTCTTATTGAAAACAGAACTCTTTGTAGGAGCTGTTACGGGGAAGTTCCCCAGAGCGTGGGTGCAGGTGGGGCTTTTTTTGGCACTGAGGTAGGTGTTAATTGTGGTTTATGATTGAGGGAGAAACGTACTTAGCCGAACGTTTCTGCCAAGATGAGCAAAGAGGGAAAATAGTTAATATTGACCTTTTTAATTTTAACCGAGGTCGGTGTGAGCGGCAGAGGCTTGGAAAGCTGCTCAGAACGGCTCTCAAGTTTCGCAGAAGCAGGGAAGAAATGAGAGGTGCTGGTCGTGGCCAGGCTGTGCTGAGTCACCCCTTGTGGTCTGCGCTGCGGTGCAATTGAAGCCAGGCTCCTGCTCTTATCTCAAGGGCTGTCTTGGAGGGGGAAAAAACTCAGCCCGTGATGAATGAATGGGGAATGGGCAGTCCTTTCTGTGCAGAAACTCCCTGCAGGCAGGCGTGTGTGTGTGTTAGAGAACTGGTGCTCGCCGTTGCTGCAACACCTCCGAAAAGAAACCAGGTGCTCGGTGCTGCCCCAATTTTGTGCTCGGGGATGCCAAAGCAGCTGGGTGCAATGTGTTGGTGCTCCTCAGCCTGGGAGCTGTGGTTTGCCCATAGGTCCCCAGGACTGGGGTGGTACCAGGACCTGCAAATTCCTGCAGGAATGGCTTTGAGACCTTGGTGAACGCTGAGCCAAGCTTGCTCACGATCCAAGGCTTGTTGTAGGGTCTGCCATTAAGTCTGAAGGCGCAGGGCTTGCCAGTGACTCGTGGAGGATGAGGGTGGTGGTAGCAGAACATGGACAGAGCCATTTGTGCACTCGAATTTACTTTGTAGAGCAGCAAGTTAGCATGGGGAAGGGTGGAATAACCTCATTTGCTGTCGTGGTGTGTATTGGTTTTTCTTTTTGTTGCATAAAGCCTTGGCTGCTCTCAGGCACACGGTTGAGAATATTTGTTTTCACAGTGTGGTGTTTTGTTTTTTGTTTTGTTGTTGTTTGTTTTTTTTGCTTCTGTTATGTTTTTCTGCCAATTTGACCTGTACTTTAATTTTATTTAGTGGTTATCTGATAGGGTCGGGATTTTATTTTTGATTTGGCTTTTTTTTCCCCCTTTGATAAATCACACCAGGCTCTAAAATGGATCAGCTTTAAAACTGAACACTAGGACAAGATATTTATTGCTGATGCCGTCAGAGCAAAACCCCTGTAAAGTGAATTTCTGTGTCCTGAGAACATGCCCCAAACTTCACTAAGTGCCGTGCCAATGAAAAGACCTCCGAGGCTTTGCAGAAATCCCGTCTCAAGGCAGATGTCTGCTCTTCAGAGTCAAAGCAGGAGTGACAAGCATGGTGTTGATTCTTCTGAGCTGGACCGTGGCTTAGCAGGACAGGAGCCACCGCTTCCACATGGCCAATATTGACTGGAAGGTATTCAGAAATATTTGAACTAGAGCTGTCAAAGTGGTGCAGTTAAAATCTCAGGAGAGGTTCTGCAAATCCCGAGCACTTCTTGTTCCCTAAAGCAAGGTGCAATTCCTGCCCCGTGCTGCTGTCGCCGGCGCTAGCACGTGCGGTGAGCAGGAGGAGAGGAGTTAATTTTAGCTTGATTGGCAACACAGAAGGGAACCGAGCTGACTGCGCTGGAGATGGCAGTGGGATGAGATCAACGAGGGGAGTTTATTTTCATGCATCTAAGTGGGTGTTCTAAGCAATTTCATTATTTTTCTTAAGGGAACCGAGGCCGTTAACGCATTTAATCCTTGAAATGCTCCTGTGGTAGCAGTCCTGCATGCCTAGCGTTGTTGCACAGGGCTGGCTGAGATAACACCAGGTGCGTGTCCCATTCCTCTGCAGGTCCCAGGCTCTGCGCCCTGCTGCCTGGCTCCTCCTCAGCGTCTCAGGACTGGGCTCCCCGCTTTGCTCCTACTCCCCTTTGTTTATGTTCTGGTGCCTGTTCCGAGCTGTTTATGATTAAACATTGCTCAAACAGCCAGGTTAAGATTTATTGACATAAAGGAGGCTGGGAGGAGGGAGCGGCTGGCTGGACATCTGCGTCTATTTCCAGCCGCGGGCGATGTTATTGGAATCGCACACGTGTCTGAGGCCGCGGCGTATCAGACAGGCTCCTGTTCAAAGGCACGGTGGCGAGGGACTGATCCCTGCCGGCACAGCACGGCATGCTGAGAGCTCAGCTAAGGCCGTGTGCTCCTTCCTCTTGAGCTCGGGGCGCGGAAATCACCCCGCTGCTCTCGAGAAGGGGGCCAGGAGCTTTCTCAAGGTGACAAGAGAGATCCGGCTTTAAAACATGCCAATGGGGTGAAGGCCAGGCTGGGCACGAACCCTTTAAGAGGCCGTGCTGGTGTACAGGTGGCAAGGAGGTTTAAAACGGAAAGCACTCTTTTTAGGAAAATAAATGAAAATAGAGAAACATAGAGCTAGAAAGGGGTAGGTTTGTAAGAAGCCATCCATCTTTTCTGAGCTAAAGCAGTGTTTCCTAGCCTCTTTGTTACGTGCAAACAGTGGGGTTAAATGGCTGTTTAGCTTTTGAGGAACGCTGTATGTAGCATGTTGGAGTTTTGTTTTTTTTAAAAAAAAAAAAATCACAGATATTTGTAACTTTCAGGCTTTCAAATTAAAAAAAAAAATGGTAATACAGTAAGAAATTTAATAGACTGCTCAGCCCAACGTGGAAAGGGACTTTTGCAGTTACAAGACTGGATGATGAAAGAGAGAGGTGCCCCTCCAATATTGCACATCATTTACATTTTCTCTGAAGATCAGATATTTAGTGTTTGGTAAAGAAATTGCTGAGATACAATCTAGACCTCTACAGGCTAAAATACCTGATTACGGCAGCAGTGGGCACACAGGGGCCCGTGCGTGTTGCACGGAGCTTCTTACCTATGGTTATTTTTATGTATACAACCACACACACAACAAAACAACATAATGGGTGTGCTGTGTGTTGCAGATCGTATCAGCCATCTGCAGTGCTGATAGCGAAACTTTCTGGGGCCGGCAGCCAGCCTTGTTTAAACAGAGGCATCGCCTGCACCTCGTGCCAGCCCACTTCTTCGGTGGCGAGCTTTCGCACCAGGTTCTGAGGTTTCATCAGGCTGCTCTTTCTGACACTTAAACCAGCTCCTTATTGCCAGCCTTCAAAATAAACAGCAGCTTTACGGTTAATTTTAGACCTGAAAGGCAGTCACCTAGATGCTGTCTGCAGGTAACTGTTTGCACACCAATGCAAAGGTTGTTTTCTCCCCTGCCTTTGTACCGAGAGGCCCGGTAAAGGAGAGAGGCTCGAATTGACACGCGGGGCGGTGGTGGGTTGAGCCGTGGCTTCCCATCTGACACACACAGGAAAAAAGTGCACTGTATCTTAGCAGTTTGCTCAGAAACACCGAGTTGTTTACAGTAAGGAGAACCGAGGGGAACAGAGCAGCCTCTGTAGCTGCTAGAAGCGGGGCCGGAGCTCACCTTCAGAGACCTTACAAATAATACAAATAAAACCCTCCAATCCCTGTGGCTGTTGATGCTGCAGATTAATTGAGATGGATGTAAAATCACAGCTGAGTTAGACCTTTAAATGCTGCAGGCTGGCCGTGCTCCGTGCCATCCTCCCCGTGCGGCACCGAGCTGCAGCTTGCTGGTATCTAAAGGAATGGGAGTGCTTGGGAGGGGAAGAGGAATTCGTCTTCTGATAGCGAGTCCTGTGCCCGGCGCTCCTCGTTTGGAGTGAATGGCATATTTTGAAGCTGACTCCAATGTTTTGAAATGCGAAACTGACTGAGGTACAATTATAGCATCACCTCTTTGTTTCTCCGTTCCTCGCGGACAGGCATCAAGTAACTTCCATCTTTTATTGACGTACCTATTTAACAAGTTTGGCTTGGTGGTGGGCTCTAACGGAGTCGCTGACCCAAGCACCAAAAATAATCTGCCTTAATGGTATTTGTTAAAAAAGCCTGCTAAGGATATTCTTTTGACTGTAGCTGGGCTTGATTTCTGACATCATCCTGCGTGTTTATAATCGGTCTGGAGATATTTGTCAGACCCAAGTTTGGATTAATTTTAACGTAAGTGTTCGTAGATTTTTTTAAATTATTTTTTTTATGTATAGATGAATTCAGATCCAGTCAGGTGTGGATTGACCCAGTCAGATGCTCCACTGAGTTCAGAAACAAGTGGTAATTATGTTTTTTCAAGGATATCTTTCAGCTTTTTTTTTTTGCAGGCATAAAGAAACACAACGAGCTGACTTAGAGTGGCTTCTGGAGAAGTTTCAGGAAGGTTATTTTTCAGAAACTGCAGATTCTTGTCCCTTTGCACTCTGGTAGCTTTCTGGAGCAGCTCCTGGTAGATTTTTTTTTCAGTATTGGACCGAGCAGCTCTGCTGTAAGACCTGTCCAGCAGTGCTGGGGATATAGGATCTGGACAGGACCCATCCATAACGTGGGCAGGTTGGTGACTCCAGGGGAAACCTCCTGCTGCTCCTGCTGGCTCTCCACCACCTGCTTGAAACACCCCTTTCAGCAATTTTGATGATATTCTTCCCTGCTCTTCTACGAGATTCTGTTTTCATACTCACAGAATTTATTCCCTGACCTTGCTGTGGTATTTCATTACACAGAGAAAGAAAAAAAAAAAAAGGCAACTGCAATATCTGGTGTTTTGTGTTTTGTTTTTTTTTTTTTCCCTTTCCTGTACTGTGCTTTATTCTTGAAAGGGGAGAATGTTGAAGTAAAGCTGTGCCTGACATCTCAAATAATTTTCAAAGAATAAAATCAGAACATCATTAAAGAGATGTGAGGGATGTACAAATAAAAATACAGCCCTTGGTTCTTCGCTATTAATTCTCCAGTGTGGAAGAACCTAGCACGTTCTCGCTTGAAAAATTAACTGCCATTGTTCCTGGCGGTGTTGTTGCTCGTTTTATCAGTTTGCTCTCTGACAGCAATTAAAAGGTTTGCTAGAGAGCCTATCAGAAATTGTAGGGAAGCTGTGTAGAATAAAACGATTGTTTTTTAAGTCGCCCAGCATGGTGTTTCAGTGCAAACCCTCCTGAAGGTTTTGCTTTCAACATCTAGTCGTCAGAGCCTCAAAAAGAAAAAGAAAAAAAAAAAAAGCAGCCTATTTTCTGTGTGCTCTTAAGGAAGATAGATGTGAACCAGAACAGCATTTTGATGTTCATGGGGTTGGGCTTCTGGTATCTCTTTTCCTTTTTAGCCTTCCTGATCTGCCTGGGGGTGTTTACCCTTTCCCCCTCCGCCACCTGCCTGGCTCCGTTTCCCTGGGATGGGCAGCAGCCACCTGGGATGTCTGCAGCGGCCGGAGAGGGCTGAAAATGGAAAAAAAAAAATCTGTTTGTGTCCTTCTGCGTGCGTGGTGCTGGCCAGGAGGGGAATCCCAGAGTTTGCCTAAACTTTCCTGCGAACGTGACTTTCTTCAGAGGGGCTCGCTGAAGGTTTCAAAATGTGCCTGCGTGGGGAAGCGTTTCTCGGTGCGTTTGCGAGCCTTGATGAAACGGCATAAAGGGAAGCCCAGTGCAACTGAGCTCAATAGAAACAGTCATTATAGCTAATTTACTTGGTGCTTTTAAGAGGCATAGCTATTCATAAGTTGTGGTTTTGCCTGATGCTGCTGGTAGTATTTGTTTTAAATAGATACACTTGCCCGCACACGCTCTTTGCCCATTTGAAATCTTGTCTGGCTGTGTTGGAAACCTCATTTTAGACATGGCAATATGCAGTGTTAGGCAAATCCAGGTGTAACCTGTGGTGCCTTCTCATTAAGGAAAAAATCCCTTACCCCGTGTACGGTGCCAAGCAAGCGGTAGCGTGAAGTCCAAGGAAAAGGTCACGTCTGTGACCAAGTGGCAGTTTTATTTTATTCTGTTTTTTTCTGACGTGCTGTCCTTGTTCAACCATTTAATGTGCTTGCTTCCCTCAAGGACAGCGGGTGGATAAATTCTGGAAGCGTGAAGATGCTGAAAAGCACATGTTGTGCATTGTGTGAAGCCCCTTCGAGGTGACAAAACCCACTCCGGGAGCCCTGACCTTGCTGCCTTGCGAGAATTGCTGTGGGTACGGGACATGGGAAGGCTTGTTGGGATGCAGAAAACACTTCCCAGCTCTGTTCATGCTGCTGGTGTCTTGCCCCAGCTGGTTGACTTTGGGTTTGGAATAATTAAGCTGAATTTAAAATAAAATCGACTGTTCAGTTTCAGGAACTTTTGAAAATTTCCAGCCTGAAAGCATCGGCGTGGTAGCTGATGGGACGTACCTGATAGAGAGCGGAGCTTGTCTCAAAATGAATGAGCTGCATTTCGTCCTCTGAGAGGAGAAGGCGCTGTTTGGATCATGTGATGCTCAAATCTGAGTCTGTGGTTACGTACTCTGTTTTTTAATTATCTGCCAGAAATCTGCAGCACTGCTGCTGGTACCTCCTTCCTCCCCTCGAGTCTCGTCCCCTCCGCCTCCTTCGTGTCGGTGCTGCCACGTGGAGGGCAAGGCCGGGGGGCTGCTCTGCCTGGCAGCTCCCTCCAACAAAAAAGAGAATGAATATCAGCTCCACAGGTATTTGGAAGGACAGAAAATCCTTCCAGTAATGCTGAGCTATAGGCTAGTTGCTGCTAGTGCCACTGGACTGGGCGTGAGGAATGCTCACTGCTTCCCGGTGAGTTTGCCTTTACTAAAAGCAGTTTGGTGCTAGCTCGGGGGCAGACAGGACAGCCAGGAGGCAGCTAATGCCAGGACCAGGACAGTGAGGTTGAGTTATACATCTGCTGTCACAGGGCAATGGAAGTGGTTGCTGGCATTTTTCTGGAAAAAAGTTCCCAACAGAAGAAAACTGACATTTGTGAAGTAGAATTAAGATCGCTGTCTCTTGAATTCAACTCCTTATTTCAAGCCTGGACTCACTCATCCCAGTTCCATCCCAGCTGGCATTACCTCCTCTGTGTATGTGCAGCGTTGTGCAGGACAGCATGGACAACATGCAGTGACTGCATTACAAAGCATCCAAGGCAAGAGATTTGTAAACTTGTGGTGACTTTAAAGTTAGAAACCAGTCCTCCTGCATCTAAACTCCTATCGTGCCCTACACAATAACCATAACCAAACGTTTCAATGGGTTGCTCGGTCTTTGTGGTGGTTACGGAGGTCACTGCACTCCTTTATCTGCAGAAAAGCTCCATGCTTTCTGATCCCAGTTTTCCTTCAGTTACGTTAAAAACACTAACGGTGACTTCTGTAGCTTTTCTTCTAACTAAACAGCAGTGGATGACAGTAGAGGTGTGTTTACAGGGAGCTCCACAGTTTATTTCCTTATCCTGCAGCTGTCTGACAACATGCTCGTCTTGCCTTGTCTTGGCTTGAGTTCTTGGGAAGAACAAATGTACCGAAGCATCCCCGTGGCCTTTGTCAAGGAGCAGTGGATTTGGGGCTTCAACATTTACCTACAGGCCCCTCGGTTCTCTCTTTGTAAAAGCAGCAGGTTATTTTACTGACAATCACATTGCACATACTTCTCTGGACTCTGTGGGTTAGCCTTCAGTAGGATTTCTGTGTTAAATCTGGTCAGACCAGTGGTGCAATTGAAAGGGAAATAGCAAACGCTGAAAACCTCGTTGCTTTAAGACTGTGGTAACCTCCAAAATGGACGAGGCGGTCTTAAAAACCTGGCAGTTATGCTGCCCGTGTCCCCTAGCCTAAAGAGATGTGAAGAAAACAAACAGAACGACTTTAAAATTGCCATGGTGATAGGTGCATGCCTGTCTTGTAATGTGGATTTAGACTTAGGAGAATAAAACCTATTTGTCTTCACTCCTCCAGAACTCCTCCTGTAGTCTTGGTGCAATTAACTTTTTCATTTGGGATCCAGATAGCACCAGCCGAGTAGACAATAAAGCAGGTTTCTTACTGGCGTTGGCTACAAAATGTTATTTAAAAAAATAAATAAATAAATCCCTGCGGTGGGGAGGGGAACAGGAAATGTTGGCTGATGATATTATTAGTTTGTTGTAAAGGAGGGGTGAGTAGTACATAATCTCCTGTGACAGCTAAGACAGCTGTACAGAGCTTGTTGTATGGTTTCATGACATCCCTTCAAAATAATATTCACTATAATTCACTCGCGATTGAAAGGTGGCTTTGTTACTCATGCTTTTGCTTACCTTGCTGCTTCAGACAGCTGCAGTTCCAGCAAAATAATCGTCGTGAGCACAATGCTGCTGATGATTATTGCCATCAGGGAGCAAGGGGCTACCTTCCTTTTGGAGAAGATGGAGAAAATTGATTTGGCTGTTTCCCTTACTGAAGGGGGTTGGGTGGGGGAGGAACCCTTCTAAGCATTTTGCAGTTGAATTTTTTGTGTTTTATGGTTTTTTGGTGTTCTGAAATGTGTTGTCTGTCTGTGGTCAGGCTCCCCACAGTCAGAGCAAAGCATCACAAAGCAACAGATCTTGTCGTGCAGTGGTCGCAGCGATGATTTGCACCTTATTTTGGAAGAAATGGGAATCTGAGGTAGCTGCTCTTGTGTCAGGTAGTTTTGCTTATCTGTCCACGGGCAGGCCTTCAGGGCTTAGATCCGTGTTTAGGTAAGTGAAGCAAACTCTCATCTCCTCCTAACCAAATGCAGTTTGATCTTGGGTAAACTTTCCCAGTGAGTCTTTCATGTTGGCCAAGGCACCTCCTCTCAGGCTGCTTCAAAGTATGGCAGGAACAGGGAGTGGATTTATGACTTAATGGGAACGTGATTTTCATAGATGCTAGTGCGTTGTTCTTCCCTTAGCTGATTACGGAATACCAGGAAAATTAGCTGCAGGAGGTAATTGGGGTGCTTCTTTCTCTGTGAAGGCAGCTGCATGCACTACCTGCACGCTGAAATTTTGGTGTTTACCCTACACCTTGCATTAAAGGGTGAGAAGGATCCGTCTTGCCCTCTGGTGAAATCAGGTACCTTGAAATAACTGGAAATGGTAATGGCTTAACAAAGGTGAACGAAGGCAAATTCTCAGTCGAGCTGAGAAACCCAGCGTGGTTTTGGATGGGAATAATACGGTGTTCTTCTGGGTGAATGGCACAGAACTGGTGAGGAGTTGGAGGGGACAGAATAAAGGCTGGTGTGTGCAGTTTGGTTGGGGATTTTAATACCTCTTACAAAGGCTTTTGTGGGGCTCCTCAGTCAAATTTTAGCGAGTGATGGCTCTGTTTCACCATGGCACTTGGTGCCATGAGAGCTCTGCCTGTCAGCGTTGGCTGGGTCGGAGCAGGGCACTGACTGGGGAGGTGACCGCCACCTCGTAGGGTATGGTGTGGCTGCTGTCCCCTGGTGTGGTGTGCCAGAGGGAAGGGTGTCAGGGTCAGGGGGTGCTACCAGTAGCCGTGAGCTTAAAAAGAAAAGGTGGCAGTTGCAGCAGAGGGGGACCATCATGCCTAACTAATTTTTCTGAATGGAGCCACAGCCCCGTGTTTCAGTTCTGATTCAGATGGCGAAAAGCGTTACTCTCAATGAAGCATCTCACGAAACGTTTCTTGCTCAGCCTGCGCCCTGGCACAGCTCCTAGCACGGGTGCTTGGGGCGTGTTCGCAGGAGCAGCGGCTTCCAGAAACTGCAGCACGATGGAGGAGGCAGAGGTAGTGCTGGCTCAGTGACGGCAGCTCGAGTGACAGCTCTTCTGGTTGCTCCCCTTTGCATCATAAACCAGAATGATGTTTAATATATATAATAAATACATGCGTACGTATATAAGCTTCTTTATTTTACTTGGCTTCTTCATGATCTTTGTCTCCTCTGTTTTTACACCGTGCTTTTCTGCGGTGTAAATGCACAGCCCTGAATCCAGCTCCATTTCCTGTCTCCTTTCTAAGTCTCTCCGAGCAGCCTTTTCTTGCCCTTGTGAAACAGATTTTAGCAGAAGCCATTTGGTGGGGAGCAGCACGCAGGGTGCTCTAACAAAGAAATCAGTGACTAGCCTCCATTTCTACCGAGTCTGGCACTACCTTTTGGCAAATGCACCTCGATCTCCTTTACATCTGTGAGTAAAAGGCACTTGGAGGAGGGGGGGAGAACATTTCTGGTTTTTATGGTGTCACGCAGGGTGTGGAGTTGTCATGTTGCCTTTTTTTTTTTTCCCCTAACCATTTTCCCCGAAGCCTGCATTAGGGGTGAATGTTTATGTAAAGTCTAGTGTTCCCTAGCGTTTTATTTTCAGGCCTTACGTAGATGAAATGCTTGTGGTCACTGTCGCTGGTTCACCACATGAAGGAAGCCTAATAGCACGGGCGCTGTGTTGTCAGCGTGAGGAGCTTGTCCAGGAAACTTTTGAAATTCTGTCGTACTTAAAGCAAACAAGCATTTCTAGCAACATTTTGTTGTTGTTTGTTACGTCGCTGTAGCAATGTGTGGCATGTGCACTCCTCCTGCTGCCCTTGGTCTCCAATGTATATATAGCGTGCATTCAGTGAGCTCAGGCATGCAGCAGGGAGCCAGCAAGCCGTTTGCTTTGACTTTCTCCTGCCTGCAATCTCACAAGGCAAGAATTGTTTCCATGCAATTTCTGGAGCCTGGTGCATGCATGTGTTGTTGGTTTTAAGACGCACATTCTCCCTGCCTCGCAAGGATCCTGGAGAAATGGGAATCCTTTTCCCAGAAGGACTTCAGATGTACTCACACACAGTTACATCATGTTTTATACAATAGGTGAGGTTTATATGGCCTGGGACTGCAGGTTGGACCTGTCTGGAGCAGGTTATCGAGGACAGCTCTGCGCTTCTGCAATCGAGGCAGGCTGCCTCCTGCCTGCAGGTGACCGAGAGCTTTTTGTGGACCGTTAATTCATTGCTCTGTAATCAGCTGGGAATTTCTGAGGTGCTTAAAAGAGTTGCATCTTAGACACCTTTGGAAATAGCAGTTGTCTTCATTATGCTTTATATGTTGAGTCTAACTTCCAGATTGATCTTTTTCTCATGATGGAAACGTTAAGCCGTGGTGGTAATTGCTGTGCATCTTCGATAGGAACCATGCGACATGGATCAAATGGTCTAATTCAGCTTAAATAACTTCAAATATATACAGAAATCTTAGTGAATGTGTGCTCGGGTCTGCTTGGGCTGCCTGTCTTGTCCAGCTTATCTTCTGGAGAAGTACAATTCTCATAGGCTTAAATCCTGCACTAATGTGCCTCGGTTTCTAAATAGGACTACCTGATACAATTTGCATTTATCCTTCTTGCTAGGAAAGAGGTTAATTAAGGGAACAATTAGAAAAGCTCATTAAAACTGCATCCAGCTTTAGTGTAATGAAAAGCGAGCTGGCTGTGACATGGTTCATGGTGAGGCTGTCCCGAGTTCCCGGTGCCACGGCTCCCCGGTGTCGGTGCGTGTCGGCTGACCTGGGGCAGTGTCTCTGGGCTGCACCGAGGCTGTCCCTGCTGGTATTTCTGCGGTTGTTGGAACAGGGACTGCAACAATAACGCTAATCCCAGGCACCTTCCCCCTGAGGGAGGGGAGGAGTTGTGCAGGAATCTGTGCTCTGCGTTTCGCATTGCGCTTCCATTTCTTGCGTCCCCGCTTTTTACAGCACTGAAAGCATGCAGGCACTTCGGACCAGCTGCCCCCACTCTGCCAGGCAGCAGGAACTAGCACAGCCCAAGCTTCAGAAGCCTTCTGAAACCATGCCCACCCTCCCAGATTTCCACCCTCTGCTTTTTGTGGGACTGGTTCTTACAAAAGGGCCACGTACGTGCTGGCTAGCGAGATGTTAAAGCTAGCTGCGCAGTCTGGGTTCTGCTCCAGTGGGCCGGGAGGGCTGTCTTTCTAAAAACGAAATCCCAGCAGCCAACAAATTGTTTGCCTGTGGAGCCAGCCCAGCCCAGCCCAGCCTCCCCGTTTCTCTCCCTTGTTCCAGTGCGGGTAAATCACGTGGCTGAACCCGATAGCTCCGGGGAGGGCTCCCAAGGAGACGCTGTGCGAGATGGGCCTCTTAGGCACACGGCTGCTGGGTCGCCTTAAACTTCACAGTTAGCTTGATTTAGGATTTAGGAAAACCAAAAGTTGGCTTTGTGAAATTGTCCGTGCTCCTGGACTGGTGGCACCAGCCTGGGTGCAGTTAGTGCCTTCTTATCTAACGTTACAGCATCAGGAAATAAAATGGAGTTGAGGAGCTGGATGCATGACCTGGAGGCAGTGATGGGAGGAGATGCTGGTCTCACATTATTGGGTTCCTCTGAAAAGCAAAACGTGGTGGTGGTGGGACAGGGCTCCTTGCTGGTGTGCACCACGGTGCAGGGCTGGCCTTGGCCGTGCTGCGGAGCTGCTGCAGGGCAGCTGGACCTGTTGGGATCACACTGAGCACTGTTAAACGAGGGCTGGACTGTCCTGGGCTCGGTTAGAAGGGCTGGGTAAGCATGGCCAGGCTGCATGGGCAGCAGTGGTGTTCTTATTTCATGCAGTAACAAGCACAGGACCTCTGAAGGGAATGAAAAGCTGCACAAGCTCCTGCTGTACGTAGCAGCACCGCGGCGATTCCATGCTGCCGGATGCTGAGCCAGCTCACTCGAGATGAGCTGGGAGATGAGGAGGAGCTTCCCATGCCAGAATGATAATTTTGCTCTTTTCACAGCAGGTTTCTGAACGTTACCTTACAGCAGAACTAGATTGTGAGACACCAAGAGCAGGAAAGTATGTTTTTAGAACAGCAAC
Source organism: Anas acuta (assembly GCF_963932015.1). Taxonomy (NCBI): domain Eukaryota; kingdom Metazoa; phylum Chordata; class Aves; order Anseriformes; family Anatidae; genus Anas; species Anas acuta. The sequence continues at coordinate 14,536,050 of NC_088993.1, forward strand.
AAAACGTTTCCCTGTATTTCTCTCACTAGCAGAGGTGAGATGAGGCAGTCACAAACACTGATTTACTTGCCTACCACCTGGCTCTGTTACCTACAGGATTCAATAATACCCTGGTTAAAGGGATTATGTTCAGCCATGCTCGTGGTGCTAGAACAACGCTGCCCATGTCCCCTCATTTCCTTCTATAGGCGAGGTGCTGGAAGCCAGCACAATCGCTGTGCTCTGCTGGCCTTTCCCACGGTGAAACCTGGTTTTTATTTCCTGCTTCTTTAACCTTAGTATCAGTGAAATGATCCCTGGAAAGCTTGTATTGATTGCACATTATTGTCTAATTAAAGCGCAATAAGTAGAACTGCAGAACACTCGCTTTTACAGCCCCGTGCCTATTGTAGACACTATAAATTAGAAAGCTTTCTGTTCAAATACAGAAAATGTCAGTGCTTATTTCCTTTTGAATTTCACAGCATCTCTTGAAGGCTACACATGTAGATGTGTGATCATTTGCTTTTTCTAAGTAACAATTGGAAAGAAATGTTTTTATAAAAGAAATGAAACCCTGTAGACTTGTAGCAGCCTTGTTCTGACCCTCTTAGCTATAAGCCACGCCGTCCAAAGGAGGCACTTGTAAATAAATGTATTCTTTTTTTAATAGGAAACCTGCTAGATTATCTTTTAGCATCATGTGCAGAGATATAAATGGATATTAGTTTTACAGTGTGTAGAGGCCGGTCTCTAAATGGCGCTGTCTGGTCTTCCTGGGGGCTGTTTGGGCTGTCTGGTCTTTATGGCTTTTTTTGTTGAGTGTTACTCGTGGCCTGATACTTTCTAGTAACTCGCACCTTCCTGAGTTATGTGCAAGGAGCCAATAAAAGATAAATTCTAGACCTTGATAAAGCAGGAACCCAACGGTTTGTCTTTGTAGTTCTATGTCACGCTTAGTCATTGATGGAATACATGGCCTTGGGGAAATCATTTAGCCTACCCAAGCCTTCAGCTTGCATCTGAAATCCCTGTGATGTATATGCAGTGATTTGTGAATGATGAACAATTCCTGCCTAGGAGTCTGGGCAGAAAGATGCTGTAGCGGGTGGTGGATTTTTATGCTATTAATTTATTAATGATTCAATAGTTACATATAAAAACATTCAAACTGTTTAGCATCATGTGTGACAGTGACTTTCCCTTTCTTTCCCGTACAGGTGTACTTTTCGATTCCCTAGCACGGTTATAAAGATCCAGTTCACATCTTTATACCATAAAGAGGAAGTAAAAGAAGAAGCCTCATCGCCTCCCCTTCGGCCACTTTACCCTCAAATATCGCCTCTGAAGATCCACATCCCGGAGCCGGATCTCCGGAGCGTGGTCAGTCCCCTCCCGTCCCCCACAGGCACTATCAGGTAAGATGTTACCCAGCCCCTGCCACCCTCCTGAGGTTCTTCTCATCTTTCTGTGTGTATTCTGGAAACTCCATCTCTGTTTTGACGCCGGCCTTTATCAGCCTTGTGTTCTTTATCTGCTGTACTTGATGCATGAAATGCCCCATTAAAAATAACCTGTGAAATATCTGATGTTCAGAATGACGGAGCACAGTCTAAAATTTTGTTGCCTAAATGCAGGGCTCAGGGTTTTTGTTTAAGAGCTCAAAGGGCGGGGGCTGGCCTCAGCATGGAGCTGTTTATCTTTGGCAGAGGAATTAGAGAGATCTGTCAAGACCCACCTATATACGCAGAGAAAAGAAAGCAGGCAAATATTGTTAGGACTGCCTATTTTATTTTTATCTCAATAACATTCTGTTGTTGCTGGGTGGTGCCGGTGCTATCTGGAGCTAGGGACGAGGGTGGCCACTGGCATGTGGTTTCCTGGGAATAGAAGGAAACGGGGAGGATGCTGACCGTGCACCGAGGGGCTGTAGCGATTTGAATGGGCGTCTGTGCGAGTATCCTGTTTTGTAAGCTATCCGATTCAAGAATGTGCAGTAGACACAACCTGAACATCAAGTTACTGTCTCGACTGTTTTCTCTCCTTTCGCAGCAAAGAGCTGATGTTACAGCTTTGCACTGATCTCTTTTAACATTGAAGCTGTTCCTTAAAGTATAATAAAGTAGTAATAATTAGTTAATAAAGTAATAAGCAGTAGCTGCTGGTTTGTTTTCTTGTCCATAGACTTGTAAAATGTTGTAATAAACAAACACATTCTGTCAGTTAGTGCTAATTCGGTGAGTAGTATTCAAATCGACATGGCTGAGAATGACTTCAGGGTCACAATGGAGCCCGTTTGGTTTTGCATAGGGCTGGAGGCCCTTGCTTGTTTGGGTTTTTCCCCCCTCTTGCAGAGCTGCACAGATGTGCAGTGCAGATATTCTAGAAAGAGGGGGCTGGAGGGAGCTGTGGTTTCAGCCCTCTGTTCAGGCACTGCTTTTAGTTTATATTTAACCTTCTCTTTTTAGATGAAGCTTGTTGCTGGGAGGGGAGGGGGATGGTTTCTTTGCCAACATATGGTATTTAGTTTCCATTCAGTCATCCTGTGCAGAGCAGCGCAGTGTGGTTTGTGTTACTAACGGAGGCTGTATCTTTTGACTCTGGCATATGCCTGCAACTGATATTTGACTCCCCGAGAATGTTTCTTTTGCATAAGGAGAAAGTGGAAATAGTGGTGTTGAATTGTGCTCGGCCCCTAACGGGGTGTTTACTAAAGATGATTAATGAGTGCATCCGTTTGTCTCGAGCAGAAGCGAACCCAGCAGAGTCTTCAGAAAACCTCAAAAGACATCTGAGGTTTCACTTGCCAAATCCCTTTCGTTTCTGAGTTCCTCTTCCAGAGGAGGGGCTGACACGTTTGTAAACATCCCTGCTCAGCCCCTTCAACCTCCCTCTCTGCCTCCGTGGGGTCTCGCAGCTCTTGCCTCCTGCGGGGCCGTGATCTGGGACACGATTTGGGTGTTTTGCTCTGAGAAGGGGAACGTTGCCCTTCGGGAGCGTGTCAATGTGCACTCTGGCTGTCTTTTTTGGTGTCTTTCTATCAGCACATGAGGCTGACACGGTGTCCTCAGCCCCTTCCCCAGAGCAGGGCTGCAGGGGGCTCAGGCTGGGACCCTCACCCCGTTCCCCGGCTGCCTCGGGAGGCGTTTTCACAGGCTCTGCTCTCCTCCTCCTCCCTCTCCCCCTTTCCAGTATTTACTTTCCTAATTTGGTTCGTTTGCCTCGCTCCTCCCTGATTGGCCCATGGAAAATTAGTGCACTTTGGAAATCCTTGGCCGGGTGAAATTTCCTTTTTGGAAAGCGGCTCCCGGCCTCCTCTTCCTGCCTCCACCCCACAGCAGGCCGCAGGCCGGGGCCTTACCTGCGCTCCCTGCACCCGAACACCCCTTGGTCCTACAACCATTCCTGCCCCCAGCCCTGCTCTGCCTCCCCGTTCCCATTGCAGCTTGCTTCCCTGCAGCTTCCCCCCCCCCCCAGCAAGCTGCTGGGTTTCTTTCCAGCCTATTTATTTTCCCTCCGCGAAGTGCACCGCCTAGAGAAGGAATGAGCTTTAGTTAAACAAAAGCAAACCTGCCACCCTCAGCAGCTTTGCAAAGCAAGATTCCTGCTTGCTCCCAGGGAGAAGCGTTTCCACTGTTTTCTTAGCTAGGTGTTTTATCTCCAGGAGGGGCTGTTTTGCAGATGTTTTCAGTGCTGTTGTACAGCTTTAAGGGAAAATGTTGGCTGGCAGCATGCTTTGTGAGGCTTACACACAGGCAATAACTTATTTCTTCCTGCTTTGAGTTCAAAAATCCTTTAAAAAAAATATCAGGCTTACACAGTCTGAAACAAAAAGGCCGCTGTGGTTGCAAGAAACTAGTAGAAGCAGCCTGTCCATATTGCACGTCATAAGAAAAGGCAGAATATCACCTGGATTCAAGCAGAAATCTCTTTTCAGTAGACTCAGGGCACTGCAAAGCTGTCTGAAAGCCATGTGCAGTTTGGCTAAATTCAGCTCTGCCCATTGGGAGACATCTGATAGAGGACTGGCTTTCAGTGTGGCTTTAGGGTTCTCCACTTGCATCTGGAGCATCCTCTTTTGGTGACACTTAGGTCATCTTACTAATGACCTAAGTTCTTCACCTGTGTTGCCAACCCCGTTAACTTTGCCTGGTTTTGCTGTAAATCCATAATACCTACGTGGATGTACCTCCATGTGTGTTGTAATCCAGTCTTCAGAGCAGCTTGTGTTTGGATTACGAACAGATCCACAGAGGCAAGGTATGATGCTGGAGCAAAAAGATGCTGAGTTGGAGTTCAGATTTATAGTGTTTAGTTACCTTTTTTTTATATAATCTTCCAGTTGGTATTAGTGACCCTGTAGCGGTAGCTTAACTCTGAAGTAGAGCTTACACTCTGAAGTTGCCTCTGAAGCAGCAGCATCTCTCTAAAGTACTGCCCTTCAGGGTTATTGGTTTGTTTCTTTGGGGTATTTCTAAAAACGAATTTCTCTGCATGTTCTTCCCTATTCTAAATAGTAGTAATGTTGTCACTCATAAAATAAATGCTACAGTAAAGCAATTCAGAGTGCTGCACTGTGGAGTCAGTATCAGTGTTCACATTTTCCAGCAGTTACTTCTGACTTATCTGTGTACCGGAATGACTGTGGGTTTGAACACTGTCTTGTACTTTTTCACTGAAAGGGGATGGATATGTAGCTCACATATGCAGTCTTTATCAGTAAATAAAAATAAAAATTCTTTGACATACAGGAGGAAGAGCCCTTAGAGCCCTGTGAGAACCTCTTGAGAAGCATCTGGTGAGGGTCAGTGCTAATAGTTAAAGTGGTCCATGTTTGTGTGGGGGCCTAAACTTAAATTTTAGAGAATTTTTAGCACTTAATGTGCCTGTCCACGTTCAGTCATTGCTAGAATAGTCAATACCTAGTTTGCAGTGAAATTAATTAGATGAATAAATGAAAGATCAGCTGACATCCTTCTTCACTCTTGTTTTATAGTTTTGATTAGCAAAAGAGAAGACGTGAGCTGAACTCTTATAGTTCCAGAAGCTATAAATTTTTCAACCTTATTTGCTTCCCTGCCCCCCTACACACATACTCCCTTTATTTTCACGAGGCCAAATGAGCTCAGTAACATGCTGCATGCCCTGATTGTGGGTTATTCAGAGGCCTGCATTTCAGGAACTGCAGTTATGTTGGTTAAGTCACCAATGTGTTTTGTGGCCTTTTACAGGTCATTTAAATTCATTGGTTGTTTTTTATGCATGTAGAGCGTAATAACTACTTTCCAAGACTGTGTAGTAGATAAATTATGGATTGGGCTTTTATTCTGTAAAGCATCATGGAAGTGTAAGTTGGCAGGGGGTAGTGTGTATGTATGTATTCTTACGAGCCATGTTATATTAGATGTGTAAGCGCTGGATATGCTTTGCTTCAGACTTGGCTTGCTAACGAGGGCTTGCTTTTTTCTAGGCTCTAGGACAGCCTTACAACACCATTTCAGAATTCTTGGGTCTTAAAATGAACTTGCATGTTTCTTGAAAGGTATGCAATGGGAGTTTGAGTGAACCCTGACTTGAGTGGTTGCATGCACTCAGTGGGACAGGACGCATAAATATTGCATGTTCCAATTCATTCAGGCTTTCCTTCTTCCTATAACACTGTTAGCCACTTAACTGAAAAGCCAGCAAAGAGCTCGAAGGCAGGATTTTTGCAGGCTCTTTTGCATTGTCTCGGTTATCCATTACTTCCTGCATTCAGGCAGAATATACAGCCCTGGTAACTCCCACAATTGGACAGAATGGTGATTGTTCTTAATCGCCCTTGTCTCCAAACCACAAGCCAAGTAGTGCGATGCACATACATCCCATCAGAACTGCAGCGATCTATACGGGGCTCGGGAGTTCCTACGCATGTTTATGTCAGATAATGGGCCATGTGCTAGTGGAGATGCGCCAAGCCATGTGCTGGAGGAAGGCTTGCAGATGTCACCAGCTACACGAGCACTTCCTCTTCCCTTCACTTCCCCTGATCAGCGCTGCTGTAAAACGCTCGCTGAATCCACAGCCAGAGTGAGCTCACTTCCTTTCTAAGAGGGGAACTGCTGGAGTGGAGACAAGTAAAAACAATTTGAACTTTTGTGGATAGCTAACTTTCTCTCGCTGTGGCTTGTTCAACAGCTTGGCGTTTTTTTCAGCATTAAGCAGGCAGAGTAGCTCTCATGTTTCCCTTTTCACATCAAAATCCAGCATGGTTTGGCAATCTCACCACTTGTGATTGTTTCTGAAACCTGTCTGAAACGTGCAACGTGCAAGGGCTTGCCTTTCTTTCTTTGAGTTATGTTTTTGGGGCTAGGCTGGGGAAGGAGACAGTGGCAGAGGATTCGCACCCATTACTTCTGATTGGTGTATCGTGGAAATGCTTGTTTCGCAAGCTGAAGTGCTGTACTTTGACCTGGTTCTTGCTTATTGCACATGGAGAGGAAAAAAAAAGTCCCTATATCTTTCAGTATACCATGTGTAGGCACTTGGAGTACAGGAGTAGTCTGAGATTTGTGGCATTTCTCTAATACGGTCCTTGTGTGCAGGGAAGCATACCTCCAATTAGAAAAGATCCTGTTAAGAAACGAGGATTCTCCCTTTGTACTGAATTGGGGCTTTAAAAAAAAAAAAAAAAAAAAAAAGCCTGCTCAGACAGGAATCTTTGTATTGGCAGTGTTGCCAAGGTGGTTTCTTATCACTGCTTTGTCTTTGTACCTGCCTCAGAAATGTGCATTTAGGCATTTTTCAAAGGCACTGCTCATGTGAATACTGTATCCCAAACCACAAGAGTTTTTTTTTATATTCTTTTCAGCGATGCAGGTTCCAAGTCAGGTGAACAATTTTATGTGGAATCCCGGGTAATCTTTCCTCTTTGCCATTAGGGAGGGAAAGTGCTTTATCCATACACCTGGCTTAAATTAAGCTTCCATGGCTTGAGCCCTACAGATATCTTTCTTGCAGAAAAGAATGGAATTAAGTAACGGCAGTTTTCCTGCATTCCCCTACTGCCTGTCCTTCTGGGGAAATTGGCACTGGAATTTGGGAGTGTTTCTGTTCCCAGCTTGCTCACAGACTTGTAATATGACCGTAAATAAATCATTTAAGCACTTGTTGCTCCCCCGCCCCAAGTCTGTAAAATGTGGTTAGATGGAGAGAGTCTGGAGATCTTTACATATGAACCACTGTGTTCAGGCAACGGATCCATCTAGCCCGGTATTCTGCCTCAGGGAGGTGTCTTTGGGGTAATTTAAGAACATAGAAAATACCCGGTAATGCTAACTGGTGTTCAGTCTGCCTCCACCATTGTCATGGTTCAAGGACTGCCTTTGGAGCAGTGACTTCTTAACTTTCTGTCTCATAAAACCCCTGACGATTCCCTGTCTTCCTCCTTTTCCCACAAACTTTTATAATGGCCTTTTGTGTTCACATAAACTTAACATCAGCCCTGTCTTACAGCATGTTGTTCCACGGTTTGACTACAAACATAGAAGGACTTCCTCTTGGTTTGGACCCGCTGTTAGTTTCATTTCATGTTCACCAGCACTTCACTTAGAAGAAGCCGGGAGTTGTTGCGCCTTCTGTTGGCTCTGTTTTTATAGGCTGTCACCTCGCACCTCAGCTTTCTGTCTTCAACTATTTGTCTTCTGTATGGAATCCATTCCCTGTCTCTGATCATCCCAGTTACCCCAGTCAGTACCTTCTCTGAGTCTAGCTGTGGTGATGGTGATGTGATATTTTTGTTGAGATTTTAATGAAGTAAGACAGAACAACATCCAGCGTCCTGGGTGTGGATGCAACATACACACACTGGTACATCCTATTTTTGCACTCTGATTCTGCAGTTAAAACAAAGTGATTTGGAGCATTCCAGCAGAAATGCAGTAAATTGCACATCTTCTCCAATAGTTGGTATTTAAAGATTTTCTAGTTGTTAAAAAGTGCTGTGAATTTAAGAGGCTGGATTCTCGTTGGCAGTAGTCAAAAGTAAATCATGCTATGAGATCTGTTATGTTCTTAATAGCCAGAAGTAAGCCCTGTGATTATGACATTCTGCCTGCTACACAGGTGAGTGTATTGCAGACACTGCTTTCAGCCCTCAGCTTCTTGGCCCTACAACAAGGGTTAAGTATTAAATGGAAAACACGCAGCAAAGGGCTGTTGTGATTCAGCACGTGGTCACAGTCTGGTTCTGAAGCTGAGTCTCGGCGTGATGTTTGAGGAACTGTGTCTCAGTGGCTGCCTGCAGTAAGTGCTTCAAGTCGAGATGCTGAATCCTCTTGGTGGATATTGAAGATCTCTGGGGCTTGGGGCATTAACCATGGTGTCATGGGGTTAAGGCTGTGGGCAACTGCAGCTGGTTTGCTTACATGCTGGGTGTCTTTCGGTGGCATAAAATGCATGCTTCCTCTCCACAGCCTGCCCTCTTCCAAACAGACAAGTTTAATGCAAATTAGCTTAGGTTGCTTGTAAGCTAACGAGTGTTCTCATGGACGGTTAGCATGGATCACAGCAGTACGCTCGAGTGGCTGAGGGCTGGGTGAAATTGCATACCTGGCCGTAGCTTTGCTCAGTAAATGTTTGTAGTCTTAAAATGGGTCACGTTATCCCTTCAAGCACTGAGGGGATGTCAATGTCCAGCAAGTTGTAGTCACTATCCCCATATCTGATTGTGTATTATAGCACAGGCAGGTGTTTGGAGGAAAAAGTCTTTGTTTTTAGTATTTCTTAATAAGTGGGGGAGTGCATGCAGCGTCCCTGGCCAGCCCCTGCTCTGGGTGGCGAGGAGAATTCCAGGAACTCCAGGAAACTGATGTCACTGCATTGTGTTTGCTTGTTTTCTTTAAACCCCACTAATGTTTAATTTTAACTTAACCCTCAGGAGGGTATTTTTAGTAAAACCGTTTCTTCACTCCTTCTGTCCTGTGTTTAGGGGGGAACAGATTGTGTCACCTTGTTTTTTCCCCATGTCAGCTCTCTCTCCCTTCCTCTTAAGAGCTCCCCGATGATTGACGGAGAGCTTGAGCACTCAGCAGCGTGTTACCCTGGCTCTTTGCATGGAGTGGCTAAAGGATCATGTTGTTTGTTCTGCACCAGGGTCTCTTGATCTGACGATTGATCCAGGCTGAAAGGAGGCAGGTCCACCTGGATGGACACTCACCATCCTGGTGAAAGCCCAGTACTTCTCCCAAATCTTCAGATACTGCTGTGGCTGTCCCAGGGGGCAGCTCCTTCCTTCGGGGACTATCAGGCTCTTCAGCAGCTATCTGCTGGGAGAGACGGGCTTTTCAAAGAGTTAACAGCTCTTTAGGTTGGAGGGGATTTGTCAGCACTCTTAACAGAATCACAGCCCTGCAAGGGGAGGGGGTTTGTTTGTTTGATTGATTGATTATTTATTTAAAGCAAGAAGTTATACTTAAAGCTCATGATCAGCTCCAACAGTTCAAATCTGAACAGTAAAAATGGGGCTACTTCATTTTCCTCCTCAAAGAATGAATCAATTCATGTGTCTGAACTGCATGGGACGATTTTTGAAGCCATAAAGAGCAGAGGTGAGGAGGATAGAAATATAGCTCTGAAGTGTGTTTTTACTGGAAAACTTCTGTTTTCAATATCCATGATCTAAGTTTTGGGTGCTGTTTATAGGGATTGTTTTTCATGTATTTCTGCAAATGAAGAATCAGCAAACTGTTTCATGCTCTTCCATTCCGAGTCTCTGCGTTACAATAGTTGCTCACGTGCCAAATTCTAAGATAAAAAGAATTGCCACGTTTTTGATTTGTCATTGTTTCATGTATGAAAATTACTTTAATTTGTAATTATCTACACGTTATAAGAAGTGTGTATAGGGAAAAGCTGTTAAAAAATGACAGCGGAATAATTAAATTCACACCAGCTCTGCATGTGAGAGCTAAGACATCAAGAGCATCTTCTGTGGTGTGGTGTTACCGCTTCCAAAGTGGGCTCAAAGCGTGGAATAGCAAACTTGGATTAATTTTTCAGCACAAACAGGTCTCAGCTTTTTGAACGACTAGGTAAGAAACGCTTTTATCTCTTGCAAAGACAGATTTATATATGGGCTCATTGACACTATTTGCCTTACGCCTCCTGAAAGCTTCACCTCCTGCCATGCTTCTGAACAGCATCACCCACTAACACAAAGGACCATCAGCGGGTGCTGGAAACGTTACCAAGCCCTGTGCAGTGGTTTGTATGGCTCACCCCATATGCCAGACGGATGAGCTGGGGTTTCCTATTGCAGGGGTTTGTTGTGGCTGGATTATTTTTTGCCTTTTTTTCTCACCCAGCCTCTACCTATAATCCTGTAATTCCCTTTTAAAAGAAAACAGCCTTGGGTGGTGCTGAGCTCAGCACCACAGCCATTTGCAGAGGTGTCACAGAGGCAGGAGAAGCTGCACTTCTCAGTTTACGGGGTGGACTGCTAGGAAACGGTCATTCTTTACCCTGTCACATTGCTCGTGCACAGGAGGTGTTACCCACTGAGCCAACAAGGGTTGTCTCACCGTTTCCTCTCCGTCTGTGTGTATGGAGAAGGCTGTTTGGCCAGCCACCTTAGTGAGGAAGGGACCGTGTTTTGTGTTTCCCATGCAGCACTTTGCACAGTGTGGGCATCACTGCCTTTATTTGCATCAGGGTTGGCACTGCTGTTGGGCATTTTACTGCTAAGAGGATTTTTTATACCAGTTTTCCTGACTGCCGGTTCCAGCTCTGGGCTTCATTTTGCATCTTGTCATACAATTTGAACCGCTTGTTTTGCTGCGTTAATCTTCTGTGTATTGTTTTGCTTTCTTGCTCATTGTTTCTCAGCTCTTAGGCGGAAGACGTATGTAATCCTGGGATTTGGCTCTATGTCGTGCCACTCTGGCTTTGCACCCCTCCCTGCAGGATGGAGGAGAGATGGAAGAGGGGAACTTCAGGTCTTAAATTTCCCAGCCTCATCCCTCTCCTCCTGTCCTTTGTACCCTGCCAATCAAGGATGTGTGATCCCTAGACAAGTCTTTCTGATTAGTTCTCATCTTGTAGCACTCACTTCTGTGTGCCTGAGTGGTGCTGCAAATTACAACGACCTTTTATTTGTTTGTAGGTTTTCATCAGCTTTAGCGTGCCTTTCCTGCTCTGTAGTTGTTCCTGTAATGCCATCTCGTGGTCGTCCCAGGACTCAGATGTCTCTTCCCCACGCTAACCAAAGCTGATGAGACGAGCTGCCTTCTGTAGCAGTGACTGCAGCTCCCTTCTTAGCTGCATTTGTGTGCTTGGTGAAACAAGGCGATACCTGTCTCTAGCTATGTAGTTAGTTATTCATCCCAATTTCAGTGTATATTTGTCTAAGTCCCTTGCATAGAGAAGCTGTTCAGTGCTTTGAGACTGTTTTCTTGTGATCGTGGAAAGGGGGCGGTTGTGTCAGGATTTATAGAAATTCCACGTTATTCTCTGATTGTTTCTGATTATTTGTATTTATTTCCCATCTTTCTGTGCTTTGGATAAGCCACGAAGGCAAAAATAAATTCAGGGCATGTATGCTTCTCAGCAACTTCAAAGCTTTCCTGTACCTTAGGAAGTAAGAACCATGTGTCTTGTTACTAAATACAGTAATTTCTTTTTTCCTTTTTGTCTTCCCAGTGTTCCCAACTCTTGCCCAGCCAGTCCACGTGGTGCTGGATCCTCAGGATATCGTTTTGTTCACAACATTACCTCGGATCTGCAGCTGGCAGCGGAGTATGCTGCAAAAGCAGCATCAGAACAGCAGGCAGATGCATCTGGCGGGGACAGCCCAAAGGTTCAGAGAAACATTACTTACCCAACAGGGCTCATTGGGAGGCTTATTAAGACCTGGCAGTTTATTGCCAGTGCTGAATGCAGTTAAATGAGTCTAAGAATACCCTGGCCATAAGGGCGCTGTGTGCAATATCCTCCAGGGTTTTAAGACCATGCCTTCAAACCAGCATCTTGTTTGTGGTAGATGATGAATCTGCTTTGCTTAGCTGCCCAAAATGTATTCAAGTCATTCACTAACAGGGTTAAGCAAGAATAATTTGTCTTGCTTGTTTGATAAATCAAGAACCCATAAAGAAACAGAGCATTAGAATTCAGTCTTGTTTTCTCCTTTTAATTAATGGTATTTTGCAAAACGCAGTTGAGGAAAAGGGAAACAGGAAGAAACTAGATCCTTGTCATGAGAAATCTGTAGTCAGACTTTAAAACAAACACCTGTCAAGCAAGCGTTAAATGAGGAGAGTCGCAATGGAATTTAGATTAAAAAATAACTGAGTTACTATGATAAAACTTAATTTTGGCGAGCTGATCTTCAGATCAAAGTTAAAGGTCTAGGTTCAAAGCCACCTGATTTGAGATTGGGTGGAGAAGCACAACACTAGATGACTTCTTTTTGTAGCTTGAATTCTCCCTTGAGACAAGAAGGGCTGTTCTTGACGGAGTAGTGTGAAGGGCTGGGAATATGAGATCTGTAAAACAAATTGAAGTTCCTAGAATGAAACGAGTCTTGCTGGAGACTGAAGGGCCAGGATCAAGTTTCATGTTGGGCTTGTGGCTGGAAGAGAGCTGGTAGAATCTTGCATGAAACTTTCTGACAAAGTTTTAGTTGTAATTGGGCAGAATTCAAGGCTTTAGTTTCATGAACCCTGGAAGCACTGAATGTGCACCATGCCCTGTAACTCTTTGCTTCCAATTGCTTGTCCTTGTTCTGTCCCTTGTGCTGAAAGAAGCACATGTGGCAAATCCAGTGGAGAATGGAAGCAGATTAAAGTTATCATTTTTGTCTGTGTTTGGTAGTGGGGATGTTGGAAGGGAGAAGATAATTTAATCTGTTTTAAGTTCTGTTTGTGCACACGTTTGCCCTAAACTGTGAGGTGACAGTGCAAAGCAGGAGTGAAAGAGAAGAGGAGGGCTTTTTTAATTGGGGTTGCTGGTAAACTTTAGTGTAGGAAGTAACTAAACTTTTTTTTTTTTTTTCCTTAGGACGAGTCCAAGCCACCCTACTCTTACGCTCAGCTAATTGTGCAGGCTATCTCTTCAGCACAGGACAGGCAATTAACACTAAGTGGGATCTATGCCCACATTACCAAGCATTACCCATATTACAGAACTGCTGACAAAGGCTGGCAGGTAAGTTTTTGATATGACAAGCTTTTAAACTACTTTGTCAGGTCTTATCTACTTTATAATACATTTATTAAAGATTTGGAGCACTGAGAATAGAGCTGCTTTGACTATTCCCAGAATTAATTTGTTTAACATAAGCTAACTAGTTTGTTTGTGGGTGATTAGTTTTTTGAAATATTTTATAGGGCAATGTAGTGTTACCATTGGGCTGTTTTCTGAAACTCTTCTAGTTCCATAGTCAGCTGTCTTTCATATTTGTTTATTTTTTTATTTTTCCACGTCCTTCCTATGGGTAACTCCCCTGCCCAGATACTTGCCTGAATTTTGCATAATCCTGCACGTTGTCTTTCTTTGGAGTAGTCTGTCCAAGCAGATGTCCAACCTAAAACTGAGATCGTATTTTGAAATCCTAATGTTGCCTTAAATCATCACAGGTGTATTCTTTTCCCCATTTATCTACTGCGTTGCCTAAGTCAGTTTCTGAGTTTTGAATCTCAGAATGGGAACTTGAGGAAACTTGAATCTGTGCCCTCCATGTGGTATTAAAGGAAATCTGACCAGCTTCACTGGAGGGTTTGGATGTAGCTAACACATGCTAAATCAGACGAGAGTGATTACTTGAGGGCTGTTTTCAAAGTCTCAGAAATTTCAGCTCCACCTGCTTTCAGACTTTCTTGGCATCACACCTCTGAAATGGGTGTTGTCATTTGAATATAATACACCAATGCAGCTGAAGAGCCCCTTGCAACTGCTGATTTCATTGTGTTCAACTGGCAGGAGCAGTATGGCTTGGTGCACTTTGAGTACAATTGGAATAAATACATTCTGCCTCCCTGGCTTTTCCCTGCAGTTCTAATTAACTGTGGAATTCATTTCCTGCCATAACCTGCTCGGCAGAGTTGTGCTTTGTGAACCAGTTGCTGCATCCTGCTTCAAAGATAGCTGCGTTTCAGTGGAGGGTGAAGTTGCCTCTTTTTATTTTCCCCAACACAGTGTATAGGCTTTACTTCTGAAGAGCTTGTTTAAGGCTGCTACAAAAGCTCTTCTTTTGTTTTGAAAGTGGAAGAGGAATGAGTTGGTGCATACCTGGGCTTGCTGAGCCTTTCCCCTGGCCCTACAGACAGTGCTACGCCCAGTCAGAGGTGGGCTTTTTCAATGGAGAGGCTGATTAGTCGTGTCAACACCTGGAGAGGCTTACGGTGCTAGACTAGTGCCACATAAATAATGGATTCTTCTCGGAGCTAGATGTTTGAGGGCATGTTGGCTGGCTTGCTTTATGATTACCACGAGATGCAGTGTCCTTTAGGGCATGTTTGGGCACCCCAGTGATCGTTTGCAGGTAAGCAGTTAGCACAGGCTCAGACAGCTTTTTCCGCTTGCCTAGAACAAAGCCTGTCTTGAGAGAGTTCTGATGTGGTTTGCACTGCTTTCCCCCTGCCTCAGAAAAAAGCTCTGCTTTCATTTTTTTTTCCATAGAAAAGCTACCATATTCCAGGACTCCAGATATATTTAAGTGATTGTACAGTACCAAGTAAACACATCTTTCTGCGTAGAAGCTCTGTCTCACTAATTTCCCCAGATTTTCTCTCATGTTTCTCCCGTGACTGTGGAGCTCTGTGAGTTGAGTGACTTGTTCCTGTCTTCAACACCGATTCTGGCAGTATGGATTTTATTTTTCCAAGCTGTGTAGCGAAACCCGTCCGTCTTTGTTACATGTTTCCTCATGGCAAAATAATCATCTTGTTCCTCTGCTTCCTGCAGAATTCCATTCGGCACAACCTCTCCTTGAACCGTTACTTTATTAAAGTCCCACGCTCCCAGGAGGAGCCTGGAAAGGGCTCCTTCTGGCGAATTGACCCTGCCTCTGAAGCCAAGCTAGTAGAGCAAGCGTTTAGAAAACGAAGGCAAAGAGGAGTGTCCTGCTTCCGAACACCTTTTGGGCCTCTCTCCTCCAGGTAACTTTACCTTCCTCTAATCTCTGTGCCAAACTCCTTGCAAAAAAAAACAAACAAAAACTTCATCTGAAGTACAGTGAGCATGCTTCTGTTTATAGTTTTTGAGTGGTTATATAGGTTAGGTAGTCCCAAGGCATAATCTGAAAATTGTTCCGACTTCTTAAGTGTTTACAAAAAAAAAGAAAAGCCAGAACCAAACTAAAAATGCATCAAATACCATATCTGTTTTGGCATCATTTCAAAGAAATTCAAAACGTTTATCAGTGAAGTAAATGTTTTCAGATGCCAGCCTTTCATTTCAGGAAAGCTGTGTTTATATGTGGATTAGATCACAGTGGGAATACTTTTTGTGTTATTTAAAGCACTCTCCTATAGGGAGCATCACATTGATCGTCAGCGTGAGCAGCGAAACATTGGGGGGGGGGATGTTCTGTGTAACTGCTGCAGTCAGCAGTGCAGCTGCAAAGAGGAGCTGCACGCAGTGACAGCCTTCTCTGAGCCCTGTAGCTGTGGGACCAGGACTTGCCATATACACCGCTATCTGGAGCAGGTTCATGTAGCATTCCTCCCACACCTCGCTTCCTTTCTGTCTTTTAAAATGAGGAAGAAGCAGGAGGAGAGATAATTTTTGGCTGATCAGCTTTTCTGTTTGTCATTAAAGAACTGTTGGATTCCTTACAGATTTAGTGGCCACGTGGGACAAGAGATGGGAACCAAGTGGTTGGGTGAGGGAGGCAACAGGGGTAGCAAGTGCTTTGCAAGCATATGTGAGGCCAGACAGACCTTTTATCTACACTGTGTCTTTCTTCCTTAAACACTGAGAAACGTCCTTAGAGAATGCCCTGAAATTATTAAAAAAAAAAAAAAAAACAAAACACAACAACATCTAAACATAAGGCACTTTCAACTTCTCTGTGTGAGTCTTAAAGTGAAATGCTAACTGTGCTCTGAAGGGTCCAGTTTCCTTCAGCAGGGATTAATGTGACTGCACGTGGTGCTAGAGGGTTTTTGGGATCACTGTGTACTCTTCCCAGCAAGACTACAGTGGGTAATGTGGAAGAATGGCTCTCTTTCTCCCTAGAGGATCCTCTGCTGAAGATAATGCTCGGTCTCTGCTGCTGTCTTGTGTTTGAAACACATCTACACCCGCCAATTCTATGTTCTGGTGTTTCAGGAGCGCTCCTGCCTCCCCTACTCACCCTGGCCTGCTGTCCCCTCACTCTAGTGGCCTACAGACTCCAGAGTGCCTGTCACGGGAGGGCTCGCCCATTCCACATGATCACGACTTTGGGTCAAAGTTAGCCTCAGTTCCAGAGTATCGGTATTCACAGAGCGCACCTGGTGAGTAGCTCTCCTTTCACAGCAAGTGACTGTTCGGTTGCACTGAGTGCAGTGCTGGGGACACTGCAGGGATGCTCCTACCAGCCTGCTACAGGAGGATCTGGGGCTCCTTTTTGGCTTTTTTTTACAGACTGATGATGCATGTGCAACTTCAGATCATTTTTCTAACTAGTCTATGTATTAAAGGGCAGGAGGTAAAGGAATGTGTGGACACACACGAGCTAACCTTAAACTAGGTGTCTCTAAGGAACTGACAGTGGAGTAGCCTTGGTAGTGTGTAGCTCACTCATTAATTTGCCAGGCTTTTTGATAAGATCATCTTGTCTATGCAGAGCTCCGTGGTTCTGTGGCCTTGGTAATTTGTTAAGCCTTGGTAAGTACCTGCTTGTCAGCTGTACTGCAAATGGCCTGATGTATAGGGTGTTCCTGTTGAAGTGGGATGGCAAAGCTCCTAATGTAAAGCCTCATATTTTGGGGCATATCGTGGTGTTTGTTCACAAAAATGTGCTCAGATGGCAAGTACTTTTTTATGTTAGTACATAGAAGATTGAAGGTGGCATTTTTGAAGCCTTAACTTGTTTTTTAACCTACCCCCGCACCTTGCTGATGTTGAAGGATTGAGTACTGAAGATGTAGAAGAGTATAAGGAAAATGAGTGGAGGCCATTTTTGCCTCTCCTATTAACGTGTGCTTCTCTTTTCTGTTTAGGATCTCCAGTCAGTGCCCAGCCAGTGATCATGGCTGTTCCTCCCCGGCCATCTACTCTGGTGGCAAAACCAGTTGCGTACATGCCTGCATCAATAGTGACTTCTCAGCAGCCTTCGTGTCACGCAATTCACGTAGTTCAGCAAGCTCCCACTGTTACAATGGTCCGAGTGGTGACCTCCTCTGCAAACTCTGCAAATGGATACATCCTCACAAATCAGGGCACAGCAGGAGGAGCTCATGAAGCTGCAGGAGCGGTGTTGGACTTAGCCGGTGACCACCGAGGTAGCTTTTCCACCTCCCTTGCTACTTCATTGATAAGTCTTGAGCTCGCTTGGAGTGGGGGGGAGTCAAACAGCTGTTTCACTCTGTGGGTGCTTAGCCCTTCTATCACAAGAAGATCTTTTATAAACTTAACAAATAAGAGTTCATCCAGTTGTGTTGCACCAGCAGCAAGACTGGCTACTCTGACTGATGATATATGGGCAGTGGTGCAAAGGTTCTTCCTCTAAGGGAACAAAGAAATGACAAAAACTTTCCCCTACAGCAGTGGCAGGACCATTGGCATTTTTAGTTCTTCACTGGTTATCCTGCTTGAATTTCATTCACATTCTCTAGAAATTCCTGTCTGGATCCCATTCACATTGTTGAAGCACTAACAGTTGCAGCTGCCTGTCACCTGCTCCTTTCTCTCACTCACCAGTTCTTGCTGTCTGTCATTTGTTCTTTCCCTACTTGTCCATTTTATTTCCACTTTTAGTTCCCTGTTTTTCCTTCCTACTCTGAGCTTTCCTTGCTTCTTTCCCTCTTGCTTTCAATCATCCTGCCTGCAAGTCTCAGTTCAGTGCTCATGTTCCATCCAACTCCACTCCCGTTGTCTTCTGATGTTAGCATGGAAGAAGTCTTCCCTCCCTACAGGGTTAATGAATTTGTGCTTCCTGCCTACCTTGTCTGCTTTGAGACCACAGAGCCCCTGGAAAATGAGAGTGGCTCTCTGCTCACGCATGTCCAGCAGGAGGCTGTCCTGCAGCCGTTCCATACCTGCTGAATTGAACCTTTTTACTTGTCCTGGGAAGTGAGATAGGCAGCCAAATGCTCTAAGTTATTTCTCTGCAGGATTTCAGCCCTATTTATTTATTCATTATTTTTTAGTTAGTCTGTCCTTTATTATTTATTCCCTTCTGGTTTCTTCCCATACTCCATAGCTGGCGAAAGCTTGTGACTGTGCGGAGACCTTGTAAATCAACCTACGCACAGGCCTGACAGCAAGCTGTTGCAGACAATGCCTGGGGCATTGTTTGGGATCTTAAATGGCTTCTGCTGCTGTGTGGTGTCAGAGTCAGGCCAATTGGCTTGCAATTGTGAATATCTCATAGCTTACTTTTGTAGTGGCTGCTGTCCATATCACAGCTGTAATGTACAAATAAGGGAGTCAGTGTCCGTTTAGGACGAAGGGTCAAATTTATGGTCTTTATTTTCAGCTGGATGGCTTATGCTCTAATAAAAAATGTTCTTAATATGCATAGAGTATATACACAGAATTTAGTGTTTTCAAAAATTCATCCCTAAACTTCTGCTGTGCTTCAGAATAAGCATTTCAGAGGGACTGATATTCTCTATTCTTATGTCCCTGGTTGCAGTGTTCTTCCTCTAATGAGCAGGGTGAGTGAATTGTTACCTTCTCAGAGCTGACTGTGCTGTATGAATCAGCCCACAGAAAATGTGTGTTTAGAACCTGATCCTGCCTGAAGTGTTCTGGGCAGTTTTCACAGGGCTCTAGGAATCCTCTGAGCTCCTTGGAGCCCAAATATGTTACTTTTGTGACTAAGCTGCCTTAGCCTGAGAAGCAATGCTTTCCACTCCCACTCTGTAAACCTTGTAAGACACATCAAAGACAAGTAACTTTGTGGTGCTGAGGTACTCACACATCTGTAAGCCTGGGGTAGGTATTAGTACTAAAACGTTAATGAGAAGAAAGCCTGCTCCTAAACCAGCAGGGTGGTAATGGTGGTTGTCTGTTCTTCTCTCCAAGCAGGCATGGATGAAAAGCCAACGATTGCATTTGCTGCAATACCCACAGCCAGCCGTGTTATTCAGACAGTTGCCAGTCAAATGGCACAGGGTGTTCCGGGACAGACGGTCACGATCCTTCAGCAGGCAGCTCCAGTGGCCATCGGGCAGCACCAACTCCCCGTGCGGGCAGTCACCCAGAACGGGAAACATGCTGTCCCCACCAACAGCATCACGGGCAGTGCTTACGGTAGGCTCTGTTTTGATTGCTCTCTGAGCTTTCCAGTTCAGTTGTAAAGTTGTGTCTTTATCTTCTTAGCTATGCAAGTTATTCTGTGTGTTCAATTCCACAGGTTATAAATTGTGCAACTTCTGTGGCTGTAAACATCAGTGGTAGATACCCTTCTGCCCACTGGTTTGCTCAGTTCTCCTTGATGGGAAAGTTCTGCTATCTGCCATTGTTGCTGAAAAGTCTGGTCTCTCTCCTTGTCCTTGGCTCTGCATGTATTACTGCTTATACCTTTGGGAGTTACTTGTTGAAAGCGTTCTTGATTCTTGCGTTGAGTCTGCTTTATCATTTGTTTTCCTCTGACAAACAGCATTTGCTTTCAGCATGCTAAATAATAAAATTTCAGTGGTGCTCTTTAGATCTTGTGAAATATGACTCCTTAGAGTATTAAGAAAATAACATACTTTCCCATCTTAAGGTCTTAGAGCCTGAGAGAAATAAGATCTATTTCATCAGGTGAATGAATGTAGGATTGTTTATATACAGGATGTGTTGTAGTCATTTGTCAACCCTGATTTTTAAAATCTCATACTAGCTATGTCTTGGCAGCCTCTTCTTATGCTTGCTCAGCACCTCTGGTTTGTGCAGTTAAGGATGATGACTTAGGGTGGTAATATCCCAGCTTCTTACTGCCCTCCTCAAGAGATGCTAAGTACCTCTACTGTCCCAGGCTGGTGCTTACAGGGAGTTTGAAATGAAGGACATTGAGGTTTTGATGGTATTCTTAAAGCAAAGTAGGAGCATTTCTACCGAATTTTCTGATATTTGTATTTGCATTATCACCTGGCTTGCAATTTGAATTGCAAGAATCTTATTGGAGCGATGAAAAATTGTCAGTGATAAGTTTTTTTATGCATCAAAGATATTTAATAAATCAAATAGGTGCAGTTGCTGTTACCCTACAGTAGTGTTTGTGTAATGTAATGTTTTTTGTTTTTTTACATGAAGATACTCTGATCTTACCAATTTTTTGGTAGCACTCTCTTAACATTGAAAGTATTCCAGGTGCATCCAAGTTGGGTGGTTTTCTTTTTTTTTTTTTTTTGTGTGTGTGTGATAAGTAGTGAATTTTCTAGTTGACAAAATGGAGCCTGAGTCTCTTGACTCTTCTGTATGAAGTTAACTTCTATTCAGCTGCAAGGTTTAGGTTCTTTATCAGTAACTAAATAGTAATTGATGTCTGACCTCATCCTTACTCTGTTTCTTTCCTTCATCCCCTTGATACTGCATAGCCTCCTTCCCATGCCTTGGTAGAAGTTGCTGGGCTTTGAGGGCCTTTGTTCTGTTTCCATTGTTTGTTTATCTTAGGACTTCTTTTTTGATGCAGTTAGCAGCGAGCACACATTAATGTTTTGTCATTCCATCCTCTGCAAATCAGTCTGGAGGGCAGAGGATGTACTGTCTCCTGAGTCCCCTTTGGCTGCTTCTCCTATTGATGCAGAGTCCAAAAACTGCATGTGTTTTGTTTTTCAAGCGGTGGTGTGTGCCAAAGCCAGTGTGTAAGCACATTCTTTGTCTGGAACAAGGAATTGTAGACATTTTTACTCAGGGTTGCTACTTAAACCTTCTTTATTTTCTCACAACGTCTATTAATGGGAGGGTGAGAGATTTTTGTCAGTACTAAAATACAAGACTGGGAGCCAGAAATTCTTAAATTTGAATTCCAGTTCTGATGGAAACCCGTTTGATTGTCTGGGGTAAGCTGTTAAACCTTTCTGCCCCTTTTACAAGTGAGATGTCAATACAGTCAATATTTGCATTGTAATCCAGTGTCCCAACGGGCTGGCTGTTCCTACTGTGCAAGCTTTGCCCCAGGTTGTGTTTTTCTTTTTTGGCAGTCTCAGAGGGGCTGAAGAGGGCCCTCCAAAACAAAGGTGCAGCACAGAGATGCAGCTTGCAAAAAGCTAATTGTAGGTGGTGTGAGGGCTACCTCTCCAAGAAGCGTGCTGTAGTTTTAGCAGAGGTTTGGTTCTCCTCATCTGGAGAAGAATGCTTAGCTGGCAATGCCTTGTTTGACAGTGGATAGAAAGGATGAAGTTCTCCTTTGACAGAGAACAGTTTCCCAGTTTGGTAAATTTGGACAGAGCTAAGATTGCTGTGGGCTTTACAAAATGGATTTGAACACTACAGTTGAGTCCGTGCCCAGGTGTTGCGTTTGATTGTGGTGTTTTCTTGTTTCCTGGAACGGCAAACACATGTGTTACTTGTCACATTAATTCTCTTTTCTTTCTTTTGTCCTTCTTGCCAGCTCTTACAAATCCATTGCAGCTTCTTGCAGCCCAGGCCAGCTCGTCCACTCCTGTTGTAGTCAGCCGGGTATGTGAGACAGGGACCGAAGAAACAGCAGCAGCTTCCCGAAGTCAAGACAGCAGTGAACCTGAAGTCAAAAGACCCCGGATAGAAGAGTCCAGTGGAGCAGTCCCAGCCCAAACTGGAGTCATCACATCCACAGTGCCACAAGGACAGGCAACCAGTGAATGAAGAACCGGTGGGAGGAGCTGGAGTGGTGCGGGGTGGGCATGGGATGGCAGCAGCCCCTAAAGCAGCTTTCAAAGAAAACAAACCACAACTGTAACAGCTCTAAACATAGCAAATAAAGAGCTCTTTTTAAAGTCAGATTTTTATAAATGGGAGGCCAACAGTTGTTAGAATCACAAGGTGCCAAAAAGAAAAGAATGGAAAACCCCTCCCAAGAACCCATACCTGGAACTCTGTTCTGTCTTTACATATGGGATACTTTTCCTTTTTTCTTCTTTTTTTTTTTAAAGATTCAAAAAAATACAGACAACTGATTGTATGACTGCTGGGATTTTTTTAAACTGTCTTTTCCCCTTTTGGCTCCAAGGGGATGGTATTTGCAGTTCAGCATCTAGAGGAATGTAACACAAATACAGTCTGCTCCCTGGAAAGAAAACTCCTCATTTTCTATGCCTTAATACTGCGCTTCTCAGAGCTTTGAAACATAGGACCATTTTTAAAAGGCCAGCTAAGGCAATCAAATACTGAAAGATGGGTGCAGTATCTCACAATAACAGCATTAAAGAAACATGGTACCAAGCTTAAAGAAAAAGGCAAATGATCTTTTTTTTTTTTCCTAAAACAGAAAAATTCTGAGTATGAATGAATGTTTATTTATGTGGGGATTCAGGGGGAAGAGTTAAAGGGCTCAACCACCTGGATTTCCAGATGCAATTTCTCTGCATTCCCTCTGAGGGAGAATAAGATGACAGAGGAACTGTGTTAATTTGGTTCCTGTAAAGATATTAAAGGGTTTTGTACCTTCAGTGATTTCTTACAATGATTCATCACTTGTTCTGGACAACAGCCGAAGTATCTCGATGTCTGAGGATTGCGTGGGGAAGGGTGTCTCCAAAAGGTTGCGTGTGTATTTTTACTTTTTCTGTAATCACTTACTGTGCTGGAGCACCAGGGTTTGTTCCAAATAGCACTGCAGATCAGAGGCATTCCCACTGTCTCAGTAAACCTGAGAAAATGTCAGTTGGTAACTGCATTAACGCGGTCTGCTTTCACCCTCTGTTGGTAGTGTGGTCCTCAACGAGATGGATGATGTCCAGGAGGCCAGAGGTGGGTTAGAAATCTGTCCCTGACCCTCTCCTGTGGCTGGAAGAGGCTAACAGCAAGGCTCCTGTGTTATTCCTCTGAGAGGGAGGTTAAGGGCTATCATGAGAGGCAGCAGAGTTCATACGGTATTTAATACCAATTCTCTGAGTGTGTGGAGACCAAGGCAAAAAGACCTTTTATTTTCCATGTGGCAAAAGTCATTGGAGGTCTTAAACAGGTTTTCCAAAAGGAATTCAGAGGTTTCCTTTCATTCCTCTGCTCCCTCTCCTCTCCTGTCTCTCCTACCCTGAGGACTGTTTGGGTTGGCCAGTGGAAGGAGGCTTTTACTTAAAGTGTGTTCCAGGCTCTTCATGTACAAGTACATCTCATGGGTAAAGCAGACTTGGGTCACTTTCACCATGTGGAGGAGTTGAGTTTGTGTAACACTTTGGGACTGGCAAAGAAATCAACTTCTGCATAGCTGCAGCTAACCCCTGTGGCTTTACACCTGTGTGTGATTCCTTTGGCTGGCTTGTCTTTGGCAACACAGCAGAGATCTTAGAAAATGTTCCAGCTTTGTTAATGGCAAAAGTGACAACAGGGCTGGGGTATGTCCTCGGTAGGTTATCCCTCTACCTGTGCTGATACGTTGTCGGGTTACTGTCTTGCAGGATTGGACAATGCTGTCACAGAGCAGAGAGACGAGCCCACTGCATAAACATTTGGCAAGATTTCCCCAATATGCAGTAAATTATGCTTCCAGTTTGTCCTTAGGGATTAAGGGGTAAAGCACAACACATTAATGTCTTCTAAAATTTGGGGAGGGGGAGAAAATCCACAAGGTAACAGCTGGCATCACTTCGAGGTTTCCTTTCTGTTTGCCAAATCCTACTCAATAGTTAAGTCCTAGCACTGGAATAAAACCTAAGTGTGTTTTATTCTCAAGCCAATTGTTTTGTGAGAAATATTTCCGAAAGAAGGAAAGAATTTCTTGGTCTTGTGATTCGCGGTTACAGTCTATGGTTACAGACACACAAAGCATTCAGGACAGTTCATTCATCTACAGCGAGGCCTTCATAATTTAGGCGTGTGCCTTTAGTGACACGTTATTAGATTGGATTTTAGTACCTTGAAATCATTTCTCTGAAGGAGGATTGTTACAGACCACAAAGTAATTGAAGCAGGCTGGTTTCCAGCTGTCACGTTTCCCGCTAGGAAAGCGAGGTGCAGCACAGTGGAAAAAGCACATGGATGTGTCCTGTGCTTTCTGTAGCTTTCTCAAAGCCAGAATTCAATAAAACAGACTTCAAGGAAGAACAAACGAGTGAGAGTGCAGCATAGCTTATCTGTGATTAATCGTTCCTTTTGGATGAATGCTGTTTTAGATCCAGGCACGCCTCTGAAACCGCCCCGAGGCGAGGGAGCTTTCCTGCAGCAGTCTTTGGTTTTCCAGGACGTTAGGTGAGTCAGCACAGGATGAGCAACCAGCAGAATGCTGTTCAGGGTGTGAGGCTGCCAAAGTTTGGGGGAATATCTTTACTGCTTCTCTTCTTTTGGAAAGTCTAAGTAATTAGGACCTAAACTATTCAACACCAGAGGAATACATCAGCTGAACCATGGTGTTTCCATAAACCAGCTGCTACTTTATAGATACCTCTCAAGTCTGTCCTCAGGTTGACTGTATAGATTTGCCTCCTCGGTATTTCAGAACAGAGTAATGCTTCCTCAGTCTTCCTTCTGTGGCTTAGTGCCTGGTGGCTAAAATGCAGGTTTGCGATAAGCAAATAGCTCTGATCTGCTCGCCCATTCTTCTTGAGGTGCCTGGAACCCATCAGTTCATCCTATCGGGATTTTTTTCTTTATCAGTCTGGCGCATTCCACTGCTACGGTAGAAAGCAGTCGTGCCACTTGATTATTTTTTCTTTTTTTTTTTTTTTGTAGGCTTGCCTATATGTAGTCTTATATCACTGCCTGATATTAGATAAAATATCAGTTCTTACAAAAATCCTGCTGAGAGCTGCGGGAAAAAATGTTTGTTCTCATCTGCAGCACAGGAGGGATGGCACATCGTATTTCAGGCTTCCAGATGAATTGTTTCAACACACTGCTCAGTCTGGATAGCAGCGTGCTTAGAAAAAACAGACCAGACAAGAAGAGCCTCAGACAGTGGCAAATCATAAAAATGAGTTTGAATCTTTTGGCTTGTTCTTGAATCACAGAATAGTTTGGGATCTCTGGAGATCATTTTGAGTAGATAAGTTTTTGGCCTCTTTTAAATGCCTTTGCAGTCCTTTAAAATACAGGGTAATATATGTACACACCAATTAACGTTTGCTGATATTTTTAAAAACTTTTTTGAGCTCATAGTTGAAAATAAAAATGTTAGCTGGAACAGGCGGACATCGAAATGCACTGTATCAGCAAATCTTAGCAGTTTGTGGATGGAAGTATGAGGTGACAGAAGTTCCCAGAAGTTCCAGGAGCAGCTGCCATTTAAATAATCCTCCCTCGCCCTGAGGATTGCATTCAGTATCGTGACCAAAAGACTAGATAAGCCCTGCTTAACGGGGTGGGAGCATGGGGGTGGAATTGCTGTCAGTGTCTAGGATTCAAGCAGGAGGTTTTGGGCTACTCCCTTCGCTTCTCCAAGCCATCTCTCTTCAGCTCGATGTCGTTCCTGCTTCACTTTTACTCGACTTGGTTCTTCTCTGATTAAATCCAGTGCAATTTGAAGGTTATCTTGAAAAACAAGTGACTTTTTCTGCACGAGTGTGTTTGCGTGCAGCTCCATCCCAGTGTGCTGTCGTCTGATTTCCCTCCTCATCAGCGCTCTGTTCACAGAACTGTGATGATGTGGGGATGGGTTTTCCTTGCAAGAAAGACAGTGTTGTCTCCCCAGGGAAACCATTAGAATCTTCTTAAGAAAAGTTGAATTGAAAAATTTTCATCTTCTGTTTCTAATTGATTATTGGTACCATCAAATGCCGTGCTGAGGTGAAAATCCTAAACAGAGTCTCTGGTTTGAAATTTCTGTTTCCATTTTGCTTCTTTTTCGTGGCGCTGCTCTTCCTCATATATCCTGATTCCCCAGGCTTTCAACTCTGAGCACTGCAGAGGAATGAAAATTAATGTGATGGTAGAGTTCGGCTTTCAGCTACAGAGAAAATGCTGCCTTAATGGTTATATGCAGTAGTGGGGTCGTATTAAATCAATTCTCTAACTTTTTTGTCTAAGGAGTTGCATCTCGTGTCCTCAATTAATTGACTGTGGGAGGTTTGATGGGGAGAGTAGTAGGAGGTTTCAGTGCATCTTCTGCTATCTGTATAACAAAGGTCAAGGCATGTGGAATATTTAACCTGCCATAACTTGGACATGGGAAGACCTTAAAATTGGGTTCACAAAATGTGAATTCTCTGTTCACCGTGCCTTTTTTTTTTTTTTTCCAAGGCAATGACAGAGAGTTTTACTTTGATTGTGGTCAGTTTATAGCAAGTTTTGTTCCCTCAGTTAGCAGAAGCTGAATGCAGTTGTTCTTGGTTTTATTCGGCTGAATTCCTTAGTCATTGTTTTGTCTTGTCTTTGTCTCTTGTGATACAGGAAGTTTTCCACAGTGATAACACAGTGCTGGACCCAGAAATGAGTTTTTATAGTGATAACACAGCACAGTGCTGAACACAGAAATGAAGTTCTTGATTAGCTCATATATTCTTTTCTACTCCTCCTTCTTCCCATATCCCTCCTTCCCCCTTACAATTAATGCTGTCGCCTGTAGCATACACAGTCATTTTTATCCACTAGCAGGAGCAGCACCTTGCATTAAATTCTGCCCAAGGACTTGTGGATGAAAATACCTGTGGGGATACATAGGACTTGAATTGAATAAGGTCACCCTAACTTAATTTTCATGATGTATTTTAGAAATGTTACTGTTGGAGACAGCCAAGGAGAGGAGTGTTGGGCACTCTTCACTGTTCAGGAGAGTGTTTTTGGAACTATGTTAAAGCTTTGTAAGAGAGGAGAAATAGTTAAATAACCTGATGCCTTCACAGTGTTTCTGCAGTCAATGCCATGGTCAGGCTCCAGATTTTTTGAGGGGAATAAACTTGGTTTTGCACGTGTCTCAGACATCTGTCTTGTGTACTTAGAACTGTCATTCAGAGTTTACTTCCACATTTTTCCCCTTTTTTTTTTTAGTAGGGAAATACCTGCAGTAAAATAAAACTGGAAGCACTAAAGGCTAGGGAACTGTGTGTAAGCAAGTGAGGGTGGCTGGCCTGAGCTTTCGTGCAGTGATGTATGAAGGATGCTCATTGCATCCCTGCATCGCTGCCTCTGTATCACTGCACACCTCTGAGAAGAGCCTGGCTCTGCCTTCTCAGCATCTTCCAAATAGGTGATTGACATCAGTAAGGTTCCCTTCTCTCTTGCTTTCTCCTCCAAAGGCTGAACCAACCTGGTCGGTTCATAATAATATAATTCTATTCATAATAAGATAATTCTATTCCAACGTGGATCTTACCTTGAGCTTCTACACTGATGCACAATTTCACAGGTTTGCTAATCCTGCTGCTAGTAGTTGTACTTGGGCATTAAGAAGGAATTTCTAAAGGAACACGACTTGGTTTCATGACTTTGTCCTTGCCTCACACTGAGCTTTTAAGGTTGCAAATGCCATCCTGCAGCAAATGATCCGTCTTCCCTTGTCAGCCAGTCTCTTGGGCAAGCTCCTGCTTCTGCTCCCTATCCCGGTTTTCCCTCTGTACTTGTAGTTGTTTCTATCAACTCTGGAGTCCTTTAAAGTTAATGCAATTGCTTGAAGGTCTGCATCTGGCGAGAAGCTGCGTGTTAGGTTGCAGTTACACAACAGATTGTTCAGTCGTGTAACTTCTTGTTTCCTTCTGGGTAAAAATTATGCCAAAGCTGCTATTACTGTAGCATACACTACTGCCATAAAGCGTAGCTTACCATGGAGCCAGCTGTGCTGTGGAAAACAGTCGTACTACAATGTCATTGGGGTTTGTGGAACTGATGAGGCTGGGAAGTGATGTCTTCTTGCAGTTTGGTCGGGACCTGATCAAAATGTAGCTGTGGCTTTGTGCTGGAGCATCCCCTCGCTGCGGCTGCCTAGCAGCTGCTGAGCTGTGATTAGTTAGCTCAGCAAACTGTCTCTCTGCCGGGTGGGTTATTTGCAGGACAGTGCATGTGTTTGGGCACACACGTGGGTATATGCACATAAAGTAATATGATATGGTGGAAAATAGCTAGCTGTGATGGTGGGCTTTCTCTGGTAGCTTGTTTTTCATGGGGAAGTAATAAAGCAGTGAGCATTTCGCTTTGGACTGAGCAAGACATTTGGACAAAATACTAGGTTTTCTTGGAGCACTATTGGTTAGATTCCAAATTTTTAATCAACTTGATATTTAACCTTTTGATACCTTTTATATTCACAAACACTGAATTAAATCCATCAGAACGTATGGCTGGTCCTCTCCTTACGTGTCACTTTAAGCTGCAGAGGGTTGTTGTGCCACATCTACCCCTTCACTCTCGAGGTAGAAAAACCATTGGCAATTAATTCATGGGTGGCAGCTAAGGTAGAAACCCTTTTAATATTTTTTTCAGAGAATATGAAATTAGATCTGTGTAAACATAAAATTTATATTTATTAATGTGTGTGTGTGAGTGTGTAAATATAGATATATAAATGGTCCATGACTATTTCTTTCTCTTAAATGGTACTTTACACAGACTTTTTATACAATATGTTAGTAAATTCCCGCACCAGACACTGATTCTAAAAGAACGATGTTCCTATTTTTGTAACAGATGTGGGCAGCCTGTAGAAGCAGCTTTTCTTCAGCGGTTGCTTTCATTCCTCTCACAGAGCAGAAGAGATGATGTGGTACTTGCATCTTCCTCGTGCAGGAGCCCTGCTTCTGGCTTTGTCGTGCTTTCAGCAACCCCAGTCTGTGCTGCTTTTCTGGCAAGAAAATCCCCAAAATGGCACTAATGAAAGCTGGAAGCCTTTCTAGTCTCATATTATCTCTAGATGCGGTATCAGGGAGCTCTTTACAGATTCTGCTCTGTAAGTAATGGGACCTTATTGCAACAGAGGAAATTGATGGAGGGTCCGTGGGGATGCTGTGAGGTTGAGGAATTCCTCCCTGTCTGTCCGTCTGTCAGGTGGATAAGCTAGCACTGGTGCACTGAGAAAGAGTTTCTTTTCCTCCATGGTGAGATTATTCTCCTTTTGCAATACTTTTCTCTCTTTATGTGGTGCATGAGGTGTGTGTATACCCTTAAAAGCAAATATGTAAGGTTTTTCTAATGTTCACATTCACAGAGAGTGAATTTTACCTTACCGGTCAAATTTCAGTCCTGGTTTAACTCCCTGCATTTTGACCTACTTGGGCCTTTTGAGAACTATTCTTAAAACAGATCATCCTTGGTTTCCTAACCCTTAGGGCTCTTACAGAAGTAGCAGTTCCTTTGTAAGGCCCTGAGTGAATGCTTTGCCTCGGTTTCTCCTTACTTTCTGGTGGTTGGGCTTAGATATGTAAGGGAGAATAGGATATTAAGGTGATTAGGAAGAGTAACCAGAATAAGGGCATAGAAAGGAAACGGCTTTCCTCCTCAGCAGAAAAACAAATGCCCTTGCAAAAAACAGATTTCCCCTAGTATTGGATTCTTTGTCTGCCACTGGATTAAGGAATGCACCCAATGCCCCAGACCTTGGCACCCTTGCCAAGATCAAGACCCTTATTCTCGCTTCTACCCCACTCAGTTTCATTTAAAGCAGTCCAAAAGAGAGCCTTCTCTAAAGCTAAGGGCAATGTTGAGGAGAAACGTCTGTTAGCTAAAGAAAAATGAGATTTAAATGGAGCAGAAAAAGTGACATTTCCTTCTGTTTCACTGCCTTGCTGCTAAAAGTCTGGTGCAGAAGATCCTGATGTTCTGCTGATCTATGTGCTGCTCCTCGGATGTGGACAGGCTGCTAAGTAGGCAGGTTGGTTCTGTAGCAAATGGCTTGCTGTAAGCCTAAACTCAGTTTATTCCTCCCCTCCCTGGTGGTCTTAAAGTGAGGGGAACCAGAGTATTGTTTGTAAGATCTTTTTAATGGAGAAAAAAAAAAAAAAAAAGAAAAAAAAAAAAAAAAGTATTCAAATGTACTAATATGGAATGGTTTTAAAATACAAAAATCTTACAAGACAGTAGGTTGTCTTGGTTTCTGGACGTGCTGTTTGTACCGTGATGAGGCTGGCCGTGTCCAGCCTGCCAACCTCTGCGTAGCTGAGAAATGTGCTCAAGAGTCTGCAGCTATCCAAAGAACTGTTACCCAAAGGACTATCAAAAGCTGTTTTAAGATGAATCAAAAGATACACAAGCAACGGATGGTAAAGCTGGAAGTCCTGGTCAGATTCTGCAATGTTTGCTTTAAAGAAGAAAAAAAAAAAAGGCAAAACAATCAAGAATTGGAGTCTTCACCTGTTCTGTGCGAATGCATTCCCACCGAGTCCTCCAGGGAAGGCTGCAGTGAGACAAGGACCTGGAATACCTCAGTGGTTTGACGGACTTGTTGACTGGTTTTGCTACGGAGATGGAGAGGCAAACCTTACCCCCTCTCCTAGATTTGGCACTTAATTTAAGGAATCGTGTGATGGGGCAGGCTAAAGCCATGCTTGCATTTCAGTTCATGGTTTTGCCTGTACAAGACACCTCCAACAGTTGTTGTTTTTTTTACAGCCGATATCAAAAGTATTTTTTGTGACTTGTTTTCATTATCAGTGCTTTTTGCAAAGCAGGTGCGTATCCCAAAGGGGGAAGCTCCAGCTGGGGCAGTGGATGTGAAGTTCGTCTTTAC
Source organism: Anas acuta (assembly GCF_963932015.1). NCBI lineage: Eukaryota > Metazoa > Chordata > Aves > Anseriformes > Anatidae > Anas > Anas acuta. Next base: position 14,566,927 of record NC_088993.1, read on the forward strand.
CAGCCACGTTACAGCACTGCTCCTGGGAGATGCTGAACCACATGGGCAGACCCTGGCTCGTGTGAGGGGGTCAGCTGCATCCCAGCGGTGCTGAGACGGCGAATACAAGCATCCAAGGAGCAGGACCTGCATTTTCGCATCAAATGGGATACAGTGGTTATGTTTTTGTTTTTGTTTTTTTAATATGGAGCCATACTTTTTTTTAAAGTAATTTGAGATCTGAATGTGATTTCTAATGTATCAAGAACGTTAATATTTTAAAGCTATAACAAAGTTTTAAATTTCTACTATTTTTTTTTTCATTTATTTTAACTGTTCTGTTCTGTTACCTTAATTTTGATGTATGTGGTTGGGGAGTGTTGCTTCTCCTCTTAGCATTTGTTTCTATAACCAGAAATAAAATTATATATGAAAGAGAAGAGACCCTGAAATAGCTTGCTGCTTTTGAGTGACAGACTTGCATGCTTACAGTCTAGTACTGAAGGGGGGGGTTAAGATTCCTGCAGCAGTCGGTGGTCAAGCCTGGCACCTTCTCACAATGAACCTCATGCAGTTGATCCTTCTGGACACAGCACTGTCTTAACAAGTTGTGGTTGGCTTCAAATGAAATGCAAACCTTCGTAATAATGCAAAGCCAGTGATTTTGGCAGCTCGCTATTCCACTCTGACTGAGCAAGCAGGTATTTTTTCCTATAGCAGATTTTATTAGGAGAGAGTAATCTTGCATGTTTTCCCCTCCATTACCTTCATTGAATCATGTAGGAGGGAAGTGTGTGTTTGGACAAGTAGCTGGATTTCGGAGTTTACAGATATCTGTACAAGTGTTTGAGATACATAATCCTCCCTTTGGGGATTATAAACCATTCCTCAAACTCTAGGTTTCATTTCATCAGGAACCGAAACATAGCGGTATTTTGAAAGGTAAACTACTTTGGTATATTTGCCTGGAATTGATAATAATTGTTTTGTTCATGTATATAAAGACAAAATATTTCTGTATCCACTCTACCAAGGTTAAATAGTTACCTTTGTCCTCCCTTGTCTTTGTGAAGGAGGTAGAATTTAAGTTCTTGGTTTATTTGACTAATGAAACACATTCTGAGTTCCAACATTGAATAGGATTTTTTTAAGACCACAGTTGACATAAAGTAGCTGCGTATGACTTAACATTTCCAAATGCTTAAAACAGAAATGTTTGCTGTGGAGCAAAGATATTCACCCGGAGTCTTTTTTTTTTTTTTTTTTTTTGGCATCTTAAAATTGTCCTTTCATCTTTGGCTCCCTGTGCACATCAGGCATGTTTCCTAATGCAGCCAGAGGAGAAGGCGTTTGGGAAAATCTGAATCTTCTGCTTGCCTCCCCTCTGTGCGTCAGCCTGCTGCCTCTAATAGCTTTGACTGCTAACAGCTGGGATGATGGATGCTGCTGCTGCCGCTTCTGAGGGCGAATGGGAGCTGATGCTTTGGTGGCTAATTGCCAAGGCACACTGTTAATGAACTTTTATGCTGGGGGAACCGTAGGGCAGAGAAGTACCAGAGGGCAACGCGCCAAGCTGCCTGGCGCAGCGTCCTCTCCTCCCCACAGGCTGATGCAGAGCGCTGCAGTAAGAGCTTCAGGCTTATTAGCAGTCAGGAGGAAAGACGTGTCTAATGGGGAAATGTTAATGCCTTTTAACCTTTTGGAAGCTGTGGAGACCACCTGCCGAGCAGCTATTTATATCATCTCTTGCCCTTTTTGGAGAGCATCGTTTTTGAATGGGTCACAGAAAAGGCTGATGGCATCTTCTGCTGTCACGCTTTTTGCCATGTCTCTGCCGTGCTTTTCTTGTAGGTTTGAATCCTGAGAGCTCTTCTCCTTAATGCTGTGCAGGATGGCATCGGAGCCAAGCTTTACTTTGAGCTCCTGAACGAGGTGTCTGATGTTTGTGCTGGCTGGAGGCCCTTCTGTAGGGCTCCTGGCCACAGTGAGGGCTGTGCTCCTCGCCACATGAAGACCCAGAGCTGCCCTTCTCCCCCGTGGGGAGTAATACCAACATAATCTCAAAACAAATTTACGCAGTGCGTTTTTCCATCACCCCTTTTGGGGTCGTTCAGCGTTATTTCTCCCAATGCCCCCCCCACACCTCCCCGGAACCTTCCCTCGGGGGCGGAACCTTTGTAGCAGCACCGCGTCCCCCCGGAGCCATCCGCAGCGGACCGCCCGCCTCTGGGGGGCCGCTTTGGGCGCGGACCGGGGCGGCCGCCATGTTCTCGGCGGCGGCAGAGAGCTTCCTGAGGCAGGCCCGGTACCGGCGGCACGGTTTGGGGGGGGGGGGGGCACGAATCGGGCTGGTCCCCGGGTTTTGTGAGGCTTTGTGAGGGCCGGAGCTCGGCCCTAACCCCCCTGTCGGCTCTCTCCCCCCGCAGGGAGGCCCAGCCGGAGGAGCTGCAGAGGTTCGCCGCCCGCGTCGCCGCCCAGCTGCAGGGCCCCGAGCCGGGCCCCGAGGCCGCCGCCTGCCTGCAGAGGCTGCACCTTGTTGTCGCCGCCACCAAGTACCCCCGCAGGTCGGTGCGGGCCTCAGCGGCTCTCTGGAGGCCAAACGTTACGGTTTGGGACAAAGCAGGGGGCTGGTGCTTCAAAAAACATCCTCTCTGGTCTTAAAACACTGGGTTTGGTGTAAAAATAAAGCCTCCTTGGCTGCTTTTTCCCATTCCAAACTAGAAAGCAACCACCTTCTTTTGCAGTGTGTGAAGCAAGCGTTTGTGTCCCTGCGCTCCTTCAAGCGTGAAGGGACAAAATTCCGAAATGAAGATAATAATTAACACATTAACCAGGGTTTCAGTCACGGGATATCGTCCCAAGGCCATGAATATTCAGGAAATAAACGTATCAATCTGTTGTTGCCTTGCATTGATGGGCTACTGTGATGTTGCAGGCTAGATGGCGAGATTGTGGGCCTGCTGCAGAAGGTGCTGTGCTCCCCCAAGTGTCCTGAGCAGATTCAGTTGTTATGTGCGGCCATCCTGAGAGAGATGTCGCCATGCAACGACCTGAGCCTCTCTTGTGAAAACATTCAAGACCCGAAGCTCCTGAGTCTGGTGTCCTCTGTCCTTTTGGCTCAGGTAAATGACACGCAAGCCAGAAGCGTTCCCTCATTGATACGGATTTGTTTTCTGATTCTTTGTTGTTTCCTGAGCTCAAGGAGAATGAAAAGTAGTTGAAAATACCCAGGAGAAGCCAGAATTATTTCTATGCTCATTTAAGGAACTTAATTGTTCCGTTTTGTGTAGGGAAAAAAAAAAGGGTGCTTTTATTTTTCTCCTAGTATTTGATAACAAAGGCTGCTTAAAATTACACAGTCTCTAGGGGCAAGAGATGTGTCAGCAACACAAATAAGCAGCGCTGTCATTTGCAATAGGTAGCAGCAATATATCTGTGGGGTGGGGAGAGGTTGTCTCGTCCTTTTTCCTTCACTGCACAGATCCACAAACCTTAAAATTCCTTGTCTGTACATTCCTTTCATCAGTTTATCCCCACCTATTTGCTGGAGAAGCACGTAAAGTAGCCCCAGTCGTAGATGAGGTTCTGACATGAAGTTTCTCACTGGAAGCTTGCCTGTAATTTCCTAATTGCTTCTAGCGATCAGGTACAGATCTGGCTATTAGATGGGGAGTGTCGGAGTTTGGTGTTTGTTCACTGCCTGCAGCAACCAGCTGTCCAAGACCCTGAGCAGCAGAGAAGGTTTACTTTTTGTTGGCGTGATGACATTTGCAGGGAAAGAAAATCTCTGGGAAGGCTGAGCCCACCTGTCATCGCTAACAAAGTCAGCTTGGACAGAAGGGTTTGATGGCGTCTCAGAACCACAGCTATAACAGCTTTATTTTCCTCGTTGTGAGGATACAGCCTGAGCAGAGAGTCCTCTGATGTGTTGCAGCAGTCCATTTTCTGTTCCTAAATTCCTGACTTACCAATTGAGCTTGCAAACAGACCACCTTGGGAGCGGTTAATGCTCTCTGCTCTCAAAGCGATAGCTCAGAGCAGCATTTAATGTGAGGACATCCACTGCAGTTTTTAATTTCCACTTGAGGTGATGATTGTCCACAGACATGTTGCTCTATCCAAGTACTCTCCCGCCCTGGGATCTGTGGATTCACTTTGCAGAAGAACTCTGTAATGGGTGGTAAAATAGCCTGTGAGTTCTTTTTATCTTTGACACCGGTATTGGTACTTGATAAAAGAGTTTTGTTTTATGTAGCGTTGGTCTCTAGCACCGTTAGATCACCTGCCTACCTTTACCTCTGCTTTACTTTGAAGGGAGACAAGGCTGAAGTGGCTGCTGTGGGGCAGCGTGTCGTAAAAGTCCTTGAAGGAAGGCTGCCCGAGGGTCAGAGTTCTCGGTACCTTCTTCCCATCTTGTCCAACGTCATCAGTCTTTCACCAGAAGCTCTAACCGAAGGTAAATATGTAGGAGACCTGGGACTGCTGTCTGGCAGTGATCTGTGGAGTGATCAGCAGGGTCTCTGAGGGCTTTGGATGTGAGCAGGACTTGGAAATGGCTGTTAAAAGTGACATCTCTGCCACAGGGAAAGTGAACTTCTCAGGGGAGGTACATTCCACCCCTTCAAAAACTGGGCTGGGCCTTCAGCTGCTTGGATTCCTTCCAGGGGCCGGAGTCTCTGCTCTGTGCAGATTTGTGTCAAATGAAGTTGTACCCTAGGCAAGGTTTTCAGATACTGCAGCTGTGTGAAACTGTAGCTGTCCCGAAGAGCTGGCTGAGCAGGCAGGATTACCTGCCTTAGCTTCGGTGTGTCCCGTGTGAGGAATTTCTGCCTTTGTCTGCAGAGGTGAAGCCAGCCGCTGTCTGGATGGGTCTGACAGTGTTTATGCACCTTTGTCCTAATAACAGCTGTGAGCGGAGACAAAGGAAAAACCATCTCTGGAGTGATTTGGTACCAGAAGTCCTTGGTTCCAGCACTTACTCCCTGACTTTTTCTCTGAGGAAACAGACAAAACAATAACATGGCTAGCAGGGAGAGGACACCAGGACTCTAACGTGGTGTGAGGAGGGTAGGGCATCCACCTTGGGGTGGATTTCTTTGATGAGAGCTGGATCAGAGATGGGTCTAAGCTGGAGAAAAACCACAGCAATTGAAGGGCAGCGGGGGGGTGTTGCAGAGGCTGCTTCTCTGCTTGGTCTTAGCAATGACCTTGTGACTTTTCTTTGTACAGAGCAGACCAATGTAGTCAGCAAAAAGATGGCCGACTGGCTGAGGTATGCAAGCATTCAGCAAGGAGTCGCTCAGCCTTCTGGAGGCTTCTTCTCCAATCCCAGAACCAGGCAGGTGAGTGTTGAATCGCTGCTGTTACCTCATAACAGGCATTTTCTAGTCAGCAGCTTGCTGTTACGAGTCCCCCACATCAACTTCTTTTGATAAAGAAGGGCTCAGAGGAGGTTTCTTTACCTTCTCCTGTGGTCTCTTCCTGTGGGTCTAACCTGCTGCACCTTTTCTCCCAGCCTGGCCCTGTCACAGAGGTGGATGGTGCCATTGCCACAGACTTCTTCACGGTGCTGTCTCTGGCTCAGCACTACACAGAGGACCAGTGGCTCAACATACAGGCCTTCTCCATGCTGCGGAAGTGGCTGCTGTGCTACGGGGACAAGGGGTTGAACGCACCCAGTTCAGGTACGAGCTGAAGGGCTGCAGACTGGCGTGGGAAGGAATATCACAAACCCCCCTGACTGATCCTTAGCAACCCTTTTGTAAGGGTTGCTAACTCAGTGGGTTCCCCAGTTTCAGGCAAAATGCCATGGGTCCCTGAGAAAAAAGGCTCAGGGGGTAGAAGACAACATCTCCTTATTGTTCTGTGAGAAAACCTTCTACCCCAACATCCTTAACTTCTCAATGCACCTGGGGACAGACAGCTCCCTCTCTGTTGCTCAGCAGCTAGCGAGCTACAGTGCCCGTGATGGGACCTGATATGTGGTAACGTTTTTTCTGTAGGTAGCCGATCAGAAATGGACAAATCTGTTATGTCCATGGTCTCAACTGCATCCACATCCAGTCACCTGCTTCCCCCGAAGGAGCGGCTCCGGGAGAAAGCCTTCGAGTACTGCCAGCGGCTTATTGAGCAGAGCAACAGGCGTGAGTTTTGCCTTGGAGCCTTTTTGGTAGTGTTGTTGAAAATGCTTCTGCTTTGCTGCTTCTGTGGGCTGGGATCTCACTCCCTGGAGCCCACAGGCAGGCTGGAGACACGGGACTGGCTGCAGCTGCTGGTGCAAGCCAGTGACCATCCCTGGGCTGGGATTTTGTGAGGGATTTGGAGGCAATGCCATCGTTTTGCCTCCAACCCTTGATCTGCAGCGGGGCTATAGAGCCTGGTTCTTATTAGCCTGGAATTGGGATCAGTATTTGTTCCCACCTGTCTTGAAATTTGGATTAGAGTTTAACTTTGACTTCTGTCTCTGGCAGAGGCCCTGAAGAAAGCTGATGGAGACCTGCAGAAAGCTGTAAGTACGCAGAGGTGGGGCTGAAGCTCTGGGAAGCTGTGCCGTGGTTTCCCCCACTCTGACCTGGCTCTCTGCTCTCCTGCAGTGTCTCATTGAGGCGGTGACCATCATGGACATCATCTGCAAACAGGACTCCTCCTACGTGTACCGCGCAGCTGCCTTCCTGAAGGTCCTGCACAGCAGGATCAGCAGCGATGCCACTTATGCCAGGGCTCTGCTGCCCATTGCCCAGTTCTTCCTGAATCACGGTGAGCCATCAGCTCTCCCCCTGTTTTCCAGATCTAGCATTCTAACAGCACAGCCTTTTGTCCTGGCAGTTTGCTGGCTGCCAGAGGTCCTAATTGAGCTTTGGCTATACTGTAGGATGGTGATCCCATGCCTGGAGACCCAGGAGCTGGGCTGTCCTCTGTGTGTGTGTGTGGCTCTTTTTCTTTATTTTGTTGTTTTTGTTGCTTTTTAAGAAAAATATGCTCCAGACTTAGCTTTTCCATATCCCCTAGAGCCCCTGTTGGCAGGGCTGCTGGGTGAGCTGTGCTCAGGAATGTGCTGTATCCTCCCAGGCGAGATGGCAGCTGTGGACTCGGATGCAATCTACAAACACTTATTCACTGATATCCCGGCTCAGCTCTTCCACAACGCATCCCTGGCCTTTGAATTTGTCCTGTTCTGCAAAGAAAACAGCCGGCTCTTCACTGAGACCTCCAGCATATTCAGGCAGAGCTTCCCAAACCTCTTTAAGGTACAGTTTCAGGAACAGCATAGGAGACAGCCTGCTGCACTTCCCTTCTGTGCCTCTAGAACCTTCTGTTTGCCCTTCAGCACACCCCAGAGCCTGCTGTGTGCCTCTGTGAGAGGTGAGAAGCAAGTGTGAGTCTGAGGTGGAAAGAGGGTTCTGATTGTGATTAGCACTGCCAGGAGAGGAGAGTCTGGTTTAGTATTACAAGCAGTGAGCACAGTTGGGACACAGCAGTTTGTTTTTGGTAAACTTCAAAAAGTTGCAGCTTGGCAGCCACTGAATCAGCTGCTAGATGCATGTGGTGAACCACCAGCAACATCCCCAGCTCTTCACTGAATCCCTAGTTTTCTCCGTTTTTGCTCTTCAGAAGTGGCTTTCCCTTTCCCATCCCTTTTAATCACAGTTTGAGAATTGTCTGGGCTGCATGGTGGAGCACAGGGGACAGGACAGTACAGAACTTTTTTGCTTTTTTTTTTTGCAGTTCCTGGCGTGGAACAGCCCACCTCTTATCTCTGAGTTTGTGGACCTTCTCCCATTTCTGCTGGATGCAGGTACAGCCATTGAGATCTTCCATTTGCTGCTTGACCTGCCCTGCCTGACAGCGGCTCTGGATGTCCAAATGAGGTAATGCTACCTTCTCTTCCTCTCTTCTTCTCTTCCACTTGCTAATCAGAGTCTTGACATTGACCACACTCTTCTCTGAGCCTCAGCTGCCCTCTGGCTGCTGCTGTCAGAGAGTGAGAGGAATTTATTGCAGTCAGGTTAACACAAAGCTGCACAGGCATCAGCCCGGTTATCCCAGTAATGTGGTGTGCATGGGAAGAGAGGTTAACCAGCTCTTACTCTTTAGTACTGGACTGCCTCTGAGGCTTAGGGAGTTGTAATTCCCCTCTCTATATCCAGCTCCAAACTGTTTCCTTGTGCTGCTTGGAGTGTCTGCATGCGCCACTGCCTTGACACAGAGGTGTGGACTAGCTAGTCTTCCCTCCTTGCCCTTACCCCTTTTTAGTGCCTCTGTTCTCCTGGAGGCAGACAGAAGTTCATTCTGAAGTCATTAGGGAGTGGAGGAGTCTGTATCCTTGCTCTTCATTTTCTTACCTGTCATTAGCAGCTCCTTCTGGAGTGCTTAGAAAAGGGAGTCATCCGAGAAGCAAGAAGTCGGTGGACTTTGGTGCCTGAGGGTGCAGGGTGTCATTTTCCTGTTTCCCAGAAGTGATACAGAAGCAGTTCTGGGACTGTTGCCTGAGTCCACGGCTCTGAGATCAGTGTGGGGACTTATCACTTCAGACACTCTGGTTCTCTGGCTTCCAGGTGCCTGGATTAGACCAACCTGCTGTCCCTGTTTCAGTGTTAAGGGTATTATTCCACTGTTCGTGATCCAGCTGCAGCCTGGATCATCCTCACAATTCATCATGTTCTGTGTTTGCCTCCTGCTAGGTCAACCTCTGCCTCCGAGAGGGCTTCCAGCGACCCCGCTGTGAAGCCAGCCACCTGCCTGGAGGCCTTTCGCCATCCCCTCTACAAGAGTGCCTTCCAGTACCTCCTCCGCATCGAGTCTGCTCCTGAAGACTCTCCAGAGAGGTAGGAGGCTGATGCAGGAGACTGCCACGAGGGTTTGGGTCAGCTTTCCAGGTCTAGGAGGCAGCTCTGGGACTGCTGGGAAAGGCTTTGTGGGGTTGTAGGGAAGGGAGGCCTGGAGAATAGTTGGGAACAGGCCTTTTTTGTTGCCCACAGGCTGATTCCACTTCGACAGCTGCTGGGATCTCTGGCCAGCAGCCCAAGGGTTGTGCAGTGTGCAGATACCGTCCCTGTCTTACTGGAGCTCTTTTTCAGTGTGGTGGCAGAGGTAGGCCCTTCTGGGGAAATCCCAGGTGTGCTGTGGGAATTTCTTGTTACATGAAGAACGGTCACAGACACAAAAATATTAAGACACTGCAACTTCAAGAGAGAGATGTATGAGGGGATGATGGGATGGTCTAATTCTGGCCTAGACCCACACTGAGCTGCTCACTCCATCCAGAAAGCAGAAAAGCTCCACGGTGCCATGTTCACACTGTTCTCAGGCAGCTGTAAAGGAGGTGCATGTGCAGAGTGATTGCCTGGCTGCCTTTGTGCACTGCTCCCTTCGTGCTAAATCAGGCTATTTCTATGCTAACTTAGTCTTCTCTGGCTGGTTAGTTTGTTTTTTGGCTGCTGGGAGTCACTGGTGTTGCTGAAGCGTGGGCTGTTCTCAGTTTGCAGATGGTCCGCTGATAAACCAGCTGGTGGTGCTGCTGCTGCAGAGGAGCGACCAGCTCTATGACATCCCAGCGTTTAAAGATGACGTGCACAGGTGAGACGAAAAGGGAGGCATGGCCATGCTCTCACCCCTCCTTCTGGCTGTGGCCTGGCTTCCAAGGACAGCCCAGGAGCTGTTTCAGTCGCTGCTGAGGCTCATCTTTGGAGGGTGCAAAGTGGGACCCCTCAGCCCTGCTGGATCCCATGGTCTGAGCTCTCCGTCTCTTCTCTTCCAGGGTGCTGAGCTCGCAGCTGGTGATGCTGTGCAAGCTGCATCCTGCACTCATTGTAGAACTGTCCAAGGAGCTTCTGGAGTTCTCGGGGACTGTCAGCAACATCCAGAACAAGGAGGCTGTCTTCACCCACGTGGTAAGTGGAGCCTGCTTGCGTCTGCCCCAGGGCGCTCCAGCTGCAGTGCAGTCTGTTGGTTGCCTTCCCTTTCCTCCTCTACTCTGTCCTAGCATTAGATACTTTGATTTGCCATTCCCTAAAAATGGTAAGATCCCCTTTCCTGTGCTTGCCCTGAGCACATTCACCTTTGTTTCAGGTCTGGGCTATCGGAGAGTACATGTCTGTGTCCTACGACAAGCGCTGCACTGTGGAGCAGATCAACAGGTTCTTTGAGACTCTTGAGGCTGTGCTGTTTGAGGTCACCCAGGTCCGACCCCTGGCCAGCATCCCCAGCTATGCTCCCCGTGCCATCACTGTCCTTATGACTGCCTTGACCAAGCTGGCAGCTCGCAGCCAGGACTTGATCCCCAGGTGAGGATGGAGGGCAGAGGGCTGAAACACACGGATCTGATGAGTCCGAGCGCAGGTGTTTGCTGGTGTTATACGATGGAACCTGAAACTGAAAGAGGACTGAGAAAAAAAGTTGTGGAAGTGCAAAGTTTGGGGAAGTGGGATTCATCTGGTGACTTAACGCTCTGTGCACCAGCAGAAGGGGTGGTTGGTTTCTGGTGTTTGCCTTCAACAAGCTTTTGGGGTACGTAGGGTGTGAAGATCCTGCCAGCTGAAGTTCATGTCCTTCTCTTCTGCAGAGTGTCCTTGTTCCTGGCCAAGATGAGAACGTTTCTGCAGAGCCCTGCTGTCACCTCTGTGTACTGTGAGGAGGACCGTGAGGAGATCCTTACCCGGGCAACCGAGCTGATGAACCTGCTGAAAATGCCAAGCGTGGCTCAGTTCGTCTTCACGCCATCTGTGGATGCATCCCGCAGCCGGTTTCAGAAGGAGGTGAATGACACCCTCCCTTCTGCCCTGAGAATAGTGACCCGGCTCCTCGAGCCAGCTCCTGGCTTTGCGTCAGGCTGAGGGTTTGGGGTTGCTGGGAAGCTCCAACCTCATCTGTTACTGATCTGACACAGCCACACTCAAGGCTCAGGCCCTGCTCTGAGCTGGGAATGAGGAACAATGATCGTGAGTGAAACAGAAACCAGGAATAAGTAGAGCTGAGGCCGCTTTTTTGGTCTGAGCCTGTTTGTACATCTCTCTTCTAGCACTTCTTGTTTTTCTACCTCCTGTGTTTGTCCTACCTCTCCTTGGCCAGTATGGATTGAAAATACCAGTGGATTTGTGTGAATGGGGCGAGTGAGTGAGTGCCTGCATTAATCCCCTGCTAGCACATTTCCTGTGTGAGGTGGGGGAAGCAGAAGTGACTCCATTAAATCTGTTGTGAGCTCTCACTTGGCTTCTGTCTTATTGTCACAGTGAACGTGTAGAAATCCGAGGGACCAGACAAAGAACTTAGATTTACTGATCCAGTTTATTGTTGACACCAAGAGCATTTCGTAGTGTACATCAGCCCCATGTCGCACAGGTGCCATGCTGCGTTCTGTATCTGCACAAGGAGTTTATACACGGTAGAGCTGTACAGTATTAACAAACGGGGAAGTAGATGGGTCCCATTGCTCCTCCCAGGAGAAGCAAGCTCTCATGCACAACAGTAAATAGCAGGGTTTATTTACAGGCTGTGTCAGTACCTGACTGCGCTGTGAGCAACATCCAGCTCTGGGGCAGTTTCCAGCCTCCAGGTGTTCCCCGGGGAGTCACGCTCCACGGGGAGCTGAGGATTTTGCTCTGGTACTACCAGAACTGGTCAGGGTGCAGCCCTGATGCTGTCTAGTGCAAACCAGGCGTCCCCTGCGCCCTGGCTCAAGGGCAGAGGGTGGTAAGGAGTGCGTGCAGTTTCCCCAGGGCTCTAGGCAGCCCATTTCCTGCTCCACGGGCCTCAGGAGGGCTCCTGCTGAGCTCTGCAGAGGGTATCCAGGCCAGCCTACTCGATTCAAAGACGAGTGAATCACCCGGAGCCCTGAGCCTTTGCAGCTGAGTCAGTGGCCAAGTGGTGCGGTGTTTTCGGTGCCTGCTGGAGCCAGGCTGGGTGGCACGAGCACACCATAGCAGGGCAGCAAGGCACGAGTGTCTCCGTGAAGGTGCTTCATCCATCTCGCCCTACAAGAGGCAGGCCGGGCTCTGTTCAGATCCGGTATGTGGAGTTTTTTCCCTGCATGGATTATTTTGACATCTCTCTCCTTCGAAGTACGAGGCTAAGCACTGAAACCAAACTCTAGCAGTGAAATATCTGAGGTTTAATTAAGGCCAGCCACCCTAAGCACCCCCTTTTTAGCATCACAATCCTCAGAGAGCCGTTGTGAGATGCCACCTTAATATCTGATTTGCTGCCAGAGCCTGGACCACGCAGGTTTAAGTGCAGGGTGTGATGCGGGGCTTTATGGCAGGCTGTTTTAATAGGGTTCAGCTAAACTAGGTCTCGCCATCCATCTATATGTGGAAATCAGGTCGGGTTTATCCCGTTAATGTCGCTAAAAGCACGCACAGGACAGCAGGAAGGAGGCTGCGTGTGCAGGGGACCGGGCAGCCGCACGGTGGAGCTGCCAGCTCGGCTCTGCTGAGGTTGTGTTTGCAGAACTGCTGCTAGGACTTGGAGGGGAGCCTGACCTCCCAAAGGGATCCTGACCTCCTAAAGGGCTCGTAACCTCCCAGAGGGAGCCTGGCCTGGCTGCAGCACGCACTGCTGAGATGCTCTGGGGTGGACAGGAGACAGGGTGGCAGAGCCGGGCAGTAAACCTGCTGCGTGGGGCAGGACGAGAGCACCCCTCTTCTCCCCGGCACTCGGGGAACTGCTGGTGGTGTCAGCCCTTTGCTGAAGCTGCTTCCCATCCCTCCGCCTGGGTGGGGGCAGTGTGGTTGTAGCCCAGCAGCAGAAAGGCACCTGGCTTTGGGTACAGCCCCAGGGACTCCTAGCAAGGCATCCTGCTTGGGATCCCACTCCTGATGCTGCGTTTTCCACCCCGGAGCTGGGTGCCTGCGCTGGCTCTGCCCATTTTCCAGCCTGACCTGCTGCTGTCGCAGTGAACCCCAGGCCTGGCTACGTAATCTTTAAATCCCAAAGCTGTTTCAAGCCTGCCCTGCCAACGTGAAAGAGTAACAGGAGAACTGAAACGCATTCCTGAACGCTTGTGCCAGAGCAAGGAGAACCATGCAGGGCTGCCAGCCTGGAGGAACAGAGGAGCCCGCTTACAGCCTCCGTGGGGTGAGCACAAGGAGAGGAGGAGCAGGAAAGCTCCTGAGAGGGATGACACAGGCTGGGAGGTGAGGCTTGGGCGATGGATCAGGAATGCTGCTCCCAGACAGTGCAGTGGGGAGGAGCGTGCACCACCCTCGTGTGTCCTTCCATCCGCTGCAGCGCAGGGCAAGGCGCTGAAAAGCAAATCGAGGGCAGTTGTGGAGTCCTAGACCTCCCTTCTTCACTCTGGGCTCCACGAGGTCAGCCTTAACCGGAGCTGCACCCGCGAGCTGCTGCAGAGAGCCCCTTGTACCACCAGAACTAAGAGGAAGAGGAGCTGGAGACGATTTTCTTTGCTATTTCCATGTCTGACTTGGCGACCAGAAACCGCAGCTTCTTCCCTCCGGAGCGGATGAGGTCCACTGCACTGCAGAGAGCGGCAAGGGGGAGACGTGAACGCTGGGGGCCCAGCCACAGGCTGACAGCCCAAAAAAAATGAGCCCAGCTCTGCCCCTAACACTAACAGCAAGGTGGGTGTGAGCTGCCCTACCCTGCAGCCTGGAAAAGGACACCCAGGGCGGGCTGCACCTGGAGCAGCTCAGCATTGCTGAGACCACCTCTGGGGTCAGCTTTATTGCCAGAACATCCTCCGGGTATTTTCTCCCCGCTGCCTCTCCCAAACTTCCCCCTATTCCCCCAGGTCCTGTGCAGGTAACCTCACCTCTGGTAGTCGGCCCCGATGAGGCTGGTGCCGTTGACAGCCAGGATGCGGTCCCCGATGGACAGCCTGCCGTCAGCGGCCGCGGGGCTGTCCTCGATCAGGGTGCGGATGTAGATGCCGGGAGAGGTGAGAGGTGTGTGCTGTCGGGGGAAAAAGTAGTGAGCAGCCGGGCAGGCCATCTTGTCTGGCTCAATTAGCACGAAGCATCGTTAACCTGGAGCTGGGCTGGGCTGGGAACCGTTCACTCCCGGCTGTCCCGGGGCTCGGTGACGCCCTGTTTCCTACTGACTAACAAACACACGGTGGTGAAAGGCCACCTTAGTAAGATGCTCCGCTGGGTTAAGCCAGATTTCATGCCAGAGCAGGGAGAGCAGCGAGCACCGTGTCTGACAGCGCTGCTTGGCACCCTGCGAGCCCCTGGACCCCGCCAGCACGGGCAGGGCAGGTCCCCCCCCGTGCTCGCTTCACCACGCACTGCAGGGCGTAGGAAAGACCTCGCCTGAGTCATTTTCCTTCCACGGCAGCACTGAGCTGTTCGCTCTCGCCAGCTGCAGAGCAGCTGTGATGGGCCTGGCACTCAGTAACACAGCAGCAGGGATCTACCAGAGATCGCTCCGTGCCTCGTTTTCCCCAATAAAAGCTCCTCAGCTCCATGCAAAGCCATCACCTTGCTCAAGGTGTGAACCGTTCCCTCCCAGGGCAGCCCCTCGCAGGGCCGTGGCACCGTCCTGGGGCCGGCAGGGACTCACCAAGCCGTCGATCAGCCCCATCCCCAGCCCCAGGGGCCCTCTCTCCAGCTCCACCACGAAGACGTAGCAGAAGTCATCGGTGGCAGAGCTGCGGCTGGAGGATTCCGGCGTGGGGTAATCGTAGGGGGTGGGCGAGCAGCCTGCCAGCGGGGACAGCGGGTTATTATCGCTCTGCCATCCCCCAAACTCAGCCTTACAATTCCTCCTGCACCCCTCCCAAGGGTACCTTCAGGGGTGCTGCTTTTGGTGCCGTTCATCCCGTTCCTCCGCGGGTCCTGCAGAGCCTTGCCGGTGCCCTGCGGGGACTCCGGGCCGGCGGAGTCGAAGTTCAGGGGGGTGGTGGGGGGTGTCAGCAGGCAGGAGGGGGCCGGGGGGGCTGTGCCCCTGCCCAGCTGCAGCTGCTGGAGCTTCTCCTGGAGCTGCGGCTCTCCAGCGGGGTGCTGCCGGGGGCAGCCGTTGGCAGCCAGGGTGGGCAGGGGGCTCCCGTCCACCTCCGGCTCCGTGCAGCCCCCCGGGGCTGCCACCAGGCTCACGTTCTCTTCCAGGACTTCTGGCGTCGCGCGTGGCTCTTTCTTAAAAAGGAGAAAAAGATACCCAAAAAACGCTCTGTGGGATCAAGGGCGGGTGGGTGTTGTGCCCCCCGCCATCCCCTGGGGTTTGGGCACATCGTGGCTCTCGGCCCCCTCCGAAATCTGAGCAATTTGGCTGCTGCTGGTGCCTGCCCTGGCTTCTCACAGCTCTCAGCCTGCAGCTTTGTGGCCACAACTTACCCTTAATGGTGGTTTTTTTTTGGGGAAAGGCTGCCTGGCTGTGTGGGGATGGACAGGGTCACGTCTGGGGAGAAGGGGAGCGCTGCCTGCAAACACCCCCGTCCTCCACTCTCCCTGCTAATGAGACCACTGGAAGGAGCCTGTCCTGTGCTGTCCTGTCCCCTTCCCACACCCCACGGGGGGGGGATTAGCAGCACTAATCCTCCCAGCAGCTCCACACGCTGAGCTCCCACCTCCAGGGCTGCAGGCGAGGGCTGAGAGCTCAGGTCCAGGCTGGGAGGGGGCTCAGCACCCTCCCACCACCCCCCCAAAAACAGCCCCTCCGTGGGGCGCGGGGACCGAGGCTACCTTAGGGGGTGCTGAGCCTGGCCCTTCCCCGCCGTGGGGGCTCTTGCTCTGCAGGCTCCAGAGGAAGTGGCGGATGTAGAGGAGGTGCCGGTAGATGTTGTCGTCCAACGTCTCCACCTCCAGGTCCACCTTGAAGCCCCCGCTGGGCAGGATGATGGGCGGGTGGTTGTCGAAGGACTCCAGCATCCCCTCTGCAGGGGGGAGGTGAGCATCACCAGGCTGCCCCTGGCCCCGTTGGGTCTCCCCAGCCAGGATTGAGACCACAGGGCAGCAGGAGCATCCCTCTGGGATCACAGAAGCGGCCCCACACCCCTCAAAGTGCACTCAGCATCCCTGTGATACCCCAGCATCGCAGCACCGAGGTTATTCCTGATCACTGCCACTACCTGCAGGAGCCCCGGGGAGGGGAAGGGCACCTCCTGCTCCATTCCTTCATAAAAACCCCGCAGGGATCCTGCGGGCACCAGGTCCCCGGTGACCACAGCAGCACCGAGCACGCAAGCAGGGGCTCACCGTGCTGGAAGGCAGCCGTGCTCTCCTCCTCTCCGGGCTGCCACGCCGCGACAAAACCCACGTCCATCACCTCCTGGCACTGGCTCAGCACCCGGTGGAGCTGCGCGGGGCTCAGCGCCGGGAATTCGGCTCGCAGGGCTGGCCAGCTCATCTGGGCGAGGAGACAGCAGGGAGGGGGCGAGTGGCATCGCATCGCCCCCTGCCCAAAGCATCACGGCCACAGCTCCCCCCCCTCTCACCCACCTGCAGCAGCTGGGAGCCGGGCATGGCCAGCAGGTTGGCCACGCTGGCCAGCTTGGCGAAGAATTGCTGGGCCAGCTGCTCGAAGCCGGCGCCGCGCAGCCACTCAAGGAGCAGGCGCACGCTGGCTCGCAGCTTCACCCCCTGAGACCAGTGGAAGCAGCCGAGAGAGGAGCCTGCGAGGCAGAGCAGTGCCCCGTCAGCGTGGTTTTGGGGGAACAAAACCCTCCCTCCTTCAGCCGGAGCCCCCAGCCCCTCGCCAAGGGGCAGAGATGCTCCAGCATGGCAGGGCAAACCCAGATTAACGCCCCCAATTAATGCCCCCCAGGTTGATGTCCCCCGTGTCCCACGGCTGTGACTCACGGTGGCACTAATAGGGTTGGGGCACGGAGCCAGCTCTGCCATCCGGCAGCACTGCCGCGATAATTAGGGCTAACGAGCACCGCCTTGCTCCTCAATTACAAAGCAGGCTGCGGTGGCTCTTTAGTAAGCAGCCCTCCATGGAGCAAAGTGCTTTCAGCCACCTCTGTTTGGACCCTAAAGGGGTGGGAATGGGGCTAAGCCCCTCCTGGGAACAGGGAGCTGGAGGGGGTGGCTGTGTGTGTGCAAGGGGGACAGGGAGCTCTGCCTGGGGACAGCTCAGTGTGAGCCTGGTAGGGGATGGGCACCACAAAACCCAAACCCATGTGAGGAGTGACCCGAGAGGGATGCTGAGGATGGAAAGCCAGAGAAAGCAAAGATGGGTGCTGGATTTGTGCTTGGTGTCCCCATAACCACGCTGGAGGCTGCCCACCTCTCTCCTGGACCTCCCCCAGGAGGAACTGGGACAGACTGGGGCGAGGGCTGGGAGGACTGGGAGGATGAGGATGAGGACTGACCCTTGTCCAGGAGCTGGTTGAAGAGCAGCGTGTTGGAGAAGAAGAAGAGGTAGGCGAACATTTGGGAGGTGATCTCGGGGTGCACTTCGTACTGGCGCAGCAGGTCCAGCACCTCCTGGTAGGTCAGCACCACCCTGCGCAGCTCCTCGGGCAGCGGCGGGGACGCCCGCCAGCCCTCCCGGCCCTCGCTTGGGTTTGGGAAGGGGTTGCACTCCAGCAGGGCCGGCAGCGACACGTACAGACACTGCCCGGGAGGCAGAAGGAGCTGAGAGCTGAGGGCAGCACCACGCTCCTGCCTTCCTTTGTTTGTTTGCTTTTTGCAGGAGCAGCATCCAACACCCCAACACCCCCCCTCTGCGCCGCGGCTGAGAGCGAGGCGAGGACGGAGCAGCCCAGGAGCATCCCCTGGGGCCTTGCAGGCCGTGTCCCGCACACAACCCCTCTTTCTCCTGCCTCACACTGCCCGCTCTGTTCCCTGCTCCCCCGCGGTGCCGCCCGGTCCAACGGTGACAGCCCAGGGGCCCCTTTCCCTCCTGCCCTGAATCGCACCATTATGCCGGGGCTGGCCGCCGCGCCGGGCAGCGGCCGGAGCCAAGCGAGCTCTCCCCAAACACCTCCTCCCCAGCAGGGAAGCACGCCGAGGTAATTCCACACTTTTCCTGGGCTACAACCCAAAAGAAAGCTCCTCGGTGCTACACGAGCCTAAAGGATCCTGCGAATGCTGCTGGGGATGCTCGCGGTGCCCGCGGGGAGCTGCTGCCCTCCCGGGGGGTGCCTACCTTGGAGATGTAGTAGACGCACTGCTGGAAGGTGTACATGATCACCTCCTCCAGCACCGTCATCGCCTCCTCGCTGGCGGTGATGGTGGAGGAGAACAGGGACTCCTTGGAGCCTGGGGGACGGAGGGGAAAATGTGAGAGTGGAGGGGAAAAATTGGGAGCACAGGGGAAGAATTGGGTGCAAAGCTATCTAGGGGCTGTGTGGTGCTACCGGGATGGTCCCCAGCACATCACCACCACCAACACCAAGGGGGTGCAGAAACCCCCAGCTCCCCTTGTAGGGCTCTGCTGCATCCCCACCCCGGGGCTGCCTGATGCTTGCACACCTGAAGCTGTTCTGGCAGCTATTTTAGGGGTGGAAATCGAGACGCTGACCTCTTCCTGGCTCGCTTTGGGGCTGTTCCTTTCCATCAGCCCTTCCCTGCTCAGTGGAGCTTGGAGAAGCGAGCAGCTGTGCAGGGCAGCCCCCGTTCACAGCTCCCCAAATTCCCCAGCATGGGGGTTATTTGTGCACCCAAGCATGGCCAGGGCACGGTGCAAGGATGCGAATCACCCTCCTGTGCTGCGGGTGAGGGCTGCAGGAGGCTAAAGGAGCCTTGGGGAGCACCAAGAGCTGCTCACAGCTGGGGGTCAGAGGGATAAAATCACTCCCAGGCGGTGGGAGAGGCCGTGCGGGGTGAGCAGCAGCCCCGAGCCCCCCACCTTTGACGTCCAGCTCCTCCTCCATGCTCTGGATGTAGGTGGGCGACTTCTGCTGCACGAAGTACAGGACCTCGATGGCATTGGACATCCAGAAGAGGATGTGCTGCAGGTCCGGCAGCAGGTCCGCGATGCCGAAACGGGACAGGGCAGCGGGGTCCTGGCTGGGGAGACACAGCAGGAGTTACGGCTGCTGCCCCAAAGCTCGTGGCCGGGGCTTTTGGGGTGAAAACAGCCAAAAAAATCAGCCCTAGGGATGAATTTGGAGAGCTTTTGCTCGCTGAGCCCAGCATCCTGCTTAGGAAAACCCTTTGCACACATCAATTCGGTGGCTCTGTGGGATGGCAAAGGGGGAACCTGGCGTTTTTTTTGGGGCACCCCCCAGCATGGGCCCAGCTCAGCTGCAGGAAGCGCCCGTGGCTGAGGAAGGTTTTCCTTCCCCGAGAAATATGCACCGCGCCTGCCAGCTCCCGGCGGTTAAACCCGGCCTGCCCATGCCGGGCCGTTCAAAAATAAAACAACCCAAATAAAAAACATCTGGGAAGTTTCTCAACGGCTGAACCACTTTTTCCTGCTATAGTAAAGGCCAGCCCAGCTGCGTCCCCAGGGAATTTGGGTCCCGTTTGGGTGAGGTCCTGAGCGGGAGAAGTCCCAAAGCTGCTGCGGGTCCCGTCCCCACCGAGCCTTCCCAGCCCCACGTTCCCAAGCAGGGGCTTTGCAGGCACCTTGGCAAAAAGGGCCAGAGAGCCAAATATGTGGGATTTAGCAAGAAAAACGCGGTGTGCAGCACTGCTGGCAGGCTGGGCGGGCACTGGGGTGGTTACAGCCGGCTGTGGAGGGAGAACTGGGCTGAATTCCCCCCGTTTTGGGGCAGGGCCTGGAGGGGAGGTGGGTGGCACTTACTGCTGGGACTGCTTCTCAGCCAGCTCCCGCGTCCGCTCCTGGGCAGGGAGAGAAGGAGAAAGCACGAGTGATGACCTGGGGATGGGGTCCATGGGGGGAGCATCGCCCCGACAGCATCAGGGGCATCAGCCGCACGTGGGGACCAGGCTGGGGAAGCCTGGGGGGGGTCCCCACTGCTCCCACCCTTTTGCCCCCCCAGTGACTGACCCACACCGTCCTCTGGATCATTTTGGCTGCTTTGAGCAGCAGCTGCCCAAAGTCTCCAGGCTCGAAGCTGGTGGCCGAGTGCTGGATGCAGAGGCAGAGCAGGAAGGCGGGGGTCAGCTTGTGGTCATCCCCCCCCGGTTCGATCAGGGTCACGATGCGCCGCAGCAGCACGTCCTCAGCCGCCGGATCAAACTCCAACATCAGCTTTCTGCGGGGAGCCCTGGGGCCGCCGGTGGGCGAAGGCCCCCGTTTTTTGGAAGGAGCCCCCGAAAAACCCCGTTCCTTCAGCAGGCTGCCGCACGCCCCGCAGACGGGGGGGCCCTCGGGGTGCAGCGCCCGCAGGCGCAGCAGGGTCTGAGCCGGCAGAGGCTGAGCCTTCGTGGGGTCCTTGTAGAGGAGCAAATAGTAGAGGCCGAGGGACAGCAGGTCCCCGTGCCGCAGCACGGCCGTCCGGGCCACCTGGCAGAAATTGATGGAGACACCAGCACCGGCGCTGGGTTCCAGCACCAGCTGCTCCTCGGAGAGGTGCCGGGATGCTCGCAGCTTCCTGATGGTGCAGTGCAGGGGCAGGATGTCCGGGGCAGACAGGCTGATGCTGGGTTTGCTCGCCTGAGTCCTCTGGCCCACCGTGTGCTGCTGGCGGTTCAGCAGGTACACCAGGCTGTCCTGCCGAGAGGGGACACGCGGCGTGAGCAGGGGGGGCTGTGCGGGATGTGCTGAGACCCCCATGCTGCCCGCACCTCGCTCCAGCAGAACCACAGCCCTCTCTTTATTTTCCTTGCCCCATGAGAAGCGTGGGTGGTGCAGGCAGGACATGCGTGCCCCCCGTAACTCCTGCACCCCGACGTGCATTTCTTTGACAATTTCTTTGTTTCAAAGAGGAACAAGAGCTCGGCACCGAGCCCAACAAGCGGGGCTGCTTTGGGCACACTGCTACGTGGGTGCAGGAGCTTTGTGCACGCGATAAATGGGGCGGCTCTGGGGCTGCTCAGGGCAGGAGGAGCCCCCCATCCACATCCCACCTGCGTGCCCAGGTGAGGATGGGGAACCTGGGGCAGCTGCCACCTCCCAGCCCACAGCAGTGCACAGAACCACCCCGTGCCTCAGTTTCCTCAGGTGTTTAATGGGCTTGCAGCAGACTGATGAGAGCTGCAGCGCCAAAACAGAGCTGGAAATCTCGGACTAGCCAGATATTCAGCCTGGACAAAGTAGCCATTAACCAAAAGAGTTGTCCCAGTCCTTTCCAGTTCTCCCAGTGCCTCCCGGGCTGGAGCGCAGAGGCACCCAGACGTGTCTCATCACTGCCTCTCATTACGTGTGCCAGTAACGAGGCAGCCAGACGGGGCCGGGGCAGCTCCCAGCCCTCCTCCTGCAGAACTGGGTCTGCCTCGCACCGGGGCAGGGATGCAGCTCCAGGGCTTTCCCTATGGCTCCACAGCCAGCTCCCAAAAAAAATCTCAACCCAGCTGCGTGCTTTTAATTCCCTTACCACTGCCCTTTCCACCCACCCCACGGCACCCCCCCAGCAGCTCCAGCCATGCAAGCAGCTCCCCATCCCCGCGGATTTAGGAGCGTGGAGGGGTGCCCTAAAAGCACAGAAGGGAAGGAAAAAAAAAAAAAAATGCCAGGGGGGTGAGCGGGAAGGCTTGCGCGGTGCTTACATGCTGCTGGCTGTAGCCCTGCAGGAGCAGGAGGTGCGGGGACTGGTAGAGGGAGTACCGCATGCTGCTCCCGCTGCGCTCCTCCGCCGCGGGGCCCCGAGGGCTGGCCGGAGCCCGCAGGCTGTCGGGCAAGGTGGAGCAGTGCCTGCGGAGCTGCTCCTCGTCCCGCGACGCCGGGCGGCCCAGGCTGCTCTCGCTGAGGCTGCGTCGCAGGGCCGGGGGGGTGCTGAGCCGCTTAGCCCCCGCCAGCACCCGCATGGCCCCCCGGGCCCGGTGCCGCTGCAGTTTCCGAGCTTGGGCGTTGATGCCTGCGGGAGGAGAAGCCCCGAGGATGTCCCAAATGCCATAATGGTGTCCCAGGAGCCCTGATGCTGTCCCAGCAGCATCCCGGGTGCCGGAGGGATGCGGTGGGGCCCTGGGGAGCGCAGCTGAAGAGCGACCCCCCCCCCCCCCATGGTTGGCATCCCACTGCCCACCCTGTGTCCAACCCCAACTGTAGGGCACCAAATTGGGGAGTTTTGTGCCCCCCCCTTTCCCTCCCCATCAGCAAAAAGAGGGATCCCAGCCCCACGACCCCAAACCCCCACGGAGCAGGGGGTGGACGGGGAGGGGCTCAGCATCCCCCGTGTTGCCGGGGTTCGGAGGGGGGGAGAGGAAAGCTGTGCTAAAAGGGAAGCTTTACAACCTCAATCTTTAAAAAAAAAAATAAATAAAGGAGGAAAAAAAATAAAGCCTGGATGCTGCCTTCTGGCTTATGAGCAGCAGAGGTTGGGGGCTGCAGGGAGCCCCCCCAGGCAGGCAGGGAGCTGCAGCAGAGCCTGCCCGCTCGCCTGCCGCAGGAGCGAGCGGTAATTAACTTCTCCCGAGCATCAATCCGGGCAGCGCTGTCTGCAGGACGAATTAATAAGTCAGGCCTGGCCCAGCCACCGAAGCAGCGGCCTCCCCAGCGCGGGGGCTCCCTCGGGACCCCCCCCTTCCCATCCCCAGGCTGCCCGCTGGGCTCCGGCAGCAATAAGAAGAAGTTGTGGGGTCGGCGGCCGGCTCGTACCTCTGGTGGGCAGCCTCCCGGGAGCAGGGCGCTGGCATTCGGGGCTGGCCGAGGAGGAGGAGGAGGAGGATGAAGAGGGGAAAGGCTGAAGGCTCTACCTGCGGGAGCTGTGCTGCGGCAGCGTCGGTGCAGCGCCGAGCCAGAGCCCTGCCCGCAGCTCCGCTGCTCCGGCCAGGCACCGAGAGAAGGTTTTTGGGGACAGACGGTGGGATTTGGGGATGGCTGAGTGGAGAGCCGGGCTCCCGGGGCTGCTTAAAGGGATGCTGACAAGGTTCAGCCCCCGAAAAAACAACATCATCTGCCTTATTTGGTGAGGAACGGGCCGCCGGTACCGAAATACATTTTGTTGTTTGTTTGTTTTAAGTCGAGCGCTCCTTTGCTGGGAAAATGATGGGGATGGGAAGGGGGGGCGGGAGAGGGAGAAAATAGCCCCTGCTGCTTACATGCCTTGGGATTCGGGCAGGGTCCCATCCTGTGTTATGGGTCCCATCCTATATTATGGGTCCCCTCACCCCTTACAGGTCCCGTCCCATGTTACGGGGCCGCAGCAGTGCCTCTGCCCCACCTGCACCCCCCAGCTGTGAAATTCGGGGGTGCAACAAGCATGCCCGGGTACCAGCGGACCCAAGGCACTGAGGATACTTGTGGCCATCCCAGGGGTCTGCAGGTGGCCACGGCTCACCCCACAGCCCGTGCCCGAGCCCAAGAGGGGCCGGATCCTGCCGGTGGCACCAACTCCAGCTCCTGGCACCGGGGGGGCACTGGGAGCTGTGGGGCCTGGGGACACGCCATTGCCGCCCCCTTATCTGGGGGGAAGGAAGCTTCTGTGTTTACTTTGTGTAGGAAAACCACGGAGGAAAAAGCTGCTTTTGCACTGCCAGCAGAGCCCCCGGCACCCCGCTAACCCCGGAGCTGCACTGGAAAGATAAACACGGCCCTTTTCCTGAGCGTAACAAACTCCATCTACACACCAGGTTATTTTGTTTTATTTTCGGTCCTCTAGTGCTGTTTTCTCCTCGCCAGCATTTGTGGGTGATCCCACCCAAAAAATCAGGCAAGCGTCGCCAAGCTGCTGCCTCCAAAACCCCTCCTGCATCCTGGGGGAAATCCTGCGGGTTTTGGTGCTCGAGAGCCTGGCTGGGAACTGCCTCTTTTTCAGC
The DNA here is from genome assembly GCF_963932015.1 of Anas acuta. Taxonomy (NCBI): domain Eukaryota; kingdom Metazoa; phylum Chordata; class Aves; order Anseriformes; family Anatidae; genus Anas; species Anas acuta. The sequence continues at coordinate 14,590,626 of NC_088993.1, forward strand.
CTGGGAGAGGGTCCCTGTTCCTGGCCACGTAAATCAGTCAAGAAATAAATAACTCTGTGGGACCCAGGCATGATTTGTTCCCGGAGAAGCCCCCACGAGCTCGGGACATGGGGCAAAACGGGGCAGTTTTGGTGAAGCTGAGCGCTGCACCCCCAGTTTTTGGGTGCTCCCCCAAACACCCCACGTACTCCCCATTTGCTGCCTCATTGCTCCCCAAAAGTTGAGGGGTTGGAGGTCTCAGGAGGGAGGCCATCAGCCTCGTTTAGCACAGAGCACTGCTAATTAGCGGTGTGAGGAGCGAGCACCTTCCTCCCCACCGGGCAGCAGCTAATAAACCAATTAGGATAATGGCTAAATGAGCAGATAAAACTCTTAAGCCAGGTGCTGACAGGTCACAGATGGGTGCAGGGCCTTTCCACAAGCCTTGGGCTCAGCAGTAGGGCAGGCTGCAATGCGCCATCCCTGCACGGGGAAGGTCCCCATGGGTATTTCCCTTGGGGTCTCGCTTTGCAGCACCCCCATGCTTTTCTCCTAGGTCACCCCAAGCCCAAATTCTCTTTATTTTTGCACAGAAGCTGCATTTTCCACCCCAGTGCCCTGCTGCCCTAGGCTGGCAGCTGGTGCTCAGCTTGTGGCAAGGGGACCTTGAGGCTGGCGGTGGGGGTGACCCTGGTGGGTGGCACTCAGCCCCCATCACGCTAAGGCTTTTATTTCTTTTTGAGGCACTGCTGGAAGCAGATGGCTTGTTCCTATGTACCCCAGCAGCGCGTGGATGGGGTGGAGAAGTGTCCCTGTGCAATGTCCCTTGGGGACAATGCCACTGCTGTGGGATGGGGGTGGTGGCAGGGTTTGGGATGGGAGTGGTGCCACTGAAAGAAAATGCTGCAGCAGTGGGATTTTAACAGGTAAGTCCATAGAGGAACTGCCTACATAACTCTGGGTGTTGGGTGGTTGGCTTTTTGTTTGATTTTTTTTATTATTTTTTTTCTACTGCAGACAATGCCTCAGGGTTTGAAACCCACCACCCTGCTCAGACAGAAGATGTATTTCTGATGTACAGCCATCCATCTTCTAACCTTGTATTCCCAGCCCCATGTCACACGCTGAGGCCAGGCACTGCTCCTCCCCGGGGAGCCCAGGCAGCACAGAGCCTCTCCCGTGGCCGTGCAGGGGCCACAACCTCCCCGTGGTGCCCAGCTCAAGGTGTGAGCGCTGCTGCCCCATATCCCAGCTGGGGACCTGGGCACCAAGGGTTGGTGACACCTCGGGCTCTCACAGGGACCCTCTGAAGAGCTGCAGCACAGCTCTGCCCCCACATGCAGCTCCGTCTGCCTGTAGCTATTGCGCTTAGATCTTGCCCTCTTTTTCTATTTAAAAAACCTGTTTTTTCTTTTTTTTTTTTTTTTTTTGTTGCTGCTCTTCTGAAGCTCTTAACATCTCCAATCCCAGCTGGAGAAGAGAAGAGCATCCACCTCTGCGGCTTTATCCTTGACCCCAAGGTGAGTGGCAGCTGCCCCTTGCTCTCTCTGTGCATTGTACAAGCCAGGAGCAGTTCCCCAGCATCCCTTCCCTGCCCCGGGTGGGCACAGGGAGTGATGGAGGGATGAGGAGGGGGCTCTGACCAGCAGGCACGTGCATTACAGCACGGTCTGGGGGCTGTTATTCCTTCCTCCCCATCAGATATACCTTCCCCTGGGGTTTGGGGGAACCTGGACTGAAAAGTGAAGTGAGTTCCAGCCACGGGGCCAGCAGGGTCTGCCTTCAGCATGCCCAGGCTCGTGGTTCGGCTGTTCTGTTTGCTTTAAAAAGGGGGAGATAAAATGTATTGGGACTTGCTTGATGACTACCAAAAAAAAAAATAAAATAAAATGTGAAAAATGATCCTTAAAGCTGCCCCTGTCTGTGCAGGGGAAGCTGGTTCCTGCTGCATGGTTCCTGCTGCTGGGTCCCTTTAGCTCCTGCCCAGTCCTACGGGCATGAGGGACTGCTCGTGCCCACCCTCGTGGCATCCTGCCTGGCACAGCCACCTGGCCAGCATCTCCTGAGCCTCACCAGAGCCCTTCATCACCAGGTCAGGCCCATGGAGGACCCTGTGCAATTAAAAACCTGATGTAAACCTTCCCGTCCTCATCCTTGTGGGCTTGTAGCTGAGGGTGGGAGGAGGAAATCTTGGTTCCTCTGTGCTCAGGCCACGGATAAACCTGTTGGTTCCTTGTGATAACTCACGGTGAGGGGTGGCAGGGGGAGGTGAGGCACCTCTGGGGGGGCTCTGCTGCCCTATATCACTCTCTCCTCATCATCTTCTCATTTAGCTTAATTGCTCCTATGCTGGGGTGAATATTTCAGGTCACAGGTCCCGAATTTCCCCACAGCGTGCCAAGTACCAACACTACCAAGAGCATCACAGCCAAAACACACCTCCTGTCCCACCCGGTGCCAGCACCACCCCAAATCCCCCGTGAAGCCCCCGGTGCGCCCGCTGACCTGCTGTGGTGGTGTCCACATCCCTGGCCGCCATCTCCTCCACCTCCGCCCTCCTGCGCAGCTCCAGCCGCCGCGAGAAGCCCTCCCTGGGCTTCCAGAGGTCCTGGATGAGCAGCGGCTTCTCGTGGTCCCCCAGCACCCTGAGCCCCTCGGTGTGCCACCGCTTTTCGGGACCCTCGAAGCGGCCGATGACATCGCACAGGGCGTAGTGCCCGGCGCCCAGCTGGCTCAGCCCGTAGCGCTCCAGGGCTTCCTTCACCAGCTCCCGGGCGCCCGAGCTGCCCGTGGCCAGCACGCTCTTGTAGTTGGTCCCCGCGCAGATGTTGCCCCCGAAAATCTTCAGGACGCCCGGGGCCGAGAGCTGGGTGGAGAGCTCGGCCGGGTCGTCCCCGCTGGATGCGGGGGATGCCGAGGTGGGGCTGCGGTCCTTGTAGCTCAGCGTGCGCTGCAGGACCTGGGACAGGAGGCGGCTCTGGCGCTTCAGGCGGCTCTTGGACGGCGGAGCCATGGTGGAGGAGGATCCGTAGAACATGGTGCGGGAGGTGGTCATGGGGCGCGGCTGGGGAAAAAGGGGGAAAAGAAATCAGGGGTCTGGAAAAAGGGAGAAATGAGGGATTTGGGTAGCGAGCAGCCACCTCCAAGTGGGGAAAGGCCAGCAAGGAGGGAAGGAGATCTCCCTTGTGCAGCCTTGAACATCAGCGACAGAGCCCAGCCAGGCTCCTCAGCATCCCCACGGTTACCGCAGGATGGCTTTGTCCCTGAAAAGTTAATTTCCATCACGCATATTAAGAGGTCCCTCTTGCTGAGCCAGGACGTGCTTATCTGCAGCGGGGCTCAGCAGAGCCCAGCGGTGAGCAGCTCCTGGTTAGGAGCCAGCGCTTCGGGAGTCACTTTCTCTAACGAGTTTATGGAGCAATCCCATCTCTTTTTTTAGAGGTGAAACAGAAAGCTCAAGTGCAAATTGAATTAGTCTGAGGTCACTGCTAAACGCTTTCGCTCGCCGAGAGGCAGAGGGTGAAAATGGGCTTTAATTAGCCTTCCCAAAAACATCCTTACTCCAGCAAATCTTCTGGCTGCTGCTGGTGTGCAGAGGACGTTAAAGCACACGGCGGCATCGCCAACCGCGGTGCCTGAAATGTGAATTTGTCGTCTGCTTCCACTGGAGGGGAAAGGAGGAAAAAAAAAGCCCATGCACACCATAAAACCCCTCCACCTGAAAACAACAGCCGGTTCCCTGGAGCAAGCCCGCAGTGGAGCAGCCAGCTGGATTTTTTTCTTGCTTGATGTCCCCGCCAACATCTGGGGCCAGCTCTGAAATCGCATCCTGGATGCAAAACCACCCGGTGCTTGCACGGCGCTGATAATGCAGCCGGCTGCATCCCAAACCACTGCTGGGGGCGATCCAGGAGGAATTTATGCCTCTCTGCCTCGGACAGGACAGGGATTTCCCTCACCTCCGGCCCGATAATGCACTGCCCTGCTGGGAGGTGTCAGTGCCTGAGATGTGCACAGCTCCCGTGCATGGGCAGGGATTTGATTCAGATCTCCAAAATGTGCCACTGAGGCTGTGCTCAGCATGATTTGGCCACAGAGGTGTGGGATGCATCTCTGCATCCGCAGCACTGTCTTGCCCGAGCAGGATCCTGGCCGTGCAGCAGCCCTAGCGCTATCAGGCAGAGTGGTGCTGGCCCTGGACAGCCTCCAAGCCACCATCTAATTCGGGAAGAGAAAGCATCCCTGCTGCTAATGGAAGAGGTCACCTTCTCACCCAGAAGCAGCCTTGCTGCCGTGCACAGATGATTTCTGCAGGGTGTAAAGCTTCCTGTTCCAGGGCCGGGGGCGCTTTCCCCCACAAATGGGGAAACTGAGGCACGGGCAAGAGCCACAACCCCAGGATGAGCCTGGGAACCAGCTGCTCGCTGTCACCCCTCTCCCACCCAGGGATGTTCTGGTGCCATGAGGACTGTGAAAATACTCAGGTTTGTGCTTTTTACAGCCCTGTGGCTCTGAAGGAGAGGTGCTGGAGCTCCAGAGGTGGGGAGGAGATGGTGGCCGTGTCCCTGGTACTCTGCTGCTGCCTGGGTCGTGGAAGCTGGGGTGAGAGCCCTACCTAGCAGGTGGGGCTGGGACATGGTTTGTGCTTGCACCCAGCCCTCAGGGCTGAGGATTGGCCCCAAAAGCCTCACTGGGACTTGCTGTCCCAAGGGTCCTGCTTCATCCACACCTCCTTCCTGGCCCCCTCATCCCTCACGAAGCCCCCCTTACCTTGCCATCCTTCTCACACCCCGCCTGTCCTTCCATCTGTCCCCCTCCTTAGCATGAGCCTTCCCCCGTTGCTCATCGTCCTGCGGGTGTCCTACAAGAAAAAGAGGAGAAGTGATCCCAGGAGGAAGGGGAGAGAGAAAAGAGATTATCAGAAAGAGATGGGACCAGCACCAAGCCCACGACCCTCAGCTCCCCCTCCCATGCCCAGGTGGGGACACCAGGCTGGGGACCCCGCATTCAGAGGAGGACATTGCATCCTGCACCAGCTCCTTCCCCCAGCTGCTGGGATGGATGCTCACCAGGATGTATTTTTCCTGGGTATCTTGCTGAGCACCAAGCACCGTCCCCTTGCCCTCCTTATCATGAATCTACAGGACCAGGGGTAACAAAATCTGGAAGGCAGAAGCAGCACCTGCCAGGTGCCTGTGCCGATTTCTCGAGCATTTCTTGGAAAGAGGCAGCAGGGCACAAGACAGGCTCTTCTCTGCGAGATTAAAAACCAAAGCACCACCTAATTAACTCACCTAACGAAGGGCTGGGAGTGGGCTCAGCCCAGCCCCTGAGGCCAGCCCCACGTGGGGGCTGTGGAAGGAACTTTCTGCCAGGCAGAGAGGTGCTGAGCCCCCCGCCACCGCCTCTCGTGGCTGCTTCTGTGATTAATCGCTCCTGCTGCTTAAATATTTATGCCTGCCGTCCAGTTCGGCTGCCAGGCATTGATTCTCCTCGTGCTTTGCGCTGCTCAATTAACGAGCTTTCGGCTATCATGTGTTTTCTCCTCCGTGAGAGCGTTTAGAGGCTTTGATCAAGCCCCCTGCCCCCTTGATTTTTATCGATAAGTGGATTTAATGGGTGCTGCTCTCGTCTCCTGCTGCAAGGCGCTTTGTGCAGCCCCTCCATCCCTCGTGAGGGGTCTGGCATCTCCCCACTGCAAAGCAGGAGATGGTTTTGGCTGCCACAAGCCCAAATGCAGTCCTGGTAGTGCCAGGACAGAATATACCCGCATTGTAAATGGCTGCTTGCAGTGTTTTTTGTTTGTTTATTTTCAGAGTAAAATTTCTATTAATCTGTTTTTTCATTTTTTTTTTCCAGCACAGAAATCCAGACAGACACATTTCCCCCCCAGCAGCTCCTGCTGGATGGGGGGAGATGGGGGAGCCCCCGCTCAGCCTCTCCCAGCATTGAGACGGTGAGTGCTCACCCATCGCCCAGCTTAGGGACAGGAAAACGTGTAAAACTCCAGTTATTGGTTTTGGGCACAAAGAAATATTTCCATTTTCCGCCCGCCTTTAATTAGGATGCTTTTCGCTTGCCCAGCTCGCAGCCCGTATTTGTCCACCCCATTAACACTGCGCTGCTCTGCGCGAGCCGCAGGCTTCTCCAGAAATCTCCTGGATCTCCTTCCCGATTAGTGATGAAGGCACCGAAACACCGAGGGCGTGCTACCAGCCAGCAGTGCCCAGCAGCGATAATCTCCTCTGATAACTGCCTTTGAAATGGATCGGGTTTATTCAATATGGGCTTTCTCGATGCTGCGTAATGCCAGCTCTAAATACTGGACTGATTTTTTTTAATACTGCAGAGTGCAGATTTCTATACGAATATCACATCACATAACTCAAACGCTGCACAAAAGTGTGCTACATCCAGAGTCACCTCTCTTGTCAGAGAATGAAATCGTTTCCACTCGCCAGGAGTTATTTTCCACGCGGCCACGTTGGGTGGCAGGAATTTCTTCCTGGTGCTCAAGCCTTTAATCAATCAAAGCCCGAGCTAGGTTTCTCCTCCTCCTCCTCCCCGGGGGGATGATATCAAGCCAATCAACCTGTAGCTACCAGGTCATCTTACTGCCTCCTGGGAAGAGCAGCAGCACCATTAAAGCACTTTTTAATCTGCTGGAATTTCCCCAGGGCTCGTCCCAAGGCAGAGGCAGCTCCACACGGCTGCAGATGGGCAGCGAGATTTCAGCTGTGACCATCCCAGAAAAGCTATTTGCTCAGATCCCTATTTGAAAATTTCCCTTTTTTTTTTTCTTTCTTTTTTTTTTTTTCTTTTTAACGGAAACCGCTCGGATTCGCAGCCTTGGTATAATGGAAACGACCGCAGCTCGGATGCTGCCAGCGGAGGGAGAGGCCGCCCCGGCCCTGCAATGTGGAACAAATTATAACTCGGAGAGCAAAGGAAATGAGAACACCCTGGCCTCAGCCGTGTTGGCGTGTGCTGCTGGGCTTCAAACCCTGCCCTCTGCAGATCCCTACAGCCCGGTCCCTCTGCAGCCCTCCCCAAATCCCCCCATGCACCCGCTCCCCAAAAAAGCTGGACCACGTCTCTGCTCCGCTGCCCGGCCCTTTGTCGTGTGAGCTTTATCTGGCAGACGTGGGGACAGGCCGGGGGCTGATGGTGTCAGTGCCAGCCTCGCCGCCGTCTTTAGCCGGATCAGAGCGGGTAAACTCCTTATTGTGTTATTATTAGCAGCAGCAGCACCACGGTTGTGCCCTGGACCCCCGGCCCAGAGGCTGCTCCAACAGGATATCGAGGCAGACCTGGCCCTGCAAAGATTAACTAACAGTTTGTTGTTTTGTTTTTTTTTTTTTTTTCCCAAAAGCAGCAACGGCTTCACAAATAGATTATAACGATTTGAGACCTAGCTCTGCTGGGACAACAGGAGGCCTTTTAGCAGGGTTTATTTTTTCCTTGCCTTTTTCTTTTTTTTTTTTGGAATCATTATTTCGCAGGTCTTTTTGAGCTGCCAGCGTGCACCAGCTCTCCAGTCGGGCGCAAGTACAGATGCCAGCCCTCTGCCCGTGCAGCTCTATTCACACGCGTGCTCAAGAAACATTTTTCAAAATACATTTGCTTTCTGCTGCCTCCTGAGCAGCCGAGCCTCGGTAGGCTGCCTAATTATGAGATCTTAGCAATAATTTATTTTTTTTTCTTTCCCCAGTGATAATTAACTGATCCTGGAGAGCGCCGAAAATAAGCACTTCCCAAGCAAGTAGCAAACTCCCTGGAGTTTTCCCTTCTAAAGTTACAGCTGAGCAAGAAACTGCTCCAGCCTCGTGGGGATGTGGCTGACCCCAAAACCTCTCTGCCAAGGATGCCAGAGCAGTGAGAGCAGCCAAAGGCGGGTGGGATGGCACCCATAGGTGCGTGAGGGGGGGCAACAGAGGTGGGACACCAAGCAGCGAGCCCCTGGGGTGCATGCAATGGGGAAAGGACCCCAAAGGGCACGGAAAGGAGAGGCAGATCCCATGGGGGTGCGGTGGGGCAGGGTTCCTGAGGGGCAGGTGGGGGGATGAGGGTGCCAAGGGGGGGTGTTCGGGTAAGGGCCAGGGCACAGTCTCCTGGCAGTGCCCTCCCTGAGGCCGGAGAGGTGCTGGAGAGGTGTGCAGGGCAGCGCTGGTCTCCAGTGGCAACCAGACAAGCCTCAACTCTCAGCGCTTTCCTCCTGCCTCCACTTCCACAGGCAACAAACCCAAACAGCCCCCTCCGAGCAGGCAGGGAGGGGTTGGGGAGGTTTGGGGGGGTCCCACCAGGTGCATCCCGCGGGGTCAAGCGAGGGGATCTGCGCCTGTGTGCGGTGTGCGTGCCAGGAGGTGCTACCCCAAAAATAAAGATTGCTAAGTAAAAGGGCTGGGGAAGAATAAAAATGGGGAAAAAAAAAAGAGAGAGAGAATAAAAAAAAAAAAATAAAAGGCGATAAACAAATTAAAAAGGGAATTAAAAAAAAAAAAAAAAAGAGAGATAAAGAAGAAAGGATGAAATAAATGAAAAATGGGGAAATAAAAAAAATAAAAATTAGAATAAAAAATGAAAAAAGGGGGGAAATAAATAATGGAAAAAGGAAAATAAATTAAAAATGGAAATAAAAAATTAAAAAGGGAAGAAATAAAAATGAAAAAAAGAGGGAAATAAATGAAAAAGGGGGAAATAAAAATGGAAAAGGGGGGATTTTTTTAATTTATTTTTTTATAAGGGGGAAATAAGAACCCAAACCCGAGGGGCACGGCCTCGCCACCCTCCCCCGTGTACCCCCCCTCTCCCCCGGCAGGTACTCACCCGGAGCTCGGCGCGGCCCCGGCGGCTGCAGCGCCCGGAGCCGCCGGGGCTGTGCGGGGCCGTGCGGGGCCGTGCGGCCGCTGGGGCGGAGCGGAGCGGGGGGTGCGGAGCGGAGCGGCCCCGCGGCGCCACCCCGCGGCCTCCGAGCAGCGCCCAGCGCCCCGCAGCATCCCCCCGGTGCGGAGGGGAGGTGGCGGGGTGTCGGGGGGCACGAAGGGGTTCGTTGGGGGGATGCTCGTTAGGGGAGGGGGCTTCGAGGGAAGGGAAGAAAAGTGAAAAGAAATTATTTGAAAAGGAATTTGGAGGAGAGGAGAGAAAAGATAAGAAAATTGAAGAGAAAAATAAAGAGAAAAGAAAAGAAAAGAAAAGAAAAGAAAAGAAAAGAAAAGAAAAGAAAAGAAAAGAAAAGAAAAGAAAAGAAAAGAAAAGAAAAAAGAAAATTGAAAAGAAAAAAGAAAATCAGAAAGAAAATCAGAAAGAAAATTGGAAAGAAAATTGAAAAGAGAAAAAAGAAAATCAGAAAGAAAATTGGAAAGAAAATTGAAAAGAGAAAAGAGAAGAAAATTGGAAAGAAAAGAAAATTATATAAAACAAAACAAAGTAAAATAAAATAAAATAAAAAATAACATAAAACAAAACAAAAAAAATAAAGTAAAGTAAAATAAAACAAACCAAAGTAAAATAAAATAAATGAAACAAAACAAAATAATATAAAACAGCCAAAAAGCCAAGCTCCCAGCTCAAAACCAACTCATGGAGCCCCGGGGAAGGGCGGGCAGCAGTTGGCAGGCAGGATTTGGAGCTGCACCTCCCTGCCCGGGCACCGGGGCTCCGAAATGGCCTCGCCACCGGTGTGTGGGGTTGGCAGCGTGATCAAAATCCCAGAGAGCCAGAAAGACAGGCCCGTGGGCACGGGTGTCTGTGGGGTACTGGCTTTGTGGGGTGGCTTTGGCTGAACAGGTTGGGGCTGGGAGTGGGGAGGGACGGTGCTGAGTGATTTACTTAAAAAAAAAAAAAAAAAAGTAATTAAATTTATTTATTTAAAAAATAAAATGAAATCCCGAGCTGATGGTGCAAGGGTCATGGTTTGGGTGGGAATTCCCATCGGAGAGGAGCCAGGAGGGGTTCAGCCACCCCCTGCCCTGCGAGGTGGAGGTCCTGGGCTAGGTGTAGGGAGAAGCTCAGTGGCTGCCCCCTCCCTGGGTGTCAGCGCAAGCTGCCAACCCACACGGTTTCCCTGGGGAGTGAAATCCCCCGAGGTGCGAGCGAGAGGGCAGCCTGGGGACGTGCAGGGCCAGGGGAGGCTGCTGGGCTTCCCGGATGGGGCCAGATTCCCCCAGCAGGTAAAAGAGGAGCAGGGGGGGCAGGGATGGGGTTCCCCTTTGGGACCCCCAGCAATCAGGGGGCTCCCTCTGCCCGCTCCACCACCACCACGTGAAATTCCCCCTCCTGGGACCCTGGGGCGAGTCAGGCAGAAAATGGGTTTATTTCCTTGCACTTTGGGGAAACTCGTTCTGACTCAGCAGGCAGGCAATAGTGAGGTATCTCGGGTTTTTATTTCAGTCCTACTCCACGGGAAACGACGTTCACTAACGTTAGCTTCCTTCGGTTTGTTTTTAATTCGCTCCAGTACCGTGTTAAATAGAAAATAGCGACTGAACGAGGACGGACGGTGAAAAAAGTACAAGATGCTAAAAAGGTCGCTCCTCCTCCACAGATGTCCCGAATGTTACGAGTTGTTGAAAATTAGTATAAAATAGGTGACGGTGCTCGCAAAACCCCACTCATCCTCCCCGTGCCTACTGAGCCTGCACAGGAGCCCCCCCGAGGTCGGTCGCTGTCTTTGCCCCCATTTTACAGATGGGGAAACTGAGGCATGGAGAAGGGTAGTGGCTTGCCAGAGGGCAAAAATGACCACATTTCCCTCTATTCTGACCCCAAATCACCCCACAAACTGCCCTTTGCTCAATGCACAGCACGCCGGGGGATGCAGCAGCACAGACCCCACTAGGTCCATCACCTCCTGCCCCAAAGACCACCAGTGACCCCAAGAGCCATCCCATCCCGAAGGCTGCTTTGGGGCACCACAGAGAGCCCCAAGCCAGGGACATGGGGCACAGCCCCTTATAGGAACGCTCTCCCTACGGGTTTTCTTGCCTACCTGGTGGCCACAGCCACCAGGCCAGGAGGGGAAGCGTACCGAGATGCCTTCTCTTTGGTAATTTGGGTGTGCAGAGCCGGTCCTGGGGCTGGGTCCAGGAGCTCAGCTCGGCATAAGGCTGCAGGAGGCACGGGAGATGCAGAAGGGCAACTGCAAAGCTCCTCTGCTGCAGCTGCCATCAATCATGGGGTGAGCAGAGCCGGTGGGACATCGATGTTTTGGAAGCTCCCAAGGAAGGTGCAGGTGGGGCTGAGGGCAGCACCGAGGTTGTGGGGCTGCACAGGACCCTGGCACGCAGCAGACCCCAATATATTCTTCTGGTGTTAAGTAAAACAAGGCTGAGCCTGGGCAATTTGGACTCCAGGGTCCATGCTCAGCCCAGTCTGCAGTCTTGCTCCCAAAGAGAAGCAGTGACAAATTGCCCGAGGAGCTTGAAGGATTGCTGGAGGCTTGGCAGTACGCAGCACTTCATTTTCCATCGAGGCGAGCTTGGCTTTTCACATCGCTGGGTGGTGGACTTCAGTCCTCAGTGGCTGATGGAGGAAAAGGAGGTGGTGTTCCCCTCCAGATGATGTTCCCCTCCAGGTGATGTTCCTCTCCAGGGGATGTTCCCATCCAGGAGGACCTGGCTGTCGGGTCGGTGTGTGCACAGCCCATCCCACATGCTGGGCAGCACCAGGCACTGCCCTCCCCAAGGCCAAGGGGGGAACAATGAGTCCTGCATCCTCGCTGTCCTGCCTTGGACAGCACCGTGGAGCCACGTTTGGGTGCTTAAAAACTGATTATCACTAGGATCTCCCCATCACAGCTCACCCCTGAGCATCACCCAGGTGCCTCCCTTCCTTGTGGTGTTCCTGGCAATGCCAGAAACCCTCCCCAAAGTGGATTTAATTCTGATGATGAGCAAGAGGCTGGCACAAGCCTGGAAACCATAAAATGGGACCAGAGGCAGCAGGCAGCCAGACCTGTGGTCCTAATTCAAGGAGTTTCCCTTCCCTCCTCAAGAAGAAAGAAAATACCCCAACAGAAATGGACTGAATGGACCTTGAGAGCCTCCTCCCCGACAGGCAGAGCCCCACATGTGGCAGAGGCTGAGCGGGGCCATGCTTTGGGGTGCCACCAGCACTGAGACCAGGGGGGAAAACAGAGAGCCCCAGGGAGAAAACGTCAGGGGGTGAGGGGCTCCGAGGGCCTGTCTAGGAGCAGTGCACCGGGTTGTGCGCTTAGCACGGGCTCAGAGGAAGGGTTCTGCAGTGCCCTGGAAGAAATTCAAGTTTTAACCACTTGTAAGGCTTTGATGACTCTGGGCCTTCCCATCGAGAAGGCCACAGGGACCTGGAACATCTCCGGGTGCTGCCAGCTCTGCCCCACCACTGTGGGTTATGGGTGGCCCACGCCAAGGGCTCCAGTAGCCAAACCCAGGTGGTCACTGGCCAAGTGTGGGGTGTGGGGTCGGGGCCCCTGCTCCCATGGGATGCTCGGGGTCAGCAGGGTGGGCAAAGCCTCCCCTAACCCCCTGCAAGTGGTTGTTGTTCCCCTGTCACCCCTCGGTTGGTCGCTGTGTTACAAAAACTTTGCCTAAAAACAAAAAAATAAACCGTTCGCAAGGTTAAAAAAAAAAAAAAAAATCTGTTTAAAATCAACCTTCAGGCTCTTCTGTCTGTACCCACAGGGACAGTGGGGGCGAGCCCACAGCCCGGGCTCCCTTCCCGTCCCCCTTTCCATGTCCCCATGTCCCCGCTGAGGCGAGCAGCGTCCTTAAGGCACCTATCGGGGCCTTTTGGCCTCCAGCGTGCTGGGCCGGTAGAGGTACCTCCAGATGGCATAGTAGTGGATGCCGGCCCCGATGGCCACGAAGAGGTGCCAGATGGCGTGGGCGAAGGGGATGCGGCCGTCGCTTTTGAAGAAGACCATGCCCAGGCAGTAGGAGAGCCCGCCGGCCACCAGCTCCGGGAGGCCATCCCTGTTGGGCTGTGAAAAAAAAAATAAAAGCACAGAAACAGCGTGGTCACAACCAGAAAACGGCTGTGAGGAGCCCTGCGCTGCCTTCTCCTCACCCTCCCATCCTGCAGGGAAGCCCTGGACTTTGCTGCGATTCTCCCAACATGATGGAGACCCCGTGGGATGTCTTCTGGAGGTGCCCACTGGTACATACTGGGGTGTGCTGGGCACCTAAATCGCACGTGAACCAAGCCACAGCACATCTGGAGATCCCCTTACCCACCTCCAGGCCAACCCCCTTGGGGACAACCCAGCCCTGCTGGACCCGTGAGCTCCCCGGCGGTGGCTTACCATGGAGAGGATGACCACGGCGGGGAAGAAGCCCATGATAACGTAGCACACCAGCTCCACCAGCTTGTACCTGCGACCGACAGAGGAGGCAGGGCTGAATTTTACGCCTATCGAGCCCAAATGCTGCTATAGGGAAAGGGGTGGCGGTGCCACCATGCTGGGTCCCATGTCCCCGTGGGAGCCCACAGCGGGTGGCCCTGCACAGAACTGGCTCTGGAGCTTGAAGCTTGAAGGCAGGGCTCCAGGAAGGCTTTGGGAACTGTTTTCTTTCTATTTGGTGCCACCCCGTGGAACAACCCGCTCATGGCACAACATCCTTGCTCCCAAATCCCTGCCACCAGGGCTGTGGCCTCCCAAAAATAAGATGTGGGTGGGAAAGGACGCAGCAGTTTAAGGAAGCCCTCCACCTCCTGCTGGCCTGGGGGCTGCCCAGGACCCCCACGTCTGTCTGTCTGTCTGTGTCCATCCTTCCTGCTGTCCCGTCGGGGCACTAAGAGGGGAAGGAGCAGCAGGGACGGGCTCTGCGGGGCCAAATTCGGGTACTGACCGCTCATGGAAGAAGAAGACGTAGACGGTGCCGACCGATGCCATGATCCAGATGATCCAGCGCATGTGGGAGGCCCAGGGCCCCAGCTCCCGCAGGTTCAGCCTGCAAGACCCAGGGCTGGGGTGAGCACAGCGGCACCCCAAGGATGTGGCCCTCACCCCACATGTGTCCCAGAATAGCCCTCCCAACCCATAACGTCAACAGACAGGGGTTGGAATACGGAGAATAGGAAGGTTTTTGTGAAAAATGGGAAGTTTTTATTGCTGGGGTGCTTTTCTCCCCTCTGGCCCCGCATGCTGGGCACTCACCAGGGAGCGTAGGAGGCGGCGATGAAGAAGTAGATCACCATCCTGTCGAACATGTGCAAGCAGTGCTCCACGGTCCTGCGGGACAGACAGACAGACACGTCAGAGCCTGCGGCACCACAGATCCAAGGTGTGCTGTCAAACCAGAAACTTAAAAAAAAATAAATTAAAAATGATGCACTTGAAAATAACTGATATAAATCATAAAATACATTATATAAAATAAAATAACTGATATAAATCATAAAGAAAATGTTATAAAATAAAATAACTAATATAAATAATAACTGATATGAGTAATAAAATAACTGGTATAAATCATAAAATAAATGATATAAAATTAAATAAATTATATAAATAATAAAACAAATTATATAAAATAAAATAAATGATATTAACAATAAAACAAATGATATAAAATAAAATAAATGATATAAATAATAAAAGATGCATCAAAATGCTGTTTTCTATTCACATAGCTCAGAAAAACCTCTGACCAAGGGGCTGCCAGGGCTCTAGGACTGTTGTCCCCCCCTCCTGAGCCACGAGCAGGCAGGGCTGGTACCTGAGGTGCCTCTTCTTCCAGGAGATGGTGTGGAAGATGGTGGAGACGATGAAGAGGCTGGACAAGCCAAAGCCATAGATCCAGGCCGAGATGGTCTCCCACTGGTCGTCGGAGAGGATGTAGAGGATGGAGCTGCCGAGGATGCTGGGCAGGATCCAGAACTGGAAGGGAGAAGCAAGCTGGTTGCTCACAACCTACATTTCCACCGAGCAGCTACAGTGAGGTCCCTGCTTTTCCTTTCAGGTGTCTTTTTTTTTAACTTCTGGCCAAAGCAAAAGCCAGAACCTGTAAGGGGCAGGCTGGGTTTCTCCAAAAGAGCTTCTCCAGGTGGAGGAAGGCCCAAGGAGGATGTGTGCCTGCTCCACTAGGGGTCATCCCACAGCACCATGACACACCAGCTCCCCGGGATAGCTGGAAGAGGAAGAAGAGCATCCCTGGAGCACCAGGCCCACCTGCTCATCCCATCCCCAGGACCTTCAGGAGGTGCAGGGCTGAATGCTGGCATTTTTAGGTGGCCCTTGGGGTGTCCCAGGTGGCCCCACAGGGCTGAGTGCTGTCCTTTACATGGGGACGGGGACAGGGACAGGGACAGGGACAGGGACAGGGACAGGGACAGGGACAGGGACAGGGACAGGGACAGGGACTCACGGCGTGGGTGGCACAGTTGGCTGCGTGCTCGTACTCCGTCGGCTGGTACCTGCGGTTGGAGGGGACGCGGTGATTCATGAACCTGCAGCGAGGAGTGAAACGCAGTCAGGAGACAGCACACGGGGGGAAAGATTTTTGGAAGGCTCTGAGCAAAGTGACCCCATGGCAGCAGTGGGCAGGAGGCAGGGGAAAGCCACGAGGACGGATGGATGAGGTGTGGAGCATCCCCCAGGGCAGGGTGTGGGTGACAACCAGCTCCTGTAACGCTGGCACCTCTCCCCGTCTCCATTTCACAGGTGGAAAAACAGCGTGCAGCAACCCGATCCGATTACCCTGCTGGAAACAGCCCAGAGCTGCTGGTCAGAGCCCGGCACAGCCCCATGGAGGAGAATACGGCGCATGGGGCTGGGGGGGGACCTGCTGTGGGGCTGTGACCACCCTGCGATGCCACCCCACGTCACAGCAGCCTGAGTGCCACCAGGGCGTCCCCAGCGATGCTTTGGCTGCTGGGTCCCACCTGCGCCCCTCTGGGACCCCCCTCATTTGGCCCAGCACTGATTGCTGCTGGGGGAAGCCCTGCTGTGCTCCCTAGGAAACTTTTATCTTTTTTTTTTTTTTTTTTTTTTTTTCCTGTTGCTCTGAGGCTGCAGCATCAGATTGCTCTCGGCGCGTGGAGGAACGTATCGATTGCTGCCGTCAGATCAATGGGCGCACGCAGAGCAATAAAAGCAGTGCCAGCGGGAGGCTCAGGACAGCAGGGTTCGGGGACTGCCCTGCAGGAGATGGGCTCATTACTTCCTCACCGCTTTTGCTCCCAGTTCCAGCATGATTTGCTGCACGTTTCTGCACCCAGCCAGCAGCTTGGGGGGCAACGGGACCTTGCTGCGGGGTTGGGGTGACCCTGGGGTGCTGGGAAGGTGCTGGAAGCCCCCCGAAAACCCATCCCTGAGCCATCCATGGGCATCTCTGAGCATTTCACTGGTGTCCATGCAAAGAAAGCCAGCTTATGTTAAAAAATTCGGATAGTGAGGCTTGAGCACGCACGAGGGTTTGGCTGCAGCATGCCCGGGTGTGCGAGGTGGTGCCCGGCAGGTGGTGCCCGGCAGGCGGCGGTGACAGCCCACGAGGGGACCCTGTCCCCAGCCCCGCACTCACAGCAGGACCCAGGCACAGTGCAGGCAGGAGGCTGGCCACGTCCCCTCCCAAATACCTCGAGTTAGGATGGACAAACAGGGGCTCAGCTCCCCGTGCGCTGCAAATAGAGGGAACGGCGCTCACAAGGCATGAACAGGATCAGACCCTGGGTAAACCAAGGGTGAATGTGGCTGGGAAGCAGCTGAGAGACCCTGGGGCTGCCACCTCCATCCCGGGGGACACCGGGGACCCGTCCCCATCCTGCCTCCCCCTGGCTGGAGTCCCCGTGCCCCAGCCACGTCCCCCCTGCCGGAGGCCACTGCTGTCCCCACGTTGCCAGGAGACTGTCCCCAGCTCCCCTTCGCTTTCTGCTTCTCTTTCTTTTCCTTTTTAACAAGAAGAAGAAGGAGGGGGGGGTGGAGGACAAAGGCCCAGACGTCCCGCGTGACGTCGCAGTTGCTGGGGAAACACGCGCAAGGCCTTTTCCTTGAATGTATTTGTTTTAACAAAGCCCTGTGCCATCTGCCCCTCCATCCCCAACCCATGGTGGTTGCTGTTAGGGGCAGGAATGGGGAGCTGGGGGTGTGGGGTGGTTCCCACTGACCCCCCCCCGGGACCCTTGGGCTGAATTCCCTCCCTCACACACACTGCATGGGACACCCCGCTGTCCCCATGGGCAGCCCGTTTTTGTTGGGGGTGAAATGGCCTTAAAGAGCTTGGGGTTTTGGGGGTCTCTGAGGAGATTGCCCCTATTTTCCTGTCCTGCTTTCTAAGGAGCATCATCGGCCCCGAGGCTCCCAGAACTTTTTTCTCCCACTGCTGGGGGGGACGAGCACCGGTTGTTCATCGCTGCCCCCGGGTTTTTGCCTGCCCTCCTTGTGCCTGCTTCCCCCTGGCCCCTTGCCCGGGGAAAGAGACTGAAAAGGGCCAATGCACCCAGCTCCAGCCAGGGGAACAAAGAGCCCCTTGTCCCAGGCAGCCGGGGCAAAGTGCAGAGCCGGCTTCCCAGGCTTGTCCTTTTCTCCTTCTCTTTCTCCCACTCTGTTTTTCTGTGGGTTTGGGTTGGTTTTGTGTTTTTTTTTTTTTTTTTAAAGACTTCTCTCCAAGAACAGAGTTCTGACCTCAAAAAATCACGCAGATCCGCCCGGCTCTTGCTTTGCCAGGCTTGGGGGAGAAGAAGGTAGAAATGGCATTAAATTAAATTATTTCTTGGGGCGGCTCATGTGGGAAGCACTGGAGAGCCTGAGCACTCCTGGGGGCACCTGGGGACCCCGACACACTGGGAGTCAGAGCTGTGGGACACCATACAGAAAGGATGACCCATGTGGGAGGCACAGAGCTGTTTTATGTCCAGCTAGACGTGTGCCACATCCATGTATCAAGGCCATGGCTGTGACAAGGGCCCCATGAAGCAGGTGATGCTGGCTGGGACCTCACAGGTGATGGGAATCTCCCCGAGCAGCTCATGGCCACAGGTTTCACCTGTGGATGGTGTAGAAAAGGGCCAGGTTGGCTCAGACCTTGGTTTAATGTCCTTAGAGATAGGAGCTGGTTTGCTGTGTGTCTGCACCCCCTGTCCAAGGAGCTGGGGTGTCTCCAGGCTGGGTGAACCAGAAGGTTTTCTCCTTCTTGTGACTATCACGGCTGCTTTTTGAATAGCTGAGGGATTGTGTCCTGATGGTGGCATCCTGCCAGGAAGGATGGAGGAAGCAACAGGCGATGCTGGTGGTGGGGGTAAGTCCTGCTGTGGTCCTTCTGGCTGTCCCTTGGTGGAGTGAGGCTCAGGAGCACATGTCTTGTGATGTCTGTGGTGACAGTGATGGAGCATTTGTGGTCCTGCAGGTCACAGCAACCCCTAGACCCTCTCAGTTCATGGTCTGGATTTGCCCTGATGAGCCTGGAGGCAGCACGCCTGGTGCAAAAGCCAGGGCTTGATCCTCGGGGTTGTGCCTATGCGTGAGCTGCTGTGGCATCCCCATAAGCTGGGGCTTGGTGCATGCTCTGCTGCTGCCCTGTAATCTGGTAATGCTCCAGCTGCGGTCCCTGTAAGAGGCTTCATCCCTTCAAGCTCTTCTGAGGCTCGTAATTAGCTCCTGAAGGCACAGAGCAGGGCTCTGCAAGCTGCTGATGCTTTCCACGGGGAAGCGCAGAGGCTGCTGCTGCCCGGCCATCTGCGGAGCCACCCACACGGGTGCTGTGTGGTGCCCTGATACCAAGCTGAGCCCCTGTTCCTGAGCCCGTTTCTTGGTGCCTGCCTGCTCCCACATGAACATATGGTGCTCCTGGTTTGGGAAGCTGAGCTGTGTGTGCTGTGAGCTCTCAGGCTGGCTCCCAGGCTGGGGGAGAGGGGTCAGGCACTACGAGCCTCTCCATGGGCTCCTCCTTTTCCTTCTGCTTTGGCCCCAACCTGTCCCACGTGAGCAGGGGCAGGAGGGCTGATGGCACAAGCTGGCACAGCATTTTCTGATGTACAGCTTCCTGGCAGCATGCAGAGAGCTGACAATTTGCACAGGGAGCATCCGAGCATCCCAGCTAGAGCAGCTTTTGGGCAGACCACCAGCAGATGACCAGGTTCCTGCAGCACCCAGCCCCTGTTTCCCCAAAGCAAGGTGGATCAGGCTGCAGGTCAAACACTCCCTCACCACCTCTGATTGTCCCGTCCCCATTTTGTTCATTCCCAGAGCTCTGACATGTTGGAGTGTGCTGGGCTGGCACCAAACAGTCCTCATGCTGCAGGCTGAGAGATGCTGAGTGCCCCTGATGGCCACAACCATCCATTCACCTTCCCAACCTCTACGTATAGCTATCTATTTTTCTCTCTGGCAGGTTTTCTGCTCTCTCTACAGACAGCCTCTAACTCTTCCAAGGCAATTCACAACCCTGCAACTCCAGCAGAGCCGCTTGTTTATTCGTGACAGATGGGATCGGGGAGTGTTTCCCAAATTACTTCCCGAGCTGGGACTTCTTGTTTCACTTGGTGCTCGTGAGACCTCAGACAACAGCTGATTAGTCACAAAATGACGTCCCAGGTGCCTGGTGAATGTTAGCAGGGCTGCTTCCAGAGCTGAAACCTCTCTGTTATTCCCTGTTTGCTTGTTTGGGAAGCTGTTGTGCATGATCCTCGCCCGCATTACCCTGCGCACAGGGGACAGTGGGACAGGTCCTGAGCAGGCTCAGTTTGGCTGAGCCCTGCAGCAGCCAGGAGCAAGCACGGTGCCCCTGTGGTGCAGAGGCATGGGGCAGGCTCCAGCCTTCATCTCTGGCTCTTTCCTTCTCCATCCTGGCCTCTGCCATGCCGTGGGATTAGCGTGTGGGTTGCTGTCCCTCAGGTCTGTAAGGTGTCCCCGTAGCATCCCCAGGGAAATGTGGCCTTGGTCTCCCTGGGGACTCCAGGGTGCTACTGAGCAGATATCTGTAAATAATTCAGCAAATGCCTCTGGGGGATGGTGCATTTCAGCAGGCAGCTACTGTGGTTTCAGGCAGGATTATTTGCATCAAAGAGCAGGGCCCTGATACACCTGTACCAGCTCATGCTGCTGAGCACAGAGGGAGGCCCTGCCCCATTAGAGAGCTCCCTCTGCACAAATATAAAATCCTCCCCTCACCAGCAGCAAGCCTGGACTCCAGACTTCAGCAGGAGCACAGCCTTGGACCCAAACTTCCCTAAAGCTCAACTAATTGGTGTCTGAAGCAAGCAGCAGGACTGTGATGCTCGTGGTACTTGGCCTCACCATCAGAAGGTGCCGTGCATCACATCAAGTCCCCCTGACCGTGGATTAGGAGAGCTATATGGAAATAATGAGCACTATGGAAACAAATGCTGAGGTTTGGGGTTTGGTTTCACCTGGAAAGCTTCAAGGGGAGGCCTGGCGGAGCCCTGCACCCTGCTGTGCCATATGAGGCAGCGGCTTGTGTTTTCCACGTGCCTCGCTGACTGCTATCTCCTGAAACGGGCCGGGGCGAGCTGTGCCAAGGAATCACACCAGGCTGACACCCAACACCCGCTGAAGGATGGAAAAGCCTGTCCTTCCCAGGGGCACGAGGCTCAGCCACTGCTGCCCATCTCTGCCTGGCCCCGACCCTCCCAGGGGAGAGGGATGGGGGGCTTGGGGAGTGCCCCCACCTCCAGCCAGCCGTGCAGGTAATGTTCTGAGCACTTGTTGCCTTCCAAGCACCAGGAGGCAATAAGAGCTGCCCTCTGCATGCTGAGAACTGCCAGCAATTAATCCTATCAGTATCCTTAAGTGGGTATCTGAGTCAAACTGCCTCCAAAGGGTGGCTAATAGCTGATTTCTGGTGAGATGGGCTGATGCTGTTTTTCATTAGGCATTTCCAGGGGCCTCCCATCTTCTGGGGAAGCACCTTGCTAGCTGAGGAGGGTGTTGGGGGTCCTGCTGGGCACAGTGGGGACCCCGAGCAGCTCGGAGCTGCCACGCGGATGCTGGAAGCATTTCCCCTCTCCCCGCTCCATCCCACGCAGGCAGCGGGGGAAGCAGAGCTCTTGGAAAGCATCTCTGTGAGCGTGGGAGCAGGCGAGGGCTGTTCATGCTTTCTTTGCAAAGGAAAACGGGGATCAAATCCTCCCCGTGCAGTAGCTCTGCCTGGGCTGTGAGTGTTTTCTTTGCATGTTTGGGGACTGAGCACCCCGATGTCCCCTCTCCCTCCTATTCCTGCTGGTTTTCCCCCACCTTTCTTCTCCTGAGATGCTGGAGGATGGGGTCAGTGATCATCTCCTTGCTCATTACACAAGGAAGCTCTTCCCAGGTGACTTTTTGGGCAAATGCAGAGCTCAGCTCTCCATCCCCTCGTGCCGGTGAGGAGGTGGCAGTGTCCTCGCTGCGGGCACCAGGCAGGTGAGGACAAGCCTGGAGCCACCTGCAGGGGCTCCTGCTGCTCCTGGGCTCTGAATCCACGTGGATTTTCCTTGCCTTGCAAGGCAAGACGAGCAAATGCAGTACGACCTGGAGCCTTTTACGTGGGCAAATCAAATCCTGAACTGCTATCAGTTAATTACAATGATTCAGTGCCCCGCGCAGCCTCCAGCTCCCCGCACAGCCCTTGCCCTGGCTGCTCCAGAGCTGCAGGAGCTGCCCAGATGCAGCATCTCCCTCCGTAATCGCGTTTCCTCTCAATTATGGCTCTCGCTGGCCCGAGCCTGGGAAGCATTTCGTGTGTCTGTGGGCAGACTGGCTCAGCTCTGCTTGCTGCCTGCATGGCTGGTGGGCAGGCACCCAGCCACGACTGAATCCAGGGTGAAAAGCGAGCCAAGCGGTGATGTACAGGGGGGATCGCTTACTGGCCCGGGGTGACCCGGCCGGGGAGCTTCAGGGATGATGTGACTGGCACCCATCTGTTGCTCTGTGGGAAAACCAGCACGATCAGCTGGGAGAAAGGAGGAAAAATATGGGGGAATAACCATCAGGTGGCTGGTAACATGGGAGGAATTACGGCTACATGCATTCTGTAACCACGTGCTGGTGCCGTGGCTGAAGTCACATCAGGCAGGGGATGATGGAGATCCGGGAACACCCCGGTGCCCTCCAGCCCTGAATTTTCTCCCCGTGGTTCTCCAATCATTCCTGCATTGATCCCACTGCCTTTCATCTCCTCGTTCAAAGCCCGGTGCCTTTGCTGCAGCTCTCACACCACCGGTCTTTCATCGTGACGCCGTATTTTATTTATCCCCATTGGCAGGTGTGTTGATGGCCAAGTTCCTCCTTTCTTGGTCCTCTCTCGAAATTAGATAAAAGACATTAAAAATGAATCTGTTCCAGGCTTTTCCATCACAAGGAAAACTTTTGGTGTATTTTTTTCCAAAGGGCTGAGGAGACAAGAGTTTCTCATCCTTTGAAAAGATAAGCAAGATGCTTTGATGCCTTGAAGGGCACGTGCCTCCTTCGTGTTTTGTGCTGCTGTGAGCTTGTGGCTCCTGCTCACACCAGTCCCCATCCCAGAGCCTGGTCCCCAGTATGTGTAGGGGAGCCGAGAGTGCATCCCTGGCACAAAGGGAGGGGGAGATTTGGGGTATTTCTTGAGATGTGGCACAGCAAAGCATCTGTGCAGTGAGGAGGGTGGGTGCGAGGAGCCCGGAGGGATGGGGATTAGCCACTGGTTATTTTTAAGCACCAGGCTAAGAGGATCTCTGCGGTGATGTAGGAATCTCCAGGCAAACATCACGTGCTGGTGGCCACATCAGCGTGTCTTGGGGTGAAAGCCAAGGAATGCCCCATCCCTGTCCCCACCTGGCAGCCCTGGTCCTGCGCGTGGGCTCCTGTGATGCCCTAACACCTGATGCCTCTTTGATAAATTGTCTCCATAAAGGACCACGGTGAGGTTTGAGGATGCTGGTTTGGGAGAAAATCAAGGCTCTAGGCTGGCAGATGGCTTGTGCTGGGGGCAGCTCCTGCTCTGCCCCCCAGCCTCCACAGAGCAAACGTGTGGTTTGCCTCCTGCTGTGGGGGCACCGAGCTTGGCTCAGCTCCATCCCCACCACCCCTGTCCTTTGCATGCCAGATATGGGGGGGAAAAAAAAGCTTGAATTCTGTTTTTTCCCAAGGATTTTTGGGCTGGGTGCATCGTGCAGACCTGTTGGCTGCCTCTGCATCATCCCCCCAGTGAAGGTAACCAGGAGGCAGCCACAGCATCAGGCTGGTCCTCGAGCTCAGGCAGCTTTTGGAGGTGCAAGCAGTTTTTTTTTCCCCATGGGATGGCTGGAATAATGAGGAGCTGGTGGCTTGGGGAGGACAGGAGGTCACCAACACAGGGAAACATGCCCCAGGATGCTTCTGTGTGGAGCAACCAGCACCACTCCTCTCCAGATCTCTTTTATCTGCCTCTAACAGCACCACTGGGAGGTTGGTAGGGGTGAAAGCAGAGCTGAGTGCCCCCCCAGGGATTTCTCTGAAGCGACAAAAATGTCCCCACCATGGTCACAGGGGTTGGGGACAAAGCCTGTCCTCGGTGCCAGACCCCTGGAAGCCCCCCCCAGCACCCTGGCCAGGCATCAAGTGGCCTTTGGGTCCCGTCCCCCTGCCAAGTAGGTAATGCCAGGAGGTTTCCTAACAGCCCTGGGGAAGGATTTGTCATGGTGCAACCCCTGGCAGCCTGAAATCCCTGGGTATAGGCTGGGGGGGTCAGCTGGGTGCAGTGGGACCCCGGGGTGATGCTGGGACCTCCCCCCATGGGAGCTGGCACCCAGCAGGGGGGTCTGTCCCTGCTGAGAGCTGGGCTCCCGGTGCCCCTGCAGGGGGAGGACAGATGTGAAGTTTAAAAATCAGTGTGGACCGGGGGGAAGTCCAGGACCAGTCCTTAAACCCAGCACCAACTCAGTCAGCATCCCTTTGTC
Source organism: Anas acuta (assembly GCF_963932015.1). Lineage (NCBI taxonomy): Eukaryota > Metazoa > Chordata > Aves > Anseriformes > Anatidae > Anas > Anas acuta. Next base: position 14,614,428 of record NC_088993.1, read on the forward strand.
TTGGCTGGTGGCTTTTGGGGTTAATTCAGCCAGACAGCACCCCAGCGACCCGCAAATCCCAGCCCCTCCAGGGAGCGAGGGATCCCGGGGATGCTCCAAATCCCTTAGGGAGGCAAAAAGGCAGGCATCCTCATCCCAAAAGACACCGTGTGCCCGCAGGTGAAGGGAGCAGCCCGCACCTGCCCTGGGCTTTGAGGCGCTCAGCATCTTTTGAAGGTCCCTTAGGGCTCGGTTTGGGATTTGGCTGGAGCCCTGCGGAGGGGCAGGGGCTGGGTGCCGTCCCGGGGAGCTGCCAGCACAGAGCAAAAAGAGAAGGGAAGGAAAACACCATGCTGAGGGCTTTACCTGGCGTAACGCGTCTTCTGGAAGTCCAGGACTCGGGACACGAACATCTCGGCACTGCCATGGGCGTCCCGGGCCGGCGGAGGGATGTAGCCACGGGTGGCTCAATGCGGAGCGAGGCTCCCGGGGGTCTCCGAGCCCCCCGAGGGCAGCGATGCCCTGGGGACCCACGGCAACTTCATGGGCTCCCACTCCAGGCTAGGGTGCTCGTTGGCGGGGCTGAAATGCCGAGGAGGAGAAGCGGAGGCCAGCCTCGCCCCCCTGTTGCACAAGAGAAGAATACAAGGGGAAGGAAAAAAAAAAAAGAAAAAAAGAAAAAAAAAAAAAAACACACACAAAGGCGACCTAAGGGAGGCAGCCGGCGAGGGAGCCAGCCCTGCTCGCAGCCAGCAAATGGGCAAAGATGAGGAGGAGAAGAGAAGAAAGGGGGGGGACACAAATCCCGTCCCGCTCCGCCTGGCCGCGGCAACCTGCGCGCTCTCCCTTATCCACCCAGACAGCTCTAAGCACGGCTAAAAATACCCCCTCCTGCCACCCCCGGCGGATCAAATAGCAGCAGTTTGGGATTGAAAACGTAATTAAAGCACGGCGGGGGGATGGAGGGAGCGGCGAGCGGCCAACTGTAGGTCCCAGGTCCGAGGCATCCCCGCCAGCCCTGGGGCAGGGCCAGCCCACCCCGGCATCCCCGGGGAGTTGCTGGGTTTGGTTTTGCTTTTATTTGTTAGATTTGAAGGATTTTGTTTGTTGTTTTCCAGGGCCTCCGGCAGGGCTGGGTGGTTTTGTCCCAGCCTGGGGAATTCGTGCTTGCCTTCATCCCCTTTCTGTCCTCTCCATCATCCCGCAGCCCCCAGAGGACTGCATGGATGCACTGAGGGGCATTTATTTCTGAGGTTGGGATGCTCAGAGGGGGGATGTAAAGGGTTTTGGGGATGTGTCTGCGAGCAGATGGCTGGCATCGTGCCCCCCTCGTGCCAGGGACTGTGGGTGCCTTCAGGACAGCAAGTAAGGGACAAGAAATGTGACCTGAGGCCAGCAGCACCTGGGGAAGGAGCTCATCTCCCCAGCACAACCTGTCCTTGCTGAGGCTGTAATAATGTTTGTGGGAGGAGGGTGGAAGGGGCACGGACATCTCCACCTGAAGGGTCAGGCTGATGTGGCCACTTCCATGCGAAATCAATCACACGCCTCTCCCCAAAGCTGAAACAATTAAAAATTTCCTAAAGCACACCACTTCCATCTCCCAAATCATGCTTTTAAGGTGTTTTTTGTGTACGGATGAACTGTAAATCCCTAGAGAGAGGCGCACATGTGCCCCTTAACTCAAGGCACAAATGAACCCCTTCCAAATGCGACCTTGTCCCCCTGTAGGATGCAGAGTGGGGATGCTCTGTGTGCCTCCGTGTGGTGCAAAAGGATCTGGGATCTGGTGGATCCAGCCTCTCTGCACAGTTCCCATCGTGGATCCAAGCCACCCAGGGGGGACCAGGCTGGGGACAGTGGATCTGGGGCAGCTGAGCCCTGCTGAGGGTGCCAGGTCGAAGGCGCAATATGGAGTGAGATCATTCCCAAAACCTCTCCCACGCTCTGCCACTGAGCTGGGAAGGGATTTTTTTTTTCAAATTCCTTCCTTCAAGATGACGAGGCTTTGGCAAAGGCTATTTAATGATGCCTGTTCCCTGCTTTACCTTTCTCCGGGCCTGGATGGGGGAGGAAGGGAAAGCAGAGAAAAGCCACATTGAACAAAATAACCCCAGCCCCTGAACCCCCGGCCAGGGGTGCTGGCAGAGGGCACCTGAAGCGAACCGTCAGTCCCGAAATAGATCCGTCTCAGAGGGCAAAAGGCAAATTGAATGAAAAATAAGTTACTATTTTTGAAGCCCGGCTCCAGTTGTTATGGCAACCAAAGCCTCGCGAATCCTGCTGGGGAAGGGCTCCGGCACCAGCGCTGCCTCCAGAGCGGGCGGCCGGGTGCTGGTGGGTGCTGGGACCAGTACCAGACCTGTACTGGACCAGTATTAGCCTGGATGTGTCCCCTCCCCACCTGGAGGCTTCCTTGAGCATCGTCTGGCCACCATGCCTGCTTGTCCTTCCTCCCCCATCCCTGGCTCTGTCCCCACTTCCTTGCAAAGATCTGGTAATTGCTAATGATGGTACTGCCAGTTTCTTAATTAGGAGGGGCTCTGAATGGTATTTTGGTAATGTCACCGAATGGGGGTTCTTGTGTAAATGGAGGAACAGGTCATGAAGCCTCCCCCAAAACATGTAAGGTCCCAAATTGTGCAGGCATCCCACAGCTGGAGACACCTCTGTGCTGGATCCTGGCCGTTAATGGTGTGAATAACCATGATTTTGGGCACTGTGGTGGTGGCACTGGGCTGCCTCATTGCGACCGTGGCTTCCCACGAGGTTTTCCCCTGCATTCAGCTGATGAAGCCAGCAAGTAAGGGAAGAGCTGGAGATGAAATCTGTCATCCTATAACAGCAGAAACCTCCCCATGAGAGAAGAGGCTCTGTAGGGCAGCAGGAGCTGAGGGCCGGGGGCAGCAGCTGGGGGTGAGGGTGGGCGATGGTGGGGATCCCAGGGGGTGCCTTATGCTTCAGGGGGGCACCGGCAGCCTGTGTGGGATGGCTCGTGTGTGGCACAGGTGTGACAGGGGGTGCTGGAGCCCCCCAGTTTCACCAGTCCAAGCACCACAGACACCAGCTCAGGAATCCCACTGGGGCTTGTGTCCTGGATTCATTCCCTCCAGGCGCAAGCCTTATGATTTTGATGCAATTTTCCAGATTTTCCAAGTTCCCTCGTCCTTGGTGGCTGGTTTAATCCCCTGAGGAGCCTCTCCCCGCACCCCAGGGCCCCTGTCTGTCCCCCCCTGCCAGCCGGGGCCCCTCAGGGCAGGCCCATTTCGCTGCCCCAAAAGCAGGGCACGCGGCCCGCTGTCCCCCTGCTGTCACATCCGCTGAGCCCGGAGGACCTCCGGTGGTACGAGGAGGAACTGCAGAGGCACCGGGGGGGCGGCTCCGTGCAGGGCTGGCCGCTCCCACGGCGACAACGAGTGGCCGCTGCCTGGGGACAGAGGGGACAACAGGGGACACCGAGACCCCTCACTGTCACCCATCCAGCCGGCGACCCCGCTGGACCCTGCTTAGCTTTACAAAAGCTCCTCCGCCAGCAGGCAACGCTGTGCTCCTCACGTGTCACCCATCCACCTCCCGACCCTTGCGAGCCCTGCTTAGCTTCACAAAACCTCCTCCCCCCACACCTTCTCAGTGCGAACGCGACTCCTCTGCGCGCCTTCCCCCTCCAGCCACCCATCCACCCACCGACCCCCCTATGCCCTGCTTAGCTTCACAACCCCCCCCCCCTTAACACAAGTTCGGCGCCACCACCGCCACCCCGCCGCCTGCGCGGCTCCTCCCCCGCCGGGGGCCGCGCGCATGCGCAGAGGCCGGACGGTGGCCGGCGGGGCGGGAGGGCGTAAACAAGGCGCTGGCGGCCATGGGGAGGCCGCGGGTGCTCAGCGGGGGCCGGGGCCGCCGGGGCTGAGGCGAGAAGAGGTCTGAGGCAGGTCCGGACCGGTCCTTGGTGCAAGGGAGGAGGGCTCCTCCCTGCCCGGCCCGGCCCCTAGTAGCCCACCGTCTTCCCTCACGCCCCCGCCGGCCGGGGGCGGTGAGGCCTGTGGCGTCCCGTCATGAACTTGGCCGGTCAGAGCGGCGAGGCCGGCAGCGGGCACCTGCTGTTTGCTAATTTCAACCAGGATAACACGTACGGGGCGGTGGGATGAGGGGTGGGGGGTTTTAAGGGGGGTGTTATGGGTGGGGGTGCTGAGGAGGGGGGGGGGGGCGGGGGGTGGAGCAGGCCCTGAGGGGGGCTTTAGGGTGGGGGAGGTGCTGAGGAAGGGGGGAAAGGTCCTGAGGGGGTTTTTTAGGGGGTGAGGGGGGTCTGAGAGGGTAGGTCTTTACGGGGTGGGGCAGGCTCTGGGAGGGGGGTGTTTAGGGGGGGTATTATTGGGGTGGGGGAGGCCCTGAGGAGGGGGTCATTGGGGCGGGGGAGGCTCTGAGGGAGGAGGGAAGGTCCTGGAGGGGAAGGTGCTGACGGGGATTCTTTAGAGGATGAGGGAGGTGTGACAGGGAAGGTCTTTAGGGGATAGGGCAGGTCCTGAGAGGGGGGTCTTTAGGGTGGGGGGTCCTTGGGGTGCGGGAGGGCCTGAGGAGGGGGGAAGGCCCTGGAGGAGGAGGCCCTGACGGGGATTCTTTAGGGGGTGAGGAAGGTCTGATGGGGTAGGCCTTCAGGGTTTGGGGCAGGCCCTGGGAGGGGGGTCTTTAGGGTGGGGGAGGCCTGAGCAGGGGGTTCTTTAGGGTACAGGATCTTTAGGGCAGGGAAAGCCCTGATGATGGGGTCTAGGACAGGAGAGGCCCTGAGGAGCTGGACGTTGCTCCTGCACACCACTACCACCAGCACCCCCTGCTGCTTCCACCCCATCTCACTGCAAACGCTCCCCTCACAGCATCTGCCCGAGCTGCCCTGCTGTGGTGCTGGGTTTGCTTCATCGCTGCAGGAGGGGGTAGGAAGTGCCCCCACCTCTGTGTCCCCAGGGTTGTGTGTGGAGCTGCAGGGTGTGAGGGTACGCTCGTGGGGACATGCAGCTGAGAGTGAAGGCGCTGCTTGAGCTGGGCTTGCTGCACGGTGCCTTCTCTTTCATCCTGGTTGTCGCCCAGGGGAGCTCAGCCTTGCTCTCTAGCGCTTCAGGAGCGATAGGGAGGGTGCTTTGTGCTTAGTGCTGATGCCCAGCCTGTAGGAGAGACCCAGGTCTCCTAGGAGCTACCAGATATAGTCCCAAAGCTCACTGGTGCTGTCTTTTCATACAGCCCTTGTCTTTTCACCTGCATTCTCTGGTGAAGCAGCATGCCTTAGGTGTAAAGGTATTTTTATGAGCTCGTTCTTCTTTTGGGTTTTCATTTTGAAAGAGGTCTTTCTCATATGGTCCTTGAGCTTGCATTTAGCTTCCGTAATTGGTTTCAGTCTACAAAGGATCAGATTGTTCATGCTACACATCCTGCTGTTACTTGACAGTCGCAGTACGTTTGCATCAGAGCATAATAATTCATCTGTGGGGTATTGAAGAGCGATGCTTTTCGTTTCAAGAACTGCTGGTGGTTGGAAGCAGAGCACTGGAGAAGGATTTGGCTGTTTTAAATATCAGTGAGATGAAACCAGTGGGAAGGAACCAAAAGAACTTGTGAAAGGAGGAGTTTTATTTTAGGAAGTGAGTAAGAGGAAATGATCTCAGGTTGGCATCACTGAATGTAATCCACATGTGCTGTGGTGACTTTTAAACAACTTGTTTGTTAGTCTTATAAGCAGTACCTTGCCTTTGTAAAAGCTTTGGCTCTCTTCATCGTGGATTGTAGCGGGTGGGGATGTTGACGGCCAGAAGACTGGAGCAGGGTCACACCAAGGAGGGCAATACCCTGCTTTTGTGGGTTATGGTGGAGATTCTGGGGTGGAGCTGAGCAACTGGAGCTGGATAGACCTGAGGCAGGAGACTTTAACGTATGATAAGTGACAGGGTGGAGGGAGAGAGTCTTCTGTGCATTTGTAAGTAACTCATTACCAGTTCAGTGTGTTGATTCAAAGATTTCTCCAAATATTCTTCATGTTTTTCATCAAGTACCACGCGCAGCTCGCTGTCATTCCACGTATGAAGCGTGCCCATGCTGTGCTCAGATACCATCCATTTTTTACCCATTACCAGATAAAACCAAGTCATCACACCTGGCAAATCTGTCACCTGTTTCTGCTGTGATTTATAGAGGTCATTATAGAAGTTCTTGAGGTTCACTGTGCTGTCCCGCGTGGTGTTCTAAAAGCTTCACCACTTCTTCCTTAAAGCAACTGCCTGATTTTGGTTGCACCTTACCTTTGGTGAGAGCTGTATGTATTTACGGGTCACTGAGTTGTGACAAAAAATATACATTTGTTCTGAACAAAACGGTGCCAGGCTTGCCTTCAGACCAGACCTGAGACTGAAATAAAACAGAAGTAAATGTAATATAAATTTATCTAGGCCTTCCTTAACTTGTACACCTTGAAACATTTCTCTGTGTGATTTATTTTTAATTTTGAGTTAGGAAGATGGGGAAGGAGAAGGGAGTAATAATTTCCTTCTTTTCTAAACCTCAATTGTGTAACTTTGTTATTTTTCCCATGTCCTTTTCAAAAATACCTGAAAGTATTACTCAGTTTCTGTGCTATAGCCAATTTGGTTTTGGTATTCAGCATTTGAATGTCGATTGCGTGGGCAGAACAAGCTCTGTGTGTGTCTGTGTGTTTATGCGTGTGTGTAGATAATATATGTACAACACCCTGAGATATCTGATGAGAATTTGGTGGTCATACAATTATCTTACGTGATCCTAATCTGGCCTGTATGTCTCTGTGATTGAAAATCTTGGAGTACTAAGTCTTGTCATCCTAGTATCTTTGGGGGTTTTCAGACATCCATTATAGAGACTATATAAATAGGAAAAGGCTCCTGTTCATATTGTTGTCTTGAAATCATGAGGAATAATTTAAAAGGTCACTTTGAAACAAAGGAGGCAGATGGATGATGTGAAACGGGTATCCTGTCTTTCTGGTAGTGTCTCAGAAGAAATCTGGTCAAGAAAAAGTGTAAAACTGTAAGCTTTACACATGTTAAACTAAAGTTTTTGATGATTTATCATAGGTGGGAAAACATAAATATCTCTTAATTTCTCGTTTGAATAGCAAAACAAGCGGTCAGCCGCCTGGGTTTATTATCATGCTATTATCAGTATCTAGAAGGTCACTCTTTACTGGGTGAGAAGAGCTGAAAAGAACTAACTGGGGATTAACTACTTTCTCATGCTGGGCGTCAGAAAGCTGACTTAGTTTAAATTTATATTCCAAGTAAAAGAAGTCCTTTTTGAGCCGGGCAAGGTGAGCAACTGCACGCTGTTTCAGTCAGCACGTGCAGGGCAAGCTTTGTTTACATCTCACCAGCCAGCAGGGCTCACATCACGTTTTAAGGTGTGTTCCAGCAATTAGAAAACTTGCTGACAGACAGAACTGGACAAAAATAACAGGGGTGCGTTGTTATTGCAGTAAAGCTTTTACCTCCAGCAAGGTGCCAGCTCCACACCTGCTCAGATCCGCCTGGCTTACCTAGACAGCAGAGCCAGTTGCTGTGCATCAGAAAAAAAGATCGTAGTTCTTGCTGGTAAGAATAGGTGTCAGCCTAATCTTTTCTGGGCTTAATGGAGGATTTGATAATTAATTACTGCCTCCTGTAGGAAGGAGGTGAGCTTAGGGATGGGTTTTACTCCCGAAATTGGCTTGCTGGTACTTAAAAGAATACTGCCAACAGGAAAGTTGCTGTAGCTTTTCAGTCACCAGGAATTGCAACAACTGGGAAATGTTTTATCTTGCTTTTAGCTTTCTATTTTTTCCTGCTTAAGCTCTTTTTCATGTTCATTCATAGGTGTTCTGTGTAGTGACATTGTCTCGTGGCGTAGTATCTGTTACTACAAGGGGTGTCGTGCCTCTTTACTCCGTGTTGCCTTCAGCTTTATTTACTTGAGGGTTTTGAATTATTGGCTGGGACTGGAACTCTGCCTGAAAACACTCCACCTCTAAAGCAGAAGCGGCCGGTTTGTGGGTTCTCCTTGACAGAATACGTTTTCATTAAGTAAAAACACGGAGAAGGTCACTTCCAGCCGATGTTAGCGTGCTCTTTTTGGGCCTCACGCTTCTCCCTGTGAATCAGTCATTGCACAACTTGGCCCGACGGGCACTCGGAGAGGCAGAAGCTCCAGCTCGCAGATAAAAATGAAGCAACTGGTTGGGAGTCAGGAGTCCTAGCAGAACCGGGCAGTAGGAGGGCGTCAGTGACCTTGGTGCTAGGTATGTTTCAGCAGTTGCAAATCTTTAATGATAGATATTTGGTAAGAGTGCTGCTTCAGTTTGAGTGCTCTTCATGTTACTTCTGGGAGAACTATTATGTTACACAGCTCCTTTATGCTCTTTAAAGCTTACATGTGTCTGTGAGGTGAGCTTAAGTTTTTGTAAATGTATCCATGTCCAGCCTTGTGAGAAGTGGCAAGCTTTTTAACCAAAACATAACATGAAGATTTCAAAGTTTACTGTCACTTTTAAAATTGGTGAAACTGTCTTTACGTTGTTACACAAACATTCCCAGAGAAATGCTCTTGGAAAAAAAAAAAAAAATACTAACTTAAATGGTCTTCAGGTTCTATTTACACACACACAAAAAAGTGACATAATGCAATCAACAGATTTCAGAGAAGCTTTAATCACCTTTTTAAAAGAAAGTAACCAAGAAACAGCACTCAGAAACAAAATAGTCACTGTAGTTTTGAAAACAGACTACTCACAAAAGGACAAAACAAATCCTTGTGCTTGGGTTCCTAATGAAAACATCGATAAGCCTCATTTCCAAGGTCAGCATTAATCTCCGCTTCCATTTATGTATGGAGTTACATGGGACAAGTATCGGTCCATATGTCTGTTCCTGCTGATTAAATGCTGCCCCCCCTTTTTTTTGCCTGACTAAATCTATTTAATTCTGTGTTCTAAGCAAACATTCTTAGTTCTAAAGATGTATAGCATGCTTCTTGTTGCGGAATTTTTATTATAAGTGCCATGTGATGTTTGTATTAAAAGTGTCTTCGTTTTTATCTTTGAACCACTTGTGTTGAGCGGACCAAGGGTTGGGCACTCAGCATTCACTTCTCTGCTTTTATTTCTCCTAGGTTCAGGTGTCATTCATTTGTGGTCCTTGAGGACAGCAGAGAGCTTTATTCTGAGGAGACTTTAAACAGAGAAGGAAGGAGAAAGAGAAAGATCACGTAGCTCTTGTGTTCAGGAAAGATAGCTGAGAGAAGCAATCGCTTGTCATGTTGCTTGCTGTTGTTGCAGTGGGAATATCAGCAGAGGTGGGCTTGCCTAATGGTTCTGGCTGAGAGGCTGTTGTGCAGTGTGAGTATGGACAAACGTGTTCTGAAAGTAGTGATGTTTGCTTGGAGTATGAATTTTCTGTTATCCCAGCCTACTGCTCTATGTTAAGTAATGGGCTAGTGAGGTTTCCTTTTGCTGTAGCAGCAAATCTGTGGGATTTTTTTTATAGTTTAAGAGCAATGGGAAAAGCTGTAGGTTTTCAGTGTTCCTTATAAATCTGTTGGAATGTGTGGGCTTCTGTGTTTACCTCCTATCCCAAATACTGATGTTCTTGACCTCTCTGTTGGGACATACCTATAAGATGTTACAGCTTTGATTCCAGCAGCCATTTGAGAGGCAAAAGTTAAGTAAGCTCCTCCAGTAATTCTGTCCTTATGTCATTTCATTGTTTATTGTTTTATTATTCTTTTCCCCCTCTCCATCGTAAGCCTTTGTTCACCAAAGGCTCCTTCCTTATAGAAATTTACATTGGATTTGAAATGAGTTGGAACATTAGTATAATGAGACAGCATCAGAATGAAAGTAGGTTTAATTAACCAGTTATTTAAAATAGCAATAACTTCTGGAGTCATGTTTGTACTGCAGCTGCAATTGATTTTAATCTTTGAGACTTGCCCTTAGTAGAATCATTCTGATTAACGTAGAATCTTTCTGATTAATAATTAAAGTCCTCTATGATATGGAAAGGGGAAAACTGGTTTTCTTTCTTCTGTATGTATATTAAAGAAGCGAAAGAGAACCTGTACCACTTTCTAACCCATCTGAAAAAACTTGTTCTAAAATAGCTGGAGAGATGGAACCAGCTGATTTCCCACTCTAGGTGAGTGCACTTAGAGAGAATGTCAGCTCCTTGAAATGAATGTGTGAAACATCTCAAAGCACTGGTTGCCTGATGAGGTTAGTTTTAATTATTTATGACAGCTGCTCTTGAAAATGCTTTCAAGATTTATGTAATCTTGGATCAGACAACAGTATTATCTTTGAAAAAAGCGAGTAAACACGGTTTCATAAATCACAGCTATATTGGTAATTTTGTACTGAGTAGAAAACCTTGATGACGAAATGGCTCAAAGTCTACAAATCAGGCTTGTAATAGAGGCTACACATAATAGGCTAAAAAATACCGGTGTGGCATAATGTTAGAAGAAAAAAGGCAATTTTTTTTTTGGATATTGATTTTATTTTCAATTTCAGTCTCTCCTCAGCTTCTGAAAATTGGTGATAATAAAGCAGAACACCCGCACTGTAAAAGGAGATTCTGATAAACTACAGTATCTTCTTGTTGGCCACTGTCCATTTGAGCACTAGCTGAATGGCTTATTGATCATTTTTCTTCCCATATGGCTGCACATTTTTAGGAGGTGAGGTAATTTTGCCTAGATACTTGTTTTGTGGGATTTGGTCATTTAGATAGCTATTGAGTGTCTTAAGGGCTTAAGTGTAATATTGGTGTGAGGGAAGATGGGGGATTTAAATCATTATGATTACACCAGTATAACTTAGCTGAGTGGATTCTCTTACTACGTATAAAAGGCCCTTTTTTCCCAATAGTTTCATAAGAAGTAATTTGAGAGTGCCTTAAAGAAAGGAAGGGGGGGGAAAAAAGCCCTCCAAAACCAAGAATGCTATTCTAGAAGGAAAATGGTTGGTCTTATAGTTATGCTTGTGTATTGAAACAGGTTTAATTATGCTGACACAAACTGAAACTTTGCTGTTTAAACAGATGTTTTGTGACTTCACCATCACCTTTATCCAGAAAGAAATGATAAAAAGCAGTTGCCATGGATGGAAAGATCTGTTCTGTGCCTTCATTCTTTAGGCTTTTACTCAGTCTAATGATTTAAATGGAGTGTAGGTAGTCAGTAGGACGAGAAAAATGGGCTTCTTGGTTTCAGTGATACTGTCACTAACTCAGTGATGCAGCATTATTTGGTGTTTAAAGCTATAAATACAGCACAGGAATCAACTTGGTAGCTGTTTTAATATATTTTGGGGCAATCTGGAATTCTGCATAAGGAATCCATCCTATGCCTTTTGTAGATTGTTTATATTGCAAGGAGTCCTGTGACTCCATTTATTTTTAACTCAGATGAGTGCTTGTTTACCTCTGAAGTGACAGTTCTAATGTCATTCTGTGTTAAACTTTCTTTTGAGGGAAACAATAGATGAGCTAAGAAAAGCAGATGCATAACTTTTTTTTTTTGAATTGCATTTTCATGTTTTTACAGTTTGGATTTTCATTAAGTGATACAAAAGTAGTTGAGAAAAACAATGCAGAGTCTTCAGCAACTAATCAGATACAGCCTGCAGAACGTACCAATTTTGCCTGAATAAATTTATTTTACTACATGTAATACTAAACGTATTACAAGGGTGACTTAGAGGAGCAGCAACAACATTTGGTTTTATCATAGCTGTGCTGTCTCTAAGCCTAATATCTTTTTTCCCCTGTTGTGATCATTGCATCTGGATAAGCTTATTTCTCTTGCCTAGATGGTGCATCTTTTAATTTGAGGGTTTAAATCTTCGTAAATATAATTTCTTAACCAGACTGTTCCAGTTTATGTGGTTTTGTTTGTTTTGGTTTTTATTTTGCTAGCAGAGAACATTATACCATCATGCAGAAATTGATTTTATAACTTGGGATCTTAATTTTGGAGGATAAGACTTTTTAGGAACAATTTTTAATCTTCTAGGAACCTTGAAGTCTAAAATGGGTTCACTTCGGAGCCGTAAGAAAAAATACGTGAAGAGCAAGAAATCTGTGGATCTGTGTTGTAAATGCAGGACTAATTATTAGTGCATCTGAAACGTGAAGCATCTTGATGGGCTGGGGACAGTTTGGCATAGTGATGGGTAGGACTGCGTCTGAGTGTTTTATTGAATCACCACAGTTTGGCATATTGAAATGCATCTTACAGGAAATTAATCAGTTTATTTCCTTATGTCATGACAGTAAAAAATATATATATATGAACTGTAAACATAGTGGCACACTTCTGTACAACTGTATTTACAGCTGATTTTCTTCTTCTATGTCATAAAATCATCCTTCACGTGGGGAGGGGAAAGTAACGTGCCATTGACCGCTGCTTTGGTGTTTAAAGAGCTGCAAGATGAGCCTAAAGTTTTTTTTTAGCAAAAAATTTAAGACCTGTCTTTGACTGGAAAAGCAATTGGTCTATGAGCTAAGTGTGAAAATTGAGTAATGGTGGAAAGAAGAGCTTGTAGCCTTTTTTTTTTTTTTTAACGTTCTATTGTTAAAATCTGTTTAACATCAGTGACTAGCGTTTCTGAGAGAGCCTCTGATTAAAGATTCAGCATGAGTATTTGTACGACTGAGACGTAACAATGTTCTGCAGAGATGCTAGAATAGCATCAAGTAAAACCGGAGAAAATTGGAGCTGGCAGTATTTAATTCCTTTTTTTTATATGAGAACTCTCTTGGGGTGGTTGATGAAGGTTACAGTATAAAGTGCAAAAAATCCCCAGACAGTCTCACTTGAAAAGGTCTTGCAGGTCAGCTCTCATGGTGAGGCAATGATGTAATTGGTTTGCGTTACAATATTCAAGTCCTCTTCCCTCCACGCTAAAGCTTTCAGTTTGTGGGGAATTGTGTAGAGAAATCACTGGTAAGAGCTGGGCAGTAGGCTATAAGCTGTGAGCTGTAATGTCATCAAATATGAAGTAGGATTCCACACCTGGGGTAATTCTGAAGCTATTTGGCCTCTTCAGAGTTCAGGAAATTATCTGTCTGGTGCTTTTTAATCACTCTTCTTACTGAGCTAACCTAGCTGGAGGTGTAGAAGAGGGTAAGAATCTGTCCAAGGGTAATTCACAGCTGATGTAGTTTATGTTCCTGACGGACTTGTTTCTTTTACAGATCCCTTGCGGTTGGCAGTAAATCAGGCTACAAATTCTTCTCTCTCTCTTCTGTGGACAAATTAGAGCAGATCTATGAATGCAGTGAGTATCTTCTTTTTTTATTCCCTTGGTTGACTTCAGGAAGAGATGACGTTTCATTTTTTCATGGATTGTTAAAGTCACATGAGAAGATCCTTAAGTGTATGATGAAATAACAAACACGAAACAATTGCTGCTAGCAGGGCAAAACATTGCCAGTGTTATATATTTAAATTTAGCTGGTGTCCTGTGAAAATTGGTAATAGCAAGGAGAAAAACTCTTTGCTTTTCTGATTTTTATGACCAGTAGTAAGGTTACATAGCATCTGGGTATAAAAAAAATCTGCCTGTGCAGGTGGCTTTTGGGTCTTTATACTGGCTGTTGGGGCAGGCAACCACTAATATACTTTTATCAAAAAAAAAAAAAAGCTTTTTTTTTTAAATCCTAATCTTTGAACATGATAGCTGCAACTTTACTCATCCAAAATGTTGAGCTATCTAAATTCCAATAACTGATCACCATGAAGTAGGATATGAGATGCCATGGAGGGAGGCCTTGAGAAGTGGTATCCCCTGTTTTGCTGACTGTTCATCCTCTTTTTTATTTTTTTTTGAGATGACAGTGAGAATCCTGGGAATGTTATGCATGAGCATCCATACTTTGGTATAAACCTCATGTGAACAGTGCCCATGGCTGTGATGTCAGTGTTTATGCTAGGATCCTACTGGAACATGCCACGCAACAGATTGGTCTTCAGACTTCATTCCCTGTGACCTGACCCTGTGGCATCTTAAATTTGAAAATGGTGTATGACTCAGATCACCTATTATCTCTGGTGACAGCCTGTTTCTGTGTACAGTTAATGGAGAGAAGTAATTGTGGAGTTCAAATTAGGTACCCGTGGTCAGGTTAAATTGCGTTGCAGCTCCATCTGCCTGCTTGAGTCACGGTCTGGTTGTACTGGTTAATGGGTGCCTTGAATTCCATTTGGGGCTGTTGAATTTAGGTACCTGACTTCTGTAGCATGGTAGGCACTTGGAGTATCTGGCCTGATATGACCCCCAGAGGCTCGGTGAAGATGATTCCTGTTACGTGAGACACTGAATAAACATACTGAGGGAGGCTGAACTGAACTTCACAGAGCTGCTGCTTCTCAATAGTAATTGAAAGAAAAAGTACAAATGGGATAAAGGTTGCTCATAGGGCATACATTGAAGTGTTTGACTTTTTTTTATATGCCGCTAAATAATTTTCAGTCTGGGGCTTGCCAGCTGTGCATGTTCAAGGCTGTAACCTTGGCACAGGGCTGGAGGGTGTCCTGTGTTCTGGGTACCTCCGGTCAGCAAGGAAAGGTATTTTAAGGCCTCGCCATCACACATGGCCCCTCAGTTCACTTTGTAAGGGGTTCTGAAGACTTAGCATCATTTTGGGTGAGCAGTTTTAAGGACCCTTCTCTTCCATGTGGTTGGTTTACAAGTTTTCAGGTAGGTGACTGAAGTAAGCTATAAAATATACTCTAGATGTCCTGTGTTTGAAGGAACAACTGAAAAGAATGGAAAGCCTCTTTGCTCCCGTCACTGACTTTTACTGTGACTATAAATCACCAAACTCCCTGCTCAGTTGATCCATCTGTAGAAAAAAGTATTATATCAGAGGGTGCTTTAAGGCTTAATGAATGTTTATAATTTGCTTCATGTTCCCGGATTAAAAATGAAATAAAAGCACAGCTGATCGTAATCTAGCTGGTTCTAACCAGCTCTTGTCTGTGATGCTGCATGCTTGTGTTTATGAAACTGTAATCTTGTTACGTATTTGCTTGTTCTTCCCTCGCTGCCGCTGCTTAAATCAGTTTGCAGTTCTGCTCTTTGTTCTTGCTGTGTTTTCGGTCTGAGTTGCTGGTAATCCTCGCTTGCATGGCGTAAAGGGAGAGAATACAAACGGGGTGAAAAAGAAAACCTGATGAGCAGCATTGCTATAGAACTTAACTGGTGCTATTAAAAATATGATTAATTTAGGTCAGCTGGACATAGGGTGTGCAGTACAGCCTGGTACTTCACTCGAATGGTTGCTCATTAGGAGGTGTACATGACTTGGCAGTTGTGAAGGGATTCTTTTTATCACTCCTTCCTGTTAGGGGAAGACAAAGGAACAGGGGTGCATCCTGTATTTTTAAAGTGAATTTAATTAAAAGATTATCACAAAGACTTTCTCTCAAAAGTGACCGTATTATAGTGTAATAAGTCTCTTCATGATGCGACTCCAGGCATGTCTCCACTTTTTAGGTGTTTTCCTTGTTGAAAACTTGGGGGGTTTTTTGGTTCTGTTTTTTTTTTTTTTTTTTTGCCTTGCCTGTAGCAGCTTAATTCTTGACAGTGCTCCTGCATGCCTTCCTTGCTGGCTAATCTGCATCGGTGCAGTGTGGGACAGCACTTCTATTTGATCTCTGCTATTGTTCCTACTCTGAAATACCAGTTCTCCTGCCTTCCTGGGAGTGCAACAAGTCCCAGCAGCTGTCTCTTAACGTGGTTGCCCCTGAATGGGAAAAGAAGCTGGGTATTCCACCTAGCCCCCAAGGAGCGGGGAGCAATCAGGCTCTGTTTTTGGGTCTTCATGTGCCAGTCTTCTCTGTCTCTTGTAAAACGATGCCATTAGTATGAAGGACTCCAAGCTT
The DNA here is from genome assembly GCF_963932015.1 of Anas acuta. NCBI lineage: Eukaryota > Metazoa > Chordata > Aves > Anseriformes > Anatidae > Anas > Anas acuta. The sequence continues at coordinate 14,630,340 of NC_088993.1, forward strand.
AGATGGAAAACTGATAACCTGTGCTGTAAAATGTTTGAGAGCCTTTTATGTTACTTGCCTGGTTCAAGGAGCACAGAGTTTTGCATTTAGAAGTCTGTGCGTGTGGTTATTGAAGTGGATTTTTATATTATTCTTTTTCATGTGTTGTGTGTGACATCAGGAAAGTGGAGAATAATTCCTTGAAAACAAAGTCGTTTCTAAAACGCATTATCCCTCTTGCGAAAGTGAGGAAATTGAATTTTCAAAGCCTCTGTGAACAGTTTTGTCTTCTTTGGAAAAATACCATATTGTTTATTAGATTTGGATAAAAGTCAATTATGTCGCATGGAAGACTGAAAATGCGTAGTATAAACCTGCTGCTTTGCCACAAGAAGGCTCTTGCTTCTTTGTGCTCAGTCACTCTCGCTCTCATGTACAGAATTTAAATATTTTCAGTTCTTTTTCTTGAAATAACTGCTTTCTTTGGGCGCTTTTAAAACAGATGTATCACATTGTGGTGGCATTGTAACACGCTGAGAATGTAAGAACTTTTTTCAGGGATTTCTTGTCATAGGTGATGAGAACAGTGCCAACTGAAGCCTTCAGAAATAAGGTTATTTATGTATTTATTTTCTGGCAATTTTACTGTTTGAGACACATTAAGCATTGACCTAATCCAGACACTGAGTTCTGAGAAGTTTGGTTGTTTCCACGGATCAATGCCAAAGGCTCCAGTTACTTGTCTTGCTTCAGCCCCGTAAGGGGAGCCCTGTAAGGGCAGATGTAGCCAGCAGCTGCGGGCGAGCTGCAGAGGCTGGGAAAGCTCCCCTGCTTTCTCATGACATGCAATAGCTTTTTGCACATTCTGCTTTAGTCTCAAAAGCATACGTACAGCTAGCTCTGTGTCTGACTGCCATTCATCCAGCAAGGGAGTAGGCTCTCAGTTTTCTTTGACTTTTCAAGTGCTCGGAGTGCCACCATAATGGTTTGAAGTGTGTTTGTTGATTGCCTAGAGTGCTGTGAAGACTGGGGGGCTTTTGGAGGAAAACTTCACGAGAGGAGAAACACAAGTGCTGGGGTAACTGGTGGTGGGGCTTCAGAACAAATGAGATTTCCAGCTTCTTTGAGTAATCTTTTTTTTTTCCTTCATGGAGACATGCAGAAACTTTTTTGTCATCAGAAATATTTCCGTGTGTAGCATTGCCTTAGGGGGGAAAAAAAAAAAGGAACACCTATGCTTACCTAGATTTCTTCAGAGATTAGAGAAGATTATAAGATTCTGGAACTTGACAACTTGATTTTTGGTCTCCTTGATGTTTTTTTTTCCAGTTGCATCTTGGCACACCAGGGAGTAGACACTTCTCAAGCACAAACTTCTATGACTCCTGGGGAAAAAAATGGCCTTTGTGAATTGGCATTCACCGGGTAGATTTTCTGCTTTAGAAACCTGTCCTGCATCTCGCCTTAACTCTGAGCTGTTGTGCCAGAATGTTTGTTCTTAAACTGTATTTTCTTAAACGGTATTTCCCATTAATACATACACATCGTTGTCCTTCCCTGAAATCTCACCTGCATTTTGTTTGCCTTCCCTTCCTGTGATTCCCCAGCTGACACAGAAGATGTGTGCATAGTGGAGAGGCTGTTCTCCAGTAGTCTGGTGGCCATAGTCAGCCTTAAGGCTCCACGCAAGCTGAAAGTTTGTCACTTTAAGAAGGGGACAGAGATTTGCAACTACAGTTACTCCAACACCATCTTGGCTGTCAAACTCAATAGGCAGGTGAGTGATAATTTAAGTGAAAACAAGGGGAGGGGCTGTGGATCTTGTGCTGGCACTTTCTGGTGGTTTTTCCTTGGGTGACAGAATTGCTGTTTGGAATTAATTTTTACTTTTCCACCTGTAGCTTCTGTAAAATTTTGTGGCATCTGAGTAACGGTATTTGATTAAGAATTTTTAGTTCTGTGTTTATCTGTTTCGTTAGAAAGAATGTTGTGAGTAACCTGGTCTGACCTCATGGCTGATCCTGTTTTGAACAGGAGGTTGTCTGGAGACCTGCCACGGTCCCTTTCAGCCAGAATCGTCCTGTGATCGTAATTGTAAAAGTAGCTGAAGCCAACAGCTTCTGCTCAGGACAAAACTTCAAATTCTGTTAGCTTTTTTGTAACATTTTTAAATACAATTTGAATTTTTAAGAAAATGAATTGGAGAAGTCTTTTGAGTTGGGTGGTACTAAGTAGTACTAAGTCATCGGTAGGCTCCTCTGCAAATAATTTTCTGTCTTTAACCATGTCACTCAAAGTAGAGAAAATGGCATCTGAAGGATGAAATTATCTTAATGTCCATTCCCGCTCTCAAAATCGGGGGTGAGAGAATGGGACTTCTGTTTAAAATCATAAGGGACAGGGTGCCTGAGTTGACTTCTGGCATCGTGAGGTAGTGTTAGAGGAACAATGTTTTTGAGACAGTCGTCCAGATGTAGTCACCAAAGGGTAAATGAGATGCTGAAGAACTTAATTTAAAACAACAAAAAAGTCCTCACAACTGCCTGTGAGTAATTACAAATGAGTGTGAGTGAGTAATAGGGTCTATAAATGGGTTTAAAAAGCCTTGTATATTTTTGTTTAGCCAAAGCAGGAAATTGGGCCCACATGTGAATTGGTCTCTTGGGGGCGGGGAAATACATATGGGCAGGTAAAGAATAAGAATGAAATAGGTGGAGATGAAGGTTTCTGGCTTGTTGACTTGATCTAGTAATACAAATAACTTTCGTTTAAATCAATTTGCACTAGCATGGTTGAGAAAAGTCAAGTGCACTGGTCAGTTCAAGTGACCGAGTGTAGTATTGCGCTGTTGAAGCCTTGCCAAGAGATGTATCTTGTGCATCTTCTGTCAGACTCTTAATCCTTCCCATCAGGTGGGTACAACCTTTTCTGTATTGGAAGGTGCCTACTGCATTTCGGATACAATTTTTTTTATAGGGTTGATAACTCCATATAAACTCTCTTTTCATGTCACCATTTCATCTTCCCCACATCTAGAGGCTGATAGTATGTCTGGAAGAGTCTCTATATATACACAACATACGAGACATGAAGGTGTTGCATACAATCCGGGAGACACCTCCCAATCCTGCAGGTAAGGCAGTCCTGTTTTCAGAAGCTAGTGTTACTCTGAAAAGCATGTTCTGTCTGCACATGACATTTCCAACATGGAACTGTAGCACTCTCAATTCTATTTTCAAATTAAAGTTATAAATAAATATGTGAGCATTGGCTTAAAGCCTACCCATTCGATCCAACGGGGCTTCCAAGAACAAACAGCAGACTGCCTTAAACAGCTTTCTCCCAGTTTTCTAGTCTCCTAGTGCTTATGGTTACAATCTTAGATCATGAGGAAGCAATACAGATACTTAAAAGCTACACATTGCCAGTGCTTGGTACAGATAAAAACTATGTCAGGTATGCTTTAGGAGTCAGGGCAAACTTGGGAATTTCTTCTACTTCATTGGTTACTGTAGTTCTGACAGTATTATACTTTCTATTAGGCTTTGTTAGTAATTGTGTTGAACAGATGCATTGCAGGTTGGCAATCGATATTTTTTTCTTCCCTGTTCTGTGTCTGTTGGTACATTGAAGAATGATTTGAGTTGATCTTTGCAATATTTGAACGTAGAAAGCTTTGTTGTGTAAGTTTTAGAATTTGCCTCATTCTAAACATTGTTGGTTTTGTTTTTCTATATTCCCTCTAGGGTTGTGTGCTTTATCAATAAATAATGACAACTGCTACCTGGCCTATCCAGGGAGTGCAACTATTGGAGAAGTGCAGGTCTTTGACACCATCAATCTGGTAAGGGTCTTCGTGCATGCTGTTTCCATTTCTAAAGATGCAGTTTTTGGAAATAGTTTCAATTGCTCAGAGAAGAATTACTAGGCACTTGTAATTGGTCCATGCATGACAATCTGCAGTATCCATTTTACCTAGGTATCCATTATACCTAGGCATCACAGAATGTCAACAAAGGAAAGTAAGACTACTAGCTTTGATGAGAAGAGTTGAGCAAATGGGTGGAGCAGATAAATGGACAGTCACTTTTATTTGAATTGTCTTTAAGTAGCCTGCTACTACTTGAACTCTCTACGCATATGCTTCAGTAGTAATTTTGTGTACTTTTGCTTAGCAGTTACTGAAACAGATTGAAGCAGTTGTCCGTAAATAAGGCTCATACTTGTCCTGACAGCTCTTACATATGCAGGCTTAAGCTGTGAACGTGGAGCTTTTAACCTGTGCTTTACTAAGGTTCTATTTTATCATTTTGCTCCTGCAGAGAGCTGCTAATATGATCCCAGCTCATGATAGTCCCTTGGCTGCTTTGGCTTTTGACGCAAGTGGTACTAAACTTGCCACTGCATCAGAAAAGGTAAGACGTCTTTTTATTGACTTGCTAGCAATGATAAACTTACTTAAAATGGTCTAAACGAGTTTCATTTTTAAGCATGCACAGTACCATGTGCAAGTACCAAAAAAAGTCTTAAAGTTATAACAACAAATCTAAGTTAAACTGTTAATGATGTTTGACATAACTTCCATGCTGTGAAATGCTGGATAATAAGGTTATTTAAATTTTAATCTGGCTGTAATCAGGGCAGTCCTCCAAGTGTTTTTCCCATTAGTGTGGGATGCATACTAGGAATCAGTTGCATTCCTTTGATGCTATCTTCCTAATGAAAACAAGACAGTTAAAGTCAAAAGAGAGAATTGTTTTGCCTGACTTTGGCACATGATGACAAATGGTCTATGCGAACTGTATAAATTACAAAGTGTGAAGCTTCTGCTTCTTGGATAATAAGCTTAAACTATACAGATGTAACGTGATTTCACCTGATAAAGGCCCAAAGACATCCAGGTAACTATACTTGTGGTTAACATGATCATATTCATGATAAAGATTAATAAGAGGAGCTGTTCTTGATGCAAAGCTTGTACTGTACATTAGTAGCTCTCACCTTATAGTTTCTCAGTTCTTCAAACATCCTTCAAACAAGCTCTGAAAATATTTAATGCTAGTATGTGGGGTGCATGAACTATGGTAAATTAACAGCAGAATGGTATGTACTCTGCTCACCAGAGCTAATGCACGGTGCACAAACTTGAAATGATAATGAAAGATTTTATTTTTTCTTCCCCTTCCAGGGGACAGTGATAAGAGTGTTTTCCATTCCAGAGGGACAGAAACTCTTTGAATTCCGGAGAGGAGTGAAGAGGTAAAGTTCAGCCAGGGTAGTTATCAGAAGCTTGTTCTTTACAGTAAATCTCCGGTATGCTGTGCAGTTGAGCTATCATCCTAATTCTTGCCTGTTGTCATCTTCTTCCATCCCTGCCTGTATGCTTATAACACTTACAGTTTTAATGTCTTCCAACTTTAGACTTGCTTATTCTGCGAATCAGTCCTGCCAGAATTGTACTTCCTCGTGCATTTTAGAAATTCACTGGTAAAGGAATTTGTTCAAAGTGGGCCACCTTTTGTAAGATACTGTATTCTTATGGCAAGTGGAATCAGTGTGTTTAATTTTCCTGCTCTTCTAAATCCTGCTAGCAGCGGGGCCATTGCAAGTCATTGTGACACGGTACTGTAGTTTGTGGTAGCAGTAACTCTGTAGCTCTAATATACTTTATGCAGAGGTAAGAGTGAGTTCAAATTCTTACTAGATGACCCCCAATGTCTAGTATCTGTCAATTAAATGTCATTAAGGGGAATCTTGCTCCTGAAGTGCATTAAGAAGCCATCAGAAAATGCTTACTATGGAGTTACTACTTTTATTTACAAAGCAGTGGTGACTGAAGAATCTGCTTAATTATTAAGCCATATGCTTTGGCTTAATTGCAAGTCACATGCTCCTCTTCTTCTGAGAGAAATTGCAGGTGATTTTACTATGCAGCCACAGTCCCTCCCAGCTCTTGCAGTACAACTGGTGTGAACGCTATGTTGCTCCTTAGTGGTGAATGTGCAGAAGGGCTCCTACCTACCAAAACAGAGGAATAATATTCTCATTTAAATCAGTTGCCATGAGTCATTTAACAGGAGCTTTTGCTTTCACCAGTTAGTGCAGTATTAGAATGTCAAAAACAATGTCAAATATATGTCAAAAATAATGCTTCAGTATTTTTTGGTTTCTTTTCCACCTAGGTGTGTGAGCATCTGTTCATTGGCTTTCAGCATGGACGGCATGTTTCTGTCTGCATCCAGTAACACGGAGACAGTGCATATCTTCAAACTTGAGACTGTGAAAGAAAAGTAGGTTTCAGAGGTGCCGTAGATTTTTTATTTTTTGTCTCCAAGGAAAAGGCTTACAAATTGGAGAAAACTGTTCCTGTTGAGTATAGTTAAAGTGTGGACAGACTTCCTTTGAACACATTTATAATGTAAAGGGCATAACAAGTCGGTTATGAATCAGCAGCTGCTCCTGATGTGCATGCTGTTCTCCTAATGAATAGGAAGAGTATTTCTGACAAAGGGGAATTGGGCAACCTTGGCAGAAGAATGTGGGGGCAGTGGAGTGTCTTCAATGACCATTGTTGGTTTTTTGTTTTGTTTTTTTTTTTACCTCTTCTCCTATCTGTATGGGAAGACTTATCTCAACAATATCTTCCAGCTGCCTATAGGGCTTTAAAAGGCACCATGTTGTAAAACATTCCTATTTATGATTTGAAAAGAGTCTTACTTATATTTTTGTGTAAGTGGTTTGTTACTGATTAAACAGTTGAATAAAACCTTGAAGTTTAGCACCTTGTAATAGATCTCACTCTTGTATAATAACCGTTATGAAATACAGTTGTATAAACAGAAGTATCAATTTACAATAGAACATGTTTTAGCAACAGGCTGAGGGTATTACAGGACACACCATGCCCTGTAGCGTAAATGGAGTGCATTGAGTTCTCAAAGGTATTCTTTATCTCTGAAGAAAAACAAATAACCATTTAATATCTTTGAAAATGAAAAGATGTTTCAAAATGTTTGCACGCCTTTCTCTCCAATGTAAAGTCAAAGTTGGACATGATTTTCTGTTTTTTTTCTTCTAACCTGTAGACCTCAGGAAGAGCCTACAACCTGGACAGGTTACTTTGGAAAAGTGCTGATGGCCTCCACAAGCTATCTGCCCTCACAAGTAACAGAAATGTTCAACCAGGGTAGAGCCTTTGCTACAGTCCGCCTGCCGTTCTGTGGGCACAAAAACATCTGTGCACTTGCCACGTGAGTAAAGAAACAGAGCTTGCACTCACCACCCACTGGGTCGCCATGCTGAGCTATGCAGAGGCTGACACTGGGGGACACGCCTTATCTCTGTCAAAATTGGTAGTACGCAGAGCAGTGGGTCACCTGTAGTGCATTCAAAGCCTCTGCTGTTTTAAAAGCTGTATGTTGGAGCTAACATCTCACAGTCCTTTGAGGAGGAGAGGGAAAGACATAATATTTGGATCAGCATTAGGCTATTTCTAAGTGTTGTTTAAAATGTCGTTTCTTTTTGAAAGAAGGCTGTTGAGAACAGATGCATAGGCTTAAGGCATTTGCTTTTATTAGTGATAGGGGAAATAATGCTGTATTTTGTGTCAGTTGCAAAATAAGGCAGTCCAGAGTAACGGTTAAAGAAATCTTTGAAGGCATGTTCCTGTTATTCTTGTCTCTAAAACTGTATAGCATTCATTACATTTAGTTCTCAACTTTAATCTTTATTCTGCCTTCACCAAAGGGCAGGGCCTCTTTGGCACAGCTACCAAAGCAATAACCTGAGCAGTAGTGAACTTTTTTGTGTGTTTCTGTAGATTCTATGCTAAATTGATTTCATGTTTTTGTTCTCTCCTCTGATCTCAAAGCATGCTTTAAGCAATAATTAAACCTTGTAACAGTTCTGAAATAAGTAAATACTTCACGTTAGAATACTTGTCTCTGGAGTTGCACAAAGCTGGTAAAAAGATGGTAACATCTCAATTTGCTTTTCTGGGTTATGTATAAGTTGCTTGATTCCCATGGCATCCTATTAGCTCCACATTGTGATTATGCCTTGCTTTTATATATGCAGTTCTTTCCTAGGTGCTCAGTCTATGCCACTGTTAACAATATTCCCCATCTAGAAGCAACTGTGGAAAATAATGGCTTAAAATCTCAGGAGGGGAGTAGAGTGTGCTGATACAAAGCACAAGCTTTTACTAATCTCCTGTATATCTTTCTAGAATCCAGAAGATCCCTCGGTTATTGGTGGGAGCTGCTGATGGGTATCTCTACATGTACAACCTAGACCCCCAAGAAGGAGGAGAGTGCACACTAATGAAGCAGCACAAGTAAGTCCACACTAACTGAGGACTGATGCTTTTTATTTCTTCACAAAATCCGCTTTGTTCTTAAACTTAGCTTCATGCTGCAGAAGTCTAACTTAGAGCTCATTTCTTTAACCTACTTTTTGAAACCTCTGACATGAATGAGTAACTTCAGAATCCCCCCGGGCCTTTCTTCTTAATATCTTCTACACTAAGCACCGCTTTTCCAGCAGAAACTTAGCACTGTCCAATTGCAGTGAAAAATCAATCGCTGTTAGCTGTCTGATCCTATTTCCTCTTACTAGGCAGTTTGAGTTGAGTTACTTTGACAAGAACTTGAAAGGTCTGACACCATCCTCTTCATCAATAAGTGAAGTGGCTACAGAGATGAGAATGTGTAACTCTGGCTTCACACAGGGGAATCTGGCCTATGAAATTTTATCTGTATTCTTTCTACAGGTGTCCTTACTGAACTTCTTTGCCTATAGGCCACTGAAGTAATGTTTTGTAGTGGTACTGTAGAATACTGAAGGAAAATATGCAAGGCCTTGTTTTTTTCTGAGGTTTGAAGGGAACAGATAGAGTAATACAGTTGGATTACTTATGTGATCAATTGTAGATTTAAAGCCAGAAACTTATGATGGCAATTCAAGTTTGCAACTTTGGTCAAGTCTACAGTACTGGTTACAAATAATATCTTTATCTGAAAGTTTTAAGACACAATCTCTAGTTTCATTTGTAAACAAAGTGAAGTTTGGTAAAGAGAAGCTTTTATCAGGTTTGTAATAGCTGAAATGCTCTAATACCTTCACCAGAGTGTTTTCCAGGATATGTATGTGAGGCAACAGCTTCTGCTGGGGACAGAGCTCAAGAAATAATCTGTAACCTTGCCGATAGGAATGACTTTGATTTATTTTTTTTCTTTAAAATGTGCACTGTTCTTTTGAGTCTTTTTCTTCCTAGCATCAGTTAGCAGGGTTTAAGTCCTCATGTCGTCTCAGAGGCAAACATGTTGCTGCCGTGTATTGAGTGTTAAATATGAAGTATATTCACAGAGATGCCTTCTTGAAAGTCCTCTGGAATATTCCTTGCATTACGACAGAGCACAGGCAATTGGAAAAGATAACTGCCATCCCTGAAGGGATCATATCCCTCCTGTTGCATGTGTATATGTATTCTTGCACGCCTAATGAGATATTCTTGCATAGCTGTCAAGGAAAGCTGTGTTATGTCTAGGCAGATCACCTCTCCAGCTAACCTTTCTCTGCTTGGTAGGCTCGATGGCAGCATGGAGCCAGCCAACGAGATCCTGGAGTCTGCATCCCATGACCGGCCGTTGGTAGCGCAGACGTACAGTGCTGCTGTGACTAAAGGTACATATGTGCCTTCCTCACCCACAAGGCATGGTAAGGAGAAGGCTGGAAATGGGGCAGGGAGCACCTCTGCATTTTGCATCATTCTAGATGGCTGCATGAGCTCATCTGCTTCAACACTGAGCTTTTCATAGCTATGAGCGTGATGTGAAGCACTGGTGAGTGGTTGGAAAAGAGCACTTGTGATGTTCAGTAGCCTCCTATAGATAAACTGCTCATCTTCACTATTTTCTGGGTAGAGCTTTGTCTCAAATTGTGGTCAATTACTTCAGTAATAGTTGCAGTATTTGCTGAATGGTTCTTCAGATGCTGTAATGCAATTATTTCATGCAGGAGGTCTGGGTGCAGAACAAAGCATCTGAATTATAGTCACAGGGGTTCTTTTAGGTTGTTTTTTTTTGGTTAAGTGTTCCTGTAGTTCCATTATGGGAACTGTGACCTTTTAGATTGCCTTGCTGTTCTATGAAATTGAAAGGTTCGGTATTTGTCTAATGCTGGAGTTCCATGTGAGTGGAGCCTGTGCATACAGCTCTTACCATCCCTGTACAGCACTCAGGTTGGTGCTTCAACTGCACATAGAGCTGCTCCATACAGCAGTTGCAGCTGTAATGAAAGGGTGAAGGGTATAAAAACATCAGTCTGCCTAAAGCAACAATGTGCATTGCACGCAGGCTGCATAGTTGCAAAATTTGATCACAAACTGCTCTTTGCTGGAGAAACATGGTCATGATGAAGGCAAACATAGGGTGGCAGTGAAACTGTTGCAAATAACGTCTGGTACTTCAGCTGGAATCCCTGACTCTGTTGGATCCAAGCCTTGGTTTGTGGTGCTGGTTGTTGAACTAATCCCTTTCCCTGCAGCCTATACGGAAGACCTGGGTGCTGTGGGTGGAGCTTGCCTGGAAGATGAAACCAACTCGCTCAGATTGGATGAAGACAGTGAGCATCCCCCCATGATCCTTCGGACAGACTGAACTTTGACCTGTGAACTCACTCCTGAAGCAGAGAACACTGGCTTGATGTTTCTTGAGGAATCTCGTGTTATGCTGCTATGAACTTTGACATGAGTTGGGAGAGAGGATGACAGACTCTTTACCGTTTTAAGTCGTAGCTGTAGTTCTAATTCTATACCATTGGAAAAATATATGGTTTTCAATTCAGTGGCTTTTAATCTTGCTTATCTATTTTAGCTGTGTTTTTTGTTGTTTTTCTTTTTTGTTGCCAAAACCTGCTGTTTGTGCAGCCCTCGGAGCCTACTAGCTTTGCATGCGTTCATGTGCCAAGCAAGCATAGGAGGGGGAGAGAGAGAGAGAAGCCACTTTATAACAAACTCAAGTTTGTATTTTTTTTATATATGTATATAATATTTAGCTTATATAAGGAAGGAGTAGAGAAGTGGTTCTGGAAGCTGAGATTAGTTCTGCACTGACAAAGGTCCAAAAGGTTTCCTGTGCATGGGCTTGCAGGCATACCTAGTGACTGACATGCAATCTTTCAAATGCATTGGCCTGTTTTTGGGTTCTCCCTCCCCTTTCCTGGACCATTTTGTTAATTAAAATTCCTTCTGAATGTTGTGTATTTGTGGGAGTGTTCTGTTTGTTGGGATGGAAAACTGGAAATGTTTCCCTGCATGAGGATGTAGAATACAGAAAGTGCCTTTACAGGGAAGAAAAAAAGTTGCGGTAGGAGGAAAGCTAGAATGAAGAAGGAATTGCTAGAGACTTGTTTCACACCTATAGTGCTCGGGTGTCTGTAGCCTGTGGTAGTTGTTGTTTGGTTTTGTGTTTTTTTTTCTTTTAGACAAAGACTTCAAATGCACTTTCTCTCCTGTCAGTTGTTCTGTTTCCTTGGCAGAGTAGCAATAACCTTTTTTTATACTTCTTTTAATTATCCAAAGCAATGATTCTGTCAGGCTGGATAGAAGTCACTGCACAGAGTATGACAGCCCCGTTACTTGAAACAGCCTTAAGGTTTTCAGCTGGAGGGTGTAATTCTTAATTCTTGCTTCTCTTCAGTCTGGGGCTGAGCATACTGCTCCAATGGTGAAGGTTCAGGACTTTTTTTCCAGATACTGATGTAAATATAAATGATTTTGAAAGAATTATCTTCTAGGTTCTGTTTTGTTGGATAATCATGTTCCTGTTTTATTTTCTCCTTTTATTGGAGTACCTCTGGTGATGCTCTCCAAGGACTGGTTTTCTTTGGCAGCTTTGGAATAAATCCTGAACTGCCCTGACTGTGGCTAGGGCTGTCCAAGGCTGAGCAGTGCTGCAGTCTATTTTTAGGGTTGTAATGTGCCTTCTCTGAAGTCTTGGATAACAGGTAGTGAGTAAATGATTAGCAAAGTACTTGGTGAGTGTTACTTTACTTTGCCAAAGTGAGCCTGCTTTGCCTTTTGTGTAGTAATGTGGGATGCTTCCTTTGCTCTACTGACTACTTACAAAGAAATACGAATAGAAGTAGACAAGGAAATTGCAGATCTGGAAAGCAGGATGGGGCCTGGACTGAACTGAGCACTCCAGCTGTTGGTGAACTCCTTACCAAACTAGATGGCAGGGTGCTCTTAGGATTTGGTACTGTTAACAAGGCTTGACAGATCAAGCAGTAGCAGGCAGTTGTCCCCCGAGCCCTGTGTGGGTAAGGTGGGCGTTCCCCTTCATCTAAACGAGCAGAAGATGATGATAGCCCCTGCCAAAGAGCTGCCTGTGTCGGTGAGGCTGCTGTTAGTGTGCACAGATGTTCTTAGACAAACATGTGGGAGAGAAGGGATCAGGCTTGTTTACTCCCTGAAAACCCTTGACCGTCCTAAATAGCTGGCTGGATTGGCTTGTGGCATCCTCTCCAGAATCCAGCACGTTCAGAGCAAACTGCTGAGCCATGCTGAAATCTCACTGAGTCTCTTGAATTTAAGCTCTGGCTGACAACTAAATTCCATAGTCTGGAATTATTTTTGTTGTTGTTTTTTTTACTACAAGTGCTATCAGCTTTGCTGTGGAGCTCATAACTGCAGAGTAAAATACAAGCCTTGAAGTAAATATAAGCTCAGCAAACTCTGCTGGCAAACTGAACCATGCAGGAGCTGTCAGATGTCTGCTTATTCCAGACTAAAGCTGGGAATGTTCCTGGTAACATACTTGGAGGCTTGGCAGAGACTCAGCGAATCGAGTTAGCAGCAAACACGCGTAACCAACACAGGTCTGCTAAGCACAAGTTCTACAACTCGAGTTGTAACAAAGGCCATATTGCATAGCAAGGGACTGCTATCACATTTAACCTGTCTACTAATTTTATTGCTAAAAACAGAACACTAAGAAAGGGTTAAAACCAGTATCCTGACTTTTACACCTGCTTGTTTTCCGTAGGTGAGTTGGAAATCCCATATTCGCTGTTGTTGTCTTCCATGTGCTGTAGTACACCCCTCCTGTGCCACTGACTGCTCAATAGCTACACCCTGCTTGGTCCACTCTTAAAAGCTGGAAGTTTTTCTCCTGTTTTAACTGGGAAAGTCTTTTTAGAGAGCAAGATTAGAAATATTCGGGGGTTAGTGACCAACGTGGAGCTGCTGGGATGAAGCAGGAGGTTTCTGGTCCCAACTGACAGTGTATTTAGGGTGGTGACAGTCGATTGTGTTGTCTAAGTTCATTGCATGAGGATGTGAAGCTTTCTCCTCAGATAAAATATGATTAATCTCATTTCCCTCTGATGGCTTTAGGCCCTCTAATCACCCTGCTGTGGTACGCTACCAAAGTTAGAAGCCTTTCAGGATGGGGTTTTGCCCCGTGACACAAAGATATATATACTTTTTTTTTTCTTAAACACACCAGAACTGCTGTTTGCAGCCGTTTCTTCACCTGAGTGTGGAGCATGCAACTGAATTCTTATGCTCCATGGTTCAGGTGGTGCTCAGCATTTCTGTCCTGGTGGTCCAACAGCCCTGGATTCCCCAGCGTGAGCCAAGGAGGCTGCAGCCTTGTGCTGTGGCGGTGGGCTTGCAGTCACGCGATACGGGAACACCTCTACAACCCCTCTTGTTTCAGTGGCCTTCCTCGGAAGGACAACGTTTGCTTTGTATCAGTGTGTGTTTCTCTCTCTGGCTGCACCTCTCAAAACCTTTTTGGCTCAGTAGAGCGTTGGGTACAGAAATGGACAACAAACAACCAAAGCTGGGGAAGGGGGGGGGGACATTAATCTTGGATTTGGAAACTCAGGTCTTAAACTGCAGTGGGATCTGTTCCCAGCGAGCACCACAGGGAAAGAGCTGTTTCTCTTGATGTGCAAATACGTAGCAAGTGTGTGTACTCTGCTGCTGTCTCAACATCTGTGTTTACCCTATGTCTTTCAAGTTCAGAGGTGGAAAGCTTTTATCTGCTCTGGGCTCTTCTTATGTCACAGTTTCCAAAATACGAGTGATAGATATAAATCTAGCAGTTAAAAGGCCGGGCCTGGGAGAGGAGGAGGAAGTTGAAAGCATACAGAGCTTAGTAAAAAACTGTTCCTTCTGAGGCCCTGTTCAGCAGGACGGTTTGTGTGAGCGCTCCCTCTGCCATCAGGTGTGTGCACGCACCTCGCTGCTTCAGGTCCTGTCTGAGTGAGTTTCTTCTGCCTATTTCTACAGCAATTGTTGGGGGGAGGTGATTTTTTCAAGTCTGCCTGGATGCAAATAAATTTCTGGGAAAGCTCTAAACACGGTGACAGGTGTCTCCACAAAGGAAACGTGCGTCTGACCTACGTGTAATAGTAAAAAGGGAGGAGTGAACTGAATGAACCTACTCTGTGAGTAGGTTAGCACGGAGCCCCGAGAAGCTGATCAGCAGAACGCTTTGTTACGTCCCATGCTGTGCTTTCTCGGCTCTAATAATGGCATTAGCACCAAAGCAACATGCAGGAAGACTGTAGAATTTCCTTCCTTGTAGGTTGCTGAGCTGCTCAATATACCACTCGTACGTGCAGATGCTCTGCTGTTGTTCGCAGAGCAACGGGAGTCTTTGTCCAAAGCGTTGGTGGGGATTAATCTCTGCGGAGATCTGGGAAGCTTTATTCTGTGCTCCAGGTGTCCTGGCTAACAGTCGCCTTGATTTAACCTGTTAACAACTGAGTGCAAGGCACGGTGTCATCTCCACATGTGCAGAGCAGGCATTTGTCTTTCTGGAATTGCTGCACCAGGAGAGGCTTGCAAAGAAGAAAGCATGGCTCAGACTGTAAATAAACCCTTCCAGATTCCAGCTGCACCAAAGGAATTCAGTAAATTCCCGGTTTTCGGACTGTGACATGCCTTTTGTTTTAACCTACTTCAGATTGGCAAATCCCATCTTGCGCTGCCTTGAAAATAACGGGCAAGAAGTTTTAATTCTGGCTTGCAGGTAGCTACAGCTGTGCTCATCGCGGGTGTCTTGGTGCTGTGGCTTTGGCCATGTGGCTGCAGCGATCTGTGCGCTGACTTCCCCTGCTGCCTTTGCATGTGTCCGGCTCGTTTCTCAGGAGCGGTGAGTTGTTCCCAAACCTGTAGCTCTAGGTTTCTTTGGGGCATTAGCTCAACCCTTTCTCTACTTGGGATCTGTTTGCTTTCGCATTTGCTTCTGCACATGGAGGAAAAAAAAAAACAACTGCATCCTGCAGTCTGACTCTGTTTGATATCTGTTGATAAGTGGAAAAATCTGTCTAACATTCCACCTCACCAAGTGTCTGGTTCTCACTGCTAGCCCATCGCTCTTTGTAATTTTATAACTGCATAAGAAATTAAATGTGTTGTGATAAGTATTCCGTGTCTTCTTCCTTCTGTTTGCTGCTTGAGGATGGGGCTGGATAACAGCCGGGTGGCGCTACGTGTGTGCTGTGGCCCCAGCCCGACTGCTAGCAGTAGTAAGCCTGCTGTCCGTGCTGTGCTGTGCAGCAGACCCCAGAAGATGTTGTTAGCTTGAGTTTTGCCAAGGAGAAGGACCAGCTGAGCTCCTTTTTGGCATATTTTGCTTGAAACCTTATTTTTTCCCCTTTGTTCCACCTTAAAGCCCTTCTTGAGGAACTTACACTTGGGCGTTTTTCTCCTGTTCCTCAGGTGAGTGTAAATAACTTCCTTTGTGCTTCATTTTATGGATTGCAGCCATAGCAGTGCTTTCAAGCATCGTACCCTGCTTGCTGTGCTGTCGCTCCCAGCTTGCTGCTTCTCACCTTCAGGCCCAGGGGAGAGTGAGCCCATGTGGATGGGTGAGGAGGCTCCTCCTGTGAGAAACCCTCTGATCAGGTGGATGAGAGAGGAGAAAACTGCTCTGGCTAGCAGTGGAGGAGCACACGCTGAGAGCTCCTGCTCTCCTCTGTGGCTGTTTCACAGTGACCTGGGCTGTGAAGGTGCAACCATCTCCTCTCCTGCTCCAGCTCTGGAGGGCGATGCTTTCCTGCTGGTGCCGTTTGTGCCGTCCCCTGCTGCAGGCAGAAGCAGCTGTGTTAGCTCGGATGAGTGATTCTGAACTGTTCATTCAGCTGCTGCTGCTGGTTCCCTTCTGCCTGGAGCAAGCTGAGGATCAGAGCTGAGCTGTTTGCGGGTGGATTCAGTAAGGGGCAGAGCTTCCAGCCCAGGTGGTGCAGGCAGCAGCTCCATCCCTGTGCCCAGGATGGATGTGGCCACCCAGGTCTGACTGCTCCTGCTGTAAGCCTGCCCAGCACGTGAATCCCTGCAAACACGTCAGAAAAGCTGAATCTCTTGGCCAGAACAGTATCTAGTAAGCACGGGGAAAATCCTAAATAATGGGTTAAAACCAGCCCTGAAACAAACAGCTGCAGCTGTGTTCAGTGGCAGTCGTGCATCTGTCTGCTGGTACTGAGCCTGCCCCATGAAGCTGGAATTCCCAGGGAAGGGACGGGGAAATCTCACCTTCTGTTATGATAAATCTCACCTCCCATTAACAAAAATCTCACCTCCCATTATTTATCCCCTTATGAGGGTAGCACCGACTTGTGCCTCTTTTCTTCTTTGTGCTCTCTGTTGGTAGCAAGGAGGGTTTAGCCCTGTTGTGGCATCCCCCCAACTGGCCAGAAACTGACACCTTTGCTGCCTTTACTCACTCGTGACCTGGGACTCAAATCCCAGAGGAAATCAGAGCAAGAGCAGGGTTCTGCTGTAAGCAGCCCAACCTCCCGGGCTCGGGGCCAAGCGTGCTGCCAGGAGCGCAGCTACCGGGCAGAGCAGCTCCTGGGCTCGCCGTTCAGCCGTGCTGTTTTCCTTGGATGCAGAATTGTGGCTTTTTAGAGCAAGCAGGAGGAAACCAGACGCTGGGAGGTGCTGGGGGAGCAGCAGGCAGAGGCGAGCACCAGCCCTGCCTGTGTTTGGGAGCTCCTGGCCTTGCTGCCAGCCCATCCATCCCTGGGTACATTTCGGGTACCTTTCACCTTCTGCATCTGCCCTGGCCCTGCACAGGTTTTGAACACACCCCTGCCAGGCACTTGGTGGGCACTTCATCAGCTAATTACCGGTGTGATGTGAGCTAATGAGAGCTTCCTGCCCAGCCTGCTGCAGCTGAGGAAATCCGGCGCCTGCTCTTCCAGCACCTTGTCACGTTTTTCCTTGGCAGTGAGTTTCTGCTGAGCTGCACGGTGAGGTTACAATAAAGGGTTCAGAGGCTGAGGAGTCCAGGTGGACTCATGAAATAAACTGGAGGATTTCGGTGATGTTTTGATGCTCTGAATCCTCTTTTCCAGGGGCAAAAAGAAGCCCTGGGAGCGAGTGACTGGTGGATGTTGGCACTGGCCACTGCTCGCAGCCCTCCTGCCCTTCACCAGCGGGTTCCCTGGCAGCTCAGCAGCAGGGCTGAGAACTCTTTTTATCGTTTTTATCTGTCGCTGCCAGGCACAGAAACGTCCCAGCGGCAGCAGCACGAGCCTTTGGGTGCTGGGGGGGCCGGGGGGGGCCGCGCTCTGCCGCCGCGCAGCCGCTAGGTGGTGGTGCGCGTCCCTGCCCGAGCATCCCCGCTCCTTCCCCCTTCCCTCCCCGAGCATCCCCGCTCCTTTTTCCTCCTCCCTCCCCGAGCATCCCTGCTCCATTCCCTCTTTCCTCCTGCAGCATCCCTGCTCCTTTGCTCCCTTCCCTCCCCGAGCATCCCTGCACCTTCCCCGGGAGCATCCCTGCCCCTTGGGGCTCTGCAGCGCCTTGGGGACCACGCTCAGGCCCCCTGAGCTCCTCACTCTTCACCCAAAAGTGATTTTGGAAATGAAAGCAGGGAGGCAGGGACAGGAGGGGCAGGGGCAGCAGCCTTTATCCTCCTCCTTTTTACCCTCTGGGCTGTGGAGCAGCCTTTCCCGTCTCCCAGGGCACCCGGCTATTTGCATTTCAAGGGGCCGGGACACGTTTTCACCATCTGAAATTAGTTATTGGGAGCCTCTTTGGAAACCAAACAGCGTGTGCATGGAAAGATGGCCTCCCCAGCCTCCCATCAACTGCTGCTGCCAGCCCTGAAGGCTGCTCTTAAGGACACCGAGCAGAGACAGCACAGGCTCTGCTGGAGCTGCAGAGGGTGCAAAGCCCTGAGCCCGGCTCCATCCCCCAAGAACTTGGGGATTTTGGCCCCCGTGGCCACCACACACCAGGCTTGGTGGAGAAAAACTCACTAAATCCAATAACCAGCTCCCTGAGCCCTCTGCCATCAAATATTCCCCAAACCAAGCCCCTGGCAGCCCCGGCCCTGCCCAGGGCTGGGTTTTGCTGGGTGCTGGTGCTGTTTTCTCAGCTGCTGCCGAGGCCACGGCCCCGTGCTCGCCGCCACCGCTGCTGCTGCTTATTTATCTTGGAGCTGCATTAGCAGATGCACTCTGGGATATTCAATTACCTCTAAAGTGCTGCAGCCCTGCCAGCTTCTGCTGGAGCCACCAAGGGGGCTGGGTGGGTTGGTTTGGGGTGGTTTGGGTTTTTTTTTGCCTCTTTTTAACTCGCTTTTAAAAGAGAGCCGGGGCCAGGCAAAGCACTCGGTAAAAACAGAGATGGGAAGGAAAAAAAAAAAAAAAAAGGAGGAGAGTGAAGAGGGGGATAAATAAATAAATAATGCTGTTTATGAAATGAACCGGGCGGGTAGAAAAACGATCTCCGGGAAGAAAGCGGCTCCCGGGGCTATTTTTAGCTCCTCTTTTTCTTTCTCCCCCCCCCCCCACTCCATCCCAGGAGCAGGCTGGGGGCTTGCTGCGTGCCTCCCCGCTGCCAGGTGATGACATTTTTTTATTTATTTTTTTTTTTCCTTTCCCTGCATCTTATTTATAGCACGTATATAGTTTATAGCCCACGCCCCCCTCATGGGAAAAATGTGGGGCCAAGGGGGGGGCACTGGGGCTGCCCCCCCAGCATCCCCCCCACCAGGCTGCCAGCTCCCCGTGCGCTCCCTCCTTGTGCCTGGATGGAATAAATACATAATTCCTTTATTATTCAATTAGGAATTTAACACGCAATCAGGTGATCGCTTTAAGAGGATTTCCTATAAGGCAGGATTTGAATAACCAGGCTCCGAATTCTATATTCCCTTAACTGGTTTATTCCTTTATCAGATTTTTTTTTTTTTCTAAGCACTTTAATGCATTTACTTGCCCATTGTCAACACTTTTCCCCCCCCCCGCTCTTCCTCCCTCCCCGAGCTTATGCAAATCCCCCGTAAGGGGTTTAATGCTCCGTGTGTGTCAACGGTGCCCAAATCTCCGCCGTGGCGTTGGGCTCTGTGCGTGTCCCTGTTAATTAATAGGGGTGCATCGCTGCTGGGAAAAGCTGATTTTCCCCCAAATTTTGCTGCCGGTGGCTGTGCCCTTTGCCATGAAACTGGGTGATGCTTCTCAGCCTCCCATGCTCTGTGGTATTTTGGAGGTGTCAGGGTCATGCCCGCAGCCCCCTGGCTCTCGTTTTGGGGGGCTTTGGGGCCAAATGCACCTGCTGGTGGCTGGGCAGCCTGGATCGGGGCGGGGGAGATTGCCCTGCTCAGATTGGTGGGGCGTTCACTCTGAAACCTACTGACGACTGCATGGGCAGCAGAAAAGGAAGAGGAGGAGGGCTGGGAGGATGTCAGAGCTCGGTGGCACTCCGGGAAGAGCCGAAGGAGCTGCGCTGCCCAGAAAACTGCGCCCATTTACTGCGGTTTCCCCATCACCAGAGGTGCTGAGGCTGCCAGCGAGATCCTTTGGGAGCCCAGCACGGGGGAGCAAAACCATCCCAGGGTGGACTTGGCCCTTTTCTGCTTTCAGAGAAAAATCTCGTCTCTCTCTCCACCTGGTCTTTAAATAGCCCAGATGAGTGGGAGAGTGCTGGAACAGCCCTTCCCGGCCCTCACCTCCCCTGCGCCCGCTGCTGATTGTCTCCGTTTTTATCCTGTCCTGCCGCTGCGAGTGCGTGCAGCAATTATGCAAAGTTGCAATCAAGGAGCTGAATTAGCAGCTCATCTCAGATTAATTAGGGATGGATGCGAATCCGTTCCAGCAAGGAGAAGGGAAGGGAGAAAAAAAGGAAAGTCTCCGGGCATCCTCTCTGGGTTTTTCCAGCTCTCGTAGTCCGGTGTAGCTGCTGCAGGTGGGGGGATGCAGAGGAGCAGGGAAAAGCCCCCGGATTGGGGTGTCTGCAGGAGTGGGGTTGGTCCTCGGGATGTGCTGGTGCCGTGGCTCAGCTCCAGTTCATCCCCTGCATCTCCCAGGAGCGCTTAAATCCGGTGCTTTGGCCTCAAATCAACTCCTCTCCTCTCGTCCGTGTCCTGCTGCAAAGCCTGGGGAAAACCCCGTTAATCCCCGCAGCCTCCGGTGCCCAGCTCCTGCCAGTGCTGGGGACGAGCCCCGCGAGCTGCAGCTAACGAATCCCCCAGCCACACCGCCTTCCTCGTGGCCCCGATAATCCCCCCGGCACCACGCCGGCCTCATTTCATCCCCGATGTCTCCGTACGAAGCCGATGCTGCCGAGGATGCTCCCGGGGATGGCACAGCGCTTGGTTGGCTTTTGGAGCTGCCCAGCAGAGCAGGGAAGGATGCGAAGCCCATCCTCGGGGAGGGATGCGAAGGCCCTCGATGTTATTTAAAGAAGGGTTTCCAAGAGGGGATTGCGTGCTCGGGAGGAGCCGTGCAGCATCCCGGTCCCGTAAGATGGAAGAGCAGCGCTGCCGGGGGCACTGAGCTCAGGAACGCAGCGTGGCGGGGTGGAGAGGGGGGGCTCTCAGCCCAGAAACCTCAATGCCACATCGCCCACCCCATAGGTGCACAGGGGATGGGGATATAGGGCACGGGCATCCCTGCTGGGTGAGCACGGCTTGGTTTAAGGAGCGGGGTTTTGCCGCTGGGTTCCTGGGAAATGGGTGCTGGGGGGGACGGGGACAGCAAGGACAGCGGTGCCCAAGGGAGGGCAGGCACACAGCCACAGCAGCACCCCAAAGGGAGGGACATAAAGGATCGGTGAGGGGTCCAAGAGGTGGCATTGGGGTTTTGGGTAGGGTGGTGGGATCCGCCTGAACGCTCTCTCCTCTCTCTCACCTCTGCAGCAGCAATAATTAATAAAACCCAACTCTGCTTCAGGAGCAAGATAAAACGCAATATGGGGGATTTCTGGAGGCCGTCCTAATCCAACAGCTCCGAGCCAAATGAATCAGCGGGGCCTTATTCCACCCGGCAGGATCAAACCACGGCCCCCATGGCAAGGAGGCTGCCGGGGCGGAGGCTGCCTCCAGAGCTAAAACCACCTCCTCATCCCACAAATGGTGCTGCAGGAGGGATGGAAGCGGAGAAAATCCCCCCAAAATGCTGGGATTTGGCCAGGGATGCTCTGCGGTGTGATGGTGGGTGTGGAGGTGCCAGGGGCTGGGTGTGGGACATCCCCTTGTGCCACGGGGACCGAGGGGTTGGGGCCAGCTTCGTGGTGCCTGGCAGGCTTCCCCGGTGCTGAAGTGGGTCAGGCGGAAACTCCGGGAGCAGCCGAGCTCACAGACCTCGAGCCAGCTACAGCAAAGCTGAATTATTCAGGGCAGGCTGAAAAATTGAAGAGCGAGGCAAAGCCCAGGGGGAGCGCACGGCGCAGGGGCCCCAAACATCCCCGAAGGGAGGAGGGGGCTCAGCAGCAGCACCGAGCAGTGCTTGGACACCTCGGGAGGATGGGGAATGGGATCTGGGTGCAACTCTGCCCTTTGGGAGGGGAAGGATGAGAGGAAGCACTTGGAAGGAATCCATCCTGGTGTGGCCCTAAAAGCTGTGGAGGTTTCCTTATATCTGGTGCCAGCTCTGCAGGGGTCAGGAGCAAACCTCAGGCCCTGAGCCTGGCTTAATTCCAGCCTCTGGTGAGCGCAGAGCACTGCGGGTGATGATATTTTGGCAGCCCCACGTGCGTGTCCATGGGGCCCTTTGGAGTTGTGGGGCCTCTGGCAGCCGTGAACTGAAGTGAGGTGGCAAACCCCAAAATGGGGAACACGAGGTTGTGAGATTTCAGCCAGGATGGCACAAGTCAGGGGTTGGGTTTTGCCTCTGGGTGTTTTTTGGCAGCATCTCCAAGAGCTCCAAATGCACTCGAAGGGAGCCGGGATGCTGGTGGGACCTCGTGGCTTTTATAGGGACCTCAGGGCTTTTATAGGGACCTCGGGGGCTTTTATAGGATCCCCCCAGCTCTGCAGCCGGGGTGCCGAGGCGGGAGGGCTGGCTCTGATGGGAGAATCGCTGCGGAGCTGGGTGAGTAACGCTGCCTGGGAGCTGGGAAAAGGCGAGCGCACATATGCTCCAGCTCGTCCTGCGCTTTTCGTGGAGCTCGCGCAGCGCCTGGATGCCAGGCAGGGGGTTCTCTGCTGTCTCGTAGGGCTGTGCTGCTCCATCCCTGCCCCGCTGGCAGTGCCGTGGGGATGCCCCCGGGATGGGTTTATAACCGTGTCGCGTCTTCGAGGTCCCTTCTCTGAGGTGGATGCAGGGTGAGGGGGCACCCAGACCAAAATCGCCCCTTTTGCACCGATTTCCAAGGAAGGGAGTTGGTGTAGGGCAAAAGGTCAGGGCTGAGCACGGTGCTGTTTTTTTGGTGTTTGTCACCCCGCTGCCACTCAGGGATGGGGAACACCAGTGAGGGGCTCTTGCCCGGCTTGGATGGGGGCACCCGCAGTGTCCCCACCTGGAGCACTCACCCTGGACGGGTGTCCCCCCACCCCACGCTGCTTCCAGCCCCGGTTACGTGGGGGAGCAGAGCCCCTCACACACCCAGAGCCCCCAAAAGCAAAGGGATTTCTGCGTGCTGCCAGCCAGAGCTACAATCTGTCTGGCCATGCATCTGTTGTCCTGTCTGTCCCTCTGTCCGTCTGCCCCATCCTCCCCCCAGGGCAGCCCCCACGCTGACCCCCATGTACCAAAAGTGTTTGGGGCGTGCATGGCAAAAAGCTCCCTATCCCTGCCATGGGACCAAACCTGGTGTCCTAAACGAAATGAACGCAACCCCCTGATTTTTCCTCACCCTAATTAATACCTCCTTGCAATCAGCGCCACCCCACTGACCCCCCCCAAAAAAAAAAAATCACATACAGGCAGTCCCTATAGCTGCCGCCTATAGGATGGACACGCAGCCAGGGGGGCGGACGGGCTCTGTTCGGTGGAAAAAACATTTCTGAGCCCCCCCCCCCGGTCCTCCCCCCTTTTCTTGGAGCCGGGGAGGGGCGGCCGGAGGGGTGGGGAAGGGGAGGGTGCGGGGGGTGGCGACGGAGCCGCCCCCGCTCCTCGCTCGCAGCCGCCGCGCTCGCTGCTCCCGGTGCCCCCACCCCGGGGACCGGGCTCCGGTATGGGGGGGCCGGGGGGGTCCCGGGGCTGAAAGGGAGCGAGAGAGGAGCCGGTGCCGCAGAGCTGCCGCCGGGGGGGGGCGAGGTAAGAGGAGCCGCCGACCTGTTGGGTGAGGATGGGACCGGCTTTGTCTGGGGATGGGGGGGTTGTGGGGAGGGGGAGAGGGATGGGAAGGGGGTGGGGGTGGGGAGGGGCCCCCCCTGCCTGTTCCTGGCCGACCCCCGAGCATCCCCCCCCCTCCCCGAGCACGCATCTCCTCCGGTGGGGTTGGGTTGAATGTCCGTGTTTACAGCACTTTGGGGATGCAAATCCTCGTCATCTTCATCATCATCATCATCATCTTCATCATCTTCATCATCTTCATCATCATCTTCATCACCACCGTCCCACCCCCGTGGGGTTATCCCCGCTGTGTCCCCCGTGCCCCCCACCCCGCAGAGCTGCCAGGGCCTGGCCCTGCTCCCGCGTGTAAACCCAACGGGGAGGGGAAACCGGATTGATTTTGGAGCGAGGATCCTTGGGGCAGGTTGTGGGGGGGGGCCTGGATCCCACTCCCGTGCCGTGGAGAAGTTTGGGTCACTGCGGGCTGGGGGTGCCGCTCCCCAGGTGGGGTCCTTTTGGTGAGAAAACCCCTGCAACAGGCACCCCGGCCGATGCCTCCCATTGGGGTTTTGCCACCTGGGGTGATAAATCTGGGGTTTTATCAGCGGATGGGGTCACAGCAGCTCCCCACGGGCGGTGACACGGAGCGGGGTCCCCATCCAAAACCCTGCCCGCGGTGCTCCGGGGTGGGTGCTGAGGTCCCCCCCTGGCCACATCCAGGCCCCCACCAGCTCTGTGGCCTCAGGGCCGTGTCAGGGCTGCTCTGAGCCACAACCAAAGGATTTGGGATCGTGCTGGCAGTGTCGGTGGGCACCCCGTTTGCCACCCACCCCATCCGAGGCGTCCTGGCAGCGGGGAGAGGCTGGAAAACCTCTGCGCTCCTGCGAGCGCCGCGTCTCGCAGGGAGCCCAGACAAATCACTTTAATTGATTTTTCCTCCCTTGCCTGCCTCAGCCTGGTGCCTCGGAGGAGGGATTTTTGGTTTTTTTTGCTTTTTTTTTAATTTCCTCGGGGCGGCTGGGTGGCCCGTGGGCAGTGGGTATAGGGGCAGGCTGGCATCTAGCGACTGGCGCTGGTAATACAGAGCGGGGTTAGGGTGGGCCCAGAGGGACAGCAGGGTTTTGGGGGGCTCTGGGGGGGTCTCTGGGGGATGCCTGGTGGTGTGGGAGCTCGTTCAGGGATGTATTTGGTGTGGTCACTCATGGCCATGCTCCTGGGGGGCTGTGCACCCATACCCAGCGGCTCTCTGAGCATCTCCCCGCAGAGCCGTGGCCCCCTCAGCCCAAAATGTTGCCAAAAAAAACCAAAATGCTGCCAAAAAGCATCCGGGTCGCATCTTGCCCTCACCCCAAAAGGGCAGCAGGAGCGGTGCGCCCAGCCCCAGGCAGCAGAGATGCCGAAAAAGGGTATAAAGCGGAGTTTATGGGCTATAGAAAAACATAAAGAGCCCGCAGAGAGCAAGGGCTTCCCGAAGCAGCTGGGATCCCCCCCCCCCGGCGAGTGGTTCCCACCCATTAATATCTCTAATTGCTTTTGGAGATCACAGCGTTGGAAGCACCCCAGCGAGGTGCTGAGCATCGCGGCCATCCCTTGCAGACCCCATAAGCATCACCCGGGGTGGGAACAGGACCCCAGGGGGGACGCAGGGGCTGTCACCCACCCGGGGGGGGGGGTCACCGCTCTCCGTCCCCAGGTCGGCCGCGATGGGCTCGGTGGGAACGGAGCGCTTCAAGGAGCTGAGCCCGGCGGGGACGCCCGAGGGGAACGTGGTGATGAGCTTCAGCTTCGACAGCTACCAGCTGGAGGAGGACGAGCTGCAGCGGGGCAGCCAGGCCAAGGGCGTCCTCACCTTCATGGAGCCGGGTGAGGGGGGGAATGGGGGGGAAAAACCCACTCCGAGGCTTTTCCCACTCATTTAGAGGAGCTTCCTGGGATGGGTTAAGAGCCACAAATGGCCGTTCTGCCACGGAGTCATGCGGTGCCACGAAATGGCCTGATGGCTCTTTCGGAGAGCTCTTTGTGCCCGGTTTAGCCGCCGCAGCATCCTGCAGGGGTGGGCTCTGTGGTTAGCGGGGGGGTCTCAGCCGCTCTCTCCTGCCCAGCTCTCCCCCCGCTAGAAAAAAAAAACCATCAACCCTCAAAGCCCCGGTATTTTCCTGCCCTCCAGCCTTTATTTCTGGAAGGAGTTTCTCCAGGCGCTGCAGGGCTGGGGCTGGCTTGCCCCGAGCGAGACGCGTTGAGCCTCGACGCCCCCAGTGCCACAAGGGACGTGAAAGCTCCGGTGTCACTGTCACATCTCCTCTCTTTCCTTCCCTTTTGGGGCAGTTTCTGAAGACCCCGAGCCACAGGACCGATACCACGGGATCTACTTCGCCATGCTGCTGGCCGGGGTTGGGTTTCTCCTGCCGTACAACAGCTTCATCACCGACGTGGACTACCTGCACCACAAATACCCAGGTAGGGCTCCAGCAGCCAAATCTCTTCCTGCCCACCCCGCCAAAGCTGAGACAAGCCCCCCCCGTGACCTCCAAACCTCCTGCCTCTCCGCAGGGACCTCCATCGTCTTCGACATGAGCCTCACCTACATCCTGGTGGCCTTGGTGGCCGTCATCCTCAACAACGCGCTGGTGGAGCTGCTGAGCCTGCACACGCGCATCTCCGTGGGTGAGTTGGGGTCCCCGGGTCCCCGGGCACTGCCAGCTCCCCCCCAACCCCACCACCTGCCCCTATCCCCCGTCCTACAGGTTACCTCTTCGCCCTGGGCCCCCTGCTCTTTGTCAGCATCTGCGATGTCTGGCTGGAGCTCTTCACCCGCCGGCAAGCCTACGCCATCAACCTGGTGGCCGTCGGGGTGGTGGCTTTTGGCTGCACAGGTATGTTGTGGTCTCCCGGGCCCCTCGCCGGTCCCAAAATCCCAGCTGGGCGTTTTCGGCTGCGGCAATAATCCCTTCCCTTCTCCCCTCTGCGCATCTCTCCTGAAGTGCAGCAATCCAGCTTCTACGGCTACACGGGGCTGCTGCCCAAGCGCTACACGCAGGGCGTGATGACGGGCGAGAGTGAGTATCAGCGGCCACCACCATGTCCCCGGTTGGGGACAGAGTCCCCGAACAGTTGAGGTGTCTCCCAGAGGCATCTTCTCCATCCCCCGGCTTAGAACAAACTGCCCAGGACCACGTCCTGGTGGCTTTTGGGTTGCCAGCATCTAGGGGACATCCCCGGGGGCTCCCTGGCAAAGTGGGGTGTTCAAATCCTGTGCGGTATCAGCTGGGGTCTGCCACGAGCTGGCTCCATCACCCCAAAAATGCCATTTGTGGCTCCTCCATGCCTGGAGCATCTGACCCCGTGCAATGTGGGGCTGATGGGGGGGTCCCCAAGCCGTGGGGCTCTGTGGGACCCAGCCCCGAGCACCCTGCTGTGCCACCAGGCACCGCCGGGGTCATCATCTCGCTCAGCCGCATCTTCACCAAGCTGCTGCTGTCGGACGAGAAGGAGAACACGGTCATCTTCTTCTTCATCTCCATCGGCATGGAGCTGACCTGCTTCATCCTCCACCTCCTGGTGAAGCGCACCCGCTTCGTCCGCTACTACACCTCCTGCCCCCGCAAGGGCCACCCCGCATCCCGGGGGGACCACGGGACGGGGACAGGGACAGGGTACCGCGTCCACCACGATGTCACCGCCGAGGACGTCCGATTTGTAAGTCAGGGCAGGGCTCCCCGCTGCTCCCCAGGGTCCCTTTGTCCCCAGGGTTTAGTGCCGGTGTCCCCTCTCCCCATGTAGGAGGACCGGCCGCGGGGACAGCCCGGCTCCCCCCGGGACAGCCTTGGCCCCGAAGGCGAGCTGGCGGGCAGCGGCACCTACATGCGCTTCGACGTGCCCCGGCCCAAAATCAAGAGGAGCTGGCCCAGCTTCAGAGGTGGGTGGTGGGCTCGGGGACGAGCCGCCGGCGGGTGGTCCTAACAGGGAGGTTTTGTGGGGTAGGAGGCGCAATCTGCAGCCCGGGGTTTTAGGGAGAAGGCTCATCCATTGGTGACTGCGCCCAAAAATACGAGGCCATCTCACCGCGCTGCTGGTGAGCCTTTTGGGGCCGTGGTGCAGGGCTGAGCCGTGCTGCCCGCCCCTCCCAGACATGCTGCTGCACCGCTACGTCGTGTCGCGGCTCATCTGGGCCTACATGCTGTCCATCGCCATGACCTACTTCATCACCCTCTGCCTCTTCCCCGGGCTGGAGTCGGAGATCCACAACTGCACGCTGGGCGAGTGGCTCCCCATCCTCATCATGGCCATCTTCAACCTCTCCGACTTCGTCGGCAAGGTAGGGGCGGGCAGCACAGCCACCCCGGCCCCCTCCCCTTTTATTTTTGTGTTCTCTTTCAAAACCACTTGGGGGGCTTCTCCACCCCCATGGGCACCCACCCGGCGTGAGGGTGGCCAAGGTTGGGCTCCTGCGGCTTCCCAGCCCCTCGCCTCCTCCTGGCCCTCCCCAAAACTCCTCGCTCCCACTCCCCAGCTTGCTCTTTGCCCCCCCTGGCTGCAGATCCTGGCCGCTCTGCCCTACGACTGGCGGGGCCCCCACCTCCTGATCTACTCCTGCCTCCGCGTGGTCTTCATCCCCCTCTTCATCATGTGCGTCTACCCCAACGGGCAGCCCGCCTTCGGCCACCCGGCCTGGCCCTGCGTCTTCTCCCTCCTCATGGGCATCACCAACGGCTATTTCGGCAGCGTGCCCATGATCCTGGCGGCCGGCAAAGTGAGCCCCGAGCAGCGGGAGCTGGCAGGTAAGGGGGGGGGGGTGACACTGTCCCCGGGGACCCCACAAAGGGGTGTCCGGGGCTGGCAGCCTGACCCGCCGCGTCCCTCCCCGCAGGGAACACCATGACCGTGTCCTACATGACGGGCTTGACGCTGGGCTCGGCCGTGGCGTATTTTGCCTACAGCCTCACCAGCACGGCCCACAGCAGCTGTTTCTACACCGAAACGTCCAACGGCTCCTTCCTGGGGGGGTACTGAGCCCCGGGGATGGGTGGTAGGGGGGCAGGATGGGACCGGGTCCTGTTGGCGTGGGGCTGTGGCCTCCCCAAAAAGCCCTCGGTGCTCATCCAGGCGTCCCCTGGGTGCTGTGCGGGGTCACCTCTCGGGGTGGTGGCCCCCCCAGGTTTATTGAGGGGTGAAGTGCAGGGCTCTGGGGGTATGGGAGGGGGGTGAGGTTTGCTGTTTGGGTTCTTGCCGAGGAAATATTGCCCCATCCCAAAAGGAATGGGGGCAGCGCTGAGAGGGGGAGGGCTGGTGAGGAAGAGGAGCGAGGGAGGAAGGTGCTGTGGGATGGCGAGGATTTTATTGATAGCACTTGAAACTGTGCCCCCCCCCTCCCCAAAATACTCCAATGACTGTGGAACAGACCCGAATCACTTCTGCTGGATGGAAAAAAAAAAAAAGAAAAAAAAGAAAGAAAAAACACACTTGGTTTTTGTCTTTTTTGTCCCAAAACCATGAGAGAAGCGGGGTGTTACCCCGGGGGGGGCTCGGCTGCCTTGGAGGGGGGGGGTCTCAAGGCCAAGGCACCGCGGGTGCTGCCCAGGGCTGCTGCTGAGCCTCCAGTTCTGGGACAAGGGCCATA
This sequence comes from Anas acuta, assembly GCF_963932015.1. NCBI lineage: Eukaryota > Metazoa > Chordata > Aves > Anseriformes > Anatidae > Anas > Anas acuta. The sequence continues at coordinate 14,659,456 of NC_088993.1, forward strand.
AATCAGAGCTGACACGGGATTAAATGGCTCAATTTGCAGCAAGCCCTGCGCGCCGCCGTGCCCGCCTTTCGTGGGAACACAGAGAAAGGGGACGGAGTGTGTCCCAGACACACTGCTGGGTTTTGGGGTTTCCTCATGAATAAATGCTTTTTGGCTTTTAGTTATTATTTTCTGAAAGGCAGCAGCCTGCGTGTTCTGGCTCTTTTCCTGGCGGGGTGGAAAGGGACTGGGCTCTTTGGGGTCACCGCTGACCCTATTTTGCTGTATGGCCCCGGGTTCATCACGCCACATCCCTCGGGTTTAGCAGGGGACACCACAGCCCCTTGGTGCGGTCCCCTGGTGTTGCTCCCCATCTCCAATGCCCCCTCTGTCCCCTGGGGCAGCCACAGCGACCAGGACGCAGCCTGGGACCCCACTGAGCCCCCCGCACAGCCAAAAAGCGACTGCTGGCACCCAGGGAGGGGGGAAAAAAAAAACAAAACACACCAACAATCAGGCAGGGAAAGCGAGACAAAGAACGATGCGGCGTTGGGTTGCTTTTTTTTTTTTTTTCAATTAATTTTTTTTTTTTTTTTATGAAAAAAGATCACACGGAGTTCTCCAACAAACAGAATGCCAAAAAAATCGCTTTAAACAAAACATAAACAAAACGACGACAAAAAAAAAAAAAAAAAAAAAAAAAGGACAAAAAACCTGGCTCTCCTTTCCTCTCGATTGTCTGAAATATCCTTGTGTTCCATAGAAGGCAGTGGGTTTTAAGTGCTTTCTATTTAACATTAGCATAAAATCTCTCTCGCGCGCTCTCTCTCGCTCTTTAAAATATGATCACACACTTTGCTTCTAGAATTACAGTACACTTTGAGCGTGGGGGGTGTGCCTGTTCCCAGATCATTTACAATCACAATCCAACAGGAAATAAAAAATAATATTCTAAACGTCAGACTGTGTTCATTTCTGCCGTCTTTTTTTTTTTTTCTTTTTTTTTTTTTCTTTTTTAGAATTTCATAATTTTTTTTTTCACAGTTTTAAAAAGTTTATATTTATATATATATATTTATATTTATATTTATAATTAAAAAGCTGAATCCATTTTAAAGACTTATAATACAGGAGGGCTAAAGAGTCTTTTGGTACATTAAAACTGTACAGGCTAGGAACCGTCACTATCCGAGGCGCCGGCGGCCTGGGGCAGAGGTGGTACCAGCTCAGCACCGTGCGTGTGGTTCTTCTGAAGTACGAGGGGGGGGGGGACTGCAGGGCCCCCAGCAGTGTTGGGGGGGATCCTTTGTGATCTGTCCTCGTCCCAGCATCTCCTCCCCGGAGGAGCCAGGGCGGCTCTGCGTCCTAGCGAGCTGTAGTGCGAGTCGGTCGTTGCAAAGGTCAGTGCGTCTCTTGGAGTTTGTTTTTTTTGTGTGTGTGTTTTGTTTTTTTATTCATTTAAGTGCAAGGATGGTGCAGCGTTGGGGTCTCCTCCAGCATCTCTCCTGGCTCGGTGCTGCCTTCCCAGGTGGGATCTTGGGTTGGTGGCGGCGATGCCCCCGTGGATTGAGCTGCAGGGGGAGGCAGGAGGTGATGGTGGTGGCTCCCCGGGAGCCGTGGCAAGGCTGGCCAGGGGGATGGAGCAGGCTGAAGGGCCCCTTCCCCTGCTCGAGGTGACAGCAGGGCTCTGGAAATGCAGCGTTCTCCATTCTTCCAGTCTGGAAATGCTCCATTCTGCCAAGGGAGACGGCCCCAAGGGCCTGCAGGCTGCTCTGCTCCAAGCCCCGAGCACCAGCTTCCCCCAGCCATTTCCTTTCCCTTCTAAACCAAGCTCTTTGCTCACCAAGCATCACCGCCTCACCCCGCACTTGCTCCCCCAAAGCCTTTTTGGGGCAGGAGGGAGTGGGAAGGTGGCTTCAGACCATTTGTTCGGGGTACTGGGAAGGCAGCACCCCAGCCTGGAGGGCAGCTCACCTTCCACCCGGCTCCCCCCCGGCCTGGGGGAGCTCTCCTGCCCACCTCCACCCCAGGACCAGCTCTGCCTTTTCGTGCTGCACACGTGGCCAGGCAAGGGAACTGCAAAAAGGTTGCTGAGAGGATCGAGACGAGGCGCTGAGACTCATCTCCTTTTTTTCTTCCACCCTGTCCTTCCTAAAGGGTCACGCGAAAACAAGCAGGGAAGGGGAAATAAGGACGGAGAGGAGCGTACGTCGAAGGCCAGCGGTGTCCTTCCACGTACAGGCGGCTTCTGAGTGACCGATGGGGGCAAATGACACGAAAGGGATCCCTCCTGCTGGGGGGTCCCGCTGGTGAAATGATCATGAGACCCATGTGCTTTCCAGGACCAAAAGGAGGAAGGGAGAAGTTGGTCGAGCGTCACCTTAACTCAAGCCACTTCGGGAGGAGCTCCGGGGTTCACGCACCACCACCGCCACCCCCGGTATCTTCCGCAAGTCCTGTAACTGCTTCCCCAACCCCTTTCTTCAGCCCTCTCCTTCCTCCTCGTGTCTCTCGCGCTCTCCTGTCTGTAGTGTGACACAGAAGTCATGAGCATTGAAAGAAACAATCATGTCGTCTTAACAGGCACGTCCTCATGTTTGTCCCATCCCTTCCCAGGGGGTGGCACGCGTCCCCCGGGCGGTCAGCAGATGACAGGGACCCCGTCGGTGTTGAAGATCATGCCCGTAGTGGGCTCGTAGGTCCCTGCAAGGTAGTAGAGGTCCTCACTGTCTTGATATTTCTTCGTCTTCAGCATCTGCTCGTACTGGTCCAGCCCAACAACAAGACACTTGTGTGAGATGGTCTGGACATCGTTTTCATCCACGTGGGAGGACTGGTAGAGGGCTCGCTGCGTTACAGGAAGGGAAGGAGGGAGAAAGAAAAGCAGCAATTAGATCTCACGGCATGTAACGCGTCATCTTCAATTTGCAAGAAAAAACATCCACCAGGACTGCCCAGGGCTTGTGCTCACACTCAGGCAGAACTCAACCAGTCCTGGGAGGGGCACTGGGGGCATGGCTGCTCCCATGGGAGTGCAGACACAATGGGTCCAGCACAATAAACCCGAGCCCTTGCTCACAGCCAGCACCCACAGATGGGAACTCCATAGCTGCAGAGTGCCCCAGCAGGGGAATACAGAGGCCAGGAGTTTTGCATCCTTTTTTTTAAGGATGCAAATGCAAAGGTGGGTGCTGGCTACCAGCCCTCTGTTCCTCCCAACACCCATCAGCAATTCCCACCCTCCCAAAAACTCCCACTGCAAGTTGTGAACGCTGCAGTCAGCAGCTGAGGTGAAAGTCAAATAATCGAGGGGCTTTTCCCCAGCAGCACTGGCGATGCAGCCCCCAGCGTGCCACCCCCGCCCGCCCCCAACTTCACTGACCTCCATGAAGTCCTTCCTCTGGTTGGATGCCTGCAGAGCTGTGGACAGGCTCCTGCCTGATTTCTGATCCCAGCGCTGTGCCCAAGAGGAAAAGAAGAAAGAGAAGAAAAATGAAGAGCGAATTAGTATTTTTTTCCATGCTATCACCTGCCCACCACGTGTGCCTTTATAACCTCGGGCTCAGCCACAGGCAGCACATGCTGAGGGCCTACTGCAAACCACACTGTGCACGTGTGCAGAATTCAGTGGTTCTGAGCAGCAGGGCATCAGTTTTTACACCACACAAACACTCTGACTCTTGACAGAGTCTTTCTGGACTGACACAAACATCTTTATTTCCCAGTAGGATAAAAGACACCCTTTCCCTTGCTGAAGGGGTCAATACCAGGCCTGCCCTTACCACAGGCATCCCCAACAGCAGGACATGATGGGTCCACCCTACGAGGCTACCAGTAACAAACCGGGCTGTGATTTTCCTTGTCCTTGGGAAACAAACAGGGACAAGCAGCTTTGCGGCCCTCTCAGCGAGGGAGACCAGCCTACCTTGCCTTCATTCAGCTTCTTCCCAGGGTTGGTTTCTTCTGGGTGATAAAACCACTTGACTCGGACCACCATGTTGTTGCCCCATGACTCCCACATGCTCTGGATGCGGCCGATGTAGGGCAGGTTGGGGCGGCCAGCCGAGAGGAAGACGGCGCAGTCCCCAATGCGAATTATCTCCTTGCCCCGCACGATGGCCTTGTAGAAGAGCTTCCTGGCCTTCCCCTTCATTCCTCGTCTCTGCCAAGAGAGGATGGACACGGGTGAGCAGCCCTGGTTTGCCCCCAGCCAGCACAACCTTTGTGCAGCCCCCAGGGGCAAAGAGGCACCACACGACCAGGAGGGGCTGCGTTTACCTGTGTGGGCTTTCCGAACCACTTCCACAGCTGCCGGGCAGGGAGGAAAGCGGCGATTTTGGGTCTGTTCTCCACCGAGGGCAGCCGCTGGCGCTTGGCCAGCTCCTTGGTGGTGGGCAGGTGGATGCCCTCACGTTTCTTGGGCCTGCTCTTGTTGCCGCTCTGCTGCGGCGCCGGCTGTTGCGCCGGCTGCTGCGCCGGCTGCTTCTGGCTCTGGGGGTGGGAGGACGCGCGGGATTTCCCTGCCTGCTTGGTTTGCTTGGGAGGGAGGGCTTGCTGCACCGAGGAGCTTGGCTGGGCCTCAGCTACTTCGTCATCAGAGCTACAGGAGGAGTCCTCGTCCGTCGTGGAGGAGGAAGAGGAGCTGGAGCTCGATGAAGAAGAGGTCGATGAGGCGGAGGACGAGGAGGAAGAGGAGGACGAAGAGGAGCTGCTGCTGGAAGAGGAAGAAGAGGAGGAGTTGGAGGAAGAGAGAGGGGTGGATGCTCTGGAGCTGGCCGAGCTGCTGTCCTGGGCTTCCCCTCTGTTCTTCTCAGCCTCCTCTTCTCCCTCTGACTCTGAGCTGCTGTCGCTGCTGTTGCTCTCAGACTCCTCCACGGCTGCCGGAGCTGCTGCCTTGTCCTCCTGGTCCTTGGAGGCAGCGAGGCTTTCTGCTGAGCCATCAAACTTTCCCCCAAAGCTGGCAGAAGGGTCTCCGTCAGCTGCTTTGGTTCGGGAAGATTTCTGCTTGCCCTCTGTACCCACTGCAGAGGAGTAGCCCAGCCCCAAGAGACTCTTGCCATCTCTGCGACCGGCCAGGTTTGAGTCCTCCAGCATCCTCATCGCCTCCTTCATCTTCTTTGTCTTCGGAGACATCACGCCCTCGTGGTCCAGCTTGATGAGGATTTCGCTGTCGTGCTTCCTCTGAGCCTTGGCCATGGTGCCGAATTCCTGCGTCTCTTCAGTGGGCCGCCCTTTCTTGGCCTTGCCTTTCGATGCCGAGGCATCGCCCGAGCTGAAGGCCGCCAGCGTCCCCGGGAGGTCGCCGTAGGGCTCTGTGCCAAGGATGCTGCCGAACACAGCAGGCTGGTAAGTGGGCTGGGGGGGGCTATGCAGCTTCGTGGAGATCTTCATTTTACTGGCTTTTGACCGCTTCTCCTCTGTGGGGGCCGGGGAGCCTCCAGCAGGCAGCGGCTGGGACTTTCGTGACCCCTTCACACTTTGCTTGCCCAGGCAGGCCGGCTTCTCTGGGACTGAAGAGGCACCAGGTGAAGGCTCCACCTGGTCCTTCTCTTCTGGCAAGACAGCTTCTTCTACAGAGATTAAGAAACACAAAAGCATGAAGGTATCCACCCAGATGGGCACCATGAGCTCAGGCACAGCCAGACACCAGTTGTGACTGGTCTCTGGCCACGGGTGGCTTGTTCCTGACTATTTAGGGCTCCCTGAAGAGGCACAAAGGTGCTCACTGCTCCTTCTGAGCCAGCCTCCTGCGAACTACGGTCACAGCAGAGAGGGCTGATGCAGAGATGCTCTGCGCTCAAGCAGTACATCCATCCCCCTCCAAACCTTGCCCCAAGCAACTGCCCTAACTTGGGGAGAGTGGTGGGGATCTGTGCAAGGCCTCTCAGCTCCAGGGCTGGCAGAGATGACAACCTACCAGCTTTCGCCTTGACGCTTGGCTTCCTCCCTCGCCCTTTGCCCTTTGACACGGGTTCCTCTGACCCCAGTGTAGCCCCCTCTTTTCCTTCTCCAGCATCTTTGCTGGATTTACGGCTGCGGCGCTTGGTGCTGGGTACCAAAAGGGCCGGGGAAGGCTCAGCACCTGGAACAGGTCAAAGAGATGTTCAAAAGCAGTGAAACAACACATACAACAGAGATGAGATACAGGGAACTTGTCTCTAACAATTCTCCAACAGGGATTGGGCCTTTTTCCCCAAGGGGTAGTGCCCCACCCCACATTTGTGTGTCCATAATTGATGGCGCAACCTTTGTGATTGGAAGTCTGTGAATTAACCCCAAAATCTAAGAGGGGGCTCCAAACTCCCTACCCTTGGGAGAGGGAAGTATCGTGCAAGAAACTGAGCAGTCAGACTCACACTGGATCTTGTAGTCAGGTGGGAGAAGTCGAATGTGAGACAGTGGGATGCGCCCGGTGTCCCCATCATCAAACTCCACTGTGATCAGATCACCATCTTCCTCCAGATCCAGGGTTCCTGCAGGTTAGGGAGCAGAAGAAAGTGTTACTGACGAACTTAAGAGTACAAACCACTTGTCAGGGAAGCAGGAACACAGGGGAATAGAGGGATCCTGCACCAACTCCAAAACATCCCACCCCCACCTTTCCTACATGGCTATGCAGGAGAGCACAGATTGTTCAGTCAACAATGAAAAATCCCTGATAATACTAAACCAGCCCACCCAGTGCAGAATTCCTCAATTTCTCCACCAACAGCTCTGCTATGGCATGTAACAACCATTCCAGTTGACCTCCCACCTCGTGTCACTACTTCCCTGTATTCCTGCAGATTCACTTTTCTTTTTTCACCGCAGTACATTTTTTTTGACCTGCATTTTTTAACTACTCTCAGCGATCACGAGCTCCTGTTTTTCACCTTCCTTCTCCCTACATCAGCATCACCACTTTATATATTTTAAGCAATTCTTTCTTTATATACAGTGTGACCAAGAGCCCAAAGCAAGGCCAGTTATGGCAGGATTGTCCAGGGCTCTTCACTGGCTTTTTCATGAGGCCAGATGGGGGAGACATTGGGAGGCGATGTGTCAGAGGCAGAGCTGTGAGTAGATGATACAAAAACCTCCGCAACCTCAAAAATCACTAGTGCCTGGGCTGCAGTGAATTCTTGCTTTTTGAAATGTGTCAAATTTCCCTGGTATTTTAAGCTCCTAAATCACTCAGACCTCCTCCTTCCAGCGCATGGCTCCTGGACCACAGGGTGTTACTAAACCAGCACCCTGGTTGAGCTGGGCATGACCTGGAGGAATGGGTGAGCCTCTGACCTCCAGACACTCACAACAGCCCTCAGGGCCATCCCAGACAAGCCTGACGTCCCTAAGGGCATGCAGGACCACAACATTCCTGGCTCACAGTGCAGCCAGGGCGGCCTTACCTCGGACAACTGTCCCTGGGTAGAGGCAGCGGTACTGCTGGCTCCAGTAGGCTGCAATCCTCGTGCCCTCGGGCAGGAATCGCACTGAGGGTGGCTTCACATCAATGATCTGCTCGGGGCAAAAGGGAGGCGATTACTGAGGCTCCTGGCACCAGCACAGACCATCCTACCACATTGGGCATGTAGCAAAGCAGCTCTGGAGGAGACAAGGGATGGTTTCCCTGCTGGGAAATGGCCTCATGTCTGCTCACAAGACAGCATGAAGGACTACCCCTGCTAGTAGGGAGCTCCACACCAAGGGGAGCTCTGCCCAGACTGTCCACAGGGACAGGAACAGGGCAGCCCTGCAGCCCCAGACAGAAAAGGGCTCTCAGTTAGCCTAATCTATTCCAAAACAGGGCCCACGCCCCAAGGACAGGTACCCGCTGGCCTCACGTACCGCTTCCTGCAAGAGCTGCTCCAGGCAGTAGATGTGGGGTCGGTTTCCCCTCTCACCTTCCACTACCACACGGTATCTGAAACACAAAGACCCAGTCAGACACTGCACATGGAACAGATCACCTGGATGGGGTAACACCTCCCTCTGAGCCCTACCACCAGTTTAGCTTAGTGCATTCAACAAGGGGTCATTAGATTTTCCTCAGCACTGATAAAACACTTCCCTCCCTGCCAGGCTCTGTCAGTCTCTCTCCAGACAGCCCTACAAAGCCCCCAAATCCATTCCTGCGCCAGCCACATCCCCATTCTCCAGCAGAGCCTGGGCAGATTCAGCAGCCCCACAACTCACATGTCAGGTGAATGCACTGTCTTGACATGGCCGGCATAGAGCAGCTTGTCATCCATGGGGATGAGGACACGCAGGCCATCTTTCAGCTCATCCTTGTCAATTATGCAGGAGCGGGGAGCTGCGAGGCAGTGAAGCAAGGTAGGGATTAGAGAGCACCATACATGAAAAACAGACTGCAAGGGCAGAGAGAAATCTCATAGTCCCAGAATGACCTTCCCTAGGAAAGGGCCAGCAAGTAGTCTGCAGAAAGGGCTCTCTCTCTCTCTCTGGCCAAATACTTGGAGAGAAAAAGGCACCCTTCCCACTAATAATATGTCAGTAAATGAAAACAGGGCTGCTCAATGACTGGGCTTTGTCTGGATGTCAGAGTTGGCCACTCCGATCAGGCTGGTGTTTGGCAAGCCGAATTGACTGGAAAAGCAGTATCTCCACCACAAGGACTCATGGCTTTGGACACAGGAATGTGTGAAAGCTCTCCAAAACAGCCTTGGGAAACTTACCCAGGTCCTCTACACGCACAATTAGCCCTCCCAGCCCCTCCTGCCCTCACCTGGTGTGGGTGGCCTCTCAACCAGCATGCTCAGTGGGATGTTCTCATCCTCGGAGAAGCTGCTGTCTTGGTTGGGTTCAAAATCCTCCTCTGCTGCCATGCTCTCCATGAGCTTGCTGACAGCTCCTCCTTTCCCTCGGTTCTGCAGGAGAGCAAGCAGCACGTCAGCTGGATGCCAACAGGCAACAGTCTGATCCCAGCTCACCTTCCTCCAGCAACAAACAACCTGAGGATATCGGGACAAACTCGTCTTCATCCTCAGCAGTGCTAATCACAGAGTTAAGTGGGCGTAACCAAAATTGCTTTTTGGCTGAAAAAAACATCCTTGTTTTACCAGCCTCACTGCTGAGCATCACCGACAGCTGAGCAAAAGCTGTTTTGCACATCCTAGCCACATCTCACTCCTGGAGGCTAGGAGAGATGCTAAGAGCAAACAGCTCTAGCACTGCTCTGCACAGCGCTCCTGAGAGCCTGTCTTCACTGAACAGGCAGCAGACACTGCTCCTTTTTCTTCTCAAAGCCCCATGATCTGTTTCTTGCTGTTACAAACAGACCAGAAGCATTACACTCAGAAATCAGGTGAGAAGACACAGAAATGTGTATTATGAGAGAAGACAGGCTGCGCTGAGCAGAAAACAGTGGTGACCTGGCTAGGCTCTCCTTCCACCACCAACTCCATGCCTTGGAGAGAAATCCTGCCTGCTCATTAATTTGAGGCATGAATTCAAATGAACAGCAGATGGTAGCAGCACGTACTACCTGCTAGCCTTCCTGGGAATTCAGGCTTCTCAGATTTTGCCTGTGACACACCAAACATACATGTAGCTGCTTTCTGTGTTTTCCCTCCTTCACACTCCAGAAAAAGAGCAGGGCTCTGCCAATTGCTCTCCAGCTCATACAGTCTAGGACCAGCCTCTCACCTCTTTTTTGACCTCCTTGGCTTTCACCTTGGCTTTGCTCTTCTTGGTAGAGCCCAAGGCATTTGCCAGGCTGACACGAACATCAGATGGGGAGCTAGGGATGCCAGGAGGAGACATGGACGAGGAGCAGCAGGGTGCTTCTTTACCTTTCTTCCGCTGCTAAAAAAAAGAAAAAAGAAGAAAAAAAAAGTAAACACTCCCATTGGTAAAGATCCAGGCCCATAGAAGAAAGGTAGAGCAAAGCAGGTTATGCTCAGGTAGGGTGGCAGCCAAGCTTTCAGCTCAGAGGAAGAGTCAGCAAACAGGAGATGACTGCCACTGCCAGCCAGGGACAGCCCTCAGAAGGCACCAGGAAGGTGGCACAGGGCACAAGGGGCAGTCAGAGAGCATTTGAGCAACCCCTGAGATGGAGCTGAACCCCCCCTGCTCTCTCCTAGCAGAGTTAATCATTCCCCTTTTGCCCTCAGCTCCCACACCAGTGCTGTCAGCATGTTCCTCACCTTGTTCAGCTCCTTCCTGTCCTTCCCCTTGCTGCCCTCCTTTTTAGGGCTCATGGGGGCCCCCTTCCCACAGCGCCCGGGCTTGGAGACAGGAGTGGAGCTGACAGGAGCCGTGGGGGTCAGCAAGGCCGAGGACGTGGTGGCGTCGTGGAGGAAGATCCTCTCGCTCCGGCGCCGGTTCCACAGGTCATCGTCGCTGGCCTCCAGCCCAAACTCAAAGCTCAGGTCCTTGGGGGACTTGAATTTCTTCAGCTTGCGGCCTTTCTCTGCCCCAAGCTTGGACTTGTCAGAGCTTCCAGATCCGGGGTCGAGGCTGCTCGGAGTCTGGCTTGGTGGGATGCTGTTTGCCTCCAGCGGCCCCTTCTTCCCTCGCAGCAGCCCCGAGGGCGACTTCTTCCTGATCTTGATCTCACTCTCCGAGTCGGTGTATTCGAACTCCGTCCCTAGGTGCAAAGGATTCAACCATCAGTCAAAGCCCTGGCTCAGCCCAGAGGGGCCACATCCTGCTGGAAGCTTTTGGGCTCCACAGGAGATGTCATGGCTATTCCACACAGCCCCGGTGTCCCCTTTTCAAACCCCACCATCCCTAAGGCAAAGATCCCCTAGCCCTCCACAAGAAGCAGTTGCTTGGCTGAAGCAGAGCACAAACCCCACAGACTGAGCTTTCCGACCCTTCTGGGTGCAGCTCTCTCCAGCCTCACATTTGTTTCTGGAAAACAAGCTCCTTAATGAATTGAACAAACCCAGATTTCAAGCTTATTTTCTCCCATTGGCCAACAAACACCACCGCGCTAGTTATTGGCTCAAGTAATTATCGTAAAGTCAAGAAACATAAATGGTCTTTTGTCTGTGGCGGATGGAAATCCCCTCGTGTTGCTCTGCATTACAGGCACAGAAGTACCCAGCACCCTGCAAAGCTGTAATGACACCAAGGTGTTCCAGAACCTGATAAAGGAGAGCAAAATCACCGGCCTGCAAGGGCAGAAGGGAAACTGAGGCAGCACCTACACATCTCTGTGACTTTGCCTTTAGACCAACACGGTTTGAAATCAGGCCAGGAGGGTTGGCAGAAATTCTCCTCAAGCCCCACAGTGAACAGCCCCTGTTATGATAACCTGTGCTTGCAGCAGACCCTTGGGAAAGGACATCCACAACTGAACAACACTCGTGGGTAAAAGAAAACGTATGAGGCATGAGTATGGAGAGAAAGCAGCTTCTTTCAGAAATTCAACCTGCAGCAACCTGCTCTCCCCTTCCACCCAAACCTCTTCCCCTGAGACAGCCTCAGCACAAACAGGGAAAGAGCAAGCCTGTCAAAATCAAAGCTGGCAACGCTCGAGATGAAAACCCCATTGGAAATTGCAATGCCCGTGCTCCTCCCTCGCTGCCGCATGAGACAATTTCTAGATGTTTCCAGTTTCAAGGAGGGCAGGTTACAAGGCGATAAATTCTTCACAGAGGCTGTTGGAACAAGTTGGCAAAAGCCTAATATAGCATGGAAATGGTGCTAAAACAAGCTGGGCTCCCAAGGAAGACATCATTTTCCATTCCGGAGCATGCTATAAATTCCATTATCACTTAATAAATATTAATAGAGAATTTATAAATGGAGCCCGTATAGATCTGTCTGACTGGGAACGATGTCACCCAGGGGCACTTGTGCAGCCAGGCATGGGGAGGAGAAGAAATGAAACTCCTATTGCTTGTAACACCGAAACTGATACAGGGTCTGGCATGGCAAACACGTGAGCAGAGGAAGGAACTCTCATTTTGAGTCTGCCTGGCTGGTTTCTATGGGGAAGCTGATGGAATGGGCTAATTGAAGAGGTTTTTCTTCTGCTTGGGTGTCTCTGCTTCTCTGTCCCTGCCTTTAGCATGAGAACCAGGCAGTCAAAGGCAAGGACAGGGCAAGACGTGGCTGGGTAACAATCTGCTTCTCTGCAGCACTGCTGGGACCTCCTGAACCTTCCACCGTGCCCCCACGGCTCCAACCCTAAGCACGCAGCTCACCCATCAGGCTCTGCCGCTCCTCCTTCTTCTTTGCCTTCTGCTTGGCCTCCAGCTGGATGATGGAAAGCGGAGGGGGAACGATGGGGCTGGGCATGGCGCTGGCAGCAAACCTCGCTAGCAGGCCCAGGCCGCTCTCGTCAAGGGCAGGCGACGACAGCCTGTCGGTGCCGTCGGTCCCATAGTCCTCCGCTTCCTCCTCTTCCTCCTCATCCTCCTCTTCCTCCTCCTCGGAGCTGGAATCTAGCACGCAGAAAAGAAGAAGCCCATTACAAACCTCACGGAGCCGTGCGCCGGCCACATTTCCACCCCAGCCTCTCCTGCAAGCTCCGTGCTCACCTAAAGGAGCCCTGAGCCACCCACCAGAAGATGCTGGCCATGGACACGCACGCGTCTCTGTGGCCACACAGCTGGTGTCACCCTGCCTGCCACCACCCCTGAAGGACACAGCAACACGGGATGGCCCCGAGGACCCATCCGAGGCGAGGGAGGGAAGAGCAGGGCGCTGGCGGGGATTTGCAAAGGAAGCCAGGCACCCCTTCCCTGACAGCTCGCGGGAGGGATTAAAAGCTTAACTCCTCCGAAAATCCCAGCCGGGGAGCTGTGGGATTCCCCTCCCGCCCACCACCACCTCGTCCTCCAGCACAAAATCCGTCAGCACAATCAGAATCAGGGATCAGCACGGGAGGGGAATACCGGGGACCAGCCTGCGCCAGGCAGCAGGCGAGGAGGACATGGAGAGGAGAAGGGGCAGGAGGCAAAAATGCAAAGTGTGGGGGGGGATGGGAGGAGGGAAGCAATAATCTGAAAGCGATGGGTTTGGAATGCAGGAGGAGGGAAACTGTATCTGCAGATGAGAAGAGACAAAGGGCGAAAATGACGTTTGCTAGGAGCGGGCTGCAGCAGTTGTGTTGGAGATGGCAACAAGGAGTGTTTGAACGCTCTGCCTCAAAACTCCCTGCCCTTCACTTCCCTCTCTACAGCTCAGGCTAGGGAAGCCCAGCTCGGGAAAGGCAGGACGAGCTGCCCACAGCATCATTTTGGCAAAGAAAGCAGCCTCGCAGCCTGCCTGTGCTGGCACACGCAGGGCACCGGGCTGGGATTTTCCTTGATGGGGTGTGCGCAGCAGGAACTCGGGGGCAGATGCTCCGAGAGGGGTCTCTCTCCCTTCCCGGCAGCACCTCCCCAGAGCCCTTCATCAGCCCAAAGGCAATTAATTTTAACGACACCTCATCCAGGTAGCTCTGGCGAGTCACTACACCAAGGCACGTACGCCACAGGCACACACACACACGCATATACGAGCGCATATACACACACAGATTTCGGGTTTTAACTGTCAGAAGTGGCTCTGCTAAGCCGGATTTCATCTCTCTTGAAATTGAGGGCTTAAATCGGATCACCGGGGTTGCTGAAAGATTTCCACCACTAGCAGGAGCCCTGCTCTCCCCGCCTGAGCCTCCCCTGCCTGAGAGCTCCCTGCCAGCCGCTGGCCCCGCGCCTGAAAGCCGGCCAAATGAGAAACCAGATCCCTTCAAAATGAGCTGGAATGAACACCCAAATCCTTTTCTTTTCACTTATGCCCTCTGGGATAGATAAAAATGTTCTCCACACTTGGTTGTTAAAAAAAAAAATACAATAACACAAGCGTCAGTTTTCCACTCTGGCTTGTTTTTCCGTGACATTAGAAATAACAGGACCATCAGAAAGCAGCGCTCTCGTCCTTGTGTTTTATCAAATGAAGTAATGGCCAGCCTTTTTTTTTTTTTTTTCTCTTTTTCCTTCATACAAGGAGAGCTTTTCTGCACAGCATCCATCAGATAGTCACGGAATACTAATTCTTGACTGCATAGAAATCCCCTCCCCGCCTCAGCCGCTCAAACTGGATCCTTTGGATATAAAAATGCTGCTAAACCAACAGTCCTGCGGTAAATGCCGAGACATCCACACCCCTCTTTGCTCCTTGCATAAAAACCACATGCAAAAAAAACCCAATCCACAGCAAATTAGGATCAGACTCCTTCCCTTCACAGAAAAGGGGGCGCAACTGCTGTTTTTCTACCATGGTTTGCCAAAAAGAAAGGATATTCAGATGAATTTGGCTATTCTGAGGTGCAAGAGCCACCTGCCTGAAAGCAGCAAAGCCATGCCCGAGTTCCTAAACCAGCTTCATTCCACTCAAAAGTGGGGTGCCCCAGCTCCCACCAACAAGCACCCTGGATTTGAGACCTCTTCCTCGCAGCTAACTAGGCTCAAAAATTCAGTAACTCTCAGCAAAATCAAAAAATAACATAAAAAATCAGCTCATCCAGCCCTTCGTGTTGGACCTAAAGTGCTGGCCAAGCCGAGAGCGTCTCGCCTGGGCAGGTAGGTAGAAAAACGGGCAGAAAATGGGGGAATTTTGCAGGAAAATCCCTCCCCGACCTGTCCCACACGACCGCCACGCAGCACGCTTCTCCTTCAGCACTTGAGGACTCTTCCCCAGCAGCCAGCACGGGCTCTGCAGACACGAGGGTATCAAGCTGCTACCGTATTTCAAAGGCACCAAGGTGAAAGAGATTTAAAAGCCACGATGAAAGCTGCTATTACTCATGCCACGGAAAACGTGCGATCCACTAACGCAGCCGGCAGTTATTCTAACCTCCGGCACACACACACGGTGTCACACTACGGAAAGACAACCAAAGATAGCCTCTCGTCAGCATTTTTACCAAAACGCTTATATTTTTATCTGCACGAGATTCAATTTTCAGCCTGAAAAAAAAAAAAAAGAACGTTTTAACACATTCCCAGCCTGCACCCACAGCTCTCTCCTCCTCCACCTCTCGCAGAGAGGGCAGCTCGTTAGCTCTGCTCTGCATGCACAGCGCAGCCCGGCTCCTCTTCCTCCTCATTTCCCAAGAGATGAAAACCACCGAATGAAACAAACCCAGCACACGTTTGGGGCTTCTCTCCAAATCCATGCACTTCTAAACTAAGCCCCCAGATTTATCTTCCTGGTGGCAAATAAGCTGCTGGTTCTCTATGGCCAACCGCATGGCCTCTCGGCAAGACTCATGATGCCCATGTATAACCTGAAGCTGGAGTTTTACTCTCCCTGTACCCATCTGCAGGCTTAAAATGAAGTATACAGAGATGTTTTAGACAACCTAAGTCTCAATTCTTTCTCCTGAAAAAAAAAAAAACAAACAACTAACAAGAAGAAAAGAAACAATGGGACAAAAAAAAATCCAAAGCATTTTTCCAACTATAATTCCGTAAACACCAAGCAAAGGTGAGGAAAAAATATTCGAGGTTAAAGGCAGCTTTTCTGACATTTTTAAGAGCATGTTTAAAATGCATCTTTATATGCGTGTATATACCCACACATGCAATCACACACACACACACAATTCCACAGCCAAAACAAACAAAAGATGTATTTAAATGCTATTGGAACCAGATGAACTGGAGTCAAAGACGACTTTTTTTTTCCAAAAAAATTTTACCTGCATTAAATTCAGAACCAAAACCAAATTAAAAATGCTAAACTTTCTCACTGCTTTTAACAGCTAAGCCACCGTGGCATTTCGCTGTAGGAGAGGCATAAATGAGGATGAGCAGAAATTGGTTAAGCAATTTGGTTTTCAAAGACTGATGTAAACAAGGCGGACTGAGGAGGGTATGAAGAGGGAAGGTTGGGGAAGGGGAGGGGAGTAAAAACACACACTTAAAAAGAGTCATTTCACATTGTAAAAAAAATAGCATGATTTTTTTTATAACACCAAGCAGGCCTACAGCATACAAAGCAGGCTAAGTACAGGCAGACTTTAGACAGCTACTGGGTCCTTGACATCTGATTTGGGTGATCTGTCCAGATTCTGGAGATTGCTTATGTTTGAATTCCCAATTTAAGACTGTATTTTGTCCAGCAAACCAATTCTCGTAATTTGCAGGTTTTTTCCCCCCATACGTGCTGTGCTGCTGACTCCAGAAGTACTTAGAAACAGGATAAAATGTTACGACTATTGCATGGGCTTGGCTGTATGGTGAAATTAGGTATCCCCCAATGTTTTGTCCACTGGGGTAAAACCATCCTCCAGGTCAAGGAAAAGGGGACAGGAAAAAGGTACTAATTTCTTAAGGAAAATAGACATGGACGAGGAAGAAACGTAGGTTTTTGGTCCTGGGAAGTTCATGGCATTTGTTACCCATCCTGATGGCCTTCAAAGGTCCTACGTAGCTAGCAGTTTTCCCTCCAAGGTCACTGGATGAAACACCACAAGCTCTGTCCATTACCAGAACAGCAAGGCTGTGTTTGGTCTGCAAGAAAGCAGTATGTCCTACCTCTTCTATCTCAAAGCAGACGAAAATAAGTTCTCCTGCAGCTACTAATCCTGTATCTGACACAGACAGTGGCAGGGACACGGCCATCCATCACCCTAATACCCAAACAGTCTGCTTTGTGGCTCAGAAACCTTTAAGAGCGTAGCCTTGCAATGCTTCTCCACCTCGGATCCATCTGTAAATCCTTTCCTTTTGCTGGGATAAGGGGTTCCCCAAAAGGAAGTCTGCAAAGAGTGAAGCAGTTCTGGAGTCCTCAAACACAGACACTCAAGCAAATCTTCCATGCAAAACTATTCATGGATAGAGGAAAGTCAAAAGTGGACAGCAATCATCTTCAAAATTAAAAGAACCGAGAGAATGCAAAGAACTACGTGTCATTATTCACGGAGGTAACATCGAAACATCTGAGGCTGACAGATGACATAAAGAAAAGTTATTTTGCCTACCTACATAACAATGGTCAAGGTTCAGGTTCATGGCTAGTGACCCTCGCTGAGAAGTGTCTGCCCTACAACCAGCCAACCACTTTGCTTCTTTAGTGCAGCGTGAGAGCAAATGCAAGAGACCGACACAGACATTCAAAGCATCATGGATAGGGGCAGGGGTGAAAGGGTTGGTCAAGCAGCTGCAAGGAGAAAGCGAGCACTTCTAGAAAAGCTGAGGTTATTAATTGGTTTAGTATCAGGGAAAGCCATTAGAAACCCTATTACCCAAATATCCCTTCAAGTAATGCTTCTGAGAAAAGAACTATAAACCGAAAATAAATAAATAAATAAAAATCATTTGCAGAAAGAACAAAACTGTAACAATAATCCCTCCCGGCCTCCCTCTCCATGCCCACCTCCCACCCCAGGAGGTTTTGCATCTTTGGTTTCCCCACCATTAAATGACACCTCAGAAGGATTTACAATGCATTTTCCCATTTGTTCCAGATTCCCCAACCTCCTCCCATATCCCCTCCCCTCCCAAGACTTTATCCCATAAAACTGGGATAGGTTTTTGGTGTGTTTTTTTTTTTTTTCTTTTAAAAAAGCAGACAGGTTATTTGAAAAATAGACAAAGCCAATTAGGGACAAGTTACCTATCTGCTTACCTGGAGCAAAACCAAAAAGCAAACCCCCCAGAAAATCAAAAACATAGCACCTAAAAGGGACTAATATACTCAAAATTCCCAACAGTAGCAAAATAAACAAAGAAAAGAAGCAGAAAGGAGCAGGGAAGGGGTATCAAGCTGAACGGAAGTTAACACACATTCTTTGTGGAAATGTGGCAATCTCACCACTACATGAAATCCACTATCCCCAGAACATTTTGGGTTCTCTAAGGAATAAATCTAATTTCTTTGAAACGTGTTTTTGTTTTTCTTTTAGATGCATCGGTGGGTCCAGCCCAGAATCAAATCAAACCAAATCAGTATTCTGTATCTTTCTGCTGTGTTTGATTTTTTATCTTAAATTTTCTTTGGAGGATGGGTTTGGAGGGAAGGAAAAACAAACAGGTGCATGGAGGAGATTAAGACCAAAACCTAAGAAAAACAAAAACAAAGCAAAACTATCCAGCCCCATTTTCAATTAACAACTGTCTGAGCAGTGTGAAATACTAAAAAGGCTTTTGCTGTGCTACATTCAGATCTGCCATGTAACTTAATGATAACAACTGGGGATGCTCTTGCTTAGCATTCAGCCCAGACGAGCTACTTTCTTTTGGGAGCCGAGGGCTCATTAAAATGACCTTTCCCCATGATTATTATTTAATGAGTGAGCTCTAAAACAGAAACCCCTTGTGTCTCTGGAGGAAAAGTCTCAAGTAATCTCCTTTCCCACTGAAGTACTAATGACAGGCTGACAAAAAAAAAAGCTGTAATAAAAAAATATTGGGGTGAGGGTGGGGGATGGAAACCATAGACTCAAGTTTAATGCAGTAATTGCCACATCCTTGAGCACTATGGGTTACGTCCAGGCATCTGAAAAAAATTACCACCCAAAAGGGGCATAAAAACTTGCCGTATACATTTTGAAAAGTGAAGAGAAAAAAAATCTCTGGCTCTCAAATAATGGGGACCTTACACACAGCAGCAGCAATAAAGACCGAGTTCCTTCACGTTTATCTGCCTGCCTTGAGAGAGTCTATCAAAAGAGGAAACAGGTTGAAAAAAAAAAAAAAAAGAAAAAAACAAACAACAAAAAAACACTTAGATGAACAAAATAAAAATGAAATTAAAGGGGTGGGGGGTGGGAGAGAGGCCTAGGCTTTATTTGGACAAAGGCAGCGAGCGACAATTGCTAGCAGGGATATTTGAATAATAGAGAGTACCCAGACTAGGTTAATTCCAGTTCTACTCATGGGGAGTGGGAGCAGGAGGGGGATGCAGAGCAGGATGAAGTGAAGCGGCAACCTAATCGCCTGATAAGAGACACAGCAAGAGAGACAAGGTACACAGGTTTAGTTAAAAATGAACTCGATATGTTTAATAAAGCTTGGTATACCAAATTGCAGTACAAACATCAAGTCACACGGCCACACAACAGTATCCCGGTATTAAAAAAAAAAATAGAAAAGAAAAAGTAACTAAATGAAATAAAAAAGGCTTCTTCCAAACTGCTACAAGGCCCATGCCAAAATAAAATAACAAGAAATAAAATAATAATAATAATAGTAATAATAATAATAATAATAATATAATGGTGGTGGTGGCAGCAAGGAAGAAAGTGAGGGAAAAACTGAAGGGAAGGAAAGGAACAGGAAAGCAGGGAGAGGTGGACACTAAAACCCAGTTGATATAAAAGCTCTAAAAGAGCCAGCCAGTAATAATATCACAATGATACAAGTACAAAAAGATAAAAAATAAACGTCGGGCTGATAAAGCAGGCTACGCTGCCAAGAACAAAGATGGCCGCCCTGGCTCCGACCATCAAAATGGCTGACCCCAGCCCGCCAGGCCCCTACTCACCCCCCACCCGCCCACTCCCCCGCAGGCATGGCGGAGGGGTGCGTTTGGGGTTGCGTTTGCTATATGCTAGTAACCTTGATCAAACGAGTCCTCCGAGGAGTCGCTGAAGGAAGATCCTGCCTCGGCCTCCCGCAGCAGCAGGCAGAAGGGCTGCTTCCGACCCACCGCCACCTTGGGCTTCAGCGGCCGCCCGGCCGCCGTGCTGCGGGGGGCTGCCTTGGGGCCGCCGGCCGCCCGGCCACCCTTCCCGGCTGCCGTGCTGTAGAGGCCGGGTGGCCGCGGTTTAGGGGCGGATGGGGGCTGTGCTGGCCACTCGTCCCTCAGGGATCCCTCCTCCTCCGAGTCTGTATCTGCGGTCAAAGCAGGCGGGAAGAACGTTACCTCAGAGAATAGGGTTGGGTTTGGGTTTTTTGAGGGGGGCAAAGGGCTGTTTCTGTGCATTTCTGCGTGAAGAGGCTTTACACCAGGAAAGAAAAGTGCCTGCATGAAGGACTGAGTGCTGCCATGTCCTCCCTGTCAGGCCCTCCATCACAAGTCTGAGGTTCAGCAAGCAGGAGCCGAAAAAACACAAATATGTATTTCCTTCTTTCAGTTACAAATAAACACTCTCCATCTAGGCCAAATGACCTCTTTTTCTCCCTTATGGCAGAAATGTTTTCAGCTCAGAAGAAAACCAAAGTAGATGCTTCCATCATGAAACGTGCACCAAAGGTGCAGTGATGCCAACCAATAACTGTGCTCAAACTGAATCAGTCTCAACCATGGTTATGCTCCATCCTCTGACCTAAATCCTAATGGACCTAATTCAGTTTTCTACATAAACTGACTCTCCCGGAGGGTTTCTGACAGAGGCAGCCAGAGCAAGCCCAGCTGCTAAGGGGCATCAGGTCTAACTCCGAACCTACCACCCCAGACACTCAGCAGCATGCAGCATAAAGTACATCAAAACACAGCAGGGATTGAGACTCCTTGATTCACAAACCCCAACTTCACTCAGCTGTCCTGCTCTGCAGGCAGTGAGATGTTATCCAACTGTCCCTTTCCAGAACCTGATGAGTGGAACAAAAACATTTGGTGCCCCTGGATACAACAGAAGCAGGTAGGAACGGTCACATCCCGACTCACAAACACTTGGTGTTATGGACACAGACTGTTCCAGCCTGGGAGCAGCAGCAGATGTTCTCCAGTATCAGCCCTGATTGCATATCACTCCCACCCCTGTCGTGTTGGATGTGGAGAGGAAAGAATGAGGGGTGGCAATTTAGAAGGTTCAAAGCCCAAATACACAAAAGATTCCGTGAGTCTAACTTCCATTAAAATGTGCAGGAATGGGATACTCATCTCGCCTGCTGGATCTACGCCCAAGGTTTTCAGGACTCCAGCTAGAAAATTAGGAGGTTGGGAGACACAAGCATTTGGCACCAGTCCCATTCTCCTCCACAAGAGCAGCCCACCAGACACGGGAGGTGCTGCCATATGCTCGCCCTGCCTTCCCAAATCCATCACGCTTGAGTGACCAAATGACAGCCTAAGGCCCTTTTCCCTGAACCTGCACACAGCTGAAAAACAGCGTATCAAAGCCGAGCCATTCCTGAGTCGGTTCCTCAGTAACAATAATCCTCTGCTCTGAGATTCATGTGGCAACAGAGGCACAATCCTACACCAGGAGACTCACTGCAGAGAAGAGGACTCAGACTGCAGCCCCCTTACGTCTGGGAAGGAGTTTTTGATCTTGAAACCACAGCACCAAGTGCAAGGACACTGTGAAAGCTCCTTCTGCCAGCAAGGGTCTGTGCTGCCCCACTTACCTCCCCATTATCTCCAGAGCTCCCAGTTGAGGAGCCTTGGGTCTGTTTCTGGAAGCAAAGTGCACAAAAGCAGCACTGCTGGGCGGTTTGTACAGCACAACCAGCCAAAGGCTGTGTTCAAGTTCAGTGGACACAATGGCTCCTATTTTACCACGTAAATGGTTGATTTCATGCCAAACATTTGTTCGGTTGGAGAATCACTAGCTCATCATCTTCCCCATTAGTGAAATTGCTAAACTGGTCTTGCACTGCCACATACATTTGTTATGCATATGAATACCCCATAAGAGTTTTAACATGGGGTTTAAATAGCTGCAAGCAAAGGAAAAAGATACATATGTAAGCGAGCTAAGACAATTAAACAACCAGGCCACAGACCATAAACTCCAAGTCCTTCACATGCTCTCTGCCCTGGTGTCTGTCTGAGCCGTTAAAGACTTTTCTATGCCTGGTCCTATGACCTTCCCGATGCTACCTAAAATTTTACAGATTTTTCCTTCTGTAATAGTGTCTGCTCACTTCCAGGAACCTTTGTTTTGGGGGCCTCAGCACACAGGATGCCAGGGTGGAGACGAACCCTGACGAGATAAATGGGAGGGCTGTACACAGCCAGCCAGGAACCGAGCCATGGCACTGGGAAAAGGCAGCAGGATGCTTACAAACACCAGTGCCCCCAGCAGGTTTTGAGTTCTCTAGCTACCTGCACAGTATAATCCTACCCAAGTCACCAAGGGCCTGTAAAGTGAACTGCTAACCACCTCCTGAGAGGAGAGGCTGTGCGTACTCATCTGACAGGTAGATGGAGAGTGTCTACTCCTACTGAAAGCAAGGACATGAGTTCATGACTTCCTTCCCCACTGATATTCAGAACAACACAGGCCAGGAAGAGATGCAGTGATGTCTGCCACCTCTTGGATGGCGAGTTGGGTGGACATCTCTTGCTCACCCCAAAGACACAGTAGCATTAATTAACCGAGGTGTAGGTAACCTTTCACCTGTGAGCAAAACCAGATCCAGCTCCAACCAAGACCACTTCCAAAAGGCCACAAACCCCCACCACAAGCTCCCACAACAGATTACGCCGTAACAAGAGACAAACGAAGGATTACTTACTATAGGAGTAGCTGCTAACTTCAGATATTGCTGGTGAATGGGAAACCTTGAGCTGATTTTTCACTTTTAACCCCACCTCCATCTTCTTCATTTTGGCAGCCACTTTGTTTTTACCTTCCTTGGCGGTTTTCAATGACAGGCCCAGGTTCTTGGCCAGGCTCTTCTTCTCCTCCTTACTTGGCAGAGCCTCGTGAGGCGGCAGGTACCTGCTGCCACCTCCACCACTTTTCAGCTTCCCCCCAGAGCTGTCAGCAAACTTGAAGGGGGATTTGAGCTTGTCTTGTTTGGTGAGCGATAGGGCCTTGTCAAGCTTGCTGGCTAGCTGCTCCTGATCTGATGGTACCTTCTTTTTCTTAAGCTTTAACTGTCGAGGTGAAAGGAAGGGACACAAGTTAACACAGAGCAGGTAGCGTGGCAGGCCCCAGGGTTTTTAACTAGCCCTCATTTCAGTCTCTTGTGCTTGCCAATTAACAATGCCTCAAAAGGAAAATCTTAATTTCCAGTTGCCCTAGCCCGTCACTGTGCCAGAGAGAAATAGCAAAAGGTACAGCTTCACTATTATTGAATAGTGCAGAATCTCAAGATTAACTCGAAAAAAAATGAATTTTCTTCCAAAATGAACATATTCACAAATCACCATGATTTGGAGTTCTCTTCTTCTCACCTCCTGTTTTTTAGGATTTATTTGGGTTGGTTTTATAAGCTTTTCTCTAAAGGATTAAATATCTTCTCTACCCCAAATTCCAGCCAAACACAGATTTCCATGTAAGTAACCAGCTGCAGTGGCAGGGATGCCAAGAAGACCCAAATACCTCTCAGCAAGAATATCAGCACCCCTGCATTACAGCCAGGGCTGTTACACCCATTCCATATTTTCTTGCTCCTTGAAAAAAAAGTAAATTTACTTTACACATGCTACAGCGAGATAACAGCAGCTGTAACTCAGTACTTTGCCTGCACGCATTTTGGATTTCATCAGCAGCTTAAAGCTCCAGTAAATACATCACTGCTTCAATAGGAGCAGAAGAAGAGCCTGCATTTAAAATAGCAAGCTCGCACTCCCTTGCTCAGAAAATCTGTCCCCCACTGCTGCCTCGACAGCCAGAGGAGTAAGGCAAACGCTGCTCTGGATTCAGTGCAACACTGCAATGCTCTGGCTGGCTCAAAGGTGCTCGCTTTTACCTATTACCAGACCTGCCCAACCTCCATACGCCAACGCTAGCTTTTGTGAACACCCCTCCACTGCAGAAAGCCCTCCCTTGAGGAGCATCTGAACACAGGTGAATTGAGAGCAGATGCTGTAACATCAGGAGGAGTTATTCAGCGCAAGCCAACAATGGCAAAATGGGAAAGAGCTGCTTTTGGCCCGTGGCTCTGCATTCCCCAGGAGGGCACTGACCTCGTTTGAGAAGCTGGGAGCCACATCGTGCTCTTCCCAGCTCTGATTCCTTCCTTTCATCTTGCCACTGCTGCTCTCCACATCCTCGTCCTCCTCTGGGAGGGCCCCCTTGTGCCTCTTCTTCATGCCCTCGCCAGTCTCAGAGTCTTCGGAGAGCAACAAGGACTTGCTCAGTCTGCAAGCCAAGCACAGGATGGGTCAAGGTGGGGGGGGCTTTCCTCCCTGTGATCCCCTCCAAGCTCAAAAGTGAGGTTAAATGTCTCCTAGGAGAGCAGGGATCCTCAACGGGAGCCAAATCCACTGTGAAGTGACAGCAGTTTGGACAAAGCGAGGGCCTGCCTCTTGTTTTCCACCAAAGAGAAGAGCCAAGGAGCCCTCCTCGCACACTCCTGGCCACCAGCACAGATGAGGGGCCTGAAATCAGAGATCTGCAAGATCCTGAAAGGAAGTGTCTGGAGTAACAGCCACCGAAAAGTGCCCAATTTGGTACAGATCAGCAGAGGGAAGGCTGGACAGCTGAGCTGGCCCGTAGGCCTTTTCCCACCTCTGTTTTCACAGACTCTGTGGGTGCAGAGCTGCCCAGGGAGGTGCTGCACCGCCTGGGCACCAGGCTGCTCGGGTACGAGCAAGGAGATGGGAAAGAGCCACCACGCAGGGACAAGGGCACCCTGAGGACCAGCCTGCTCAGAGGGCAGGCAATCCACTTTACAAGCCCGGCCCCAGTGTGAGAGGCGTTTACGGTGTGTGTTTTTGGTCTCTCCAGGATTTGAGGGAGGAAAGGAGAGGATAAATAAATAATAAAAATAAAAAAAAAGAAAAAAATTATGTAGGTGAGACTAGAAGCACGTCTTTCACTGCTCCCCAGCTGTCTCCAGAAGCGATGTGATGGATGGAGAGATCCCTCAACACCTCAAGACCTCTACCAAGCCTCCGTTAACAGCTCCCTCACGCCGCCTCCTTCACGCTAAGCCTGCTGCCCACGTCAACACAGCCTCCTCAGCTTCCAGGCATCTCCCCTCCCCTCTGTCCTCCCTGCTGACCACTGCAGACACCAAAACCAACACCTCAGGCCCTGGACACTGGCTGAAAGTGCATTTTCACCTCCCACACCAGGTCTCTCCAGCAGCGTGGGGACGGGCGCACACAACACGCACGCACACACGCACAACTCCAGCCACCTCCGGGCACCTCCGAAGAAGAGGAGCAAAATACAGAGCCACCGAGAGGAACAGATCTTCAAAGGCACGTGGTCAGTGGGAGCTGGGCACCTGAGGCTAATTGGCAGCCTTGAAAGGATGTTTGCAAAAATACGGAGCACCCAAGGAGGCAGCTCGGAGATGCCTTCCCTTTGGAGGGGCTTGGCCATTGATGGGTGGCTGCATGGCCAGCAGCGGTGTGAGCCACACATCCAAACAAGAGCAGTTGGACTTGCAAAAAGAGAAAAAAAGCAGGAGAGAGAACGATCCAGACAATCGAAAAGAGCAGAGGTCAGGCCAAACCAACTCCCACTGATGGAAGGCACAGGAGATGAAGACAGAAGAAAGGCAGCAGCAAGGCCCGAGGAAGCAGCTAACCTAGCCCTGTCCTTCCCTTTTTTTTTCTTTTTTTTTTTTTTTTTGACACCAGCCTCTCTGCAATGAGCCCTGCGGCTCCTGCTCTCCCGACAGCACACGAGGACGCTTCCCCATCACCAAGAGCTCGCCTCCAGGCCCAGCCGGCTGCTCCATTATCTCAGCACCGCCCTGCTCTGCCTGCCCTGCCTGCGCCCAGCACCACGGCCACGAGGAGGAGGCCAGCACCGTGCTCCCACCGCTGCTGCCAGCAGCCAGCCTGCCGACACATCGCCCCCGCTAGCGTCCGAGATGCTCTCCCCAAGTGCGACCCTGTGCAGCGACCCTGCCATTTTCCCGGCTTCCCCAATTTCCAGCCTTACTTTCCACTCTTGCTGTCACTCTTCCCTCTCTCCTTAATGGGCGACAGAGCGCTTGATCCAAGTTTCCTCTTCCTGGGCCTTCCAGGGCCTCTTCTCGCCAAGCTTCTACTTTTCTCGTCATGCTTTTCCCTTTAAAAAAACCACACGCTTCACTGTTAACCAAGGCAACAACGGAAAAAAGAAACAAAAAGCAAAGGGAAAAAAAAAAAAAGAAATCAAATTTTGCAACCAAAAAAGCAAAACAAACGAGAGAAAAAAAATAAAGCAAATAAATCCAAAAAAAAGGAAGAAAAAGGGGAAAAAAAAACGAAAGCAAGCAAGAACGGGAGCCAACCCAGAACCTTCGCCTGTCACCGAACTGCTAAACTGAGCTGCTGAAGCCAAGGTTGTCTCTAATAATGGTCTCCCAGCTGCGTTCACCAGTGCTCAGGCTGCTGTGCCACATAGCCTAGGAGTGTGTTGTGCAAAGCCCTGGCGAGCCGTACCGCGAGGAGAGGAAATGGAGGGATGGAGGGCTGATTTCTCTCCGGCACCAAGAGGCAGTGCAAGTGCCCAGCTGGAAAAAAAAAGACGGGGTGAGCAGCCTGCCACTTACTCGGAGTCCCGGCGCCGCTGCAGCTTGACCAGCTCCCGCTGCTTCTCCTTGTAGCGCCGCTGCAGCTCCGCCAGCCTCATCCTGTAGTCCAGCTCCATCGCGTCCATGTTCTCGATGGCCGATTTGATGGAGTACATCTGGGGTGGCGAGGAGAAGGTCAGGGCATGACCAGCAGTGGCCAAGATCTGCAACCCTCCGTGCTTCCAGCACCCTCGCCCCCACCCTAGAGCTGGACCGGAGCAAAACCAGCCCAGCCGAGATGCTCTGGGGCTTGTGCATGGGATATAGGAGCTCTGCGGGACAGCAGCCCTGGGAAGCAGCCTCCAGAATAAACCCATGGAGTCTCTTCTCCCTTATTTATCAAAATATTCCATTTTGGAACATTTACTCACTGGGCACAAAAGAATTTGGCAGTCTCTCCCATGGGGAAGAGTCGGGAAAGAAAAAGAAAGGAAAAAAAAATCCCTGCTGCCACTCTCTCTGCTTGTCCCCCCACTGCCAAAGCGCTAAGATAGGAGTTCCTGCTGGCTCTGTGTTACAGACACCCCTCCTGGGGCTGCGGAGAGGCCTGCTGAGATCAGTGGTGGGGATTTACAAACGAGGGAGGACGCTGGATGGCAGCTCCCTGCCTCCTGCTCGGCTCCCAGCGCGGAGGGAAGCGCCGGCAAACTTTGCCGGATGCACACGGGCGACGCGAGCTGTGGCTTTTCGGGCTGAGCCGCGCCACGAGCTACTTACGGGCTCATCTTTCTTCTGCATCCAGCTGTATTTTTTGTTGGGATTCAGCTCTCGAGGCAGCCGGATGGTTTTCAGACTTTCCATGAAGGGGGTGGAAAGTACTTCCATGAGCATGTGGGTGCTGGCAGCCAGCAAACTCTCCAGCGTTGGCCGGACAGGGAAACTCTCTGGACCTGCTGGGAGGGACAGGGGGGAAAAAATAAAAGCTACAAAGGTTCATCCTGCAACAGCAGCCCCACAAGGAGAGGCTGATGCCCCTTTTCTGGGCCGTGGCAGCTCACAGAGCCTCCCTGATGCCCCCGACCCCTGCTTGAGACCTCCTGTTGTGCCCAGCCATAGCGCAACTGGCAGCTCCCACCACGCCTCGCCTCAGGAAGTTACTGGAAGGTGAGATCTTTCCAGGACCTGCCAAGCTCTTGGAAAGCATCCTCTCGAGCTACTGGGGCCTCCCGTGCCAAACCCCGACAGGCTGCAGCCTCGGTGCCTGCCAGCAGGGTGTTACCCTGGCGGCTCCGAGCAAGTGGGGCTCCCTTTCCGCTCCGCGTACTGCGAGCTGTCTAGACACGGAGAGGGCCTTTGGGAGGGGAGGGCAGCCCAGAAGCCGCGTGCACCTCGGCCCACTGCACCAAAAACCTGATCCTGACTCCCTCCAAAGCGCCAGAATTTGGGGGCATCGCTCCTTGCTGCGTGGCTGAGGGTGCGAGGGACACCCCACGGCCGGACGGCGCTCCCACCACTTACTCTGCATTTCTTGCTTGCGTTTCTCCAGCTCCATCTCGGCGATTTCGCTCAGCAGAGTGATCCCCTGCAGGAAGGAGTGCTCCAAAGCCTGCTCAGGTAACACCTCCAGCTTCACCTGGGACGGGGCGACGCTGGCAGCAGGCAGCAAGGAACAAGCCTGCGGCATTTCCGTGGCGGCCACCAGAGCGTTCATCCCAGCCAGCGGGTCGCCCGGCTTGATGTCCAGAGCCGGCATTTGGCACGAGATCGCCTCGTCCGTGTAGGATGGGATCTCCGGCCCCTGCTCCCCTTCCTCGGGGGGCAGGCTGGGGAACTCCCTGCCGCAGGGCACGTCGGCACCCTGCAGATCCATGGCTACAGAGGCTTCCTCCCGCTGCGGCGTCAAGTCCATCTCGGGCGGCTCGGTCTCCGCGTGCACGAGCGAGCCGTCGTAGTCCATGTGCACGGAGCAGCTTTCTGCCCCGCTCCCCGTCTCCGCCGGAGCCTCTGCTTCTGAGGGGCAAGCCACGACCTGGTAAGGAGGCGGGCAGCTCTGGAGATCCTCTTGGTCCTGCTCCATAGCACCCAGGGCTTCGCCTTGATGCAGGAGGAGGTTGCAGTTGTCCACGTTCTGCACCGGGACGGCGGCGGAGGCGGCGGCGATGTTCAGAGCCCCCATGTCCTGCTCGCAGATGCCTTCCTGGCTTTCCTCCATCTGCACCTCCGATTTCACCCGCTCCTCCAAGGACTCCTCTTCGGCCGCCGCCTGGATGGGTTCTAGCATTTTGGACGGAGACAGGTGGATGGGTTTGACCTCGGGGGAAAGCTCCATGTGCTCGGAGCCCTCGGCAGGCAGCGGGACGTCAGGAGCCAGGCCGTCCGCATCGGACGCCGCGGTGGGCTGCAGGAGGTAGGGGTAGTGTCTTCCGAAGGAGGGAGGCAGGGACTGGAATGGGTATCCCGGGGGGATCTCTACAAGACAGCAGAAGGGATGTGTGAACGTCCAGGTCTCCCAAGCAGCCCCTCTCTCACTGAGGCACAGAGAGGGGTTCCCTTTGCTTCCATCAACTCTCATCGCTTCCTTTTTCACAGGGTGGCTGCTGGGGAACCTCTCTCCTGGCCACGATGCCACCCTCTGCCTCGGGCAGCAGCCCCCAAACATCCCTTCTCCACCTCCCCAGCACCCTACTGCAACTGGACCCCGCATCCTTCCCCCACGGAGACCTCAGCTCTGGAGGAACCAACCCAGGCTCGACCCAAGGGAAGAAGAGAGCCCTCAGCACCAGGTGCCCCTACAACCCCGGCATCAATCCCAGCCCCACACAGCACCCCGGTCCTTGCCTCTTGCATCTCATAGAGGAGCGCCGTGGTTTTCTCTAGGGGGGAAGGGGTGGAAGCAGGAAAGAGCCGAGGAGAAAAAGGGAGGCAGGCACAAAGACACCGGGACTCTGCCAAAGCAGGGCTCTCTTACCTGGGAACAAAGCCTGAAACGGACCGGCAGCCTCTTTTTCCAGCTCCAGGTCTTTCTTCTCCACCGTCTCGGGCGCCTCTTCCTTTGGAGGGATGGCAGGGGCAGGGGGCGGAGAGGCGGGGGGCGGGCTGGCAGGATGGGAGCTGGGGGTGGCGGGGTAGGAGTAGGCTGGCTGCGAAGGTGGCTCCTCCATCTTTTGGATCACCTCAGCTTTGAGCACAGACACGGGTGAGGCCCTGGGCGAGAGGGGAGGTGGACTCACAGCCTTGCTGTAGGACGTGGAGGCGCTGGGAGACAGCACGGGAGGTTTTCGGTGCACCAGGCCCGGGGCAGAGGAGGGAAGGCCGGATTTGGCACTGTCCAGGCTCCGCTTCGTCACCTTCTCCTCCATGTCCGCTCGCTGCTCGCTTGCCTTCAACCTCTCCTGCGACCAGAGCAGAGCACAACTCAGCACGGCATCTCCGCCTGCTCCCCGAAAGTGGCACAGACCCACCGCCCAACGAGGCCCAGACCTCATCCTATCAAAAATTGACCTCATCCTATCGAAAAACACACTCCTGACTGCGACACACTCCTGACTGCGACACCAATTTAAGGCTGATCTGATGGAGCACTGATCTCAAACCAGCACTTCCTAAGTGCCAGGACAAGAAGAATTCAAGTGTTCAGAGCCAGGACAGGTCTCCTGAAGCACCTGAACGACGCTCTGCTAGGATGCATCTGCAGGAACAGATGTAGATTGCTCTGGGACCCATCGTGGGGTCTGTAATAGTTTTTTTTTATGAAGCCCCAGCTCCTGGAGCCACGTGAAGGGTGTCTCAGCTTTCAATCACAACCAGGAAGAAGTGGTTTCTATTTCTAAGCCTCCAGACGGGCGAGCACACACGTGAAACGAAGGCTGAGAACCAGATGACCACTACAAAAAATTAACTGGGTGCAAAACACACCCCAACGAAACCTCCCCGCTGCCAAAACTGCCGGGTGGGTGGGAGCTGGCTCCAGCACCCAGCTCACTGCCAGCATCGCAGCTGCTTCTCTGAGCCACCACAGGAGGCTTGTTTGGAGGGGACCAGGGCTGAAACCACCCAAATCAGAGACAATCCCAAGGATGGAATAAAAGCCACGTGCTCTCCTGCCACCGCTGCTCCAGGGCTTGACGCCAAACCCCTTTACCACCACCCCACCTCTGCGTGCTGCACTGAATCCCGCAGCTCCTGCGGACCAGCACTGCATTTCTCAGCACACCCCTGCCCTTAAAACACCCCTACAACACCTGCAGGGCTGTGCTCTCCCCCCCAAAACCCCCCAACTCGAGCCTCTTTCACCTCCAAGCTGGAAGCTCCCGAGGACGTACCACGAGCTGGGCGCTCCTCTGTAGCTCCATGGCGTGGGCCGCTTGCTGCTGCAGGATGTAGAGCTCGTGCTGCCGCAGCAGCTGCTGGTGGGAGAGCAGCTGGAGCTGGTGAGCGTGCTGCAGGGAGCTCCGGGTCGGGGGGTACATGGCGGGCCACAGCGGGGGCGCCCGGTCCATCAGCTCCGCTGGGGAAATGAGCAGAGGCACGGTCAAGGAGGCGCGAGGACAGGGGTGGATAGAGGGTGAGAGGATTCAGGGCTGCTCAGGGGAAGTGGATCGACCCCAACCTCACGGTGTGGGGATGCCGGACATCCAGCTATGCAAAAACACAACCAGAAATGGAAAGGGGAAGGCGTGCTGTCTTGCTCTCTGCAGCCCCACTCCCACTGACGTGTAGGTCCTGAGGGTCTCCGACTTGCTTTGCTCTTTATTTGTTCTCCTGCTTTGCTCTCTCTTTCTACGATTCTAGGCAGCCTTGGTTTGCCCATCCCTGCCTGACCCCAAGAGCAGATTCTCCTAACCAAAGAGCCAAACCCCACGAGGTTCTCCACATGATGAGAAGCCAGCACAGAAGACGACACATTTCCACCTCCAAAACGCACCCAACAAGAAGCTGCTTCACACCCACCCCAGAGCTGCAGCTGCTGGTCCCCACGGGCACGCACGCTCCCATCCAGCCACCTCCAAAGCCTCCTCCCCTCCTCGGGACTCACCGAAGTGCGGTAAGTGCTCGCTGGGGATCACGACAAGCTGCCCCGACTGCGGGTCTCGGGCAAACTGGTAGGCAGAAGGGAGGGCCCCCCCCATGGCAGGGGGGAAGCCTGGAGTCATGCCCTGGTGCAGGGAAGGGTGGCCGAGTCCTGGAAGAAGGAACAGCACGGTCACAGCTCCAGGGACACGGGCAGCTCCTACCCGTGCAAGAAGCCTCCCACCACCCGACAGCTCCACAACACCCCCTTCCCTACCCCTGCCATCAAGGAGCAGCCTCACCGGGCGCTCTGTGATACCTGGCAGTGGATCACAGCGGTGTGGGCACCCCGTGGATGTGTCGTTGCCTCCAGGGCACTCACCGTAGGGGTGGCCGGCCAGCCACATGGAGGGGCTCCCCGTCCTGGGGAGCCAGGGGTGCGCGGCCAGGTGAGAAGCGGGGTCTGCAGACCAGCGC
Source organism: Anas acuta (assembly GCF_963932015.1). Taxonomy (NCBI): domain Eukaryota; kingdom Metazoa; phylum Chordata; class Aves; order Anseriformes; family Anatidae; genus Anas; species Anas acuta. The sequence goes on from NC_088993.1 coordinate 14,691,159, forward strand.
CCCGAGCCCGCCAGGGCCGGGCCTCCCGTCACCATCAGGTTGGAGTTCAAACCGTTGGTGGCACAGCCAGAGGGATGAATCCGGGCGAAATCTGCCAGCTCCTTGCTCTCTCTGGTCACAGGGGAGGCAAGAGGGAGAAGGAAAGGAAGGCACTGAGTGCTAGGGGGCACTGGGGGAGCGCAGGGGGACGGGGCCAGCTTGTAAAACAAGCGTGATCCCAAATGTGGCTTGTGGTAGCCACGGATGGAGACCCCGTTGCCCTCTGAGCCTCACCTGAGCAGCTTCTCCTGATCCCGCTCCAGCCGCCCTGCCAGGAGGTGGCTGTCCCGGTGGCGGCTCCTCTCATCCCCGCAGTCGTCTTCCGAGCGTCCGTGCCCTAGGAGACAGCCAGAGCCATCAGAGGCGAGCAGCAGCCCAGGACAAGCTCTCTCTCCTCAAAACTACCAGGTTCAAACCCCGGAGGACACGGCAGGGCTGCCTACGTGACCAAGGTGCTCTCACAAAAGGGGTTCCTGGGAGCACTCGGCTCAAGGTTGGTATTTTGGGATCTGAGCTGCGCCTCTGAGAGGCTCCTTCTGCTCTCGTAAACCAGCCTGGGTGTGCTCCAAAGCCCTGTCCCTCTGCAACAGGCAGCAGCAACACGACAGATGCTGAGAAAAACATGTTTTTTCTCAGGGCTGGGTGCTGCAATCCAACCCCGGAGCGGGCATCTGCATCCCCCCTCCCAGACCACGCAACAGGAAAGGGGCCGGTGAGGCAGGGGCACAGATGGCAGATGAGGGCAGGAGTCCAAAACAGGGGCTGGGTGTTTGGCCGGAGCAACGGCTCGTCCAGAATCCTAAAACCCAGCCTGGCAGGGCAGCAGCTGTGTCTGCGAGGGGAGGAAGAAGCACACCCACAGCTGCTTTTTGCTGGCCCTGCTCGGAGCAGGTACTATGGACCCTCTCATTTCACCCAAGGTCTCCAGCTGCCTGATTTTAGGCTTCCTTTTCCCCAACTGCTCTCTTGTAGACACATTTCTTCCACGTTTCCCTGTCCGTGGGTGACCCCTAAATCCCAGCCCTGCTTGCAGCGAGCTGCCAGACGGTCTAAAGGGACATCTCAGTGGGTCCAGGAGGAAGGTGCTTGGTTCCCCTGGCTCTGGGTGCTCCCTGCCAGCACATCTCCAGCCTGGAAGATGCTCTGCACCCTGCAGGGCTCGGTGGCCTCGCACGGCTGCACCCTGGCCCCCAGCTCTGGCATCTGGCTGAGGTTTGGCACAGGAGCCAGCCTCCCGTAACATCCAGCCCGCTCTGCTGACAGGCAGCCTTTTAAAGGAGGGCTCCGCTGGGTATTCCCACAAACCTGGACAGCCCACGGTTTTGGTGTGTTTTTTATTTTTTGCTGTCAAGCCTCCAATTCCCTCAGCTTTCACTGTCAGAAGGAATCCAGGAACGAGACAACATCTCGCCCAGCATCCTCTCCCCAGGCTCCTGCCACGGGCTCCAGGCAGAAAGGGAAGATGCTTTGCACACCAGCACACACCTCTCCATCCCAAAAAGGATCAAGCAGCCACCCCCAGCCCACCACTGCTGGCTGCTCCCCTCCCTCCCGTCCATATTACTCATCATCTGCTATATCTCCAGGCGGTTTTATGGCCCTGTCCTCACCCCCCCGTGCACGCACACCCTTTCTTCTTCGTGCAGCTCCTCCCCAGCCCCTGCCCCGCCAGCGGGACGGTCCCGTTTCCCTACAGACCGCCGATTGTCCCGGCGCTGAATGATGGCTCTGTCCCCACCACCATGACGCAGAGAAAAATTCAATCACTGCTGCACAGGGGAAAGGCTCGGGCCCGTCTCCCTGACGACCGATGCCCGGCGCTAAATACTTGCATTTTACTTGCCAAATACTACAGATTAGCCCGCTAAAGCCTGCTTTCTGCTTCTTAAAAGGTCTAAACATTCAAGCACCGTCCACTCAGCGCAAGCAAGCTAATGTTATTAGATGAATATCTCCCGGCACACAAAGCTGGGGGGGGGGTGGACAGCTTTTGGGGGGCGAGAGGAGGAGAAAAGCAGGCTTGTGTTCTGTCTGAAAGCCAACTGCATCCCTTAGCAACAGGCCCGTGGGCCTGCCAGAATCCAGCCCTTGTTTGCAGCCCTTTTAGTCCGGGCTCGGTAAATTACGTTTAAGGCAAGGCGGGAGGGTCTGGGCCATGCGAGGGCTGAACAAACAGCTCCCTGTGCTGCCCACCAGGTCCCCGGGCGGCTCTCGAGGGCGCCGGGAGGCGATGGGAACGCGGAGAGGGGGGCGAAAGAGAAAAATGGGGAAGGCTACGGGGGAAAAATGGGAAGGCAGGGACCGCGGGGCGGGCGGGATGCCGACAGGGCCCAGCTTGGCTTTGCCACAGCCTCGTGAAGCTCTGGGCTGCAGCTGGTGGTCCATGGAGGAGCCAAATTGCACGGGGCAGACTCACACCAGTGCCACTGGGATGGTGCAGCCTCAACCACAGCGCAAGGATGGGGACACGACCAACACGGGGAGCCCCATTTGGCCGTGATTTACCACCAAAACTTGGCTGGGAACAGGAGGCACAGGGAGCTGAGGATGCCCAGCTCAGCTCACGCCACGCAGCCTGCGCTGGGGCTGCTCTAACCACCCGTAGACCTGTGCTAAAAGCCCCAGGATGGATTTGGGGAACCCACCTTTGATGCTGCTGAGGGACAGCGAGCGATCCCGGTCCGCCAGGCTGGGCGCCAGCTTGCTGCTGCTGCTGCTGCTGCTGTTGTCCTTCTGCCGAGCCACGGCCACGGCGATGCCGACGGGCAAATGCCTCACCTCCACCTCGCCCTGCGAGCTGATGCTCTCCCGGCCGAAGGATTTGGCACTCTCGGGTCTCTCGGGATCCCTCTTCAGCTGCTTCGCCGGCTGCTGCGCCAGCAGCTGCTGCACTTTGGAGGTGCCCAGCTGCGAGGAGTCCAACTTCATGTTGCCCAAGCCGCCGAAGGGGCTTTTCTTGCCGCAGCTCTGCCGCGACGCCGTCTCCTTGGCGAAGCTGCCGCTGTACTTGATGAGGCTCTGCATGGCCGAGCCTTCGCCGTGGGAGGTGGGGTGCAGGACGTCGGCGGCGCCCCGCGAGCCCACCACCGAGGAGCGGGGCAAGCCGCTGGGGTCCAGGTAAACTTTTTTGGCCTCCTCCTCGGCCCGGGTGACGTGGTTGTGCTGGGCGGCCAGCACGGCCATCTGCGTGGTGGCGAAGTTGCCCATCTCGAAGGGCTTCCACTTCTGCTCGGGTGGCTTCAGCGCGCCGTGCTCCAGGTGCTGCCGAGAGGAGTCCAAAGTGCCGTAGACCTTGGCCGCCTCCTTGGAGCCGGAGCGCTGGAAGCGGTCCCGCTCGCAGGGCCGATGCTCTGCCTCCGGACTCGGCTTCAGCAAGTCCTTGGAGGCCAGGAACTCCCTGCTCTCCGGAGAGCCCAGCCCCGGCCGGTTGAGGAAAGGCTCCGAAGCCACCTGCCTCTTCAGCGCCATGGAGTTGGCCCTGATCACCGAGCCCTTCTCCCTCAGCGCCTCCATCCTTTTGGCATCGCCGTGGCAAGAGAAGTCCTGGGACAAGAGCGGGCGGGGGGCGTCGGCGAGGCAGCGCTCGGGGGGCGCCTGCAGCACCCCCACCTTGCCGAGCTCCTTGTCCTTCGCCTTGTTGTCGCGGGCCTGCGAGGCGATCTGGATGGGCCCGCTCCTCTCGTCGTAGGCTTCCACCGAAGGCACGAAGGTGGGGGCGATGACTTTGTGCTCCCTCCCCAGCTCCTTGGCCGGCGGGAAGATGGTGTACATGCTGGAATGGACGGGCTGCGGGGGGAAGGCGGTGGCCGGCGTCATCTTCCCCGGCTGCGAGGGGTGCGGGGACGGGCAGCTGCAGGAGACGTGCAAAGCGCCCACCGAGGGCAACAGGGGCTCGCCCCGCTTCAGCCGCTCAGCGTGGGCGTGCGCGGAAGGCCTCATGTTCTCGTCGTGCCGAGCGGGGTCCTTGGCACAGCGGTCCTGCTCGGCGCCCAGGACCTTCAGCATGGGGTCCCCGCCGCCGTTGCAGTTGCTGAGGGATGAGCTCTGCAGCGGGTTCTTGGATTTGGGTTCCCCGCCACCTCCTCCACCGCCGCCGCCGCCGCCTCCGCCCCGGTTTGGCAAGTGCTCGGCCAGGAAGGGCGAGAGGCGCTCGCCCACCTTCACCGCCTTCTCCACCACGCTCACCTTGCGGTCACCGTCGGGTTTGGTGTCCTGCGTGAGGTCCACCACGCTGCGGGGCCGTGGCTCCTCCTTGGGCTTGCCCTCCTTCTTGGCGAAGGGCAGGGTGAGGTCGCTCCGGCATCCCCGCTCCTTCCCACCGGGGTCCTTCAGGCTTTCTTTCGAGCTCTTGTGCAGCTGCCCCAGGTCCTTCTCCCGGAGCAGGGTGCTCGGCGTGTGGCTGCTCGCCGTCCTGGAGAGGGGCGGCTGCGGGTGCAGAGCCGACTGGCCCGCGTGGCTGGACAGGTAGAAGCCATCTGCGGAGCAAAGGCAGACACCAGATTAGAAAAGACAGGGGAGAGGTGGCAAATTGGGAGGGATCGGGTTTTTAGGATGTCTCAGCAGTGACTCTGGAGGCTGGGAAGGACCAGGGCAGAGGAGATGGGGCAGGAATCTCCAGTGGTCCAGGTGGGACGCGGGACAGCCCCGTCTGCTGCACACCGAGCCTTCTGCTGCATGGCACAGCCACATTTCAGACCTCAATATTGCTAAAACCCAAGAAATATCCCTTGGCGATAACCCCAGGGGGTGCAGCTCTCCCCTCGACATCCCCTATCCCAAAGAGGTTGAGCACCACGGGGCGGCCGAGGAGAAGGCCAGGCGGGTCCCCACTCACCTTTCTGCGACTCGAAGAGGCTGTGCTGCCCCAGCTGGGCCAGCAGAGGACTGCCGGCGCTGGGGGGCTCGAGGTGGCTCAGGGGAATGTAGGACGGGTAGAGCCCGTTAGGCAGATGGGAGAAGCCTGCAGGAAAACGGGAACAGAAGAGGGAAACATGTTTCAGCCCCGCCGCCTTGGAACGAGCCCCGCGGGAGCGCAGACTGTTGGGGCTGGCGGTCCCTCGCGCGCCAGCAGCGGGGGCTGCGAGGATGTGCACAGCAGGCAGGGCACAACCCACGATGGGGGGCACTGCTCTGGTCCTCCCCCCTTTTGGCTACCCGTCTCGGGGTCCCCCAGCTCGCCCCTCGCCCGGCAGCACCTCTGAGGGACCCCAAATACGCAGCCGGTGCGCTGCGAGCCCAGGGTGCTGCTTTCTGGGCACAGGATGACTCTGCTGCAAGCGGGGCCCCCCCAGCAGCGTCCTGATGTGAATAACCAGCTGCGGGGTGGTGTTGTGAAGGCAATCACGGTAATAGTGGTAATTAAAGAAGCTCTTGGCTACGGGCAGCAATTCTTCTGCAACACTGCCACCAAACGGCACCCGTCCCGCAGTGCACACCCCGGCACCGCGCTCTGCCCCGAGAAGCTGCTGAGGCAGGAGCAGGTTCCCAGGTTGTGCCATCGTTTAAAGACCAGATCAAAGCCATCAGGAGAACCCGAAGGAGACGTTGAAGCCCTCTGCCAGCTTCCACCCTTCCTCTCAGATCCCGTTAGCCACAAACTCCCCCTAAATGTATCAATCCCACTGAACCCAAGCAGGCAAGGATGAGTTTTGTCAGTAGTCCCCTATCCAACTGGATCAAAACAAAACCACACCAAAACCCACGAGGAGATGGAGCTCAACCTACTGAAGCTGCACATGAAGCTACCCAATATTTAAGCTACCCGTTATTTAGGCAGCCTCGACCTCTTCCATGCACCTCTGCACAGTGCCCACCTGCACCTACAGCCCAGCGGGCTCCAGGAGGCTCCGATTCCTGCTGCTCACCCTGTTCCCGTGTTATCACCCTCACACCAACCCCTCCTGGCTGCTGTGCCCACGAGGCTCAACACAGAGCCTGCTCCCAGCAGCCACAACTTCCCAATTCATCCTGTGAAAGCACCGTGAGCGCGCACGCATTCACTCCTCGCCTTTGTAACCCCAAGACCCTCACACGGGAGCATTTCCAGCCCCACTTAGGTCTGGAGACAGCCGAGGAGCTTCCCAGCTCTGTCACCTCCCATGCCCAGGACCCACCTGGTGCAGCACGGGACAGGTTTGCACCAGCTGAGCCCCAAACCCCGTGTGCTGGGCAACCCTGCCAGCACCCCCAGCGAGCCCTGGTAGAGGCACTGGGGCTGGGAGAAGCCTCATCCCAGCATGGGGGCTCACTGCCCATCCCAAAGCTCTGCAGGTGGGGAAAACAGGGCACAGGCATGTGCAAGGATTTGCTTCATCACCCAAACCCGCAGCCTCGTCCGATTTCTCACCAGCAGCAGGGGCAGGGAGGAGAAAACGGGGCCAGATCCTTCCAGGGGACGAACCCGATGGAAACGCAACCCTGCGGCACCCCTTCATGAAGTCCTCCTGCTCCCAGGGCTGCCCCAAAACTCTCTCACAGCCGAAAACCTGCTGCCCCGCTGCCCCAGGCAGGTCCTGGAGGCGATAGGGTTCCTCCAGGTGCCGAGGAGCCGCGCTCGCAGGAGGTGGCCGCGGGCAAGCTGCTTCCTCCTTGCATCTCCGCGCCAGAAAGCGATGCCAAGGGGAGAAACTCTACCGCGGTGAGCAACGCACAGCTCACCCCAACCACGGCCCGCTGCCAGGGGAAAGGGAGGGGAGAGGGGGAAACCGCAACCGTCTCCCTCTGCCCTGGGGCCAGGGCGGTTGCTGGAGCAGCGCAGGAGCCCTGCTGCCCAGGGACGTGCCCCGTCAGGCTGGGACACGCTCCTGCAGCCCGCTGCTCGTGCCCCCTGTCCCCACCACGCCAAAAACACACGTCCAGCAGCACAGAGGCTGCTGGAAAACCTCACCCTCATGAGGAAAAGAGCCAGGGGAGGTGGAAAAAGTCTCCTTGTAGCTCCTATTGCGTCTATACCCACGCCCCTGCGGCGGTGGATGGGCACGGAGCGGCGGCGCACGCCTGTGCCCTCCTTCCCGACTCCAAAACGGGCACATCCCAGCATCTTCCCCTGCCTCCATCTCCCCCAAAACATACCTGCTTCATGCAGGAGCTATCAACGGAGGGCTGTTATTAGAGGAACTCGGCGGGGGCAGATGTTTTGAGCCTGGCTGCCACAACTGCAGCGCCGCCCGGCTCTCCGAGGCGGCCCGGGGAAGAGGTACGGCCGGGTGAGTCAGCGCCGGGAGGGGATGCGATGGGGAGAGGAGATAGCAGCGACCGCACAAACCGCACGCCAAACGTCTGGAGGCTGGAGGTCGCGCTGGGGGAAGCGGCCGGGCCCCACGTGCTCAGCCCGCTCGGGGTTTGCCTGAAGCTCCCCGGGACGAGAGAGCAGCCAGGAGCCATCGCCCCGAGCTTTTAACCCACAGGATCTCTCCCGTCTCAGCCCCTCCGCTCATGGCAGTCCCCAGGCCTGAAATTCTGCCCCAGCCAGACGAGTCAGGGTTGTGAAAGAGCAGGGCAGGAGGGGGATGCTGGAGCTGAGCACGCATTTCCCCCGGACAGGGCTCCGGAGGACGAGCCAGACGACATGCCTGGTGCGGCACGTGTGCGTGTTGGCGCTGGGAAAGCTGCTCCACCCCAGCCCGGACGGCACCTCCACCGCGTCCCCTCGCTGCCAGCCCAGCACGGAGGTGACAGCTCGCTCAGGGACCTGCCAAGGGCCACGGGCAGCAAGTGGGAACAACGCCGAGACAGCACCTCCATGGGGTACCTGCTCCCCACCTTCCCAACCGCCCGGCAGCATCGGCATCACCAACACACCAGGGAGAAGCAGCATCTGCAAAGCCTCTGCTCATGGCCGTGGATGGCTCTCTGGTCCTTTGCTGTCCCCTCAAAGGGAACGGGGCAGCAGGACGCAGCTGTGTGACAGCCCCGCTGTCCTACATGGCCAAGTGGCCACGTGCGGAGCTGGCCGCAGCACGCCCCAAAGCCGGGCCCCGTGCCTGAGCCCTTTTTGCCCGAAAAACCACAACCCCAGCACCGGAAGATCCTGGAAGAGGTGAAGTAACCCCCCCAACCCCTGCACCCGTCTGCCCGTTACGGGTTTCTGCCACTTATGAAATATTGCCAACCGCCAGCACCTCGCCTCTCCTCCCCAGCCCGCGAGGCAGCGGGAGCGGGTTGGGGTGACGCAAGGGGCTGCACACACCGAGGGGCCCCAGCTAAAAAGTCCTCACCCCACAGCCCCCACAGCTTGAACCCAGAGTGTAAAGGATCAGGGAAGGGAAGCACAATGGCGCGGGTTCATTTCCACTGGGTGTTTTCAGTGCTGGACATCCGAGGGCGATCGCAGCCCCCTCGCCACCAGGATCTCTCCAGGCCACTTGGAGCTGCAGCCCTTGACCGGGAACACGGTCACCTCTCCCCCAGTCCAGCCCACAGCACATCACAGCAGCCAACTGGGACAGCAGCCCATGGGCAGGCAGCTGGATAACCGCTTCCACCCCCAGCTGTCCCCTTTCCCCAGCAGGGACGGGAACAGAGAGACCCAAGCAGGGCGAGGATCCAGCAGCCAGCCTGTCCCCACAACACCAAAGGAGGCTGTCAATGCTCACCATCACCCTTGCACCCCCGTCCCCTAATGCCACCTTAATGGGGGAGACCTTTTTGGGCCCCCCCCCGGCACACCCCACGCCCCAGGGGCGCACAGCACGGTGGCCACTCCTCGTGCCCGCGCCTACGGCTCGCCAGCAGCTGCGAGCCAGGAGTGCTGACGGCGTAAATCTTTGCCACCTCCTCCCCTGGCTGCCAGGGTGGCTCTAGTGACACCCAAGGCACCGGAGCCGCCTTGACTCGCTGCCATACACGAGACGACAGCGATACGAGCCCCCGGACACGGCGGGCTGAAACCAAAGCCCCCGGATCAGATGCACCCGGAGCGCAGCCGCTCCTCGTCCCTGCAGCCCCCTGCAGCTGCTCTGCCCCAAAACCTGCCCCTACCCCGCTGGCACCCTGTGCCACGGGGCTGGCAGCTGCTCTGAGGGCTGGATTTACAGCCTCAAGTCGTGTCCCCTGAAGGGCTCCGGTCTCATCCAGAACAGCCCGGTCAATTTAACTCCTTTTCATCTCTGCAGGAGAGCTGCAGTCCCTGCAGACACACGGGGTCCTCCGGAGCAGGGCCGTGCTCCCCGCCTTCGCCGGCCCGACCACCACCATGCTGCAAAAAACCACTGCCCTAAGAGCCCAGCCCGGCGCAGACCTCTATTGTCTTTTAATTTTATTTCATTCCACGTGGGACTCCGCGTCCAGGCTGTTTTATTTTTACGCGGCTCTTGCTCAATATTTACTACTGCTGGCGGCTGCGTCAGCACGGGAACGCCACGCGCTCCCCGGGCAGCCCGCGCGCCCCGGGCGGGCAGGCGGCCGTGCCACGCTCCTCCAGCCGTGAATCACCGCGGCCAAAGTACACAGCGGGGCAGGACGCGGGGTTCCCTGCCGCCAGCCCAGCTCCAGAGCTCACCTCCTGCTCAGCCGGGAGCACTCCCGAGTCCCAGAAAGGAGGAGGAGGAGGAAGAAAAAGGGAAGAAGCGGCCACGAGCACTCGAGGGACTGCGCTCGTGCGCTCCGGCTTCTTGCAGACTCAGCCCCTGCCTGGACAAGCAAATGCAACGCGAGGTGTCAGAGCCTCAGGGATGCCCCTAAGGATTATCCCCAGCTGGGGACACGCATCCCACTAGCAGAGGGACGGTGGCTTTCCCTCGTGCCAGGATGGAAACCATCCTGCTGGGCACATCCCTGCTCAGCCCACGTTCCCCAGCAGCTCTCCGTGCTCCCACTGTGTTCTCAGCCCACAGGGGATGGAGAGGGCAGGGGGAGCTGGCGGCGGGGATATTTCCTGGCCAATTGTTTTACAAGGACAGCTCAATCTGGAGACACCAGCAGGCTCGTCCCTCTCCGCTCGCCAGGTCGCAGCATCGCCGAAGGCTGCGTGCCTGGCACCGCTGCGGCCGCTCCGAGGACAGCCGAGCTGGTCCCACCCGCCCCACATCAACCCCAAAAGCATGAGAACAGCCCAACAGTGTCAGCCCTCCCGGGCCAGCACCGAGTGCTGCAGCATCTCCTCTGCGCCCCCAGCCACATCCGACACCTCCCCTGTGATGGAGGAGTAATTAATCCCGGTGCCCCGCGGGCGCCCACCGAACCCTCCCATCTGCACAGCGATCGGCACGCTCTCCGGCTCCGTGTCCTGCAAGACGCTGTGTGGAAATTAAAAAATACTCATTTAACTCCCTGATTGCTCACCAAAATCCCCAGGAACAAGCAACCTGGCTGCTGGAAGCCCGCTCTAACAGGACTCCCAGCGACCTGCCCAAAAATCCTTGGGGACCGAGCTGTCACCCAGGGGTCCTAGGGCTGGCCCTGCTCCCGACAAGGACACGTACCCGTCAGATGCGTGTGCTCAGCATCCTTCCTAAGCCCAGGCACGTAACCCAATTCCTTTTACTTCATCGTTCCTGATTTTTTTTAATTACTCAAAATGGGCGCAGGAGCAGCAAACAAGCGGGCCCCCGCGGCTCGCCGAGCCCTGCCCGTGCAATTAACCCAGCTACGCCCACGCGTCCCGTGCCCTCGCTCGTTAGAAAGGAGCTCGTTACCCGCTGCCAGAGCCAGGAGAGCTACAGGCGCTCGGTGGGGGGAGGTTATTGTGGGATGGCACGGGTGCCGGTCCCCACATCACCTGCACCGAGTGCCTGCCAGCAGCAATTAAGTCAGCCTTCAAAGAGAGATCCCAGCTTTCCCAGAGCCATTAGCCATGCCCTGGAGGGAACGCAGTCTATTTTCAGCCACAATGACTTAAGACCAGGTCACCAGCAGGTTAAATGGGACCGTGCAGCATTATCTCCCTGCCCTCCCATTGAGAAATTAAACACCGCTGCGTGATGGGCAGGAGCCAGCCCCGCGGCCGCGCGCCGGGGCGCCCGCCAGAAGCCGGGGAGGTAAATGCCACCTGCCCTCTCCTCCCCTCGGCTTTCCATCTCCCCAAACGGCCGCCGAGGAGAGCCAGCGTTGGTCCAACGCCACCAGACTCGGCGTTGCCAGCTCCGTGCCACGGCCACAGCTTCCCGGAGGATCTCACGGTGCGGGATGGAGACGGCCGGGGGAGCTCCGGCACCGACCGCTCACATCCTGCACCTCACCAGCTTCTCGTTTAGCAGTGATGAGCTAACGAGGTCTGATCCACTCCAGCTTCACAATCTGGATGTGGTGCAGCTGGGACAGGGCAAGCACACGGTGAAGCCCGAGGCACCCATCAGTGCCAACAAACTGCCCTAACCCAGACCCCAGAGCACTCCAAAACCACCCCAGGAGAAATTCAGCAGCAGGCTGCGGGCATCTGGGCTGGAAGAACACCACCTGCGGACAGACCACGATCCCGTAAGCCTCTTTTCCTTAGCAAACCAGGCTCCAAAGCCCAGCCTCAGCCCCCTCTCTCCTGCTCAGCCCTTTTTCAGCTCCTGCCCTCCCCAGGTGCCCTGCGTCCCCCCGAGCATCGCCCACGCTCCTGCAGCAGGGAGGCGCAGAGCACGGGGGGGACCTGCACCCGAGCACCGCTCGCCTTCCCGCCCCTGATCCACGGAGATGAGCGCAGAGGCAAATATTATGGCGGTGTGATTTAATTCCTGATGAATTATGCAAATCCGCATTCAAAATTAAGCACAGCCTTTGGACCCTTGACAAATTTCCAACCTGGCCCCGATGACACGGGGCTGAGACGAGGCAGGGACAGGCAGCCCCTGCCGAGCCCTCCATCAAGTGAAGCCCTGCGTGTGTCTCCTGCCCGTGCACACGCACACGCTTAGAGAGGAACCAAGGAACATTTGCACAATCCTAGAGCACCTTTTGCCTTCCCCCTCCTACAACAGCTCGTAGCCTGGCCGGGGAAGGGCACCAAGCTCTCCAGTTCTCCACAAGATGGAAGCGGCGTGGGCTGACGGCGAGATTCAGGGAAGGGAAGATAAAATTCACAATGAGATAAAACTCACACTGAGATAAAATTCACAATGGCTCAGGCGGGGAAGACGCGGAGGCAGAGGAGGGCGGGAGGGGAAAGTCTGAAACGCTTGTGCCAACACGAATGTCATCGCTGGAGCCGAGGGATGGAAGGTCCGTCCGCAGAACAGTTACAGAGAGGGCTCATCTGATGAAAGTAGGAATTTCCGATCCCACACAAGCCCTGAACATACATGAAAAGCAGCCGAAGAATCGCCGCTTTGTGTCACTAATCTCATTACGCCGACAGCCCCGCTGTAGCGCTGGGATTGCAAAGGGAAACCCCGGCGCGCGGCGCACAAAGGGAGCGGAGCGCGATGTGCGCGCCCGGCCGAGCGCAACGAGGGGGGAAAGGTGCTCGGGGGGTTCACCACGGCCGGGAGCCCCGGGATGGAGCCTGCCCAGAGCCTTCCCTGCAAAAAATCCTCCTCCTCGCCCCGGGGATCGTGGCGCAGAAGGGGCAGGAGGCCACGGGGACTCCGCGGGGTAACGTGGGCGCTGCTCCACTCACACGCGGCCAACGCCGCTGCCTGCAGAGCGCAAGCAGCAAGGGCGAGAGCTGAATCCCTCCAAACCCCTTCCTCCCAAGCACGGCAGCCCTTTAAATTATTTTATTAAAAGCAATTAAAGCAAATGTATTAAAAGCGTATTCAAGCCACAGGGAATTGTGCTGAAAATGAATGGCGCGCTGGAACGGAGCGGGGGCAGAAAGGAAGGCGCAGGCAATATATCTAACCGCGAAGCACAAGAGCGGATCTCTGCTCTCAGTAACGTGGCAGGGGAAGATGGATGGTGGCAGGAGCAAGAGCCACCTTTTCAGAAGTTGCCGGGGATACGGATCTCAAGAGAAGGGCCGGGGAGCCTTCAAATCTGCCCCCGTTATCCCCCCACAAAAGCACGTTATCTCTCCCCACCATACCGCGTCGCTCCTCGCAGCTCCCACCCCGGCACGCTCAGCCTGCCTGCATCCAGCTCCCACAAAATGGCTCTTTGGCCACTGCTGTGCTGGCAACGCCGTTTATTCCCAAGGTCACTTCCATCTTTTGCTGAGATTTCAAGTCTTCCCGGATTTAAACCGCCGCCAGCCTCCGCTGCACCAAGCCAGCGCTGTGCCGAGCCCTCCCTGGCCTCTCCTTTCTGCCCATCGATGCGGGCAGCAGACACCCAGCCCTAAACCTTTCGCTTCCCAGCACCGTCAGCTACAGCAGACGGAGAGGAGGAGGCCGGCAGCCATCCCCTGGGCTTCTAAAGGCTGGGGGGAAGAAAGAGATAAGCGGAGCGAGCCAACAGCGGAGACACACCGCGGGCTGCCCGGGCCCGCAGGCACCCAGCTGCACCATCCCACTGCTTGTGGCGAGCCCCTTTTTTGAGGGTGAAAGCACCCAAACATAAACCCAGCCCCCCCCGCCTCACCCCACCCACGTTTTTGGGTGGGTTTAGCGCCTGCTGTGCCATCAGTTTGGGCAGAACAAAGCGGGCTCTTGTCTCCAGCACCATCAGAGGGTGATGCCGGATCGCGCGACCGAGCTCAGCGTTGGCACCCACTGGGCCAGCCCCAGGTCCGTGCGGCAGTGCCCACCCCGAGCTTCAACCCGATGGGTTTTGGGGTGCACGGGGCCCTGCTGCCACTCGCTGACCCATGCTTGATCCACCAGGACCCAGCCACAGACCCAGCTCACCTGCCCAGCTCCCACCAGGTTAATGCCCAGTAACGGCGCCCGGTTCCCTACTCGCCAAAAGATGGCGAAACGGCAGGGTCGGGGCTATTTGCTGTGTAATCAGACACTAATTTCAGCTTCAGCCCGGGTTATCCGAGGAAGGAGATGTGAAATCGCCCTTACGAAAGCCCTGCTCTGGCTAACCCTGTCAGCAGGGAGATCAATTCCCGGCAATTCCCCGGTCTCCAACAGCTGCTGGGAAAGCGCCGGAGCTGCTCCCAGCGTGGGCACCTTCCCCCCATGCCCCAGGATAGGATTTCCAGCACCAACGTCCTCTCTGGGTCAGGTTTTCCCCAGCACATCACCAGTTGGGGCTGGTGGCTTTGGGGCAGCCCTGCCAAGGAGCTCTGGTGCTGGGGGACACAGCGAGCCCTGCGGATGGAGCAGGTCTCTGTAGTGCCACCGTTCAGCCTGGGAAGGGGCCAGAAAGCCCCACACACCCTCCCCTCTCTCTTCTCCACCACCACAGCCCACCAGCACCAAGCATGTCCCTGTTTGGGGCACCAGCGATGGGAATTTGATGGGGTCTGGGGACGGAGACACCACCCCACAGCCCACCCAGCCGCCAGGACAAGGGGGCTGTGGACACCAGGACACCCACCCCACAGCACAAAGCCTGCCCTGTCCTCACGGCACGTTGTGGAACACCCCCAAAACCACAGAATTTTTCCCTCCTCACAGTACAAGAAAGCCCGGGGAGCCGCAGGGGCAGCATTTAATGGCCGAGCATCCCCTCTGTCCCCACAGACACCGGGTGTAAGGGACAGCTCGACACCCCCCAGCCCCACACACACCCACTCCCACTGCCCTGACGGATGATGTATGGGCGAGCATCCGATTTCACCAGAGCCCTATGTGACGGGGGGGGACACACAGACACCTCCCATCCCATCCACACCCCTGGCAGCACTACAGGGCCGGGCCCCCCCCTGAGCCCCCCCGCGCACCACCCCTTGGGCGGGCAGGGAGGGGGGCACGGCCATTTCAAGGGCCATTACACACAGCCTTATTCCCCTCGCAGCATCCCGCAGCTCCCAAAAAAAGAGAAAAATCACAAAAAAAAGAGAAATCACCAAAAATAAGAAGGGAGCCGCGCTGCAGCACGCCCCGAGAGCCTGCAGGAACGTGCGGGCTCAGCAGAAGCCCCGCGCCGCCGCGAGCAGGGTGCCTGCAGGGGGATTTTGCTGGCACAGCAAAGTGACCCCGGGCGCTGGGTATTTCCTCCCCCGACGCTGCTGTGCTGGAAAACTTCTCCCCGAGCTGGAGCCGAGGAGCTGGGGGTTGGTTGCTGACCCCGATAATCCCCGCGTTTCGGTGCGCATGCTGATGGGGAGGCAGGGAAACGAGCTAAGATGGATCGCTCCCCTCTGCTTTGCTTTTAGGGGCAACTCTTGAGGTGGATTTAAGGCAAATTCGGCTCCGTTTGCCCCTTTTTCTGGGCTCTGGGAAGCGTTTCTCAGGCAGGATTTAGGGGAAGAGGCTGTGTGAGCCAAAGGCGGGCTGTGGGGCGGCCCCCGCACGCACCCCAGACACCCACCCAAGAAAGGATACCTCAGGACTTAACAAAAAGCAGATTTTATTATTATTATTATTACTAAACTCAGTGTCTGACTGCCAGCACGGCCACAGCCCCTCACGAGCCTCCACCTCCCCAAAGCTCTCCAAAACCCCCACGCCGGTGCCGGATCAGGCCGAGGCCAGGCCGTTCGCTCCACTTGTACCCGAGGACGGTGGTGTGGGGATGGGACTGAGGCAGAAACCCCTCTGATTTCCCACCCTGAGGCCCCAAAGAGCCAGCTCCTGCCCTAATGGACTCCATCACCACCGACCGCGGCCTCCCCTCACACGCAGCCTCCCTCCTCACAGCCACGGCCGGGGCCAAAACACCGCCGCCAGCCTCCCCCTTCCTCCCCGGGGAAGGCTCCCCAAAACACCCCAACTCCACCACCACACACCCCCAAACCCAGCACAGCCCCAACACACCCCAAAACAAAGGGCTCCCGGCCTCCAAAACGCGGCCTCGAGGGCGAGGACCCACAGAAAATCCCCCCCAAAAAAAAGGGGCCGGGAGGCTCGGCCTGCGCCGAGGAAAATAAAGACGTCGGTGCCGGTGAGAGCTGGATGGATCCTCAAATATGGCCAATCGTGCTATTTTTACCGGGGCGTATTTATTTTGGGAGGACGCTGGGACGGATTCGGCAGCCTCTTTTCTTCAGCCCGGCGGTGCGCAGAGGTTGGTTGGAGCTGGCTCTATTTAAAGGCTTCGCCTCCTGCCCACTTTTTCTTAACCCCTTGCACCAGCCGCTGCCGCCCGCCCCGCCGAAAAAACGCCGCCAAAAAAAGGCAATAATAAAAAAAAATATATAAATTAAAATTAAAAAAAAAACACGCCGCCATCA
Organism: Anas acuta; assembly: GCF_963932015.1. Classification (NCBI taxonomy): domain Eukaryota; kingdom Metazoa; phylum Chordata; class Aves; order Anseriformes; family Anatidae; genus Anas; species Anas acuta. The sequence continues at coordinate 14,707,345 of NC_088993.1, forward strand.
ACGCTGCAAACGCGACCCCACAAAAGGCCTCTCCATAGCAGGAAGCAATCATCGTTTCAAACGATATTGTTAAAGCCATAAAAAAATAATAAAAAAAAATCCCTGCCTACCAACTGTCGCGGCACAACGGGAGTTTCACCAGGGACCGACCACGCACGTCTTTTTCAAACAATTTCCCCCAAATGCAAATCGCCGAGCCCGAGCCAACCCCAATATTAAGCGTTCACCCCGAGGAGCACACGGAGTCGGGCACGGCGGAGGGAGGGGGATTTTTGGAAGGCTTTGGAGCCAGGGAAGGGAATTTTTTTTAAAAAATTAAAAATACAGCAGTGAATTTTTAAAAAATATGGGATCACCAGGCGCATTTCCCCAGCAAAGGGCTGTGGGGTGAGCTGAAAGGGGAGCATCGCCCGCGGGGCCAGCCAGAGCACGGGTGCTGGGACTCGCCTCCTGCCTCCCTGCCGAGGCTGCAGGGAAGCGCCTGAAAAGGAAACTTTGGAGGAGAAAGAAAAAAAAAACAAAAAAAAAACACGCAGAGAGAAAAAGAGCCACCCAATTAAAACTTAAAAAAAAAAAAAAAAAAAAAAAAAGGCACGAGGGTTTGGCTTGAGATTGTCCAGATGAATTTTTTTCTGCAGAGATTGCGTGCTGCTTTAAGCAGGGGGTGGGGGAGGAAAAAGGAAAAAGTGGAGGACAAAAAAAAAAAAAAGTGTAAAAAAATATAAAGACAAAAGGGGAGAAGGAAAAGGTGTTTGCCCATGTGCTTGGCTTCATAGCTCTTTGGTTTTACACCTCTTCTCTTCGCACCTGGGAAATTGGCACTGCCACCTAGCCTAAAACTAATAAATCTTTTCTCCCGATTCGGGCTGCTTCCTTCTCTGCAGATGTTGGCAATCAGGTTTGCAAATTTCAAAGTCATTCATTCCGGGCGGCTGGGAGAAAAGCAGGTTTATTATTGCAAAACCTGTCACCCTCCCAACGCCTAAAGTAAACTCCGAGTCACCTCTCCACACCCAGGGGAAAGAAAGGAGAGGGAAAAAAAAAAAAGAGAAAAGAAAGAAAAAAGAAAAAATATCAGCCAGTGTGGAAAATTAACCAGGAAGAAATCTCTTGGATCCTGCTGGTGAGGGAACGGGGCCACAGCCCCAAGAGCCCGCGGCCGGCCGAATGCCGCGCTCCTCCCCGGCCCTGCCGGCCACTCAGAAAGGGAATGAAAAGAAAACCCCTCCAAAAAAACAGCCGTGGAACCAAATAAATAAAAAGCTGAGAAAGGGGGAAAAAAATAAAGTGCACATTTTGTAAAAAACAACTGAGCTTTGTGCTTTTTGTTTTTTTTTTTTTTTTTAAAAAGGGAGATGGTGAGGGTGGTTGGTTGCCCAAGGTTGGAATGCGCCGAGAAAAAAAATAAAATAAAATAGGGGAAGGAATGGCCTAAGCATAGAAATTTTGTCTGCAGGTTTAAAAAACAATAATTACCAAGGGAAAGAAAACACAGAAGCCGCCCACTCCCAGCAGAGCTGCCGCGGAGCTGGCACGAACCGCGGCGGCTCAGGCAAACGCGCTCCGGCATGGAATTGCACCAGCGAAATCCCCAAAATCTTCCCGTTTTGCCTCTTTTTCCCACCCCAGGGTGGCTTTTTGTCCCATCATGAGGCAGACGAACCCATTCCCAAGCCCAACCCAAGGTGCTTTCCTCCCAGCCTTCCCCAAGCTCCATTTATTCCCCCTCTCCCGGAGGACCGAGGCGAGCTGTGGCCGTGCCGAGCAGCGGGGATTTTCCGCGGAGCACGAAAATTCTGCCATGGCTGCACACGAGCAACAAGGAGCGATTTTCCCCCCTATTCCCTTATTATTATTTTGCCTTTTTTATTTTTTTGGAATATTTTTTCCTCAATCTGTACTAGGCAAAGCAGAGCAAACCCTCCGTAAAGTAAAAACAACAATAAAAAAAATCCGAACCATGCAACAAATCCTTGGGAAATAAAATCCTGAAACCCAAACGGCACAGGAAACCTTTGGAAAAAAAGAAAACGAAACCCAAATCGCACAGCAAATCCTTGGAAAAAAAGAACTGAAAACCCAAACCACGCAGCAAACCCTCGGAAAAAAATCCCGAAGCCCATACGGCACAGTAAATCTTTGGGAAAAAAAAAAACAGAAAGCCCAAACCACACAGCAAACCCTTGGAAAAAGGATCCAAACCCATACCACACAGTAAATCCTTGGGAAAAATAAAACTAAAAACTCAAATCACGCAACAAATCCTTGGGAAAAAAGGAATCCCAAACCCGTACCGCGCAGCAATTCCTCGGGAAAAAAAGAAACCTAAAACCCAAAGCACGCAGCAAACCCTTGGAAAAAGGATCCAAACCCATACCGCGCAGCAAATCCTTGGGAGAAAAAACCCCAAGGCACTCAACAAACCTTTGGGAAAAAAAATAAAACTAAAAGCATGCAGCAAATCTTTGGAAAAAAGCCCAAAGCCCGCACCGCGCAGCAAATCCTTAGGAAAAAAAGAAAAAAAAAAGCCCAAACCATGCAGCAAACCTTGGGGATAAAAAGCCCAAACCCATGCCGCGCAGCTAATTCTGGGGGAAAAAACGCCCTAAAAACTGAAGGATGGAGAAAAATTGGGGGGAAAAGGAAATGAAATCTGAAGTAGATAGGAAATGTTTAGGAATAATAATAATAAATAATAATAGTAATAATAATAATACATGCAGCAAACCTTTGGGATAAAAACCCAAACCCCACACCGCGCGTCAAATTTTTAGGGAAAAAACCTAAAACCCAAAGCACGCAGCAAATCTTTGGGGGAAAAACACCAAATCCCACAAGCGAGGGGTCGCGGGGCCGGCTGTAGGGTGGGCGAAGGAAGGAAGGGGAAAGGATTTTGGGGGGTTCCGCGGCTCCTTACCGGGGTGGGAGTGGATGCTGATGCCCGAAGCGAGGAACTTGCCGGGTTGGAGGGCTGCGGGGAGCCCCCCGGCCATGGGGCCGGCGGTGGGGGGCAGGCGGCCGGCGGCGGCCAGGCGGTGGCTCTCCATGGCCAGCCCGGAGAGCAGCGGGGGGGGGCCGTGCACCGAGCGGGGGGGCCCGAAATCTCGGCCATCCATCATCCACCAGTCGCCCGGCTCGCCAGCTCCTTTCCCCCCCCCCACCCACCCACCCCCCCTTTTTTTATTATTATTATTTTTTTCTTCTTTTCTTCTTCTTTTTCTTCTTCCTCTCCCCGCGCCCCAAATTAAAAAATGGTGATAAGAATCAAAATCAGCGGGTTTTCAGAAAAAAAACGTCCGGGAGTCCCATGGTGGTGGTGTTGGGGGGGGGGGTGGGGGGGGGCGCGGAGCCAGCCCCGCTGCGGTGGTGCCTGCGGAGAGATGGAGAAAAAGAAAAAAAAAAAAAAATTGGGGAGGGGGGACACGGATTGAAAAGGGGGGGGGGTCCCCACTGAGCACACACCCCCTAGGGATGGGGGGGGGGGGGCACCTCCGGACCCACCCGCGGCTTCCCCCGCCAAGGGGAGAATTTAAAAAACCGGACTCGAAGTCGGGGAATTTTAGGCAGGGGGAGGATAAGGGAGGGGAAAAATTAATTAGGGGCTCGGAGGGGGGGGGGGGGAATGTTAATTAGAGGTTCTGGGGGCGATGAGGATCCCCCCCCCAAAAAAAAACCATTCCCCAATCCCCAAAAGCGCCCCAAAAGCCGGCTCCAGCACCGCGGCTCCCCGCAGGCAGCGGGCGGCCAAAAGAGGCGAAAAAATTCAAAAATGCGAAAAATGCCCGAAAAACGACCTAAAAAAGCCGGGTTTCTTCCAGCTCCGCTCCCGCCGAGGGAGCCCCGGCCGAGGAAGGCGAGCGAGGGGCGGCCGGGGAAGGGCTGCTCGGTGCCGTGCCCTTTTTAGCTTTTTTCGCCTCTTTTTTCCCCATTTCCGAGGCGTCCAAGTACCTGGGGGGCTGTGCTCCCGCTCTGCCCAGCGCCGCTCCCGCTGGGGAAAAAACGAGACGCGTGGTTATTTTCCAACGGGGCGGAAAAAAAAAAAAGGAAAAAAAAAAGAAAAAAGGGGGAAAAAAATAAGAAAAAAAAAGGTTAAAAAAAAAAAAACCCCGGCGGCCGCAGCTCCGCGGAGCGGGCACCGGGAGCGGCTCCGGAGCGGGAAGAGACGGAAGGAGGGGAATGATTAATTTTAAAAAATTCCTCCAAAAAAAATAAAAAATAATGAAAAAAAATAAAAAATAAAAGCAGGGCGAAGTTTGGAAATAAATAAAGAGGAAGCCCCGCGCCGCGCTCCGGCCGGGCTGGGCGCTTCCCCGGCTCCCGGCTGAGGAATTGGGGGCAAAAAAACTGAAAAGCGGGGGCGGTGAAAATAAATAAAATTTAAAATCAAGGAGGAAAGGGGATAAAGGGGAGGGGGAAGGGGGGGGGGGGGGACGGTGCTTTTTGGGGCCGGGGAAGCTGCCGGCTCCTACCTGGCGCGGTCAGGCCGCCTGGTCCCGGGGCATGGCGGCGGCGGTGCGGGGCTGGAGGCCCGCTGCGGGGCTGGGGGGGGGGGTCCGGAGGAGGAGGGGGGGGGGTGGGGGGGCAGCAGCCGGTTCGCCCCCCGCCGGCCCAGCCCCGCTGCCGGCACCAGCAGCAGCTCGGCGGCTCCGCTCAGGGGCAGCGCAGCGGCGAAGCGGCCGCTCCATAGAGCGCCGGGGCCCCGCCGAGCTTCATCGGTCTCACTCCCCCCCCCCTCCTCCGCCCCCCAAGCCCGGAGCTTAAAAAAAAAAAAAAAAAAAAAAAAAAAATGGGAAAGATAAAAAAAAAAAAAACAGGCGGGGGAGGGGAAGGGGGAGGGCAGGGGGAAAAAGCGCGCCGGCGCGCCGGCCAAGCGCGCGCATTGTTCTCCCGCGCCACGCCCCCTTCGCGCGCGGGGGGCGGGGCTTCGCGGTGCTTTCCGCGCCGCCCATTGGCTCCCCGCCCCGCCACTCAGCGCCGGGGTAAACAGGCGGCGGGGGCGCGCCGCCACGCGGGCCCGCGCGGCGGTTTCAAGGCTCCCCCCCCCCCCCATCCCCTTCCCCCCTCCTCCCCGCCCGGTGCGAATCACGCGCGGCGGTTTCCAGGCCCCCCCCTCCCTCCCTCCACTCCCGCCCCGCCCCTCCGGGTGCTGCTGGGGGGGGGGGGGGGGACACAAGGGGGTGACCCCCCCAGGGTCTCGCCGTTGTTTTTGAGCTTTTTCCCCGCTCTTTGCCCCTCCCGGAGGGGGGGGGAGGAGGGAAATGCCGCCGGGCCCTCTCCCACGGCCCCGCCGCGGACAAAGCCGCCTTTGAATTAGGCAAAGGGGGGGGGGCAAAATATTTTGGGGGGGGGTAAAGGGGAGGTGCCCCCATCCCCCTCGCTGGCCCCGCCGCTAAAAATCGGGAAAAAATGGGAAAAAATGGGAAAATCGGCTGCAAAGCGACACCGCCGGGCTGCCCGCTGGGGGGGGGGGCACGCACAGCGCCCCCCCGGATTGAACCAAAACTCGGGGTTTTTTGGATTTATTTATTTTTTCCCAGCCGCGGGAAGAAGGCAGGAAAAAGCTGCCCCCCCCCCCCCCCCAAAAATAAAAAAAATAAAAATAAAATCCAGCCCCGCTTTCCCTTTTCAATGCCCCCCCCCGGCCCCTCCATCCCCCCAAATTCCCCATTTATTTCGGAATTAAAACCCCAAAACCGGGTTTCGACAGGGGAGGGGGGGGAGGAGAAAATCCGATTTCATCCCGATCTAAATAAAATAAAATAAAATAAAAATAATCAACCCCCCCCCATGCCCCCCCCCAGGGGTTTCGAGCCGCCCGCAGCCGCCGCCGGGCGTTTCCAGGCTGTCCCCGGCCAAAATCCGGGTGAAATCACCCCAAAAATCGCTGGGTGGGGGGTGGGGGGGAGGCTCGGGACCCCCCCCGCACTTTATTTATTTTTTTTCCCTTTTTTTTTCTTTTTTTCCCCCATTTTTTGTAAAGCGGCGCCGCGTTCCTGGCGTTCCGCGAGGCGCCGGATTTAAGGCAAAAAAAAAAAAAAAAAAATAAAATCCGTATTTATAGAAAAAAAAATGGGGTTTTATTTATATCCCAGAGCCGGCTGCGTCAGAGCCGAGGGCTCAAACCCCGCTGCTTTTTTTTTTTCCTTTTTTTTTTTTCCCTTTTTTCCCTTTCTCCTGCAGCAGCCCGAAAAAAAAAATAATAAAAAAAAATAAAAAATATATAAAATATATAAAAAAAAATAGGAGGGGGGGGATATTAATGGCTTAATCGCTTTTATGTGGCTTTAAAAGCATATTTGATAAATGTTTAATGCCTTCACGCCCGGACCTCCCCGCCGCTGTCCCCGGGCCGGGGGGGGGTTGGCGTGCCCTAAATGCCATAAATCAGGGAAATGCTAATAAAAAGGCTGCCCCCCCCCCCGCCCCCCCCCACCCCTCCCAAGCCCTTCCTCCTCCTCCTCCTCCTTTCCCTCCTCCCCCGGCCGGAGCCATTTTGCAGCAGCAGCTCCGGGGCTGGGGCAGGGCTGCAAAAAGCCCCCAGAGCCCCCCCCCCCGGTTAAAAATCCCCCCCCACCCCCCCGTGCAGCTCTCGTTTAATTTAATTTAATTTTTAGGATCGCCTTTTCTCACCGCTTTCCCCATTAAACCCCCCCCCGTTATCCCCTCACCCCCCCACCCCCACCCCCAGCAGCAGCCCCTCCGGGGGGGGGGCACCACGCTTGGGGGGGGGCTCTCACGTTTTCTGCCTGAAATCACCGTTTTTTTTTCCCAAAACGCCGATTTTTTATCATTTTTTGGGGGGGAGCCGTTCGCTCGTGCCCCCCCCTCGGGCAGGTTCCCACGGTGCCGCCTGCCCCCAGCCCGGGGGGGGGGGGACACCCCCCACCTCCTGCTCTGCCCCTTCATTAGTGCTTTAATTTATTATTATTAATTCATTCATTTCCCCTTTTTTCCTTTTTTTTCCTTATTATTCCAATTTTCCACTTTTTCATTTTTTTTTCTCCCCGTTTTTTTTTCTCCCCCCTTTTTTCTCCCCCCCCCCCCCCCCCCCCTTTCTCAGCCCCTTTTTACTTTTTCTCTGCCCCTTGTGGGGGGGGGCAATGGGAACAGAGGGGATCAGCCTGGAGATGAGAGGCAAAACAAACTGTCCCCCCCCCCCCAAAAAAAAATCTCCTTTCCCTTGCTTTTGGGGGGATGAAGCCTTGGGGGGGCTAAAGGGGGGGCTCAATTCCTTTCCCACATCACCAAAGCAGAGCAGGGATCCCCCCACCCCAAATAACACCCCCCCCCCAGGGGGTGGCACAGCATGGATGGGATTTGAAGGCAAAAAGGGGTCCCTGGTGCAACGCATCCCAATACCAGGATAAATTTGGGGGGCATGCGACCCCCCCATCCTCGCTGCATCCCGGTGGGGGGGTCCCGTAGGGAGATCCCCAGGAAGCAGGTGAAGGATCCCGGGGTGTTTGGTGGAGCAGGGCTGGCTTCTTGGCTTGTGTTTTGGTTTGGGTGTTATTTTTTGCTTTTTTTTTTTTTTTCCTCATCTTTTACCCAATAAAAAGCTTTTTTTTTCTTCCAAAATCAGGCAAAAATAAATAAAAATTAAAAAACCCACCCAGGCAGGATGGGGGCTGGCACCCACCACCCGCGGATGGCTGGGGAGGAGCGCAGATCCCGGGGCTGCTCACACCCCGGGGAGTGAAAAATGTGGTTTAGTGGGGAAATGTAGGGGAAATACCCCAAAATATAGCCCCCCTATAATGCCTGGTGTCACAACTGGAGGTTTTTGGCACCCGTGTGCCGGGCTGTGCAGGGTGAGCCCTGTGCCAACCCGTGCCCTGGGGGGGTTCCCTGGATCTGTCATTTTGGGATCGGATGGGGCTGGGAGAGAGCATCCGATTTGGGATAAAATTTAGGGTTTGGGGTAAAACCGGTGTCCCCTTCTACGTGCCTGCCTGTCGTGACATGCAACATGTCACGACAAGGAACCATCCGTGGACCCTGCCCTGTCCCGAGGTGCTGCCCGTGCGCCCTGTCCGTGCGCCCTGCCCTATCGTGACAAGGAGCCATCCAAGGACCCTGCCCTATCGTGACAGGCACCATCCCCGCACCCCACCCCCCCGTGGCGATTTCTCGTGCCAGGTCCCACCACGGTCCCCCCAGGGCTGTATTTTTTTTTCCTCGCCCTCCCCAGGGACGCTGCCCCAGCCGCGCCGTCACCGCACGCAGCTCAGCGCCCCGGCCCCGCTGGTGGAAAGGAAGAGCAGAGGCAAAACCCAACCCCAAAAACACCCCAAAAAAAGAGCCCGACCCACAGGGAAACGGGCCCCAAAGCTGAGCCCGGCCTGCTGCTGCCGGCAAAAGCACGTCTGGAGAGAGCCCGCCGGGATGAACACCAAAAAATCGGCAGCAATAAGGGGCGCACAGGGAGACCCTCGGTGCCACTGGCTCCTCCTGTCCTTGGGGTGCTCCGTGCACCCACCAAGCCGTCACGGCACCCCATGGGCACACCACAGCACCCCATGGGCACATCACAGCACCCCATGGGCACATCACAGCACCCCATGGCCAACCCAAACACACTGGAAGGACCCCATGGGGGCAAATTTGGTGGAAACATCCCCGGTCCGAGCACCTGGGGGCTGTTGGAGAGGGCTCCCCAACCCCAGTGTGAGACCCCACAGTGTCCTTTCGCCTCCACCCCCCGGTGAGGGTGTCCCTTGGCTGTCCCTTCCCATGTCCCCAATGCTCCTCGTGGCCCCGGGTGTGATGCAGGACCCGGGACGGGCGTCCCCACGCCCCGATGAGCAGCGGGGTTCGGCGAGGCGAGCCCTTTCTGCCCCACAAAGCTCCGCAGGCAGCGGGCCGATAATTATGATTTCCTTAAAGACGAGCCGAGCGGCTAGAGACAAAAAAAAAAAAAAAAGAAAAAAAAAGAAAAAAAAAAGTCCCCTCTTGTCGGAGCTGGAATTTGATGTCCTAACGACTGTTTTTGTACCGTGGCTGTTAGAGGAAAGAGCTCGGCAGGAGGGGGAAAGAGAGATTTAATTATAGAGCTGCATTGTGATTTTGCACACATAGCTGGCTGCTGTAATCAGGTTACAAGTGTATCTGATTTTCCTCCCTCCCCTCCCTCTTCCTCCTCTTTCTCTTTCTTTTCTTGCCTTTTTTTTTTTTTTTTTTTCCCCCCCTTTTTTTTTTTTCCTTTCGGGGGTCCAAATGACTTGCTGGTGTTTGGGTGGCGCGGGGACGAGCTTTTAATTTGGCTTCTCCCAAGGAGATGGCGATGAAGGGAGCGATGCTGCAAAAACCCCCACGGGACCCCCGCGGGGCTGCAGCTCGGCCCCTGCTCCCCGCCAAATTCCTGCAGATTCGGCCCCGCTCCCCCAATAAATAGAGGTTTTTGGCGGAGAGGAGGAGCCCTGTTTACCTCCGCCGGGGTGGGAGGAGGAAAAGAGGAGAAAACACATTTTTAAAAGCAACTTTCTGGATTTCTAGCCGCTGCTGCGCCTGGATTCGGGACTGTTGTTAGGTTCGTTCAGGAATCCATTGTTGTCCATGTGAATTCTTTTTTACATTTCAAATAACAGGATTATTTCCCCAGGGGGTAATATCCTGTAATTTGAACACAATAATGGGAATAAATTACTTACTTAGAACTAATAACGACAGCCTGATTCCAATATATATAGGAACTGTAACAGCTTTGGTTAGTTAAAGTGTAATTGTGTCGACGGATGACATTTTCTTTCAAAGGAATCTGAATGACTTTTAATTAAATTTGCTGGGGGTGGGGAGGAGAGGCAGATACCGGGCAGATCTCTGCAGCCGTGGCCCCAAAGCAGCACGGGGAAGGCTGGTGATGGGGCAGGACCCATTGGGGGCAGGATTGGGGTCGGCTTCTCCCACCCCTCTTTGCCCTCTTTTTAGCATTTTGGGGTGGGGGGCAGATTGGCACCGTGCAGGGCAGGGGGGGCACTGGGGTCCTGGGCACCCCTGGGGCACCCCCAGCAGATGGGTTTTGGCCATCGGTACTGGGAAAAGGTGGTGGGAACCCACGGGGCCCCCAAGGGTGTGATCCTGCCCCCGTGCCCCCTCCCCAGAGCATCCCCCTGAGCTGCTGCTGCTGAGGAGGGCAGGGATGGATGGAGGGGCACAGCCTTGCCCCTACCCACCCGTGGGGATGGAAGAGCTGTGGGGGATCCCGGGGGGGCTCTCCCGTACCCCAAAACACCCCAACCAACCCCCTGCTTTGCACCTCTCCCCCCCATACCCCCATACAGGGCTTTCCTGCAAAGCACCTGGGGGGGTTAGTTCTGACCCGGCAGCGCTCGAGGTTCCCCTTGGAGGAAAAAAAATAAAAAAAAAAGAAAAAAAAAGAAAAAATAAAGAAAAAAAAAGGCATCTTTCAGCCACGGCGTGCAGAAAGCCAAGTCCCTGCCCCAAAATATCTCGGAGAGGAGCGGCGTGCCGCTGCCAGCGGCTCCGGCCTCCTCCTCCTCCTCCAGGACTCCTTTTCCTCTGTTTATCTTGAAAATATTTCTGCGCTGAGGTCCCACCCAGCGCCGCCGAGCCCTGCGAGGCCGCCTCCAGCCTGACACACGGCCTCTTGTTTATCCAGAGCCAGTTTTACAAATAGCTCATTAAAGCCCGGGGGCCTGCTTACTGCGGGGAAAAAAACCTCGCCGAGCGCACCCGGCCGCACGCAGCCCCCACCGAGGCTCCCTCCGGCCCCCCCGGGATGGGTTGCAGATGGCTGCTGGCTTTTGGAGTTTCTCAAGATTTCAGATTTTTCATAATTATTATGATTATAATGAGGAGAGCCGGAGCTGGAGCTCCCTCTGGTCCTGTCCCTGCCCCGCCGCTGGGATTTTGGCACGTCCCGTGCGATGCTGCTGGGTCTGGGTCATGGGGTGGTGGTAGGGTCGTGGGGGTTTTGTGAGAGCCTGCTGCAAAGGGGGGTGGTTTGGGGGTGGATTTGTAGGGATTTGGCTCAGATGGTGGGGTTTGGCACACGGCAAACCGTGTTAGGGGTGTCCCGTTAGGGGCTCGAGCCTGGCCATAGGGTGCGGGTGCCTCTGGCCCTGCTGCCAGAACTGCCCTCAGCAGGACTGGGATGGGGACCCTGCCCTGGTGCCCCCTCCTCACCACCCTAATGTGATGCCGGACTCAGCCCCAATTTGGGATGCCCACCCCAAGCATCCCCTCCCTAAATCCCCCCTTGGCACGCACCCACGCAGGGATCCTTCTGGCCGGGGGGATTGGGTTACCTGCCCCTGCAGGAATAAAGCCCCCATTCAGCGGCGCTTTCCGCCTTTCGCTCTGCCAAGGCCAGACACCACGGTGACCGTCACACACCGAGGCAGGGAAATACGAGCCCCCTCCTTCCAACAGTGACCCCGATCCGCCCGCGTCCCCCCTCTCCAACCCCGTAACTCCAGGCAGGGCGCACGCTGCGCTCGCCCGTCCCCGGCTCCCTTTATTTTTAATAAAACCTTTAAGAGCAGAAGTCAGTCCTCGCCTGCACAAAGGCAGCGAGATCTCCTCCCGGGACATTAATCACGGTCTTGGCCACGTTTCGCTAATTAACCGAAGCGTTTGCCTCAACGGGGGAGAAATTGGGGCCTGGGAAAATACAGAAATAAAAAATAATAAATAAAAAAAAAAAGGAAAAGAAGGGGGAGAGGTGGAAGAAATGGGGCAGAGGGACAGAGGTTGGACGCTGCTCTGCGCTCACATCCCCAGGGAGCAAAGCCAGCAGCAGCAGCTCGGTCCCCAGCCCGGTGTTATGGGGACGGGGTGATCTGCTGCCCAAATTTTACCTTCCCCATCCCCTTCCCTCTCGCCCCGGTTCTTGCCCGGCGCGACAGCAGCGGGCTCTTTGAAACACGCTGGCTGGAGCTTCGACTGGCTGCTTTATCTTTTACACGGCTGTTAATCCTCGGGACACATGTTTCCTATAAGCTGGTGATATTTAACATACAATAAGCGCCTTATTAAAGCGCGGGGGCTGGCTCCACGCAGACCGCTCCCCCCCCCCAAAATGTGCTCCCCCCCCCCCAAAATGTGCTCCCGGCCGAGGGCACCCCAAAGGCCACCCCAGCACCCGCCGTGGCCATGGGTGTGCAAGGTGAAAAATGCAGCAGGGGGAAGGCTCCCCTGCCCCTGAGCAGTTCATGAATGCCAGGAGAATTCCTTGCAATTTTTTAAAGTCTTATTTTTAACGTTTTTTTGGCACTGCCTGGCACTGTACATGTGGAGGTTTGGCCTGTACCCGGGGCTGAGGTCCCACCGCAGGCAGCTCTCTCCATGGGGCAGCTGGGGAGGTTTTGGGGTGGCACATTGCTATGGAGAGACCAGGAGAGCACTAGGGAGGGCAAAAGGCAGCAGAAAACCTTCATCCCCAGCATCTCCCAGGGCCGGAGTGGCCAGCAGCGGCCGGTGACCGCAGGGACACGGCTGGGAACGAGCCCATCCCGCGCAGGAACAGCAGCTGCCCTGGGCAAACTGCTTTTTCCAAGAGTCCAACCCCATTTTCCTAGGACCCGATGTTTTCTGGGGAAGGGAACACAGAGCAACCCACGGCGAAATCCCTGTCCTGACGCACTGAAAAAAAAAAAAATAAAATCCCAGTAAGAAACCGGCTCCCAGCACGTAACCTCTCCACACCCCAGCGAGCAAACCCTCGGATAGAGCCGGGGAGGAAATTTCATGGCACAAAACTGCCCGGCGCCGTCCCCTTCTCCCAGCAAAACCAAGCGCAATGACAACAAAACCGGGCGACACTTTCCCCGCTAGGGAAGGGCACCCGGCTGCGGGTCCCCCCGGCCGTCCCCATGGCTCAGAGCAGAGGCAGCGAGAGCGTCGCTGGGGAGCCGGGGCCGCTCCTTCGGGCAGCGCTAAGAAAATAAATCGCAGCTCTCTGCTGCTCTTCAGCACGAGCTTCTCATTGCTGCGGGATGACACACGCCGCCCCCACCAAAACAAGGCGCTTTATTATTATTCTGTTTCTAATTTGGGGCTTGGAAATAATTTTCCATCCCGGCTTCCAAACTAAACCAATCAAAAGAATAAAAAAAAAAAAAAGAAAGAAAGAAAAGAAAAGAAAAAAAAATAAAAAAGAAAAGAAATTTGCTTTCCAGAGAGCCACCCAGGGGTCGGCGCTGCGAGAGAGGGATGGGAGCGTGAAAAGTCACGGGAAAGCTTGCGGCGGTCGAGGCGAGGGCTGCTCCCTGCACCCGTTTCCAGGAAAAATAATAATTTCTTTTTTTTTTTAAGTTAAAAAAGGCAGTTATATAGAGAGCATAATGCATAAATCCTTCACCATTTGTTTTTTTTTTTTACCCAAAGTCTCCTGGTGGATCCTGTTTGCTCCCTGCACCCCCAGGCGCACCCACGCTGTCGCAGGCGTGCCCAAACCAGCACGCGCGGCGCTGGCGAGGGGCGGTGGAAACCCTGCAGGCTTCCTCTGCCGTTGTATAAGAGCCGCTGGAAAATAATAATCCCCCAAAAATTCGGCGCTGGGAGCGTGACCAGGCTGCTTCCCAGGCGGCCGGCGCGGTTTGCAGAGCCAACGCTGCACAAGGGGAGAGGGGAAAAAAAAAAATAAAAAATGCCTCCAGGTGAGGAAAGCACTGCAGGAAGGTCAGGATCCCAGCTGGGTTCATACCAAAGTCCTCCAAAAAAAAAAATAAAAAACCAATAAACACAGAGCGAGGCACAGAGGCAGAGCACCCGGCATGCTGAGCGCCCGCAGCACAACAAGGTTTGGTGTGACTCAGCGGTGGGCAGAGCCGAGCCGCTGCGTCCCGCGGGTGGGCTCGGCCATGGGGACCCCAAAGGAGAAGCCCCCGGGGTCAGGGGGAGGATGCTCGGTGTGGCCCCGTGCGCTTCGCTGCGTGGATCCGTTCCCCTCCCCAGGAGGAGGCAGGAAAGTGGTTTGGGGTCACGCTGGGAAGGCTTCAACGGGAAACCCCAACCATGACCGGGGGGCTCCGGCCCTCATCCTTTGGGCATGGGGAGCGGTGTTTAGTCTGCAAGGTTTTCCCGTCCTCCCCAACCCAATTCCCGGGGGTGTTTCACGTGGACACCCAAGATGTGCCCTCACCGTAGCCTCGGGGCTTCTCCGCATCTCCCCTGCACCTCCGGCTCATCCCAAAACCCCCGGGGCTGCCAGGTGCTCCCCACGGCACCAGCGCTATGGAGGAAGAAATTAGAAAAAAATAATAATAATTTATTTATTTATTTATTTATTAGAAAAGAAGCAACCCGAAACAAACAGTTTTGATTTATTGCTCGCGAGGAGAAATAGAGCATGTTGAAAGAAAGCACAGGAAGTCCTGGGGATAATAAATCCTGCGCGGGAGCAGATAAAGCCAACGCGCTTCCACGCTTGGGGAAGGCGGCGAGGTTACGGGGAGGGCGGGCGGGTAAAGTTTAGGGAATCTGGGGTGGGTTTTCGGGTTAAAAATACCCCAAAAAAATAAATAAAGTTCAGCGATGGCTGCTGAGCAGCAGGGGCCTGGCACGGAGCCGGCGGGACTGTCCCCATCACCTCGAGTTTTGGGCACGGGATGAGCCCAGGTGTCAGGGAAGGGGACGGCGCAGCGGGGTCCCCCCTGGCCTGTGATCCCCGATCCGCAGACGTGTGGCAGGGATGTGACAGCACCGGGATGGTGTGGGGAGGACCGGGGCTGCTGCCTGTCCTCGTCAGCCGCGGAATAACAGGAATCCTGGATGCGCTGCGGGTACAGAAACAGCACGTACTCGTTTCTGGCTGGGTTTCCTGGCAGCCCCAGCGAGGATTTGGCTGCGCAGGAATTTGGAAGCTGCCTTAAATCCAGGAGAAATGAGAAAAGGCTGGAAGTGACTTTCTGAGCGGAGTTCCAGCAGCAAATCCCCGCTCAGCAGCAGCTCACGGAGCAGGGCAGTGCCTGCCCGATGCATGGCACCGGGGGCACTTTTGGAGATGGAGGTGCTGGGTACCGCGTCCTCCTCCATGGGGACACCGTGGGACACCCCAGGACCCATCGCCTCCCTCTTCCACCACCCCAAAAAGCCTCCTCGGCCACGATGTGCAGAGGGCAGCCTCCAAAACAGAGAGAGTGGGACAAGAAGTCCCTGTGCACATGGGGGGCACATATTGGCTAAAATACCTATTAATTTATAGGAGTCCCCATTGGCACCAGCCGGCAGGATTTGGGCCACCCTAGAAGCGAGCCCTTTCCACCACAATGGTTTCTGTCTCTCTTAGGATAACATTTTTAATCAATATCCCCACTACCCCACACGCTTGCTGTACAAACAAGACCTCTCCTCGATGTTTTAAGCACCCTGATCCGTGCGTCCTCAGGGGTACCCGGCCCCAGGAGCTCTGCTTCGAGCCCAATCCCCCTTCCCCAGCCCCTTCCCCTCCTCCTGTTTGCTCACACCCGACCTACAGAAAGGAACGTGCTCCGTGTTCCCCAAAATTTGTCCTCCTTCACTGCCCAGCTCCCTTCTGTGCAAGAGGCTGGGACAGGGATGGACACAGGGGACCCCGCACTGCATCTCCTCCATGTCACACTGTATTCACCCAAAAGGGACTTTCCTCCTCTTTTTTCCTCACCTACAGCCTCAGGCACCCTCCTTTCCTCTCCACCTGCGCCATGACCAATGTCACCCAACATCCCAGCCAGGTTTTAAATATGAATCCTTTAAATCCCATGTGGGAGTCTGCAGGGGAACGGCTTCCTATATGGACGGTTTCCTATACGGACAGCTTCCTATATGGACAGGAACTTTTGCACCAGGCCGAGCATCTACAAAACCAAAGACACCAGCAAACCCACTTTAAACAAGAGCAGAAAGACAGCCCCACTCTGGCCAGGTACTCAAATCAAATTAAATCCCAAAGGCCAGACCCCAAAAGCCTCCCCCGAGCAGGGGGAACCCTCGGTGTTTCACCTGGGTTGGAGAATGGCTACTGATGATGCTTTGGGGTGAGCAGAGATGCTCACTGGGGATTTGGGATCCCCTCCCATCAACCCACGTAGCCAAAAAATCCATTTTTTTTGCTCATCATCAATAATCCACCATGAAAAGGGGAAAGAAACCCCATTGTGCCCTCACTCCCATACAGCCAGGGCGGCGTTAAACCACAGCGGATGGGAAGGCAAAGAGAAAAATTGCATTAAAGAGCAAAATCAGGTTAAAAACCCAAGTGTGCACCATAAATACCAGCGCAGGGTGCATGCGGGCAGAATGGCCGAGCGCATCGAAGCGGGGGCGCAGATAGCCCTAAACGCAGACAGCGCCCCTGCAAAAATGCTTTGATTAGGATCTGGGCAGCATTCAGCCCAGATGTTCATTTGTCAATGAAAGAGGGATGGGGGGGAGGTGAGAAAGGCTTTAAATTAATCTTTACAACTAGAAAGGAGCTTGTAATACACACCATATGGGCACCAACGGCCTCCGAGCCCCCCCGGCCCCACCGCGGCTGCCTTGGATCAGGCTGGGGCTGGATCCCCCCCCCTCTCCCAGCCCTGATTTGCCCCCATCCCAAAATTTCAGCCTGGGGTTTTCCCAAAACAACCAGGGGAACGTGAACCCAAAGTGCTCGGCCCCTTCCACATGTGTTTTAATCCTGCCCCCTCTTACCGTGCACAAAACTGCGACTCCTCTCTATTTTATCACCCCCCCCTTCCCCTCCCGCATCCACATGTGGCTTCTTTATTTTTATTTTTTTTAACCCCTCCGAGTGGCTGTTTATTAAATGCCATCCAAATTAATCCCCCTAATGGACTCGTCGGCATCACGGCGTGCATCGCAATGAAGGCTCTGGCACCTCTCGGGGAGCAAACCTGCTGGAGAGCCGGGCCGGTGGTGGTGGCTGCGATGGGGACAGACCTGGGGAGGGAGAAATAAAAAATTAGCTGCAAATGCCCAACGTGACGTGGTGGTGACGGGGCTGCGGGCGGCCCCCAGGAGCTGCAGCCCCAGCAGAGCAGCGAGGACGGGAGCAGCTCCTTCATGGGAAGGGGGGAAAAAACAAAACGTGCTGCTGGGGTGGGATGGATGCGCAGGAGCCCCCATGCATGGAGACATCCCGGGATTTTTTTTTGCTGCCCTGGAGCCCTGGGAAGTGGTGGCAGGAGGATGCTGAGCCCTGTCTCTGATGCACCCTGATGGTCTGGGGGAGCTGCTCGGCTCCATCCCTCCAGGCTGAGCCCCCAGCAGCTCCCAGCCATCCCCCAGCACCCAGGGGACCCCCGGATGCGGCCGCACGGACGGAAAGCGCCCGGGGGCCAAGGGGAGCGAGGATGTCCCCAGGATGGGGACACAGGGAGGTGTCACAGCCCAGCTCAGGGGGACATCAGCCCTTCCTCCAGGAGCTCCGAGGCCCCGAGGAAGGAGGCAGCAGCAGCAGGGGTGCAAGCGGAGCCCTTTCTGCCACCGCTGGGGGCTCGCACGGGGTCCGAAGCAGCGCGCACGGAGCTGGGGAGCACTGTGGGGTGTGTGAGCGGTGCTGAGCCCCGTCTGGGCCGTGTCCCCCCAGCGGGACGTGTCCCCAGCAGCCCTCCTGTCCCCATCGCACAGGCTGTAGTGACATCTGCTGGGCTCTCACTCAGGAGCTCCCCACCAAAAATGTTCAGCGCAGACCCTCCGGCACCGCACGGTGCCAGGCCCTTCGCCCTGGGAAAACGGGGGATACCCGGCCCCAAACTGCCCCAATGTGCCCCAAACCTGGCTCCTCGGCACCCCAACAGCTTTGCTTCCACCCACAAGCCAGCTCCCAGCCAGGACAGCATCGGCACGGGGGTGAAACCAAACCTCCGTGCGCCAGGAGCCACCAAGTGCCCGCAGCACCTCGCCACCAGCACGGGGCTCCTGCTGGGAGCAGTGGGGTGCTGGCACAGCCGAGGGGTGCTGGTGGTCGTGGTCCCCAGGGAGATAGGGCTGGGGGCTCCCTGGGGGCCCAGGAGCTGGAAAAAAAAAAATCAAATCAAATCAAAAACCCGCATCCAGCTTTGGGAGGGGGGGAACGATCAAATGAGGAGCGGGGGTAGGTTGTTTATCTCGAGCTGATTTTGATTTTCTCCTTTCAAATATCAGCAGGATGCTGAGCCTCGCCTCATTATGCAAATAGAAGCAATTAGAGCTCACCCAGGCTCTGCCCACGTGACGGGTTTATGGCACTCGCCGAAATCCTTCCTGCTACACGAGAGGAATAACAACAGCCCCCCGGCCACGGGCCCCAGCCCCTCACCCCCCAGCATCACCACCCGGGTGCCCTTCAATGCCCACGGGGGAGGATTTTCCCCCCGAGGAGTCTCCCCATCCTCCAGGAGGACACCAGTCCCACCAGTATCAAGTCCCCCAGGGTCCTGGGATGGGGAGAGCCACGCTGGGAGTGGCTCCAAAACCTTTTTCTCTACCCAGCCAGGGGGGACCCCAAAAATGCCTCAATTTAGGGCTGGTGTCTGGGTGGATGCGCTTTGCTGCAGGGTGGCTTCAGCTTCCTCAACGCCTGCAGAAAGGAGCAAATCCAGAAGGGTGACCTAAAGTCACCAAACAGGGACGAAAACCCCCAAAAACTCCTTGCAGCCGCACACGCACCTGGCAGAGGGGCACCCACATGGTGATGCATTGAGGGTGCTCCATGGGGATGAGGAGGGATGGGATGAAGCTGGCACAGTGGCACCGGGGTCGGAGGGTGCTGGTGCCCCTCGTGGGGCGCATGGCGACCTGCAGGGACCAGGCACGGGCGTAAATCCGGTGCTGCTCCCCTCCACCCATCACCTTCCCCCCGATTTATATCCTTGGAGGGTATAAAATCCCACCTGGAGGCTGCACCCCCAAAGGAACACGGGAACCGGGGCGAGTGAAACACTTCCAGCATCGATCTCCCTCCTCATTTATTTTTTTTTTCCCCCTTTTGGATGCAAATGGAGTTGGTGAGCCCAGGCTGCGCCCGGGAGGCTCCTCACCTCCAAGGGCATTTTGCTGTCTGCATTCCTGGGGTGAGGGAAGGGCACGGGGTCCCCAATGTCCCCCCCTGTCTGCTGGGTGTCTTGCACATCTCTGTGCTGCTGGAGAGCTCCCAGGCAGCTGGCTCAGCCCAGGGGCATTTGTTGCAGAGCACGCTGAGACTTCATTACAGGCTGTTTCGTGGTGTCACCACGTTTAGCATGTGAGCATCCCGCAGGAACCCCGGGTCTGGATCCCCTCCCTGGGTTCTGCAGGGCTCTGGGGTGGGCAGGCAGCACGGATGGAGCTGGGTTTGGGGTTTGGGCTCCCCCAGCCAGGGCAGCTCCGAAGGATGGGGTAACACAGCATGGAGAGGGGTTTGCCAAAGCAGAAAATAAATGGTAAAGATGGAGCAGCTCCGTACCTTCAGCGCTGTGCACACGGGGACGCAGGGGTCCGGAGCTGAGCTGGCTTTTCCCCAAATGGCTCGATGCTTCCAGACGAGGAGCTCCAACCCCTGGTTTCTTCTCCCACAGCACGCGAGCATTGGGCAGAAAGCAGAGAGGGGAGATCCGGGTGCACCCCACGTCCCGGCGAAGCCTGCGGGTCTCACCCCGAGGTGCTACAGAGACAAAGAGCTGGGGACCAAGATAAAAATCTCCCCGTGCCCGTATCCACGTCCCTGCACGCAGCAGGTGTCACATTGCTCCAAACCTCCCCAGACGGAGCCGTGCCTCGAGCAGGGCTGGAGCAGGACGCAGCACACAGAGGAAGGGTTGGAGAGGCTGAGCAGCACCGGCCGCATCCCTCCTGCAGCAGCAGGAGCAGAATCTGGCCCAGGGGCTGTAGGGCAGGGGCTGGACCTGCCCCAGGGTCAGCCTCTACCCAGCTGCTTGTAGGCAGGGCTCGGGAAGAGGTTTTTGTTTTTATTTTTTTCTTCCATGACAGAGCGGAGCAAATAATTCATAGCGGATAAATAATTCACGGCGAGTTTAGCCTTCCTCCGGCTGAGGATCGTCTGCGAGCTGTTAGCAATTATCCCGTATTTATTCGCGAGGCAGAGTTTTTAGTTAAATTATTCAGACAAGCCAAGGAAAAGCCCGGGGAAAGGAGGAGATACCCGAAGCTGCCACTCGCCTTCCTCACCGGAGTCCAGCGTGGGACGAGCAGGGGGCTCCATCGCTCCTGCTGTGCCCCCTGTGTGATGGGTACCTGGGATCAGAGCCCCCCCCCAGGGTGTCCCAACCTCGGTGACCAAGCAGGAGGGTCTGGAGCACCAACCCGAACACCCAAGGGTGCTGCGCAACCACCTCCAAGCACATGGAAAACCAACACCCCTAGCCACATGGATCAGGACTCCTGTAATCATCCAGGCTCGTTCCCCCTCAAATTCCTCCTTCCTGCACTACCACGGGACAATCCTCCTCTCCTCCAGAGCCACTTTCCTCTTTCCACAGCTCCCAGTTTGCTCAGGGGGGCTCTCAGCACCCCACCTGCCCTGCGCCCCGCAGCCGCTCCCCAGGGCGCAGGATCTGGAAGGAGCAGCCCCCGTCCCGCAGGGATGCGAGGAATGCCCCGCGTCAGCACTTGGCCAGCAATAAATAACTAAATAGTGGGGGAAGGTGGAGGCTGCGGCCCTGGGGGTCTCCAAGGGCTCCCCCCAGCTCCATCCCCAGCATTTTGGGGGCTCTGGAAGGTCAGGGCCACGGAGGTGCTGGGCATGGGGTGCGCGTCCTCACCACGGTGAGGCAGCTCTTGGAGGAACCTGACTCCAACCCCCGGGGTGGGGAGTACAACACAAAGAGCTTTTGTACAAAAAGCAGATGTTCCTACCTCAAGGTGTGCAAAGCAGAAAGAGAGGGGGAGAGAAATACAGCAGCTCGGAGCTGGGAGAGCAACGCGGGGAGGGAAGGAAGAGGGGGGAGGACAAGCAGTTGAGCCCCCATTGTCAGCCCTTTTTGGGGACAGAAGGTTTGTGACCACCCCAAAGGGCTGCCACGTGCCAAGTGTGCCCAAGGGCACACTTGGGCAAAACTATGCCCAAGGAAGGGACACGTCCCTGCCCATGTCCCCACCGCTGTGACCTTGGCTGCGCTCACGTCTCAGCCCCAGCAGCCCTACAACCCGCGGTGCCATCCAAGCCCCTGCTGCAGGGGAAGCAGCTGCTGTCCTGATGCAAACCACCAGGACACAAAGCTCAGCACCCCCTGCCCACCTCCCCGGCTGGGAACGGCAGCACCTGGGCCGTTATCAGATGGGTTCGGGTACCCCGTGCCCATCACCTGGCTCCAGCACCGCGCCGTTTGCCAGCCGGAGGAGGACGGGGCTGCAAACGGAGCCCAGAAAGCCCCCAGCACCTCCCCAAGCTCTCCACATGCCCAGGCTGGTTTTGGGAAGCTTTGGGTCTCTCTGGCAGCCCCCCAGCTCACGGCAGGAGTGCTGTCCAGGCACAGGGCAGGGGATGCTGCTCAGGACCAGACCCAGTGGGTGGCGTTGCCTGGAGGTGATGAAGGAACGCGCCCAAGGACGCACCAAGTGTGCTCCTCACATCGGGGAACCAGAGGTTTTCAGCTCCTGAAAGTCACCACGGTGCTGATCCGCATTCACCCAGCACCAGCCCCAAGCTCCACTCCGTTTGGGATTTCCCCGGTACCTTTTGACTTCCTTGAGAAAGGAAAAATCTGTCCTGGGGTCACCGCTGGCTTTGGCACAGAGACATTCCCATGGCAGCAGCTCAGCAAGGATGGATTTGGGGTACAAGGAGGCAGCCTGCAAGGAAAATAGTGGCACAGGAGGGTCCCCGGGGTGCCGGGATGACTGGAGCTGTTGGAGAGCCACCGGCGGGTTACAAACCAAAGGCAATTTTGAATTGGAGAAGCGTTTCCAGGAGAGGCAGAGGAATACAAATGCCATCGGACCAGACACGGGGGAGCTTCATCTGAAAGGCAAATATTTCAAGGGGAATAAAATCCGGAGAAGGGCAGAGGAGCTCATCCAGCTGAAGCCCAGCACCGGTCCGAGACCAGCAGGACTTGGAGAGGGGGGAGCTGGAAGTTTCCTCCCAGCCGTCAGAGCGAGGAGACGCTGGCACAGCCGTGAATGAGAAAAAACAGTGTGAGACACCCCAAAACCGGAGCAGGATCCCCTTCCCTGACACGGTCACCAGCAATAGCAGCAGACAACAGTCAGAGCAGAGCCCTAACCCTGCTGTAAATGATTAAAACAAGGGGCACCCAGCTAAAGCCTGATTGCAGCGGGCTGCTCGCGCATTTGCTGGCCAGCTGGGCTGTGCTCCTGCAGAGCCCGCAGGGCACGGGTAGGATTATGCTGGAAATGGGGAGATTCCCCCCAAATCCTACACCCTGATCCTGGCAGAGGGGTCGCCCTCCCCGTGGGAAATGGGCTCGCAATTTCAACAGGACGGGAAAGAGGAAGGTGGGGGATATTGGGGTTAGGAGGTGCGGCTGAAAACATCAAATTCATCATGGAGAAACACTACCCTGGGGTTTAAAAGGATAAAACCTGGTGCAAAGATCAGAGCTGCTGCAAGGGGCTGCCTCGCTTCGCACTCCGAGTGCCTGAGGACATGGAGGGACCACGTCGGGGTGCGCAGCGATGGGACAAGGGGAAACGGTTTTAAGCTACATGAGGGGGATTTAGGGGAGATGTTAGGAGGAAATTCTTCCCCCAGAGGGCAGTGAGGCACTGGAACAGGCTGCCCGGAGAGGCTGTGGACGCTCCATCCCTGGAGGTGATTAAAACCAGGCTGGATGAGGTTCTGGGCAAGCTGAGCCAGTGGGAGGCGTCATGCTCACGGCAGGGGGTTGGAATGAGATGCTCTTTAAGGTCCCTTCCATCCCAAGCCATTCTGTGATTCTGTGGAAGAGCCAGGAGGCACCAAATATCCCCTTGCCATCCTTGGGACTGTCACCTGCCGTCAGGAACGTGGCTGTAGAAGCTCACAGCCCTCGGGCTGCACCAAGCCCGTGCGCACCTGAGAAGCCAGAGGGGACCCCTCTGCACGGCCTCTGCCCTGCTCAAGGGACCAGCAGCTCCAGCAGAGCTTTCCAGCAGCACTGAAGGAAGATTTCCCAGCCCCTCCAGTGGCTCGGGACCTGCCCGGTGCTGTCAGGAGGGTGACTGCAGCCCCGAGGGCAGATTTGCCAGAAACGCACCCAAATGGAGCAGCAGCCACGGGCTGTGTGCGTGCCTGCTGCCAAGAACTGCTGGGGCCTCCGGCACGAGAGGGGCAGTGACTTGTTTCTTCCTCTCGACTTTTCCCTAGTAAATTAAACATAATAACAGTGGCAGTAAAACCCCCTTGGCTTTATCCTCCCCCAGCAGAGCTGATGCAATTAGCAGCTTCCCTGACTGGCAGAGGCATGATTTACTCCCAAAACGGGGCGCACGAAGATGTCGGGGCAGCAGGAAGCTTCCATTTGCCCCCCAACCACGTTCCCCTCCCTGGCCGTTCCCACCACGCGGCATCAGATAAGCTCTCCCACCTCGTTTCCTCGTTAACAGCTTTGGGAGGTGCAGCCCCAGGGACAGGTTCACCTGGAGGAGCTCAGACACCTCTCCACATGGAGACCGTGCGCCATCCCATCTGTGGGATGCTCTCCAAATCCAGGCATCCCAAAACCACGTTGGTAGCCAGGACCTGGGCACGAGATGCTTCAGAAGCAGACTGAGCTGGCTACCCTCTGCCAAAATACCCCGAAATACCCCTTGCAGCAGGGAAATGAGTTCCTGTGATTTGCGCAGGCGTGCCAAGGGGAAAAGCGAAGAGGGCTCCGCGGTGCTGCACGGTGCCAGCTCCGTGCCAAGGGCATGGTGCACGCTGTGGGATCACCCCGTGCTGCGATGACTTTTTCAGCAGCCAAGCTGCTGCCCGGACAGCCCAGGAACAGCTGAAACCTCCCCAACCTTGGGGTCCCATCCCAAAAAGCCTCCCTGTCCCCAGCACAGGACGCAGCTGCAACCTCACCACCTCCAGAGCGCTCGGCTGGCCCCATCCCAGCACCGTGCCCCGCACAGGGGGGCACCTTTCGGCCCCAAAGGGGACCCCGGAGAGCAGCTCGCTCCCTCTGCCCCCGCAGACCATCCTCCTGCCGTGCTCGGCCAGGATTTCACGCCGAGCTCGCGGGCAGGAGGGGCACGGCCGCGGCGGTGAGCCCCCCGCATCCCGCAGCTGCCATTTGGTCCCCTTTTAAAAGGGCCCGTGTTTGTACTTCAAAACAGCCTGTTCGCCTAATTGCCAAAAAAAAAATGAAAAATAAAAAATAAAAAGAGACACAAAACAACCCTGCTACAATGACTAATTAGCTCGCTCCTGCCTCGTACCCTGTAAACAAATGTATTTGTAACCAATTTGCAAGCACTTTGCATAAGGGGCCCAGAACACTCATGCCTGTTTGATGCATTTTGACATTAATTTGATAATAGCGGCTTAACAAGGAATCCAGGCTCCCTAGCTATAAATATGCTGCTTTTCCACTTCCTTTTATCTGCACAGTGAAATAATGTTGTTTTTCCCCCTGCTGCAATAACCACCATCCAACCCTTTCATGAATGCCCTTTATGTCCTTTAGCATTTTCAAGGCTTTTTTTTTTTTTTTTTTTCCTTTCTTTCTTCCCCTCCCCTTCTTTTCCTCCTCCTGGAGAAAGCAAACGCCTTTTATTAGCCGTGTTTTTTAATTCCTGTTTATCGGGGGGAAGGAGGAGCGAGGACGGCGATGTCACGGCGATAACGCTGCCGGCACCGGGAGGCGCTCAGAAATCCTGCTCCTTCCTTTGGGCTTCGTGGTGGGGGGAAAAGGCTCGTTTCTCTTTGCTCCGTTTCTCTGCTCCTTCTCCTCTTGCTCCTCTACTCCATGCATCGAAAAGCAAATTTGAGCACAATAAAATGGGAAAAAAGCACCGGAGGCCACTTGGATGCCGAGCAGAAGGCAGCCCCTGACCCAAAGGATGCCCCCCCAGGAATCCCCGCTCTGGGTTTTTGGCTGCAGCCCCTGCTTGGAGTGGAGGTGACAACACAAGGACGTGTCCCATGGGGACCGAGCCTCTGCTGCAGCTTGTCCCTGCCCCGACACCAGCCCGGTCCCCCCCGAGCCCTCCTCTCAGATCATTAATGCCCAAACCAAGGCAGCGAGCCCAGGTCGGAGGCCTGGCAGAGGCTAGGAGCACATTCCTTCCCCAGCCTCCTCCCTCCTTATCTCTTTCCTCCCTCCCCCCAAAACCACGTTCAGATCAAAGTTACTGGAACAATAAAACCCATAAGTTAAACACGACGGGGGCTGCTCCGCGCCCTGTCCAACAGGGGCATGAAAAAGGCAAAGGCGAGCCCAGGATCACCTCTAAATATTAAGCCTGGTGACCTTGGACCAATTAATTTGGGGGAGATGAGTGCAGACGTGCTCCCTGCACGGACTCACCTGCCAGAAGCCAAGCACACAGCGATCCCGAGCTTGTTCCTCCCCCGGTTGTTTTGGGGATTTCTTAATCCCATCACAGTGGCGCTACCGGGATTAACCAAGCCCCTGGGCTGCGACTCTCTGGCTTGGTGCAGAGGGGTGCAGCTCGCTGCCCAGGGGCTGTGGGATCAGAGCAAGATTTAGGGGGGTTGCTTGGGGTTTTTTTGGGGTGCCAGAACCTCGGTTCACCTACCTGCAAACCAGGGGCTGCGGCTGTGCTGTCCCACAGAAATGAGGCTCATCAGCACGTGGACACCCAGGGAGGAGCAGCATTTCCTCGGCACGAAGCAGCCCCTTAAGCTCACGTTGGTTCAACTTAAAACGTGGCACCAAAGCGTGCCCTCCCGGGAGGATGGCTGCTAAGGGGAAACACGAGGCAGGAGGCAAGGAGAGAGACCCGGTTCCAAACAGTTTCACTCTTTATTTGAAGTTTTACATGCCACCAGCGCACAGGAAAGCTGCACATTCAGAACTGGACTCACCACGAGAGCACGGGGCCGGACGCAAACACGAGCATGGAACGAACACAGGGGTGGAGGAGCCCGAGCCCAGGAGCTGGCCGGAGCAGCTCCTGGTGTCCCTTGGTGTGCCGGAGCCAGCCCCAGGGCCACCTTCCCCGGCCACCCCCTGGGTGCTGGTCACAACCCAGCTCTCCCCTCCCAGGGCATCGCCGTTCTCCTTCGATGAGCTCACCGAGCGGTTTTGGCAACGTCTCCGCTGGAGCCGAGGGTGTTTGGGGAGCCGCTGCCCGAGCGATGCTGTCTGCATTCCCCTTCCCAGCAGTTTTGACAATGAGAAACAATTTCCACCCGCTGTTCGTAGCGAGAGACGACAGCAATAGGGACTCTTACACTGACATTTTATTTTTCAAAGAAAAGTTTTGATAGAAAAACATTTTTCCCCAGCAGCCTTGGGCAGGGAGCTGCAGCTTCCACTTCAAAGGACGAACTTCAAAAACAAATCCAGTGTCCTAATGGTTTTGTGCTACATTACTTAATTGTCATACAGCTAATTAGCAATGCCTGATTTCACATTCGCTGTACATAGACGAAGTTCACAAAAGAAGGGGCTACTTAAAACAATAAATAAAACAAGGCACCAGGCAGCCAGGCTCCGACAGCATTAACATAAAACGTTACACTTTACCATTTAAAAAAAAAAAAAAAACTGAAATAAAAACCCCACCGTAATTAAACTTATATTGATGTCTTCCTTCAGATCTCAGAGCTTTGAATTTCCACGAGGGAAGGGGGAGAAGCAACGCGGAGAGGAGCAGGGGCTTAGCGCGCACGCCCGCGCACGCATTTTGCCGGCGAGCAGCAGAGATCTTTAAAATCCCAATTATTTCCCTATCACCAAGTAAGATCGGGATCGATCGATGGTACAGCCTGACCCCTTCCCTCGAGTGTTGGGGGGGGAATTAAAAAAAAAAAAAAAAAGGAAGGGGAGGGAGAAAGGAGAGCGTCAGAGGTCAGCGCCACCAAACAATGGATATTGATGTCTCCATTCATTCCCAGCAGCAGAAAGGTCAATGCCTCCCTTGCTTCACGTTTTATGGCCGAAATCCTGCTGCTAACAGCAACAGTGTTAGTAGTCAGACCTCATCCATCCCGTTTCGTTATTCGGATTATTTCTACCCGGGTTGGCCATTTTGAAAATTTGACGAAAGCCGGGGGTGGGGGGGGGGGGGAGCAGAGGGGAACTGAGCCCGCTGAGGGACGGCTCCCATCGGTTTTTGGGGCTGCCTTTCCCCCCCAACCCGTGCTCTGGCTTGTCCCTCTGCCCCCTAACACAGCAGAAGGGCCGGAGGCGCCGTCCCCTCCCCATTAATCATTATTCCCCGTACATATCCCGCCTGGTTTCTATGGAAATGCTTCTCCTGCCACTGCACCCCGTGCGTCTCGGAGGGGCTGGGGAGCCGCAGCGGAGGAGATTGGGCCCCACAGCACCCAGCCGGGCTCACGGGGCACCCCGCAGGCAGGAGAGGATCTGTGGCTGCCCGATAGGGACCAAAAATTGGGGAGGATTCCCCCCCGGGGGGACAAACCAACCCTCCTGCGCCGATGAGGCTGCACAAACTGGAAAATGCCACGCACCCGCAGCCGGGGCAGCCTCAGAAAAGGGTAATGGTGATGCCCAAACATCCCCACCACCAAATCCCAAAATCCCAAATCCCCGAGGGAGTGCTGGTGCCACCCAGCCCCCTTCCCGCTGCCAGGTTGACCCTAAAATCCGCTTGTCAAAACAGCTGAGGGAGCAGTCCCCTAAAATCCACTCCTAAGACACCTCCTGAAACACCGAGGGCTTGGTCCCACCAAGCTTTTTCCACCACAACCACCGTCACTCCTCACACCTAAATCCTCCCAGCCTGCAGGAACCCAAAGCCACGTTCCTAAACAGGACTTTGAACAGGAACAGAGCAAACAACTTCTGATTTTACCCACTAATGGGACTTGCCCCGGGACGTCCATCTCCCGGGGACCTTGCTGGGGTCACAGCGCAGGCTGCTGCTCCTGCGGTCCCCAGAGCTCGCAGGGCTGATGTGGAGAGCAGCACGAAACGCCAGCAGGGACCAGGAACCCTGCAGAGGCAGCTCCTGCGAGAAGGGCACCTTTGGTAATCGACTTCATTTATTTGAAACGCCGGGAAGCAGCATCAGCAGGCGCAGCGATCGCCTCGTCAGGCGCTTACGGGTAGCAGGGGGAGATTTCCAGAGAGGTGGGGACAGAAACCAGAGGAAAAGGGGAGAATTTCTTATTAAATAAAAGCAAAACCACCAGTCCCTCTGTCCTCTCCTGCTCGAAGGCTGCACGCCGAGCGGTCTCCGAGCCCCATATATTGCTCTGCTCTGAACATATGGTGCTATGCTTAATAGCCCGGCTCTGCCAATCGGGGACTATTAGGGTGGGTTCTTTTTTCCCAGTGTAAATGTTGCAGAATATAAATTGTAATTAACACCGCTGCCAAAATAGCACTTAGAGAAAATAAGCACATTATTAACATCTGGTGGATCCTGCCTGGAGTGCAGGAGCAGCGGAAATTCGCACTCACCAGAAGAGAATTTGTAGCAGGGGTTGGGAGCCTCGGCCCGCAGTCGGGGAGCAGGGAAGAAGCTTTTAGCTCCTCGTCGCTATTTATGGGGCTCCTTTTACCACCTGTGGGTGATCCCTGATCAGAGCTGGTAGCCTTTGCATCGGGACTTTTGACCCGTTTGCATGAATACAGCTGTCTAAATGCCGTGCTGCAGGCAACGGGATCGTGGTGCCGTAAAACCTGCCTGGTTGTCTGCCCCAGCCCAGCGGGACAGGCAGATGGGGATCGCTGGTGCTGCAGCGTGGAGGTGGAGAGAAAATCCCTGTTTGGGATGGGGACAGCCTTTCTCCTGCTGTGCACAGTACCAAACAGGTCCCCTTAGGCATCACAGAGCTGGCTCCATACCCTCAGCCTCCCCTCTACCCTGCCCTGAGGCTGGAGGCACAGGAGGAGACAGCGGCGTTGGTGTTGCTTCACGCTGCTTGCTGCCTAACCCCCAGCATTTATTCCATGAAGGAAACCTGGACGACAACCAGGCAGAGCTGAAGTGGCCTGAACTGGACAGAGCAGCGACTCGCGTGCCTGCCAAGAAGTCCATCTGATTTGCTAAAGTGTGGGAGGAGGAGAAGGGAAAAAAAAAATTGTTGGAGAGGGAGAGAGGGATTCAAACAGCCGAGTGATGTGACAAGAGGTAGAAAGAACGGCCTCGCTGGGACAGCAGGAGAGAAAACAGTGGCGGGATGCCAAGGAGAGGGTAGCAGCCTGCTGCACGCACCAGCACAGCATCCTACCTGTGGCACTCGGGGCTCGTCTGCAGGAAGATGCAGCTGCTCCCGGAGGAGCAGGGACCGGCCTCGGTACCGGCTGCTGGGGGAGGAGGGAGAGAAGCTGAGGGCAGACAGCAAACAGGCAGGGTTAGTTTTAGCAGTGCCCAGATGTGTGGTAGGTTTGTTATCCTGCTCATCCATACCATAACCTGTCTGAGCGTAGGTTGCTGCTGTCTGATTTGCACCAGCAAGATTTCCAGCCACGTGCACATCGACTGATGGGGAAGTAAGGAGGGAAAGTCCTCCAAAGCTGCAAGATGCTTTTTGTCCTCAAAGCTGTCCCACCAAACCAGGCTTCCTATGAAATGCTGATCACAGAAGAGCATCTGGGAGGTGGCACCCTGCACAGAAAGTGCTGACAAGGAGATGAGGACATCACCTTTGTACAACACGGGGCCTCCCCAGAAGAGCACTGCTCAACACGAGACCGTGCCTAGGAGACAACAGGTGGAGAAGTTACTGGGTGATCGCTGCTTTGCAGAGGACGGACCCACTGCTCTACCCCAAAATACTCCAGCAAAACAGAAATCCGACTGCCACCCAGAACCGTCACTCCAGGAATTCACAGCTCGGCTTTTGGTTCAGCTGTCTGATGCTTTCAGAAAAGTGCTCAGTAAATAAGGCAATATGAAAGTGATCCAGACCACTGCTGCTGCCTGAGGAGGTTCTGTGGAGCGGAGAAGCTGCCTGAAATCACACTGCGAAAACGCTCGATAACATCGCTAAAATTAGCATGAGCTCAAGGCATGGGACCCGAGGACAGAACCAGCACGCTACGTTCCCATCTAAACGGCGACACGGACAGCACTTCCACCAGACAGGAGCCCCAGCTCATTCACTGCAGGCTCCATCTACCCTAGGACAAGGATTTCCTAACCAGCTGAGAGCTTCTTCCACCAGGACCACTGATGGGAACCGTCTCAGCCAGAAGATACCACGGTCGAGGTGCTAATAACCTGGAGCTGTTACTCAAAAATTAAAGAGAGTCCTCGTGGTACTTCTCATCAAAGGACCGTTAGATATCTGTGATTGCATGTGTGTGCGTGTGACTACAAATGCGGGTCTGTAACACAGGAAAAACGTGATGCATTCCGATGGAGCAACACATTCGGGCCTCCTGGCTGTCTCAGGCTTTCTACTTTGCCCAAAACAGACCAAAGCACAGGATGATTTCCACCAATATCACGAAGCACGCCGCCAAAGTACACGGGGGCCCTTAAAAAACACACCGGGCGACACGGGGGGGAAGAGCGTTACTACGTCAGGTTCTCTTACCTTCATCTTGAGGAAAGGAACCAAGCAATTCATCATTAACCACAAGGAAACACTCACCACGTTCCAGAAGCCTTTGAGATAGGCTTTTCAGATGCGAGCACTATCCAAGAGATGTTTCCCCACTGCGAAGGAACAGCTTTTTGTTTTGTTTTGTTTTTTATTTCACAATTGCACCTACTGAAAGTGATTGTACAGCATCCAGCGAGGTGGCCGGGAGCTGAAGGTGGGGAAATCCAGGCCAAGGAGAAGCTAATTCCACGCGTTCCCTCCAAGTGTCCCTTGCCATGCTGATCACCAGTCACCACCACAGGTTGGGGGGCTCTTCGGCCACTCGGCTTTTGAACAAGGTGATTTCATCCAAGTGCCTCATGGGGACGTCTCTGATGACCTCCGTCAAGTCCTCGTGAAGCAGAGGGAAAATGACGACGTTTAGCGCGGGGCGGTCCGCCTGGAAACTGAATCAGACACGGGTTATTAGCTGGGGAGGAATACTAAAGCTCCAGGGCAACAGGAGGGGGTCGAGTGGATAAAAACCACGCGGCGGGGGCAAGGAAAGGTGCTCAGGGAGGCAGCTGGAAGTCAGGGTCTCCCTCTCTCCTCTCTGTGTGTCGTTGGGGAGCGCAGGCTGGGCTTGTGCCCTTTTCAGAGATCTGTTGAGCTGACACAAGCTTGATGAGGGCAGGGAGAGAAAGATTTTAAAAAAATAAATCACAACAGCGTGGTATTCTGAGATCCCAGCTGAGCAGGGTACCCAGCGACAACAATTTACACCAGCTACAAAGCAGCAGCAAGTTGCAGGGCTGTTAAAAAAATAAAATCAGGCCAAAGCAGCGCTGGGCATTCCCTCAGGGCCGAGTGGGGGATCATTGCTCCAGGCTCGGTTGTTCTGCATGCAGAGTCTGCACTCTGCAATTAGAGCACAGGTAGGTTTAGAAAGCTCAGATCTGCAGATAAGCATTTAAGAGCACACACACACACACAGAGCCTCCTTTTTAACACAAGTGGCAGAAACCTGTCTTAGCACTCCCTGAGTTTGCCCCCAACACATGTACCTACCCCTCTTTGCCACTTCAATTCTGGGCTCCAGTTTCTAAATCCGCAGCCCCAGGGGTTTTGTCCCCTCCTAGGAAAACCTGCGGGCTCCTCCTGTCCTCCCAGCTCTTCTTGCCAACACCTCTCTGCTTTCTGGTATGTGCACCGAGAATCCCAGACCCTGCAAGTGACGGGCCTGATATGCCAGCACGAGAGAGGAGCAGCAGAGGAGGAGAACAGCAAGAATTAAAGCCATCTATACAATGTATAAGGAGCCATATAAAAGCCCAAGACCCCATTAAGCAAGGAGGCTGCATAACAGCAGCCCAGCAAGAGAACGTGGGAGAGGAGAAATTGCATTGCTCGGGGTAGCACAACAAAAGAGTTCAACCTCCTGAAGCTGGGGGGGAAGGAAGTTCTGCTGTAGCTGAAGGGCTACACCCTGAAGATTAAAACACTTGTGACTATTAGCACCCTGCCACCAAGATGTTTCCACTGAACCGTGTGACAAGGGCCAGCTCGGTGTCACTCTGAGGGAGGCAGAGTTGAACTGGCAGCGTCAGTCCCTCGAGGCTGAAACGAGTTGTGTTGGGTCGAGAGAAGGGCCGGCTGCTAAACAAGCTCCTCTTACCCAGACGTGTGTCTGAAGCTCGTCTTTAGCACTGAGACGGGCAGGTTATCCTCCAGCAGAGGGGATGGCTGGCGGTTTGGCTGCTGGAAACACACGGGAGAAGCCCCAGTGCTAGCGGTACAGACGGCTGAAGAAAAGGCTACAGGAGGCTGGCATTACCTGGGGGACAGCGAGGATGTTTCCGTGCACAAACGATTTGGAGCAGAGCTGCCAAAAAATGCTGCAGAGGAATTCCCGTACCAAGTTCAGCTGCTGAGTCCTGGTGGGTTAAATTAATTTGCCTGAACCTAAGTAGCCGCGGGAGTAAGGATTTCCAGCAACAGCACTACCTGGGGCAGTTTTCTATCTTTCTGCATCACGGATTGCCCTTCATGCCTCACGCCTGAGGGCTGGCAGGAAAGGACACGGCTCCTTGGGAGGATCTGGAGGCCTGGGTAGGAGCTGAGCAGTTTTCTTACTTCCCTGGCTCTACAAGAAACCAAGCAGCAAATAATCGCCGATCTGGGAGGCGGTTGGTAAAGTCTGCGGTGCAATTACAGAAAATACAGCAAATGTCTCTTTGATAGTCCCTCCTCTGCCTCAGCTCTTCATGTTCCTTATCCAACACCACAGTCCTGCAGAGAAAATCACGTTAATAGGCCGAGCTTACTGAAGTTCAGCTAGGAAGAAGCCGCGATCTTCATGAGACGCAGCCTTCCTGACCGTAACCTCCCCAAGGCAAAGAAACCTCTGCCTCTTTCTTTGTATCTAGAGCCTCCCAAATTAGATCTGCATGCTGCCTTCTCACCCTATACAAGATCGTGGCTTATAAGCAGCCCTGACACGTAGCTATAAGAACAAGGACCTGGACAAGTTTACACGACAATCTGCCACCAAGACTGCTGAAAAACCCCAACGCAGTAAGTGTACCTTCCAAAGAGGCCGGGGTTATAGAAGAGGTTTGAATTTGATCTTTTTTTTTAAAAAAAGGGAAAAAAAAAAGAAAGCTTTGTAATTTTCTCTCCCCCTCAACAGGAAGCTGTACGTTACTGCAAACCTTGTAAATTCCATCCCCCAGCAAGTTGACGCCGGAGAATTCTTTCCATGTACAATTTGCGTGATTTAAGAAAAAAGAATCAAATGCACATGGCTCGCTATTATTCTCAGCTAAACGTGCGTGCAAAGCCTCTCCTTTAACTGCCTGTTAAAAAACACCCCGATTTTAACGAGCAGCTGTCATAATGTTAAACCGGGATTAGCAGTTCCCAAAAGCAGACTCCCTCCGCAACCTCTGCTCCTCGAGTCCATCCCCGGAAGGCAATTCCTTTCTTCGTACACCTGTCCAGGTGGGCTAGATTAAGTGAGAAGCACTTAGAGCCCTAGTTCGAAAGGCCCCGGGCACGGGGAGGAGATAACAAGAAGGGGAAGAGATCGAGTTAATGAGTTGCAGAATAGCTCCTGTAATCTTCTTGACGGTTCTTCCTCATTCCACACCTGGATGGACTTCAAACTGGATCTACCCCTGCAAGCGTGCAGCTCGTAAAACGAAAAGCTGAAGGACAGAGAGGGATATCGACCCGGGGAGACAAAAGAACTGCAGTTCCAGGCATGAAACCCTGCTTTTTTCCAAGGGAAAGAAGCCAAGGATACGCTTACTTGCTCTCTCCTACGAAACCTCCAGACTAAACTCATCATGATTAATTAAATGAAAGCAAGTTTGCGAGGCAACTGACTAGCAGCCCCTTCAAAACATGTCCTTTAATCAGAAACAACCACTGGGATACAAAGAAAATACGCCCCCCCCGCACACATATTTTCCAGCCATAGCCTCTGGTCCAGCAGACACAACACCAAACCACCATCCATCCACCAGCAGGAACTTTTACAAGGAGGTCTCTGAAGAATCCCAGTTGGGATCTGGACACTTTGTGGGCCTGGCTGCAGCAGCTGGCTGGAATCATCCACGGAGCTGAAAAACAGATATCAGATCGTAGCCTGCTTCATCCGTTCCTCCCAGCACCAACGCTGCACTCAGACCTTGAACAGGTTGCCCGTAGCTGTAAGGGTTAATGGCACTCTGTTATTTGCCTCCAAAATTATCCCAGAACAGGTGTGGACTGGACACAGGAAGGTTATTTTCAAGCGAACAGCTTGGTAAATAGCCTACCACTACGGTCTCAATTACTTCCAAGCAGCGTGGCAGGATGCAATATGTAGGTCAGGGACAAAGTCAAAAAGAAAGGGAAAAAGTCTAGAGCAAGGTCCGCACTTTAATCAGATTTCCCCCCGATTTTAGCAAGACAAAAGAGTCCCTCCCCGGAATGCCGTTATCTCCTGGCAAACACTGCCGGTGTGTGCTTTCAGACACAGCTCTTTGGAGAGGAAACCAACGAGTCCCCAAACTCCACCTGCTGATATGGCCAAAGGGCAGCCCAAAGCTGCAGGAAAACCTCAGCAGAGAGCCTGCAGCCGTGGGTTGTGCCCTGCTCTGTCTGTCTGCACCACAAATGCCCAGAAGACGACAGCTCCGCTACCTTAGGAGCTGCTCAAACTCACCTCCAACCCCTACGGATGGGAAAAGGCAGCGTTTGGAAGCAAAGGATGTAATTCCCCTTGCAATTTTCCAGAGAAACCTAAGAAAAGCCCTGTGCTAAATTCAGGTGCTTCGGCACATCCCACTTCACGGCTGCTGGCAAGGTGGCGAGGGCAGGCGAGGCGCTGTAATTAAGCACTGGCAACAAAAGAAACTCACCCCAGGTAAAACGAGGAAACACGACGCAGCGGGAGCGGATGGAGGCCAGATTTTGAAACTCCACAAACTGAGATAAGCTCATGGGAAAAGAGGCTCTAAAAAGGAAAAGGAAGGAAGGAAAGAAAGCAGGAAAGCGGGAGAAGCTTGATTTGGGGGAACAGAGGGGAACGAGCAGATTTGGACTCCAGTTTGCACAGCCCTCGCTGCAGCAGCTGAATCTCTGCTGCAGCCACATATCCCCTCCCTCCTCCTCTTCCACTTCACACACAGGCTGGAGCGTTGCTTCCAGCAGGAGCGAGCTTCCCAGGAGGACAGGAGGCAGCCCGAGCCACATTTCGCCCTGCGCACAGCTCTTCCACCCACACGCACAAAGCCCCTGTTAACCCTCTGCCAGGCACGGCGTAAGTTTGTTGTTGCTGGAAGACCGGCTCGCATCGGGGAGCTCGAGTGTGGCATCTGTCTTGGAAGCTTCAGCCCACGTACCTGAGCCAGGCTGGGAACTCCTGTCCCCGAAGCACGGCGTGGTGGAAGGGAGCAGCTGCCGAGGGACATGACCCAAGGGGACACGACCCAAGGCCCAGGCAGGCACTTTGCTCTTCTTTTCAGGAAGGCCAGGAGGACACTGCGGGTTTGCTCCACTGGTTGTGCCCAGATCTCAGGTCCAGGGAACTGCAGGAGCTCTCTCCTTACTGACAGCGACTGCCAAGGGCATAAAACAGAGCTTTTTCTTTTTTCTTCCAGGCACACCAAAGTGGTGGGGGTGGGATTCCCCCAGGCACCCTTCTCTGTCAGCTGGGAGCATCCTTGCCACCCAGCCAGCCCCCAGAGCCATCTCAAGAGGGGTGCAATGCTCACAGAGACCCATTTCCAACCCTGCAAGAGCACTGGTGTCGCGCAGACTTCATCTTCTCATCTCAGAAACACACCTCCGAAGTTCCCTAGGAAAGCAGCTGCGATTCCTCAAGTCGCTTCCAGCTCCACACAAGGAGATATTTCCCCCACAGAGCATTTCCACTCGCCGTGAGCCCCGTCAGTCCAAACTCCAACCCAACAAGGGCACAGCTGTGACTCTGGAAGTCCGTGGCACACAGCACTGCCACCTCTGCCACCGCATCGTGTCCCGGACGAGACGCGACACGCGCCAGATGCACCCCACAAGCAGGGGGGGAATTACCTCTCCGCACCGTGGTTTCCCTCTGTAAGGCACGAATGGCACTCCACCGCTTCTCCCGGGAGCTGAGGTTTGTCAGAAATGCTTCCAGACTGGGTTTCTTAACGTTATTTTGCCAGCTGAACTCTGCATCAGTCAAATGTGACCGGACAATTAGAGAGGGAGGGAACGAGAACCCAAGGAGCGACGCCAGAGCGCCCGGGACACGTCCTAGGGGAGTGCTCTGCCAGAGCAAGCTGAAAGTTATTTCCTAATCTCTTCCACAAATTAAAAAGCAACGGCAGCAACTGCTCAATTAGATTTATTTTACTATGGAAAAGCTTTAAAGCTGCAGTTAATGCTTCCGCTCAGCCTTTTACACCCGCGCGAGGAGAGAGCACGACGGTGCTGCTCCAGTTTTATCTCCCAGCCAAGGCAGAGAGGAGGACGCCGCCTGAAAGCCACTTGGTGCACAAAGCCATCTTCCCCCCGAGGAGGCTTTCGGGACTGAATTCCCTTCCAAACACACGAGCTGGTAGTTGGAGCGAGTCCCTTGGGTTAGCCACAGGAATGCATTTACGAAGGGGCTGCGTTAGTGCCCCCAAAAGGAGATAGACAAACACACCAAGGCTGGGGATGGCCCCACGAGCTGTGCTGGCTTGCAAAGTATTTGAACCCACCCTGAAACAACATCCCTGGCAGAAGCAGAGGTGTCGGGGCCACACCCCGAGCACAGTCAGCCTTCGCCAAGCCCGCCAACGAATTCTTGGGTAAGGCGAGCTGACAAGGATGCAGTTTGTTATTCAGCCCGTGACAGAATGATTCAGGGGTTTCTAAGAGCAGGAAATGAAACAGACAATGAAAGCTGGAGCAGGATGCTAATGATTCACTCCGCCAGCCCAGCGATACATTAAGTCTTCTGCAATCAGACGCGGGGACGGAGCCCACAACATGCTTAGGCTAGCGGAGTGGGGTTGGCAGCTCCCGCGCTGGCTCCGGGATGCAGGGAAGCAGCACTGCGCCGAGAGGGACTTCGTCAAGGTCAGAAGGAAGAGAAGGTGGTGGAGGGAAGCAAAAACCAGCTTGGAAATCTCAAACAAGCCTCGAGTGGTGATGCCAGCTTCCTGCAGTGCCCATACAACTGCAGCAGGGTGCTGGAGGGCTCTGCAGAATTCAAAGAGGAGCTCACGCTCCCTGACTGCCCTATAGCAGCCCCCTCCCACCCCATCCACAAGTGGAAAGGAACACCCGAGAAGGGTTTTCTTGA
Source organism: Anas acuta (assembly GCF_963932015.1). Lineage (NCBI taxonomy): Eukaryota > Metazoa > Chordata > Aves > Anseriformes > Anatidae > Anas > Anas acuta. The sequence goes on from NC_088993.1 coordinate 14,744,709, forward strand.
GGCTGAGCCCACGGTGAGAATCCCACCAAGGAGAATAAATCGGTTGACTAGAAAAAGAAGCTGCAGGGGCTTTCAGAGCAATAGCAACAAGGTGTGGGGGGACGCACGCAGCACTGATGTGAGCAGAAATTCATTTGCAATAGTTTAGTTCCATGCCAAATGCCAGGAGAGGGGCTGGCTCGCTCAGCACTTTCCAAATACTCGGTTTCATCCCCGAGCTCCCACCTGGCAGCCCCGTTTCTGCAGCTGAACCCCAGGAGGGTGCTGCAGCCCTTCAGCGAGCAGCACGGCAGTCACAGCCACGCGGGGCACCGGGATCAGCAGCTGAAGGAAAGGAGAGATCCAGCCAAGGGTTTCATGTTTAAAAAAATAATAATAACAACAAGCAGGGGAAAATTCATAAAATGCGACAAACGCTTGAATAGTAAGATTAATTCAGACTGAAATAGCTATTCCTGGAAAGTAGCAGGAGTCCTATTGTGAAAGTCACGTCAAACTAATCGCTGCTCACACCTGACGCTGGCAGAAGTAGGAGGGCCAAGTTAATATTTCTCTTCCTCCATGCCTTGGATCCCCAGATCAGGCAGATTGTCCTAAAACATTAAAGTTCTTTGTAATTCCCAGCACTGGTTAACCCTCAGTCACCCAGATCCCGAGGCATGGCGTTACAGAGGGACTTTGCAGAGCCATTTGCTGCAGACAGGTAGCTGGCGTGGCGAGGGAAACAAAGGCACAGAGCTTGAGCTAGGGCTGCCAGCCCTCGGGGGATACTGCACCAGCACCCCACGCCTCTGTCCCCTCTCCCAACAAGCTACCAGACCCCAGGAGGTTCCTCCCTGCCTCTGGGAGAGGTGAGCAGGCTGGCCAAGCTGCCCACCCGCCTCCCCAAAACACGTCTTTCATTTGCTGACCACACCGCCTTCCACGGCTTCTCTTGGATTGCACTCCTCTAAGTCACAACTCACCTCTCTGCCTGGACACTTTTCCCTTAAGTCTCCCTGAGACTTTTCGTTTTGCTTTGTGGTGGGTTTTGTTGTTTTCTTTCAAATTTAACCGTTGCTTTCTCGGCCTTTTCCAAGGCATTTTTTCCAAGGCCTTCTCCCAGGCGTGTATTGTCTGGTACTGCAGAGTCCTTGGAGTCATTACAAGGATAGGAGCTATCTAAACCCTTAAGCTAAAACCAGAAAAATTCTGAAGGAACACACTGGAAAATAAAATCTGTCCTTGAGGCCAAGGGGACATTTGCCAAAGCATTTCCCATCCCCTCTTCCAGCCGATTTTCTGCTGGCAAGCTCCGCCAGGAGAGCAACTTGTGCACATTTGCGAGGTGCCCGCTGACCGTGCCATGGAGCAGCGCGATGCTGAAGCCATCCAAATTCCTTTTCCCGCAAGATTTTTGAGGCAGAGAAATACAAGCATATAAACACGATTATTTAGCATGCAACGCATCAGGACAGAGTAGCGGGGCACCTTCTGTAGGTCACAGCTCCATCTACTGACTACTTCTCAATATAACAGTGTGAAAATCCTCGGGGAAAGCTGCTCGAAGCCAAGCCCCCTCCTCTGACCGCCTGGTTAGCCCGGCTTGGAGCTCCCTGCAACCATTTAGAAAGAATCCCAGCACTGCAGCTCTGCCCAGAAGGGAGAAAACCTCTCGTTTCAAGGAAATTCTTTGTACAACAAAAAATAAAGGGTTACACTTGAAGATAAAACAACCGTGGGTCCTGGCACTGTGGGGTTTTAGTGGGTTGGAGGTGACACTGCAGTGGGTTTAACAGAAGAGTTATTTAAGCGAAGGCAGCACGTGCTTTTAGATAAGCACCCTGGCAAAGTTCGGGTGCGAGCACAGAAAGGAAAACGCTGTTGTGAGATCTGCTGCTATCTGAAGCACGGCGGCAGCTGAGCACCATGTGATGGGGAGAGAAATGTCATTTTACAGGGAAACCGTGAGCCTAGACCAGTGTGATGTGAAAGCTGAGGCAGATGGGGGCAGTGGACACGGCTCACCCAGGCTGCACCCCCCCCTCTAATCACTGGGTCCCTTCCCACGTGCACCGAGGATGTCCCTGAACCATAAAAATTACCCCTCCCCTCCATGTCGAGGAAAAAAAGAAGAAAGAAGAACGCTGCAATGATTTATCTGCCCAGAGGGAAACCGTCGTCTCCCAGGCTCAGAGGAGACCTTGCCCTTGCAAGCCTCTTGTTTGCTGATGAGGGCTCCAGACGAATTCTCTTCTGCTTACTGTGCTCCGTTGCAAAAGAGGCAGGACTGAATCAGAGGCTTTTTACGGACTGAAACACGAACTAACCTCTCTGAAACAGCAGCGAGCTGCAGCCAGAAGACTGCCCGCAGGAAAGCTGGAGAGCACCAGGCCCAGCTTGGAGCTGTCACAAGGCTAAAAGGCACGAGAACAACTTTTTTTTGCAGTCCAGGAGAGCAGAAACAGATAATGCCATCCTATTTTACAGGCAAGGGGAAGAGTTTGAGAATCTGCTCAGGCTCTAAGCCTCCAATGTGGAGCAGGAGGTTCAATATCTGAGCTCCCATACCTTCCAGCACAAGTCCATGGTAGAAACAAGTCTGTTCTTCCCAAATCAGTCCCAGCCTCTTCTGTGAGCCAAATCCTCTGTGAATCCACATCTGGAAAAGAACTGCACGGCACTGGATGGCATTTTCAAGCCCTCCCAGCCCTGCCACCTGCAGCAAATCGCTGCATACGCCCAGCCCTAGGGGACCCCCTCGCTCTCGTTTCTTTTTGGAGGCGTTGGGAGAACGGGGGTGATTTCAGCCCTACCTTCTTGGTCACAAGCTGCAGTCACTTGGCTGCTCTCAGCCTAAACCAGATCATTTCCACAGCCCCACAACAACAACTCTTCCCTGCAGCGGGACCTGAGGAATACAAATCCATTCCCCCAGCTCCAAGGGAGGGGAGCAAAAATGCCTTCCCTGCTCTCACCTCCTCCTTTCCACTCATCCCTCGTGTTCTCCCTGCACGCACAGCATCTGCACACATCCCTCCCCCCCCAAAAAAAACAGAAAAAAAGCCACCTTCTTTCATTCTAGAGCCTTTTCCACAGGTTTCAGTCACGAACTAGCTTGCTAAGGGATTTTACTGCATGTCTCCTCGCCCTTGGAGCAGCAGATAAAACGCAGGCAAGAGAAAGTCAATTCCTGACCCCCATCAGGAGGCACATTTACACAAGGACGAGAACAGGATCACTGGGAAAATCAGGTGGTTAAAGGCTCGCTGATGGCTCGTGGAAGACCCCAGGCTTTGCTTACACATCATTTTCTGTATTTTGTTCCTTCCGTGTTATTGCTGGAGACAGTTGCATGAGAACGGGATCTCTGTTGCTTAGGAGAGCATCTGCTCCCACTGCTTCTCCTCCTCCTGAAGTCATAATCTTACGTGGCATCAAAATCGTTTCCAGAGCCACCAATTACAGTGTCACAGAGGATTATGACTTCAGGTGCAGGATCTGCAGTGGGAGCAGATGCTCTGCTCAGAAAAAAGAACTTCAAAAATTCTGTTTTCATACAAACGTCTCTATTAATAAGACACAAAAGGAGAGAAATAGTCTGACAGCCAGAACTGTTGCTAAATATAAAAGCAGTTTTTAACATTTTCATGAGGCATCAGCTGCTCTTTGGAAAGTTCCCAGGGTTTAAATTATTAAGAGGTACAGAATGTAGTGGGAATCCATACACAACAGAGGAAGAGAGGAGGAAGAGACTGCAGAACAGCATTTTTCTGCTCAGTAAGCGGATGTTAAAATGTTGGCCAGTGCTGCAAAGGCATCTCAGGGAGGAGGGCAGAATAAAAACCAGAAACTGTGGATTCTTGGTTCTTTCTCAGGATCCCCAAAGCACTACCAAAACCAACCCAGGACTGACTTTACCGATACAAAGCCCTGTAAAAATACAAACCCAAGGAATCCCTGACAAGGGATTCATATAGGTGTTTCTGACAATCACTGTCCCAACAGAACACGGAGCCTTCTAGAGGCTGTAACAAGCAATCCCGTGTGCAGCTCGAGAGGTAGCTGATGTAGTCATAGGCTCTTCTGGATCCGATCCTCGGAAACGAGCCAAGAGTAATAAGTCAGGCTGGAGCTGGAGCAAGGCTGGGGGGAGGAGCACCCCTCAGGACGCAGTAACCACGCCGTGCGATTCGGAATTTTTGTTAGAGCTTAACAGGGCAAAGCAACGGTGGGTGAGAAAGAAAACAGATCGAAGGTGGAGAAAATGCCTGATAGAAAAAAAAAAATAATGGAGAGTCTGCTGCATGGGAAATATTTTGTTAGATGACTGCCGCTATTCGATTCCAAAATGCCAGGAGTAATTAAAAGCTCTCTTTTCAAATGCAGTTCACGGCTCACACAAACGTTTCCCACCACGTGAGCCTCAGAGCACTGCAAGGGGCCAAGTGAAATGCATTTAAGAACTGCCAAACGTGCAAAGGCAGTTTGTACCAATTCTTCCCCCCCCCCTTATTCTCCGCTGAAGAAAAACCCTTCACAACAACCCTTTAAAAAGGCTTTGAATTGTACTAGCAGGGGATTATCAGTAAGTGACATTTACAAGTGATTAGAGGACGAAGAATTATCTCAGTCACTTGTGGGAAAGGAGGAAAGCTTCAAGGTCAAACCTCTCAGTGCTTCAAATGTCGGCAGATGTTTTGTTTACACGAGAAGTGCCGTTTGATTTATGACGGGGCCGTACATCCAGAACTTCAGCTGATGGAGCTGCAGAGAACGCGGGTGGGAACGGAATCAAGAATTCGTACAATACCTTCAAACGTTTCACTGATTGACTCCTATAAAAATAAGAGGCTATTTCGTGCTCCGAGCAGTTACACCGTACCTATTAGCTTCCTAGAACAAGTGCTCCAAGCCACACAAACCTTGGCAAGCGAGGAGACGGGAGATAAACCTCGAGCAGCTCCAGAAATCCCACAGCAACCCCTTTTTCCTCACTCACCTCCGGACAATGGACTGCTGGAGGTTTCTGCAGACGGTGAGAGATTCTCCCATAAACATGTGGCACATGACGACCTCGAGGCAGCTGGCCATGAATGACATCACTGCGTCAGACTGCAGAGTCCCGCTCCGGGAGACGATGCAAAGCCTCTGGAGAGAGGAGCAGTGGCTCAGTGCCTGGAAGAACTGGGCACCCGCGCTGAAGTAGGGCTGCTCCAGCCTGCGGGAGGAAAGAGAAACAAGTCAGGGGGCAGCAGGGGCTTAGGGATGCTTTCAGGTAAGAGAGAAGATGGCATGTTTGCAAATGGAGCAGCCAACGTCCACCAACCTGTTCCACCTACACACACAGCTTCTGCCTGCTGGTGCCAGCGGTAGGGCACGAAATCCTGATGTTGGAAGCTCAGACATCCCACTCGAATGACATCAGGGGGACAAACACACAGAAAGGCCCTACGCTGCTGTAACCCTGCTCCTGAGAGGGTTCCTCAAAGGCACGCTGGCTGAGGTGGGTCTGAAAGCTGAGCAGCAGATTGATTCTGGTCTTAGGACAAACATAGGTAGGAAAAGCTGGGCTGACATCTACTTATTTAGGGACTTAGGGCCCCAGCGCACCCACCCCTGCTCTGGTTAGCTTTAGTTTACTGCCTGGAGAGAAACAGGCATGAAAAACTCACAATGTGAATGAAGCAGGCATGAAAAACTCACAATGTGCACGTGGTGATACAGACTTCGTGCCTCTGGGCCAGCTGTGACCACCTCCAGCCCTGCCTGGTCAGAGGACGGGAAAGAATTGACACTATTTTATGGAGAATTGATGCAAACTTTACCTTAAATACTCAGCCCAGGGAGCAGAGATTGGATTTTTCCTGCCCTGGATACCCCCAACGAGGGGTCTGTGCCCCAGCTAGCATCATACCCCAACGCCCCCCTGACCTCGGAGCACGTGGGCTCCCCAGTCACTGGGTCAGCGGGGCCAAGAGCTCTGCCAAGGTGAACCCAGCACGTGGGAACAATCCGTGGGGGTCAGTTTACAACACCTGAAGAGACCCTAACAGCCCACCAGCTCCTTGAGCAAGAGCTTGAAACGAATATTAAGGAAACAGGAAGCTTCTCCAATTTTTCAGCACCACTATTTGCCCAGTATCGGTTTAGGACAAAGCACAGAAGCCCCCACAACCTTACAGCAGGTTTTTAGGTTAATCCCTGTAGGAACAGACACGCTGCAGTACTGCCTGTCGCTCGCTAGATGACAATGTTGCTCTGGAATAGCCCTGAAACTAACGCTCAGCCTGGAAGGTGGGGAGGGGAAAAGGGGGAGATGCACCAGAGGATTAGTTAAATGAAAAAAAAAAGTGCATTATCAGGAGGAAGCGCTGAGCATTAAAAACCTTTCAAACCTATTTAAAACCTTAGGCTTCGCCCAAGGAACCACGAGAGCTCCCCCTGAATCGCCTGGCTGTCACAAGGAGACTCCCTCGCTCATCCTTCCCGGAGGCTGTGCGCTGCCTCCCATCTTCAGTGCCCACAGCCTCCATTTCGGAGGCTCTGGGAGCTGGGAGAAGCAGCGCTGCACGCCCGAGCCTCCCTCCCCACATCTCAGCTCTTCCAAGGGCATTCAGCCTGCTCAAGGATAAATAAATATCCACGCACGTGACCCGAGGCATTAAGCAACTGAATCTCCAACAGCATCTCCGACAGCTGCTGTCCCTGGGATGAGAGCAACGCTCCTCACCTCCTGAAAACGGGACGTGGTGGGCAAGGGAAAAACAAGAGGGGTTTCAGCTACCCCTTCACTGTTGGGATGGCTTGGGATCATGCACACAAACAGCAGTCTCAGCTGACGAGCAGTGCTTTTAGTCACGCTGTAATTAACTGTCTTTGTGGTCACAGGCATGCACCATGAGAGGATGACCTTGTTTTTACTGTTCTTGGGCATTTTAGATCTGTTTTGTGAATGGATAATGACCAGACCTCACAGGTCTGCCAGTTTCCCCCAAAATTAGTTTCTGTTGGTGAAAAAATAAAACTAAAAAATAAATAAATAAGGAGGTGGTTTTACAATATAAGCCAAAGGTAAAAAAATATTGCAATGGGGCTCTAAATTATCTAGACATTGTAGGAGTCTCTTCCATCCTGGAAGTTTAGGAGATGTACGTGTACACAAAGCCAAGAAGTCAGCGAAGGCACGTAACATTTAACCTAGCCCTGACAGCTAGCTCCCAAATATGCTGCGTCCACTCTTCCTTATCTAAAAGGAAGGCAGTTGCAGCACAGAGACTTTAAGCGCTTAAAACACTGGTTAAAAGGCATATCCTGAGCCCTCGAGAACAGCACGAGATGCCTTCCTGTGCTCCTCAGCTCTGGAAAGAAAACAACCAGTTTGCAAGCCGTTGCAGCAACTTTTGACCCGTTTTTTGAACAGAGGGTGATCGGAAGAGGAACACTTGCAGTTTTTACACAAACCATGCGCTCCACTTCTGGAGCTCCACAAACAACACGGAGATGTTCGATGGCAGCCCCTCACCTGAGATCTCTCAAGCACTTGCAGTGTTTCAGCATGTCCATGAGAGCAGACATGTAGACCACCTTCCCCATCATGCCCAGGTTGGCCAGCGAAAGAGTCCGCAAATGCTGGCACTGCAATCCGATGCTAACGAGCCCAGAACCAGTAATGATATTTGGCAGTTGTGCTAGGGTGAGGCTCTGCAAATAAGTCAACTGGCTAATGGCAGCCACCTCCGAATCCCCCACGCTTTGCGCCCGGACGCAAGGAGGCAACGAGTTCCGAATGGCCGGCTCGTTGCGGGGCATGGCAGAGGAAAAACTGGACCCTATTATTTCCAAGGTTTCCAAAAAGCGGAGGCTTCCCATCAGAGTCCAGAACACCGAAGACTCTATCTTCTGATTCGCCTGGTCCGTTAAGTTCCTCGGGTACGTCTGTATCCCCACCCGGACTTTCTTTCCAAAGGTTTGGGGTGCCGCATTGGGCTGCGTGGGAGGCTTTTCCACGTTTGCAGCAACGTCTGTGATGGAACAAACCGGGAGTGCTAGCGAGAGGAGGTGCTTTAGCCTGGACAGAAGCTGGCACAAATGATTCCCTATGCTTTCTGAGCTGTGGTGGTGAGCTGCGGAGAGGTTGAGGTGTCGCAGGTTGCAGCAAGACACTACCAGGCTTTCCAGAATGCTGCTGTCAATGTCGTCTTCTGCTTTTCGGAACAAAGACTCGGGAGCCAGACAGTGAACGCAGCCACTGAGGTTCAGGCTGGTCAAGCTTTTAAGATCCTTCCCCCCATTAATAACTCTCTGGATCAGGTGGCCACCAGATAAGGTGCAACGGCTAAAGCTGAAGTAGAAAGGGTTGTTGAACTTCAAGTGTTGCAGGAGCCCGGAGCCGTTAATCCAGGCTTTGGGCAGTTGTAAAGCATCCAGGCGTACGTTTCGAGCCATGGAGTCCAGGAGGTTTTTAGTGGCTCCCGTCTCAGCGAAACTACCAGGGGCAGAAATGAGGAAGGCGTGCAGGTTCTCAGGTGTCCGATCACTTAGCACCGCCAAGTACAGCCTCACCACCTCCTGATTAACGTAGCCAGGAGCCAGCCTGGCATAGAAGACGCGAAGGTTCTGGTAATGGGGCACGTTGCTCTCACCTACCATTAGCTGCCCGGAGAGCATAAAACCTTCTCGCGAGCGATCAAGGATCTCAAAGTAAAGCAGCAGTTTCTCAAGGCTAGTGCAGCACGGAACGACACCGTATGACGGGGTGTAAAGGGTTTGCTTCAACTCCGAGACACGGCTAAGAGTGGCTTTACACTCACTGCTTAGCTGACTGGCATCGAAACCCGGGTTTACATCTATCGCCAGGGAACGCAGGTGCTGGAGGGCGGACAGCATCTTTGAGAGGCGGAGAGAAGTGATGTGGCACCCAGACAAGTTCAGTTTTACCAGGTTCTTGCATCGTATTACATGATCAATAGTGGAGCTGGGCAGCCAATAGCACCCAGCCATGTTCAGCTGGTAAATCTCTTTTCCGATATCCCTCATCAGTTGCTTCACTTTGTCTTTGTTTACCTGTGCTCAAACAAAACCAGATTCAATAAGATATATGGCAAGTGTGTACTGACTCAGTTTCCCATCTGAAGATGGGGTTAACACTGGCTAGCACTTAGATTACGTGGTTCATCCAAGGGCCTTGGAACACTAGCACAGCCTAAGAATCATTAAAGCACCGCTTAATCTGCCATGCTTTGACCTCTTAAGATTACACTTCCTTTAGCTTCTCAGGCTGTGCAGTTCTGCATTACTGACTGCGAGGCCAAAATCTGTTCAGCAGCTGATAGCGGAACGGAGGACGATCTCCATTTTCTAACAGCAAAACTAGTTCAGCAGAATTAGCTATCTATGGAAACTCAAAGAACGCTTTCATTCTCCTTCATCGGCTTTCTTCTTTTGGAAATGAGGAAGAGAAGCTTAGGCTTGGCGATACGGTCCTCATAACACGTATCACCCTTCATTCCTAAGCTTTATTTTTGTTACAACTCAAATACATTTTCCTGCTTAGCTGACTGCATGCCTGACAGCAGCATGCACAAGTTTTTCTGCTCACATAAATTTCTTTGTACAACAGCATGGAAAATGTATTTTGGGAAAATGGTATCTTCATACAGCCATAGTCAAAAGCAGCTATAAATGGCAAGTCAAGTTTACTTTCATTTAGCCTCCAGAAAGGAAGATATATAAAATAACATCAGTGAAAACCATCTAAGGGAGCACAGAGCTGTCCTAACAAAGCATTCTGCAAAACAAATGCTTTTATAAAAATAGTTTATTTGTTTTTCAGAGTTCAACAGCACGACATTTATGCAGACACACTGAAATACTCTATTTCTTGGCTTTTTTTTTTCAGAACACAGACTTGTCGTCACAGCTAACATAAGAAGCAAGCTACTCTCCCCACCTTATAGTCTTTCTGAAGTAAAACTGTATGGGTTAGGCTCTTGTCAAGGCAAAGCGTTGCGAGTTTCCTGCAGGTTTTCCGGACATTCAGGACAAGGTCTGTGCAAGGGACGTAGCTCAGGATGTGCAAAAGGATCTCATCCGAGAACTCCATCAGGTTGACACCATTACTTTCCTCCTCGCTCTCCCCACTTACAAGCTCCTGGAAGAGAAAAAAAAAAAAGAAAAAGAAAAAAAAAGAAAGGCTACCAGTTCACAGACTTCAGCAAAGCTTGTGAGAAAACAGACACTCTGTGTCTTAGAAGGGTTTATAAAGATAAAACAGAACCACTTGAATCATTAAATACTTCCCCCCCGCCTTGAGAAACCCAAACCTCTCCTTCAAAAGACCATACTGAGGTGGTGCAAAACTTCACACAAAGCCACAGTATCTTTAGTCACTTTTTTGCTGTGGGCTGCTTAAAAAATAAAACATTTACCTTCGTTCCTCCTCTGCCACTGACTTTGCAGTCGGAAAAGCATCATTTTGGAAAAGCGATCCTTTCAGAATATAACCCAGCAATCCCTTCTCACATCCCTCCCCAAAGAGCAATCCATTCCAGTAACCTTACGAGTTATGTAACTGCTCGTATATATCAAAAATAATAATAAACCTGCAGGTTTAAAGCCCAGGATTGGGTACCCCATCTCTTCTGCACCACACCACGCCACAACCGTGCCAAACCTCCCTCACCCCACAACCCCTCCATCACCCCCCAGATGCTCCTGCCTGGCCCCCAGCCCACCCCATCGCACCGAGGCGGTGTTTTGGGGCTTAAGCCCTGCTTTTAACGAAGCTCGAGTGGAAATTAACGCAATGCCAGCCCCTGAAGGGGATGCCCTGGCACCACGCCGCAGCACCCACAAAACCCCACAGCGCATCCCTACAGGAGCGCGACCCCTGAGGACCGGGTGCTCAGCCCAGCCCCGCGGGCAGCCCCCTCACCACGGGGACCGGCTCCAGCCCCTGAGGGGAGCCCGGTTGCCCCCATCCCGGCGCCGGCCGCGGTTATACCGGCGCTCGGAGGCCGGGGAGCGGCCCCTCCGCACCTCACCTCACCACAGCGGAACATGACGGCGGTGGCGGCGGCGGTCCCCTCGCCACACCGGCCACCGCTCAAACCCGCCGCCTCCCGGCCTGGCTCCTCGCCGGCCCGGCCGCCGCTCGGTTCTTCCGGCGCTGCCATGACCCGGCTTCCGCGCCTCGCCACTCCTCCGCCGCCCCGCGCCGCCATCTTGAGGCGGGAGCGCGGGAAGGGGGCGGCCGCCTCCCGCCGCCATCTTGAGCGCGGCGCCGCCGCCATGTTGGGGGTGGCGGCTGGGCGCTGCCTCCCTCACAGCGGGGTGCGGGGCTCGCTGCTCGCCCCCCCTCCGGTTTACAGGGCTCGGCCCTGAGGTTGAAATTAAGCACGGCCCCGAGGTTGAAATTAAGCACTGGTTTCTTCACTTCTGCCCAGCTCTGGTGGTGCTGAGAGCCGAGCCAGCAGGGCAGCCTCCCTGCCTCCTCCCGGTCTCCTCCGCCACCTCAGCGGCTGACTCACGCCAAGCCCGCGCCCCACGAAACCTCGAGGCTGCTCCCTGAGTGAAAATCCGCCCTGTGCCCAGCCGTGACTCAGCCAACAGCAGCATATGGGGCACGGAGGGCTTGGCCAGTCACCCTAGTGGGGTATTTTGCAGCCTGAGGGGCATTTGCTGTATTAGTGCCCTGCCCTTCAGTGCAGGCAGCAGGCAAATGATCCCATCCCTGTCCAAAGTGGTTTTGTAGGCTGGGAGCAGCTTGGGGTGACACCCCGAGCACTAAAGGATGTGATCCTAACAAGATCCCAACATCAGTACTATCCCCTGCCCTCCAAAGCATCCCCCCCCTACAAACCCCTTATATAAACCAGCTGGCTTCAGCCTCGCTGGTCATTTATGCAATGAGCGTAACCTAGGTGCTGATGAGACTGAAGTTCTTTGTGTCTCAACCCCCCCCTGGCAGCAGGTGTGAGGCAAATCCCACACAGGTGGCTATGCAGAAGTCACCCCGAGGTGCTGCGAGCACATATAGGAACGTCCACTGGGACCAGCTGGCTCAGCACTCCCGCTGTCAGCTCCTCTTCCCAAATCTCAAGTACAGACAGGACTGGAGCGCTGGAATTTCCAGTTACGTGTGTGCTCGGGGAATTTTGTTCATAGAAAATGTGTTTTAAAGATGACCCACAAAGGAAGATGAATAGGTTGCTGCTTTCTTCCTGGTTGATTGTTGCCATTTATGGCCATGAGTGAGATTAGTGGTGGTTTGGCGTTTTGGCTTAGAAATATCAAGCGCCTCGGGTCTTGGTTACCTGTTTTGCTTCCAGGCCTGTGAGCAGGGTCTGGGCTTGGAGAGGAAACCCCCTCTTAGCCCTCAGATGAGGGAGAGCCTCCATAAGAGAATCGGTGCCTGCTGTTTGTCCTGTGTTTCAGTTACACAGAAGATAATGACAAATTAAATCCAGAGGCCCTGCAGTCAGGACTGACTCGTTTGACATCTGGGCTGAATACCAACCTGCTGTATTTGCAGTCATCGGGGAAAGCAGGGACGGGGTGGAGAAAGGCCTGCATTTCCAGTGCAAATGTAAATAAGATCAAGAGCAGGGCCCATAAGCAGAGAAAAAGCCCTGCCCGGAGAGCCAGACTGACTGGAGCAGCCTGCATTAGGACTAGCCATGGGTTTCTTCCAGTCCCGGGGCGTTTGTGGACCAGACAGCTGTTGCCAGCCCCGAATGGGATCTGAGATAGGTTGAGGAACCTCCCCAGGCTCCCAGCAGTTGTAAGAGGAGCTGGGCTCCGACTGAGGACCCGCCACGCAATGAACAATGTGGCGGTGTAGATAAGACACGAGGCTGAACGCAAGGCAGCAGCAGGACATGGGGTGGGCTGTAAAGGAGGAAGGAAGCCAACAGCCACGCTGGACCCTGGCATTTCTCTCGATGCTGATGGCCAGCAGGTGAGAGGAGAAACCTTCCCTGCTGCTCAGGAGCACTCGTCCCAGTGCTGGCCCATGGGAACCTCCCACGGAGGCAGGTTCCTTTCACTGCTGGGCTGTCTCAGAGCAGACTTTGATCATCTCTGACTAATGCAGTTTTCTTAGCCCAAAGAAGGCAAGCACATACCATGCTGTCCCGGTCCAAGAGGGCAAACAAACAAATCTAGTGCTAATATCAAGATATGGTGTCCTGTACAGTATCTCTTAACTGTTCATGGCTGGGCTGACTTGGTGATTATTATTATTTTATTTTTTTTTCCCTGGGAAACTCTTGGGTCATTTCCCTCCCTGGGTTCTTAACACTGATACAGTCTGCACAGATCATTTTTTTTGTCAGCATGACGAAAGCCCAGTGGCCAGAGCACTTGGTGTGCTCGGGTGAACTGCCGTCTGCAGTGCTGTAAGTGGTTTTCAGTGCTTGATACGATTTAATGCAGTAAGGCCTGCTAAAGGAGATTACAGATGGGTATAATGCAAGTCAGGGCAGGCTCCAGGTCAGCAATCCCTCACTTCAAAGAGCAGGACAACTCCTCCTCCTCCGGCCACAGTCCCATCCATGAGCTGACACCTCGGAAAGCCCGTTTTTTTTTTTAATGAAGCTGAGGCTTTGTGCCCTCAGAGGGGACTTCCAGGAGGAGACAAGTTGTGTTTGAATGCCCTGGGACTTCCTGGGACATTTGCATGCAGCCAGCACGCTGCAGTGCATGTTCTCTAATGAGAGGATGGGGCCCCCCTGACCTGGGGGGGGCCGTTTCTGGCCAGCTCTGCCCGACAAAGCTCGGAGACAACCACACAAGGAGGCCCTTCAGGGCTAAATCCCGAGAGCTGCAGCCGTTCCCCTTTGCCAAGGACATCACTAATTCCTGGTGGCGGCTTGATTCCGTAAGCGGCTCAGGGAGGTGACTTTCCAGGTCACCAGCTAATTGCAGGTGAAGTGCCAGCGACTGTCTCCAGCCCGAGCGAAAGTTGGGAGCTCTAAGGGAAGAAAGGGCGTAAAACGTGTTTGCTCAGCTCTCTTTAGCTGAGCCAGCTCCCCCTGGGCAGCTAAAGGGAAGCGAGAGAGGGCTGGGTGGCTTGCAACCAGCCTCGGCCGAGCCCCGCTGTCTGCTCCACCAGAGAAATCCTGGTACATCGCGGGTGCTGAGCCAGGCAGGGGGAGCTCAGCCTGGCCTGGTGGTCTTTCCAAACCTCCTGGTGCCCACACAGACCCTGGCTCGCTTGGGTGCTGGAGAGGAGGAGGAGGAGGCAGCCTGACCACTCGTTCCCTGCACATCTTCTCCTCTGAGCCTCGCCTGCTGCTGGTGGCCTCAAGAGCCAGGACACGGCTAAAAAAACTCCTCCGCCACCCTTCCTGTCCCTCGGCATCTCCCCATTCCTGTGTAGGGAAACGAACAACGATGGAGAAGCTGCAGCCAAAAAATAAAAATAAAAATCCCCCCTTCTCCAGCGCCTGGTGTTCCTCAGAGGAAACCAGCCGGCTCCCCCCTGCTCGCCGGGGTCGGGAGCAGTGAGTAATGCTCGCAGGCTGCCCTGCCCGGCACCACATTCTTTTCTCCAGCATGTAATGGCCCAAAGGAGGCATAAAGCAAGCGAGCCTTGCTGGAGCGGCCGGCGGAGGAGCTGTGCACGCCTCGCGTCCGAGAAGTATCGGGGAAGGCTGCAAAACCCCCGGCCTCGCTTTACCACGGGGCTGATCACCAGGAGCAGTGAGAGAGCTGGGAGAAGGGAAAAAAGAGAACCCCACAAAGTGTTAACGGAGAGAAAACGTCGCTTTCTGCCCTTTGGAGCATGTAAAATCAGCTCTGCTCACTGCCCAGCGCTGTCCCTCTCTCTGCACCCGCTCCTCTCCCTGCCTGAGCTCCTCTCCGCCACCACCCCTCCAGTTCTTTGTGTCTCAACGCATTTTTCCGCAGCGATCAGAGGCTGCTTCAGGAGGACCGAGGGCAGGAGAGCAGAGCTGGCGCCCCGTTTCCCTCTCATCATCCCTCCTGGCCTTTTTCCTGCTCTGCTCCCACCCCCAGCGGCTGCCATCGCCTCCTCCTCGCCCCGTTTCCCCAGAACCCCGGGTTATGAGCCCAGTTAGGCTCCAACCAACCAGTTCCACCTCCCCCGTGGCAAACTGGTGCTTCCAGTAACTTCCAGCCTGCCCGGCCCAGTGTCTGCACCTACAGCCCAGGAGGGAGGCTGGGGAGACAAAGGGCAGAAACCAGCAGGTCCACCCTGAGCGCAGCGTGACGCCGGAGCAGGATCAGGGCAGGCGGAGGATTAAAGAGCCCACGGAGCCTGTTCCCTGCCTTTCATCTGCTGCGAGCGTGACACCAGCGCAGCAGCCATTAGCTCTTCAAAGCCGGGCAAGGCTGCAGGAGCCTGGGGAAGGCAGTGTGCCTGCGAGCCAAGCTCCGAGCTGCTGGGGTGGGAATTGGGAACGCAAAGCGTCAGCCGGCCTCGCTTTCCCTGGGTGTCAGAGCACAAGGGAGAGCTCCCTCGCTGCGCCCTTTCCCTGCTCCACCCCTGTGTAAGAGCCCCGTGGCCCTGCGCTGAGTCCATTTCATCCACTTCACAGGCTTTCACTGCCTCCACCCAGCCGGCAGCCTGCCAGAGCATGAGTCTCCATGAGTCTCCCAGCCTCAGCTCAGGCCTCCCTCGCTCCTGGGCCACGAGCAGGGTGAAGCAGAGCGAGCTGCTTGGCAGGAGACACCCCAAAACAGAAGAGGCCACACACCCGGTGTGGGGACACCAAAGCAGCTCTGTCCCAGGGAGAAACCAGCTGCTCCACTGGAAAATGAGGGAAGAAAACCCCAGGCAAGCTTTTGGAGGGGTTGGATGCCCACCAAAACCCGTTCTTTCCAGGAGTGCCATGCCCTGCCCACCCCTGCACCAGCTGGGGATCTCCAGCCCAGGAGCCGAACTCCTGCTCCCCATATCACCAGCAGCCACCTGGCTCCCACCCCAGCACGATAGCCGACCCCCGCAGCCTGGCATGGCGAGATCAGAGCGGGTACCAACCGTCAAGAATAAAGAAAGAACCAGCAACACCAGTCGAGCCTCTATTGTGTGCACTTTTATTTGAACTGGTCTTAAGTCAGTGTACAGGTAGCCCCTCTCTCCCCCGCATACTGGCACTTCTCCTAGGCAGGGGGGACTGTAAAGCCTTCATTCACATCTATCACTGGGGAACACAGCCCGCTCGCTGAACAAATCAAAGAGAAAGGATCAAGTGTGTTTTGTTTTAAGGCGGAAGATACAAAAAGACACTTGTTGGATTACATAATTTACAGACAAGCGTTTACAACCTAACACCAGGAACTGGTATCGGCTCTTCCAAGCTGGGCTGTTGCCTTCACAGAGGCGAGTTACTTCCTGTAACAATGCATTATAACAATATTTGGAATGACTATTACAAAAAGAAACAAATGTACAATCAAAGTCCTCAGATGCATTGTAGAACTTTGGGGGCGTTCGCTCCAACATGTTTCATTTTAAGACTGCTGCTGATACCTTCACCATTCCAGTTTTTTAATCCTGAGTCAAGCGCCAAAAAAAACAAATAAAGCCATGCCAATCTTGTCTTGTTTTACACGCATTTATGGGTTTCATTTTGTCACAAGGGTGTGGGTGTTGGTAACAGTCCGGTTTAGAAGCATTTGCGGTGGACAATGGAGGGTCCGGATTCATCATACTCCTGCTTGCTGATCCACATCTGCTGGAAGGTGGACAGGGAGGCCAGGATGGAGCCTCCAATCCAGACAGAGTACTTGCGCTCAGGCGGGGCGATGATCTGCGGGAGAGAAGAGGTGCTCAGCTGCAGCGTGCTGCTACGAGGTTTGCTCCTGCGCAGCCCTGCAGCAGCTAATCCCCTTGCCAAGGCGCTCCGAGGGCCAAGCAGGCTTACTTAAGGCACGGCCTCATGCACACCACCCCCACTCGCAGCACAGAAATCCCATTATTCACAGGGCTGAGCAGGTGCCACCCCACACAGAGCAGGGTGGTGAGGCTGCACCGCTCCAAGCATGGTTCCCACCTCCTGTAGGAGTTTAGCTCAGGGCCCTCCACCCACTCGTTTGCATTTCAGCAGCAGGAGGTGTGCCGGGAGGCTCCCAGGGCTCCAGCTTACCTTGATTTTCATCGTGCTGGGTGCCAGGGCTGTGATCTCCTTCTGCATCCTGTCAGCGATGCCTGGGTACATTGTGGTACCACCAGACAGCACCGTGTTGGCGTACAGGTCCTTACGGATGTCCACATCGCACTTCATGATGGAGTTGAAGGTAGTTTCGTGGATGCCACAGGACTCCATACCTGCGGGGAAAGAGCAATCTCAAGTCAGCAAGGGCTGGGGAACACATAAAGGAACCTGAGCAGCTACTGGGGGCAACTGATAGACAATCACAACTCTTCAAGGGGATGGCACTACAGGCAAAGCCACATCTGACATGCTCAGCCTCCTGCTCTACTGCTGAGAGTCCCTCAAACAGCTCCAGGCTGGGAGATGTGATGGGACAGGTTAAGATTTTGCAGTAGAACACAAGTACTCTGGCAGCTGACTCCAGTCTCTAGCTGACCCTAAACAGAAAGGACACAGGGTCTCCAAAACAAGCTGGACTTACCCAAGAAAGATGGCTGGAAGAGGGCCTCGGGGCACCTGAACCTCTCATTGCCAATGGTGATGACCTGGCCATCAGGGAGTTCATAGCTCTTCTCCAGGGAGGAGCTAGAGGCAGCTGTGGCCATCTCCTGCTCGAAATCCAGGGCGACGTAGCACAGCTTCTCCTTGATGTCACGCACAATTTCTCTCTCAGCTGTGGTGGTGAAGCTGTAGCCTCTCTCTGTCAGGATCTTCATGAGGTAGTCCGTCAGGTCACGGCCAGCCAGATCCAGACGGAGGATGGCATGGGGGAGGGCGTAGCCTTCGTAGATGGGCACAGTGTGGGTAACACCATCACCAGAGTCCATCACAATACCAGTGGTACGACCAGAGGCATACAGGGACAGCACAGCCTGGATGGCTACATACATGGCTGGGGTGTTGAAGGTCTCAAACATGATCTAGGGGAGAGAGAAGGAAAGGTTGAGTCAAACAGAATAAAACGAGGTTCTCGCTACAGGCCTAAACCAAGTCCATGCAAGTGAAACCACTTTATTTTATTTATTACTTTTGCCCCCAGATAAGAGCCTCATCTTTGCTCCCCCAGGAAGGAGGGGTGCTTATCTCGCCTGGCCTCCACCCACACCTGCCAGGTCAGAGCCTGAGCAAGGACACCACCGCCACAGGCCCATCCGCATGACACAGCAAGGAACAAACAAGTGCCAGATCAACTACAGTACGGTCACTCAAGGCCAGTAAATGGATTAGTGTCTAGTCAGAAACAGCAGTTAGACAAGTTGCTAGTTCAGTCTCAGAGAAAGCCAGCTTAGAAGAGCAAACAAAACCTGTCAAGGTCCAGCAAAGAGGAGACTCAGGTCAGGAAAGGAAAACCCTGCAAAGATGGCAAAAAGGGAGAACAGTGGTGAAGGCAGAGAGAGGGCAACATGGAAGAGGAGAGCTGGCCTGCAGCAACATCTGCTGTAGCTCCAAGCTCAGGAGTTCTACACACCTGTGTCATCTTCTCTCTGTTGGCTTTGGGGTTCAGGGGAGCCTCTGTGAGCAGCACAGGGTGCTCCTCAGGGGCTACTCTCAGCTCATTGTAGAAGGTGTGGTGCCAGATCTTCTCCATGTCATCCCAGTTGGTGACAATACCGTGTTCAATGGGGTACTTCAGGGTCAGGATACCTCTTTTGCTCTGAGCTTCATCACCAACATAGCTATCTTTCTGGCCCATGCCAACCATCACACCCTGCACAACAAAGAAAAAGCATGAAGTTTAACCGAAGGACAAGCCCTGTTAGGCAAGTAACATTTTTCCAAAGCCACATCTCTATAATTACTGTTCCTCTTGTGTCAGAAAAATCATTCAGTCAGCAGCTCCAACACATGCTGCATGAAGGCTCCACAGGAGGCTGTACACTCAGCCAGTTCCTGTTGCAGTGCAGAAGCCTCTTGTGTCACATAGGAAATATAAAAGGGCTTCTTGCAGCTTGCTGCCTTTAGCAGAAATGATTTCACCGAAGGTCCTTTCCATTGTCTGGAAGCAGCACCCCAGCCACATCGTACCTGATGTCTGGGGCGACCCACGATGGATGGGAAGACGGCACGGGGGGCATCGTCCCCGGCGAAACCGGCCTTGCACATACCGGAGCCATTGTCAACAACGAGCGCAGCAATATCATCATCCATGGCTGGCTGCGGAAGAAGAGAGATGGAACGTGAGCACCGCCGGCCACACACCAGCAACCAAACCCCATCCTGCAGGGGGAATCGCCCTTGGAGGCAGCAGCCAGAGAGGGGAGAGCCAGCGGTGTACAGGGCTCATGTGCGGGGCTCTGCGATGCCTCGGAGGCCTTCCCCACCCATTTCCTTCCTGCCAGAGCCTGCACCGCTTCGCCCGGCGCCCGCTAGAGGGTGCGGCGCCTTCCAGATTTCGGCAGCGCACAGATTTGGGACAAAGGAAGTCCCTGCGCCCTCTCGCATTATTACCATAAAAGGCAATAAGGCTGCAGCTCGCCGCTCCTCGCCAGCCGCCAGCTTTCGGGGGGCCGCCGCCAGCCACTCCCCCGACCCCTCCCCAGCCCCGGGGAGCCCCACGGCCACTCCCCACCCCCCCACCCTCTTTGGGGGCTGCCACCTCCTGGGGAGGGGGCACTCACCACCCTCCCTGCCTCCCCCCACTCCTCCTCCTCCTCTTCATCCCGTCACGCCCAAGCTGCCCGCACACCTCCGGGGGGCGGCTTCCAGGAGGCAGCCGCCGAGCTCCCGGCTTCGGGAAGGGGCAGGGAACCGGGCTCGGCCCCGGGGGGTAGCGGGGTGGGGGGGTGCAGGGAGCCGAGCCCTGGCTCTGCCTGCGGGCGGTGCCGGCCGGGGGCGGCTCCCGGGACATGTGCCCGAGCGGTGCCGGCCCTGCCCTGCACACGGGGGGCTTCTCCTTCTCCTCCCCCCCCTCTTTTTTCCCTTTGTTCCAGAGCGCCCCTCGTAACGGGGAGCCGCCCACACCCCCCCACACACACTGAAACCCACCCGTTTTCTGCATGGGGGTGCTGAGGGAGCCGCCCCCCTGTCCCCACAAGGGGAACGTGCCCCCCCCCCCCAGTCCCTACAAGGGGACACTGCCCATCCTGACCCCACCAGGATGAGGGGAATCGCCCCTCGACCCCCACAAGGGGTGCTGAGGGGAGTCGCCCCCCCCCCCCCCCCCATCCCCTCACACACACCCAGAGCAGGGCCGGGGGGGGCAGCCCTGAGCAGACAAAGCCCCACGCCCCAGCCCACCGCCACAAATCCTCTTAGGAGGCGGATTAACCGCACACACCACGTTAGGAGAGGGGGGGGGCACACCATAAAGCCCCCCTCACACCTCCACCACCCCCCCCAGCACCCCAAAGCGCCTCAGCGCTCCTCTCCTCACCCCCCCCCCCCTCCACAGCACTACCCAGACCCCTCACCCCCCTCCACCCCCGAGCAGATCCCACGGATACCGACCCCAAAACCCCACCGCCAGCGAGGCGAGGGCCCCCTACACCCCCCCCACACACACCCCTTTCCTTTTACCCCCCGGTCCCCCCTCACCTTCGGGGAGTTGCTTGGTCAGAGGCGGGCGGGCGGCGGGAGCGGGGCACGGGCGGGCGCACGGGGCGAAGGCAGAGCTCGCAGCGACTCCCGCCCGCCGCGCGCCCCGCCTTTTATACCGGCCGCCGCCGCCGCCGCCTCGCCATAAAAGGAAACTTTCCGAGCGCGCGGCCCTGATTGGCCCCCGCCGCGCCTCCCCGCCTCGCGCGCCGGCCCCGCCC
The DNA here is from genome assembly GCF_963932015.1 of Anas acuta. NCBI lineage: Eukaryota > Metazoa > Chordata > Aves > Anseriformes > Anatidae > Anas > Anas acuta. The sequence continues at coordinate 14,765,566 of NC_088993.1, forward strand.
CCTCCTCCTCCTCCCTCCCCCCCCCTCCCTCCTCGCGCCCCGCCCCGGCGCGCGCCCGCCCCGCCCCGCCCCGCCCGGCGCGCGCGCGCGCCCTCCCCCCCCCCCCTCCCAACCTCCCCCCCCCCAGCGGAACAAATACACAAATAAATAATTAAATAAATGGGTGGGGGGCGATTTTTTGGATTGATTGATTTTTTTTATTTTTTTTTTTTGGGGGGGGTGCAACGCCACACCCCGATTTGGCACTGCTTTGATTGGGGGGGGGGTAATTGCACGGCCACCCCCACTGTTGGCCCTTTGAAGCAGGGTGCACAAATGGGGAGCGGCCGCTGCTCGGTGCTCAGTGCTCAATGCACGGTGCTCGGTGCATGCTGACCACTGCATGGTGCTCAGTGCATGGTGCATGGTGCATGGTGCTCAGTGCACGGTGCTCAATGCATGCTGACCACTGCATGGTGCACAGTGCATGGTGCATGGTGCACAGTGCATAGTACACAGTGCCCTGTGCATGGTGCTCAGTGCATGCTGACCACTGCACGGTGCTCAGTGCATGGTGCCCCTGTGCATGATGCTTGGTGCATGCTGCTCGGTGCATGGTGCATGGTGCTCAATGCATGCTGACCACTGCATGGTGGTCAGTGCATGCTGCTTGGTGCTCTGTGCATGGTGTCCTGTGCATGGTGCTCGGTGCATGCTGACCACTGCATAGTGCACAGTGCACAGTGTGCTGTACCTGGTGCCCGGTTCATGTTGCACGGTGCCCCCCCAGCCCATTACCAGCCACAGGCATCAGGAAACAGGCACGGAGCCCAGCGAGGCGCTGGTCAAGCAGGGCCCAGCCCTGCCCTGCACACAAAAGCAAGAATTTGGCCGAATTTGGGTGATTTTCACATCTTTCCCATTTTCCACAGGTACCCAGCTGGGGATGAGGATCGCAGTGAGGGCAGCGCCCGCAGAGCGGCCAGGGGCAGCTGCACGGGGCCTCGCAGCGCTGCACGAGCACGGGCTGGTTAATTAAGTTAATTAAGGAGGCCGTAAGTAAAGGCACAGCAGCCGCCCGCAAGCTGTTGCCGGCTCGGAGCAGGCAGACGTCAGCGCGGGGACTTCCAGTGCCCGCTCTTGGCAGGTCGGGAACAGGGTTGGTAGGGCAGAAAAATGAATGACCAAACACAAAACGCTTGGAAAAAGGAAAGAAAATGGCTAAAAACGCCCATTTTTCACGGCACGCCCTCGGTGGGCGTTGCAGGGATTTTTTGCAGCGGGATCTTTGCCGCGGGGATGCTGCGAGGATGGGGCGCAGAGGACGGGGACCCCTGGAAAATCCTCCCAGATGGAGGCTGGAGGTGGCCTCCGGGCACCCGGCCTCGTCCCCCCCCCTGGCCGGGGGTGGCCGCGGGGACACCCAGCACCCGGTGCCACCCCCCCGGTGCCACCCCCGGTGGTGCGGAGCGGCCCCATGGGCGCACGGTGCCGGATCCCGGCGGTAAAATGGGAGTCGTCGCTGTTAATTACCTACCTGGCGGGGAATTAATTACTGTTTGCGCTCCGCTTTTCAAAGGGCTGGTTATTAATTAGGAGATCGCGCGTCAAAGAAGGGGAGCCACGAGGCACGGGTGGCGCTGAGGGCGCGCGGCACCCGCTGATAAGGGGGCTGCAGGCGGCCCCGGCAGGAAAAGGTCCCACAAAAACCACGGGTTTGGGACCAGGAACGTCACCGGGAGGCCGCCAGCGGATGGGAGGCCAAGAGGGGAATCACGGGGCAATTAGCGCTCGCCTTGATTACACAGCCCCAGCCCCGCCAGGTGCACGTCTCTGGGATGGGCAGGATGTGGCCCACGGTGCCCGGCGCACGATGGGACCGAGCTGGGACCCTCCTGGGGCCATCCCAAGAGCCAAGAGGAGAGAAAAAGGGAAACAGCGCGGGGAGCACCCCAATCCCCAGATCTGTGGGGTCGGGATGTCCCTGAGGGTGCTGGCGGCACCACCCTGCGGGCACCCCGCAGCCAGCCGCGGCCCCCCCGTGCCCCTGTTGTGCTCCAATTCTCCCTGCCCGACCTTGGGCTTGGACAAAAGCATGCGGAGGAGAGGAGGAGGACGAGGAGGAGGAGGCCCCGACACGGCCGGGTGCCCTCCAGCCTCCCCCTCGTTGTGTTTCGCCCCCATTTCTGCGCCCTGTTTGGGCACCCGGGGCTCTGCGTCCCACTCGTCCTCTTCCAGCCCCCCTTGGCACAGCAGCTCGGCACCCCGTGCCATCGTGATGCTGGGACAGAGGTGGAAAATTTGGGGGCCTGCCGGGCTGCCTCGCATCGCCCCAAACTCGGGGATGTTTCTGGGAGCCTCCCCTCCCTTCCCGCTCCCCGAGGGGAAGAGGGAAAGGCGCCGGCCACATCCCCTATTGCACGGGCGCCATCCCGGCCCCTTCCTCTTTTTCGGTTCAGCCCTTGCCACGTCGGCTCCAGCGGGAATCGGCAGGAGGTGAAAACCCAGCACGAAGCCCGGGGCTGTGCCCGGCTCCCCCTCAACCCCTCAGCCCCCAGCTCCCCCTCTCCGGGCACAGATTTGGGGTAAAACCTCCCCAATGCGCGGCGACGTGCGGCCACCAGCATCCTCCTCACTGCATCGCGGCCTCTCTCATCTCCCCCTCCTCCTCCAAGCCTCGCTCTGCGCTCTCCTCCATCAATCCCCGAGGTTCTGGCTCCTTCCTATCGATCTCCCGGGAGCTCCCTGCGATTTATCAGCCCCTCCTGCAGCAGGGCCGAACGCCCTTCCCTTTGCGGAGCTCCACGCACCCGGCACCGGTGCCCCCAGCCCGCTGCACCCCCCCAGCGGGCAGGGTGTCCTCACACCCAGCATCTCCCCCGCCCCAGGCAAATTATGATTTTCTATCATGCTGGAAAACAGCAGAAATCCACCAATTTCCATCCCCGGGGGGATTTGGCTGCGAGTGTTGAGGAGGGCACGAGAGCGAAGCCGCCTTCCCCCCACCGAGCCCTGCTGCTTCGCTTGACCTTGGCAGCGGGAGCCGGCCCTGGTGTCGGATTTGTTTCCTCCCAAGGCCGTTCCCCAGCTCGGCACGATCGCAGCAGCACGCACAGAGCCCGCTCAGCCGCCCCCTGCACCCTTGGGGTTTGCTCTCCCCCGGCAATGGGACGGGGCTGAGCCGAGCCCCGCGCTCGGCGGAGCCCCCCGCAGACCCTCCGGTGCCGGGGGTTTTTCCTCCAGCTAAAAACAGAAGGGGAAGAGAAAGAGCTGACGCTCGCCGGGCTTTCTCTGCGAGTGTCAGCCCTCTGACAGCGCCCACGGGGGGGCCCAAACCCACCCTGGTGCAGCCCTGGGGGGGCTTTTCCCTAGGGATGCTCCGGGGCTTCGCCACCCCGCTCCGGCACGCACCGCGCCGTGCAGCCCGGGGTCTTTCCAGCTCCTTCTTAATTACTTTAGAAATTGATTTTTCCCACTGGCTGGCCATAAAGGCGAGGAGGCAGCTGGAGGGCTCGCTGCCAGCGCCGTACCTAGGAAATGAAGCGGGGATGGGGACGGCCGAGTGCCCTGAGATTCGCTTTGATCTCCACCGGGCTTGGCAGACGGCAACACGCAAAGGGCACCCCCGTCAGAGATGGCCCCTGGAGGCAGGGGGAGAGCCCTGCCTTTGTTTTGGGTGCTGGAAACCAAAATCCAGTGAGCACGGATGTGTGGTGGTGTGGGCCAGCACCCGGGGTGCCACCCAGCACCCGGATTTTGGAGAGCACCCGTCGCAAAGCCCGGTGGTGCCGGCACCCGTCCCCGCTGCGCTTTGTTGCCCTCTCAGCCCCTTGCCCCAGAAATTTCCCCCTCTCCCTCCAGACGATATTTCCGAGTGTGCTTTGGCTGGTTTCACGCATTCCTGCTGGCAGCAGATAAGATCTCGGGAGAAAGTCAAACAGGAGCCGTCGATGCCGGGCGCTAATTGTCACTCCCCCGTGCGCAGCCGGCGCTCTGCCGGCTCTGGAGGATTTTTCCCAGGACGGGAGCAGGACAGGAGCAGACACCACCACGCTCACCCCGTCCCGTATCCGTGTGCCAGGGGTTGTGCATCGCCCTCCTGCTGCCTCCGAGGAGCTCAGCAGCCTCCTGGGCCTCCAGCACCGTGGGTGCCCCCTGGGCTGTTCCATCCTGGGGACCCAGGTGCCCACCCCACAGCTGGAGGAGGATTTGGGGGAGATAACCCGACCCTCGCCTCGGTGACCGCAGGGCTCTGCCAACACCGCTCCGTGGCCATCGTTTTGCACATCGGGTTTCCCTGCCAGCCCTGGGTTTGCTTGGCCGAGGTGGGGGATGAGCAAGAAGAGGAAGCGGCAGCAGCCAAACACGGTGCTGGGAATGAGGAAGCCTCGGGGCAGCCACATCAAGGGGTGCTGGGGGGACAGGGAGGAGGGTGAGACCTCAACCAGGGCCCCAAAACACCGTGGTGCCCTGCCCGGACCCGTGCCAGGAAGGGGTTTTCTCCTGCCCAGCTGGGTCACCAAACACGGGGCATCGCCCCGCAGCCAAACCCAGACCTCCTCCCACGGCTTTGCGCTCTGCAAAAAGAAAAATAAAATAATAAAAGAGGAGGAAACGCCACCTCCTGCCCCGCCGAGCGAGAAGGAGAGGATGGGGTGGGGGGGGGCTGAAGGCAGGGGTCCCCTGTCCTCGCCCACCTCCCTGGGTGTGCGTTTCGGTGGCCACCCGATGCCCCGAGCTGGCAGCACTCGCACCGCTGGCGGCCCGGGGAAATCAGCCTTAAATGGCAAAACCTGGCTGCAGCGTAACCGATGGGCCTGGCTGGGGGAAAAAACGGCGGAAACAGGAAACCAAAGAGCAGCCGGGGCCTCGTCGGCAGAGAACGACGTCCTGCCTTCCTCCTCCTCCTCCTCCTCCTCCCTGTCGGCTGTCTGTGTGCCGACAGCACACCTGGATGCTGCCCAGCCCCTCAGCCCCGTGGTTGTGCCCGGCATCCTCCCCACACCCCAAGCACACGGGGATGGGGTCTCACGGGGTCCCTGCCCCGTGCACCCCTGCAGGACCCCCAGAGCAAGGGGCAGGGCAGGAGAGGAGCCCCCTGACCCCATGGTGCTGGGGCACGGTGCTGGTGATGCTGGTTTATCCCCAGGGGGGTTTGGAGGTGCCCCATGAGTCCATAAAGGGGTGCCACTGGTGTGCCTGGGGGGTGCTCTGCCTCGGGTTTGCCAGCAGAGGTGGGCAGGGGGGGAATTGCCTTGGAGGACATCACCAAGCAGCTCCTGCAGTGTGCTCCGGCCCCAAAACACAGGAGATGCCGACCCAGCCAACACCTGGGAATCACCAAAACCAGCCATTTTCCGGCCATCCCCTCCTCTTTTGGGGTTTCCAGCACTTGTCCTGCACTGACTCCGAGTGCGCCCAGCCCCGGAGCCGCACCGCGCTCCCTCTCTGCAGCGACGTCCCTCTGCGAGCGCCCTGCCAGCAGGCTCCTTAGCGGCGACGTGTCATTAAAACAGCAATCCCTGGGGGAACTGGCACCCGTTTTGGGATCACCCTTCTTGTCTCAGACCCCGACGGGCCGGGGCAGCGTGAGAATCCTCCCTCCTACCCAGCCGATGGGCAGCGGCTCCCGACGCCGCAAAAGGGGCGAGATGCGAAAGCGGAGGGCGATGCTCGGACACATCAGAAAAAAAAAAAAAAAAAAAAAAAAAAAAGCAAAATTTAAATTAAATAAAACAAATCTCGGCAAAGTCAACGCTTATTTCAAAACCCACGCAGGCGGCTGCCTCCCTGCGGGCCCCGTTGGGGCTGGCTTTGCTGCGCGTAGGGCCGGTTCCCCGCTCCCCACCCCGTCTGAGCACCCGCGGCCGTGGGAGCGTTTCCTGCTGGAGAAGGAGGAAAACCACCCAGAAAGTGGCTCGGGGTGGATTTAATGCCCGTCAGATGTCCTCTCCTGTGAGCTCTGATTCTTTTGAAACCCTTTCCATCCCTCGGCAATGAGGTGTTTCCAGCCTGGGTGTCCTCGGCCAGGCGGGGCCGCGCCGTCCCCTTCACCTCTCCGTGCGCTCCAACAGGGCACGACCGCCCCAGGGGACAGGCACCCTGATCCCAGTGCCCTAAACCCAATTTTAAACACCACAGCGGGGCTGGGAGAGCCAGCAGAGAGGTCCCAGCAGCTCCCAGTGCTTTGCCACCCAGCCAGAAGGGTTTCTCAGCCGGGGTGGTGATTTCCACCCCTAAGGGCGATGCCAGCGCCAGCCGGTGCCGTGCGGTGTCACCGGGTCACCTCCGAGCCACTTCCCCTTGTCCGAGCCAGGTTTTGGGGGCAGGAGAGGTTTTCTCCATCCCATCACAGCTGGGTCTGGAGCTCGGCTCTGCCAGCCCTGCTCCGCCACCCCTTATTTCCAATATGGCACATTTTTTGGGGGGGGTGACGAGGAGAAAACCATTTTTCCCCATGGGTTTCCCTCACCCGGGGTTGCGTGAGCCCTGCCTGTGGCCAAAGCCAGCAGCTGGGTGCCCCCGGGGGCCTTGGGGACCTCGGGGACCCGTCCCCACCACCCCGTTCCCACAGCCCCAGCCTCCCAAATCTTCACCTTCCCCGCGGCGCAGCAGCGCCTAATGACAGGCGAAGGCCGGTGCCACACCTGCAGAGAGCCATTTTTGGAAGGGCACCGGGGGAAAAGGAGCGATTCCCATGTTGCTGCTCTGTAATTAACATTAATTACCGGGGCTTGTGAAATCTCTTCCCCATTTACTCCGGGCAGCACCTGACGGAAACTGTGGGAATCCCATCCGGCTGAGTCAGCTGTGAGGGGAACGAGCCGGTCCCCGCGGGGCACGGGGCCAAATTTTGGGGTGTCCCCCCTCCTCTGTGGGGATGGGGTTTGGGCATTGGTGGCCTAGGGGTGCAGGGCTGGTTATGGCACTGGAGGACACACCGAGCTCATCCACCTCGCCCTAATTAACGAGGTGCTGAGGTCTTCCCCACCCAGCACCTCCTGGGGATGGGGGGCTTGTGCGTGCCCCCCCTTTAAGCATCCCGGCTTGTCCCAGGGATTTAATCACCCCGGCTGCCAGCCCACCCTGCAGAGGGGAGCTGCAGGTCCCTTGGGTGCCCCAAACCCAGCCCGTTCCCTCCAGCAACACCCCGAGGTGCTATTAGAGACCGAGGGAAAACCCACCCCGAAAACCTAACCCTGAGCAAACCACCCCATCACCGCCAAATGGCGGGGTACCACCGCCTGAGTCACCGACTTATTTTTTATTTATTTTTTTTTATTTTAATATCAGTGATTTGAATGAATCAGGGCGTTTCGTCATCCGGAGCCGCTCGGGAGTCATCTCACCCTGCCCCGGTGACTCCTCGGTGGCCCAAGGACACCGCCAGCCTTCCCCTGCAGCCTCGCCCCTGAGCCAGCAGCGCTGAGCTTATAATTAAAGGGAAATAAAATAAAATAAAATGAAATAAAATAAAACAAAAAGGATGGAGGGGCCCTGCCCGCCCCAGGGGGGCTGATTTTTGCCTAGAAACTCCGGGTACCCCCAGCATCCCGGGGGTCACCCCGCTCATAGCCCCTTGGAGAGGTGGCGGGGGTCCCGGGGGGCCATGCCCAGGTGTCCCCATCCCGCCCCGCTGTGAGCCCCCCACCTTGGGGTGGCCGTGTCAGCCAGGTGGGTGACACCCCCTGTCCCTCTCCCCGGGTGTCCCCTCAGCCTCCCCGTTGACCTAACCTCCTGGCCATAAATGGAGAGGTTTGAGAGCGCGTCCCGGGGTGGAGGAGGAGGAGAAAAAAAGGAGAATAATGCCAAGAATGCAGGACACAGCGTGGGGAGCCGCGCTCCCGGCCCCCCCCTGCGCCGGCTGGGGGCCGCGGTGGCCACCCCGGGGAGAGGTGACAGCTCTGCCTGTCCCTGTCCCTGTCCCCAGCCCCTTTTTGCTTTTCTCTCTGCTTTTCTCACCAGCCGTGTCCCGTGCCGTGCTGTCACCTCCCAGCTGCGGGTCCCTTCGCAAACATGTCCCCACCCCGTGTCACGTTGTCCCCTCGCAGCCCCCCAGCAGGCACCCACCCAGGGGGAGAATTGGGGATGTTCCCACCACAGCCCCCCTAAAAAGCCCCCCAAAAACCCCATCCAGGCTGGTGCCACGGGTGGCACGGGGACCCCTCTGCTCCTCCAGCTCCCGGGTGCTCAGGCGTCCCCTCCATCCTCCCCCGGGGTGCTGCAAAGGGGAAACTGAGGCACGGGGAGCGCAGCCTGAGCTCGCACCACACAAATATCCCCGGGCTGGGACAGGGTGCGGGGTGACGGGGACGAGATGGGCACCCAGGGTCTTGACACCCCCCCGTGGCCACCAGCCAGCCGGGGAAGCCACACGGGGCCGCAGGGGTGGCCTCCCAGGAGGGTGGCACGGAGCGGCCAGGCCTCCGCTTGGGGCCGCATCCAGCTCCTTAAAATAGAAAGCGAAAACACCCGGGTGCCCCATCCGGACGGGGAGACAGAGAGAAGGAAGGGGGGGGGGGGTGCCCATCCACGCCTCCGCGCGCCGCCAGCACCTCGCCACCCACCCACCCTGCTCCCATCCCCGTCCCCGCTGTCCCCAGGGGCGGCGGTGGCAGTCCCTAAGGGCAGGGTGGATCCCTTCTGGGTTCTGCAGGAGAATTTGCTCCGGCCGGGCTCTCGCTCAAATCCTCCTTAAAAGGAAAAACAGGCGGCAGGTAGCACTGCCAAACTTAGTCATCCCCAGCCCGGCTGGCTGCTGCTGGCGGCTCCGTCATGCAGCCATTTCCTCCCCTCGGTTCTTTGAGGGGGGGGAAACGGGGAGGAGCGGCCCAGCCCCATGGGGAGCACCCAGCACCCAGCCGGGACATCGCCACCACCCGCCGGGCAAAGGGCCCCGCGTGGGGTCTGCGGGGAACACACGCCCTGGGGCGAGGTCTGGGAAAGGCAGCGAGGCTGGCACGTGGTGGTGTGGGTGTGCAGGTGATAAAACAGCACTTTGGGACGAGATAATAAAAATAGGAAGCGGGATGGAGGGGCTGGAGTGGGAGTGTGCATGGGGGCACCTTGGTGCACCTGGGGTTGGGGGGTGAAGCTCGGTGTCCGTGGGGCAGGTGAGGGAACCCGCTGGAAATACAAGGGGGTGACAGCACCTGGAGAAAGTCCCAGTCCCAGGCTGGCACCAGGTGACCCCTGAGCTGTCCCCTCCTTCCCTGCCATGCCCAGGGGGGGACGTGCCACACACGGGCAGCACCGGCCACTGCAGCACCACGCCGCCTCCCCTGGCAGCTGGATTTTGTCTGGGATCCCACTGCTGAGTTCTCCCAAACCTTAACAAATCAACCCCCCCAGAACTACCAGCAGCCTAAAACCCCTGCCCTAAATCTCCCTTTTGCACTCCCTGCATGAGGCAGGGAAACACCCACAGCACCGGGGGCTCGCAGGAACTCAGGGAAGCGATCAGCCGCTGCGCTCAGCTGGCACCGGGTTTTATGAGGCTTTTGTGTGCAGCCTGCCCGGCCCCATAAATGATTCACCGGAGAGATAAAGGACTTGGGAATTTGGCCAACCCTGAGGACACGTGTAGGGCTGCTCCAGTCCCAGTACTGGGTACCACAGTGGGGCTGTGGTGTGGTTATGCTGGTGTTTTGTGCAACCTGGGTGCAGGATGAACCGGCTGGGGGGCACCAGTGATGTCCAGGATTCCCCTTCATTGGTGGGGATTAAACAGTGCTGGAGCACCAAAATACCCTTGTCAGGATGCTCACTCCCACCCTAAACCCAAATCCTGCGGTATTTGTGATTTCTGCTCACCACCAATACACAGGCACAAGGGATTGACCCCGGAGCCTCCCCAAAGGGACCCCCAACCCCTCCTGCTGCCAGCGCAGGCAGCAAAGCCCCCACCGCCGGCTCCCCTCAGCTGCTTTGTTCGTCTCCATGTTGTCCACCCTGCCCGGGGCTTGCAGAAGCTGCAACACCCACCCGAGCTGCTGCAGAGCACGGCCGTGCTGCTGGGTGGCAGTGTTGGGATGCACACTGCGCTGCGCAGGGGCGTGCACGGCGAGACACGCAGCGTGCAGGAGCGTGCGCACAGCACGGGGCACAGCACGGAGCCATGCACCCAGCTGCCTGCTGCACCACGGGCTGCACGCTGCCGTGCACACATCCCAGGGCCTTGCACGCTCCGAGGTGTGCAATGCATAAAGAAATGCGTGCGCCAAGGTGCGTGTTGCACCAGGGATTGCGCACACACCGACACGCGTTGTCGGAGGAGTTGCATGCTCACTGCACCAGGGCGTGCACACCCTGCAGCACGCAGTTGTACAAGCAATTCCCAGGTGCACTCTGCTCCAGGAATTGCAGACCCTGATGTGCACGTTGCACCAGGAATTGCACGCTCACTACATGCTCGCCGCACCAGGATTTGCACACTCCCAGCTGAACACCACGCAGGGCTTTGCGCACACCGAAGTGCACGCTGCAAAACAGATGGCACGCACTGACACACACGTTGCACGAGGGTTTGCACACTCCAAAGTGGGACCACGAACTGAGCAGTCCCACCACATCACCCCTGCTCCCCACCCGAGCCTTTATTATGCCCTGCAAAGCTGCAGCCACCCCTGCTTCACCCCCATGGGGTCTGCAGTGGGCCCGGTGCCTTCCCTGGCTGCTGGGACCCCAGCCTCAAGCACAGTTTTTCGGACACGTGTATGCCTGGCTCCTGAGCTCTGCGTGTTCATCCAGGACCTCCAACACCAGCAGGGCTTTATTCTCTCGCTGGCACCTTCGTTAAGGCAGGGCTGGGTGATGCTGCAAGCCAGGACCACCACGTACACACCGCATAAATCCCCATGGCACAGCAGCGGTGGTGGTGGTGGAGCTGCAGCCCCTTCCCCATCAGCCCGGGGGCCTCCCAGCTGCAGCAGCACGGGGCCGGATGCGCAGACCCAGGGCCCCTGCGAGGCGGTTTTGGGTTTCAGCACAGCCCCTCCGCCCCACATTCCTGCTTTCCCCGGGGCCTCCCTGCAGCCAGGCCCTGTAAAAGCAGGGGAAGCCCCCCCCCGCACCCCAGGTGACGTGTCCCCACGGCTGTTCGCCCTACAACAAAGCAGGGAGCAGCTCGAGGTGCTGTGTCTCGGGGAGGTGAAGCCTCCCCTCCTGCAAAAGGAGCACCCCCCAGGCCCCTGCTCTTCCCCAGAAAGCCAAAATTCAACTCACAACTCCAAATTGCAGATCCCCATCCCACCATGCAGGCGGGATGTGGGAATATGGGCACAGCCTGGCTGGGGAGCACCGCTGGGCATCCCCTGTGTGCTCAGGTCCCTCCATGCGAGCCCTTCAGCCCCCCTGTGCCTCAGTTTCCCTATATGCAGGGCTCCCTCACCCCCACCAGGGACACAAAAAACCCCATTGCAAGAGAAATGGGTACAGATGTACCCACAGAGACGCAATAGGGTACAAAGACTCCCAGGCTGCCCAAGAGCCCAAACCCCACAGTGACTCCAGGAGCAGATGGAGCCTCCTCCCAGAGGGGGCATTTTGCAAGCACACGAGACAATACCTGACATCCCCGGGGGGACATAAAGCCATTTGGGGTCCCGAGCCAGCCCTTTCTGCCAGCTCCCCCATTTCCCAGCCCCGTCCCCTCGTGCAACCAGCAGAGGCCGGGTGGGAGGTGCAGCGCTAATCCCTGAGGCCCCGTTCCTAATCCTGACTAATGGACCCTTTTCACCTCCACAATGGGGTTATCCATCTGGAAGGCCATCTCCGGGCTCAGGAAGCCACAGCTGGTGCCCCCCGCTCCAGCCCCAAACCGCAGCCCCCTTCCCTGAACCCAAATCCCACCCCGCTGCCTGCAGGGATGGACCCTGTCCCCTTGCTCCCCCCCCAACCCCGACACCCCCAGCCCCACCAGGCAGCCAAACCGGCCCCTCACCTCACCAAAATCCCAAAGCACGGGCAACAAAATGCCCCCCAGCCCCCTCCCAGCCCTTTATAGGGAGCTCCCAGCTGGGTCCTGTTACAGCTCAGGGCTCGTAGCCACCGGCGGCTGCACCCTTAAAGAGATGGGGCCCTGCTCTGGGGGGGTTTGTGGGGGGACACCCCTGGTCCTGGGGGGGCTTGGCCTTTATTTCCCTCCTGGCTGAGCCCTCTCACTGCTTCAGGAGAGATCTGGACATAAATTTGCACACCCATGGGGCGCAGCCTCTGCGGGGACGGGGGTCTCTGCGCCCACCCCCTGCAGAAGGTGCCCGTGCCCCAGCCCCAAAGCTCGAGCTGCAAGCACCAGCCCCCCCTCCTCCTCCTCCTCCTCTTCATCCCCCATCCTCAGCAGCTTCCTCCAGGCCCGGGCAGGAAACGCCGACATCCTCCCCGCAGCCCTGACTCATTTCCAGCCACCCCAAGGCTCCCCCCATTCCTCCCGACCCCTTTTTGGGATGCGCTGCGCCCGCTCCCGTGCGATGCCGCACAGGGATGGGGCTCAGGGACCCCATCCCAGCCCTGCTCCCACCACTTTTGAATCCCGAGGGAGCAGCCTGAGGATTGGGATCAGGGCATTTCTCCCCAATCTCCCGGTTTATTTTGGCGAGCTGCGTGGGCAGGTGCTGGCAGCACGCTGGGGGCTGCGCTCCGAATTCTTCCGCGCCCGCTCCCTGCAGCAGCAGTTGGTGGGGGGAGGACACGGGGACCATACAACCCCCCCCCTCCTGGCCCTCCTCCGGGGCTGCAGCAGCTGGTGGCTGCGAGGGGCGATGGCCACGGGCCCGAAATGTGCCCCCTTCCCTGCGTTTAACCCAAATCATCTTCTCCCATGGGCCCCAGCTGTGGGGACACGGCGCTGGCACCGCTGTGCCCCGTTTCACACCCCCATGGGAAGCCCCCGGCGCCTGACCCAAAGCTTTGGGACCCCCTCGTAGGGCTGCCCTTTGTTTTCCTCTTGCTGCTTTTTTTTTTTTCCCCTTCCTTAATTCCACCTAATGCAATTTTAATGAGGCCAGGGCGCCTGCCAACTGTTGGGAGAGCCTCCACCGAGGCTCCCGGGGGCAGCCGGCTCCTGGGGTGTCCCCATCCGTGTGTGTCCCCCCCCCCCCTGCAGCTGCCAGGAACCGCAGCCTCTGCCCGGGGTTTGGGGTCTGGGTGCTTTGGGGAAAGCCCAAAATCTCAGGGGGATAAAGGAGCTGAATCAGCTCCTGGTTTGTCAGCAGCTCGCGATGCTCCTCGCCCCTTCCAGCCCCGCTGCTGGGTGCGTGGGGTGTGCGCGGAGACGTGACACCTGCTGTGCTGCTGGGGGGGGGCTCAGAAATACCCTGAGCCCCACGGGATTGAACTAAATACAGGGAAAAAATGCAAAAAAAAAATGCAAAAGGCCCTCCCCAGCCCCACGGCTGAGCTCCTGCAGGGGGTACCTGCACCGGGGGGCCTCCATCTCGCCGCCCCTATGAGGGATGCGCACAGCCCCGCGTCCCCGAGGAGCCAAACCTGTCCCCAGTGCGTTGTCCCTGCGGCAAAATGCCCCCAAAAAATCCTTCCAGCAGGCACAAGCGAGGGCTCTGCCACCTCTCCGCCAGGCCAGGGGACACAGGGGGACCCCCGGAGGTGAAACCAGCCCTCCTTGCCCCCACGCCTGTCCCCAAACCCCGTGTTCAGCCCCACTTCACCCTCCTGCCCCAAAGCTGCGCGGTTTTCTGGAGCCAAAGCCAAGCTGCGGCAAAAAACACCTGGGGAAGGTGCAAAAAGCAAGGGCAGGACGGGGGCCAGGCCCCAACCCCTCTGGGCTTTTCCTCTGGGCTTTTCCCAGACTTTGTCGGGGCCGTGGGGGTGCTCCGGAAAGCCCCCATCATTTATGGCCTCGTTTATGGCCTCATCCCGGGGCTGGGGACCTGAGCTCTGGCGGCCTTGCAGCTCTCGGTCACAGCAGCTTGCAAATGCAATGCAGAGAGGAAAAGGCAGCAGGGAAAGGCAGCTCCTTCCCTCCTGCTCCATCCCACGCAGCAGCTCGTGGGAGATGGATTTAACACCGCACCCCCAGCCTGGGGGGCACCGGTCCCCTTTGGGGACACCCGGGGACATCCCCCTGCGCTGAGCCAGCCGTGCCAGCCAGCGCCGGGGAGAAAACCCTTTATTATTATTTTTTCTCCTGCGTAATTGCTTTTTTTTTTTTTCTTTTCTTTTTTCTTTCCCTGCTGAGCAGAAAGGGCCGCTTCTTTCCCAGCCTCGCACCATCTGCGGCAGGAGGAGGCAGCTGCGGGCCTGGGCAGCTGCACGGCCCCGCAGCCGGGTCCTAACATCCCGCTGCTGCTGCAGGATGGGGAAAAAAAAGAAAAAAAAAAGAAAAAAAAGAAAAAAAAGAAAAAAACACCAAAAACACCTCTGAAACGCCCCTGCCTCGCTGGGGATGGAGGGTTTCGCTTCCAGCCCTGCCGTGGGGTTGCTTCTGGTTGGAAATGAGGTGGATTTGGAGCAGGAGGAGGAGGAGGAAGGGGAAGGGGAAGGGGAAGGAGAAGGAGGAGGAGAAGGAAAAGGAGGAGGAGAAGGAGAAGGAGAAGGAGAAGGAGAAGGAGAAGGAGAAGGAGAAGGAGAAGGAGAAGGAGAAGGAGAAGGAGAAGGAGAAGGAGAAGGAGAAGGAGAAGGAGAAGGAGAAGGAGAAGGAGAAGGAGAAGGAGAAGGAGAAGGAGAAGGAGAAGGAGAAGGAAGGAGCAGGGAAGACGAGGGGGCTGGATGGGCCCCAAACCCCCTTGGCACCCATCCCGGCTCCGGTTGTGCCCCGGGGGGGTTGTGGCTGCAGCCCCCGGGCAGGGCGGGCAGCTGGGGGCATCCTGCAGGCGGAGGAGCTGCCGGAACCAGTACGCCCAGTACAAAACCAGTGCAGCCTGGGGGCCTGGGGGGCGTGGGGTGGGTGGGTGCAGTCTTTCCCGGGGATGGTGCCAGCAGCTCCTTGTCCAGCTCCAGCCCCGTTCAGCTCCCTGATCCGGCTGTAAACCCCCCCCCATCCCTCTGTTTTCCCCCAGTTTTCTGTCCCGTAGTGCTGTGCCCACCCCACTCCCCCCCGTACCCCCCCAAACCCCCTTTGCGCACACAGTGACCCCCCCATGGGGTCCCCCTGCTTTGCCACATCCCTCTGGGGGATTCAGCGTGGATTTGGGGCCACATCAGCACCCGGACACCCCCTGAGCCCCCTCCCCACCCCCTGCCCACTGCAGGGGGGGTGAATTTTGGGGTCCCCCAGCCCTGTGTGCCTGGCACAGGGCATTCAGGTGGCTGGGGGGGGGGGGGGGCTACAGCACTGCCCCCCCTTCTCCCTGCTGTCCTTCAGCCCTGCAGCACATCCAATGGGGCGGGGGGGATAATTTGGGGGGGGGTCTGGCAATGTAGGGTGAGTTTTGGAAGGGGGTGGGGTCTTGCAATTCAAGGGGGAGCCTTGCCTTATAATGGGGGGGGGGCTTGCAGCACACTGAGGTCTTGTAATGCTTGGGGGGGGGGTCCTGCATTACGAGGAGGGGTCTTACAGTGGGGGGGGGTCTCACAACGCTGAGAGGGTCTTGCATTATGGGGGGGGGGGGCACTGCAGGGAGGGGGGGTGTGGAAATGGGGTGTGTGGGGGGGTCCCTGCAGCATGGGGTGGGCTTTGCCACGCAGAGGGGGGGGCGTTCCTACAGCAGGGGGGGGCGGTCCCACAGCACAAGGGGGCTGTCCCTGTGCAATGGGGTTTCGTGCAATTTTATAGGGGGGGGGGGAGTCCTGCAGCAAAGAGGGGGGGGGTCCCTGCGAGGGGGCTGCACAGGAGGGGGGGGCGGGGGCTCGGAGGGGCTGGGAGGGGGGGGGGCGGCGCTGCAGCGGTGGGGCCGTATAAAAAGGCGGCGGGGCCATATAAAAAGGCGGCGGGGCCGTATCAAAGGCGGCGTCGGGGCCATATAAAAGGCGGCGTCGGGGCGGCAGCGGTGGCGGTGGCGGCAGCAGCGGCGGCGGCAGGATGACGGCGAACGGGACGGCGGAGCCGGTGCAGATCCAATTCGGGCTGATCAACTGCAGCAACAAGTACCTGACGGCCGAGGCCTTCGGCTTCAAGGTGAACGCCTCGGCCGCCAGCATGAAGAAGAAGCAGATCTGGACGCTGGAGCAGGACGGCGAGGACTCCAGCGCCGTCCTCCTCAAGAGCCACCTGGGCCGCTACCTGGCGGCCGACAAGGACGGGCGGGTGAGCTGTGACAGCGAGGAGCCCGGCCCCGACTGCCGCTTCCTCGTGGTGGCCCACGGCGACGGCCGCTGGTCGCTGCAGTCCGAGCCCCACCGCCGCTTCTTCGGCGGCACCGAGGACCGCCTGTCCTGCTTCGCCCCCGCCGTCTCGGCCGCCGAGAAGTGGAGCGTGCACTTGGCCATGCACCCGCAGGCCAACCTCTACAGCCTGGCCCGCAAGCGGTACGCCCACCTCGGGCCTCGCCGCGACGAGCTGGCCGTGGACCGCGACGTGCCCTGGGGGGTGGACGCCCTCATCACCCTGCTCTTCGTGGAGCAGCGCTACAGCCTGCAGAGCTGCGACCACCGCCTGCTGCGCTGCGACGGCCGCCTCGTGCCCGCCGCCGAGCCCGGCACCGCCTTCACGCTGGAGTTTCGTTGCGGGAAGGTGGCTTTCCGGGATGGGGAGGGACGCTACCTGGCCCCCTCGGGTCCCAGCGGTACCCTGAAGGCGGGGAAGAGCAGCAAGGTGGGGAAGGACGAGCTCTTCGCCCTGGAGCAGAGCTGCCCGCAGGTCGTGCTGCGCGCCGGGAACGATCGCAACGTGTCCACCCGGCAAGGTGAGGGGATGGGGAGGGGGTGGGAGAGGGGATGGGGATGTGGGGAGGGAGGGATGGGGACGTGGAGAGGGATGGGGATGTGGAGATGGAGAGGTGGGGACGTGGAGATGGAGGGATGGGGACATGGAGAGATGGGGACATGGAGACGGAGACATGGAGACGTGGAGAGGGATGGGGCCATGGAGATGGAGAGATGGGGACATGGAGATGGAGAGATGGGGATGTGGAAACGGAGAGATGGGGACATGGAGAGGGCTGGGGCCATGGAGACGGAGGGCTGGGGGCACAGGGCAGTGCGCCCCCACGGTGCTCTCGGCATCGCCCCCTGCCCCCAGCCCTCCGGCACCGTCTCCTCGCCATCCCCAGCACCCCTCGGGCACCGCGGCCCCTCCGCGCCCCCCTGCATCCCTCGGGAGCTGTCCCCCCACGGGCACGGCCCCGTGACCCCGCTCCCCGCATCCCCCTGTAGCACGGTGTCTCCTCCGCACCCCCACATCCATGGGGCATCGCTGCCCCCCGTGGTGCCCCCCCTGCAGCCCCCCAGCATGGGGACCCCCCCCTTGGGGCAGCAGCGACCCCGCAGGGTGCCCCCTGCCACCCTCCTCCATGGCCATGTGAGGGGCTCCCCCCCCCTTGAGCCCCACAGATGCCTCCCTGAAGCCCCCATTTCCCCGTGGCCCCCCCCCCACGGCTCCCTGGGGTCCCTCCCCCTGCCCCCCCACATCCTGCCCCAGCCCCCTCCCACATCCCTCTCCCTCCCCCTGCGCCCCCCCAGCACCCCCATCCCTGCAGCGTGGCCTCCTTGGGGTGCCCTGGAAAGGGGGGGACACACAGTGAGGGGCTGCCTGGGGGGCAGAGGGGATTGGGGGGGGGATTCATGGGGTCTTCCATTGCTGGGGAGGAGGCAGGGCTGCCGGCCGCCTCGCTGCCTCCAGAGCTCATTGTTCACCAACAAAGCCCTTCCCAACCCCCCCCCTCATTGAGCATCTCTGGGCCACGCACCCTGATGCATGGGGCCCTGGGGGGGGGGGCTGCAATGCCCCCCGATGGGGCTGTGTCCCCCCGATACATGGGGGGCGTGGGTGCCACCACCCCCCCGGCGCTGGCAGCAATCCATAAAATGGCTTCGCCGAATCTCTCGGCGGCGCGGGGCGGACGTGACCTACATGGAGCCGGCACAAAGGCGGCCGTGGTGCTGCCACCACCTCTCCCCCATGTCCCCATGTCCCCGTGTCCCCATATCCCCATCCCCTCATCCCGTGGGCGAAGCCACCCTGTGCCCCAATCCGTGCACCACCGCTCCCCGGGCACGAGGCCACCGTCGAGCACAAAGCGCAACCGGCCCCGCGCCCGGTGGGTGGGTGGCGGGGCCAAATCCCACCTTTGGGGCTCGGAGAGGGGCTTTGGGGTGTGCACAGAGAAGCACCGGGCCCCCAAAAAAGCGAGCCCACGGCGGGCAGGGCGATGCTGAGCAGCCGCAGCGTGGGAGCCCCGGGGCACGGCGCCGGCGTGCCAAGTCAGGCCGGCGCACGCCGGGCGCGGGATGGGTGCGAGCATGCCTGGCTGCGGCACAGCCCGGGCCAAAAAGCACCGGGGGGGGATTTTTTCTTTAAAAAAACCAAAATATTTATATATTTCAAGGTTGCTGCTTAACCCTTATCAGCGCGCGGGCAGCGACCTTGCAGCCTTTTTCTCCTTTCGGGGAATAAATCCTGCACTGAAAGAAAGAGATTGCTGCAGAGGAGACGGGCAGCGCTGCGCAGGGGCTCGGGGAGGAGGAGGAGGAGGAGGAGGAGGAGGAGGAAGGCGATGGCGATGCTGGCGATGGCGGCGCGAAGCTGCCGCAGCGCTGTGGGGGAAGGGTTGCTGCAGCCCTTTGTCACGGGAGATGGGAAAACCAGATGTGGGGCGAGGAGTGGGCTGGGGGACGTGGAGAGGGGGCTGGGGGGACGCGGAGAGGGGGCTGCGCTCGCCAAGCCGCCGGCTTTGTGTGCTGTGGAGAAAGGGGGGGGGGGGGGAGCCAAATCTCCCCGGCAACAGGGGTCCCCCCGCTGAGCACGGGCCCTCTCCAAGAGAAATAAAGCGGGGAGGGGGCGCAAGGGGGGGAACGGGGAGGAGGAGGAGGGGGCTGCAGCCACCCAAGCGCCCGCGCTCATCCTGTGGGGTGCTGGGAGCGGCACCGCCTGGCTCCGGGTCCCTTTTGGGTTTTTTCTGGGCTCCTGTCCTCCTCTTGGGAAAGGTCCCTGGGGTAACGGGCTGGCAGCCACCAAAACACCCAAAAACCCAGCCAAGGAGGCATTTGCAGGCATTTCTTCCCCCTCCTCACGCCCTGGTAGCTCCTGTGACCCCCCCAGGAGGTGGGTGCTTGGGGCTGGGGGTGGCCCCGTGGCTCCCAGCACCAAAACTCTGGCTGTGCCCCTGGGGGTCCTGAGCCCCAGCGCACCTTAAAAAGGAGCCGGGGGTGTTTGTGAGCAGCCAGCAGCTTCCTTCCCTGCTGAACGGCTCCGAACAAAGGGCCCTTTGTGGCAAGGAGGGTCCCCGAGGGCTCGCTGCGCCCCTGCCAGCCCCCCTCCTGCCTGGGGAGGGGGGAAAGAGGGCGAGAGGAGCTCGGAAGCGAGGAATTTTTGGGGAGGGGGGTCCAGGGATGCAGCTTGCAGGATGGGTGGGGGGCGAGGAGGGGCTGCCCCCCCGCTGCAGGCACAAAGCAGGTGGAGATGAGGAGCGGCTCCTGGATGAAGCTGGGGGCAGGGGAGGGTTTGGGGGGTGCAGCTCCGCCCGTGACCTGTTGCAGAGCTGCACCCCAGGGTGCTGGGGCGGCCCCGTGAGCTCTCCGGGCTGTTTTTTCTCGACAAAACCCCTCCTGGTTTGCCTTCCTGGGGTAGGAAGGTGATGGTGATGCCAGGAAGGTGGCCGGGCACAAGGGCTGCAGGGCTGGGATCTGCTCCTGCGCCCACGCTCACCTCCAGCCTCCTCCCCATCCCCAGGACAGAGGCGCACAGGACCCCGCAGCAACCCCTCGGGTTTCTCCCAAGCTGCAGAGCACCCACGCAGGGAATTTTTTGGGGGGACCAGCAGGCTTCTCGCCCCTCCCGGAGCGCCAGCCGGCCCCGTGCTCGGCCCCCTCCTGCCTCCAGCTGTAATTAGCAGCCTTGGCAAGGTCAGGGAGAGGCGTGCTGGCTCCAGCCTGCCTTCCCCAGGAGCGTTAATTAAAGCCTGCAGCAGGAACCACGGCCGGGCGCTGCGGGAGGGCGGCGCGGGTGCCCTGGGCTGCAGAAAGTGGGGGACACGTGGCCGGGCTGGGAGCAGGACAGGGGGACACGGCGAGGGTGACATGGCCAGCATCCCGCCATCCCCCAGCTCCTTTCTCCAGCCCTGACCCCCAAACCTTCAGCTCGGGCTCGGTTACAGCCCTTTGAAGCCTCCCCATAATTGCATTCCTTTCTGCTGACTCGGCGTAACCCAACCCCGGGCTGGGGGCGGTGGGAGACCCCCCCCTCTCGCCAGCAGGCCCCGCGAGGCGCAGCCGCTTCCTCCTCCTGGCACGGGATAAAGGAAAAACCTCCCCAAAATCCCTGCTCCAGGTGGGAGCAGGGGGCTCGCTGTGCCGGGGCTCCATCCCTGGCCCATCCGTGGCGCTTTGCAGCATCTCCCGGGCTCCCCGCTGCATCTCCAGGCTGAGGAGCTCACCAAAAACGTGGTGTGGAGGGGCTTGGGCATGCAGCTGGTGGGGCGAGCTGTCCCCGTCCCCACTGTCCCATCAGGGACTGGGTTCTGCAGCGTTTTCTGAGGGCTGAAGCTGGGTTTGTGCCGTGCCGGGAGGCGCTGGGCTCGCCGAGGCCTCTGCTCACAAAGGTTTTTTTGGCCAGCTCTCAGCTGTCGGTTCCACGACTCTCGGCAGAGCCAGCGCGGGGCTGCAAGCAGCTGGGCCTGGCGCTGCTTTCCCAGCGGGAGGGCAAAATCCAAACCAAATGTTCAGATGTTCCCCCTCCGCCGTGCACCCACGCTGCGCCCTGCGCCTCCCCAGGAGCCAAAACCCGGCCCCGTGGCACCGGGCAGCTTCAGCACACGGGGATGGGGCCGGCAGCGGGGCTGCTGGCGGCACCACCATGGGATGGTTGAGCCAGCCCCGAGCTCTGCCCCATGCCTGGCCCCCCAATTTTCTGGGACGGAGCCCTGGGAGGCAGCAGGGCCCTGGGGAGGTGCTGGGGGACCCCCGGCTGGGGGGAGGTGGTGCGAATATGGGCGGCATTGTGGAGGTGACAGGACAGCTTGGGCGCGGGGAGATAAGATGAGGGACTACAAAGAAAAGCCTTCAAAGCCTAATCCCTTTAGCAGGGGGTGGGAGGCTGATATGCAAAGCCCGGCAGCAGATCCTGCCCGGCTGGCGGGCAGGGTTTGGAGATGCAGATCCAGCAGATAGCAGGCCGCCAGGTAGCCGGGTCTGACACATTTCGGGGGGAGGCATTTCCATTTCAAAGGCCGGGAGCCAGCTGGTGCTGGGGTGCCCTACAGAGGTGGTGCCTCCTCCTCCAGCACCTTGTGGGCAGCGGGAGCCGGCACCGGCACCGTGCGTGCCTCCAAGGGGTGCACGATGGGGTTTGAGCCCCTAACTCGCATGAAGCAGGGAGAAATAGGGATGTTTCCAAGCTTTCAGCTCGGAAAGGCTCAGCCCAGCCCGTGCAGGCAGCAGGACTCCCAGGGAAGGGGCCGCATCCAGCTCCCTCCTCGAAACCCAACCCGGCCAACTCGGCTGCTCCGCTTCGGCTCCAAGCTATGGCTTTGTGACTCCCATCCCGAAAGTATTTTTAGGCAAAAAACCCGCCAAGCTGGAGAGCTCTGCCTGCCAGCATTTGGCCCCGGCAGCCCTGACTAAGCAGGTTTGTTGGGCTGAGCGCCTGCGGGCAGATGTGCTTGTGGCCGGGGGCCAGCGGTGGCCCTGGCACCGCACCCGGTGGCCACGGGGCTGGCTGCATCCAGCTCGGCAGGGCTGGGGTGAGTGGGGTCCCTGGCCTGGGGGAAAACCCACTGTGAGGCACCGTAAGCTCCAAAATGTCCGAAACAGCCCAAAAATGGTGCCTGGGATAGGGGCAGCCACTGGCTGCTGGGTCATGGCCACGGAGGTGAGCTGGGAGCCCATCGGGGGCACGGTGGCCACAGCTAAGGGGTTGGATAACCCGGCTGTCACCTCCTGGAAAACAAAAAAAAACAAACAAAAAAAACAACCTACAGCCATTTTGCATGGGAAAATACCCCAAATTGTCTTTGTTTTGCTGTGCTGGAGCCAAGAACCCTGAGCTGGAGCTGGGTTCTGGCCCTCTCCTTGAGCACCCAAATGGAAACCTGGGTTTGAACCCCAAATGTCACGGGGAGGCCATGTGTGAGGGACTTGGGTGTTGCCAAACTGAAGCAGGAGCTGTTCATGGCCCCGGCAGCTGGGTCTCCATGGGTTGAGGTCCCTGTGACACCCCCTGACCTCCGCCTCCATCCCGCAGGCATGGACCTCTCGGCCAACCAAGACGAGGAGGGCGACCAGGAGACCTACCAGCTGGAGATCAACAAGGACACCAAGAAGTGCGCCTTCAGGACCTACACGGGCAAGTACTGGACCCTCACCTCCAACGGGGGCATCCAGTCCACCGCCTCCACAAAGTGAGTCCCCGCCTCGTGCCCCCGGCCGCTTCGGGGACCCGCTCGCGTTTCCCAGGGGCTCACCCCAAAATGAAAACCCCAAAGCGAATTCCCTGGAGAGCCGGGGCTGAGCCTGGGCTCGCCCCCGCGGTGCTCGGGAAGTCCCTTGGGCCACGTCATCCTTCCCGGCAGGCTGGGGCGGCCAAAACGCTTACCCTGCACTTAGAGCCGGCTGCTGGAGCTGGGCGGAAAGGCCCCAAAGTGCCTCCGGCTCCGTGTCCCCGGGGACAGCCCGGGGGCCGAGGGCTTAACCCGGGCGGACGCCGCAGCTTCCCTCGTCCTGCCAAAACCCAGCTGGCTCAGGACATCCCGCTTCTGAACTCAATGGGGGTGGTGTTTTTGGGGGTCCCTGGTCTGAAATGTCCCACTGACCGCGCGCTGTGCCCCTGCAGGAACGCGAGCTGCTACTTTGACATCGAGTGGTGCGACAAGCGCATCACCCTGAAAGCCGCCAACGGCAAGTACGTGACAGCCAAGAAGAACGGGCAGCTGGCGGCCTCCATGGAGACAGCGGGTAAGGGACCCCGTGGGTAAGGGACCCCGCGGGGACCCCAGCCCCGGCTTGGGATGGCAGTGAGGATGGGGACAGGGGTGTCCCCAAACGCGGCACCTCGCCCTGGTGATGCTGTGGGGTGGGTGAGAAATATCGGGGCACGTGCGCCCTCCTGGCCGCTGGGTGCCCTCCTGGGGACCATGCTTTGTGTCCCCACGGGCTCATGCTGCTCTCCCCTCCGGCGCAGGCGAGACGGAGCACTTCGTGATGAAGCTGATCAACAGGCCCATCATCGTCCTGCGCGGCGAGCACGGCTTCATCGGCTGCCGAAAGGTGACCGGCACCCTGGACTCCAACCGCTCCTCCTACGACGTCTTCCAGCTGGAGTTCAACGACGGAGCCTACAACATCAAAGGTGAGGCCGTGGCTTCGTGCCGGGGGGCTCCGTGCACGTCCCCATCCCCGTGGGCATCGCCGCTTGGGGGGGGTCCCCGCGGCGGTGGCGGCTCACGGGGTGCCCTCTGCCCGCAGATGCCACCGGGAAGTACTGGATGGTGGGGAGCGAGTCGTCCGTCACCAGCAGCAGCGACACGCCCGTGGACTTCTTTTTTGAGTTCTGCGACTATAACAAAGTGGCCATCAAAATCAATGGCAAATACCTGAAGGGTGACCATGCCGGGGTCCTCAAGGCATCCGCCGACGCCATTGACGCCTCCACCCTCTGGGAATATTAATGCACTTTAGCGTACCTCCCATTGCCAACTTTCCTTTCCCCTCTCTTTATTTTTTTTTTCTATTTTTTCTTTTTTTTTTTTTTTTTTGGTTCGGTTTCGTTTCGTTTTGAATTTCTCCTCTCTGTAAAAGGATTTCCAGACTGGCTTTGCCCTCCCCTCCCGCCGTAGAGCCCAGCGCCTTGTGTCGGAGGTGGGTCCCCCCCCTTCCCGCCCCGTGAGAACTGGATCAGTCACCCGGCAGCGCGCGGTGCTGCCGCCTGCACCTGGAGGGTTGCCGAGGGCCCTTCCTCGCCCCGGCCTCGCTCAGCTCGGAGGCTGCCGTACCCCGACCTGGCCCCGAGCACCACCTCAGTAGTTTACTTTCTTCTCTGCAACTGGAAAAAGAAAAAAAAAAAAGGGAATGAGGTCACCTCCGTGCTCTCCTCTCCAAAGCAGTGCCGGTGCCACTTCGCCCTGCGCTGCCAGGGTCCCCCCCCGGTCCCTGTCCCTCCGCTGTCCCGTCCCCAGCCAAGGCACAAGAGGTGACCTGACGTGCTGCAGTAGGGCCAGCAAGCTGATCCCTGCCCCAGCTGTGCAGGTGGCACACCTGGAATCAATTTTTGGGGTGATCCCATCTGGAAAGCCCCGGCAATTCATCTCGCTGCCACCCTGCGCTCCTCTTCCTCCTCTTCCTCCTCCTCGGGGTCATCCCTGCCCCTCGCGGTGCCCCTGGTGCCAAAGGAGCTGCGGTGCCCAGGAGGGGACAGAGGTCGGGGTGGGGACACATGGAGCAAACCCGCACCAGGGGGGCTCCAGCACCGGCCCCCCCCATCCCCATCAATGCGCGGGGCCGCGTGCCCCCCCAACGGGCACAGCCTCCCTCGGGCACCGGCTGGAGGCAAGAGCTGCAGATTTCGGTTTACAGAATAGAAAAGTTCCTTAGCAAACTTTGCACAGTGATATTTGCTCAGTACTTTTTCTTCTTTTCTCTCTTTTTTTTTTTTCTTATCTTTCTTTTTTTTTTTTTCTCATACAAATACTGGAACAGCGAAGCGCATCCCTGGATGCCCACCGCTGATTTGGGAAGCGCCCCCCGAGGAGGGGCAGCTCCTGCTCCACCAGCCCGCGGGGGCACCTCGGCTTCGCCAGCATGCCATCTCGTCCTTACTGGAAACAGAAAAGAAAAGAAAAAAAAAAAAAATAATGACCAAAACAGTATTTTTGTTAGTATCTATTTATATATGCTCTCCATGGCACTGTGTTACCAGCTGTTGTCTGTACTAGGTCTGCATTAGCGTGTAACGATGTGAGCGTTCGCGACGGGTGGTGCTGAAGCGTCCTCGAGGGTGTTGAAAGGCACTTTGAAAATCCTTTGGGGGGCCGCTCCCCACACCACGGAGCCTTTTCCCCGCGCCCCTCGCCCCCCCACGCCAAGGGTGCTCACGGCGTCGCCGCTGTGCCAAGACGAGGCCGGCGCCTGCCGCAAGCTCGGGGCTCGCCAGCCTTAAAGCCTGTCCCAGGGGCAGCCTCCGCGGGAGCTTGGTGCTAAAACTCAGCTCGGAGAGCGCCCGGCCCGTCCCAGCGAGGGGACAGCTCGCAGACGGGTCCCTCGCCACCACGGGGTCCCCACCAGGGCCCTATTTCGGCTCTCCCAGCCAGCGCCCTGGAAAACGCGCCCGCCCGGGGCCGAGGGCGCCTCTCGAAGGAACCAAGTGTCTTGATGAAGCCCCGAGCGACCCCGGGACTTGGCACTCACTCTTTGCTGGCCTTCACACCCACCGCGTCCCCTCCTCCCCGGCCCCAGTGGCAGTTCAATCCGTGTCCCCCCCTTCCCTGCTCCGGCTTCTCCCCTGTGACACTAGGTCGCCATCTCCTCCCCCCCCTCCCCGTCTCCTCTCCTCGGGTGTCGTGACTCTCCGAAAACATCTCACTCTGAAATCTAAGTTTGGGGTTCGTTCGTTTGTTTTTTTTTTATTTTTTTTATTATTTTTTTTTTGTAAGTGCCATTTGTATAACTTAAAAGAAAACTAGCTTCAAATGGAGAAAAATGAATAAAAAAAAAAACCTGCATTCGGACACGAGCGGTGGTGCGTGGTCTGTGGGGGGCTGTGGTGATGGCCGGGTTTGGGGACAGAGACCGAGAAGCATCGGGGCTGAGCCCGGGGCACTCGAAGCACAGAAGCTTGAGAGAATTTGGGGGCTGGCCAAAGAGTGTCCCAGAGATGGAGCTGGCTCTGAGGATCGTGGGTGGCGTGGTGGGAAGTGAAGGCTTGCTGCCAGCGAGCAGGCTTAAAAGCAAAGCTGGCCAGAGCCCAGGCCACGTTTCAAGATGCTCGGGGCAGTCCCCAGCCCCCAAAAGCCCACGTGCGTCCTCGAGGTGCTCACGAGGGATGCTCCTGCAGCCACCCCTCCTGCGAGCGGCCTGGGAGGCAAAGCTGCTGCTCCGCTTGGTGACAGGGGAAAAAAAAGGAAAAAAAGAGGAAAAAAAGAAAAAAAGGAAAAAATAAAATGCATTTGCAGCCCAGCCCAGCCCAAACACTGCATGCAGGCGGATGAGCCGGGGCAGCAGGATGTGCCCCCAGCCCAGCCCCGGCAGACGCTTGCTCAGCTTTTAAAGGTGAAGTTGGTTTGCTAGGAGCAGAGCTGGAGCTGCAGCACAGCCCAGGAGGGACCTGAGCTTTGAAGAAGCGTTGGAGCAGGGCAGCGAGGGCTGAACAAAGGAAGGATGTCGGGCTGCTGCTATAAACAGGGGGAAAATAAAGAAGAATGCTGTGCAGGAAGCGCCGAGCATCTCGCTCTGCTCAGCTTCCCGGCTACGCCACGAGCACCCAGCACCTCCCTCCTGGCCCTTTTCCCCTTGCCCCACAGCCAGCTGGTGGGGGGCTGCCAACCCCCTGGAAACAGGGCTTTTAACCCAAATCTAACTCCAGTTCACCTCCCCCCTCTACAACACAAAGCAAGCACTGATCCCTTCCTGCACGGCAGCCACCGCTCCCATTTCGGGACCCTCGCTGCACCACGGAGAGCAGAGGAGCCCCCCTGGCGGTGTCTCCCCCCCGTCCCCGAGCTGCCAGCAGCCGTCTCCTTTCCTTTTTGCTGCTGAGCCAAAGGAAGCCGGAGCCCCGCAGCCTGCAGCCTGCAGCCTGCCTCCACCGCTGCTCCTGCAAGGGGGAAGTCCCCGAAGCCTGGCGCAGCGCTGCTCACACCTCCTGGTTTCCATTTACAGGAGCGACTGGAAACCATTTTCTGTTCCGTTCCTCTCGGCAGCGGCTGGAAGGCATCAGGCTCCCGCAGGAGGGGTGGGGGGCTCTGCCCTGCAACCCCCCCTCCCCCTGCTCGGCCCCAAAAAGGGGCCAAAAAAGTCCTGTCCCCACCGTCCCGCGGCGGGGCCGAGGCTCCCGCTGCAACCACAGCACGGAGGTGAAAGCCAGAGTGCACAAATTTATTTACAAAAAAATTCAAATTACAATATAATACAGGAAACTTTTTACACACGGAATATTAGAATGGTTTACTACCGGAAGGTAAAGAAAAATATTTTTTTTTATTTGTTTTTATTTTTTAATAAAACACCTATTTGTTTTCGGCTATTGTTATACAAAGTTGCAGAACATGCACATCTTTACAGGGTTTTCTTTCTTTTTAATATAACGTTTTGCTAAGTGCAAATACTAAGTTTCTCTCTCCACCTTTAAGGCAAGTAAAACGGGACACTGCAATTAACCATAACGAGTACCTGGAGGGGAGCAACCTGGGCACAGCGACCCCCCCGCCGCCCCAAATAACCCACGGCAAGGTGGGAGGGAAACGGGGTGCGGAACTGGAGGGCCCCGAGTGGGGATTTCTGTGGGTTGTGCAATCATTTTTGTTTTGTTTTGTTTTTGTTTTTTTAAAGTAAAAACCAAGAACAGACCCAAAATGCTATCGGAAAGCACAACTGCTGGAAGCCACGCGGGTTGGAGGGAAGGAGCAGCCGCACGGTTCGGCTGCGGATGCATTTTCAGTGGTCTGGGGGTTTTCTCGGTGGGGGAGAAGCAGCCACAGGCACCGCCAGGCACCTCCCCAGCACCGATTTCTCCTCTCGGACACAAAGCAGCTCGTGGTTCTGCGGGGCTCCAGCCTTTCCCTTCCTCCCTGCCCCTCTGCCAGCAGCCTGAGCGTTGATCCAGGGCAGCACCACGGAGCTGCCACGGCCCCGCGGAGGTGTCCCCAGCTCCTGGGGGTCATCTAAGCCTCATCCAAGGCAGCCCTCAAGCCCAAAAGATCTCAGCTACTAAAAAACCAAGGTTCCCTTTCTGTGACGGGCAGCCACCCGCGCTTCGTCTGAACTGGGTCGATTCTCTGAGCGCCCGATGGTGCTGGGAAGGGCAGCGTTTGGTGGATTTAAACCTGGCTAAAATCCTGACAAGAGTGGGGAAGCCACCGCAACCCCGTGGCTACCTCCAGAAATACATTAAGAGAGAAAAATTAAAAAAAAAAAAAGATAGCAGCAAGTGAATACCACTTGGTTATTAACGCTAGACAGAACATGGCACCGAGGAACACGCAACGCTTCGCAGGACGCATTTCAAACCATAGGAAACACCTGAAAGCAGGGAAAATGCTGATTCAGCTCCAAAAGGCAGGGAAGTGCCCGCTGTGAAACCCTCCCAAAGCCACAGCCCCACAGCTGGTGGGGAAATCTTCTCCTGCCACCTGGAGCTGCTGTCCCAGGCCTCTCTCTGGGAGCTCCCGCTGCCAGCACAGCACCGAGGAGATGCTGTGCCAGGGAAGGCTTGACAGGAGTCAAGAGGCAGAGGCAGGGGAGTTTTACCTGAACAAAAAACCACAGGCAAAAGACACCTGGATGCTAAAACACAGCGGGAGGAAACCAGCAGGGAACTGCGGTGAGCTGGCTCTCAGCAGGAAGGAGCAGGATGCAGCACGGATCAAAACTCAGGAACAACTGCGCAACCGGACTGGTAAAAAACAAACCAAAAACCTAAACAAGCCCAGAACTTCTGGGAAGAGGCTTTCTCCCTCCAAGCATTTTTTTTTTTTATAGGGGTCCCAGACAGTACAGCCAAGGTCTGGGGAAAGGGCTTTGCACCCAGGCTCCTCACACACCCCGCTGACAAGCTCAGGCAGCCATCACAGCCCCTGCTCCTTACACAGCTCTGCTTCCCCTAAATCCTCGCCTCCTGAGCCCGGCGATGCTCGTGTTTGCCTTTTAACACGCCCTTCTGAAGCCAATTAAACTGCAATTCAAGTTTTCGGGAGTTAAATGTTTCGGAAGCAGCCAGCTCCCGACAGCACGAGGCTGCTGCCTGCGGGCTTGCAGGGATTTCAGCTAAGGGGGGGCTCCGGGCTCGCCGCCTGCCTGCAGACCTACACACGGGTACTCCCTCGTTTTGTGCAGCAGCACACAGCACACACCACTCCTGTGCACCAAAACACGTGTCTGCCCCAGCAGTCTTGGAGATGAGGGAGCTGGCTTTGGCTCTGAGTGCTTCCCCCAAGTGCAGAAGGGTGTTTGGGGTGCCTGGATAACAGCAAAGCCAAGGCCACGCTTGGGGAAAACACCTGAGCCCTTGGAAGGGGGCAAGCTCAGTTCCCAAAGATGAGGGTAGGGAGTCTCCTGCTGTTTCGGAAAGCCCTGAGACAGGAACGTGGCTCTGGGGCTGCCTACCAAGATCTGAGCAACGAGGTGGCTGCCCCATCTCCTCACTCCTCTTGCAGAGCGAGAAATGCCGAACACACTACGTCTACTTGGGTTTGAACAATTTATTTCTGCTGGGAGGTGTTAGCAGATTACAGGGATGCTGGAGAACACGGGAAACCCTGCTTTGGGCTGGGGCAGCAGAGTTCTGTTATCTTGATCCTGAAGGTCTTACTCAGGTGCCAAGTCTCTCCTTCCTTCCCCCAAGACTCAGGCTTGTTGCAGCTGCTCTGGCCAGCAGGAAGGTTGGATTTTTGGAAAACTCCCGAGGCACGCTTGCATCCCTGTGCTCCACACGTCTCACTTTCCCTCCCAACAGCTGTCTGAACGGCCCTCGCCAAACAAACAAACAAACAAACGAACCAACAAAACCAACCTGGACTCTCAACACGGGAAGAAATCCTTGGAAATGCAGCACCGAGCCCCGCTGTAGCACAGGCTGAAATGTTTTAATTGCAAAAAGTCCGGAGAAGCCACGACCGGGGGGGTGTAGTGCAGGGACACTGAGTCACAGCAGCTCCCCTTGCAGCTGGCTAACCCAGGGGGCTGAAGCAGGACTGGGGGGGATGTTACCGGGGTGGCTTTGCCCCGCAGTGACTCTGTGTCAGATGCTATTGGAACCAGGTCAGAACCGGTGTCGGGGCTGAGGGCCAAAGTGCATAGGCAAGTTGTGCTCCAGCTGAACATTGATCTGGGGAAAATCGTAGTTCACCCTCATGTTAGGCAGCGGGGGCACGTAGGGGGCGGGAATGGGGCCTATGTTGAGGGGGATGTTATTGTACATGGGACGGACGGGAGGGAGAGGGAAGGGGGGGTGCACGAAGGGGTACGGAGGCATCCGGGGTTGGTGGAGGTTCTGAGGAACGGGCCTGGGGATGACCTCGATTCTCTGGATTTTCTCCACGGGCTTTTCCACGGGAGGGCCGATGCGCTTGAAGCTGTTCTCTGCAGAGGGAGGAAGGAAAAGAAGCAGTCATCCTACAAACAAAACCCACTGAGCCTGGTCAGCTGCTTTGCTGAGCCGAAAGGAGACATCACTGCATGCACGAGCCTCCTGGTTCCCCATGGTCCCAGCTTCAGCCTGCAAGCTTTAAAGCTCGAGGAGCTGCCAGCAGGAGCAGGGGGATGGCTGGCACACCTCTAGAGCAAGGTTTTGGTGCTGTTTGGTGTAGCACAGCAGTGCCCAGCGCAGCTTGCAGGCAGCCAGGCTGTGGGAAGAAGCCAAGGAAACCAGAGCTGGGAACCCCAGGCTCTCTGACTGTCCTCAGTCTGACACCAAAGCACAGATAAAGCTTGTGACTTACCCCCATTCTTCTTCCTTTGTTCCTCTTCAGCCTCTTTCTGAATCTCCTGAATTATCTTCTCGTCATCTTCCTAGAAACCACAGGAGTATAAAGAGTCAGTGGGCCAATTCCTGCTGCAGCAGCATCCCCTTCTCCCACTGCTGCTTTTCTTCTCGCCAGGTGTTTGTATAGAAAGAGGCAAATTCAGCTGAATCGTCCTCGTTTGGGGATGATCCAGTCAAAAGCAAGGCTGCGACAGGGGACTGCACACAAATCACTTGCACAGAGCCAAGCCTACTCTATGGAGTATGACTACGAGGTTTAGATCAGCTTTCCAGGGAGTTCAGTGCTAAAATTCATCGACTTGATAGAAACCAGAGAACTGCAACCCAGCTCCGCCCAGCCCAAGAGTTGCTGGAGAGCTGTTAATCTTTTAAATGGCAATAGGCTATTAAATATTTACACTATGCTAGCACTTCTTGAGTTTTTGGCCCAACAGCTGGAATTAACACAGCTTAAATCCTGGCTCCACCAGCTAAATGGTGCTCTAACGAGGCCATTTAGATCTTATCTGTAACTTTGAGGAGGACATAAATCACCATACGTTTAATGTCTAGCTAGACTTTATAACAAGAATATTCAGACAAGAATATTCAGACGCACTGCTCAATGAAAACACAGGAGCAGCTAGAAGCTGCAAGCATCCTTCTGCCCCTTGTTCTTCTCCACCCAAAATAGCAGCAGCCAGACCAAGCAGTGTAGTAAAGCCTCAGGTGGCTGCAGGGAGCTGACATTTACACCTCCTTTTTATTAAATCGAGGGAGCATGATGGATAAAGTCTTGGAAGAACGTGCAACTCCTGAAGCAGAAGACAGGCGTGCCTGGAGGGCACCAGCAGCCCCTAGGGACCAGGCAGCTCCCAGGCTTTGCCCAGAGCCACCCCAGTGTTAGCCTGAAGCCAATCACTCTGATTTGTGTTTCAGCATCAATCGTCCACATGCAAGAAAGGTGAAAAATGATTTTCTTCATTGCACCGCAGCATGCTGCGGCCATCAGGGTAATCAAGATCCCACCAAGGGTCTAACGAGACAGCTCCCTCGTAGTGCCAGGCAGCAGATGCACTGGTGGCAGCGAGAGGTCCTCCTGGCCTCTGCAGGCTGCATTCGCTGCTGCTGTGTGTCCTTTGGGATGAAACACGGCCTGGCACGGCCAGAAAACAAATGAGAGAAGCTAAACATCTCCGACAGTGTTTGCGCTCTCGTGTTAGTGATTGGGGAAGAAGGCCAAGAACGGGAGCTGCTGGATGACACAGAACACCTGCACCAGCCCCCAGCCCCTCCGGGCCTACCTGCATCCGAAGGAGCATTTGGTTTGCTTCAGCAGTTCATTTGCAAGTGCTAACAGTGGAGCAGGAGGGAAATTCCACACTCTGCACACCCCACAACGTGCAAGGCTGCTTCTCTTTGTTCATCCTACTTCCAGCACTGGCCAAAACCCATAAATTTCTTCCTGAGCACTCTTAACGTGGAAAATATCCTCTATTTTGAATAGTGCTCTGGGACTACATTCAAAATATGTTCTGTGTGTATCTACACTGAAATGATACTAGGTCTAGGCGGCCTCCCCATCTCACTGTCCTGCACATGTCTAGCAGCAGTGCCTGGGAAGCTGGGATGTGCCCTCCTCCTGCTACCAGATAAGGTTTCCCTGGGAGACCAAAGTTATCTTAATCTGCAGAAAGCCATCAAAGTCAGTACTTCCCTCCCTTTGATTATTCTTTGAGTCAATGGTTAAAATTAAGATTCTCCGGCAAGTTTTTTTTTTTTTTTCCTCCAAGCAGGCTGCTTCCACAGGCTGTTAATTACAGCCTATCTATCTCCATAAAAAGTGCTGAAGAATGGCTCTTCTGAGCCTATGCAGAACTTCTGATTACCTCCGAGTATCAGATTGCAGCACTCCCTGGCTACAAAGCAACACGAGACCTGGGCGTGCTCCACAACAGGCAACCAGACATCCCGCGCTGCTCTCCGGGGGTGGCCCCAAAGCTTCAAGACCTCACTTTGATTTGTTCCCAAAATATTGTTTTTCTGTGCCATTGAAAGTGAGACAGGCACCTCTCCCATCTTATTGCCACTTGCTTTTTTTTTTTTTTTTAAAGTTATGTGACAGGAAAGATGCTGATATTTTAAGCACAACTGAACATGGTTATCTCCCATATCCCTCCCTCGCACAAAAGGTAAAAATCTCCCCTTCAAGCCTAGAAATATGCAAGAGTCCCTTCTAACCAAAGCTTTTGCTGCAGTCTAAGTCCAGAACTAACCCTCCAAACCGGTCCTTTCCAGGCACTACCATCCTGCTGCCATGGAGAGCACAGCTCAGATGCTAACAGCGTCCATCCCATCCCAGAGCCGGGCTGCACCATCCCCTTCTGTTGATGAAGTCAGCCCTGCAGAAGTCTGGGGAATTGGACACATCAAGAGCACAACTTCACAAGACCCTCCAGCAGCTAGGGCTGCTTGACCCCCGGTTTAAACTGCAGCTGACCTCTGCACTAATGACAGATCGACAAAGCCATCTGCCCCGGGCAGGCGAGCCAGCTGCAGGCACCCCCGGGTGCTGCTGGCTCCAATTACTGCAGCTCCCAGAGCACGGGGCAAGTGCCTAACTGCAAACCCCATCTGCCAGACCTCCAAAAATGAGGTCTGTCTCGTAAGGGTAACATGAAACACATCGCCTCAAATGCAACTGCTGGAGAGCCCTGCTCAGCCCCGTCCCCTCTTCATCTTCAAGAGGGGGCAAACCCTGCAGCACGCCTTTGGGGCAAAAAAATCTGCTGACTGCAGACCCATGGGGGGACAAATACAGACCTGGGTGAGAATAACTAGTTCTGGACTAGTTCTGTGGCTGTCCACCACAGCAGAGGCATGACAAGCCACATCTGAGAAAATAAGTTAGCAGCTTTGCTGCTTCTCTGCTGCTAACCTCCCAACGCTAGGATACACTTTAGAGAAGCATTTATACTTAAGCCCACATACCAAGCGTTGGCTTAGAGCCTTTTTGCATCAGTATTTCTGAAAAACTGGTATCCATTAATATAAAGAGAACAAAAATACACTGCACAATATGCACCTTCCTACTTCAAATCAGAACCTGACGTTACATTTGGCTCAGCACAGTTCAATACACGCAGCGTTTAGGAAAGATCCACATTCCAGCTGGAACAAAAGAGAAAACAGGGATATGTGCACATTAAGATAGTTTTAGGCTATTTTGAAGAAAAGCTGAGGCCGCAAGTTCTGGCTACTACATCCTGCACCGTCATAGAAGTAACAAATAAGTCTCAGGGCTGCAAATACACAACAAACACAACAGTGGTATTTTTGCAATACACCTCTAATTTTTGAGAAGCAAAGGCTGTTTTCTGATCGCACCGTAATTGGAGAGGGATGACAGATT
This sequence comes from Anas acuta, assembly GCF_963932015.1. Lineage (NCBI taxonomy): Eukaryota > Metazoa > Chordata > Aves > Anseriformes > Anatidae > Anas > Anas acuta. Next base: position 14,799,675 of record NC_088993.1, read on the forward strand.
CATTTAGGGGCAAAGCATCTGCACCGAAAATTAAGTTTTCATTACAGCACTTAGGGCTGGTTGCTGTGGTAAGAAACCATCTAATGTCATCTGATGGGGTGGAGTCTCCAACACAATTTTAAAAGCCTCTTGTGTCCCTTTTCCTGAGTGGGATCAAGACCCCGAATAAAGGATTAGATTATAATTTTAATAGCCTGTTCGCAGGCCGCGTGGATCGGAGGGGTTTATCCTGTCAAGTTAACAGTCATCTTCCTGTCAGCTGCCTCGCCTGCAGCAAAAATAAAGACAGAAAAAGAAAAAAGCGACCCCCCACGCCCCAGGGGGCTCTCAGCATGACTGGTCTGTGTGTTTCTGAGCAAGGAGGAGGTAAACGGGCTGTTTTGTGAGAGAGAAAATGCAGGGCAACGCGACAGCGCGGCCCTTCCCTGTGCTCCGCTGCATCACGGGAGAAGGGAGGTGGCCAAGGCAGAGCGCAAAGGATCTAGGAGATGCGATCCCCCTCCTTATCAGCAAACGCTGCAGAGAGAGAATGAGGTTATTAATAGCATCGACACGTTAATTGAGAAGACAGGATGGAGCTTTGCCCCCAAACAGGGAGCGAGATGCTGCCTGACACCAGGCCGCTGACCGGCCCGAGGCCTGTGACAGGCCCCGAGGGCTCCTGTTTTCCACTGCCTCCTGCTGAAACTAAATACAGAGGGCACGGAGACGATCAGAAAGGATGGCTGGGCTCTGCTGGGTTGTGGATGGGTTAAATCAGGAGCTGGGCTGCTAAACCAAGGGCCTCTCACTGCCACAATGAGGCCGAGGGGAGAAGGGGACGCAGCAGCCATAGCTCTGTGAGGGACGAGCCCCCAAGTGAAACCTCCTCTGCCTGGAACAAAAGTGCCCCGGCGAAGCTTTTGAAAGCTCTGCTGTTATCTATTGTGCTCCTCGTTATCTTCTTTAATTATTAAGTGTCACGGGGAAAGGGCTGCCTGCCTCCTGAAAGGGAGAAAACAGGAGACCTGCCGACTGCCTCGCCCTGCAGAGGGGCTGGAGGCGCGTCGGCCGCCATCGCCTCCCCCTTCCTGGCTTTTCACTGCTTTCTTTTTTTCCACGTATGTGTGGCCGCAGCCGTTCCCAATAAACTCGAAACCATTTTCACGACGGAGGCTTCCAAAAGGACTAAGGGGTTTTGTTTCAAATCATTCCCAGATCAGCCGCGGAGAGCCTGAGCAAGAACAGGCGCGGGCTGTCTGCTGCGCCTCGCTCCGTGCAGCAGGGAGGGGGATGAAAGCCGCCTGTGTTGGGACTCCAGCGGGGCTCAGGCAGTGCTGCAGGAAAAAGGGGGGCCAGCACGGGGACCAAGCGCACACTGGTGCCTAAGAAATGCAGGATTCTTTCAGCAGCAGACATGCCGTATCCACAGAAAGCCGTCGCTACCGTGAAGTAAGCGTGTGCTTGCAATTAGGGCATTTCGGAGCTAAATTTGGGGGAGTTTTCCCCCAACACTCCAAGCTTCTGTCCCCCCAAACGCTAGTGTCAGTGCTGTGTAGGCATTTCATGCAATTCCCTAACGGATTTTAATTTTTACACAGTCCTCACTCAACACCTTCTGGTTATAATACTAGAGAAAGGGTTAATTGCAAACACCTTAAAATGATTAGTCTCCTGCTTTGAACTTTAATGAGGGGTGCTTGGGAGCATTTTAGGAGTTACTGAAAACATCTTAAAGTAAAAAAAAAAAAACAAAAAAACCTGCTATGCAGTATTACTGAGAGTCTGAAGGTAAGTATTGCATTAAAAATAACACATAGGAGAGCAGAACCTGGTTTATCGAAGCAGTCACAACGCGTTAGTCACACTGCACCGTGGGGTTAGCACAAACCACCTACAATGCACACAGCCTCAGGTTTGCTACAGATACTCAGAAACCAGGGAGTGCTCAGCCCCTGAGCTTGCTCTTTGCAGAATCAGTCCTCACCGCTCCATCTTTTGCTTTGTCCCTTATTGCATCAGCCTCTCGTGCAAGCAGCAATGCCTCGGCAAGCAAGCCGAGCCCAGGCTAGCATGGGCTGCAGAACACGTGCACCGGGACTTTTGGCCAAGCAGCTTGCTGGCAAGAGTGCCTGGCACGTGCTTGTGTCCTGCAGAGGTGCAGGGCACGATAAGCTGTAGCAGAAACGCAGCGATTAAGCGATTACTGCCTGCTACCCTGGAAGCTGCTGACCACAGCCTGCTTGCAGCTTGTCTCTGAGCCAGCAAATACTGCACTTAGACCTCTAATTTAGACTCAAGGCTGATTACAACATAGGAACTAACCTTTTATTATGGGGAATTTTGAAGTGTCTGCTTTATTCTCCCAAGATCATTTGAGACAAAGACTAACAGATGCTGCAGTTCCTAGAAGAATGTCTCTAATACATCCTAATTAAATGTCTTTAATAGTTTTTTTAAGCCAAGCTAATGAAAAGGTTGATTTATCCCTTCTCAAGGATCATTTTAGACTGAGAAAACGTTAAACATTTGGAAAGGAACAAAGCCTCCCTATTTTAACGAAACCCAAATTTTGCCTTAAATAATGGGGAGTTAGATGCAAACCAGATTCTTCACAGAAGTGTGAAATTACCCAGGTCTGACAGAAAGCTAAAACCTGCACCCATGAAACACAAACTGACAAAACAACAGCACTGCGACCATGCCACTGCTCTGCCAGGGAGACTGGTCTAGGCAGGGTGTACATGAACACATCAGAAATCAGAACGATGTCCTGTCACCCTCTAACAGCCACGCTTTGGTGGCACATGTGTGCCCTCCCCGTTTTGCAGCAGAGCTTAATGCAGGGAGACAAGTGGAAGCTCCTGAGCAATGGCTGCAAATTCCACAGCTGCCCCAGCCTTGTCTTCTCTGCACGTGTGCACAGCAAGGCTGCAAACACACACAGACCCACAGGAGATACTCTCTTCCCACGCTGATAGCACCAGCCATCTACTGACTTCAACAGAATAAAAAAGATTGAGCAAAACCAGAAAAAAAATGCAAGAAACACATTAGAAAATGGCTCCATACCAGCCAACAGAGCTGGGGTGGGGTTAAACCCTCGGACAGGCATCATCCCTGACAAAGGACAAGACACTACAGTGGCATTTTGCTCTTCCATATCCCCATGGCAAGGTTCAAACTTGCTCCCACTCCTCATACCTACCACATTAACTCCTCTCACGTGTCCCACAGGAGAACACAGATCTCCCAGGTGGGACTACACGTTCATGGCACAGAGCCCCTTGCAAGGAGGGCGATGCAAACAGGTACTGATGATTTTATGCTTAGAAGCTAACAGCTGAGTTTCCTGTTATTCTTTGCACCGCAGCGAGGACAGTCACCCCACGTCAACTCCCCAGACCACCACTGCTCCGTCATCCAGAAAAAAAGGAGGAGGCAGTGCCAGCTCTCTGCTGACGGTGGGAAATTTTCCTTTGCCACAACATTGGTTAATTAGAGAGCTGGAAAGGGGCCGGTGACAGTGCCCTCTTTGTGCTGCTTGCTTATTTATTTATTTTAAAGTACAGTATGAGCTTTTTGAGAGGCCTCATGTTTTCTCTGGCTCAGAACAAATGCCATTACTGAGCACAATCAGCAGCCTGACGGGAACAAAGGACTCCAGCGCTGCCGAATGCCGAATCGAGGAAACCAGGGATAAGGGGGACTGGACTACAGGGACTGCAGAGCCAGGTGTCCAAAATGTGGGGCTAAGGGGTGCCTAGAAGCAGGTGTCTGCTTAGTTTAGCACCTCTCAGTGACAGGGTAAGGCAGAGAACAGAGACTGGCAAGCAGAGGACTAGGAATCTTACACTTCTAGGAAGAAGGGAGCCATTTCAAGTGGCTTTGCTCCACACCAGCGCAGGATTGTGTGCTTCTCCTGCAAGACATGCTGGGAGCAGCCTGGAAAGCCACGGCATCCTGAGACAAAGAAGTGTTGGAACAACGGAGGCTCAGACAGGCCCTGCGCAGGCAGATCCACGTCCACGATGCTCTGCTGCTTTGCTGAAATCAGGAGATTCAGCTCCTGCTCCAGCCTACACTCCCTTCCAGATTTCTGCTACAGACAACCTTTACAGAAATGCTGTGTGAAAGCACTATCCCATGCTTGCTGCAGCTACAAGACGCATTACGGTGTGAAGTTTTAAGTTACTACAGCTCCCCTTATGGCCCAGTCCCTATTGCAGTTCTTCCCCTGCAGCTGTTGACAACAGCCGTGAGAACGGACACAACTGCAGCTCGGGACCTTTGGCTCGCAGGCACTTTTCTCAGCAGCTTTGTCTCTGCGAAGGGACTTGCAGAGTCAACTGAGTGGATAAGGAAAGCTATTGGGCACCAGCAAGACAGCAGATGCAGAACCAAACCAAAAAGCAACTCAGCTGCAAAGGCAGGAGCCAGTTCCAGTAATCCCAACGCCTGCTGCTGTGCCCTGCTGCCAGCACACGCTGCCCACCAGCTCTTTTCACAAGTCTGCTCCCCAGAACGGCGCTCAGAGCACTTCCAACCAAAGCCCTTGTCTGTTTTTTTTCCTAAAGCAACACCAGTTGCTTCCAAGTCGCGGTCAGATTAAGTCTGTGCTGATGGAGAGGCTTTCAGTGTATTTTTTAGCTGCCTTGGGAGCAGAAATGTTTTGCTGTCTCCGACCGGCTGTTTTCCTCTGGTGGAACGCGTGCATTTCAACCCGCTGGCATGGGATGGTAATTGAAATCAGGGTGCGAATCGTTGACAAAAGCCCTTCGTTACTTACTGTGGGATCTGTCCAGAGAGAACACTTGGCACAGTCCTGGCAGGGAGCCCCGGGCGAGCGGGGGTGCTGGCAGAAGTGGTCGTACCCGTTAATGGCAGCCCGGCAGAGGTAGCACATCTGAGCGCCGCAGCGGCAGGACATGCGGTTGCAACCCTCCGATTTAATTAGGCCAGTCCCGCACTTGTGGCATTTTCTAATGCGGGCAGCTGTCATCTTCTCTTCTCTGCAACACAAGAGGAGGAAAAATATTAGAGACGGGCTGTTTGCATTCACCAACCTGCAGTGAAGTTGCTGCTGCACCATCCCAGCACGGCTTTAACCCCCTCTCCCCCTTCTCTCCCCTCCTACGCTATCCCCACAGTCCATCACCGTTCCAAGGAGGTCTGGGCTCAGCTCCACTTGGAGCCAGCCCATGACAACTCAAGAACAAATTAAGTGAAGGAAAGTCAATCACTTACTGCATGCTACAGCCCCGATTCTGGTTTCCATGCGAGCCAAAACACAGTGGTGCCAGGCTCTGGCTCGGGAGGAATTTAAACCGTAAGTCAAGGGACCAAAGGGCATGAGGATTCCTGACTCTGCCACAAAGAAATATGGTCCAGGAGATAAAAGTTCAGGAAAAGCAAACTGTTTGCTGTCATCTGCTCGATAGTTTTATGTTTGGCTGTTGCTCTGGTTACAAAGTCGCCATGGCCATGTCGATTTTTTTTTCAATGCTGGCTGCTACGCTCCAGATTTATTTGGTTTTCGTTAAATTTAAATCAGTAACTGAAAGATAATCACGTCTTTCCCCACAGAGACTGGGCTTTCCCAGTAAAATTCCCCACATAAGTCTTCCAGAGGTTATTGCTTTAGGTGCAAAAGACAGGCTTCTAACAAGGCATGGATGGGAATCCAGGACAACGCGCGGTCCCGTCCCGAAGAGGCAGCCTGGCAGCAACACGCCCCAGTGCAAAGGCTCAGCCCACGGCGATGCTATTTTGGCACTGAAAGGGAGCAAAGCCTCGGTCATTTAATTAAAAGACTTAAGAGTACAAGCTGTCATCCTGAGGGCCCATTTTCTGACCACGGGAGATCACGTTACAATTTAATTCGCCATCTAGAACTGAAATCTGATGACAGCAGAGCGAAGGGACTGCACCAACCGAGGAGGCACGGTCCTTTGGCTGCGCTGACCCAAGCAGGGAGAGATCCCCAGCCAGCACCTCCACCCAGCTGCTCCAGCGGCCCTGCGAAGCCAACATGTGTTTGGGAGATGACAGAGAGGTATTTGTGAGGAGGATCACAGCAACAAAGCAGGCACAGCCCCACAGATCGCTCCATCTGCACAACTGGAGGAGCACTGAGTGGAGAGGTGGAAAAAGGAGCAGCCGGAGGTGGGAATTTCAGCTACCCCCAGCTCCCGTGGGGTTATATCCAGCACGACCTGTGCCCAGGTATTGGGAGGTGCGCTAAGAATAGACAGGAAGGAAAAAAAAAATAATCAATTTGAGACTGATTTCTGTGAGCTGCAGCTGCTCTTCCCTCCTCTGCTCAACAGGATGCTGCTGATGCAGGGTTTTTTTTGGAAACTTTGAGCCCAGCAGGAAGTTTGGCTTGAACTCCAGCTGTGCTTCCCTTTCCTTACGCAGGGCTTCAAAAGGAAGCTTTTATTGTACCGTGCAGTAAGACTCATCCATCTACGGCAGCAATCTGCTAAAGGTTTTGAAACTGATTTTTTTTTTCCTTGCTGGGGACATGACAACTTGTATCTCCTCCCTCTCACCCCTCTTTCCTACAGGGAAAGGAGTGACAAGAGAAAGAAACCATATCAAATCTGGGACAGTATTTTGTTCTAAGTTATGGACTGTGGGATGAGCAAGCAGCAATCATTCAGGCTCCCAGCAGAGGAGCTCTCCAACCTCTGCTCGTACCGGACACGCTGAATCAGAGAGGAAAGGATTGGGCAACGCAGGCAATTCCCCTTTGACTGTGCCAGACATGCAGCTTCATGGCTCAGCCCTCGCTCATCTCCTAAAGCCAGCAGATTTTGTTATCTATGGTAGCAATGAGAGAGCTCAAGCTTCAGAAGGTTTTGGGGAAACACTTGAGATTTACACACAAGCATTTCAAAACGTGACTTGATTCTGTAAAGATTCCTACAGACGGAGTGGTTAGAAACAGAGAAACTTCTGAGAGCAAACACATCCCTCCATAAAGCCACAAAGCAGCAGCTGAGCAAGCCACACTTCAGCATGTTGTCACCAGTCTCGATTTTCAGAAGGTAAGCTCCTTTGACTCAGGATGCTGCTTTGGCTCAGCACAACACCTCCCTTCTCCCCCCAAGTGAATGGGAGCAACGCAGCAGGGGTTTCTCACCTCAGAGAAGGACCAGGTGCCAGCCTGCGAGACATCGGGCTAGCCAGGGGAACAGGCTGGTCTGGTGACAACTCTCCCACCTTCTCAGATTACCGCCTGCATCCCTTGCCAAGTATCTTTCACAGAAAGAAATCCCATCCTAGGAGCCTCCTGACCCCTCAGCTTTGATGCCTCCAGTACCTCCCTGATGGAGGTAAAGACACCCAGCAAGACTTCAGGGCTTCCAGTGTTTACAAGAACAGCTCAGTTTCTTACCCCCTCTACACCAGTTTATTATCTTGCACCCTATTTTTGCTCGTTTGTGGCCTTTACTTACATGGACGTCCTGTACTTGATGTCATCCTTCTCAGCCAGCTGCTCGCAGGTGAGGTTCATGTGCTCCTTCCACAGCCCCTGGCACTTCCGACATGTTTCCTGAAGAAGACAGCAAGTGTTAAAGGAAGAGAAGACCCAGCACACCACTGAGAGCACTGGGGACTGGAAAAATTCCCATCTTTTCCCCCACCACATTGCAGGTTCTCAGCTGAGGATGGGGCTGGCAATTCTGCATCGAGGCACAAGGCCCCAGAGAGGTCCATGGGTCTGTCCCCTGCTGGAGACCAGAATGAAACCACCCATAACAGGAGCCAAAGGGTTTCCAAGGCACAAGAACCCAGGCACAAAATGCAACTGGAGCTATCTGTGACTGTGTAAAACAAATCTGTAAATCCTAGTTCACCTCCAACTCATGGAATGGACACCAGGTCAACCAGGAGCAGACTGCAGAAACAAAAATAGGATGCTAAAGGTCACCAAGCTCCTATGCTTCCTGAGCGAGATCTTTCCCCTGCATACAAGGGGCTTTAGGTTCAGCAACTGATGGAAAGCTTGCCGCTGTTTGCGGTTGCAACAAAAACTCTGCCTCACCTCAAGCCAGTCTATATTTTGCTTTGTAAAACTTCACGAAATGGTTAGAGCAGCTTGTGCGAGTAAATGTTTTACAAGGCAGGATGTGGACAAGTGTCCACAGAACAGCAGTGGCATATGAAAAAGTATTTACGAATTCAACCAAAATAGCCGAACTAAATTTAGAGCAAGCGACTGAGCTCTCCTGTTCTTGTAAGCTCTTCGGCACCAAGACTCAGCTCAGGCTGGTGAAGCCTCACGGAGCAGAGAGCTGTGGAGGCACTCTTGGCAAGGGAGCTTGGACTAACACTGGCAACACAGTTGATTTTTTCAGCTGGCTGTCCAAAGAAAACATAATTTTGTTTTGGGTCAAACAAGAGATTTTCCTTTAATTTGAGGACGATTAAAAAAGCATCCAAATCAAACTTGGAAGAGGCGCGCGTTTCACGATCCAACTGTTTCATCTTCAGGGCTGGGACTCGGGTTTTTACATCCAGCTTTCTCCCCCTGGCAGGAAAACCAGAGGGCTGTGAAGCATCCTCTTCCCCTCCACACCAAGGGAGGTCCCTGGAGACAGCCCTGCCCTGCTCTAGTCGCACAGCTAGCGAGATGACAACTGCAGGGATGCCTTTTTGAGTGCGTTACCTTCATTTTATTTTAATAAGGAGCTTCATAGGATAGATAAGAATTAGCCAAGACTCTGAAACTCTTCGTTAGTCTAACCAAAAGCTCTCAGCTCTCGGTGCTTTCTCTGCGTAAAGACAGGCGCAGGCAGCAGCGCTCTTTTGATCGCTCATCAGCCAAACAGGATGAAGCCCAAAGCTTCCAAGGAAGCCACCCCTAGGAGGGGGAGTGCAAAACGTTGACTTGTTTGTATTTGTGCTCGCTGGGAGCTGCTTAAGAGCTTCGGCTTTCATCTGCGGAATGAAAGGCTCCTCGCCCCGCCTGGGGAGCTGGATGTGTTTGCACACCACAGGCACAGGGCTGGAGGAGGAGAGCCGAGCGTGTGTCCACGTCCCAGAGCTCAGCACAGCATTTTGTCATCACTCACCGTCCCGACACACCTCGGGCAGGCAGGCCCAAGCTTTAAGGGGCTATAGGTGCCTTGTTTCTGGTGATCCCTGGGAATCACTCATCCTATGCTGCGTTTTCCCGTTCGAGCTGTTCAATCTGGCACCATTTTGGGTGCCTCCTCGGCGGGGAAGCTCCCTCCCCTTTGATTCGACACCCAGCCAAATGCCACTTGAAGATCAAAAGTGCTGCATGCTTTTTTGCACACATCAAGGGTTAAAACCAGTCGCTGGGGCCCTGCTACCCACAGCCACTTTCACACGCCAGCAACAAAGATTTCACAGCTTTCTGCCAGAAGGGTTGGCACACGCTGCGGCCAGGAGCCTACAATCCCCAATTACTGAGCTCCAGGAGCCTTTTTTGCTGCCGAAGTAGAAGCGATGCCCTTCTGGAGCAGACGGAGCCGCTTCTCCTTCACACCAAGTCCTTCCCTTTGCCTTTGGTTACCGCCGCCACCCTGGCTTTGAACGCCGCGGGTATTTAAAAACAGCGCAATCCCTGGAGCTGAGGCTGCTGCCGTTTGCCAAACAGTTGTCTCCTCCACCCAGGGGAACGGATTCCTTTACAGCCGAGGAGAAAGGGAAAGGACAGAGCCTCGCGGGCTCCCAGATGTGCTGGCACTTGGTGAACCTGGAGGTGTCCGTTTCGCCGTCTCACGGCGAGCTCCACGCAGTGAGAGCCATCACGGGTGGGTTCATGGCACAATCCTGGCCCTGCCTGGGGCTCAGCACCACCATCCCCAGGGTTTGAGCTACCACCATCACCTGCTGCACACCTCCAGCCTCGACATCCCCCTTCCAGTAGAGAGAAGGGAACATTTTGGCAACGCACGGGCTGTTGAGAGCTCGATGCAACTCCTGGTGTAAGCGAGACAACGGCCCATTGTTAGTTAGCAGCTACAGGAACTGGTGTCGGACCCCTCGGCACAAAAAGGAGAGGAAAGTGTCTAAGTGCACGGCTCGGACAAAGGCAGCTGCTCCAGTGCCATAGCTCAGGTCACAGCCGTTCCCTGAGAACACAAAAATGCCCTCTGGAATTTTTACACCTACTTGAACCAAACCCGCTCTGTCGGGGAGGGCTCTGCCCGTCTCGCCCAGCGACGATTTCCATCTCGACAGCGTTTCCACAGAGGGCTCTTTCATTTCAGCAGCAGCTTTTTGCTCGGTGAAGAAATGTACTCTGCCATTTCCATATTAATTAACCTAAACACGCGGTAGGACGGCTGATTTCTGCAAGCACCCTGGATTATTTCTATTGTGCAATCCTGGCACCACGACAAGGCTGCCGCGAGATGAGGCAGCATCTCGGTGCACACAAAGGGGGGACGCATCCTTCCCACCCCCAGAGCCGACAGCCGGGGAGCACATCGCTCCTCCAAAACCAAATCCTGTCCCCAAATCCCATCCGGCTTCTCCTGCAGCTGTCTGTGAGCCAACCCTGTCATACAGAGGTACCCGATGTGGGAAAGCATGTTTTATTTTTGTTGTAATGAAAACAAAAGCTTTTTCGTTAAATTAATCCCTTCCAGGGAGGTGAATTCACTGCATTTCCCCAGCCCAGCCCTCCTCGCAGGCAGGGCCAGCCTAACAGGCAGGTACAGCTAACACAGCTCACACTTCCAGGACAGTTTGGAGAAGCTTTGGCACTCGTGAGCAGCTCCAAACCAGGCACGGATGCCGGAGATTAAATATCTCCTGCCTGTTACATCTGCCCGGGCTTGGCAGGCGGCCTGGGACAGTCCATTAACGCGCCGGGCTGGGACAGCGGAGAGGAGGATGTGATGGAGAGGGTGTTTAATCACCCTGTAATCTCCTCACTGTACATCTGTTAGAGGTAGTGGCTCCGTTTCCTCTCGCCGGCCGCCAGGAAGCAGCCGGGATTAGCACAAACATGTTTGGGTTCAGGAGGATCCTTTGTTCCCAGGGGCTCTCTGTGCTCGGGGCTGCCTTGCAGCGCAGCCACCCCAATCCTACACGGCCCTTGTTCATTGTCCCTGCCTCCAAGGAAGGTACAAGGAAGTGTTTTATGGGAACCAGCCTTCCCCAGCACTTCCACTGATCCTCGCCACAGATGCTGAAGTATTAAAACACAACCTCAACTTTTTTTTTTTTTTTTCATTCCACCCTCTCCTAAAAATAACTCCGAGGTCCAGCCCGTGCATCGGGGGGAAGAAAGCCCTGAGAAATGAACTTCCCCCCCCAGTCCTCGTGTCCTTTCGGCCACAGGCAGGCTGTTGTTTGCACCACCGTGAGCTACCACGAAAACATCAGCCGATGCAAAGGGCTCCGTGAGCGGCTGCCCACGGCATTCCTGCGTGCCTGCTGCTGCTGGGGGAGGTTACACGAAGCCACGTCCTGACTGAGCAAAATGCAAAGAGGGGAGGGGAAAAAAAAAAAAAGGAAAAAAAAAAAAAAAGCTCCTCTCAAACACCAGGCAGTCCAGCAGGCTGTCATCACCGCCCTCCAGCTCTCAGCGGTGGTGGAGCAGGGTCCAGTGCTCGCCTCGGCTCCCCGTCTGCTGGGGAATTAAATCCTTTTGCTGTAGCACTGCACAGATCCCCGTGTCCCTGATGGCACACGTGGGGACGTCGGTGGCTGCACTCCCTGCTCGATTCCCTGCTCCTTCCCTGCTCCTTCCTGCTCGCAGACGCACAATAGCGCAGGCTGGCCTCAAACCGGCCAAGTTTTACCCCAAACCAGATGTGAATGCATCAGTCTCGGAACAGCACCTCGGGGCCAATCTGTGCTGCGCTGGTTTCGTTACAGGGCTGCAATTCCCAAGCAGAGGAGGTAAAGGGAGAACACGAGCACAGCTTTCCTCCCTGCTCCCTTAACACCGCACCGACCTCGGGTACAAGCGGGTGCAGGAGGAGCTCCAGGAACCCAGCGTAAGCACGGGTACGCTCTCATGGCAAACTCCTTCAGAGCTGTTTCTGGGATTTCCTATATGTTAAACCAGGATAAAGAGGACACGATCCAGCCCCAAACAATCCACATTGGTGCAAAAACCTGCTTTAGATCTGTAGGAACACGCAGCACAGGAAAAGGGGGCTCGGTGAGCACCCGACTGATCCAAGAGCTGGCACCGCTGTGGGCAGCAGCCTAGATAGATCCCAGGCACCAACCCCAAAAGCACAAAACCCATTCAGTGTGGCAAAACGGACACAATGCCTCGGGTGGACAAGGAGTGACGAAGTGGTAGCGGGGAGGAAATCAGTGCTGGGTGGTTTCCTCCTCCTGCTGGAGCTGCTGTTCCTCAGGCAGCGCTGCCGCTCAGCGGCCGCCGGCCACAGCACAGCTCTCAGGGTTTGGGGATGGAAAAGGAGGAGAGAAAGGAGGAGACGAGCTGCTGGGAGAAAAAGTGACGTCTCCTCAGCACAGCCATGATTTGTTCTGGGAGGGGAAAGGAAGCCTGGAGTAGTCTGTGTGAATGGGGCAGTGTGAAAACTGGAGACCTGCAGGGGATGGGGATAATGAAAATCCACATTTATTCCTGACACTCATCGACAGTGCTGGTCAAGGCTTTTACAGCCGTGTATTAAACCGAGTTACCAAAAATGACAACTCCAACCAACGCCTCCTGTTTCACAAGTTTTTGTTAAATTAAATATACCACAATCCCCCCTACCCTTAAGACAATGGAGACGTGCGATGCCCAAAACGCAGAGGAAAGCAAAGCAAGCTTCTTCCCCACCCCAGAGCTCAGCTTTAAAGGGCTGGCTGACCTGGTGCTTTGGCTGCAGTAGTTAGAGACGTACAGAACCAAAATACCCGCAGCTTCACACCAGAAGTGCTGCTGGGCACCAGTAACACCCTGCTGCTGGTCAGAGAGGAAACTGCTAGCATGAGGAACCGCTCGCTTACCATAACACAACCAGAGGCACGGCTCTGCTGCTGAGAACGAACATGGTTTAATGTCATCTTGTACCTAAGTTTAAAGAATTCCACTACTGATATTTGAAAGAATTAGTTCTGATTCAAAGCTCCTTCCTGTTAAGCCCCATGGATGTGAGGAATGCACCACAAGTCCCAGGCAGCAGGACGGCTGCACGAATGGGCGCTGGAGCATTCACATCACTCCTTCATCTCACCAAGATCCCTTCCCTAAGCTAAGAAAAAAGTGTTTATTGTACAGGTAAGCTTCACCCCCCAAAACACTTTTTCAAAAGCTATCCCCTGCCTCCAGGCAGGATCCAGCAGCTCTCCAAGCAGAGAAATTTGGGGACAGCTCGGTGGAGTGGCTCAGGCACCTTCCACGGCACTCATCCAGCAACCCGAGGCAGCCGAAGGAAGCCACTGCTTGATCACTTTATAAAGGTGGGTTAAATATAGGCTGTGACCTCACGAAGATGTTTAAACCCACAGACCTCAAGTCGCAGCACTCTCTGCTAGGGCAGGAAGGCAGAGAAATTCAGTACCTGCTACAGGAGTCACTCGCGGTGCTGGTAACCAGCCTTCAGATCTGCAGGACTGATTGCAGGTATCAGCCTGCGCCTGCCCAGCCAAAGTAAATAATTAAACTGGTTCAAAGCTCTCAGCAGCTGACCCTCCTGCATCTCCCCCCCGCTGCAGATTGCCTTACTCCACTCAGCAGAGGAGATCTAAGAGGTTGTCCATTTAAGCCTGCGCACAGCAAAACAACGATGCTGTTTCCAATTGCTCGAAGTCCAGATCATGAAATCTAGCAGGGCTAAGTAACAGTGACTGTGGCTTTGGTGGAACAATGCAGACCTCGGGACCAGACCAGATTTAGCTTGCACGATAAGCAGCCTGATTTTTTTCAGGATAACTCGAGGGGCTGCACCCAGAGATAACGCGATGGTGAAGGTGGTACAAAAGCAAGGCACCTTGTTCGCAGAGATAGCTGCTAATGAAGCATTGTAAGGCCACGAGGAGGAACAATCCCTGGAGTTAATTTTGAAACTTCCCTCTTACACCACCACAAGACAAACAAATCCCCCAGCGCCCTGCCCCGGACACCGATCCCTCCCCACTGCTTTCTGGGGCAACAACTGCAGAGCCTTTTCCAGAGCCAGCTGTCCTGCTCATCTCTTTGGTCTCTCTCCCCTTACCAGCTCCCAGATTTTGTGCTAGGAAAGGATCACACCAGGAACTCGTTTCCAGATGTCCTCTCCTCCAGCAGCAGTTGCGTGGAGGCCCAGGTTTATGTAACACACCTACGACCACTTTTAACGAGCCTGTGCAATATGGCAATTCGGAGAGTAATTCAGCAGCATTAGCACGCTTCTTTTCCCATTTAGAGCCTTATTTTCAACAATACTCTCTGCTTACAGCATAAGTTAACACCCCAGGTCATCGTAACACTTGCAAGGGATGAAAAATGTGAGCTTCCTGAGCAGGGTGGCTATGCTGGCAAAACAAACCCTCAGAAACTGTGCGAGTACAGCTTGCTTTGCCAGGGAAATTAACCTTGAGCAAGGGGAAACCCCGCAAGTAAGCTGCTCCTAGATTTAAGCTAGCCATAACAAAAACAAAAAAAAAACATAACTCAAAACCAAAGCAAACAACACAGAGAACTAGTGAGGGTACAGAACTGCAGGAAGATGAGAACAAAATGATACTTGGCCTCCTTGAAATCTCAGAAGTTCGTACAAGTATTTGTTTTACTACCTGGGAGAGTTGCCTCCTATCTGTTCCTCTCCATGCAGAGGCTAAGAGAAAACACTTTCAAAGCCCCTAAATTTGATCTGCACAGCACAGCAGGCAGACAGTGCTTATGGCAGAGAGTGAAAATTGTGAGAACGGCCCTCTGAAGTGCTCACCTCCATCTCCCAGGCTCACCAGTGTGACACCGAGCCAGCTGCAACTCGTTTGCTACCCTAAAATAAGCCAGTGGTAAAATCAAAGCCAGGGGGGCCCCATGCTAGCACAGCCTGCTGGAACACCCCGGCTTGAAGGGGTGCTGTGTGGACACGCAGGGTGCTGGGCAAGGCTTTGAAAGCCTCAAAGCACCAGGCAGTGCAGCGTGGTGGGAGATGTTGGACCTGATGTTCCAGTGCAGCCAGGCACTGGGCTTCCTCCCACAGAACAAAAGCTATTCAAGCACCTGGTAAAAAAAAGAAAAACAGACACTAAACAAATGAGCATGCGCTGCGGTAAAGCCGAGTAAGGCATTAAGAACTAACCAGGGAAATAAGTGTGCAGGCAGCTGACCAATTCCTCTTTCAGAGCCCCCAGCTGACATTTTCACTGCCTCCCGTTGTACCCAAAGCACCCACGAGTCCAGATCAACCCCGGCTGGGCACGGGTCTCCCTTTGGTGCAGAGGTGGCAAGAGAAACCCCAAAAGTGCAGCTTCAGGAGGGTTTCTGAAGCCCTAAAGCCCTAAAGGGTTTCTGAAGCCCCCCCAGGAGCAGGACACCAAAGTGGAGCAGCTTTCAGTGATGGCTGAGACAAACAATACCCAAAATCTGGGGCTGCAACACCCAAAAAGTCTCTTACCCATATGGTGAAAAAGACCAACTTCAACCCCTGCTGTACGCATGCCTTCACATCCCAGTGAACAACTGCGGGTGTTTTGCAGGCAGGAACACACCAGCCTTCAATTTGTGAGGTTTGGAGTGATACAGGAACGACCGAGGGGCCCTGCACACCCCACAAACCCACCTGGGGGTGCAAGGAGCATGGCACAGGGACCAGGGCCACCCGAGGATATCCCACACCGTGCGGGCTCACACTCAGACCCGTCTGACCAAACCCCATCGGCAGAGCTAAGTCCTACAGGAGGACAGGCAGGTCCAAGCAGTGGTGCCGCAGTACCCTGCCAAACAAGGGCCAGCTCAGGACACTTTTGTCTCCTAATTAGAAGAATCATTGAATCTGTAATTTAGTTTTCACTTAAGTCTCATCATCCCTTTCAATTCGCATTTTTAGTAGTCTCGGAAAAACGCAGCGGTCGGAAGCACTTTGGGATTAGAGGAGGAACATCTTGGATCTGCCTAAAATAAAGCTAAACTGAGCGAGCGCTTCCAAGGGGAGCCTCTCCACCCTGCCTGGCCCCGAAACAAAAGCTGGTAATCCAGCAAGACAGGCTCGCTTCCACGCAATCATGTGAGACGGGGCAGGAGGCTGGGAAAATGAGACAAGAATCCAGCTCTCGAACACCAAAACATTTGCAAGGTTCCGGCGTCACTCCGAAAAAGGCTCATCTGAACAGAAGTGAGACAGGAAGAAGAGCTGCAAGGCTTTACATTGTGAAATCCCAAATGAAGCAGTTCCCTTTCTGCTACACTTGCAAACCCTGAGCAGAAAGCTTGGTTCCCCTCCCCTGCTTCTCTGTAGCACCAATTTAACTAAATGCCCTGCTCAACGATTTGCATGGCATGGCGAGTCTGCAAACCAGAGCTGCTGCAAGGCTGCCTTCTGTAAAAGATAAACAAATAAAATAAAAATACAAGCCACCTCCTCTTCAGGGACCTGTTTAAGAACCAGCAGTAACTCCTAAGGAGCAGCAGCCATTTCTGCCATCACCCGACCACGACAGCAAAATATTTTCGTGTTGTATCGCTGCTGTCAGGCCAGGCTCCAGGAGATGGGGTCTGCTGGATGCTCACGTTCACCCAGCAGAGGCCATCCCCTTTGTTCCACCCGTGGACCAAGGAGGCTTGCCACGAATCCCACTGATGGCTGTCGCTGCCCTAAATAACATCAGGCTTCATCCATTCTTCCCCACGCTCTGGTTCAGGCAAGCATCACCAGGAAGCTCTGGCAGGAGAGTTTGGGTGCAGACCTCCACCCGATGTTCAGTTTCAGATGCGTGCCTTCCAGTCCAAACCCAGGACCTAGCAAAGATTACAGAGACACTCAGTAATTAAATAGGAAAAATTTAAAGCCTGCAAGTAGCGAGCGCTTCTGCAAAGCTGGAAGTAGGCGAGGACGGAGATTAGTTACCTTCGGGGGTTACCTTATCAAAAGGTTGGATTATTGACTTACGCTGCACAGGCAGTTCCCTCGCAAGGATTAAGTGCCGTACCCTCAGAGGGTAACCAAGCCCAGACAAAAACGCCGTGTGGGATACTGAAAGATTAAATCAACAATTCTGGCAGCACAAACGAAGTATTTAGAAAGAGGATTGGTTTTTACCATCTCCCCAGCCCCAGAGCAGTTTAGAGATTGTGTTCTTTTTTCCCCTTGGACCTCTGCTGTAAAGTCAAGGGAAGGAGAAAAAAAAAAAAACAACGTGATCACAAATAGACTATTGTTAAACCAGAGCTGGAGAATGTGCAATTGCTACTGAAAACCATTTCCAAAGCGCTTCCCCGACACGTGGGGAAGTGCTCAGCTCCGACTGACCAGCTGGTAAGCAAGAGGAAGCTTCCCATGTGAACAAAGCAGATTCCTTTGCTGCTTCCTACAGTCAGCAGCAGAGGAATCAGGATCTTCAAAGCCACCTTCCCCTGGAAGAGAAGCCACACGCCCACAGCTGGAGCTGTTATCTGCTGAGGGGGCGGCTGGAACGAAGCAGGAGATCTGTGAGGTGCTGAGATGGTTACGCGAGCTCTCATCCTCCGGGATATCCAACTCGTTTGTCCCGAGGTGCATGCGGGGACGTAACAACCAGCCCGACCAGGTGGGAAGAGCCTTTCCCTCCTGCTTGCCGGAGGGAAGAGCGGAGCAGCCCGTAAGCGATCCGTCCTGTCGAGGTCAGCAGCTCCCGGCAGCGGAGGAGGCTCGCCAGCAGCCCTGGGAACATCAGGGCAGGCTCTCCCAAGCAGTCAGCCCTTCCTCCTGATTTCAGAGTTCAAGGGCTGAATAAGAAGTGAAACTAAAGCAGCTGCCAGCCTGCTTCGCGGGGAAGGAGCGAGAGCCGTGCCACTTAAGAACTGAGTGGTTATTTTAAAAGATTGCCAAATAAACCATTTGCGTTAAAGCCGTGAAACAGGATGTGAAGCACTTCGCAGTGAGAAAGAGGAGACTCGCTTTATTAGAAAAACACTTTTAAGGTTCAAATTCATCAAGCCATTTGCAGCCACAGATGATTTGTAAGAGACATTATTGGCTGAGAAAGTTGTCTTTTGGCTTACCACCACCATGCAATTACCACCCAGAGGGTCATTACCTCTCCTTAGCTAAGGAGCGGAGCCGGTGCCAAGCGTCACGCACCGAGACCGCATTAACTGCTGCATGAAATGGCTCCGTAGGGCCCAGGAAGAAAACTATTCTGAGATATCCATTAGAGGCCGAGACACTTCGCTTGGTGCGAACCAGTAAAAGTAACTGTCAGAAAGGAGGCATTGTCTTCCTGCGTGCGTCTAGATTCAATCAGAGTTTCCTAGACACAATCAGAGCATCTAAAAACCCTCCTTAGCTGGGCTCGGACCAGATAAACTTCTCCCCGTGAAATTAAGACTAGTCATGATGCCTAATTGCTGTCTTAAGCAAGACTGAAGGCTTGAGGCACCCCTCGAGCAAACAAAGCAGGCATCTCTGGGTAGATGTTGTAACTCGGGTTTATTTTAGTCGAGAACTTGCTGTGTCGCAAATCACATCCCCACCCGCTGGGAGCTGGTAAGACCAGCCCCTTCCCCCTGACCGACTTCTCGCTTCCACTTCTGACCCGGGATTTTATTGCAAAGGGAAACCAGCATTATTGGCCATAAAAGGAAAAAGACCCATCTGCCACATTTCTGCGGAGGGGAGTCAGCGAGGAGGAACTTCAGCCACTTCCTTACAGCTCCGGAAACGCCGCAGGCCACTGCCATCGCGCCCTAAGGATTAAAGGGTTTTCCCCTTTCTTCCGTAAGGGATGCACACGGGCAAGGACACCAGGCTGCAGAGAAGGACAGGGGTCTTGTTTGTACGGAAAACAAAAGAGGAGGAGAACAAAAGGGAGAGCAGCGAGCAGGCAGCGCCCAGCGCTCTGTCCGGCCGGCACCGGGGGCACTTGGCTGCACAAGGCGCTGCTTCACCGGGGGCTGACGCCTCCTTTCCAAGCAGCCCTAATTACGTAGCTACTGGAAAATGATGTTCAACAAGCTGAGAGTTTCTTCTAAATCAGGCTCAGCTGCCCTTTTAGCTGGGGCATATTTCTGTCCGCTCAGCAAACTCCTGGTTCTTCCCTCTCAGGTTAGGCTGAAGTCCTGAGCTGAAACACAGGCGTGCTTGTTCCAAGAGTAAGAGCAGACAGGAGCAAATTTATTCAGGAATAACAATTAAAAGAAAAATAAAAGGCATTTTCTTACCTTTATACCATAAAACACAACCACATGGAAGCCTGCATACACAAGGATGAATGGAGGCTGAGCGGCCCCGCAGCTGAAGGCGCTCCCTGGCTGCCATCAGCGCTGCACATCCAGCAGCTCAGACACTCCACAACAGCTGACAGGACAATTTCATTTTTCATACAGTGCTAGTTTCGCTTTCAGAATCGCATAAAACAATGCAGCAGCATTTGGGTGGAAACCACAAAACTCGTTATGACTCCAGAAGTAACAACCAACCCAGCTTCAGACTGGCAAGCCTCAGCCAGGCAGACAATGTCTGCACGACAGCATCTGGAGGGGAAAATCAGCGTTAGGATTCCAAGACAACACCTCCTGTCATTCCTCATGGGATGAGGTGGCACCACAACCGAAGCTTTATGTTAGAAAGGCATTTAGAGAAAGGGAAAGCAACACGACCTCACACTCGGTGTCTCTAAGTTTCTTCCCCACTGTGGTTCCCTCACGCAGGACTGCGGTGCTTCCCACCGTCCCCAGCATCAGCCTCTCAAACCAGAAGATTTTTTAGCAAGAATAGAGCCAGACACCACAGAAGGATCCTCGTCCTTCACCTCGCTCCAGTGGAAACACCGCTCTGACCCACAGCACATCTCAGGAGGAGCTGCTTCACCCCCTGCAGCTCCCCAAGTCAGCATTGCTCTCGATGTACCTCACCAGCAGAGCACCCAAGAGCACATCCAGGATTTATCTTCAGTTTTGTTTAGCCTTGTTCAGGTGCACCAGCTTTACCTCTAGTAACACACACTACATCAAGGCTCCTTTGCAAAATGGTTTGGTGCTGCTGGCTGGGCTCTGTCTGGTGGCTACAGAGCTGCCGGTGAGACCACTCTACAGCCAATCCCCCCCTTCCATTTTTTTAAAGTTTTATTTTTTAATATAAACCCACTATTTCTTGATTTCCCAGGAATGCACACATGATATTTGTGTATTAAATGATATATTATAAAATCAACTGAAACTTGACTTCCTACTTTTGGCTGCCAATCTGGACTCTCTCCCTCAGAAAAGTAGCTTTTCAGAATGAGCCTGAAAATAATTTGTCTTACACAGAGCCTCACCACAGGACAGGCCAACAGAAAGAGAGTCAACCTTTCCGACACATGATAAAATAGCAAAATTAAGGGGTCAGACAGACATCACAGAATCACAGAACTGCAGGGGTTGGAAGGGACCTCAGGAGATCATCGGGTCCAACCCCGAGATCATCGGGTCCAACGTCGCAGGGCTGCAGGCTGCAAAGTTTCCTTAGTCATAATGTTTGAACCCCATTCGCCTTAAATCAGACTTTCACTACCCATTTAGTGTTTCTCGCCCTGCTACACGATGGCTGCTGGTAAGAAAGGCAGCAGGCTGTGAGCTACCCCAACGCCTTCCAGAGCCAGTTGGCTTTATGTAGCAAGATCCTCAGCACACATCATACTCTGGGAGAGAGAAAAATAGAGACAAGCAGGTACAGTACCTCATTTGTCTTCTGCCACAGGACTCCACAAAACTTTTTTTCACATGAGGCTGCTAAAAATAAGCCATCCTTAAAAAGCCCTGTTATTTTTATGCAGTCACAAGAGTCGCTGGATTGCTTCTAATTATCCCATCCTTCCTTGGAATTTCTATTTGTGCTTGACAAGACACAACAGGCTGCCTCACCAGGGCAATCATCACACATCTTGATTACAGGCAGCTGGGGAAGTTTAGTCTCCTGGTGAACAATTTTGGGAGAAGGACAGTTAAAAAGAGCCTGCCTTACTGTCTCGGGAGTCTGTGTTAAAAAGGGACAAGCTCACAGCCAGGTGCCAGATCAAAGCAGACATACCTCACGCTGGCCATGGTTAAAAATAAACTCATCCCTTCACAAGTATCCATGCGAGGACCAGAAGTGTTCCACCTAAACAGGACCAACGAGGAGATGCCTAAAAAGCCCCCGAAGCAGACTAGGTGTGCTGGAGCTGCCTGTCCTGCCTGGGAAATACGTCCTTACTGCTTCCAGGGGACGTTTCCTTTTTTCCTTTCCCCTCCAGACAGTGGCAACACAGAGGAATCTGCTCCAGGCACGCCAGCAGCATAAATAGCAGGCCATCTGCCCCGTGCTGCATGGCCCAGCCTGGCAGCTGGATCTTTCTGGGTAAACACGCTATCAGCGCCCGTTTTCATAACATCTCCAGCGCTGCGAGTCAGCAGCGAGCTATTACTGGAACTCATTGCTCCACGGCCAAAAATTTGCATGGAAGACTGGCTGGATGCTTACTCACACGCTGCCTGGCTCCTGCACGGTGTTCTTCATGTTGTTCCTACCCCAGGGGGAAGCACATTTGGGGATTACAACCCACGGCCCCACATCGGGCTCCTAATTGCCACCTACTGCAGCTACAACTCGCGCCACGTTGCCACTGCTGCTGCTTTCCTCCACTTCTCTTCTTCTCCTTTGAGAACCACGAGGCGAGCATCCCAAGAGCCAGCCCTTGCAATTTCCATCGTCATGGCAACACAGCTCCTGCCCAGAGCTCCTGTGCTGGGTACCAGACATCGTGTGCAGACCAACGCCGCCCCTAACTCGTAGCCAGGGCGAGGATGCCCGAGACGCCAGCAGCTCCCACGACGTGGGTGTAGTTAGGACAGTACAAAGGAAGGAGTCTTGCTAGGTCCAATTTCTCTATTCAGGCAAAGAAGCAAGGTTTGTTAGCAATAAGGTATTTTTATGCTCTATTCTATTACACCTGGTAAGATGAAGAGGCCTGGTTCGTAACAAATCTGAGCAGTGGGGGGAAAAAAATTAGGGTAGGTGTAGGGGGTTTTTGCTAAGGCAGCTTGGATGTACTGTTAAAGAAAGAAGGGAAGACTGCTCCACAAAAGAGCAGACACAAGAAAAGGGCTCTGGAGCCCTCTTATGGCAGCTTGCTCTCAGCTTCCTTGGAGCGAAACCCCGAGCACACGCCCCAAATCATCTCTTTGTAGAAAAGAATGCAGTGCTGCTCAAACAGGCTGGGAAAAAACATACCCAGAGAGTGAATACTGATACCACAAAATGCTTAAAAAAGAAACAGAGCACACGTTCAGCTACCTTACTGCTCCTGATGTGTGTGCAGACTCATGTTTAAGAGCAATGACAGAAGACAGTGAGACCCCCTCATTTTTTTTTTCACAGCTGATGCATTACTTCAGCAAAAGCGATGCACGAGCAGCACCAAGGAAGTTACCAAAAGCTGCTGCTTTAGCACCAACAGCCTCTCAACTGGCATGCAGAAAGGCTGGACTGGTTTTGCACAAACTCTTTCTTGAGTTTTTTGGCTATTAAGGTCCAACAGAGCCACAGAGCTGTGCTCAGCGAGCCCAAATCTCCGCCTGGCACAGAGCACAGGGCGAGGAGGAGGCTCACTGCTAGCAGGGAAGAGCACAGCAGCTGGGCTCTGAAGGGGTTACAGAGATTCACCAGCAAGGAAATATTTATGGAGGGAAGATGCTGAGCTGTGCATGTTTCCCAAGCAGTAGATGGTTTTAATTTACCTCTTGCAAAGGCTGTGATTATTTGCTGCTGGGTTTTGTTGAAAGCAAGCATTTGAGGCTCGCTTGCTCCCTCTGCTGTCAGAGCTCTGCAGCTGATTCAGAATAAATCGCCCCTAAAAACACAGAATACAAGGAATGCTGCTTCCTTTCCCCTCTGGAAAAAAAAAGTGTGCAATATTTACCTGAATTAGAAATGACTGTGGCTTTTTAAGGCATAAAGAACTCTTTGACCTTGCTCTTTTTCTTTTTCTCAGCTTTGGAGACTGGTCTCTGCCTGACTTCCACGCCCCTCACCAGGCCTTGCTCAGCAGCAGTCCCCAGGTGCACAGCTCTAATTAGTGCTGAGTACCCTCCTCGTTAGCTGGGGCCTGGCACCCGATCCCCTTGGGACTCGCTGTGCTCCTCTGGGGGAAGGAATCTGTACCTCGTTAGCCTGCCTGCATCATCCCTGAAGTCCAGAAATCTGCACAGCCCCACAGAAAACAAAAAAAAAAAGGGAACCAGCGTTCCCTAAAATTAAAGCCAGCTAACACCGCCTCCCCAGGCATTCAGTGCTAAATGACACCCTGTACATTCCTCTGTCTTCCAGCCTCGAGCTGCTCCTCCTTCGCTTTGCCTTTGTGCTTCTCCTCCTGTGCTCATCACCAGTTGCTGTGTGATGCTGGCGGAGCACCGAGAACAACTCCAACTCTGCTTCTCCTTCTCCCTTCTCCCCTGAGAGCCACGGCTGCTGCCTCTTCCCCGTCCCTGCCTGGGGGTGCTGCACACAGAGTGCCCTGCGTGCTCACAAATAGTTTAACCTCACAGCTGCCCCTTCCCCAAGCTGGCAGCAGCTTCCCCAGCCTGGCAGGATCCCTTCTCAGCCCACATGAGCAATGTTTGCAGGCTCCCCGAATAACACATCTATCCCACCTCGCATTCTTGCGCTAAGACGTACCTCAAAAGGAACCATAAATATTTGCCTGGATTTTCTGTTAATCTGGCTATGACACAGCTATTAGGATTACTGAAGTGTGGGCTGATAAGCGGCGGGGTGGAGTGCTGGAGCGGTTGCGAGGATGACAGCAACATCTCGCTGCATTTTCCTGATGTGAATGCCTCGGTGACCTGTGCTAATCCACTTGGAAAATTACTGCGATGGAATCGAGATTCTTAAAATATGAAGCAGGAGGTGGAGTGCTGCAAAGAGGAGTTTATTTCCAGCCCTGCCTTTTCTAAGTATACGCATAAACATTTGTAGTCAACGTGAAGTGGAGGGTTGCAAAAAAAACAAAACCACACCGAAACTGCACAAAGAACCCGGAGCACGACCTTCCTGCATGCCCACATCTACTAGCAGGAAAAAAAATAGTAAATCAGTGAATCTGGTGTTAATAGCATTACCTATCAGCATACACATACAGAAACGACTCCTTTGGCCCAGAACAGCAGCAGTTTAACAGAACGCCACCCCAAAACAAAGGCTGGTTTTGCACAGCTCAGGCCAGAAGGTTTAGAAACAGCCACTACCTACAGCCCTTTTCATAGGCATCTCTTATTCCTCAGCATCAATACATTGTCATTTTCTCCAGCAGCAAACTCCATGTGATTGAACGTGGCATCATACATCAGCAGCCCATCTAGACCAGCACGGGAGGATGCAGAACGCCCCACGGAGAGGGCAGGCGTCCTGCACCCCTGCTGCTGCTTTGTCTAATCGCTCTCCGTACGTTTTCTTTCTCTGAGCTTGTCCTGTGGCCTTTGAATCCCACGGGTTCCTGGGTTTTCTCCCCCATGGCAGTGCTAATTAACACTGCACGATCCCCAGGGGATTGTTACCTCCTGAATCGGGGCCGCCGCTTCTCGCAGCTCTCTGGCTCCTTGGCTGTCATCCAGCCACATCTGTTCGCACCTCGGCTGGCTGAGCCCGGACAACCTAGCTGAATCACAGCTCGAAATGCTGGGGCTGCAGGCTGGGATGGTGTTAAAGCGAGAGATTGCAGCTCAGAACGAAGCCAAGAGCAACCATCAGACTCGGGAGTCAGATGCCAGCATCTACGCCTGGTATCAAAAATCCCATTTACAACTCTAACATCTCCCTCGGTCCTTCTCAACCAAGGTATTGAGGTTGATCCCAGAGCTCCAGGCTGACTCAAAGCACGGGTTTTCACCCAGCTTGGCTTTCAGACCTTGAATACCACCTGATTGTTACCTGTTGGGTACGTTTACAGACTCATCAAGCGATCTCATAGCATTTCTCTGGACAGTTAGCTTTAACATCTTTAAGGCAGGATTTCTACACCTCGGAGGATATTTTTTGTACGCTTTAAGTGTCTTCTAGCTCCCTGTCATCCTTAACTAAGAACCAGAACAAAACACTTGGTGTCAATAATGGTGCCAAACCAGAAAGCTGGACCTTTCTCTGACTCCACGGGGCCCAGCATGCAAGTCCAAGGACTACAGCAGCTTTCCTGGCAATTGCTTTGCTTCCCTTCACTTCTCCACGGTGACGTGATGTGCTTCAGAGGAACTGCCCCATCCAAATTTCAGGGGTAGCAGGCAGTGACAAGGGCCCCCAATACTCCAGACAGGCACTCTGACCAGAAAGCAGCCTGGAATACCACACACAACCAGCCCACGGGACTTCTGCAGCTTCCCGACAAGTTTTTGTAACGAGTCCATGTGGGAGATGAGGCAGAGGACCTCGGCGTGTTTTGGTACAGCTGCACCGTTGCACAACGCACTGTGTACAAGCACAGCCCGACCAAAGCGTTGGGTAAATACCTTTCAGTTTTCCATACCCCGGTCAGCCGAGGCAGCCTTTCCCCCACACCCTCCAACTCCCCAGTGCTTTCGGGCTCCTCGGTGCAGGGGTTGTTCAGGCAGTCCCACGGGCAGCGAGGAAATGAGAGCAGAATGTGCAGGAACAGCAGGGGTACGGGCATGTGCGAGCACACGCAGTGCATGCTCAGTAATATCAGCCTTTTTGAAGATAATTTCAGGGCACTGGAGACGACAGATACCCATTTCTAGAAAAAAAAAAGCTGAGGAATAAAGCCTAATATCGAAATAACATCTGATCAGCATCTAGCCACGGCAACTCCCGACGCGTAACAGGATGCAGGCGAAGGCTAACACGTCTCGTACTCAACTACTTCATTCCCATTTAGCTTCCAAAGCTCACAGGAGGGAATAGAGAAGCTAACAGCCACAACTAATGCGCAGCAGCTTTCCCCTGATCTGGTCATCTCATTCCTCACCCTGGCTCTGCTCGCAGCTGGGCTTTCAGGCTGCCCCTCGGCACGACGGAGCTTTGAGCCGAGCGCAATTGGAGAGAGCACGTCTGTGCTCACACACGGGGCTGTGCACAGCCGGGGCTTCTCAGCCACCTCTTCTGGCACAAGTCATCCGCACTGGGGCTGAGATAGCTGATTTCACACCACGTCTTTTAATTTATCTACTTACGGAGGGAAAAGCACAGGGAAGGCAATCGCAAGTGTCACAGCAATAAGAGTTTAAACTGTAGACAAGGAACCTGATCCACGTGTTCGGTGAGCATCTGGGGCTTCTGCCTAGTCCTCAGGGAATCACCTGCACTTCTCCATGTGATCGTTGCTATTCCTCGTTTGCATGATAAGAGTTCATCACATTAGACCAGGAAAAGGCAAACAAGTGTAATAACATGTAAGGCACTAACTTGCAGAAGGCCACTTTGAGAGCAATGCTTGTTTGCCACGCTTAGGGGTCAGCTTTGACTCAGTAAATGGCGCTTTGCTTTTAGAGGACCAGCTCCAACAGCTGGGTTAAGTCTCCTGTGCAGAACGTGGTTTAGTCTGGCAGATGGAGATGCTAAGCAAAACTCATTAATCTGTTATCACTTTCACCCACCCACAAAAATCCCAGCGGTCTGAAGTCATGGTTTTCTGACACAAATCTCGAAATCTATAGCTTGTACAACAGCTGCAACCAGAATAAAGTTCCAGGATGGAAAAAAAAAACCTGCTTCATTTAATTACACGGGGAGGTCAGAATTATTCAAGACGGGGATCTCACAGTAAAACAAAGCTGCCTCTGAAAGCATCTGAATAGCTGCTTGTGGTACAAAGCCGCCGAGTTACCCGGTGACTCCTGCAGGCTGCTCTTTGCTCTGCACACCTGAAACACGCCACAAAGGGCCGGGAGTTGCAGGATAACCAAATACTCCCTAGGAAGCTTCGCTTGAAAAACACACCAGGTTTCGAGTGCAGAAGGAACAGCTACAAAAACAAGCCTCGTTCACATAACCTCATCTAGCCAGCCTCTCCTCGCCAGCACAGCTCAACCCCAAACACGGGAACGGCGAGGACCCAGCCTGAAAACAACAACTGCAGAGCTGGGAGGCTGGCAGGCTGCTGTTCCGAGCTCCTTGGTGGCGTGCCTATCTCCATATCTAGCAAGGTTTCAATGCCTTCGTCCTGGGAGGCGAGAAGAAACTAAATATAGTCGCAGGAGCCAGCTACCAGCAAACAAACTGGCACGGCTTGCAGCTACCTGAGATCCATCCCTCTCGCAGCAGGCCGCTCCGATCGCCGCGAGCCTTTCCCTTCTTTGGGGACAGCGTGCCCTAACGAGGCACTCCCAGCCCTCATTTACGTGGGTAATCGCACACACAAGCTTCAGGGTGAAGGTAATGCACTGACACCCCCAGAACCCCTCTCTCTCTCCATGGGATCACCCCTTGCAGACCTTCCCCCTCCCCAAAGACCACTTGCAAACGGGAGGCAGCATCCTCCTTTTCCAGGGCAGGGCCTCTTACAGCAACTGCCTCTTAGCAGGGGAGCGCAGGCACCACGAGAGCAGCTGCTTTGTTTTAACCTCTGCCCTCTAAGGAGGGCCCAGAAAGGAAAAACCCTCTAGCTGCCGACCGGCTTTGTTGGTTTGTACGAGGCTGGATCATGGCGAGGCTTTTCACTACAGAAAAGGCCTCGGGGAAGGATGCTCACCTCTTTTCTGAATGGCATCTTCGCCACTAACAGCCCACGGATACTGTGTTTTCAGCAGCATCCCCGAAGACAGACCCCAATTTCAACTGGGCTTTGAGATTTGGCTTAAAGGCACGGATGCTTCCAACACAAATAAAAAAAAAAAAGGAGGTCAAAGAAGCCTCTTTTGAAAAAATAAATAGAGCAATAAAGCATTCTTTCAGATTAGCTTCGCAGAGGATAAATCACTGCACAAATACAACCATCTTATCTTGCTGGCAAACGGGAGGTTGCAGCGTCCAGCCTTACGGGAAATATGCTGCTTGGTCTGGAAGGCAAACGGACTTTTCATTGTCTAGAAAAATGCTGCTCTTTACTTTTTTACAAGATTTGTTTGTTTTTAAGAGCCATATGATCCCTGAGCGGTGCCAAGTGCGCTTTGCTTCCGGCCCCTCGACGCTTTCTTGCGTGCCTTGGGAGTTCCTAGCAACCTCGCAGCCGATCCCATCTTACCAGCAGGACGATTTGTTTAAAAGGAGCTCTCAGCCACCCTCCTTCCACTTCCCAACAGGATGGGCAGCGGTAATTACAGGGACCCTCCAATGCATGGAACAAGCCGCCGAAGCAGCACCCTCCCAGCACTCGGGGGGAAAGCTTTCCTCAAGCCCTCCACTCCCAGCCTCTCCTTGGCCCTTTTAAAGTCAAGCACTGACACTAAAAGCACCCGGAGAGGCAGGCAGCCTCCGAGCAGCTAATGGCTAGTTACAGAAACATCGCTGGCTGCGGGATCCGGCGGCAGCTCTGCCTGCTCGGGGTTTTTGGCACTGATTTATGACAAGTGCGCTCGCGCTTCCATTAGCCGCAGCTCTCTCGGTTGACCCCTCTGCTTGGAGAGGCAGGCTCGGCATTAAACTCCCATCAGCTCGCCGTGCCGCTGACCTCATCCCCAAAACGCGCGGCGATGTTTTACATCAGCCCGGGGCCGGCGCATTCCATTAATGCTCCCCTGGCTCGGGGAAAAAACAGCTGCTCTGGTTACGCTGGTAGCAGCGCCGAGAGCACTTAAGCATCACCTCTGCTCCCCGAGCCCGCAGCAGGAGGAGCGGCCGCGCACAAGCCAAGCCCTGGCCTTCCTAGCCCTCGGCACGCCGAGCTGGCCCCGAGTTATTTGGGAGGGCAGGGGTCGCTTAAAGCATCGGGGCGGAGGAGAGGAGTTAGGAGGTAGCGGGGAAGGTGGTTTGATTAAGGCCAGGAGAAGGGCGAGCTCGAGCAAGGATTTGCGCCGACTCCGGCTGAAGATGCACAGGCTGAGTGGGGGATGAAGGGAGGAGGGATTAAAGCACAGCAGAAAGGAATTCAGGATTTTAACTCCAGCTGCTTTATGGATTCACGTGTTTAGGTAGAGATTCGATGGACACGGCTGATTGAGGCATGTTGGAGCTCCCACTTCGAGGGTGCCTCTCTGTGCCGCCTCCCCAAATGCATCCCAGCAGAGTTTTGGGTACCAAAGCGACCCACTGCCTGCCTCTGATGCTGGGGCACCTTCCCCCAGCAAGGGAGAGCCCCGATCCCTTCTGAGCACAAAGCACAGCTCGTCCAAAACGACCCTCCAGCCCCAAAACATGCCCCAACCACCAACTTACCCAGCACAGCCCCCCAGCAGCCCCCCACTTCTCACCGGGAAGGCCTGACAGCTCCCAAACACCTCCTCACGTACCTATCAACACCACGTGCCGGCCACTTATGATAAGTCTCCACCAGACCAAGCGGGTGCTGCTACATTTTCCCACAGATTTTGGACAGCTTCGAGCTCCGGAAGGACTCAAAGCTGTGCAAAACCCAAAAACGCTCGCTGCTCCCATTGGTGTGGCTCTGCAGGGCTCGGACCGTGAGCTCGCACAGCACTTAGCACACAAGGACCACAAAACCTCTCACCGAGGTCTTAGGCACTAAAACCACTCTTCAAAAGCTCCTGCAAACTACCATGAAGTCCACTGCAAAACAACCTTCCTCCCCCAGTTTTATTTTAAAACCCTGCAGTGCTTTAAAAACGTCTTTTTTTTTTTTAAAAGACTGCTAAGGAAGGCTGGTTTGATTCGGGTTCTGGCTTCGCAGTTCAGTCAACTTAACCCCACTGATGCTGAACGTGATGGCAGGTATCAGGGTGGGAAGAGAAAAAAAAAATCCTTGCTCTCAATCGTCTCTAATATCTTAGGGACAAGTGACACAATTTGCAGGAACACCCCACTTTCCACCTCCTTCCCAGTGCCCAAGGTGGCGGCAGCTCTCAGATCAGCCAATTCCACCACGAAGCTAAAACACTGATGGAAGAAGGGGATTTTTATCAAATCCTCTTTCAATGAATGAGTAAAAATTAGTAGATGAGGAAGAGGCTGGCACCGGGTGAGATTGCTCCTTTCCAGCTCCTTAATTCACATGTTATGGGACGACCATAGCTGGGAATTTCAATCTCTGGAGCAATTAAAGAAAATTAAATTCAGGGAATGAGGCCACATGCACTCAAAGCTTCATTAACCCTGTCACCTTTTAATTAAATACGTGCAGATGAAAATTTTGGGTAGAGAAAGCATTTGCTTTACTGACAATGCTCGATTTTTATGGCAAGTCAGTACTTACCTTTTAAAAAGAATACTGGGGTCGTAAACTTTAGACCTCTTCAGCTCCACAATGGCTTTATTAAAAACGTGGTTGAAATCAGTGCCCCTCATCAGCTTGTACTTGAAGGGAGTGCCTCTCCTCCCTAAATACCCAAAGCTGCACTGGCAAAGCTCTGCTTTGGGCTTCCTTCAAGGTAGCTCCACCAACAGCACAGATAAAATACGAGCCAGGATTTAAAAGCCCTACACGTACGATCGTCAGTTAGGAAAATAAAGTTGGCCAGCCACATCAGGACAGAGTTTTGAGCCCACCGAGCACAGATTAGAGTAGGCAGTCTCTCTTTTAAGTACTGCTCATCCTTACAAAAGGCTCAGGCAGGCGCTGAAGGCCTGGAGGATAATTTTTGTTGCAGGGACTGCACAAGTTGCTTCGATGCCTCCTGTATTCTTCCAAAAGCAGCAGCACCCAACCCACACTCACAGCCAGAGCAGGCTGCTGTGTGCTGGATGCTGCAAGGATGTAGGAAAAGCTGCTTCACTGCTACCAGCAGCACAGGGAAGGAAGAAATGCACAGCCCCTTCCCTCCTCTCCAAGAGGCTGGTAAGGAGTTT
This sequence comes from Anas acuta, assembly GCF_963932015.1. Taxonomy (NCBI): domain Eukaryota; kingdom Metazoa; phylum Chordata; class Aves; order Anseriformes; family Anatidae; genus Anas; species Anas acuta. The sequence continues at coordinate 14,830,664 of NC_088993.1, forward strand.
GCCACCTTGAGTTAGCCACGGCCCCCAGGGACAAGCTCTCAGCAGCAGCTCGCTCGTATGGGCTTGGCAAGCAGCCTTACACAAGCCCCCATCCTGCAAGGGGAATGTGATGGTTCTGGGAAAGATTAGACTTTTTTTTTTTTTTTAAAAAGGATCTTTTGGGGGAGAGGGACTTCATTCTTCTGCCAGCATGCACAAAATGTTGTATTTGTGTTTTATTACTGACATATATTTAGCTGTTTTAACTACTTCAAAGAAGTGAGCAATGAAAGCATTAATTTAAAGAGATTGCTTCCTTTATGCTGTCATTTACCCTCCGAGACAACCCGTTTGCCAGTAAGTGGCACTCCCCTTTTCACTCTCGCCCCTCGCTCAAGGAGCAAGCTATCACGACGGCACAACTGCTGGCAGCAATGCCTCCCGGGGACGCCAGGTTCCTACGTGGATGCTGTGCCCAAGGGAGGGACACAGCCCAGCTCCACTGTTTACAACAGCTCAGTATTTGGGGGTTAATGGCTGCATCCCCCAAATAACGTTCTCATTCTGGTTTCACAGCAGCCATATTCTCTTATAGAGCACGAGAGCTGTTTGCTGCTGCAGGATGCCCTTGGTGCTGCCAAGGACAACCTGAATGCAGCGAGTGTGACAGGCAGGCTCCTGCTGAATGCAAACACAAACACAGCCACCGACGCTTCCTCCCCCTCTGACACCGACAGGAGAAGGGGCTCCACACCACACATGTGAATTTTATGATGCTCAAAGCACAATCACAACACATTTTACTCACTCCATCCCTCAGCTCCTGGAAGTTACAGGTCCGTTTACACTCGTGTGTGTGCAAGCTGGTCACTGGCATGCAGCAAGGGAGCAAGGTCACACGTTTCCAACTCAAACCTGCTCATCGAAGAGTTCTGCTCCGCAGTTCTGACACTGTCGTATTGTGACGACAACGTTTCCTGACCCAGTTTCTATCTCGCTCCTCTGCTACAAGTAGTAATTAGTAATGTCAGTGTTCTGGCTGGATTGCGAGAGCCCCATTAATAATGCAGGAGTAGTAACAGAGAGAGAGCAGAAGAAAAGAGGCTTGAAGGTTAAAAGCAGGACGGGAATGCATTTTGGGGGGCACTGGGAGGGGAGGGAGGAGGAAGAGAAGAAGTGCTGGCCTACTGAGATTATCAACTGTGTTCTTCAAAACACAGCGTGCCTTTCAGGTGGAAATGGTGGGTGAGTCAGTCCTGCCTAATTAGCAGATGATATGCAAATGCCGAATGACACACAGAGGAGATTTTTACTAAAAAAGAAGAAAACTTGTTTCACCTTCCCTTTCCCCTGTAAAGTTGCTGCCTCACCACTTTACGCCCGTGTTTCTCCATTACTAATGTCTCAGAGGTCAATGCTACCAACACTTGACGCACGCTGAAGGTTCATCTCTCCAGGGGATCTTCTGCAGGGACCAGCCCGTGCCTGCCCATCCGCTGCCAAACATTTAAGGCTGATTATAGCAATACTCATGGTGTACCTTAACCTGTGCCTCTGCTGAAGCTGTTTATTACGTGTACTCTGGACCTACAACAGGGGCTGGATTGCAGTAGGCAGCCCAGCATCTCCTTGTGCTTTCAAGGCCAGGGAATCTTCTCCAACACAGGTGGCAACTCCCTCAACAGCAGCAGCTTCACCATCTGTAAGGCACACGAGCCTCCCAGTATCACCAAACAAAGCTACATCCTTGACTGGATCACCTGGAAGCTGTCCTCACCCCCAAATACAGCAGAGAAATCAAAGAAAGGAGACTCCAGCTTTGGTGTTGATGCCTCAGCTGTTGCTGATCTAAAGCTCTCCCTGACCACGGAAGGACAACCTGCCTCCTGCATGCCAGGCAGGCAGCTCGTTTGGGCTGACCGTGGTTCGATGCAGAGCAGCATTCCTTTTCCAAAGGGCCCTGCAACTTGTAGTTTTCACGACGCAGCAGCTAACTCGTAAAGGCCAGGCAGCACAGCAGACCCATCGCGCTCCTTCTCCCCCAGTGGTTGGCATTTTCAGGGTCCTAAACGGTGCCAGGCCTCTCGTTAGTGGTACTGAGACAAAACACGTGCTCCTTCCATTAGCTAAGGCTGGGTTTGCACCGTTGTCATCTCCCCCTGACAGCACGTATTGCAAATACATCAACTTATCAGTTATTATTTAACTATTTTATATTCAGCACATACAGCTCCCTCTGTAAGAGAACTAATCCAAAGTCCTCCAGCATTAACAGCTCAAACGACTTCTCAGAAGGGATAAAAGGCCAGTTAGGGTTATTGAAAGCTCATGAAAGGGTGGCAAAGAAGGAAAAGGCTGGAAGGATCACCTTCAGCATTGCATGGCTTTTTGAAAGACACCATTCAAGTATCGCTTCCTCTGCACGGAGGAAGTGAGAAGAGCAGGAGGTTCTCCAACACAAACAGCTTCCCCTCCACGACAATGATAGAAAAGGACGAGTGTTTTCTTTAAAAAGAAAAAAAAAAAAAAAGGAAAGCAGGCCAGCCCCAAGCACACTGTGACCAAATTAGGCAACGAACTCAACTGACAGCCTCCAAAATGGACATCGGCTGCGGCAGCCTTGTGTTAGCCCAGGAAGTCTGGTGACTGTGTCATCTGCTGCAATCTGTTTATGTGCAAACAGAAAGGAGAAGCAAAAACACCTCCCTGCGCTGCATACCCCAGGTTGAGCCACCCCGGTGGTGCTCTGGCCCAAAGGAAGAGGCAGTCATCAGCTGCCCTGCCACAAAACTATCCGAAACCTTCGCCGCTGACTCATGGCCTCCAAAGATAACTCTGGAAGCAGCCAGGTACACAATGAGGTGTGTTGCAGAAGCAGCCTTTTTTTTTTTATTATTTTTTTTTTGCTGCTGTTGGGTTTTTAGTTTTCAGTTTTAAGTGGTTTAGCTGCGGCAGATGAAGCTGAGGTTAGAGATCAGTGATTACTATGAGAGGAATGTGAGGGGGAGGAAAGAGAGAGGGAAGATGTAGCTTCTTGAATAAGGTCAGAACAATGTTTTTCAATTGGCTTGGGAACAGCCTTTTTCCATCCTCTCCAAGCTCCATTTCCACCGCAGCAGCAAAACCTTAACCCTGCTCAGATGCCCTGCGAATACAAGTAGCACTTGGCAGAGTTTTAACCCTAAATTCACCCCTACTTCTGTATCGAGTCCTGCGGAGGGTACCCGGGCTGAGCTCCCACCTCCATCCCATGGAGCTCAGCACCACCGTTACCTGTTGTGGGGACAGGCCCGAGCAGCAGAGGCAGAGTTACTTCACTGCCCAAAAATCAACCCGAGCAATCTGAGCGCCCTGGTCCATGCAGAGGTTTTAGGTTTTCTCCCTGGTGTTAGAGCGATCGTGTTAAGCTGCTCCCTCTCTTGTTTCCCACATGAAATGGACTAACACCACTGCTCCCTTCCTCTTTCAAGTAAACCTAGGAGGAAAAGGCAAGGTTTGGAGCAAATCTCAGACTGCAGCAGGGCCTCTGCTCTACCCAGAGCAACGACAGCCTGCAGGGTGCCACCCTCAAGGCACCGCCTGCCCTGCGTGCTCTTACCTGACTCCCCTTGGAGACCATGAACTGACCTCCAAGGACACTGCCACCTTGCCCGCGCTGACCATCACAGCCCTCACAGCTCTTTTTCACCTAAATTTTGGCAGGTTGGGCCCTTGGAGAGAGGGCGAGAAGACTGCTGGGTGCTGGGCACACAGCTGAGGCCCAAGTTTTCGTCCTGCACAAAGTGCCCAGCTTCTTACCTCCAAACCTTTCCTTGGCAAAGGATGGAGCTGCAAAGGGAGGGCAGCTCACGGACCTGGCAGAGAGGTCGGTGACCAGGAGAAGAATTGCCTTTTCACCGAGTGGATATTGCTATATAAGGCAGAAGCCAAGGACAGGAGCAAGCTTTGTTGCTTGAAATTGCACTGACTTACACGGTCTATTTTTAAAGAGACTAGTTTGACTTCTTGCTTTCAGCAACTTTTTTTCTTCTCCTTTCAGAGACAGATACCCCATTTAAGCTGACCTCTTTCCTCAGGTCCATTTCCAAGCTGGGCTTCACCCTCTCCTCCTCCGTCAGCCTCATTTATCAAACCAAGCGTTTCCACGGAAAGCATAAACGGGCTTGACCTTGTGCTGCAGCACCTGAGCTCCCACTGATGGAGCCTCTCCAGCCCCCCACAGCCAAGAAGCCAGCCTGCTGCTACCCTCCTTCCAGGTGAGGAATTGTCCTGACACCTCCAGCCCATTCCTGCGGGTCCCCAGGAGGGATGGCAGGTGTACACACAAGGCAAGGAGCGATTTCAGGCTGATTATTATGGCATTCAGGAGCACGCCACCGATGGCATCAGTCAATTTTTGTAGCTGCTCCTGGCCCAGACCAAGCACGCACCAAAAAGCAAGCTGTGGGAGCTGCCCTGGGTGGCAATGGGGACAATTCACTCCTGGTCACTGCTTCTCCTTGGGGCTCCCTTTTGGCCAAGGAGCAAGCTGCCAGCACAGCAAGCAGGCACGCACCGTGCACCTGGGGAGCGAGGAGAGCCCCTGACACATGGCTTTCCCCTATTTTCCCTGACAGCTCCCCTAAAAGGTAAGTGAACCACCCAGCACAAGGCCCGGGATGAGGCGATCTCCTGACTCTCAGCACTCCCCAAGCAACTTTGACCCCACACGCCCCATGGGGACGAGCACGTGGGGTAGCACGCGCCCGCTCTTCCTGCTCGGGACTGTACTTTTAAGGCTTTGCAGCAGCGGGAGCAGCCCTCCTGTTATCTGTCTTCCTTTAGGACTTGGCAAGAAAATGCCAAACGGGGCGTTATCTGCCTCTTACGATCACCTCCACCCCACCTTCGGCCTCGGTCCCTCCCCTCCAGCCCATCCCTTTGGGAAGAGGCAGGGAAATGAGCAGTGCTCCTGCCGCAGCGCTGCGGGCGATAGCATCGCCGCTCGCCCTGCTCGCCGGCTGCGGCGCTGAGCCCCGCCGCTGCAGACGAGTTTCAGTGGCCTTTTATGGAAGAAAAATGAATCGCCTGCCCAGCCACGAGCGCCTCAGCGCCGAGATGACAGACGGAAACTTGCCATTTGTTGTGGTTTTGGCAGTACGAGAAGAGGGGAGTGCGTTCCCATGCGCGGCGCTTGTTTAAAAAGGGCGCAGCGAAGGCACCGAGCTGGGGGAGAAAGCTCGCAGCTCTGGAGCTGCAGATTTCTTCCTGCAGAGCTGAGGAGGAAGGTGGCAGGGACCTGAAAATACAGCTTAGACCCTTCTGCTGGGCAAGATAAGGGGGTGACGGGCTTCCAAGCAAAACCATACACAGGCACCAGTGCTCCCTTCCCAAGCCCCAGCAGTAAGACAAGTAGCAGCACCACATCTCTCTTCCCTCCTCATCCCAGCAAATTCTGCTAAACCACACTCGCACAGACACAGGAGGATGGGAACTTAAACACAGGAGCTGGGCCTCGAGGTCACTGCCAACAGAAAGAAAGGACGAGGGTTTGCCATAAGCAAATGCCCCTGCCAGCTCTGCTCTCTAAAGCTGTGGGGCTAAGTCACAAGTAACAATGAAACCCAAATAACCAGGCTCAAGGCAAAGCACACAGAGAACAGCGATAAGAACGTCTGAACAGAGAACGAGACAGGACCACGGGACCTTCAAAATGTTTGCGCTGCTGTCAGGAAGCTGAACGAGACAGCAGACTTCAGCAGCTGGGAAAACATGTTGCAAAACGAGGAGAATTAAGTAATTCTCCATATGCACATCCTACATTTTGGACAAGCTCAGTTTCTCCAACCAGAGGGATTTTATTTTTTTTTTTTTCCATGTTGCACACGCACCCAGTGACAAATCGTGATAGTGCCTGAGCCTAAAACCACAGCGTGTTTGGAGCTGGGCAGGGCAGCCCCGGGCAGCAAGAGCCCAGCCTCTAGCACACAAGTAATCGCGCTGCGGTATGTGCTGGATGACATCCCTGGAAGGATATGTCACCCCCAGCACATCCCCAGCTGCCGGGGACTCGATTACACAAACATTTCCCTTGCACCCTATAAAACACTCCGAACTGGCTCAGAGGTGGCTGGGGCTGCCTCCTTATCTCCTCCCCTGAGCGAGGCAGAGCTGCGCGCCCCGGTCCCGCACCAGGTTTGGAGATCGCAGGCCCTGCAGCACGCCCCAAAAGCTGCTCCTGCAGCTTTCCATCTGCAGTTTTTTCTGCCACGATTTCGTGTTTCAGCCAGGAAGGCCACGCTGGCATCAAAGCTGTTGCAAACCACGCACCGTGGCTTATTAGCACAGGCTGTGGATGCAGTGTTAGCACCCCGCTAGGAAAAGCCGTGTTCAGGCATCGCTCGCTAGGCAGAGCTCTGTACAAGCTCCAACCTGTCTTGCTTCCAACAGAAAATGAAGGGGAAAAGCAGCTGGGTGCATCTGTTCCTAGCAAGCACCTTGAAATCAATCCTGCAGGGTATTAGCAGCTTCGGAACAAGTCCCCTCTACCACCATGCCTTAGTCCTGCAAATGAGAAGCACACACGAGGACTGCTGCAGCCAGAGCCCATCCTGAAGACAAAGAGGCAAGGCATGGAGTTTATTCACCTGACACAGGCTCATCAGCTCCTTTTTCCAGCACAGTTCAGACACCCAGCAGGCAAACTCATTCCCTAAACCCAGCCTCGTCAGCAGATGCACCAAGGAGCCCTGAGAACAGGGGTGGCAGCTGCCCGGTCCGAGGGCGATGCAATTTAGCACCACGCAGCCCCACGTAACCACTCCTTCACATCCCGCCTGCACTGAAGCAGCCAACTCAAAGGAACAGAAATCCTAAGGCATAAAAAGGAGTTTTAAGGAAAAGAGCTGGAAATGCAAGTCCCTGCAACCTGGCTGCAGGTTCCTGCCGGGGAATGAAGCGACTGGTGTGGGTTTGGAGCTCTCCTCGCCCGGAGGGACGGCGCTGCTCCATGCATGCAGGATTTCCATGGCAACAGCAGCTTTCACCTCCCCATCTCCTGGCTGGCTGAAAGCCCTGCAGTGCTTTGTGCTGAGACTGCAAAGAGGGGAGGCTGGCACCCCCCCAGCCGCATCGCCCAGCCTGGGAACAAAAGGCTTCCCCCAACAATATGGGATGTTGGGAGGAGGGAGGCAGAGCAGAAAGAAAGGACTTCCTTTGCTGTGCTTCCCCCAGCATGCAAAAAGTGCAAGCTCAGTGCTTAAAAATCCAAGGAGCAACATGTGTCTGCTGTAGTGCTCCCAGAATCGCTCTGTGGGAACGCGGGGAGGAGAAACACGCCCCAGGAGGGATGAGAAATTCACCTCGCACCGGGCAAGACGGAGGCTGACCGAGCTGGGCAGCAAACCTGCCTGCTGCTGGCAGCCTGGCTGAGTGCCTGCAGGCCTCCTGGGAACATGCTGTGAGCAGCTCGGTGCAGAGCAAAGCCTCGAAGCTCCTACAGGTCTCCAACAGGTCTCATGGCAGGCTGCTGAGTGAAAGCTGACTCCATCCCACATCAGCTCAGACTGCAAATACCCAGGGGAACGCATTCAGCGGGTAGCTGGAGCAATTCTTCCTGACTAATTAAGCTCTTCCTCCACCCTGCAGTTGGTGATGTTAAGATTCAAGCCCTGGTCACCACACTGGAGCCACGCCGGGTGCATTCGGTCGGTCACAGGCAGCCTCTGGAGCTCTGCCCATTGCTGGGGTTACAGCCAGCCACGCTCTGGTCCCTGCAAGGTGCAAAGGACTGGACCTACAGCAGACCATAGGTGAGATGCATAGGTAGTAACCTGGGTACGTCTAGAGATGATCTACTGAGCCCAACACACATCTACAGCCAAAAAATGAAGGCTTCCAACTGGTTTCCACCACTTATTTTACAGTATGGCCATATCAGATCCAAATATGAATCAACCTCTCTGTAAGATTTGAAGGAAATGCAGAGTATGAACATGAACCCTGTAAGCAAGACAAAGGAGCCAGGTGACGGAGCACAGGAACGCAGGACCACCATCTGCTGCTCCTCTCTCCACCCCTTAGGAGCCTCGAGGTTTCAAGACCGGCACATTTTGACCTTTCGCTTTCTATACTTCCCCTCGCTTTAGGTTCAGCTGTGCAAGCACAGTCCTTCCAACCAGAGAGGGACTCCTTCCAGGATCAGTCATCACTACCACAGCCTGCCAGAGGCACTGCTAGCAAAGCCAACGCATCCTCTCCAACCTCTGTAGTGCTCCCATTGAGGAAAGGCTAATCCAGTCCTTTCCTCCCTCAGGGCAACAGTTTCCTGAAAGCAAGAGCATTAACTGAAATTCTTCGTTCTGGGAAGAGACAAGATAGCAGGGAATAAGAAGCACTGCAGGGGCAGCCATGAGACACCACCACATCCTGCTATCCCAATTCTTCATCCTCGCTTTCGAATCCTCAACTCGTTCAGACTTCTAAGAAGAGCACTGAGCTACTCAGCAGATTTTCAGCTAATGAATCAACACAAGCTGTCCAGGAAACCAGAAATCCAGCCCACTGGAATGCTGCAACCCCAGGGAAGGGGGAACAGACAGCACGCTAGGAAGGAAATGAAACAGCAAACCAGAAGGAAAGGAACACATCAGCACTGACCTCTCTTATCAGTTACTGTACCACATTACACGATTTAGGAAAAAGCCTTCCATTCTTTTTGCATACTGAAACATTCATGTTTTTCCGAGCCTGAGTTTTGTTCGGTGGTGCTGACATATGTGCATTTCAAAAACAGCTTGGGTTTTGCACAAACAGATTAAGAAAAAAAAATGATTTAACACATGAATCAACAGTGCCACCTAGTGACTAGCAGAGCTCCTTGCTCCTTAAGTCCAGATGACTACAATTGGATTTCTTTCCCAAATGCTAGAGAGGGATGTTAGCAAAACATTATCTGGATATCCGAGACCTAAAATGGAATTGTGTGTCTTTAAGCAGCTCCCCCCCGTTTGGTAATTTTTCACTAAGAAATGGAAAGTTCACTGCTGGCAACTTCACTTTCTGCACACAAAAGAACTGGACTGCCTGTTCCTTTCCTCAATAAGGCCAATAGTGGAATCACTGATGAGAAGAACCCAAAGCTACAGCAGCTACAAGCATATGGTTAATGCACTCGAGAGGAATTTCTGTGATGAGCAGAAATCTCTGCTGGTGGATGGGCAGCTCTCAATATTGCAGGAGAATTCATCGCTGTGGCTACAGTTACGCAAGATGCCTCCTAGCTCCAGCTCTTAATGCTGATACTGTGTTGGCCTCAGCTCGCTGGCACCAGATGTGAGCAAGGCTCTGCATATATTAAGGAAACTGAGAAAACACATTTCTACATTTCTGTTTTCCCCCAGAACAGAATGTGCAGAAGTAGCAGCAGCAGCGAGTTTCCCCCACTCTGTACCCCCACTCGACCTGGTGATTGTTCTGTTATGACTAATAGCAGCTTTTGATAGAAGCACAAAAAAAATCTGCCCTTTCAATGGACGCATTCAACTAAGTTTTTGTCCCTTCCAACCCCTTCCAACCAAAATCATATTCAAATGATGGCATAAAACAAAAATGTAAGATGCTAAGGACAGTACACAGGGTTGTTTCAGGTCATTCACCAGAATTTTCATTATTTCATTATACAAAGGACTACAATTGGACTTTACGCTCATTCCCTGTTCACCTAAAAAGTTCTGTATATGCATGACAGCTCCCTAAGGCTTTTTTAGACGCTTTTTAGTATCTTCCAAGTCTGCTACATGAAAGGGATACTGTTGTCTGCATCAACAGTGCCCTGAAATACAAGTCACCAGCTACACAGTTTTATAGAACATCAACAGATCCAGCAAAATACCTTTATCACTGTCCCATGCAGTCGCTTTAGATCCTCATTCATCTGGTACTAAGGAAGCACGAGCTGTGTTCCAGCCCTGCTGCCTACCACTCTAGAAGAGACCAAGGGGCAAGTGCCACCCCATTACCTTTCTGCAGCGGGGATTAGGACAGCTGAACCGCTTCACGTCGTTGTCCAGTAGAGCTGGGAAGTTACAGAACGGACACCTGCAGCCCAAAAGAAGGTGCTGTTCATGCATAATGCCAAACAAATCTCCACTGAAAGTGGATTTAGTCAAACAGCTATGTGGTTGTTAAGAAAGATGCCAACCGAACGTCTGCCGCCAGGATGTGCTGACTGCTGTCTTTTTGCTCATTTTTCTTCGATCACTTCCCTGTTTGCAATCAAAATATTATACGCTCAGCACTACTTTAGACCATGTAATTTAGAGGATCAGCACAGAGCTAGCAAGCAAGTCTTGGGGGAGACGGCTCTATTGAATTTTAATCCGCTCCTAGTCAAAGGCAGACCAAGCTGAATAAAAACAGTCTGAAGCCTGAAACGGTAAGGCAGCTCTTTAAAAGCTACCTACCCCACGTCTGGTCCATGTTTAGGGTTTGGGGGGTCAATTTTGCACAACAGTAAGCACAGCCTGTGTCTTGCACTGGGCACTTACCTGACAAGCTCATCTGCACAGGCAGCAGCCACCTCCTCCTCTGCTTTCCTCTCGTAGTATTTGCAGAGGATGTTCTCTGGAAGCACCTTCTCCAGCTCGCTGGTGGGGAATGAACACATGCAACTGCCCTCCATGCAGCTGAGCTCTGACTGCGGTTGGAAGAAGAGAGCTCAGTTTCAGTCTGATGGTAGTGACAGAACAGGAGTTAGTACCTAGAACATTTGCAAGTAAACCAGAGCAGAGCCTTGCTTAGAGATAAGAGCATAAATCAATAGATAATGGCCAGAAAACGGGCTTACTATGGTAAGAATGTGGCTAATTAAGAGCACTGGACATGAAGATGCTTGTTGATAGCTGGGATCACAGTCCACAAGCTCCAGACCTGCTGTGACTGCACAGTAGCCTGTTATTTCTGTGTGGTCTCCACTGAGAACCAGCACTCTGAACAGCACGTTACATTCCTGTCAATACAGTCATATAAAAGCTGTCTGGTTTATCTTCACATGAAATATAGATGCCGGAGTACAAAAGCATCCTACAGTTTGATTATCATATCCGAGGCAAAGGAGCACGCACACCTCAGAGCAGTCAATAATTCATTTGTAGCTCAGCTAAGTACCAGGATGCTGTTAACTGCTGCTCCTTTGCCATTAGGACCACCCCCGGTAATTGTGTCCTAGGAACAGCAGCACCTCTAAATGGGATTAGGGTTACTAGTACCATTGAGAAACCAACCCCAAAATTGGGTTGGGATCGCAAGGAACTCATGAAGGACAAACATTCTTTAGCTATGAAGAGACTGGCTGAGTCAGAGATGAGAACACATTCTCTGTGCAGACTTATCACTGGTTTATTAAGCATTAAATCAAAACCAGATGAGTCTAAGTTATTATGAACACTGTAAAAAGTTTTTCCTAATAATCCATTAAAAATTGCTAAGTATGGAGCAGAGAAGACTGAGGTCAGCAAAACGAGGAACCTACTCAACAAAAAATCCATTGTGAAGTCGTCGGCTGTTCACTCGGTGAGACTGACTTGTTGGATTTGGATTTCAAGACAATTCCATTCAAATACTTCTTGGGAAGTGCAGTTACATCTGGTTTAAGCAACAAAACTATGCAAACAGCAACGTGATCTCCCAACAGCAATTCATCCATTTTCCCCTCATCCAATTGGGAAATTCTTACCTTCCCAGAGCCAAAGACTGCCTCCTGAGCATATTTAATTAGGCACTCCTTGCAGAATAAGTGACCATCTGCACACTGAGTGAGCTCTTCAAATGCAAACTCCCCGTAACAGCAGCGGCACTCTATCATCTGCCCATCCTGCAGCCATAAACAGAGGTGTTAGCTACAGCAAAAAATAAATAAATACAAATCAATACCGAGAGCAACATACCAACACACACTGCTGCAAATAAAACGCAGCGACGCGGGCACGTATAACGGCAAGCCATAAACAGTGCCAGCATTAATTATAAAAAAAAATAGCCACAGATGTACATCATTCCAGCAGATATCCTACTCAGTGGTCAAAACCCACTAAGCAAAACCAGGAACTCAGCTTTAAGTAACTTAATATCTACATATCCTGCTTAACAGATTCCAAAACACTGGAGAGCTTGGTATTTAGATAATTCTTAGCTTGCAGGCATAGAAGCATCTTGGGCTGGGGAAGCTGCAGAGCACATGCCATTCACGTGGGAAAAACCAAGCTTCAAATCTGTTGCCCTCTAAAGGAAAATTTACCCAGCTGCTGACAGAGACCCTGTCTTTGCCCCTTCACTGCAGGGGTGGAGAAGCTTGCCACCGTTAAGAATAAGCATGCCCACTTCTTCAAGGGTCCGGCATCTTCTCCAAAGTTTGAAGAGAAACAGCCATCAGAAAGAAAAATGTAATCCACAGCTGCTGAACTGATCTTTACATTTTCTCATCATTTAAAGGGAAAGACCTGTTTTTTGGTTTTTGTTTTTTTTTTTTGAAGAGTCCTTTCTGCAAACAAGAAAGGCCTTTTCCACTGGCAGAGCTCCAAGAATAACAGATCTGTTTTAAACAGCCATAACGGTGGCAGCAAGAGCAAACCTGGTGCTATTCTATTGCAATGTTTGTTGTGGCCAGTAAAGACACAAGCTGACTGAATTCCTACAGATCGTTACATGCATCAATACTGTCTTGCTGCACTCAGCTTTTGTCTACCTTTTCTAAAAGCCAGCCAACGCACACTATGCAGGTTTTGCCTGCTCAGCAAAAGCAGCACAGTGCAAATGCAGCCCTTCAGAAAAGTTCCCTTCCAGAAGCCAGGAAAGTCTGAAGTGGTAAGTGCAAAACAGCATCTATGCAGTAGCTGAACTCCAGGGACGATGTTATGGATACTGACCTTCTGATACTGCTCCTCATTCATCTGCAGAGCAAGGAGGAAGTCTGCATGCTGGAAAAGAGACGTGCATCTGTATTTACAGAGTGGATAAACCAATTTTCCAGCCTCTAAACTCTTTTGCATTATCTCACAACTTACAGCCCACCACGTAAGGTGCACTGTCTGCTTTCAACATCACTCAGCCCTATCCTTCCAGTCCTTCAAGCTATTTATGATTCAGCTAAAACAGATGGGAGAAGCCAAAGCAGCAAGAACAACCAAATTCTACATCATGAGGGCCGCTCGTTCAGGTTCCTATGGGCAGAAAAGAGCTTACACAACAGGCACCTCCAGAGAAAGCCCCAAGGAACATTATTTTTACAAGGAGATACCATTCAACCACTGAAGAAATGCTGGTCTTCAAGAAGCTGCTTTAGAAAAGGCCTGTAGGTGCAGAGGAGTGAATTTAGTCATCCCTCAGTCTACGAAGACAACACGCCAGCAGGTGTTGCTGGATTCTGCTTTGAAACACGCAGTCCTCAGCAAGGGACAAGTTGTTCTGGAGAGACCAGACTGCCAGCTTCTGCTAAGCAGAGTGAGTGGACAGACTGTCCCTGGTCTGGTCATTATTAGCCACCAACATGAGCTGCAATTACAAGCCCTAAAGCAGCAGAGAAGCATGCTAACAATTAGAGGAAAGAAGTCATTAATACTAGCTTTTAATACTAGCTTTTATTAATAATAGCTTTTATTACTACGCAGTTAAAAAGAGTCCAGTAAGGTGTTTTATCATGGGCTATAAATTAACATTAGCAGACACATGGAAGGTTTTCAATAACAAAATTGCCAGCTTTAATATAAGTAAATCTGAAACCCTGTGCTTGCCTTTTTTTCTTTCAAAAATAAGTCACCTGGAAAAAGTCATAAACATTAACAGGCAGTAAAGGGACAAAGGTACTAAGTTATTCAACATTTTGTTCAGCATTTGAGTTTCTGTAAGAGGCAAATTTCCATGTTCAGGGCCAAGATCTCTGTAACAGTTGAAGTTGTTTGCACCACAAAACTGAAGCAGCTCCGCCCACTCACCTCTGCCATCTCTTTAACTTTTTGCTCATAGAATTCTTGCTCCAGCAGCACTGGTGGAAGAAGCGAGAGCTTGTCATAGGTTCTCCAGTGTCGTCTCTTGTTCTCCAGGAAGAACATCCGCTTCTCAATTTTCACATCACCTAAAGCACAGTTACAGGCACTATATGAGGCAGGATGAAGCAGCAAGAAAAAAGCTTAAATCCTTCCTCCTCTACACACCACCAGCTGCATAACTTCAAGGCCTCAGACAGAACTGTACCAAGCAGAGATACTAATGAAGCACGTCTCCAAAATAAGATACCAGACAGTGACAAACACAGCTGTTCTGGGACAACATCCCTTTTCAAGGACAGTACTTTCTAGCATAATCTAGTTCTGCTTACAATAACCACACAGACAGCACAACACACACTGCTTGTTATTTACCTTGCTCAAATTTGAAATCTATATATGAATACTGATTCATTTCTTTTCTTCTTTTTCGTTTCCCACTGGTTTCCGGAGACAGCTCCTGCCATTTTTTGATGGCATCTGAAAAGGCCTAAAAAAAAAATATAAAAAATACAACATGCAGACTTAAACCCCTTCTGTTCTTTGGAAGAAAGCAGAAGCACATACTTCACATCAACGCACTGCACAAACACACATAGGACTGATCTAAAACAGGAAAGCCAAGCACCCCATAGAGGCATGAATACCTCTTCCCTTTGTCCACCAATCATTCCATAAAAACAAAATTGTCACCACGCAGAGCTGAATGATGCTCAGCTCAACCCCTCAGCTATTAACTCTAATACAGCTGGTGCCCACTCTGATGCAACAGAGCTGATATTTTTCCTTTTATGTTTTTAAATGAAGCTTCTTTTTGGAAGGCCTAGAGCTAGAATCTGATTTTGTTCAGTTCTATCAAACGAAGAGGCACGGTATTTTTGATTTAGATTTTAGAACTGTGGAACAGTGGAGGGAGAAGCCCAAGCAAGAAAAGCGTATCAGAAGAGTAGCTCCAAGTCAAAAGCTTGAAACCACATTCATATTTAGTTTGTTGATGCTTAAGAACAAGTTTCTTTGCAGCTCCATTACAGTGAAACTTTTATGAGCAATATATGATTCATTTCACACATATAATTAAACAGGACAGTGAGACTTGGGTTTCTCTTTAATTACATGCAGTCAGTTAAAAACTAATGGCAGCAGTTAAATGTTTTAAGACTTAGTTAAATGTCTTGGCTTTATTGGCAATTATACCCCCACTTCAGCAAAGTACAGGAACACTTCTGAGTTCAACGCATCACCTATCATCAAGTAGCCAGTGCTTCCTCAATTCTCCTGTTACAGAAGAGTAAGAACTTCCTGCAGCATTCCATCTGGCCAATAAATTTTGCAAGTCTCTACTAAATGAACAAACACTTCTTGAAAGGAAAGGAAGATCCTAAGAACACAGCACATCTACACGCACACACAGGCAGATGGCACAGTACAGCAGAAGACTTCACACTGCTCTCCACAGATATGGGAGGTAGCCCTAGGAAAGAAAGGGGATTTGAAGAGGAGAACCTTTCGTGTGATTGCATAGTGTCCCTTGAGTTCATGTAGTGCCCACTTAATGTCTTGGCTGCTCAGCATTTTGAAGTCCGCCATAAGGAGGTCAGCTGCCTGAATAAAGCACCGCTGATCAAGTGGAGCAAGCTTGGAAAAGTCGAAGTAGTCCACTTTAGGCACCTAAGAAGAAAATGCAAAAGAGAAGGTAGTCCACATGCAGCCATCTCAACATACTCAAAGCAGTTCAAATGAAAAAAAAAAGAGAATGGGCTTTAAAATAAGTTAATAAAATCAAGTAACTGTATGCAGACTTGCAGTTAAGAGACTAAAAATCAACGCCTAAAGGTCACCCAAGATAGACCTGAGGGCCAACTCTACTTCATGCGACAGAATGACCAAGGAATTCTTACACCAGTTACCACAACGAACACTGCAGACAGCAGGTGGCTGATGGGCAGGCAAGCCAGGGGGTCTCACTGAAGGCAGAAGAGCAGACAAAAGGCAGCTGCACAACACCAAAACCTCTATGTGATTTTGCAAGCAACTACCTATTGTTATTTAACACTATCTTAATTGCACCTAGAGGCCTCCTAACAAAGCATGGCTCTGTTAGGCACTCCGCAAGTACACGCTAATAGACCAATACGCCCCAAGATGAGTTCAGATTGGACTGATTTGATGGGAAGCACGCTGTGGATAAGGTCACTCTCACTTGCCTTTGTCTCGTCTTGGCTGGCAAGCAGGCTGCTGCTGGGATTTAAAACCATTCTGCCTTCCTTCTTTGGGTAATCTGGGTTTTCCAGAAGAAAGTTGCAAAGTCTGAAAAGATAAATACAGTTACTTCAGGTTCTGGGAGCTCAGGCTCATTCCTCACTTGTCAAATTTTTAGCATCCTCTAATTAAAAGGCTGGGCAGGCAAGTCACAGCTTGCCCTGCAAGAACGAAGAGAGGTCTCAGGCTAGAGCGAATGGAAAATAAATGACTGAGAATTAAGAATGATCAGCTGTGTGTGGCTGCAGAAGGAAAAGCAAATAGACTTCTTTCAACAATTAGGTTTACATAAGAGGAGCTTGTATGGGTGAGCTACTAACCAGCCCAAATCTCCCCATGCCAGGAGGGAACAACTGGGCTTACTTCCCACTCACATCCACGGCTAAAACCACGTGAAGTGATACTTCCTCGGGCTATCTACCTCTCATCTTTCACAACTAAGCACCAAGGTGTGCTAACGTTCTGCCGCTGTGGAATTAATGTTGTCAGGACTACACAAGAAGGAACAATCACAGCAGAGCAGCGTTAATTGTAACAGCTGACATCTACTGCGGCTAACACAAAACCAGCTATGGAAAGACAAGCACACAAACCCCTATAAAAAATGTGACAGGTTGATGTCTTCCTGGTCAGAAGATTACTGCTTCAAATTTGAATTAGAGCCTCCAGTCTTTATCTGCTTTCACAATGCAGCAGAGGCAGAGACATGTTGAATGCTGTTTACTTAAGCTGTGTACTCTGAACACGGGTTTCATCGTAGTAGAGCTTGAAATCACACTGCCATTGTCCAACTCACCCTGAAAACTGCTCTAAGGGGAAAAAGCATTTAGAAAAAAATCACTAAAAATACTTGGAAAATTACATACTAGGCTAAATGCAGCATGCCTGAGGTCCTATTGCAGTCATAACTTTGTCAGGTAGCTCAGCTGAGCATTGCAGCTTCTGACTGCAGCAAGTAGTTGCAGAATACCCCACAAACACCTCCGAGGCCCTTTAGAAGGGGGAAGCTTGCTGTAGGCAATCTGAACCTGCCTTTCACAGCTTATTCTCAACTGTCACCAACCAGCTGTGCTCCACAGGTCGAGTAACAGAAGCTGATCCTCAGTTTCCCCAGCTCTAGAATCATATCCTCCTGAAAGGAGCTACGAGGAGCAATTAACATTTGTGAAACTTTTTGAATGAGAAGGTGCTAGGTTGCAGCAAAGACATAATTGCTGCTAATTTACATTCCTGATGTCAGAAATCAGTCCCTAATTAAGAAATCCGAACTGGCTTGCAGCATTAACCCGCTATCAAGGCGTGATTACTTTAGCCCTGCTTTCACATTCAAAGCAGAGGCATTTCTTTTTGTTTAATCAGGTATTGACATACGCAGCCAGAAGCTTTTGACCGAGTGTGAATGCTTCTGCACACAAAAGCTGAATAGATGATACCCTGCTAAGAGGAGCTCTCACATCTTATCTTTCGCATGGGTTGAAAGTTTTTAAGACTATCATTTTGGAAAACAACAAAATATCTCGGCCGAGCGTTTACCAGCTCCCCCTTTTGTCAAGGCCATCTATTCTAATCTGACAAAACAGAAACTTCAAGGAGCTCCGAGCACTGCAGCTCAAACACCAGGGTTTCAGCTGTGGCACAGCCGGAGCAGATCTGATCCGTCCTGCATGTTGCCACCTCAATGCTCGGGATTTTCGGAGATGTTAACCTTCGGTGTCTGACAATTAGTTAAGTGGGTCCCAGCACGCACACTTGTGGCTCTGTTCATTAATATCTGCACCACGGGACACAGAGGCAGCTAAAAGCCTCATCCCTGCCCAAACCCAGCCACCCTGAGTTCTTATATTTCAAGCCTGATTCAGCTTGACACACCGTGGAGATCAAAGGGACCCCGCCAGCCTGGCTGACCAGTGCTCTGACCCGTTTGTGCTCACACAAAAGATGCAGTGACGATTCAAAAGATAGTTTGGTTAAAGGAATAAAAATATGGAGGAGAAATCTTTATCATCCAGTAAGTCCGTAATGCACCACTGAGCAGGCACTGTAGATGGCCTGCGGGGAAGCCTGTAAGCACCTTTTCATCTCCCTGGCTCTGCAGCACACAATAGGAGAGAAGAGATTTCGGGAGCAGAAAGGGAAGGAACACATTAAGACTTAGAGAAGCTGATGCTGGGATTTACTTCTACCAGGCTTCACTAAGGCCCTGCAGGATGCAATAAGGAGGTTTTCACACAATCCGTGCGAGGGTGCAGCAGCTAGGCACAGCTGCAACAGCCTGATCACCCCGAGGAATGGGCTGCTGCCCTCCCGTCCTCCTCATTTCCAGCATAACCAATTGCTCTGAGGCACAGCTGAACATGTCACTGCTGCAGGGAAAGCACTTTGAGAAGATGAGGATAGTTATAACTTGATCATTTTCCAACCAAGAAGTCCTTCTCTGAAGGCACGACTTGACTACACAGGCAAAAGTAGTAGAATAGGAAATCTAAGGGTGATCCCATCTATTGTTTTATACATTAGGCTCAGTTCCTTGCCAGTTACCTTATTTATGCTTCAATAAAGTAACTGAAAGCCTCACACGCTTGAGTACTGCTTAATTAGTGCCTTAGTTTACTGTAAAGGGCACGGGATTCATACGAGACAAAATGAAACCTCTGGCAACCAACACCTATTCCTCATTCTTGTATCTCGTAACTAGTTTCAGCATGTTTGAGATAGTGACAGCTGCAGAGAGAAAGAGAGAGGGGCCACCCAGCATCAGACCCAAGGCAGACGTAATTTACTTCAAACCACTCTCCCCTCGGTGCTGGCTGGTGCCAACACCCACCACCTTTCACTCTTCAGCTGCGCAAGCTTTACCCAAAAGGAGAAGGTGATGATGCAACTTATCAACAAAGGTTGATGACTTTTTTTGCTCTTTTGATTCTAAAGTGAACTCCCAAAAACATCAGATATGATTCTTAATGCTAAGGAATCCTTGAGCTGCTAGTACGACTGGGAAAGCAACAGTACTCAGGATGATTTTCCATTGCTTTTACTTCCCTTCTTGGCTCAGATTTCTGCTCAATTTGACCAACTCTGTCCATCAGAAGACACCTGTAACTAATCCTGCTAGCCTTTAACTGTGTTTTTTTTTTTTTTTTTTTTTTTTTTTAATCTGCAAAAGGGGGTTTGAGAGGAACTCGAATAGCACCACTGCCATTCAGCCAAGTTAATGGGATAAAAATCATCATGACATCAAATGAGCAAGTCCAAAACAGTGTCAGTTTTAGCCAGAAAAGGGCATGAAGAGGTGGGAAATTATTTTCCACAATTCAAAATTCACCAATTCACCTTTGAATTACGTTTTATAGAAACCACCGCAACACCTACCCTTGACAGCAGTCTTTAACACGCCTAGTACCACTTAAGAGGAAACAATATGTAATAGTTTTAAATAATCAAATAGCCAGTAACAGAGAATTTGCAAATTATCTTAAAAGCAGAGAAGCTACAACATGACGTCAGAAAGAAATTTTCTATTAGAACAGGGGTAAAACAACAACAAAAAAAAAAATCCATGCTCTCTGGCACTGCCAGCATAGTGCTGACTCCCAGCCTGGATAAGCTCAAAGCATTATTAGCAGGAAGGAAAATGGAAGCGTGACTGCAGCCAGCCTGTTTTATGATGCACTCTGGCTCTTATTTTTATACTTACACATTTAAGTCATAGCAGTTCTTGACATTGATCAACTCTTCAATATATTCCTTCTTCACATCTGGGAACCTTGCTTCCTGCAGTAGGAACAGATGAAGGTTATACAGGCATTAGAGGAGCTGTGCGATACAACCTAGCAACAGCACCAAAGACAGAAATATATAGGAAATTATCTAACGTGCTCCCAAGACAGGGGCTCGAATGGGTTTTAAGAAACACTTTCTACACATCCAGCCTGGATACTGCACGTTGCTGGCTTTCCTTGTTCCACAGGATGAACATCAACAAGAAAAATAGGGGCAGTGATATGAGCAGTCACGAGCAGCTGGCCTAACAAGTGATTCAGGGTGGATGGAAAGAGGAGAGGCACACAGGATCTATACCACAAGCAAAACCAATATTTACCTTTAGATAGAAGATTAAGGACTTCCAGGTTGGGTGCTGAAATACAACATTCCAAAGCAAGAAGGGGGAAGAAAAACACACTGCATATACCCACCCAAAGCACCCAGACACTAGTGATGAGATCAGAGATGACAACAAACTTTTACTTGCATTTCTGTGAAAACTCTTCTACCTTTAGCCACATAGAGCAGTAAAGGGTGCTCTTGGCTTTCTCATGGGGTTTTTGTGCAGGTATTGCAATTGATTGTACCATATAGTATTTTGTTTTGCAAGACTAAGCTGGTCAAAAAACCCTGACAATGCGGGAGTATCTCCACCTGTCCAAGCAAGTCAGTGATCAACAAGGTCTTACTCTGAAATACAGTGAATTTTGTCAAATTGCTACTTGGAGAATAACACAAACATTTTCTCAATGTCTTTTCCAAATAGAATCAGGTATGGGATAGGGAGGAAGAACTCTGCAGGGGGAAGAGGAGATTGGTCCAGATACAGTGGGATGCATCTGTTTGAAAAGCTTGTCTGAAAATAACACGCACATGGAAGGCAAACAAGCCTGGGAGCACTTACTGTCTCTCTGATGAGCAGCGCAGTGAGGTCTTGGTCCTGCCCAGCAGCCCCCTGTTCTGGCACATCACTAGAACCGAGTTCGTGCGAGCCCTGTGCCGGGAACGCTGGGCCTGGCTGCTCGTTGTCTATTGCTGCCTGCTGCCCCCGCGTTTCTTCTGGGGGGTGTGCTGGCTGGGGCGAAGCGGGACCAGGAATCCCATCCTGCTGCGGCTCCGGTCTGGGGAAAGCCGGCCCAGGAGCCTCCTCTCCATAAACCCTCGAAGATCCTGAGTCTGCTTCAGGCTGCCCTTGCGAAGGAGCACAGCCATTTACAAGGGCCTGGGGCTCCCCTCCTGAGGGCTGGAAGCGATCCAGCCGGCCGTTCTCCTGGAGCTCCTGCTCCGTGCTGGGTGCAGCAACTGTTCCTTCAGCATTTTGCAAGAGCTCTGGCTTCAAGTCCTCTCCTTGCCAGCCCTGGGCTTCCACCTTTTCCTCCTGTTGCGGTGGCACGTCTGCTTTCTCCAGATTAATGATTTCCTCGTCCACGACAACCTGAGGACTCATCTTTACTGCTGGAAGCAAACTTGGGTCAGGCTCCAGGTTATTTGGAAGTTCAAACCTGGGGCCGTTTTGTTCAGACGGCCCGGGCTGCTGCAAGGCAAAGTTCACATTCTCATCCCTGCTTGGTCCAGCGCTGCTCTCCACCTCGTAATCACGCTGGTCCTTCTGGCAGAGCAGAGCTGACGTCTCATCTTGCAGATACGTGCCCCTCAAGGGCCCTACAGTGCGTTTGGATCCTCCTTCTCCCACAGCGTTTGCACCCTGCCACTGAGCAGCAGGCCTGATGACATTGGGACGCACAAGCTGCTGATGCTTTGGGGTCTAAAAAGAAGACAGACAAAAGTAAGCAGGAGTTTTCTACTCATCAGAATCCTTCCTCCAGACTGTCCTTTGCACCTAATCAAATTTCTAATGGGAAAGAGGTGAAAAATCTGTTCTAGCAAAGAGCATAAGGCATAAAACTGCAACCCTTTGTTCCACTGGACACCATCCTCAGCCTGTCCCCAGGTGCCGAGTGTATATTTGTGATGAGAGAACACTTGGCACAACTGGGGATGCACAGGACTTTCACACTGGAATAATTCCCAGAGCTCACCCCAATCTTCATTACACTCACAGGATGAGAGTCTGGAAATTAGGAGCTAACAGACTGTGTATTTGCATCTCAGCAAATTCATTCATTTTAACCAACAGCAAGAACCAAAGCTCAAAATGTTGATCTCTGGCCTTGCTCCTGCCTCTGGCAAGCTCAGGCTGCTGAATGCAAGTAGAGTTTGAACACTCTCCGATGTTGTTTTCAAGTAAGAAACAGAAAAGTTATCTTTACAAGCCATTTTCTCAATAACTCTGGTTATTTTAACAGAAAAGTGAAATATATTCTTAACACAGCTTACATTTGAAATTCAACATAAAGTACTAAGGTTAAGCCAATGCCTTTGGCCCTCCTCTGTGTGACTGCCTTCACCCAAGGAAAGAGATTTACCAAGTAGGCTGGCTTTGTAAAGCTGCAAAAATTCAGGTGCCTGCAACAGCCCAACAAGAATCCAGCGTTCTGAACACCAGAACAGGCTTCCTAGAGAGGTGCTTGATGTCCCCACCTGTCAGTATTCAGGAGGCATTTGGAAAATGCCCTCAATAAAAGGCTTTAACTTTCAGTTAGCCCTGAAGTAGTTATGTCTGAACTATTCTAAACAGCATAGATATAAAGCACGCAAGGTTAAACAAGGCAGGTTTTGAACACCTGCATTCTAAATAACAAGTCCTTTGTTTTGGATAAGGATAGATAAAGAAGGCTCTAGCTTACATAACGTATAACTTTATGATACAGCTAACAATCTAGTTCTCCCTGCCTGTGCCCAAAATACAAACACACAAACCCAGAAAAATTCCATCATTTCAACTCTCATTTAAGGCCTCTTAAGTAAATTACTGCAACTAGGCAGGACTCTCGAAGGAACACATCAGCTATTTGCACAGGAGGTGGTTACAAAGGCCACGAATAAAGCAGCAACACGTACAAGAGTGAAAAATTACCTCTGCCAAGATAACCACATCATCATCATCTTCTTCGTGCTGCTGTTCTGCTGACGTTTCCAACAGCAAAGGTAATTCTTCATCCGAGGAATCTGATATCGTGATAAGACCGTCATCCCTGCGGTTTATCCAGTCTGCAAAGTCAGGACAGTTAGCTGCTTGCAAGTGACAGAGCACGAGTGCTGGAACACGTGGAAAAGCCATCTCCACATTGCCATTGCAGCAACAAGGGAGAAGCACACAAAGGTCCCTGGTTCCTCTGCAACGTACTGCCACAGCCACTCCTACGTCCCTCAGCCCTCTGAGCAAAAACCTTGCACAAAATACAGCTCGAGAGACCAAAACGGCATGTGCATGAAGTGGTCCTGCACACAAAGTCTTCTACCCCAAATGTGAGCACGAGTCAAGCTGCTGCAGAAATGATTCTGACTAATTCATGCAGACGACTTCCTACTTTTTGGAGAGAAATCCTGCATCTCAGGTACCGTGCATTTTCTTTTATTGATACACAGTATGTTGTAGCAGACAGATAAGGCTCCAGGTACGATTTGGTGCCTTCTGAAAGAGAGTGACTTTGTGGGAGTACCTTGTGCCAGCTTGAGATAGGGCCCCTGGCTGCGAGTGCAGATGATATCCTGCTACTGGATGGCAAGCCTCAAGGTTTGTCAGTTGTAAAATAAAGATGCTACTGAGCAAAGCTGCTGGAACTCAGGAGATACATGGCAGGCAGAAGCAGAGGGTTTCTGTACTGCAACAGCAGCATACCACCACACCTTCCCTAGGATTTAACACATTTTGGTTTACGTTTCTGTAACCCTGCAGCAAACCAGCACACAACCACTTCACTCAAGAGCTGAAAGCATCCACCAACTTGGAGCATTTATCTACCTATTTATCTACCCTTCAGGCACACAGAAAGCGTCATTTTGAATTCTACTCGAAGCAATGGGTGACAGTGCATCCAGCCCTATTAGGAACCAAACAAGGTTCTTAAAAATGAGGTTCTTAAGAAGGTGGAACATCACGAGTCCCTGAGACCTGCTGAAATACCTCTGCGTGGCTTGGGTGTTCCCAAGAAGTTAGCAATCTACCTTAAGGCAGTACGACACCAGAAAGACAAGAGCCAAATATTTCACGTCAGCGTAAAATGAGAGGCTTCATGGCTACCTCCAGAAAATTAAACAAAACAGAGCAGTGTATCACGTGGCAGAACAGCCCACGAGCAGCTTCCTGTTAACATCACCCCTGCGAGTTTAATGGCTATTATTCCCAGTGCTTGTAAGCAGAGCTGTACCGAGATAGCTTTGGAAATACACACAAATCAATGCTCACCTTTCCCTCGGTGACTACGGAAGCTGTTTAAGTGAATGACTTCTTCATTTCCACCTCTCTCTGCCATTTTAAAGAGCTGCTCCCAGAAGTGTCAAGGCCCAGGCATGGCAAGCAGGCTGGAACGAGGAACTAGAAGACAAAAGAGAAGAACAGTAAGGCAAACACAGTGACACCCCAGGCTTCCCCTGCTAGATCCCTTCTGGGATTCTCGTGGCTCTCCCAGCGAGGCTCTTAGGAGATGTTTTCCATGCCCGAAGGGAGGCACGTCTCAGGTCCTCTTCTGAGGGTTAAGACAGGAAGACCAGCGAGCATAATCAGTCCTGAAAAGCCCCCAGAGGAGAATTTGGAGGTGCTCACAGCTCCAGGACCGCAGGAGGAAGGGAGAGGCACTTCTGCCCCGCCAGCCTCAGCCCCTGTGTTTGTGCTCAGAGCTGTTTTCCTGGTTCCAAGAACTCAAAACCCCTCCAGGGGCATTTCTGCCACCACCTACCGGTAAGAGGAGCAAAAGCCACTTGCCTGAGCTGCCCCAGGACGCCGGCACCACCTCTGCCACCCGTGACAGCCACCCACAACCAGCATCGAGCTCCTATCAGTCAGACCTGGAGGTTCGGTGCAAATCCCAGGATATTCCACCTGCTCTCCAACTAGAGACCCAACAGGGCTCAAGTTCCTTCACGGGACAGCTTTTGGGACTGCTCTGCCACCCCACCTGCTCCCAGACAGGCTCCATGTGCTGGCAGAAGGCTCCGGGGCAGGATCAGACCCAAGGAATCACCACAACCTCAACACCTGGCTTCCTTTCTATGCCTTGCCAGCTCCCTCTATCACAGAACAGCTGAGCACACACGAACTCCATCAGTTTGATCACTGCAACAAGAAAAGTCTTTTTATTAGGAAATATTTGCCTTATTGTGAGAGCACAGAGGAGTCTGCACGATTTACCAATGCATAAGCTGAAAGAAAATGGTGGTCTGCTATAAAATCCTGTCTGCTAGCACACACGAGCAGCACAAATTCCTCCTCAATAATTCCACTTAACCTTCTCTGCAGGGAACACCATTTGCAGCTAGCACAGCAGATGAAGAAATCTGTTCGGATAGACTCTGGGAACTTAAAGATGTATATCCCATACGCACACCGGGAACTACTCATCACCAGCCTCAGAATATTTTAATACAGCGTAAAATCGTGGAAATAAAAACGCATAATCATACAACAGCATCTGTGAAAAAAGCCAAAGCTCACTGCAAGGCAGTGCTGAGACTTGGGCATCTTGGTGGGAACCTACACGTCTCCAGCACGCACAGACACGATCCCAAAGCCTCACACCACAGGTAATAGGATAAACGAGCAGGGAAGCAGTGTATTCCCATTTGTAGGGCAGGATTGTGGCTTAGCACACACAAAGGGTGCCAGCAGCAGCCTTCCCTAAAGGGCACCTCCACCCTAACAGCTTTCGTGGCTTGGACAGGAACGGCCACGGCTCACCTGGTCCCAACCCTGCTGATGTCCTGCTCTGGATGGGACACGGGACTGGGTCTCCTCTAACCAGCACTGCTACAAACACGTAACTACACCGACCTCTGAGCCCTGGAACTTCAGCAGCACGCCTCGTTTCCAGGAAGCAGCCCCAAGAATGTTACGGGCATATTGATGCCTTGAAAACCCTTCAAAAAAAACAAGGTTTGGGGGCTGTTTCCACAAGGCTCTTCAGCTTCTGCCTTATTACAAGCGAGGTCACTCAGAACAGCACTTCAGCTGCCAGAACGGCACCAAAGTGCTGCTCTCCGTCCCTGCAGACAGGTGCTGGAGTGGCAGCTGAGGGGCTGGCTAATTGTGAGCATCCTTGGTGAAAACAGCGTCCTTTTTACGAGGGCACCTCCACGTTGTTATTGTTCCATTTCCCTGGTGCTTGTGACCAGCCACCACGCGGCCCCGCACAGCGTTTTCCCTTCCGTAGCCTTCCAAGCACTTAAGATCAATATTGTTCCTGCCATTTAGGAGATGGAGAAATAGAAGTGCTGAGAGGAACAGAGCGGCCAAGGTCACGAAGCAGGGCCAGGAATAGCACCCAGGCTCTTCAGATCCAGGCGGCTGCATCCACACCAACCATTTCCACCTGCTGGTCCCCAAAAATGCTCCTCACAGCAGTCAGCAAACCCTGTAGGGCCTCACCCCGGCTTAAGCTAGACGAAGCAATGGTTTAGCAGGCAAAAAATCAACGCTCAACCTGTCAAATGGCAAAGAATTGCTCCGAGACTGGCTGGGGAGGGACAAGCCTGGTCGTGAATGCCACAAATCAGCCCCTGCAGCACCAAACGGTGCAGACAGAGGCTAGCCAGGTGTCTGCTCAGCTCAGCTCTGAGCAAAGCTCAGTGGCTGGGATGATTTTTCCCCTGCAGGGGCATGCGATGAGTTAGCAGAGGTCAGTACGTGTGGGCTGGTCAGCACCACAAATGCTTGGCACAGTCAGCAGAAACATCTCCCAAACAGCTCCACTGGTGCTCTGCCCACACCCAAGGGCAATGCTCTCCCCCCAGGCAGCTCCAGTTACCTGGAAGGGAACTTGCACATAACAGAGGCCCACAAAGAGCTTGGGATAACAAACTGCTCCCCCCAGTACAAGAGAAAGGTGCTTGCACACCACCGAGAGGCTCACAGAACAGCATTAGCCATAATACACAGCCAAAGCAACATAAAAAAAAATAAAATAAAGGCCAAGCCGGGGAAGAGCTGGCTATGTACCACT